>NW_026944334.1:1200000-2400000 GCF_033439085.1 Chaetomium fimeti
CTGGGAAACCGCGGCGACCGGGGACTTCCTCGCGGGCGGACGACACCTCGCGGAGGGCGTCACAGTACGAAGACAGATCGGTGAGAATGACCAAGACGTGCTTCTCGAGCTGGTAGGCGTAGTACTCGGCGGTCGTCAGGGCAAGGCGCGGCGTGATGATACGCTCGATACTGTTGGTTGGTCAGCAAAGGTCACAGCGGCGAAAAACACTAGGACGTACGTCGGGTCATTGGCAAGGTTGAGGAACAAGGTAGTGCGCTCCAAACTGCCGTTTTCTTCGAAGTCGCGGGTGAAGAAACGGGCCGTCTCCAAGTTGACACCCATGGCTGCGAAGACGATCGAGAAGTTCTCCTCGTGGCCATCGTGGACACCCTTGTTTGTGACGCCCTGGCGCTGCACCAAACCGGCCTGCCGGCAAATCTGAGCGGCGATTTCGTTGTGCGGGAGACCGGCAGCGGAGAAGATAGGGATCTTTTGGCCGCGCGCAATCGAGTTCATCGTATCGATGGCCGAGATACCGGTCGAAATCATCTCCTCGGGGTAAACCTGTACTGTCTCAGCTTTGCTCCACCGGCGTATTGAATCGGTATCCTTACTCGGGAGTAGGGGTTGATGGGGCTGCCGTTGATATCCAAGAACTCCTCAGCCAGCACCTTGGGGCCCTTGTCGATCGCACGACCCGAGCCGTCGAAGATGCGCCCCAACATGTCTTCCGACACGCCGAGCTTCAAGCTCTCCCCGGTGAATTCAACACGAGTCTATCTCTTGATTAGCTGCGTCCTGCCATATTTGGTCGATTGCGCCCCACCTTCTTTACATCGACGCCCGAAGTGCCCTCGAAGACCTGTAATATGCGTCAGCAACCCCCTCGTCGGATTATGAAGTCGGCGATTCTACCTGGACGACGGCCCGGCTTCCTATGAGAGTTGTCAGCTACTAAGTAGCGAGATCGCTACCATCTAAGGATGCCTACCTCGGGTCTCCAAGACTTGGCCGGATCGCTGGGTCCCGTCGGGAAGTGTGAGGGTGACAATCTCATTGTATCGCGGGTTTTTGACCTGTGATAACAATCAGAACAGTGTATTACTCCAGGGTTCGAAAGGGGCGGCTAACATTGTCGAGGATGACGAGGGGCCCGTTGACACCACCGACAGTGTTGTAGCGGATCCTCGGCGTCACCCGGTACGATGACGGATCCCGCGGGTCGCCCATCGCGATTAGTGAATTCGGGTCGTTTTTGGGGGTTTCGTAAGGATGTATCTGCAGCGCGCCTGTAGCAAAACTGACAAGCGATGCGCAAAAGAGACGGCAAGGTTGGTTACAAAGCGGTTGTTGTCGTTGAGGGATGGGAGAGCTGCAGTCGCAAGCTCCGAGTTGGACGACACCACGGCCAAGGTCCCTGCTGTGCCCCGCATTAATCCCTACGGCACAGCCACATCTCCCAAACCAACGGAGGCACAGCTACGGCGTAATGCCAGGCAGAGAGAGTCGAAGCTTGAGTCTTTTTTTCAGGTCAGGGTCTCAATAGTTGTTGTCTCCTTTTCAGAGTTTCCAAAATCCTTCGTAGTGGGAACGAGAGCTTTCAGAGTAACTTCAAGCCTTGCGCATGTTGACGCTTGCTCCGCTTCACATCGAGGCGTTACCCCACCGTCGCTCTCCAACTGTGGCTGTGCATATCGTGCCGGCGGCAGCAGGAAAATGGCAAGCTTCAACGCGAGTCAACCGAGCTTTGGAGATCTCATTCTCGCAATCTTGCATCACCAGCCCACCACCATTCGGTCGCCTGCCTAGCTCCACGGCACCAACTAGATGCGAATAACCTACGCTTCCTAAAGTCTGCCTTTAAGGCATTTCTGCCAGATTCCCCAACCCGACAATGTCGTCCATCTACAATCTCGAACCGCAACCGACCGCGTCGGCCGTCATCCACACAACACAGGGGGAGATCGCGATTGAGCTCTTTGCGAAACAGACACCCCTGACGTGCCGCAACTTTCTGCAGCTTAGCCTGGATGGATACTACGACAATACCATCTTCCACCGTCTCGTCCCCGGCTTCATTCTCCAGGGCGGCGATTCGACTGGCACCGGACATGGAGGAGAGTCGATATACGATGGCGGCGCATTCGGCGGCGATTTGGATCCGTGGCCGATGGATCAGCGCAAAGGACAAAACGCCGGACCTATGGGAGTGGGTTTCCGGGATGAATTCCACTCGCGATTAAAGTTCAATCGCCGCGGTCTCCTGGGCATGGCCAATGAGGGTGCTCCCAACAGCAACGGGAGCCAGTTCTTCTTCACCTTGGGCAAATCTGAGGAATTGACAAACAAGAACACCGTGTTTGGCCGGGTGGCTGGTGATACCATCTACAACTTGGCCAAAATGGGCGAGGCGGAGGTTGCAGAGGGTACCGAGCGCCCCCTGTACCAAATGAAAATTATCCGCGTCGAAATTCTTATCAATCCGTTCGATGACATGAAGAAGAGAGAGAGGAAGGTGCGACAACAGGTACCACCGCCTGCTCCCGCAGAGAAGAAGCAGAAGAAAAGGAAAGGAGGCAAGCAGCTCTTGAGCTTCGGTGACGAGGAAGGTGATGCCGAGGACCTTCCAGTCATCAAAAAGGCTAAGTTCGACACAAGGATCGTGATGGATGTGGACGAAGAGCCCGTCCAGAAAGCCATCCCGGTCAGGTCGTCGGTAAAGAAAGAGAAGAAGGCACTGAACAAGGAGGTGCAGGCTTCAGAAAAACGCCCGGCGTCGCCTCGGAAGGGCGCCGAGATCCCGGAACCAGATATGGTATCAAAGCCATCACAATCCAAAACATACGGCAGTGAAAGGTCCAGCCCTGAGGCCGAAGAGCCCCCGAAAAAGTCTCTTCTGGAACGAACTAATGAAGAGATTGCGGCGGTCAAGGCATCAATGAAACGGACAACCCATGCGGAGCCTGTCAAAGAAAAAATGAAATCGTCGCTCGAGTTGATGGTACCAGAGACATCGACGCGCGGGCGAAAGCGGCGGCCCGGGGCCACAAGCACAAGGGAGGAACAAGAAGCCCTCGCGTTCCTAACAGCATTTCGATCAAAACTGGAACATGCGCCAGCCGAGAAAAAGACTTCTCAGCCCCTGGTGAACGAACCAGGGGAGGAAGGCGACCAGGATGAGGAAGCAGAGGTCTGCGACCTGCATTTCATTTCTAACTGCCAAAGCTGTAAAGCCTGGGATAAGGAGGACCAGGATGAAAGCGACGACGAAGGCTGGATGTCTCACACACTGAGCTTCGCGGCCGATAAACTAGGGAAAGACCTGAGCTATCGGAAGAAAGCCGAGGAAGAGCTGGTTGTCATCGACCCTCTCGAAAAGGCTAGAACTCTCAAGGAGGACAAGAAGGCAATGAGGGATGCGCGCTCCGGCGGATCTTCTCGGGCCTGGGACAAGGATCGCGGTCGCGATAGAGATGGGAGCGCGCGTTGAGGCGAAAGTAGCGGAATGGATGTAGCGCGAAGTTTGCCGCGAAGGCACTTCTATCTCTGAGATACCCACGGGCAGTTCTAACCGTCCGCCTGAAGCTAGTCGTGTTGGATATACAGACCATGCAAACGCCCCCCTTGCTCCTCTACATCAAGCAGCCTGAGGTTGGACGTGCAATTTGTATAATGGCTACCTACCTACAAAATATGTGTATATGTGCATGTAGACTTAGACTTCTCCTTCTCTATCCTTGACGTCACCGCACTCCCAAACTGGCCCACTTCAAGCCCATCAACTAAGAGAAGGTCTCATGGTTCGTGGATGTGAGAAGCTGAAGTGGGGCCCAGACATCATGCCCGTTTTGACACCTGGCTGAATCTAGCCCAAGGCCAGCAACTCAGCGCTGGCCAATCCGCTCATAGTTGCCGAATGATGTCCTCAGACAACATGAAGAGAATACGGATCTGCCCATTGTCTGGGCAGTCAGCCACATTCCCTTTTCTGTTCGGCGCCGTTGCGTGTTATCAGGGTACCCCGCATGTGGGTCCCAAAGCATCGCGCGAAGTGATTGGCCGTAATTTGCCAAGAACAAAAATCGCTGTGATCGAGATCATATCAACAGGGAGCCTGCCATAGCGGTGCGAGAAGTCGCAACCGCCAACCAAAGCGTACTCTCGGTCGGTCAAGACCAAAAAATTGCCGTATCCTCCCAATTCCCACGAAACCGACGAAACGCGCCCCCGATAAACCACCATACTCCGAGAAGCCTGTTCGCTTTTGGGGAATAAAGCTCCATCTGAGAACGACCGACCCCTGACCGCTGCATCCGTCCACCAACCGGAAACAAGCCTTTCGCGAACCCGTGATCTGAGACTGCTTGAACGCGCATTGCTCAGATCGCTTCGAGGCTCCGGCACCTGCAAGCTACATTGAGCATTGCATGCATCGGCGAGACAATCGGTAGAGTTCCCTTGTTCTCGTGCGGCGACCAAAGAGCGAATCCCCTGCGCGACGCGGGTTACTTTGCGCCTTTGCGAACGAACAGTTCCATCAGGCTGGTCGCGCCGCCACGAAACACCCCGAGGTCCGGGCTTGGTGCCTAGTTCTAGCCCGCGTTGCTTTGAACAACTGAGGGCAGGTCGAGAATATATAGTGCGAGTATATACCCGGCCAAGCTGCCACGGCGCCGCCACAACAGTCCGCGCTTCTACTGGTGTCGACCGTACTTCCGCCGACGCAACATCAAACTTATCATCGAGAAACACCGTGTATCCGAAAGCCCGACAATAAGTTTTGGCTCAGTGCCACTCCAGACGAACATCGCACGACGGCCGCATTCCAGGACCAAACAGCTGCCTGTTCCCGAACGACCCGCCCCCGACACACTACCGACCGTTGCTGACAGCCCGGGTCGCCTCTAAGTCGGTCCCAGCTAGTCAAGCAGTCGCTCGCCAGTGTTATGTCGTCGCCCAATCCGAGGAAACGGCCCGCTTCAGGCCCGCCCCCCATGGCGCCGTTGCCCCAGATCCCGCCGTCGTTCTCCCCGGTTCAGCCGGATCCGATGTTTCGGTGGAATGGTGTGGATGGGAGCAGCTTTGGCGACTCCGGAACCGCCGGCATGAACTCCTTCGCGCTGCTACCAACAGCGAGCCCCTACGGTCAGACAATCCCGGCGTCGACAAACGTCCTCGCACGGCGGCAAAACAGCCGGGCCTTGGTTCCTACAGCTCCCAGGACCCCATTCGAGCGCGGCTCCGACGGCTGGAATGGGTACGGCGAGGACCCGGCCTACCTACAACAAGCGAATCCTGGCGCGGAGGAACACGACAACGTCGAGCGGCTCGAGGAGATGGCTCAGAGGGCGAAGAGGGAAGCGCAGGCAAAAAGGAAACAGATACCGCCCTTTGTTCAGAAGCTTAGCAGGTATGTCTGCCCTCGTTCCTCGGTTGAAGATACGTGCTAACGATATGTAGCTTCTTGGACGAATCGAGGAATACTGAATTGATTCGCTGGTCTGACAAGGGGGATTCGTTTGTCGTCCTTGACGAGGACGAGTTTGCCAAGACACTCATCCCCGAGCTCTTCAAACACAATAACTACGCCTCATTTGTGCGCCAGCTGAACATGTATGGCTTCCACAAGCGCGTGGGGCTTTCCGATAACTCCATGAAGGCCAGCGAGAGAAAGAACAAGAGCCCGAGTGAATACTACAATCCGTACTTTCGCCGCGGTCATCCTAACCTGCTGTGGCTGATCAACAAACCAAAGAGCGGCAACAGCAAGAAAAAGGGGAAGAAGGACGAAGTCGATGTTGAGAGCGAGGAGGAAGGGGTGGAGGAAACCTTCAACACACCGAACCTAGCGGCCCCCCAGGCCGCCAGAGCGTCTGTCTCCTCCCACGAGCTCGGCCCTCTGCAACGGAAGGATTTGTTGCAGGTCAAGTCCCAGATCGAGAGGATCCAGCAGCAGCAGGTTGCTATCTCCAGCATGCTAAACAAGATGCGTCAGGACCAGAGCCAGCTCTACCAGCAGGCCCTCCTCTTCCAGAACATGCACGAGCGCCACGAGAACTCGATCAACGCCATACTCAACTTCCTAGCCAACGTGTTTAGAAAGTCGTTGGAAGAGCAGGGTGGGGCGCAGACGGTCCAAGACCTTCTGGCGAGCATCATACCGAACGGCCAAGGACACCCTCAGACCCAAATTTCCCCGACCAGCGGCGTTGTTGACCTCGGAGGATTCGTCAACCAGCGGGCTCAGAACGTCACCACGGCAGGCACTCCGAAGCGACAACCGCGTCTGCTACCCCCGATTCCCCAACATCAAACAAGCAAGCCGGCCACACTATCAACCACCTCTGCGGCTCCACCAGGATCACACACTTCACATCAGGCCCCCCAGATGGGGACGGTCACCGAACTCTTCGACACCTCTCCTGCAGACACGACCTCCCCGTCTTACATTAAGAACGAGCTGCGGAGCAATCCTCAGGAGGGTATGATGAAGATCATCCAAGACACGAATGCCGTCAACAACACCTCTGGATTCGACCTCCCCGACGTCGCCGCCAAGACCCCCGCAAGCATGAGCGACGACCAACGGGCACAGATGCTCAACATCATGGCCGGCAGCAACCCAATTCCCTCAACAGCAACAGCGACAGTAAACGGCATCCCTGCCGTCAGCCCGACCGCGTCCGTACCGCCGCCAACA
The DNA here is from genome assembly GCF_033439085.1 of Chaetomium fimeti. Classification (NCBI taxonomy): domain Eukaryota; kingdom Fungi; phylum Ascomycota; class Sordariomycetes; order Sordariales; family Chaetomiaceae; genus Chaetomium; species Chaetomium fimeti. The sequence goes on from NW_026944334.1 coordinate 1,206,683, forward strand.
ACCTCACCCGTCCCCCCGGATGGTCTGCCCCTCCCCCCGAACCTCTCTTCCCTACAGATGCCGTCACTGCACGAGATTCAGAGCACCCAGGCCGAGCTCGACGCCCTACAGCGCCTACAGACCGAGCAGGCGGACCAGATCGACGCGCTCACCCACCTGCTCGGCCCGCTCAGCCCGGCGGGTCGCATCCCCGGCATCGACGAAAATGGAAACCCCAACACGAGCTACTTTGACAGCGTCGTCGACTACGACCAGTTCCTCCACAACAGCGCCTTCTCCGATCCCGCGTTCGACGCCGGGGGGTTGGACGGGATGGATATGCCGGGCGCGGCGGACGGAACGGACTTCAACTTCAGCTTGGATGGGGGCTCGGTCGGCGATTATCTTTCTGCCAACGCGGGCGTGGCCGGAGTTGCGGGCGGTGGGAGCGGCGGCGGTGGCGGCGGCGGTGGTGCTGGTCAGGTTGGGGACAGTTCTGGCGCGGGGTTCCAGCCGGGGCGGGTCTTTGAGGCGACGTCGGCGAACAATACCCCCAGCCCGGCCGGTACCGAGGAGATTACCAGGCCGGACCTTGACAGCCCGGAGCGGGGCACCAAGCGACGGAGGAAGGATTAGTTGCCCCTCAACCCTGCTTGGGGTAGCCCATGGGGGCCCGCTTCGTAGGCGCCCTAGGGCCACGAATGGGGTTTAGCCAGCTGATGGCTCTTCACCCCTTTCGGCTTGTTAACACGGCGATTAGGATAATTGGGGGATCGGTGGGCGGGTATCAGGAGAGAAAGAAGCGGATGGTTGTATGGGTGGTGGGGTTGGCTGGCTGCACACGCACGTTTGAGATATCCTCTGTTCTGGCGGGTGGGCGTTTATTATTCTTATTTCACTTACATGACCTTGTACCTGGATTCGGGAGGGCTTCGGGGAGGGACTTTGTTGTCCTTCGGTACATCCTGGACGAGACTACCGAGATTCGTGCTCGCCCTCTTCTCATATACAAGAAGCGCGGGACTATTTACGACTTGATGACGAAGGTTGATAGTGAATCAACATCGCATGGGAGGAGCGTCAGTTTGCGTCGTTATTGATGAGGACTGCTTGCTAGAGCTTTTAAGCAGATTTAATTACTGAGCACCCAACTCATTGAACACACAGCTCCTTATTTATCTCGATACCAACCCAGCCCCTCACCCAACCCCCGTCCCCTCTCAATACCGAGCGCCCATCGTGAGCACCCGTTACCTAGCAATGGGCCCCTAAAATTGAAGGCCAAACCCCCAGAGGCATCGCCGCGCAACCTAGCCGTCCCACTTTCCGCCTGAGCTTACCAACTGGGCCCTCGGCTTCCCCAGCTCGGCATGCGAGCCTAGATGAGCATAGCTGGTAGCGTTCGCAAGACCTTTGTACATACCCATCCCTCACGGACGAGCCTTTCGGTTCCAGCCAGCAACATCACATCCCAACCCCCGGCAGGGCAGTTGGGTCAGTGGGTAGCGAGCACTGAAGCGTGCATGCATGCGGTTCTCCATTCTTGCGCATTCTCATAAAACCCCACACGCCAGCCATCTCACGTCGCCAACGGATTCGCGTGCACCGTCACCCTCTCGATGCGCACGGGCTCCAGCGGCCGGTTCTTCTTGTCGATATCAACCGCCTCGATGCGGGCCAGGGTCGCGAGGCTGTCGTCGCCGAGCAGCTTGCCGAAGACGGTGTTGAGGCCGTCGAGGTGGGGCGCGGGGCCGAAGGTGACGAAGAACTGGCTGCCGTTGGTGTTGGCGCCCTTGTTGGCCATGCTGAGCACGCCGCGCTCGTGGTGCCGCAGGCCCGGCCGGATCTCGTCCTCGAACGTCGAACCGTAGATCGACCGCCCGCCCTTGGGGTTGTCGGGCGGGCTCGGGTGCGCCGGCGCCCCCGTCTGCGCCATGAAGGAGGGGATCAGCCGGTGGAAGGGCGAGGCGTCGTAGTAGGAGGATGCGCAGAGGGCGAGGAAGTTCTGTGGGAGGGGGGGCGGGAAAGTCAGTGTTAATGCACCGGGGGTTGGGGACCTGGAAGGGGTGTGCATTGGAGAGCAGGGAATGCGACTTACCTCTGCGGTTTTGGGGACGCTTTCACAGAACACCTCGACTTTGAGGTCTCCGTGGGTGGTATGTAGCGTTACCGACATGATGGGCCGTCGCTGTGGTTGATTTCGGTGGTGTTATTGGCGGTTCATGTTTTTTTTGGGCATGTTGGGGTGTTCATGGGGAAAACGAGCCAAGGTGTTCTGGCCCCAAGCCGTTGACATCAGATCGAAGCTTGGCGTTTTTTTGACCGGAGCTATGGTCATCTCATGCCAGCTCCGACGCGAGATCCCCCTTGAGGTGTAGGAGATCGGTTAGCTCAGTCAGGTACCTTACTAGGCTCAAGGTCGAATGCATTGAACTTGGATGAAGCTAGAAGGTACCTGTAAAGAATGTCTGCTTCTCCGTCCCCAACTCTCTAAGTATCGATTTCTAGGTACCTATGTTGACAGCCGCGGCACGACCTACGTGTATGTACATACGGCGGGAAGTGACCTTAATCGTCGAGTGCTCACCCATAACTGACAACCCCGTAAGCCGTTTCACGCCGAATTCTCATCCCCAACTACACAATAACTCTCACTCTTTCGGAGCGAAGAAGATTGGCTTGTGTCAGCCATCTCTCGGTTTCGGCTCCGAGTCGATGCAACATGGAAGAACCGTCATTTCCTGTTGTTTTCGTTCGCGGGGTATGGCGGGGTACCCTTGAGGTGGTCTCCACAAGTTGCCAGGGCCCTGGCCGCCATCGCAGGAACGACCTGCAGGTTCAATTCCAGGCATCAAAATCACCAGCGCAAGGCTGTCACGGGCCGTACAGAAATCTGTTTTCTTCACCGATCCTTTGCATCTTTCAACCTTTTTGTCTTCGGCGGTCATCCTCCAGGCTAGCCAAGTTGGAACCGACACCACTTAAAGCTCGGTGATCTTATTTGTTTCCCCAACGCAAGTCTCGCCCGAGATCCTGCGACGTGAAGCCTGTCCGGACCACCAACAGTGGTAGGTACCTCAGGACGGGACCGAGGTCCTTCCTGACTTGTAGGGCTGAGCCTGTTGGGGGGCCAAGTCGCCCGCGAATAACACCCGTTCTGCGCAGTCATTTCCTGATCAGGCAGACCCTGTATGTACTGTGCCAGCTGCCGAAACATTTTTATCATTTTTTGGGATGAACTTGACCGTGCGCAAGCTGCTTTGAATGACAAGTTGCTTCTTTAGGGGCAACTGACTCGGTGTGTGTTGATGCCCGTCGCAGGTGTCCTGCATTACACAGGCCCTCGCTCCTTTGCAAGCACACCCGGCGAACGCAGCTCCTCCAACAACAGGACAGTCGCATCCCCCGGAGTTAGGTGACGCTCCAGTCCCACACGGGCGGCCCATTTCAACGGGACAAAGACCTCGGCGGCTCGAGAAGCAATTCCATTCGGCCCCCATCACACCCCTCTCAGCAGCGACCTACGTTCCTTGTGGCTGCGACCTAAGCCTGACCTGCAGCTAACGCTCCCGGACATCGGTAATCCGAGCGTGCTGCGTAAGACAAGCACGACAGCCTCCGGCCTACCCACCCCACGACGACCCGTCTTCACGACGACATTGAACGGAGGACTCCAAGTTGGCGCACCCTTCGATCGCGAACCCCTACCGCCGAGGCCGATGCCAATGTGATGCCGATGCCCGCACAGCACAAGCAATCTTATCGATATCGATACAGCGCCGACGATACACTCCAGAACCCCTCACCCCAAATTGTCTCCTGCCTTCGACCCTCACACGGCAGGCAGCCGACCCCAGTTCAGTGGGCCATCCGTCGATGACCGGCGAAGGCCATTGCGCCCGCCTCAAACTCCGCCAACGGCGACAACAACCACGACAACTTTCGTCCTGATCGAGCTCTCGGCAATCGCCGCTTCGGCGTTACCTGCATAATGAATGCGGCAAATGCCCCCGCGACCGTGAGGATATCCGGCCCACCAAACAGCAGCTTCTTGGTGGGTTATCCCGGTATCTCCGCGACCTTGGTAGGTTACGCACCCTCCCGTTTGCGCTTTTAGGTCGCATGTAGATGGCGATATGGGATTTTCCAGCCTAGAATGTCCCGCGCAATTGCGCCGTCGCAAAGTGCTGGCGCATGTCCCCGTGCTAACGCTGGCCCTCGCAGCCTAGAATCGTCGGCAAAGTCGAAATCCGCCCCGGCGCAGGCTTCTCGGCCCCCGTAAATGTTTCCATGGTGCGCATCTGCCTTCAACGACGAGAGACGATACATCCGGCCGCCGAAAATGTTGCAAAACGGCACCTTGGGACGCCGCGACGGGAGACGGTGGATTTGGTGGGGAAGGAGGTGCTACTCTTTCGATGCGTGTCGGGAAAAGAGGCGGAGAGCGTGATCGCGATGGACCTCCCGTTTCAAATATTCATTCCGTTCGGGCGCAGTGGCGAAGAGACGAACCGCCGGATTCCCCCTGCGAGCATGCAACTGCCCAGTCGAATCGCCGAGACATATTACGAACTCGTGGTCACGGTCCAGCAGGGGTCGAGCGTGCAGAACCGCTATACTTTCCCCATTCCGCTCCAGCGGTACGACACACTCTCGACCTTCGGCATGTACAACCGACCAGAAACGAGGGCGGCGACGGCGGACCACGTGGTGACCCTCGGCATCTCGCTTCCAAAATGGAGCTACGGACCCCTCGACCCGATCACAGTTTATGTCAAGCTGTCACCGAATCCGGACTATCTGAATAAGGCGAAAAGGGTAACGATACAGAAGCTCACTCTCACCATCGAGGAGGAGATTACGTTCAACCCCGAAGGAGACGAGCCAACGAAGAAGATCAACAAGATCGCCAAACACACCCAGGCCGTGGGGACGAAGATGCCCGAGACCGGATATATCACCAACCTGGGGCTCGTGCTCCCGGCGCGAGACCTAAGGGATCCGGATGGCATAATAAAAAGGGGCAAGCCCGCATTTCCAATGTATGAGGTGACAAGCTTCTCGACGACATCCACATTATACAAGGTTGAATTCTTTTTAAGTATCAAGGTGAGAGCCCTTATCTAAACAAGTTTGCTGTGTGTTTTTTTTCCGCTCACCAGTTTTAGGCCCACATGACTTCCGCTAGAGATATCACATTACGCCAGCCGATCGTGGTATGCCCGATGGATCAGCAGGCTTGCAAAGAGGAGATGGATGCTATCGAACAAGCCGCAAAGGACGCATCTCACGTCGATCCGAACAACCCCATTCTTCCGGATCGAACCATCATCTTAGCCACCGAGAGGGAGGCAATTCGGCACCTTGGGTTGTGTGAGGTCGGGGGAGTCAAAAAGATGCTGATCGAGTGATCCACCCGAGATACACAGCAGTTGGATGGAAGTGGGACGGCCCAAACAGCAGACAGCGTCGATTTAATGCCTAGTGCATGCTGTCGCCCTCAGAGGCCGAAGGTGTTTCACCACGTGCCGACGATCTAAGCAAGACGACGATTCTCCCGGGCTAGAACTCCGGATAGCACATACCGACAACCGGCCTTTGGGCCTCGGCTTGCCCACCCGGATCTCCCGGGGCGTTCCAGGAGTCTAATTAACTTCCCGATGAACCAACCCGGCATCCCCCACGCCATATTCGCAGTACGGGTTTGGATGACAAGACTGTGGATCCAGCGACCGGGTGAAAACGTTGAGTAAAGCGGAAAGCGGGCTACATACAAGGGCGCCGCGTTGTGGGTAGACAAACGGGCTGGTCTGATAGACGACAAACCAGATGTGGCACTGGTTCCTGGCAGCGAGTTGGCTGTTTCAGCATGGAGAAGAAAGAGGAGAACCATGTGTGATGCTCAAGATAGAAACTGTGGGATGCTCTGGTCATCTATAGTTGGTCTGGGGTTTGTGTGTGAGGGGGGGATGTCGGGGCTCGGACAAGGAGGCCTTGGAACGGCTATGGCCATGCGTGGGAAGATCGTAGCAGGCGTGTTCGCATTCGTTGGAGTGACTGAGGCCAACTACATACGCGGAAGCCTAAAGTACGCGGCAAATTCTTATTCAACCTTGCGATTAACTTAAGTTTGGACGTGCCTCGTGAATTGATCCTACTCTGACTGAAACAAACAAACTCATTCACAACGAAAATCTTGACTCCTTGATATGAACATCCAACCACACACGCACGGCATCTTCTTCGCCATTCCCCACCCAGCAGTTTCTCCGCCACCATCTTACCTTACCGTCTCAGCGGCACGAGTAAGCTAGTTACCCTTCCCTTATAGTAGTAGATCACCTTTACACCCTTCTCCTCGGCCGGTACCGTAACCATTCAATGCGGAAAACGGCATCGGGATTTGTCGAAGGTTGGTCAGACAGAGGATATAGATCCGCCGGTATGCTCGTATGATATCCAACTCCGTAACAACCTTGCCAGAATAACAGTTTGGCTGGTACATATCTAGCAATACTATGATTTCTCCATGAAATAAAGTACGTCTCACCAAAGATCGTGCTGGAGAGACTAACACAAGGGAAAGACAACAGCAACACAATACACAAGGCTCACATGCCGCCAACAGCCTGTGCCTTTGTATTTGTTCCTCATGGCACCATGTTCACGGGTGTCGCCTACTGCGTGATGGTCCCCTCTCCACCCACGCCCCCTCAAGGAGTGTTGTGGGTTGCCCTGACTCAACCTTTGATGTGTTCAGAAGGCGACTCTGAGAGTACCAACCTTCCCATGGACAGGGAAGACTCAACTTCATAGTCACCCCCCCTTAGCTGAAGGTTGTGATTGTCGAAGGAGGACCAAAAAAAGGAAAGAGGATGGAACAAAAACATACAGCACCGAGGATTCGCTGGTCGTCACCGACCCAACTACTAGTTCGGCCCTTGCGAGTTTCACTAGGGGAGAGCGGACGGGATCCCGTGTTCTCTGGCAGGTATGGCCGTATGTGATAGAATCGTGTTGGTGTTGCCTCTTATGTAGGTGGTGTTGGAGAGTTGCACCAGCGAGGGTTCGTTGAGCAGCCCAACTGGAGACAATGCCCGTAAAAGATCAGCGTCGACATATATGCAAACTTAGTTCCATTTACGCGATAAATAGCATTATAAGAACTTCATTATGGAGAAATTATATTGTTTTCCATCCCCTGTGCTTGGTTGAAGGATCGAGGAAACACAAAAAATTCACGAGACAACCCAAACCAACCCTAACCCTATTTACTGGAAGCAGATAAGAACGTTCTTTTGAAATGAAAATCCCATCCAAACTTCGCTTTCCTACAAATTTAGCTCTGCAAGCATCCGCTGAAGCTTGTTTCTCGAAAATTACATTGCGAAGACTTCTTTGCCAAAAGCTGCCCCGCGATTTTGTTCTAGCGCGGCGTGCAATTCTAGATATCCGCTCGACCGCTCCCTCAAGGCGCAACAACGATCAGTCATCGTGGAGCAAGAGCGTTATCAAGCCCGCCGATAACGAAAGTTAGACTGCCGCCAGGTCACCCAACCGCCACCTAGGTACCGAAGCTTCAACAAACCCACACGAAACCAACACCGCCCACCATGTCCCTCGACGACGACGACAACCCCTCCCTGGCCCTGCCAGCCCCTCTCCTCTCCCCCTCCTCCTCATCCTCCTCCCCCCTCCCCGCGGACCCCGCCACCGCCGCTGCCGCCGCCGCCGCAACAGACGACCTCACGGCGGAGGACCTGATCGAGGACGAGGGGGCGGCGTCCCAGGACTTCCGGGCCTTCGCGGCGGCGCTGCAGTTCCGCAAGACGGCCGGCGTGTCGGCGCAGACGATCCGCCGCGGCGAGAAGGACTTTGAGGCCCACGGCACCCGCGCCCAGGCCGACGCCCTCGAGCAGAGCCGCGCCGCCATGCGCGACGTGCTGTCGTACACCCGCGTGCACCCGGCGGGGAAGCGCGGCGATCTGGCGAGGGGGTGGTATTTTCCGGCTTGGTGGGAGGGGTATCGGGAAGAGGAGGTGGGGGGTGAGGAGGGTGGGGGTGGGGGTGGGAGTGGGAGTGGGAAGGAGGGGCGCGAGGGGGAGAAGAAGCCGTTTGGGTTCGTGAGGGAGAGGGTGGTGGTGCTGGAGGGCTCGTCCGTCGCTAGCCAGGCGCTGGGGAGGGCGGTCACGGGGCAGGCGAAGGACAGGCCTGCGAGGGGGAGGGATTGGTTGTTGCCGGAGGAGGCGTTGTATTTGGTTGAGAGGGGGTCGTTGGACCTGTGGTGGCCGTTGAAAGGATTAGAGGAACTCTTTCCCCCGGATGGGACCACCGAGGCTGTGAAGGAGGAGGGCGCAGAGGCGGATGAGGTGGATGAGTACGACGCCGGCTTCCCGCTCAGTCTCCAGGCGGCCTATGCTCTCCTCATCGGCAACGACGGTGAGCGAGGCAAGATCAGCCTGCAAAAATTCCAAGTCTACTCAAATCTCAAACGATGCGGCTACAACGTCCTGCGGGCACCGCCCACCGTCAATCACCCTACCACAAAGCCAGCAACGACCACCCTCTGGCAATGGTTCGCCTCACTCCTCACCAGGACCCCTCATCACCCCCCTTACGGTCCGCTGGTCCAACCGGGCCTCTACCGTTCCTACGCCTCCATCTACCGCCAAATGACCCTCCTCCCACGCCACGTCCCCTCGGCAACATCACTAACAACCACAACACAACCCGCCATGCGCGACCCCTTCACAATCCACTTCCACGTCTGGAAGTCGGCCCAGAAATGGAGCAAACTCCGCCACCCGCCGCCGGACTTCCAACTCGCCGTCGTGGACGCGCAGGCGTCCGCGGTGCCGACGGGCGGCGAGATCGCCGCGCTGCTGGGCGCCACGCCGCCGGAGCCGGGGAAGCCGGAGTGGGCGGGCCCCGGCCGCCTGTACGCGCGCCTCAAGCACGGCTACCGCAACGTGCTGGTCGCCGTCGTCGACCACGGCGTCATCAACTACATGCGCTTCGCCGAGGGCCGGTTCGGCGCCGAGGAGCTCTACGGGCGGTTTGATCATCACCGTGGTGGTGGTGGTGGTAAGGGTGGGGGGAAGAAGGGTGGGGGGAGGAATAATGGGAGGGGGGGCAGGGGGGGAAGGGGTGGGGGTAGGGGCGGCGGCCGCGGGAGGGGGAGGTGAGGGTTTGTTTGTTGTGTGTTGTGTTTGTTGGTTGTTGGGAGGAGAGAATGCAAAAGGGGTCCCCGTGTATCATTATGGAGACGGTTGGTTGAGAGACTCTCCGCCTGTCAAAATAGATTGGGTTGGTGTCGGGTTGGCCATGATACCCGGCAACGTCATTGTAGACTCAATTATTTCGTACTACCTACTTAAGTAGGTAGTTTTGACGTCTTGCATGCCATCCCTTTTATTGTGGCCTTTCTAACTGTCGTTGGTGTTAGGTTGGTTGCATTGCAAAGCCGAAACAATCCGGGCAGTTGGTTACAAGCAATCAGTCACTCCCAGCTTCTGCAGACGCTCCTCGTATTCAACGCAAGGCTCCTGACATGGCGCGTTGTTTGTCCTACGTGATACGCACCTAACCTGAGTCACACAAAAGTTAAGGAGGGGGGGTTCAAGGATTTGAATACAGGGTGGTGTCTCTCAAGTCATGGCGACTAAAGACGCCATTTGCACGACGGTTGACGGCATAGGTTGCTTTATGAGGTGAGCACGGGTGAGGGAAGAACCTTGACGAAAAGGAAGGATTTTGTGGTTCCTGTTGGTGAAGTTCCATGTTTCTCGGTTGGAAAGTCTGGGCAGCGATTCGTTCTGTGTGGAATTGAGCATCGTTGGTTGGTTCGTTCGGTGCGGGATCACATGATGGGACAAGGTGGCGTCGGTTTGTCGTCCCAGTCCAAGCGAGCACTTGCTCTCTCTGATTTCTTTTTTCACCAAACTGACACCAGTCAAAGAGAGAGTCAAAAGAGGCGGCACTCGCCCACCAATTCCGATATTGCTAACGACTTAGCTGCGTCATGCCGTCATACATACAGTGCCAAGGCAACAAGAAACACTTCCAATGACTGCGAGGGCCATGCAACCACAATATCGTTTTGTACGTTGCACCGTCTGACTTGGTTGACAAGTCGCGATTTAGGCTGGGTTTGAGTTGCGAATGGAGCAGCCAATGAGGTTGTTTCATGTGGAGCCTCTCTCACTATCGCACCACAAGAGCCGATTCTACAGTCCTGATACCCACCGCTGGCGCGGCTATTAATTCTCGTGACATATTGATCAGCGGCCGTAAGGAGCCGAGCGCCCTCGAGAATCGACTGAAGTGGGAAAAAATGCTCAAAACAAGATGTGCGCTGTTTCTTCCCCCCTTGGAAAAGCGAGGGAGGGCAGGAGACACCGCCTTGGGCTGGGCCCTCAGTCAATATTGAGCTGGACTCGGTTTGTTTCGGGCGAGCCCAAGCTTCCATCATAAGTGAGGTTGGTCTGACGCAACAGACAACGTGTTTCAGATGGTTCGAGCTTCAAAGTGACCGCTTGATCTGGAAGGTAGCGAAGCAAGGGTGTGTGATCTCTGAAAGGGCGGCCAACTAACTAACAAATAACATCTTGGACGAAAACGCTCAAGCACAGTGTCCGCCAAAACTCACGCTTTGGCATGTTTCCTGGAAGCCACAGCGCTTCTGCGCAATTTATCTTTGTGTTGTTTGCTCGACCCTCCGGAGGACGCCTGCTGTTTTGAGTCCAATGGGAGGCCGGGACTTGGCACTTTTTTGGCAGAGCTCCCGAGTTCCCCTCGCTTAGCTCCGATCCAGCCCAAGGGGTTCTCAAATCACAACTGGTGCAATTTTGGCTGAACACTGAATCATCCCGTCATCCTCCGGTACTTGTAACCCGTACCTTTCGAGTCTCCTCCCCCCGGCCTTGACAAATGATCTGTCTCCCTTGGTTTCAATTGTTCCTATCTACCCACTTGCGCCAGTTCACCTTGCTTCCCACCGCATTTTCCCCTTCTTCCCTCTTACAACTCACGTTTATCCCTCCGTCTGTATCTATTTTCTCTTTCATTCTACCCTACGCGTCCCTTTTCGCTCGTATTCGTCCTCGAACGCAAGCTTAATACTTTTGCATCGCCTTATCAACCCAAGCCCGCCGCCAGCCGTGATCCGTGTTTTGGCGCATCCTGTTTTGGGAGACGAAAGAACCCTGCATACCTAATCCAGCTTGGGGCTCACTTGCGACGGCATCAACCTCGGGGCCATCGCCCCTAGCCTCGCTCAGTGCTTTTGCAACCTCGCGCGGAATTTGCCACCCTGCCTGGTGAAACAGGCAGTCCGTTGCTTGACTTCTCCTCTCAAGAGACAAAAGTGCGCCAAGACTTTTTTTAATCTCGTCCAAACTCGTGCCGTTGCCACGTTGGGCGGTTGACTGGCTCAGGGTAAGCGCGTTTCCACTCATTTCTCTCTTCCTCGGTATTATTCGTGCTTGCCCTATATTTTTCTCACTTGCTTTATTTTGTCCAACCCGGACCACTGGATATTTCAAGTCTGGAGTGATGATTATTGTCTTTTCACGCACGTTTACTATCGTTACACTCATTATTACTTTACCAACACTGACAATTTTCTAAGACGTGTGAAATTCACATCTCTGTATCGAGCAGTAACAAACATGACCGACGAGATGGACTCGGTTCCCGAGGCTATCATGACAGGTGATGGCTCACCCTCCATCGCCCTATCACCTACTCCCATGGAGACAAAAATTGAGCGGACCGATGAGTGAGTTGACGGCATTTATTTTTGTTGTGTTGGAAATATGGGCCTAGTTGGCTACACTTTCCCTATTCTTATCTGTGCCCTTTGGGTGCATCTTGAAGCGACTCCCTGCCAAGAGCAGCTCGATCGTCGTGTTTTGATGTTTTACCAACTGTTTGAGTTGCCTCGAGAAGAACTCTCACCGGTGCTACCGTTGTCCCTTTACTATTTATTCGTTACTTCCCGCAGCACCAATTTTTATACCCGTCTCGTCGCATCTTTTGCGGCACGAATACAAGAGGGCTAACATGAGAACCATGTTCAGGTCTTTCCTACCAAGATCACGTTCCGAGAGGCAAGTTCGTTTCTCTTGTTTTTGGCCCCAGTACCACCTGTGGGGGCACGGATTTGACGGCGTTGTCCGGATCATATATCTTTGCCACATAACTACCGCTCGAGGCCAGGATGCTGACAAGTACTGCATCTAGTGACGGGGGGATAGCCATGTCTTCTACATCTCGTGTCACACAAACTCTGGCCCAGGAGGAACCCGCCGAGATGTAAGTCACCCACTCCTGCTTCCCTCGAGCACCATGCAGTATATCTGCCCTTGACCCCCACCCACATCGTCTGATATTTCCAATGTTCTCATTGTACAAACCTGGAACTGGCGAGTTCGTAATTTTCCTGATTCGGGGCCTGAGATTGGCTGACTTGGTTCTAACACCCGAGGACCAAGTCGTCAAGCTTCACACTCCCAGTTCTCTGCAACATAGACTGGATCACATGCGTTCTTCAAGTTCTCAAACGACGGAGAAACGAATGCTAACTGCTTGAAAAACTTTTAGCACCACCCCCTCGGAAGCCAAGGTCGAAGATAGTCCTCGTGATCAACCGCCTTCTGTGGACCACACTGCCTCTCCACGAGTGGACTCGTCTTACCCGTAAGTTTTTGCACCTTCTTCCCAGGTACGTTCTTGGGGGGTGTCTAACTTGGGTTGAGCAGCAATAGCAGTCTCAACGGCAACCACCTGCAGCCAAACAGCGTAAATAACTTAATTAATTACGAGGATAACAAATCAGACGGCTCCACGGACACCACCGAGGATATTGACCTGGATAACAACGAGGAACTCACACCGCCGCCCGACTCCCCAATCGAGGATACATTGAGCCACACCTCAAGTATCCCGCCTAATATTCTCCAGGACGAAATTGTTGTTGGCACGAACGCTCATAACAAGGCCTCCCCAACTCGGGTTCCCGAAACGGAGGACATTGTGATGGGCGAAGCAGAGGACAAGCCCCTCATCATTCAACATGCGAAGCGGAAGCGGGTTTCGGGCGTCTATGCTGAATCCGTCGGCGAGAAGGACGTCAGCCCGGCACCTACCGAGGACCTGGATATCCGCCGCCCGATTCGCCCTACCAAGGCACAGAGCGTTGGGGGCGTGAAAGGGGTGCTGCTTGGCTATTGGCGTGATTCACCCGCCGAGAGCGAGGCAGATAAGCATGGAGTCGTTGGCTTCATCGACATCCGAGACCGCCTCCGCACTCGCATCCAGCCAACTACCCGGGATGGCCGGCCGATGGACCAGAGATATCCGATTCCGCCTGGCCCTGGGGGCAGCTGGGTTACCTTTGATAAGGTAGCTTTCAACGACCACCTCGTTGGTCACAATCACCATGTGATCAAGGAGTACGTCAAGATCCGCGCCGAAGACAGCCGCAAAGATGAGGCGTCGGAGGATAGGACTAGGTTAGACCTGGAGGCCGCCGATGTGGCCGCTGAACGCGTGAGGACCAACCCGCCCCCGGATGCCGCTACGGCACCTTTGGTTGCCTACGGGCCTCAGGTTCCCGCCAATGCCGTCGTTCCTAATCGACCCGAGAGCAAGAAGCGCCGCCTGGCCGGTTCTTTTGGCATTCCGTCGGACTCGCCAAAGTCCGTTCAGCACTCCCTCGATAACATTCCCGGTACAAGACCGACGAGAATTCTTCTCGGTTACTGGAAGCTTTCCAGCGAGAACGATCCCATGAACAAGCATGCGGTATTTGGCATTCTGGGCGCCAACGACATGTTCAGGGTCAAACTAACCCGAGAGACCCGCGACGGGCGGACCGTCATTGGTAACTTCCCCAGTGGCGCCGGCGCGCTCTGGATTCACTGGGACGAGGTCGAGTTCGACCCTCACCTTAGGAAACTCAGCAGGAACGAGGTCAAGGAGTATTGCCGGGTCCGGCAACGCCAACTCGACCACGGGGAGCCCCCCGAAGACCGTGTCGCGAATGAGACTAAGGCCGTCTACGAAGCACAGCAACGCGTTGTGCAAAGCCTTGCAATCGGCGTCCCCCTCCGGAAGGACGATACAGATCTCCTCCCCATCGCCATGAAGGGGTCCGCAGGAACCAACGGCTATGGCAGCCCAGCATACTCCTTCGCCTCCGCTAGACCCGGCGAGGAACTCCGCCAGTCACGGCGCCTCGAGAATGGGCCTCGTGCGGCGGCGACAGCAGCAGGCCGCCACCCCCTTCCCGACGTCGAGTTCGGTGCCGCCAACCGCACACCGCCCGGGCCTAGCCCCGCCGCCCTCGAGCGCACCAACTCGCTCGCCCGCCGCGAGATAGCCCGCCTCGAGGCCGCCCAGGCACGCGCCGACATGCGTGCAGTCAGCCGCGAGGCATCCCTCGGCCCTGTCGCCGCCGCAGCAGCCGCCGCCGCCGCGGGTTTGGCCTCCAATGCCGCCAATAATGTCGACGGCACCGGCACCGGCAACGGCAACGGGCACTTCCAGGACAATGTCTCGCGCCTGAACAAGGTGTGGGAGGCGCAGGAGGCCAACCGCCTCCGCGCCGGCGGCGAGGACGCAAAGATCTACATGGGCGTCAAGTACCAGCGCAAGCAGAACGGGCCGTTCCAGGGCAAGCTCGTCAGCCAGGGCATGATCATCACCATCGACGGCGAGGACTATGTCGAGTACCGCGTCTTGACGAAGCCGACTTTCTTTTAGAAGCGGCGTGAGGGGCCACTGTGCGTGCGTGCGTGCCTGGGTTCCGCTGTTTCACCGGTTTCGGTTCGCCGTCGATTATTCGGGTTTCGCTATCATTACCTAGACCGGGCGCTTTGGTCCTCTTCGTCCTTTGGCCCGTCTTGAGAATGGGCCGGCGCAGTCTGGAGACTTTTCTTTTTTCTTTTCTTTTTCAAGGTTGGGTGATGGGATGGGTGATACCCGGATTCTTTTCCATGGCGTGGGGGGTTCTCTCTCTGTCTTCGACCTTTTTCCCATCTGTATAGGGGTTGTAATTGGTCTAAGGGGATCCACGGGGAAGGTTAAGGGGGGGGAGGAGTCTAGGAGTCCTGGACGTGGAGGAAAATGCTGGGGATCGAGAGGGGGCTTATCACGACTGCTTTTCGTTTCTTGCCTCGCTACCTTTGCTTTTCATCCGCTGGGAGATATACTCTGATGGCCTTGGTTCCTCCCTGGCCGCGGGCCTCGAGGCGGAGGGGGATTTGTTTGTGGAACTTGTTGTTTACGACTTGGAGAGGGGTGGCTTTTCTTTTGCTTGGGACTTCTCGAAGTTTGCGCTTTGCTTCACTCCGCGCTGCTCATCCTACTGGCATTACTGGCGAGGGTCATCCATTGCTTTTGCTTTGATTTGCTGCTCTCTCTTCCTATTCTACTTGCTTTGCTTTACTTGCCTTCATGCATTGCTGCTTGGCTGGTAGTTGTTGGGTGTGGAGTGATACCACGGAGGAACTGCCTTTTGCTCACGAGGAAGATAGCTTGGCAGACGTCGTTGCTTTTATGGTGAAGCGTTGATTGTTTTGAGAATTCGAGCAGTTGAAGAAGAGGTCTGAAGAAGAGGTCCTGGTATTTTGTGTATGGTTATGTCCTGTATGACTCCTAGGCTACATGCTTGATGATATCCTTTACCACCGTTATTGTTCTGCTGCCCAACTTCTTCATTGCTTACGTTTACTCGAACTTGCAACATTCCAGGCCAGAATCGAGCTCACCGTAGAAAGGCGCACCTTGATTCGTGAAGCCGCTGAAGACGTACTCTATTCTTCATCTATCGATTGGTACATACCTTGTGCCTCTAACGCAACGTTTGCTCTAATACATCCCGGCATGTTCCCAATCCTAAAATACGAAAACCATCACTTAGAAAACCACGAGGAAACAAAAGTACGCTTTATCCATAGCCATTGCGGCATCACATCATGTAATTTCTTCTCGACCCAAGCAAGGGTATCTCGCCGACTTCATAACCGAGTCATCGCCACCTCGTATTCTCCGAGACAAAGAAAATAGGAAATAGGAAATAAGGAAATCATGCAGTCGTCTCCGTCGTCTCGGCATCCTCCTCATAGCCCTCCGTCTTCATGTCCTTCAGGCCCAGCTCTTCCTCCTCCTCATCCGTGCGCTCATACTCCTCCACGGTCATCTGCTCGTCCGGCTGGGCGGGGTCCTCGGCCGTGCTCTGAACATAGCTACTCGCGAGCGGGTCACTGAGCACGATGGTGAACTCCTTTTCGCCCTTGATGGCGGCGTTGAGGCCGTCGAAGAACTGGTCCCAGCGCGACTTCTCCTCCTTGTCGAGCGAGTCGTTCTTGCGCGCCGCCGCGCCGGCGTCGGCGTTGGCCTCGAAAATCTGGCCGTGCAGGTCGTCGCGCACCTGGGTAAGCAGGCCCTCGACGGTGGTGAAGCGGCCGCCGAGCGTGCCCGGGTTGACCGTGAGGCTGAGCTCCGGGCACTCGAGGGCGCAGCTCTCGCTCTTGAGGATGTCGCGGGCGAGATCCTCGGGGTTGCGAACGCGGAGGGTGACCTTTCGGCCCTTCTCGGGAATCTCGCCGCCCGTTTTGACGTCGTTTGACTTGTAGCCGCAGTCGTCGCACGACGTGTTCATGATGACTACCTGCCGGAAGTGCGGGATCTCGACCATCTTCATGTTGGTCGTGCAGGAGTGCAAGCAGCCCGGGCAAGAGGCCGGGAACTGGTAAACCTGATCGGGGATGATGTTGCCTTCGTCGTCGAGGTCGTCCGTTTGGGCGGTGTCGGTGAGGCCGAGAGCCGCGTTCTGCTCGGGCGTGCGGAGGAACTCTCGCTTCGACCACTTGCCCACGCCGTCACGGGGGTCAGGGGCGATGAACGAGTTGCCCGCCGGGTCGTCGATGGCAACGCGGAACGGAAATGCCTCGCCAGCAAGCATCTTTCTGCCCTTAGCAATAATCTCGGCTACCTTGGCGTGCACCTCAGGGGTCTCCTCCTTGCGCTTCTCCTGTGCGAACTCTAGGTCATCAAGAATCGTTGTCAGGAGACCCTCCACGTTCGAGAGCTGGCCCTTGCCAGCCGGGACCTCCACATCCATCTCGATGAACTTGACAGTGGCCGTGTCGGACTTGATAACCTGGCGCTCGAAGTCGGGCATCTCTGTCAACCGGAGCTCGTAATGGGCGCCCTTGAGTTGGAAGGTGCCGGCGGGCTGGATCTCGTTGTTGCTGAGGCCGCAGTGGTCGCAGGAGAAAGACATAATGATGATTTCGCGGAAATACGGGATCTTGGTCAGGAGAAGGCGTGTCATACCCTGCGGGGGAGACGCGGTTAGCAAGTGTTCATCAGTGCACTGGACGTGAATGCGACTTACATTCTCCTCACAGTTCATGCAGAGGGACTCGATCTCCTCAACCACCTTCTCGTCCCCGTCCTCCGTCGTCCCATTAGGAATAGCCGCCGGAGCGACCTTCTCAGCCTTCTCGCCAATCGTGTTGAATAACTCGGCCATCTTGTTTGTTTGTTTAGGTTGCGGTGGACTTTCCAAGATATCGGATGCCAGGGAAAATTTTGGAGGGGTAATTATACTCCAAAAGTCGATTTTTGGCGGGGGTAGCAATTGACAAGGCGGCATGCCTGCCTCTGAACAACAGTGGGGCTGCAGTTGTTCGGCAGGCTTATGTCATGAGCGTAGGCTTCTTGTGTCGATAGCAGGGTCTTTGTCATGCCGAGCCTGAATGTGACACACAAAGGCTCAGTTTCCGAATGTTCGAGAAGTCATCCGAACTTCCATGCTTGCCGAAAGAGTCATAGGAAATCCCCAGAGCGTGCTCAGAGACCTCACTTTTGCATGAAATCGGCAAGACTCAGACCGAGCCCAGGGCCCGTGTTTCGTGAGGCGCTGGATTGACTCAACAAAGCCTGCAACCCAGCTTTCCTAGACTTGGCTCGCTTTTTGCTGCTGGCGTTGGATGTTGTCTTTTGGGATGCCGTCTCCTGGGCGGCGCTGGACAGAGACGCGCTCGTTTCCAACCTAGAAGTTTTAGTAACCTTCTCCGCCCTCGCCTTGCGCCTTGTAATAGAAGACGGCGCTGGGAGTTTAACATTTGTTAGCCTGCCACAAAGATCGCAGGTGACAACTTTCATGCGTCCTAGGCTCGTCTGCGGACGAGGCTTTTGCAGCCCTTTTCCCTTGGGTCCTCGACCCGAGTGAGACTTCTGGCGGGCGCTTTTCTCTGCCTTGATCTGCAACTCACTTCCTTGGCCAAGGAGCATGATGCGGCCGCAACAACTGCAGACATGTTGCCGGTGCTTGTCCGATAGGGTCAGCTCGTGCTCAAGCATCAGGTCGTTGCGCCGGCCCATTAGGTATGCCGACGTTTCGGGCGCTGTGATCGCTAGGAGATGTCCTGCATCGTAGAGAAAGTTTAGGGACGTTGTCAGTTCGGTGCTGTTCATCTTGCTCCCGGGTGTGATGAGTTTGTTGTTGGGGAGCTTCGAGGGACGATTGTTGACGTTGCCTATGGAAAAATCACCACGAGTGGGTCTTGAAACTTGGTACGACAAATCACATCCCTGAAACTCGACCGAAACATTTGTGTATGTCCTCCGATGAAAAACATCACCACTTGAAGCCGGGGTTCTCAAAAGTCGATAGCTTATTTTGGTGATACCTGTGCTAGTTGTCTATAACTGTGGAATCATGCCCGGACAATGTCCCATTTGAGGTCTTTGATGCTCACCTCTTCGCCCGCTTTCTCGTCGTAATCGAACCATTCTCCCTCCACCAGCTCGACGCCTTCGAACTTGGTATTCGACTCAATCCCATCCACGAGCCACTCCCCCTAACTGCCGTCAGCACCATTTGGAGCGTTTTATTTGGAGAACCCCTGAAACAAACCTCTGGAATGAACTCGGTGAACTCAAGACCCCGGCAGTCGAACTCGAGAATCTTTCGGGCCTTTGCGGGCTCAGTTTGCTCATAAGGGATTGGAGCGGCCTTGATCGTGGCCGAGGACTCCCTCTGCCCCGAAGTTACATATGGTTAGGCCGCGTTTGAAGGGCAGACACTGAGGTGCGCTATACCTTGCAATTTTTGCACTTCCATACAAAGTTGGCCTCTCCCCGGCTCCCGCTCATCTCGTTGGTCTCCTAGGTAGTGTGAGCCCAACTTTGTTCACAGGAGGACACAAGCAAGACTCACGAAACGGTTGACAGCGATGGGGTTTGGATGGGTTTCTCTACAAGATGTACATTGCACCTTGAAAGTATAAAAGAAGTTCTTCTCCTGGGTGTCATGCGGCCTCAGGTTCGTGACCCTGAGCATCGTGTGCTTGGTTAACCACAGGGTCCTGGCCTCGGCCCTAGCAAAGAGTGTAGACTTACCCCTCCAACTCCGCCGAAAGTGTGAGCGCATACATTGCGAGACTCTTCGGTATTGCGATATTGCTGAGGGTTTATCGATGTTGGTCAACTTTCGATGCGGGGGTGGTTTTGCTTATTTCTGACGCAACCAACCGAGCGTGCTGATATGCAGACTCGTGGTGTTGAGGGGCAGCTGGACCCGCGACACATGTCAGTGGAGTCGATTGAGAGACAAGCTCCAGGTCCAGAGTGGATCCCGGCACAGCTCAGTTCCAGCCAGTAAATTGCTCAGAATTAACTTGAATTTCGAATTTCGACATCATCCCACCAAGCTTTTGTGTTCCAGCTCCCGCCCCGGCCCCGATTACTCGACGACACCCGAGGTCTCGAATCTCAACCTAAACTCGCAGGTTCAGCTTGGCCGACATGCCGGGACGATGCTGGGCCTCCGGTCAATGGCAGCCCAGCTGCGGGCCTGCCACTGCCGGGCGTGCCTGCGATCAACAAACACGGCCGCACGGAGGGTGACGACAGGCACGACAAGCACCACAGGCAACCCGCGACGCCGCAAAGTCCTCGCCAGCGATGTATTCACCGCATGCTATACTGCCATAATGGCAACAGCTGCCGTTGTAGACGCTGGCCGGAAAGACAGGCGCAGACGCGAGCTCGACGACAAGATAGCCCAGGCGAGGAACAGCCTGGCTGGGTTGCTCGAGGAATCGGCCGGCCAAGACCTCGCAAAGATCCTCGAGTCCCCGTACCCTAATGTCCCTTACGCCCGACCGCTGGAAAAGCTAGACGCTCTGGGCGATATATGCAGGCTTGACGCCGACTTCCTCCGGGACTTACAAGAAAAGCGTCGAGGTCGATTCAGAACAGCCCAGAACCTGCGCGCAGCGCTTGGTCTGTCCTGGAACCCGGAGTTGCCCGACACAAGGAAAACAACTTTGGCTAAGTGTGAGGAGGTTCTCGTCGCCGAAAAGGAATGGGATCTCGAGCGTCGGGAGCCTCTGACTGAGGTACACATGGATAAAGTAACGGACATGATCACCGACCTCGTGGATCGGCTCATGGCAGAGGCCTGGTGGATTACGGAGCTCGAAGCGCCCGGGTCACATCCCGCTCTCATCAGCCCAGATTCAGCCAACACCATGATCCGCATGCTGCGTTCCGATGGCTACCCTAACTACGCCCACCCGGACCTAGATCCTGCAGAGACTGTCGTTCAACGAGAGCGTCTGAACGAGATTAATTTGCAAATTCTATCCGACTGGTCGCCGCCTTTCCGGGAACGCTATGTTGCAAAGATGTGCTACAACTTCCTCGTGTGCGGTGTTACCCCGGGCATCCAGAATTACAACATGTTGATCTTGGCTTTCTCATTCATTGGCGAGCACAACCTGTCGCAGGCCATGGTGGATTCGTTCCTCTTCCTGAGCCATATGAAACCGACAGAAGCGACATACCTCTGCTTACTACACCACTATCGGCTCAAGGGGGACATGGTCGGCTTCCAAGGTGTCATCAAGCGCATGTTTGGCTACGACCCCCGTGGGATAGGGCTGATGCGGAGGACGGCCGACTACGTACAACGGTACCCCCGAACTCCAGGCCTGGGCCGCGACAAAAGACGTCGCGGAAGTCAACGGACACTTCGTCCAGCGCGCCCCTTTCTCCCAGAACGTGGCCGAAGCAATCCTAGAAGGCTTGATAGATTTTGGCATGCTCCGGGAGGGTGCAAAACTGTTTGCCGTCTGTCTCCGCGAGCAATGGACAGTCAGCAGAGATTTGATGTGGAGGTTATTCCACTCTTGTCTCACATTGCTGGACTCGGCGGCGGCTAAGATGGTGATTCGGGGGTTGCTCGATAACATCGATCAAACATCGTGGATGCTCCTTGGTCCCGAGGCCGTCGGCCCCGCGACCATTCGACAATTGCGTCACCTCCTCAACATCTGGCAGGCGACGGCACTCCCGGGGGCCAATGATATCGGACACGGCGGGTTTCAGGCTAGTAATTCGACGCGAAGAGTCGAAAAAGCGCGCCTCGATCACCTCGCGACGGCCATCTGGATAAGGGAGATGTGGCACCACAGCAGCATGATGGGTTGGTGGCTGAGGCGGGCCGACAGAAAGCTCATGGATGGCGACACGCCTCTCATCGAGCGGCTCGATATGGTTCTATCTGTTCTCAACTTCGCGGCCGAGCGGCCGAGACTAAAGATGGAAAAGTCGAGGCACATCCAGCGCATAGCAAAGATGGACTGGTTGATAGCGCAAACCGTGTCGGCCGACTTCCGCATCCGGAGCGCAGAGACCGTCATCCTCAAAGTCGTCGCTCAACAGGTGCCGCGTAAATTGCGGAAGAGGTCGCACTTCAACTCGAGGCTCAATCTCGACAAACGCATAGCCCGTGCCCTGTTGTATGGCACCCCGGGGACGTTGGAGCACAACGTGGCCATGTGCTTCCACGTCAGCGCTGAGATCGATAATCGGATCACGAGGGCATTGGTGAAAGCTCTCCCGGAGACGTATGCCAAAGGGCTCTGGCAAACGCGGAACGACTCAGGTGACGTCAGTTTTGGGAGGGTCGTGGCCTATTTCCACCACTATCTAGCCAGTATGGAGGACCGGCCGGCGCAGGCGGAGGAAACGGTTTGGAAGCCGGACGGTATTTCACGGCTGCTCCAGCGCATGGCGTTTTGGAAACAGAATACGGTGCCGCCGGCAGCAGGAACTACCGCGTCACCGGAGCAGACCGGTTGGTGGTGAGGAACATGCGACGTTAGCACATGTAAACTATAGATTTCAAGGACGGTCGGTGTATTGTACATGTACATATATATATATACCCAAGAGGCATAGATGGGACCTACAGGGGTGGCATAACACAGCAATATTGCTCGGACCGCTCGAGTCACAACCCAGGTACCTCTCTGCTCGTGCAGGCCCAACCTCGACAAAGCTTGTATGTGCACGGTATGCGCAAGCAACCAGGGTCAGCGATCTGGTTTACTGTGTACAGACGGGCTGGGGGTGTGTCGGATGGTTCTGGCCAACTCCGTCGGGGAGACGAGAGGCGTCACAAGACCAGCATACCCCGCCAACGGAGCCCAGCAATGGACCTTGCTAGTTGACGATGTTTTCGACAACGAGTCACGAGGGCTTTTTTATCCTCTTTTGTTTTAGAGTTTTATTTGTCTGGGTCAAGGTGAAGGGAGCCGGAAGCGGTGAGCACGGAACCTGCATGAGACTCCCCGGAGCCCGCGTCTCGTTGTATCATGGGGCAAGCAAGACATGCGGGGAATTATTGATAAACCCTTGTCGAGTTAGTTAGTGTGTATGTATGAGTGTATCACTGTATGTGCCGAGTTATTTGTTGTGTCACACACGCGTCTTCAAAGACCCGAAGACTTTCCACTCTGCAAACCGTCACAAACTCGCCCCTCGCAGACCATGAGGGTTGAGAAATGACAGGCGACTGGCCGCCACGGTGTAAGAACAAATGGCCGGTGGCTTCTCAGAGATCTGGCCAGCTCGAGAGTGGTGGGGTAAAAGTGATCCAATGGGACCAATCCTCTCCCGCACCGGACGCCACGGCGACCTTTGACTGGTTCCCGGCCGGGGCGGGCGAGGCGGTTTGGAATTCAGCAGGCAAGCGGGAGAGCGGGTCTTCCTATCGGTGCTCGGCCCCCTGGGATACTCCCTTCCCCAGGTCCCACCGGGCCCTGGCCCGTTTGGATGTACCTGGAGACTTGAAATCTCAGAATATCCAGTCGCTGCCAAAGTAATGGAAGCAAGAAGTATGTACATGTACATGCTTGGAGATACCTATGAGGCGTTTTTTACGCACCTCTTCCACCCGTCTCTCAATTGATACCCCTGCACGCCGGGTTCATGATATGGTTCCCGTTTGTTGAAAACGGGGAGACGGGGACCGGGAAGGCTCACTCCACCATCGTTTTCTCATCCGAATTACTTTTATGGACAACAATCCCGAAACCCCGTGTCCATTCCTTCCTCAACTGAAAGCTGCCTTTGTTCTTTTTTTAGTGGTCGCGAGTCGTGCGCCTTGACCTCCCAGCTGTGTCTCGAGCCAACCCCGAGGACCCTGCTTTTTTATCATCTTGCGTCACAGTGCGGCAACGCCCTCTTTCACGATCGCCAGGCCTAAAGCCACCCGTGCTGGACGATACAGGATTTGTATTCTTCAGTGCATGTGTCTTCCCGTTGCTGGAGACTCTCGTTTTCTGGATCGTGGTTATTACAATGCAGGCGACCAGCCATTGAACTTCGATCCAGCAGGTTCCAGGTTTCATCCTTGTCACTTTGACGAGACCTTCCGACCGCTCATTATCCGCATCCCGGTTTCCCTTTTTTTTCTTCTGGCACCGCTCGTCTTATCAAATACTTATCCACGATCATCTCTCACTTGATTTACGTCTTTCTCTGCAACCCACATACCCTCGCTCTACCGCACTTCGACAATCCAACTCAGCTTCAGCATGAAGTTTGGTCGAAAGTGGGTACCAGTACCACGGACTGATACAAAGCCATCCCTCCCCTTGGGATTCCCAGCGACTGACCCGCGTGCGCAGTCTGCCGAGGAATCAAGTCCCGGAGTGGGCGGGTTCCTATATCAACTATAAGGGCCTCAAAAAACTTATCAAGGCCGGTGTAAGGGTAGCTCAGGATGGAGAACAAGTCGACTTAGCAGGTGGGCATCATCACATTGAGACGGGCCGGTCTCGCTTACACGCCTTGCATATATACTGACCACCCTTGCCAGAATTCTTCTTCGATCTGGACAGGAACTTGGAAGATGTCGACTCGTTCTACAACAAAAAGTTCGCCGACGCCTACCGGAGGCTCAAGGTGCTCCAGGACAGATATGGCAGCTCGCCCGATGTTGTCGCGAACCTCGACGATGACGAGATCGAGGAGCTGATGGGCGCTTTGCTCGAGTTGCGTAGCCAGCTGCGGAAGCTGCAGTGGTTTGGTGAGATCAACCGCCGCGGGTTCGTCAAAATTACCAAAAAGCTCGACAAGAAGATCCCCAACACCACCACGCAGACCACGACACAGCATCGCTACATCTCGACAAAAGTCGACCCCTGCCCGTTTGCCAAGGACACCACCATTGCCAGGCTGCTGTCTGAAATCAACAAGTGGATTTCGGTACTGGGTGACACGCATCACGCCGATGATGCCGGGTCGGAGAGGTCAACTCTTTCCTTAGGACGGGCAACGGCGAAAGCCATGCTCAGTGTCCCGTCGGGTTTGTTAGACAAACTCGACCAGGCGATCCGGAAAGACGATCTGGACGCTCTGAAGGACGGTCTCACTACCGGGAACCTCGTGAGCCCGGAGCCTGCCGCGCAGAGGGTGCTGCTCAACGTGCTGCAACGATCCATCTCCGCTCGGTCAAAGGGCTGCGTTGCGTTTCTGCTGGACAGCATCACGTCTCTAGACGAAGCTGATGACATTAACGAGCGGAACTGCATCCACAGGCTGGTGATCCACATCGGCCGAACAAAGACGGTCTCGGCTCAGAACGAGGAAGACTCGAATTCGGCTCCCTATCCCTTTCCGGGCGCCGTGCAGTACGCTCAAAACTACCTCACCCCAGCAGCGTCGCCGCTTCCCGCTCCGAGAGTCTGTGGCCTTAAGGAGTCGGATCTCCTCACCAAGGACGATGAGGCGGTCCAGACGCTGATTTACTTGCTGGAGAGCCTCAAACCAGACCAGAGGGCGGCGCTAAAAGCAAAGGACGGCTTCGGCCGGATCCCGCTACATTACGCGGCCCAGTTCGGGTTTGTCGTGGTCTGCCAGATTCTGATGAAGAAGATGCAGGAGTGGGGCCAGTTTAATGTCGAGAACGGCATCGATGCTTCGGAGTGGCAAGACAAAGACGGCAACGCGCCCGTGCACCTCAGCGTCCTCGGCGGGCATCGTCTGACCACCAAGGCCTTGCTCC
This sequence comes from Chaetomium fimeti, assembly GCF_033439085.1. NCBI lineage: Eukaryota > Fungi > Ascomycota > Sordariomycetes > Sordariales > Chaetomiaceae > Chaetomium > Chaetomium fimeti. The sequence continues at coordinate 1,232,037 of NW_026944334.1, forward strand.
AGGGCGAGGATTGGCAGGGCGTGAGCGACAACAAGGCCGAAATGAGGCGCGCCGTCTCCAAATCCAGCGCCGTCCTAGCCATTGCAACCAAGGCCAACTTCAAACCAATTGTCGAGATGCTGGTGGACGCCGGCGTGGATATCAACTGGCAAGACAAGCACGGCGAGACCGCGCTACATTTTGCCGCGCGGTTTGGCCACGCCGAGTGCGCCAAAGTGCTCCTGAAGGGGACAGATGAGCAGAAGGCAGACTTGGAGCTGGCTGAGAATTCGTTTGCCTGGACGCCGCTGCACATAGCCGCCGTGGACGGCCACATGTCAGTTGCGCAGCTCCTGGTGGAGGCCGGGGCCGATGTGGACAGGGTGGACTCGTCGGGTTGGACGGCTAAGGAGCATGCGGCCTTGAGGGGACATCTCCCCATCGCCCGCCTCCTAGCTGCCCATAGCAGGGACGACGACGATACAGGCACAAACAGCTCCGACGATGAGAAAGCGAGTGCAGAGCCCGTGGCTCGCGAAGTTGCCTCTCTTGGTGATAGGAGATCTAACGGCGCCTCTCGCGCGGCGGAGCCTGTCAAGTCGTTCGGGCACCGCTACCTCAGAGATGAGAGCCTAGTGCTTGTCAGTCTCGGTTCGATGGACATGCGGAAGGATGTCGAAGCCGTGACTCTAGACAAAGTACCCCTCACAGAAGCCCACAACACGCAACTGGATACGGCTCTCTCCATAGTCGTGTCGGCACAGGGCGCTACGGGCGAGCCGACCATCATCGATATGCCCGTTCACGAGAACATCTCGACGGAGCCGATCGTCTTCACCACGCCCGATTCCTCCAAGGTCAAGCTGCTGTTTGATATCGTCCCGACCTACTCGGGCAACAATAACAACAAGGTCGGTCGTGGCGTCGCGCTGCTGTCTACTGTGCGGTCAACTATCGGCACGAAGCGGATGAACCTACAGGGTGACGTCTGCGTCCCGATCGTGGGCGCCAACCTCGATGTCATCGGCACGGTCAGCTTCAATTTCCTCGTCATCACGCCCTTCTCACACCCCAACATGGAGGTGACGGAGCAGCAGACGTACTGGAAAAAGATGACGTCGACCATGGTGATCGGCCACCGCGGCCTGGGCAAGAACCTCGTGTCCAACCGGTCCCTGCAACTAGGCGAGAACACGGTTCCATCCTTCATCGCAGCCGCCAACCTCGGCGCACAATACGTCGAATTCGACGTGCAGCTCACCAAGGACCACGTGCCCGTCATCTACCACGACTTCCTCGTCAGCGAAACAGGCTTCGACGCGCCCGTTCACACCCTGACGCTCGAACAATTCTTGCATATCAACCCCGACTCCTCCCGCCACAAGGGCGGCAGCAGCAACAGCGGCAGCAGCGGCGACAGCGGCCACTCCCCCATGCCCCAGCACAAACAGCTCTCCAAGGCACGGAGCAACAGCCCGGGGCCACGGCAGCGGTCCATGTCGATGGACTGGCCGGCGGCGGGCCACCAGCAGCTCAGCAAGCACCACGAGATGGACGAGCGCATGAAGCACACGCGCGACTTCAAGGCCAAGGGCTTCAAGGCGAACTCGCGCGGCAACTTCATCCAGGCGCCCTTCGCGACGCTCGAGGACCTCTTCCGCAAGCTCCCGGCCTCGGTCGGCTTCAACATCGAGCTCAAGTACCCGATGCTGCACGAGAGCGAGGAGCACGAGATGGACACGTACGCCGTCGAGGTCAACTCCTTCTGCGACACCGTGCTGGAGAAGGTCTACGACCACCTCGACCTCAGCGGCGGCGCGGGCAGCGCCGGCAACACAGATGAGGGCGGGGTGGCACCGGGGCCCGGGGCTGGAGGCAGGCACGTCATCTTCAGCTCGTTCAACCCGGACGTGTGCCTGTGCCTGAGCTTCAAGCAGCCCAACATCCCGATCCTGTTCCTCACCGACGCCGGCACCAGCCCCGTGGGGGACATCCGCGCCAGCAGCCTGCAGGAGGCCATCCGCTTCGCCTCGCGCTGGAACCTGCTGGGCATCGTCAGCAACTCGGAGCCCTTCGTCAACTCGCCGCGCCTGGTGAAGGTCGTGAAGCAGAACGGGCTGGTGTGTGTGAGCTATGGCGCGCTGAATAATGAGCCGAAGCTGGTGCAGGTATGTCTTTCTTTTTGTGTATGTGTTTTGTTTGGTCGATTCAGGGGCTAATGCAATACACAGCGCCAAGTAAAGGAGGGTATCGACGCCGTTATTGTCGACAGCGTGCTGGCCATCCGCAAGGGTTTAACCGGCGGCCAGGAGACGACGGCAACAGCGACAACGGGCGGCGACGCGCTTCAGGCGAAGGTGGTGGAAGTAGCGGTCAGGAACGGGAATGGGAACGGGGTCACCAATGGTAGCGGGAGTAGCACAGGGGCCTCGGAGTGAGTTGTCTGATTTTGGGGGGTGCTCATTTTGTGATAGACGGCGATGGCGCAGGAGCGGGGGAAGTGAGCGTTGCATTTCGGATCACGGTTAGTTAGGGGCATTTACGAATCCATGTTGCGTGGTCGGTGGGTGGGAAGGAAGGTCGGAGGCCGTCCGCTCTGAGCGGCATTCAACACCGCGGGGGCTCGCATCTGGAACGCATCAGGAAAGATATGTGGTGTTTGATTAACAGATAGAGTGATGTTTTTTTCTTTCTCAATAATCTGCTGTCTGTGTGCTGCCATGCGGCATGGAGACTTTGTCAGCGGTTCTCGGGCTTGTGCATCAGCAGTCTCGAAATGGGCGTGGATGGGCGGTGGATGGATGAATGGGCTGCCTCCCGCACTGTTGACCGTCCAACCCAGCAAGCCAATGGGACGCCGGACGCGTGAGCGACTGTGGCTAATGGCATCATGGGCCCGATCGGGCAGTCAGGAGGAGGAACAGCGGCGTTATTCGCTTTATTTAGGAAGTCATTCCGGAAGAGTACTGGGGGCCATCGGGACCGTCGGTCGGGGGCTGAGTATCTCTCGCTTGGGTTGGTCATTTGTTTGATGAGGAACTTATGTGAGACGGGCTTTTCCTTGCTGGGGGAGACCATGCGCGGTGGGCGGGTTTGAGTCGTAATGTAGTGGCGCTATTTGATGATGGTCTCCTTACCTTACCGCATTTCGGTTGCCGGTGAAGGGCGTTGTGATGTGTCTGATAAGGGCTGCTGATGTCAGGACCGGCTCGGTGTTCTCTGCTGAAACCTGACGGAAGGTGCCGTACGGAGGAGGTCGTTGGCTCCCTCCCACCGATTTTGTGAGACAGGCAGGATGAGAAAGCGCTTGTGTCGTGGTAGAGTTTATGCCTATTGGGTGTAGTAGTATGGAAGTTGGGAATAATTGCGATTACCTTCTCCGCTCGGATTGCCCTCCAATCAATCAAGAAGCATATTGGTGTGTGCTAGGCTAACTTGAGCATGGTAACGAAGGGACTTGTGCAACAGAAAGGGTGATCGCCTATCCATGGCAAAACCCCCTGTCCGTTTGCTGCTTGGGCTGCCCCGCCCCCTCCAAAACCAAGTTCCGCCCCGCGCCACACCCGGTTCAGCTCGCACCACTCTAACAATCCTTACTCACCCTTCGGCAGCCGCCTTTTCCCTCTTTATCACGCCGCGGCACGAAACTCAAGCGAAGCACCGCGACGAAAACTCTTCTTCTCCCCAACCTTTTTCGAAACAACCGAGAACCACTCAACGTTCAAATCATCGAACGGACCTCTCCATGGCAGGCCCTTCTTCCCCCGGTAGCGACGGGCCAACCTTCGCGCCTCCACCGCTTCCTGCGGGCTGGATTGCCCAGTGGGATGCTTCTTCCAAGAAGTACTATTTCGTTCAGTTGTCGACGGGCGCGTCGCAGTGGGATACACCCACCGAGGCTGCCCCGGTCGGCGGCACTCCCGCCGCGCGCAACGATCACCCCTACGGCGTGCCCTATGGTGCCAACAACGGTGCCGAGATCATCGTTCATCCGGACGGCAGCCGGACAGCGAAGTATCCCGACGGCCGGCTCGAGCCTGTGCACCCGCGAGAGGACGAGTATGCGGGCGGGACGAGGGGGATAGGTGGTGGAGATGGTGATAGGGGACTTGGGGTATGTCATCGCTCCTACATCTTTTCGTTTTATTATTTTTGTTTGCGCCCGACTTGATCCTTTCTTTCTGTGCTACCTCGTTCATTCGTGCTGACTCCCTGCCCATTCCAGTCGTTCCTCGGAAACACGCTCAGCTCGCTCGGCGGTAAACAAGGCGGCGGATCCCACGGCGGCGGCGGCGGCGTTGGCGGCGTTGCTGGACAGCTAGTAACTGGGCTCCTGTCCTCTGGCAGCTCTGGTGGACATGGCGGAGGCCACAGCAGTAGCGGCGGCGGCGGCAGCAGCGGCATCGGCGGGAAGCTCGCCTCGCAGCTGGCTTCTAACCTATTTTCTGGGAGCAAACCGTCGTCCCAGCCCCAGAACTACCATGGTGGTCAATCATCCGGACACTCTTCCAGCGGCGGTCTAGGCGGCATCGTCGGAGGCGTCGCCAATATGTTTGGCGGGAAAGCCCACGGCTCAGTAGGTTCATAACCCTCTAGTGCCGTTACAGCCACCCTAACGTTATCACAGGGCCAGAACAACTATGGTTACTCGAATAACGGACAGACGGGCGGGTATTCCGCGCCGGCCCCGCCAGCTTCGTATCAGCCACCCTCGCAGCCCGGCACCACCCCGTCCCATCACGGCAGTGCATCCTCGTATCAGACTTCTGGCCAGCACCATGCCCCGCCATCTCAGTACACTTCGTCCTACAACTCCGCCGGTGGCCCGTCGCCACACAGCCGAAGCTACGCCGCTCCCCCACATGGCCAATCCCAACCCTACGGCCAGCCATCGTACGGTGCTTCTCCCGCCGTGCCTGCTCCCTACGGTCAGCACAGCCAACCGCAATACTCCCAACCCCAGTATAGCAGCGGCGGGTCCGGTGGCGGGCACTCTGCCTACCCCTCGCAGCCACAGTATGCCTCCGGCGGACACCAGGGGTATGGCGGCAGCGGCCAATATCACTAGGAGGATGACAATGACCGGTTGCCTGAGGCCCATCACGGCGCGGGAGTTAGTTGAGCAGCAGGGAGGGAGGCAGCGACGAGATGAGAGGGGCCGAGAATCGGATGGGGAAGGTAGTCATTATCATGTGCGAGGGCGAGAGGACCTGTTGCCTCAATCACTCGCACAGCGGGAGGTGCTGGCGAACTTGAAGGAGGGACGGCAGGACAGTAGAGGCAGTCGTTATCATTCCCGGCGGAGGGCGAGCCTATCACCTCGGACCACGGCTCGGCTCGCGCTAGCCGCGGCGCGTGTCATGTTTGAACAAGACGGACAAGCATTCGTTGGGAAGGTCGCCTTTCCGAGGCTTCCACTGTCGTAGGGTCCGTCGTGTTCGAGGGAGAGGCCCAGTTCTCTCAAGCCCCCACTCGGGTAGGGTCCGCCGAGTTGGAGGACCGGTCCTTTGCTACGGTGGGGTTCGCCAGGTTGAAGGGAATACCCCAGTTCTCTCGGTCTTCTGTTATGGTGGGATTTGCCAACTTGACGCCAAAGACCCGATCCTCCAAGGCTCCTGTCCGAACAGAGTCCGCCGCGCCAAAAGAACACGTGGAGCAGACCGCGGGTGCACCGGAGGAACAGCAGAAAACGCAGCAACGATCCGAGGAGCGAAATAATTTGGATCGCAACCTGCGTTGCTTGCGGGAGAGGGGCTTGTGCCCTCGTGTTCCTGGCCAGGCGGAGCGTGCCGCAATTGTTTCTCGTTAGTTACAGAACTGACACTACATACCTCCAACTCCCGGACAGTTGTACCTCTCAGCGAATTCGAACGGTGAGCCGGGATGGAGGGTGAGGAGGAAGAAAGGAAAGGAGAAGAGAGTGGGGGGACGGAGACTGGGAGGGAGAACGGGTTCGGTGGGTAAATCGAACAATAGAATTTAGTCGCGATAGCTTGTCAGTTAGGTTCCTTTTTGCATTTGTACCTCAAGCAGTTAACTTGTCGTACCAAGCGGGTAGAAAACGTATTACTAGGCGCCACGCTTGTCATTTGTCTCATTTAGCGTTTTTGTCTTGTAGAATACAGCACTGTCACAACAAGCAAGCCTCTCTAACCAACCCAACCAAGCCCCCTTCATCAGCCTACTGCCTCTTCTTGACACTCCCCCGCGCACCGGCAACCAACCCCCGAATCCGCCCCGTCGTCCACCTCGCAACCAGGAACGCCACCGCCGCCACCGCTACGATGTAGCACGCCGTGCCGGCGATGGAGCGCGGCAGCACGTTGAACAGGAACGGGTCCAGGATGACGTCCACGTCGACGGGCGGCACGTCGCGCATCAGCGACGCGTCTGTCGTGAAGTAATCTGCCGCGGCCAGGATCCGCAGAAAGAGGATGGAGGCCTCCCGCTCCCCACTCCCGCTGTCGCTGTCTGCCTTCGGCGGGGCGGTGTTGGCGTCAGGGGTGAGTTTCTGTTGCTGCGACGTGGCGTAGGCGTGCAGGGAGGTCATGAGTTCCGGCGTGTCCCATACCGTGGTGAGCGGGAAGGTGGTGAGGGTGAAGTCGGTTGGTTGCTGGGGTGGGTGGGGGGGGTTAGGATTGTGCTTGACAGCTAGTTGGCAAAGGGTCGTTCATTCTGACTGACCGTGGCTGCCCAGCAGACGCGCACTTCATAGCGCTGGTTGGGGGTGAGGTTGTCGAGGATGAGCCATGTCGCCGTTCCCTGGGGGTGTTTCGGGGAGGGGAACTGGGCGGGGAGCTGGGTCCGGAGGGTGCCGTTGATGGGTGTGGGCGTGAGGGTGTGCAGGCGGAGGTCGGAGAGGGTTGGGTGGGTGAGGGGGACGGTGACGGGTTCGGGGCCGAGGAAGATGGCCTTCTCCGTGTTGGCGAGGACGGAAGTGAAGAGGAGAAATAAAATGGAAAATATGTGGAACATCATGGCAGATGCCATTGTGATCGTTATGGTGAGCCCGCCTTCAGCATCCGACTTCTAGTGTAGAACAACCGGTCGGGTCCAGGTCCGTGTAAGTCAGTAGTCCGGCTCCGGGCTCCGAGTGCCCGCCGTTGGTTGCCGGTGCTGGGCGGGTGGAACAGGTGGATGACGGATGGTTTGCAGCTGCATTTGAATTGCGGAATTGCCAAGCCAAGCCCAGCAATCCACAACCCTCTGTTCTGTCTGGAGATACAGAATAGTGGGGTCGAAACCCCCCCCCCCAGCCACTGAAGAGCGCCCAAGGGACAATCACATGCGAGATGGTCGAGTCTTGGCTACCCCGGACCTGCTTGCCCGTTGCAGCAAGTGGGTGACGCAAAGGCCGAGGAACGAGCAAAGGACAGACCAGAATGGGAACCACCACTTCCGGTCGATTCGCATTTCTGGCTGCCAAAGTACAACAATAATTCCCCACTGCGCAACGACTCCAAAGTCAAAAATAGCAGCGGCCGGCGGGAGTAGACATTCACAAAGGGTTGACTTACTTTCCATCTCAACAATCCAACGCACATCCCATCAACCAACTCGCCGCATTCCGACCTCGTCGCACTACCTACCCCGTTTGACATCTCGACGCGCCGAACCGTTCTCCCGATGATCGCCGCCGCGCGGCCGTGACCCGTCCCCTTTTCCTGTTTGTCGCCGTCTCCTGTCGCAATCACACACAATGGCGCCGTCACTGTCGAAGCCGGTACTGGGCAGCGTCGCGGCGCGCGCCCGCACCGTCCGCGGCATCATCTTGCAGCTGACGACAATGTACCTGCGCAACCGCACGCGTATCTCCCGCGCTGTCTATATCACACTATTCCTAGCCCTCATCCACCGAATCCGCAACTCCATCGCCGACCAAAGAGTGGCCTCGGCCCGCGAAGCCGAAAAGCGCGCCGAGAAAGCCCGCACCGGATCGATATCAGGGGAAGACGATGAAGGCAAAAAGAAAAAGGTCGAGCTGAATCGCGAGTTCTTCCGCTCGCTGATGAGGCTGCTCCGAATTGTCATACCCGGGTGGCGGACAAGGGAGACACAATTCCTCATCAGCCACAGCTTCTTTCTGATCCTACGGACAGTGATTAGTCTGAAGGTGGCGGCCATGGACGGCGCGATTGTGAAAGCGTTGATCAAAGGGAATGGGCGCGAGTTCCTGAAGCGCATCTTGTGGTGGATGCTGATCGCTGTGCCGGCGACTTTTACTAATTCGATGCTGGCGTACCACCAGTCAGAACTCGCCCTGAGGTACCGGACGCGGTTGACCGAGTATATCCACGACAAATACCTGTCCAAGTTGACTTTCTACGGAATCTCGGCCCTCGACGACAGGGTCAAGAATGCCGACCAACTAATTGCCGTGGATGTAACCAAGTTCTCCAACAACTTGGCAGAACTCTACAGCAATCTAGCGAAACCGATCCTTGACATGGTGAGCCCCCTTAACCACTCCCCAAGCCAATCTCTCATATCCTGGGCTAACTCAAGAACAGACCATCTACACGGTCTCGCTCTCCCGAAGCGTCGGTGGTGAAGGGGTCGTCTTCATGTCGCTTCTCGTCCAGCTCTCGGCGGCCGTGATGCGAGCACTAACACCACCGTTCGGCAAATACGTGGCCGACGAGGCGAGGTTGGAGGGCGAGTTCCGCTTCCAGCACTCGAGGTTGATAGACCACAGCGAGGAGGTCGCCCTGTACGCCGGCCACGCCGCCGAGAAGGACACACTCGACAAGGGCTACTTCACGCTAATCAAGCACATCAACTATCTCCTACGGAGGCGCTTCTACCACGGCTTCATGGAGGACTATGTCGTCAAGTATATCTGGGGCGCGTTGGGCTTGATCCTCTGCGGTTTCCCCGTGTTTGTCAAGCTCCCCGGCCAGGTCGTCTCCAACATGGGTGACCGGACAGAGAGCTTCGTGACTAACCGGCGCATGCTCCTCGGGGCCTCGGACGCCTTCGGCCGCCTCATGTTCTCGTACAAAGAAGTCATGGAACTCGCTGGCTACACCTCGCGCGTCTCTTCGCTCCTCGAAGTCATGGACGACGTGCAAGCAGGCAACTTCTCCAAGAAGCTTGTCTCGAGCTCCGACACAGAAGGCAACGCTGCCGTGCTCAAGGGCCGCGGCAAGATCATCACCAGCAAAAATATCAAGTTCACCGACGTGCCCATCATCTCTCCCAACGGCGATGTGCTCGTCCCGGCACTATCCTTCTCGCTCCAACAGGGCGACCACCTCCTAGTCGTCGGCCCCAATGGCTGCGGCAAGTCCTCTCTTTTCCGCATCCTCGGCGGCCTGTGGCCCGTCTACGGCGGCACCGTCCACAAGCCGCCCTTCCACGAGATCTTCTACATCCCGCAGCGGCCCTACCTCTCGAGCGGCTCCCTCCGCCAGCAGTTCATCTACCCGGACGGGCCGAGCACCATGGCCAACAAGGGCGTCACCGACGACGACCTGCACGCCATCCTCCGCATCCTGTCGCTCGAGCACCTGCTCGGCGTGTACCCGGGCGGCTGGGACGCCGAGGCCGAGTGGAAGGACGTGCTGTCGGGCGGCCTACAGCAGCGCGTGGCCATGGCGCGGCTGTTCTACCACCGGCCCCGCTACGCCATCCTGGACGAGTGCACCAGCAGCGTCACGCTGGACACGGAGAAGGTCATGTACGACACCGCCAAGGAGCTCGGCATCACCCTCATGACGGTCAGCCACCGCCGCAGCCTGTGGAAGTACCACACCCACATCCTGCAGTTCGACGGCCAGGGCCACTACGTCTTTAGCCGCCTCGACCCGGAGAAGCGTATGGCGCTGGAGGACGAGAAGGAGGAGCTCGAGGTGCTGTTGAGGGGCGTGCCCGAGATTGAGAGGCGCGTCAAGGAGCTGACAGGCGGGGAGTAGGTGGTGGTGGCCTGGTTAGGCTCGGGGGGGGGGGGGGGGGGGGGGGGGGCGGCGGGTCATGACGGAGGGAATCTCACGTTTGTGCAAGAGATACAGCATGAATACTCTGGGTGGTGCGTGTCTGTGTATATAGCTATGGCGGCCGTTTGCGCTTTTTAGGGTACGATAGCGTGAAGACGTACGAGATGGTTTGGATGGCATGGGGATGGGGGGCGGCGTGCGGTGTATCATTAACAAACCTTTGGAAGGGTGCATCACTCTGGGTCGGAGGACTTAGAGGGGGAGAAGCTGTCAGTTGATGCTGAAGTAGGAAAGTGCATTAAAGACCGTCAAGAAACCACGGATGGGTCCCGTTGAATAAACCAGTGAGATGGTGCCGAAGTAGATATCCCGTCCGGGTTATAGGCGTCGGCAGTGGGTGATACATAACTCGTGTTAACCGGGTTTCTCTCGCCTTTCCAATATAAAAACAGGTCACAACCGGGTTCCGACTGCGTTTGCCGTTGGCCATCACAGACTTCTGCCCGCCTGTAATTAGCAGGACGTCACGCGATTCGAAGACAGCCGCAGCATCTTCGCCTCCTACAGCCTATACCGACTCAACCCTAGCAACCAAGTACACAGGAGGCAAACATCATGTCACATTCAACGGAGCCCACAAGCTAACAATGTACGCTGAAATTCCACGGGAAAATGTTGAAATGGTACAAGAAACGAAGACGCGACCATAAGGGCAAGGCCAAGAAACATGTGCTCAAACAGTTTCCCCCTCCCCCCTTTTTTCTCCATCTTTGGCATGCAGAACAACAAAAAACAATTCGATGATAAAAAAAGCCTCCCTAATCTAATCTAACCTCACCCAAAACCCATTCCACAAACCCCTTACAACCCCGAAGGCGCCACACTCGGCGTAGCCTCGGGCGTCTCCGACGCCGCATCCGTCGCCGTCGCCGTCACGGTGACGACCTCGTCCTCGGGGCAGGTATCATCCTCCTCATCCTCGCCCGCACCGTTACCCTCACCCGCACCGGCACCGGGCGCAGTAGTCTCGCTGGGCGCAGCCGACTCCGTGGCCGTGGCCGAGGCCTCGGCGGCGGTCGAGGTGACGGTGACGATCTCGTCCGGCGGGCAGGCCGACTCCTCGGCCTCGCCGTTGTCCTCGCCGCTGTTGTTCTCCTCCTCGTTGTCCTCCTCGCCGTCATCGACGATGATGCCGGCGCCGGACTCGCCGCTGCCGACGGCGGTGGAGGTGGCCGCGGGCGCGGCGCTGGTCTTGTCAGCATCGTCGTCTGCGACGGTAGGGGCGGGCGCGGCGGTGTTGGTGGCCTCGCAGTCGCCGACGGTCACGAAGACGGTGGAGGCGGGCGCGTCGGCCGTGACGGTCACGGCTTCCTTGGTGACCGTGACCGTCTTCTCGGCGGGCGCGGCCGCGTCGCAGTTGCAGGCGCCGTTGTTGTCCTCGTTGCTTTCGCCCTCGCCGTTACCGCTGCCGGGCTTGACGCCGACGGTGGTGGTCACGGGGTTCTTGACGGTGACGGTGCGGGTGCCGGTCGAGGTGATGGTCTCGGTGGTGGTAGTGTCCTGCTCGCCGCCCTCGGCGGGCGGGGTCACGGCCGGGGGGTTGGCGGGCTCCTGGGTGTGGGTGACGACCTCGACCGTGGTGGACTCGACGGTGGACTCGACGGTGGTGGTGATGACCTCGCCGGCGCCGGCGCCGTCGCCGCCCTTGGTGATGGTGACGACCTTGGTCTGGGTCAGGGTCATGACCTTGGTCTCGGTGGCAGTCGAGACCTCGGCCGCGGCAGTCTCGGTGACGGTGACGGTGCTGCCGGTGATGAGGCCCTTGGAAGCCTCGTCCATGACGCTGGACGAGATGGAGGGGACGGCGGTGACAGGGCAAACAGTCTCGGTGAGGATGACGGTGTCAGTCACGGTGGCAGTGCCGAGGGCCTCGCTCGGGAAGTTGGAGAAGTCCTCGGTCTTGGTAGGGCAGTCGATGACGTCGGGAAGGCACGAGGTAACGGTGCGGACCGAAGTGGTCGAAAGCGTGAGGGTGGTGACGGCAGCGGGGTCGGTCTCGGTGACTGCGTTGGACTCGGTGGCAGTCACGCCCTCCTCGGGCGAAGCAGTGGTGGTGGCAGACTCCGTCAGGGTGCTGCCAGTGATGACGCCCTTGGAGGCTTCATCCAGAACACTGGACGAGATGGAGGGAACAGCGGTCACGGGGCAGACAGTCTCGGTGAGGATGATGGTGTCCGTGACGGTAGCGGTGCTGAGAGACTCGCTGGGGAGGTTGGCGAGGTCCTCAGTCTTGGAAGGGCAGTCGGTGACGATGGGGAGACACGAAGTGACGGTGCGGACCGAAGTGGTCGACACAGTCAAAGTGGTGATCGCACCAGCAGTGCCGTTTGTCGGGAGAGGAGCAGCACTGGTGACACCGGTGCCCAGGGGAACAGAGACTGTGTCGGAGCTGGCAGCCTCATCCGCGGGAGCGCCCACGATGATGCCGGCAGTTCCATTGTTGTGTCTCCCGAGACGCATGTAACGGGGATGCCTCTTGGAGTAGGCGGAAGTGAGGGTGGCGAACAGGCCGAAGGTGAGATAGGCGGCCTTCATCTTGATAGTGCTTGCTATGTCTTGTTTCGTTGTATGTCGGTGTTGTTGTGTTGTATGTCAATGAGCGCCAGGCCAAGTGAGTGTGGTCCAAAAGTGAAAAGAGCGAGGGTCAACTTCGCAAGGAGCGGGCAAACACAGTTGCTCGCGTCGAAAGAGAATGTAGATACAGTGAGAAGCTGGGAAGTGAAAGTTGACGAGCCAGCAAGCAAAAGGAATGATGCTTGGGTCTAATGAAAGAAAGACAGCACTGATGCCAAGATGATAGAAGGAATCGTAAAGAAAGAAGGGGGAAGACGAGACAGTCCTCGAACCTCGGCGTCCCCCAGGAGCTTTATGAGAGTAGCATTCCGTCTCCGTGGCGTCCAGAGCATTCGATGGTCTGAATGGGATCCATAGCATGTCCAGACAGTGACAGGGAGCATGGAAGCACAAGCAGGGGCATAGCCGCTTCGGCGGCCCCATGTTGCCCCATGGCATCACTCGCGGCCAGCTGGGCGTCACGGCGTGCGGCCCTTAATCAACGGGATCCTCCACAGGGGGGCAAGCGTCAACAACGGGGCCACGTTGGCAGCGGTGGGCTGGCCTCAAGGCTCACGGAGCACGGAGAAACAGAGGGCGGCTTTGAGGGGAATCCAGGAGTGGTTCATCGATGGGACAGGGGGCTACCCAGCCCTGTCAGGGGGGACAGATGCAGGAACCGATGAATCTGAGACGGCTGGGTAGCCAATCGCTGGCCTGGGCGGCACACGAATCCGGTAAAGGGGCCGTTGAGGGGCCAGCACTGGGAACTTCGCTCTTCAGCAGCCCAGACGTCAACCAGAACTTTTCCGTGGCGATATCCCTCCTTGTTATGATTCCGAGCCAAGCTCGCGTGGTCGGTGGGAATCCATCGGTGAGAGATGCAGAGACAGTCCGCACAGCACAGTTCTGGGAGCAACCAACACAGTCACTACACAGTACTGTGCATGTAGTAACAGTTCGATGGTTAACGAGTGTAAGCGCATCACGGATCGATCAACGATCTATCTAATCTGTACACAGTATGCCTGCCCGCATGTTTCTTCCATGATGGGCGCTGTGATCCACGGCTTGCCGGGATGCAGAAAATCTCCTGGCCCTTGACAACCAGGAACCCGGTTGCGGTGTGCCGACCGATGAGTTTAAACTTTTGTTTTTATGCCGAAACTCGGCTGTGTCTTTCATGCGCAACAGCCAAGTGTGGTTTTGTTTCGTTGCTTGAGCGAGAGAGAACTTGAGAAGTGAGATGCGACGTCGGCATTGGGGGAGTATGCGCTGGAGAAGCGAATTAATTATCAACCAACTACACAGTAACTTGCTGTCTTAGTTATTTGTGGTTAACATGACAACCAGTGCACACACAGTAGGCATGTTTAACTCGGAATGTTTGGTCGAATCGCCAGAGAGCGTGCCTGGCTCGGCCTCAGGGCGTTCTGGGCTCTGAGAGAGGGTTATATCCACCGTGGAAAAATCCCTCAACCATGTTCGACCCATCCCAAGAAATATCGTGTGCCCAGGCTGTGCGTGTGCCTGGAAAATTGTCAGGATGTGTGTGGAAATGGGAGAGTTTCACCTTTTGCAACCCCGCTTCAATCTGAAATCGTACCCTGCTGTCGGAACCGACGATGATTGGCTTGCCCCTTTGTCGAATTCTACGCGAAGGCCCACATCTGCGCAGTCGTCAATGCGAAACCGCCAAAGCCGCCAAAGCCCGGAACTTCGGCGGTCGATGCCCAGGATTCAGGAAACTCCTGCGAGGGGGAGGGTCTTGGCCAAAGTTTCTCGCATGGACGTGCGGGATCTTGGATCTGGTAATGAAAATTGGTGTTTGGAAGATCAGGCCATCATTCGGGCAGTGCACAAGGGCATGCAAAGCAAGCCTATTTTTGGCATCTCGCGAGGAGAAGCTTGCGATGTTTCCGTCTCTGGCTCATCTTGGTGTTGGGAGGCCTGTGGGCAAGAATCTGTCCAAGCTCCCGACCGCGCGTCTCCCGTTCGGAAGCATCGGCTCGGTCGGTGCCGGCAGCACTCCAGTGAATTCCGCGGTTAGTCATGCCCATAACTCTCCCTCACTATCCCGGGGACGTCTCCTCCTTGACTTTTTCTTCCTTGTGGTCGATCGAGGCGGGCACGTGCCGGGGAACCTCGATGGTAGCGTCGATCTCTTGTTTTCTGGCCATTCCCGCGAAACTCGACAAGCCATGTCGAAGATCTTGTCTGTGCTACTTGGGTCCTCGGACGAACTGGGGCATTTGAGTTGCTGATCACCTGCAAGCCGATCGTATTTGAGCACATTGGTCAACTTGCGGCTCATATCTCGTTGACGTCGGTCACCGAGCTGCTTACTGTGTAAACCAACACAAAGCGGATAACGGGCCAACTCATCTATCAAGAATGCCACTGCCGGTCATCGCGCTGATAGGGGGGGAAAGAAGCCCTTGTGACCAAAAATGTCAGATGATGGGGTCTTAAATGGCCAGAAGCGGAAGGCCAGGGGTGATGGGTTAGGGTTGACTATCTTGGTTTATCTTTAACTGATTTGTATACTCCGCTTGTTGATGTGGCTGGCTGATCCCTTGAAACTCATTTACCGCCACTTAACTAACCTCAAGCAAGAGTCCCTTCTTATCCTTATGAAGGGACGGGCAAGAAGAACTTGAGTGTAGTTTTTTGTTTACTAGTTTTCCGTTTCCATTTTCTTGTTTTGTAGCGAGTCTGGCCTGTTTGGACTTTGGACATCAACACCATCAACACCATGCGTGAGTCTCGGTTGTGATAAGTTACGGGCTTGTCCCCGATAACTCCCTACCCACCCAAAACTGACCGCTGAGATAGGCCGTCCCTCATTGCTGCCATGTTGGCTACCACTCCTTTCACAGCTCACCCCGGGTTTGGCATTCCCAGTGGCTGGTCAGGAGGTCGTCTCGATACACGCCAATGTTGAAGGTCGCAGAGGAGCTGTGGCTAGTGAAAGCTCGATATGCTCCAAGATCGGAAAGGATATCATCGCTCTGGGCGTGAGAGTTCCTCGCTCCTCATTCTCTTTGCATACAGCTGATGATAAGCCAGGGGTCTGCCGCCGACGCCATGGTGTCCACCACCTTGTGTGTAGGCGTCATCGGCATGTACCATTCCGGCATCGGAGGCGGCGGCTTCATGCTCGTACGCGACAAGCATGGGAGGTACGAGACCATCGACTACAGGGAGACCGCCCCGGCAGCCGCGAGCCAAGACATGTATGAGCATGACCAGGATGCTAGCGTCTATGGTGGCCTGGCCGTTGCTGTCCCGAGTGAGCTGAAGGGGTTGGATTACCTACATCGGCGATACGGCGTGAGTAGCCACACACTTCCTAGCTGGGCCCTTAAGTACTCTGTCTGACCATCTGTTAGGTGCTCCCTTGGAAAACACTCGTCATGCCGGCCGTGCGTGTAGCTCGAGAGGGCTTCAAGGGTAAGTATCACCCCCACGACACCCTTATTCGCGCCAGTCAAGCTCACATAGTGCCTAAAGTCACCGAGGACCTGGTCCGCTACATGGCGAGTGCCAGCGCGGACAATAACACCTTCTTGGTTGACGACCCGATCTGGGCTGAAGATTTTGCCCCGAATGGTGAGAAGACACCGAATGAGTATCGAATCACCCCTAACACCAATTCCCAGGCACTCTTCTCCAGCTCGGAGACACCATCACAAGGAAGCGTTACGCCGAGTAAGTCAGCCAGGCCCGCCATGATCGGTGTATATTGACGGTTTCCAGCTCCTTGGAGAAAATTGCCAATAAAGGGATCGATGTCTTTTACAAAGGGGAGATCGGTGAGTTGCCTCTACATCATGTGGTCGAACCGCCTACTGACCCCAACAGCCGAATCCATGATCAACTTCATCCAGAAGATGGATGGGATCATGACCATGGAAGATCTCGACCAGTATACCGTCAACGTGAAGCCGCCTCTCAACATCACGTACGGTGACTTCAGGCTCTTTGCTACCGAGGCCCCGAGCAGCGGCGCCGTCATGTTCAGCATCTTCAAAACAATGCAGGAATACGGTCGTGAAGATCTCACCAACATCAACCTGACCACTCACCGTTTCGTCGAGGCCATGAAGTTCGCCTACGGAGCACGTCTGGAATTCGGCGACCCGGCGTTTGTCAAGAACGCCACGGAACTCGAGACTTTTCTGCTGAGCGACGACACGGCCCGCGACATCCGCCAGCGCATCTTGGATGACAGAACCCAGCCGGTGGAAGCCTACGACCCGCTGTCCCTCTACGTCCCCGACAGCCACGGCACCTCGCACGTCGTCGCGGCCGACTCGTCCGGCCTGACCGTCTCATCGACAACCACCATCAACCTCCTGTTCGGCGCCCAAATCATGACCCCCGACACCGGCATCATCCTGTAAGCCCCCAACCCCTCCTCCTCCCATCCTCACCCCCCCTTCCCTCCCACCCTCCCATCCTCACCCCCCCTTCCCTCCCACCCTCACCTACTAACCACAACCCAAAAAACAGCAACAACGAAATGGACGACTTCTCCCAGCCCAACCGGCCCAATTCCTTCGGCTTCGCCCCCTCCCCATCCAACTTCATCGCGCCCGGCAAGCGCCCGCTCTCCTCCATCACCCCGCTGATCGCCGAGCACGCGGGCAACGGCAGCATGTACCTAGCCACGGGCGCAGCGGGCGGTTCGCGCATCATCAGCGCGACGGCGCAGGTGGCGTGGCACGTGCTGGCGCGCGGGCTGGGGCTGCGGGACGCGGTGGCGGCGCCGCGGCTGCATCACCAGCTGCTGCCGCATGTGTTGAAGGTGGAGGAGGGGTTTGATGCCGGGGTGGCGGGGGGTTTGAGGGGGAAGGGGCATGAGGTCGAGTGGATTGCGCCCGGGTTGAGCGCGGTGCAGGGGGTGGTAAGGTTGGGGGATGGGCGGTTTGAGGCGGTGGGCGAGACGAGGCAGGTTAATAGTGGGGGGTATGTGGTGTGAGACAGACGGTACCTAGGGGGGGATGGAGGTGGTTGTTGTTGTTGTTGTGGATTTGGTGAGGGGAGTTCAGTTGAGCATTTACGTGTAGCGTTGTAATAGAAAGGCGTAATAGAAAGGCGTTATCACCTTGAGGTGGTGGAGTGTGGGAAAGTGAAATCTTGATCATTTATTGACCTCAAGCTGAACCAGATACCCTTCGCATCATCCGCTCACACACCACCAACCCGAAGTCATCATCGTTGAATAAGACAAACCATACAATCCTGTTTATCACAACACGCAACCGCCAAAACGCCCCCTCATGTCTACTCACTTGCTAGTATCCACCACATACCGGCCCACGATCTTGCCCTCCCGCATCAGCTGGTACACATCCTGCAGCTCGCTCAGGCCGGCCGTCTTAAAGGGCACCTTCACCAGCCCGCGGCGGAAGAAGTCCAGCGCCTCCTGCGTATCCTGTCTATTACCAACATAGCTGCCCTTGATGGTGAGCATGCGGACGACGGTGTCAAACACAGGCGCAGAGAGGTGGGCGCCGGCGGGCAGGCCGATGCAGACGACGGCGCCGCGGCTGCGCACGTACTGGGTGGCCTGGTGGAAGGGCTTCTCGGCGACGGCCAGCAGCAGCACGGCGTGGGGGCCGAGCCCGTCGGGGGCCGCGGCCTTGCGGACGTCCCGCACGAAGTCGTCGCCGACGCTGGTCGTGTAGTCGACGTAGGCGGCCGCGCCCAGCGCCGCGCAGCTCTCGCCCTTCTCGGCGCCCCCGTCGATGGCCACCGCGTGCAGGCCCATGGCGCGCGCGTACTGGATCGCCATGCTGCCCAGCCCGCCGCCCGCGCCCACGATGGCCACGTGCTGGCCCGGCCGCGCCCCGGACTCCTTCAGGCCCTTGTACACGGTGATGCCGGCGCAGAGGACGGGCGCGACGGCCGCGAGGTCGCACTCGGCGGGGATGCGCGCGACGTGCGCCGCCTTGGCCACCGCGTACTGCTGGAAGGTGCCGTCGACCGTGTAGCCCGACAGCAGCGCCTTGGGGCAGAGCGGCTCGTCGGCCTGCATGCAGAAGCTGCAGGCCAGGCAGCTGCCGTTGAGCCACTTGATGCCGGCTTTGTCGCCCAGCTCGAGGTCCGTCACCAGCTCGCCCTTGGCCACGACCACGCCGGCGCCCTCGTGCCCGCCGACGAGCGGCATCTTGGTCGGGATCGGCCAGTCGCCCATCATGGCGTGCAGATCGGTGTGGCAAACGCCCGAGTACTTGACGTTGATGAGGACTTCATCGGGGCCGGGCTTCTGGACGGGGATCTTCTTGTATGACACGGCTATTGGCAGTCTTGTCAGAATCTGGAGTGGTTGACTGGTTGGTTATACGCAATTTAGGAAGGGAACATGACTTACGGCCACCCGACTTCTCAACCACCTGAGCCCACTGCTCGGTTGGGATCTCAAATTTGGTCATTGCGATTTTGTAATGAGCTTGTGAGGTTTGAATGTGTGGGTTGAGGGGGAAGAGGGGATGATGATATCACTGACACAAGTATGACTTGGCGCGGATCAAGGCGGCAGTACAAAGCAGGAAGGAACCTACCGACCTACTGTCATCAATGCGCAACCGGCGCATTCCCTTTTATACGAGCTCATCCGTCATCGTCACCGTCGGTATCACGCCAGGTTATGATAAAGCCAAGTCTCGACCAACAAGAAACATGGCAACACGAGACGAACGGAAAAGATGATTGATCAATCGGGTGGCTGAGATGCGGGATGTCGGTCGATGCGGGCAAATCTGCACGAACCGTACGATATGGAGGAAGCTGTGTCCTGGTACATAGCTGGAGGTATGGACCAGCTTCTAGGCTCGATGCGCATGTTGTAACCGGTGGCCTGACTTTCGGCGTGGCCGGTGTTGGAGCAATCCCCAGGCGAAATTGACCGCGGGGTCGGGGCAACGGAACTAAGCAAGTCGAGCACTCAGGAGCCCTTCTACAGAAACTCCACATCCATATTGGAGAGTTTGAGTGAAGCATCTCTGGATTGTCCTAATGTGTAAACGAGGTAAAATCTAGAATATACTGTTAATCGTCGTTTTATTTACAGCTTATTGCCCTACGTAAAGCCTCAAATGTTTGCAGTCTCCTGTCAGATGTGTATGCTCCAGCCCCTGAAGCCTCATCAGGAACCGGGAACCCCCTTAACGGTTACGTCAGTCCCAAGTTCTCAACAGCATCTCGACAAGTCTAGACCATGCCACACGGCATGTGCATCACACAGGAACAGGGTTCCCCGCAAGATTTCCGCTGTCCCGGGCTTGCTTTCAATGTCTCAAGCCATCGAGTTGATGTGCAGCGGGCATAACCAACCCCGCCGTGCGGAGGGGGTGAACTGCGGCTGAAGCCGGTTTAACAGGACCTCATGCGGAACATCCCAGCCAAGCAGAGGTACGTATTCCAAGCGCTAGCTGGCTCGTTACATGTTTCAAACGGCCGCATGCCCGAAAAGCCCCAATCCCGGAGCCGGGCATCCCCGCAGTGTGCGGGAAATATGGGGCTCTCGCCGGCTTGGCATCAGTGTGGACCGTCCGTTCCGCCGGATGAGCAAACATAACAGCATGTCAAGTTAACGTCGTTCCCCTATCTGGTTTTTTGGCGCCGCCCGTGAAACACTGCCGCCTTCTCCTCATGAAACATCGCTCGCTTTCTACAACGAAATCAATGACCCCTCTAAGAGCCACCCGGTCCTCCCAGCAAAGCGAATCTCCGCACGATACCCGGTCCATATTCTTGGTACTGCCAAACCGTTAGCCAAACACATATCCAATCATGGATACTAGATAAACGAAACATACCTCCGCCTTGGTGTGGCAGTATGACCGGAACTCGGGCGTCTGACCCAGCAAGCTCCCGCCAAACCACGGGCCGTGCCGCTGCCTCTTGTGCCCGATAACCTGCACCTCCAGCCCTCCGCTCTTGGCGCCACCGCTGCGTACCTCGCTCTGGCGGATCCTGGCGTCCACCAGCTGCTTGATGTCGCGCTGTAACCTGCGGCCGAAATCCTTGTACAGCGTGCTGCCACCCGAGAGCACAATGTTCTTGTAGAGGCCGCGGCGCACATCGATGGGCGACGACTGGATCACGCCGTCGACGACCACGGGGAGCGGCGTCAAGAAGTCGGACGAGTAGATCTCGGGGTTGAAAAAGATCTCGGGCGCAAGGAAGCGCTCGTAGCCGACGTCAACGCTCACTTGGCGACCCCCCGGGTGCGCGACGACGTGCTTCAAGAACCGAGTGCGGTCGCGGTCGTACTTGCCAAACTCGTTGACGATGTCCGGACAAACGTAGCAGTACTCCTCCTTGATCTCCTGCGCCGTCTTGAGAGACGAGTCTGGCTCTCCGCGGTCACGGAGGAGCGACTGGACAAAGTAGGTGATGTCGCGGCCGGCGATGGGGATGGACTTGATCGACGAACCGATCACGTAGCCCTCGGCGACCGGGATGACATGCGTAACACCGTCGCCAGAGTCGATAACCGTACCAGTCAGAGACCGATCCGTGACCTTTGATGACGTCCACGACGCGGCAAGTGCTAGCACGGCCTGGACGGCAATGTAAAGTCCAGCGCAATTGAAAGATTCGAAAAAGATCTCGGCCGTGTTCTCGCGGTTCTCGGGCGGGTTTAGGGGCTAATGCAGGTTGCAGGTTAGCCACAACGTTATCCGCAAATGCTCAGCCAGGGCAGTCTCACCGGTTCAGTGAGGAGAAAGTAGTGGTCCTCGGGCTCTACCCTGAGGTATTTGAAGATGGAGTTGGACCAGAATCTCTCCATGTGATCCTGCCACCACGTATTAGCCTCGTACACCGGCACCCATTACCAGTTCAACCAACCCAGTTCTCGATCTGTCCATGCCGAATCGGGTAGTGTAACCCGTAGCCTAACTCCGTCAGCCCCCGCCTTTTTCCCTCGGTGGAACGGACCTACCAGGTCCAGACGAGGCCGAGATAGCCTCATCGCCGATGAAGAAGTCGAGGTCCTCCGTTCCGCGCTTCCCCGATAGATGGCCGGTCGGACCAGCTCCGCCCGTAAGGAAAGAGGGCCTGTTGGGGACGGGGGGCCGGCCGGAACCCGAGCCGCCACCGGCCGCGGCGCCCTTGGTCGCAATCGCTGTCGGGAAAACGAAGGAAGGAGAGTCGTTTCCGGCGAAACCTAACGAAATGACCGGTCAGCCGCGAAACGGCTAGAAGTCGCAGTGAGCTGTGAAGCAGAGAGACGAACCTAGCTTAGAGAACCCCGTGCCGCTGCGAGGGTAAGTTGTGGTCAGTAATCGTAAACTTGGTGGGCTCGCGGCTGGCGCATCCTCCTCTGTGTCCTCGGGAGCGGGGCTAAGGGGGGTTTGGCTGTTGCACCTACTTGTCCATGACAACGGCTGGGGTTTGGTTGGCCATTGTTGCAAATGTCTGCTGCTGCGCGCAGCTCCTGCTAGTGTTTCTGCGCGGTCAATACAGCAAGCAGCGCTCAAGGGCGAGGTGTCGTTCGTTATGCAGGCAGGCAGTCAGTGGAAGGTGTTGAGGTCCAAGATTACGTCTGACGAGCTCCCCAAGTTGCCGACCCACGCTGCGGCTGTGCGCCAAGAAAGGCGGGTGCCCCGCCAGGTACGGTGGCCGGAACATCCGTCTGCGCAAGTTTCCGCATGGGTAGGGCAACAACGAACATCGCACTTCCCTTGACATCTGCTGGGCTCAGCACTAAAGAGATGCAACCCAACTTAGCCAACTTGAACAAAAAGGGCAGCAGATGATGGTCTGTATATCGGATTAAACAGTACCGATGAACATGAAGACCCTAGAATGGGCAACAAAGAATCAAGAACAAGCCCATATCGCATCGTTCCTGCCCCACAAGCGTGGCCCATGGAAGTTGAGCTCTGGCACCACGCACTGGAACACTTCGAATTCCACGAGATGCGGGAGTTATGAAGGGACACGACCTAGTCGCTCTTTCCTACGTATATGAACACCTCCGGTTTCAAATTTTGAGGGCCGTTGGCTCAGTGTAAATCGGCCAATCACCCCCACACAACCAACGACTACCTCTCTTTCCTGTCACCATCCCATCTTCCAGCGACAAGCTTCCATACATCCTCCTCTCTATTATTCTCGGTTTGCTCAAACCAGCGCCTGATATTTTCCCAGTCCGATTACCCTGGGGAATTACAGTCATAAGCGTTTATTTCCTTCCTCCAGATGTTAGTTTGTGTTTTGGCGAGACAGCCGCGTTTTCTTCGATCTCTTCTTGCCTCCTCTTCCGCCCTCTCTCTCGGCATCACACGACTGACATATCAAACCACCAAGAGACGGCTGACACCGCCAAAATCTGGACGTAGCTCAGCCCATACCTATCGGAACACGGCAATACTCGCTGCCCTAAATACAACCTCAACTACTTCGTTTAATCTCACCTATTTATCGTCTCGAGAACAACCCCTCGCCTACGACAGTACTCGAGACCGAATCACTTTGTTTTGAAAAGAGACACGACATATTCAACTACCGGGTGTCCTACGACTCTATTTTGAAAAAGGAACCCGTCTCAAAAACTCGGCACAATGTCAAGTGTCTCCGACTTCTTCTCAACTGCCCCTGGGGGGGATGGCGCCGCCGACAGCACGTGCGGATCGGCGTCCCACAAACCGGTCGCGTCTATATTCGTACACGCAGGGGCAGGCTACCATAGTGTATTGAATGAGAGAGTACATCTTCAGGCATGCACCGAGTGAGTCCTCCAACGGATGTCCTATGATCCATTCAAGTATCTAACGGCACTACTACCTTAGTGCTGCCCGCATTGGGATGAGTTTCCTCAGAGCTGGCGCGACTGCCACACAGGCTGTCGAGGCCGCCATCAGGTGTCTCGAAGATAACGAGATTACAAATTCTGGATTTGGGAGCAACTTGAACATCGATGGTGTGGTCGAGTGCGATGCCACTATTGTCGACCATCTCGGAAGAAGCGGTGCTTGCGGTGCTGTTGGGGGTGTGTACCATACCTGCTCGCCCCGGTCCGGATAGCCTCCCGCTGACGTTTATCTTAGGTGTCAAGAACCCCATCACACTGGCCAAGAAAATTCTCGATACGAGCAGATTGCCACTGTCGCTTGGCAGAGTTCCGCCCAACATCCTCGTAGGCTCAGGAGCCAAGGACTTCGCGGAGAAGCACGCACTAAAAACCACCCCAAACGAGCACCTAGTCTCGAGGAATGCAAAGGACCGCTATCTCCGGTGGAGCGAGTCCCTGAGGAGGGCCGATACGAAGAGGTCTCGTCCGGTATATCCTAGGAAGTACTGGATCAATTGGGGAACAACACCAGACTATGACACGGTTGCGAGCCCTTCCGATGATGCGCAGGCCCGAGACCATTTCACCGCCATCCTCAGGGGTACTTGGAATGAGGGTCAACCCGACTCTCCGGATGCTGGTCGCTCCCCTATCGGCGGCCACGAACTGCCCGTAACCACAACCACTCCGGTATTACCCAACTTCGATCCCACCGGGGCGGCGGGGGAAGCGCCCGGCCAGCCCAAATCCCCCAACCGCGATCCCTTACGCCTTCTGAACTCCTCCTTTCAGTCACGTAGGGGCCCGCCGAAGCCGGTAGAGCCAGTAGCGTGCGCGGGGCTGGGAACCAAGTCGCCGCATCTCGTACCGGACGTCCTACAGTCTCCCCTAGTCAACGATGGGCCTGCAAACCACGAAGACACCGAGGTGGATATGGTAGATGATTTCAACTACTACGAGACATATGGGTTTGACTCCTCTTGTGATAAGAACAAGACCAACGAGCCCGCGGCACAACCCCCCGCGGGGTTGGAGGATGCTGCCGACATGGTGACGGATACGGTTGGGGTGATTGCAATCGATCTGTTAGGGCAGATTGCAGCAGGATCCTCATCTGGGGGCATCGGAATGAAGCACAAAGGCCGCACCGGCCCTGCCGCTCTAGTCGGCATCGGGACCGCCGTAGTCCCAGAAGACCCAGATGACGACCTAGCGACGTCGGTAGCCGCGGTTACCAGCGGCACCGGCGAGCACATGGCAGCTTGCCTCGCTTCAAGCAAGTGCGCCGACCGCCTGTATCAAGGTACGCGCCGTGGGCCTGGCGGGCGGGACATACTCGAGGAGGACGAGCATACCATCATGGAATCCTTCGTCGTCGACGACTTCATGAATCACCCCGGGGTCAGAAGTCAGACCACCGCCGCGGCTATCGGGGTAATGGCTGTCAAGAAGGACCGCACAGGCGTCTACTTTTACTTTTCGCACAATACGGACTCCTTTGCGCTGGCTTCCATGTCGTCGACCGAACGCGAGCCGCTCTGTGTCATGTCCCGCCTCGGTAAGACGGGGCGCGTCGCGCTGGGTGGGCGGAAGATCCGGCTGGATTAAGGCGTCGTTGTGATACTGGAGGGCATCGCTGGTAATGTGCCCTGTTGGGGGTACGGCGTCAGGCGCTTTGAGATGGAAGGATAAGCTAATACCTGTGGGAGACGAACCTCGACTGAGTCACCCTGCACTTTATACCTTGTACCTTGTGAGAGTAGAGTCAGAGATTACTGATAGAAGTCATTACATGCTCCTTTTTGTGATTCAGAGGAGCCCAATGATGATGCGGTTGTGGCCTTGAGTTCCTTATGCTAGATACCAAGCTTGGTCCGAGAGCGGTCTGTGAGTGAGTAGTCGCCGAGGGGACATGCTCCCCACCTGTTGGAAAGGATGCTTTGTGATCTCGAGTGCTGGGTGTGCCACATATGGATGCCACCACGAATGCTGAAGGTGATGAGCTTGAAGTCCTGATATATTTA
The DNA here is from genome assembly GCF_033439085.1 of Chaetomium fimeti. Lineage (NCBI taxonomy): Eukaryota > Fungi > Ascomycota > Sordariomycetes > Sordariales > Chaetomiaceae > Chaetomium > Chaetomium fimeti. The sequence goes on from NW_026944334.1 coordinate 1,257,398, forward strand.
GTTAGGTATGGTACAATCCCGGTATGGCACCTTGATAATACAACGCATTGCTTTCCTCTTTCCCAACGCCGCGCCTACCCAGGCGATTTTGATGCCCATTTACCCCCCTGAGGACGCCATGGTCTACGACTGCAAACAATAAAAAAACAAGGACTGGCCATCAGGCGGTTCTACAGTCCCACTTGAAACTCTGCCATCCCTCTCGCCCCGTGGGACAGCACAATATATATTTCCGTTCACACCCCCCTTCAAACCTCCCCATTAGCACCCACCTTCCGCTTCTCCCTCCTCCCCCCTCCACCCGGCGACGCACCGCTAGCAGCACTATTCGCAGCCGCGCCGCCGGCGGCCACGACGGGCCGCTTGCCGTAGTTTCCCAGGGCGAGCGCGGTGCCGCACGTCAGGCACTCGCCGCCGTCGGGCACCTCGCAGAAGATGCTCAGGCAGATGGAGCAGACGAAGCCCGTGTCGACGACGTTGCGGTGGCAGAAGCACGCCGCGCGGAAGTCGACCGCGTCCGCGCTGGGCGTCACCAGCAGCTCGGCCACGCTCGCCCCCAGCCCCAGCTTGCCCGTCTTGCCGTGTTTTCCTCCTCCTCCTCCTCCTCCTCCTCCTCCTCCTCCTCCTCCCGTGGTGGTGCCTTGGCCGCCAGGGCCGGAGCTGGCGGTCTTGGAGCTGGCGGGGCCCTTGCCCGAGTCCGCGCCGCCTGCCGGGTTGGAAGGGGCGGTGCCGCTGCCGAAGCCAAACATGAGGTATTGGAGGAGGCCGCGCGGCTCGGTGGCGCGGATGAAGGTGCCCCGGGTGATGAAGCTGGCTTGTTCGAGGAAGGTGGCGCTGCCGCGGAGGGAGAGGGTGTCGATGGCGATGCGGGCGTGGGCGGCGGCGAACACGGCGTTCATGGTGGGGATGTATTGCGCCGGGGCGCTGTCGCTAACCGAGAGGATCAGAATACGCGCGTGCAGGCCCGCGAGGCCGCCGCCGCCCGTGGACGTGCTTGATACGGGGTTCGGGCCAACTGCAGTCCCTGCTGTCATGGAGGTGCCGGTGGTGGTGGCGGCGTGGGCGGCTGTGGAGGAGGCGGTAAACGAGAGGGCGGTTTTATTGATGTGGGCGAGGGCGAGGGTCAGGGCGCCGGATATTTGGGTTGTTGTCGAGGAGAGGTCGGCATCGGTGGTGTCGTTTATGAGGGCGCGGAGGGAGGTTAGGAGGGAGTTTTCTATTTGGGCGAACTGGGGGTATTTATTGGCAGAGGAGGGCTTGCTGTCGTTGCCGACATCTTGCATGTTGGCATCCTGAGAGCGAGCCTGCTTTGGCGGGGTCGGATAGAGCCAGACGGCGCGGTTGGTATGGGCGGCTATGAGGGAGACTTGGTTCGAATTGCTAAATGCGAGGTGGGCGTTGACAAATACAAGGATGTTCGCGATGGCTTTGGAGATAGGAAGGACGTCGGTGAGGGCGGCCCAGGCACGTGGGTTGGTGTCGATAATGATGGTGCAGAGCGATGGTATGTCGTCGGTATTGTACACCTCGTAGTGCTCCGAGGCATCGACAGCATCTTGGACGCTCATATTGAACCGGGTCGGTGTGCTGCTGCTGGTGCTAAACCGTTCGCCACAGGAACCGCGCTCGATATTCTTAATAGTCTCGAATCGCTCCGACGCATTCGTGCCTCGCGAGCATGAAGATGAAGGCGGACGTCAGGGCCCTGCGTGCCTGCCGATCAAGTTCCCTGCTTTTTGTTCCCTGCTGCTTTCCTCGGCAGGTTCGCGTTATCGAAATCCGAGGAGATGCCGCAGGTCAACACTGGTGCAGGTCAGCCGCAAGACCGCATGTGCGCTTCAAGTCTTTGTGCGACAGTCGAATGACGTTCCGCGTTGTCTATCAGGAGAAAATTAGTAGGCGACCCGAGACGAAGCAGTTATCGGCCGTTCTCAGATGCAGCATGCGCTATGCCACTATCGGGCTAGTCAATGTGCATGGGGGTCCCCCTTGGAGCTATGGTGGGGCATCTTTCTGGAGGGGTCGCTCCCGCCCGCGTCTTGAAGATGCATGCACAGATGGTAAGACCTTTGCTGTAAAGATGCAACACGCACCGACTCCTCCACGCTCTTATGACATTGTCCACACCGAGGACACCAAAGCTTTGACATTCGGAATCACGTATACGCCATGACTCAAGCTGATTAACTTCTCTCGCTTCTCACTCTAAATTCCCTGGCTCCCCCAGATCGAAGCTAAGTTTTTGTTCCTGCCCTTTCAGTTCCGATTGAGATTCGATCCTCAACATTGGCACTCTCAACGGTCAACTCCCATCACTTGAATAACATCACTCCTTTCCCACACACATTCACCCTTTAATTACCCCCTGCTCCCACGCTCAATCTCAATCAGCTAGATTGAGCGTGTCTCTCCACATACCCATCACCAACCACACTTCCACATTTTACCAACCGCCATCATGCTTGACGAGGCCGAAGCCAGCAAAGTATCCCAGGCCATAAAAGATGAAGCCATGCTTCTCTTCGCTCACCTCATGGAGGCCGGCAAGCAGGATGAGGAGAAGTCGGCCGATCTTTCTTCGCTGACAAAACTCCTCAACGAGGATGGCGAGCGAACCAAGCAGGGCCAAGAGTCCATTATCCCCATCATCGACGACTATTGTGTCGACACCATCTTTGGCTACCTCGACATGAGGCAGTCCCAGAACATCAGGCTAAACGCTATCCTCTGCACAGCAGCCTACCTCGGCGCTGCTAAAGAGGAGGGCCACCGAAGGGTCAATGGCTTCTTCCACGCCAAGATGAAGGGTGGCACATACGACGACTACATAGTCGCCTTCTGCGCCGCGGCCGCCATCTTCTCTATTGACTACGACTTAATGTCGGACCTAATCCATACCGAGGGATTTCTCCCCAGCCTTGCTCCGCTTATGAGCCGGAAGTGGAAAAGCCGGAAAATCGAGACGGCGTGCTTGGAGATGCTCCATGCCGCATGTATGCAGATGAAGTGCCATCCGGCCATCCAGAAGTATTGCATTGGTTGGCTAGAGGAAGTCATTTTCGAGGACCCTGAAACCCGTGTGGCGAACATGCGGAATCTTGTCGAGACGGATATCGATATTGATAAAGAAGGGCCCGAACCTCTGAAAGAGCACTGCAGGAAAGTCCGCAGCCTCGCCGGGGTGATCTGGACCAAGATTATGGTTAGCGCCTGTGCCCGCACACTTACGAGGCTCTAGAGGTCTTGGAAAATGTATCGAAACCGGCTGACATGGGAGGTTGAAGGCAGCCTCCGTTCAACAGGTCGCACCGCCGAACCAGGGCCCCGAACCCAAAGTTGAATCAGCAGTTGCCAAGATGGAGCGTCTATGCAAGAGGTTTGCGGGGATGCTTGCCGCCGAGGACTCCGAAGATGTCCAGTATGCGGTGGAGGGACTGGCATATGCGACCACACTGCCAAAGATCAGAGAGCAATTGGCACGCGACGGCGAATCTTTGAAACGCATCGTCACTGTTATAGGATCGGCACCCCCGAAGTCGCCCCTTGCGTACGGCGCTCTCAGTATCATCACCCACATTACCCGATACAAGCCCACGGAGTCCGAGGAACAAAAGAGGTTAAAGCAGCTGAAGGCGTATGCTAACGCGGCCGGAAAGGTGCAGCCCAGTCCCTTGAGCGATGACTCCTATGTATCAGAGCGCTGCAAGCTTGTTTTTGATGCTGGCGTTACACCCGTTCTCGTCAAGCACTGCAAGACCGCCTCTATCGCGTCTCTTTCTCTCATCATCTCTATCATCTTTTCCCTCTCTGTCACTCCCTCTCTCCGCGGCCAACTCGCCCAGCAAGGCGCCGTTCGTGTCCTCATCGCCGCATGGACCGCCCTCCCCGAGAAGGAAGACGCCACCCGCCGGACCGCCGCCCAAGCACTCGCCCGCATCCTAATCTCCACCAACCCGGCCCTCATCTTCCGCCAGCTCCCACAGACCGCCGCCATCCGGCCCCTCACATCCATCATCCCCCCGGACCCCAACGCCGACACCCGGGATCTTCTACCCACCTTCGAATCGCTCCTGGCACTCACCAACCTCGCCTCCACCGACGACGACAGCGACACCACCCGCCGCGCCATCGTGCGCACCGCCTGGGACGACGTCGAGGAGCAGCTCTTCAGCACCAACGCGCGCGTCTCCACGGCCGCCGCCGAGCTGGTCTGCAACCTGGTGCAGAGCCCCGAGGAGGCGATCGGCCTGTTCGGCGACGGCTCCTCCAAGGCGGCCACGCGCGTCAAAGTCATGCTCGCGCTGGCCGACGCCGACGACGTCAAGACGCGCAGCGCGGCCGGCGGCGCCCTCGCCAGCTTGACCGCGTTCGGGGAGGTCGTCCGTGCCGTGCTGGAGCAGCCGCGCGGTGCGGGGATCGTGCTGGGCCTGTGCCGGGACGGGGACGACGAGGGGCTGAGGCATCGCGGCGCGGTGGTGGTGCACAACATGGTCTCGCAGGAGGGGGAGGTGGGGCAGCTGGCGCGGGAGAAGCTGCTCACTGCGAGCGGGGTGGACGCGCTGACGGAGTGTGCCCAGAAGAGCCGGACTCCGGAGGTGGTGGAGGCGGTGGTGCATGCTTTGAAGGTGTTGGTTGGGGAGAAATGAGTTTATGACGACGTTGAAGTGTTGTGATTTTCTTTTTTATGTGTCCGAGGTGTTTCAAGGTTGTTTGTTCAAGATCTCTAGGGTTCGTGGATGTATTCGAGACGTTCGAAAGTCCAAGGTTAGAGAGGAAACACTTAATGTACGGATAGTTTCATCATGAACTATTAATGGTCGCTAAGAAGTGGGAGAGCAACAATGGAGGCTCACTAGTCTAGGAGTTTCAACCTTAGGTACGTGGGGTTAGAATTATCTGGAGCTCTAGAAGTTACAGAGTATGCGAACCGTCTATCCATATGCACCTGCCCCTGACCGATTTCGCACTCTATATATCCGTGCTGGTCTCATCCCGCCCCAAGAAAATCTTACACACCCTCCTGCTAACAGCCTGCCCCACGGTCCTCTCGCTCACCTCCCCCTCTTTGTTGACGCTCTTGCGCACCTTCTCCAACCTCAGCGGGCCTCCCTCCTCCAAACCCTTCACCAGCTTAGGCACGGCCCCGAACTCGGCCGCGATGCCGTACGCGATGGGCGCGGTGACCCGCGAAATCTCCTGCAGCATCCGCACGTACGTGTCGCGCGGCCCGTCGCCCGTCCTGACCTGGCCGGTCTCCATGCAGAACCCGGCGTCGTTGGCCTCGTCACGCTGTCGGCGGTAGGGCACCGTGCTGATGTGCTGCGTGAAGACGGCGATCCAGCGGGCTGTCTCGAGGGGGACTATGGTGTGGTGGATAAGCACGCTGTGGAGGACTTGCAGCTGGAGGAGGGCGGTCTCGACGACCTCTTCATCGATGTAGGTTTGCGGATTGGCATTTTTGCGTTTCCGCTGCTGTTGAGTGTTGGAGGGCTCTGGAGGTGGCTCGAGGCCGTTGCGCACGGCCGAAACGTACTGACTGTTGCGGGCGTTGCGGTTCTTGCGGAGCCAGAGGGACAGACCTTCGACCAGGTAGATGATGGTATCGTTGGGAAAGTGGCGCTTCATGCGTAGGACATGGGATTCGAGGCTGGCATCCTCCTCACCGAGGACGAGGCCGACGAACTGCGCTGCCGGAACAACCACCATGGCGTATTTTTCGCGGTCAATTCGCTCGGGGACAGGCTCCCAGTGGCCTAGCTCGTCGTTGTACCGGGAGCTGACTTTGCGGCGCCATTTTACCACGTTCTCGACGGGGCTAGACCAGGGGGCGGAGTGGACGTCGAGGTCGCGGAGAAGGGTCGCTGCCTGTAGTTTGACGGACTCGTCGAGAGTCGTAGGAAGGTCGACGATCATTTCTGGAGCAGCCACCTTTTTGTCTGTCCGAATCTTGTTCACCTCGGCCAGGGCAGCAGCCCTCACTTTTTCTTGGACTCTCTCTTCCCTGGCACGCTCTTTTTCTAACCTCTTGCGTTCCTTCTCCGCCTCCCGGGCGGCGACCTTCTCTTCCTTTTCCTTCGCTTTCTCCAGGGAACTCTTCTTCGTTTGCACGGGATCTATCCTTGGTCCCGCCGACTTTGATTTCCGTGATGGTTTAGTGGTATTAGATGCTGGAGGTGGATTGTACGGTGTGGCAACCTTTCGCTTTAAAGCCGCCAAGTCCGTGATGTCTGGCAAGTCATCGTCAGAGAGTGACTGGGCTGCGAACTCGTTTTCAGAATCATCCAGCGTGATTACTTCTGATTGAGTCCTCCGGAAACCACGTGAAGTACTCCAACGCTCATTGTCAGCCGCCACCCGAAGAGGAGCAGAGCTCGAAATTGGATCCCACGCTGCCTCGGATTGGGCCGACTTTGCTGGACCGGAGATACGTGCTGGTGAGCTGGAAGCAAAAGGATCAATGTCGTCAATGCTGAGTAGCCGGTCGCTGGCCTTTGTGGGCTGAGGTCCTCTTTGCTGGGCGGGAGAGCTAACAGTGGGATTATCGCCCAAGTAGCTTGACGGCAGCGTAGGGGCATGGTTGCCAACCCTCGGGGGTGGCTGTTCTGCTACCTGAGGGGAAGAACTTGCAAACGGATCATCGTCAAGCCAATCTCGTCGTGGAACCGGTCGTTTGCCATTGAGGCTGGGAAGATCACTCGGGCCTGGGCGCCTTGGCCTGGATACTTGAAGCGGTGCCCTTGTTGCGGCGGGGTTTGGCGGGCTACCTATATCGCTAATGTGCGTATCGGGACCATCTAAGCGACGTCTTTTTGAAGCAGGTCCATTATTAAATCTCCCTTCTTGTTCGTGGACATCCTCAAAAGGGGTGACTTCGTCATCCGAGATGAGCAACACATCGTCAGTGGCAGGTCGGGCGGTTGGCCGGCTGTTTGTCCTCGAGATATTCGTGTTGGTTGTTTGACGAGCGGGGGGTAAGGGCGCAAAAAGATCGTCAGAACTGAATGCTGTGGTTTTGGTAACTCTCCCCCGCGATGGTGATGGTTGTCTCGCTTTCGGCCGTGGAGGGGAGCCCGCCTCGGAGCTGGAGAGGAGAGAGATCACTTCGGGCATTTTGTCGCCGGTCGGGTCGCCTTCTGTAGTCCGTGGGCAATATCCCTGTCAAACAGGCATTGGGCAATTATTGTCGGAGAGTTGAAATCAACAATCGCAGGAGGTAACAGGTACCCGTACTACAGGAAGCTCCAATGACGTGCCGCCCTTGCATCAAGAGCGCACCACGTCGACTTAAAAAAAGAGACGCGACGGAAAGCGCGAAACAAACACAGTATCACGTGACATAGTTTTACCGTGCGAAGGACGGTCGGTCCCCATCGATTTATTCTACGATCGCTGCTCCTCCATCGTTGAGTTCTTGGCTGGAAGCGCGCCTCTTGGCGGCGTCTGTTGAAGCAAGAAAGGTGTCGGAGGAATAAATAGTAGAAAATAGGAGAATCTTGAAACATGGCGTAGGATCTCGACTTCGAGTTTTCCCGGATTAGTTGACATTTTCCTCATTCATTTTCTCTACTCATTTTCTCTTCGTTAATAATCATTCTTTGTCCCAAAACCAGACAGGAGATACGACGAACGGGGATGGAAGGGGAGTGCCAAGTACAGGTTGATTAGTGAGGTTACCCTCTTCTCCGAGACCAGCAACACAAACTTCATGTCCAGTTCTCGCTTCCTCCCTGACGTTATTTGTGTCTCGGAACCTCCGCACGTGGTTGTGCCCCCCCGGGCTACTCTCGTTTTGGCCGCCGTTGGTCCAGATTCAGGTCTTTGCGGTCGCCTTCGCCGAACGGATCGCCATGGCATGTGTCCCAGTTGAGTCTAGCGTGCGCACGGTCGTGGGATCCCGCCAGTGGGCCCGTTTTGGAAGTTGGGAGCTCGGGCCTGGCTAGTTCGGACCAGGGGCGTTTGCAAGGCGCTGTTTGTGGAAACGAGGGGCACGCATCGTCGAAAGCCCCAAGCCCCACGAGCGACAATTGCTTTGCAGCATTGAACTGAACGAGCAAGCGGGAGGATGGGAGCGAGCGTGGAGGGACGGCATGTATGTACACGGGAAGTACTGTGCCGCCTTCTTCTTCAATGCCACTCGCGGAACGATCCGGCGCCGAGGCTCGTCGTCCCATGTCCCGCAGAATGTTAAGATGAAGCCTGCGGATGAAAGTCAGGGCGTGCAGCTCTGTCATGCAGCAAGGTTGTTTCGAACCTTCCATCGGCCTATCAAAGCTTTCGGTCACTGGGCCTCTCAAGTTTCTCAACGGCGGTTGAGCATTGACGGGCAGGACGGGTTACATCTGGCGTGCCCCGCGATCCCTCGAGAGGGCCGAGCTGGACGACGATCCCTCTGTCGGAGGGTCACGACCGACATGGCTTGCGAGAGTTGTAATAAAGGACGATTCGAGGTTGCTCGTCACGCCCGGGCGCTGTGTGCGGCATGTGATCCCGGCCTGGTGGCTTGCGCTTTTTAGTGACTGCCGCTAGAAGCCCGAGAATCCGAAACCTCGAAAACCCTGGAACCTCCCTTCTTAACCTTTTCGGATACCTCTTTTGCCCAGGGTCCGAAGCTGCAGAGACAAACGTGTCGAATATCCAGAGACATGTCTATATAATTAGATAATTTACTATTGATAGAACGAAGGATGAAGAGGCAACGGCGGTTCATACGTGTGACAATGGGGATATCACTCGGCGTATAATCAATCGTCTTCAAGAGGCGCCGACTCAGAAATGTGGCCCCGGGTTGCTTCGATGGACTGGACCCGACCCCAGACTCAGACTCGGTTGCAGGCAGGACCCACCAGCACACCCCCACAGGCGGTGTTTGCAGCGAACGACCACATCCAGCCACTGACAGCCCCAAGCAGACACCAATTCCCAAATGGCGGCAGGACCTGGGCGACCAGTTGCGAGCAAACCCCTCCTTGACCTTGCATTCCATCCTTTTTTTCCCCTTTCTTTTTTCTCGTTGCGGCCCACCCTTTGCTTGCCGAATGTGTCGAGCCCAGGCCCACTTGCAACCAACAAATTGGGAGAAGTACCTGAGCCCAAGTTATCAGTGCAGCACAGCACGCGAAGCCAGCCTCCGACAAAAAGAACCCGGGCAGCGGAGTCAAAGTTGAAGCTGCACATTCTTGGGCTAGCTTCGAGAGGCTGCCAGGTACTTTATCGCGAGGCCCAGGGTCACCCCAGTGTGCCCCATTGTCACCTCTTGCACCTTCAGGGGACGCGTTTGTAATTTGCGGCCCCCCCGGTCGGTGCAATCAAATAAACAAGGGGGAATCCCCAAACGGCGCCCAGACAGTGAAGCATTTTCCCCAAAAAATACCCGCGCTCGAGACAGGAGAATCCTCGATTCGATCTTTGGGGGAGAGCAGATGACGGCCTTATGCACCGAAGCATAACCCTTTTTTGCGGGGTCATTGGTGTCGAGTTCTGCCTCTGGCATTGAGACTTGCACACAGTTCGTGTCGTGGTCTCGCGTTTGTCGTCCCACGAATTTCCCTGTGCGGCACCCATCACCGGCGGAAAAAGGCGATCGGGCCAGTCCCACCGCGCCGGTTCAAATCGACCGATTCGCGAACCCCTTTAACAAGGAAGCCGCCCGCTTCGCACCCGCCGCCGCCGAGATGGCCTCACCACCAGGCTCGCCCGGCATCATGTCTCCGCGACCCATGAGCGCCATGGTACGCCCATCACCGAGGAGCAACAGTCGGATGAGTATGCAGAGTAGGACGGGCGGAGGAAGCAGGGCGTCGGATGAGGACTCAAAAACCGCCGTCAGAGTCGGTGAGTACACAGCATCCGGTCAACCCCGCCGGTAACCTGGCAGTCGGAGCGTGTCACGACCTCACGGACAGCTGCATTCTGACGTCTTTCTTCTTAATCCTCTAGCGGTTCGCGTCCGCCCACCCTTGCAGTCGACCGACCCGGGCTACGAGCTTATACCCCAGCGCTTCCAGCGGTCAATGGTCCAGGTCCAGTCGCCGACTAGTCTTGCGATCGAGTCACCACAAGGGCGCAAGCTGTTTGTCTTCGATAGGGTATTCACGCCCGAAGTTGACCAAGCGGGCGTCTGGGAATACCTAGAAGACTGCATCAACTCGTTTACCCAGGGGTACAACGTCTCGCTTCTTGCCTATGGCCAGTCCGGCGCAGGAAAATCGTATACGATGGGGACATCGGGCCCTTTAGAGCAAGGAGATACCGATGTCATGGGTGAGTAGCCTCGCGCCGCCGTGTCGCCCAGTCTTAAGCGCCATCGCTAACGTGTCTTCCCGCCCGGCCCCAGGTGTCATCCCGCGCGCCGCGACCGCGCTGTTCGAACGGTTGGAGGGCCCCAAGAGGAACCCCAACCGCAGTTCCATGTCCCAGCTCCGTACGCCCGCGCGGTACTCGGCGCAAGCGCCTGGCTCCTCTCAAGTGGAGAAGAACTGGACGCTGCGCGCCTCGTACGTTGAGATTTACAACGAGCAGCTGAGAGATCTCCTATCGCCAGACAGCGTTCCGGCACACGAACGAGGCACCGTTACCATCCGCGAGGATGTCAAGGGCAACATCCTCCTCACCGGCTTGCATCAGGTCGAAGTCAACTCGGTCGAGGATCTGATGAACGTCCTGAACCAAGGCTCCACGCTCCGCCAAACCGACGCCACAGCCATCAACGCCCGGTCATCCCGCTCTCACGCCGTCTTCAGCTTGAACCTCGTGCAGAAAAAGGCAAAACAGCAAGCGACGACAGGTGCCGAGAAGCGGTTTTCGATGCCGTTGGAGGGGCTGGCTGGGGGCGGCGAGACGCTCGTCACCACCGACAGCAAGATGCACTTTGTCGATTTAGCCGGCAGCGAGCGCCTCAAGAACACGGGTGCCCAGGGCGAGCGGGCCAAGGAAGGAATCTCGATCAACGGGGGGCTTGCCGCGCTCGGCAAGGTCATTTCGCAGCTGTCGTCGCGGCAGGCCGGAGCCCACGTGTCGTACCGGGACTCCAAGCTGACCCGCTTGCTCCAGGACTCCCTCGGGGGCAATGCCATCACGTACATGATTGCCTGCGTGACGCCGGCCGAGTTCCACCTCAGCGAGACGCTAAACACGGTGCAATATGCGCAGAGGGCCCGAGCGATCCAGAGCAAGCCGCGAATCCAACAGGTCGAGGAGGGCGATAAGCAGGCCATAATCGACCGGCTCAAGGCCGAGGTGGCATTCCTGCGGGAGCAAATCCGGAGTGCAGAACGGGGCGGGGGCGAGCGCCGGACCCTGGCCCCTGGCGAGAGGTCCGAGCGGCAGAACGAGCGGGAAGTTGAGCTGCAGAACCGCCTGCTCGACTCGGAGGAAAATTACAAGGCCCTGGGCCAGCGGCACGCAAAGCTGATTGCCGAGATGGCAAAGGCCAGGGACGAGGAGGCCGCTGAAAACCAACACCGCGACGAAAACGCCGAAGACATTGCCACCGAGCGCCTGAACAGATCAAATAGCTTCGCACAGGCTGTGGAGCAGGTGGTCTTGGAGTATGAGAAGACGATTCAGTCGCTGGAGCACTCACTCGCCAGTACCCGGGCTACCCTGGCCATCACCGAGGGGTCGTTGCTCGAAAAAGAGACCAAGTGCGCCTACACCGAAACCATCAACGGCCAGCTCCAGTCGCGGCTGCAAAAGCTGATGGACCGCGAGACGAGTACCGAAAACTACCTCCACGACCTAGAAGCCAAGCTGGATGGCCATACCTCGGGTGAGGAGAAGAACGCGACCATTATTATGGAGCTGCGGAAGGAGATCACCCGTGTGCGCGAGAACGAGGCGACATGCGAGGACTACATCTCGACACTGGAAGAGCGCCTCGCCGAAGCCGACCAAGATGCCGAGTTGATGCAGCGAGAAATTGACCGGTTAGAGCAGGTAGTCGAGCGGCAACGCAGCCTCGGGAAACTAGACTCGCTCCTGCACGAACTCGACAACATTCAACAGGATGCGCCAGCCGCCGAGGCCGAGACCGGACTGAGCAACGGGGCAGGCCACCGGCGCACGGCCAGTCGTAGCATTGCCGAGCACTCACGCAGCCAGAGTCATGTCAGCCGACAAAGCCAAATGGAAGAGACTATCCCTGAGAGTGGAGAGGAAGACATTCCCGAGGAGGCCGAGGACCAGTCCGAGGAAGCGGTCGAGGAGTTGAAGCCGACCGCGGAAACAACCGCCGAGGCCACAACCCCCAAGCCTTCGCGCGCTCACCTGGCAACGGAAAATGGCGAGGCTGAGTATGCCGCCAGCCCGGCACAGTCCAAATTTGTCGCCGATAAGCTCGACACCGTCACTCAGGAGTTGCTCGGCCTGCGCGTCGAGCACGAGTCAACACTTACCGAGTACGACCTCCTCCAAGCCAAGTATGAGGAAGCTCTTCGCGCACTCGCAGATATGCAAGATGCAGTGGATGAGTCGCGGCACCCGCAGCGCCCACGCGACTCGATGCTCTCGGTGGCGTCGCCGCTCCAAACGAGGCCGCATTCCTTCTTGTCTGACGCTAGGACCAACGACACGAGAGACGGCGCCCATCTTTCACTAAAATCGCTCTCGTCCGAGCTATCTTCCGCCATGGACTCTCCGGCGACTACCGTGGGAGCACCCGATGCCGAGACCGTTGTGGCAAAGGCTGAGGGGCAGGAATCTTCACCAACCGAGTCAGCGAACTCTGATGTCCTGGTAGAGGTGGAGAGACTAAAGGCCCTTGCTGCTGAGAGGGAGTTCGCCGAGAGGGAACTTGCCGAACGGTACGCCCAGCTGGAGGAACAACACCAGCACACTCTCGATGTGGTGGAGGAACTCAAAACGGAGGTTGCAAAGGCCCAAGCCGCGACCACCGAAGCCCAATCGCCAAAGGGTAACACCCCAGTGATCCGCCGCAAGTCAAGCCAGAACGTCATGATTATTGATCGCGCCCATCGGTCGTTTGCATCGCTACGGAACATTGCGGCTGAGAATTTCGAGGACCAGCCCGATGTCATGCAGAACTTTGAGCTCAACCTCAACTCGGCCATGCACGAGCTCCACTCTCGGTCGGAGCGTATCCAGGAACTCGAGGCGGATGTCACAACGGCTAAAAAGGAGATGGAGACAAAGATGACCATCATCTCTGGGCTAACGCGCGAACGGTCCAGCTTGAAGGCGACCTCCCCTATGGATATGGCTATGGTGTCAAATCTCCGCGAGCAGCTCGAACAAAGCGAGAGGCGAATCAGGGAGATGCAGGCGGCGCATTCCGCGCGGGAGAAGGAACTGGAGGCGCAGTTGGCCGAGCTGCAAGAGTCGCTGAAGCAGGCTACTTTGGCAGCAGAAAAGACCCCTGCATCCACCGAGGCGGTCGTCGAGCCCCAAGACTCCGTGAGACAAGCTCCGGTTGACTCGGACGGCTCCGCGACAGATGTCAAGGAAGTTGCCGAGATGCAAGAGTCCCTCAAGCGAGCTAACCTTGCGGCGGAGGAATCGGCCGAATCGGCCAGAGTGGCTTCTGAGGAATCAGCGGCTCAGATCGAGTTACGGGAGAAGAAAATCTCGGAGCTTACATCAGAACTCTCCGGCTGGGAGGACAGGCACAGCACAGCATTGCAAAGCATGCGCGACGCCGAGGCACAGATGGCCAAGACCATCGGGGAACTTGAGACCCAGCTTGCCTCTGTTTCGGAACAGCTGGCCGAGACCGGGCAGAAGAAGCCCGAGGAAGAGGAGGCGCTCAAGGAGGCCGAGGCCAAGCACAAGAGCCTGGTTGACTTCTTGAGAAGTGAGATTGATGAGTACAAGGGCCTCATCAACAGCAATCAGTCCAAGGTTACCGAGGTCGAGCAGCAACACATGGCCACCAAGAAGCTCCTCGAGATGGCCACGCATGACCGTGACGAGGCTACGAGCGAGCTGGAAGCCCGCAAGGAGCTGGTCGCGAAGCTGGAGGCACAGATCGCCGACCACGAGCAGGCCCTCAAGGCGCACCAGGAGAGCCTCGGCGAGCTGGAATCGAAGCACGCCAGGGACGTCGAGGAAATGACGTCTTCTTCAAAGCAAGACGTGGAATCTCAGCTGGTGACACTCAAGTCCGAGCATGCCGGTCGGATTAGCAAACTCGAGGGTGACCTAACCGAGGCCCGCGAAGACCTCATGAAGGTTGCCACGCAGGTCGCATTTGCTCTTGGCTTGGATGTCAGCGTCGAGAGGATCTCGGAGCGCCTCGAAGAGCTCGTCTCGTATCAAAAGGCCCTGCTTCAGGAGCAGGAGAAGAGGGCAGAGCTCGAGAACCACGTGGTGGACCTGTCCAACATCAACGACACGGTCATGCGCGATCTCGAGACCGTCAAGGCGAGCTTGGCCGAAGTTCTCGAGGCGGAAAGCGCCAAAGCACAAAGCGCCTACCCGATCGAGGAGCAGGTCGCCTTGGTCAAGAAGAAGGTGGTGGATCTCGAAAGCAAGAACAAGAAGAACTCGCGGCTTGTCGAGGAGCTCGAGGACCAGCTGCAGAACAACTACGACCAAGCGCAGATGGCCAGCAACCGCCTCTCAACACTGCAGATGGAGCGAAACGTCCAGCTGGAGGAGGCCAATGCTGCCAAGATCAAGCTGCAGGGAGAGCTGGATGCCATCCGGGAGGAATACACCTCTCTCCAGGTATGTTTGACAACACCCCATTTCCAGCGCATCAACCAAACCACTAACACTCACCAGGTCAAGTTGGAGGGCATGCACTCGGCGGCCGGGCTCCCGGAGCGATCCGACTCCCTCACAGGCCAAGTCCGCAAGAGCTCCTCGGTGGCCTCCCTCCCCTCGCCACCGCCCGCCATCCCGCTGCCCCCTCTCCCCAACGGGTCGGGCGCCAACCCAGGCACGACCTCCCCCACCCCGCGCCCGCCCAGCAAGGACATCGGCGGCACCTCGGCCGCGGCCTCGGTCGGCATCATCCAGATCCAGGAGGACCAGGAGGCGCGGATCCGGCTGATCGAGAAGCACCTGAAAGCCGAAAAACAACTGACGGCGACGCTGGAGGAGGCGCTGACGGACCTGGAGCGGCAGCAGAACACGATCCGGGCCGAGTGCGACGCGTGGCGGCGGCGCGGCGACGAGCTCGAGGCCGAGCTCAAGGAGCTGCGCGACAAGCCCGAGCAGGAGCACCGCTACAGCATGCAGCAGGTCGAGGAGGAGCGCCGCAAGCGCCGCGACGCCGAGATCGCCCGCGCCCACCTGGAGGAGCGCATGAATACGATTGCGAAGAAGAAGAAGAAGGGGAGCCTGAACTGCTTTTAAGGGGGCGGTTGTGGGTGTGGGTGTGGGTGTGGGTGTGGTCGGGTGGCGGTGGTGGTAGTGGTTTTGGTGCTGTTGCTGGTTTTACTGGCGATGCGATGGCAATGGGCTGGGAAAAGGGTGGGGGGCTGCTGGTGTAATGAGGGAATGGGGTGATGGATGATGGAGCTTGGTTGGGATCAAGATGACCTGTGGCGATGGAGACGAAGTTCACGGTGGGCATGGCTTTACAGGCGGGCGGCATCTTTTTTTTTCTGCTGCTGCTTTCTCTGCTGCTAGCGAGGACGGATTTTCTGGTTGATGATCTGTTCCTTTGTTGTTTTATTTTTCGTTTGTTTGTTGTTTGATGTTTTTCTTTTCTCTTCTTTTTGATTCCCCTCTAGTTTTGATTCCCCTGACAACCTTGTCGAATGTTTTGATGTTTTTGAAGCTCGGTGTTTCTTTGATGATGATGGACGCGGAGGTTTATATATTCCCTCTTCGCGCACGTTCTTCTTTTCGTTACTAGTAATGTCCCTGCTACTCACTGATATATGTTGGGTATGTGTTTGTATGTAGTTATGTACGTATCTGAACTCTAGCTACTCGAACTATGATGGGTGTTTGCTGAAGAGTTAGCCGACTGTGTCATCCCCCGCAAGTGTTGGTGGTGGTGGCCAGAACGGCTCGTTACGTCCTCGCTCACAATCACTTGATACAATAAATAAAACTGGTCACTTTTCTAGCACTACCCAGGCATATCTCGAAATCTAACGGCCTGGTTTGACTACGGAAAGTCTGATCGGTTTGCTCCCATTCAATTCCAGCGTGGCTACGACCACCCATGACCTTGCCCGGCCTCGATATGTGAGTTACCGAGACGGAAGACATGGACGCTAACGAACAAGGGCTGACCCCGTCGTTCGGACCAAGGGCTGACCGCACAACCCGTGCTCTGGGCGACGGGCATCGGGCTCGCACCCTGCTTTCTCTCGGTCACCCGAGCACGCGAGAACGGAGCTGTGGAAGAGCCCAGGGTCGCATGATGCAGGGGTAGAGGCGCATTCGGTCTTGCGGGAACGGAGATCGCTCTCGATATCGGGGCCCCGGATTGGATGACCCACCTCGGGTTTGGGGAAAGGGGATGATGGCCCCGAGGTCAAGTACACTAGCAAAGCAGCAACAGCCCAGCGAGCTGTTTACAGTGCCTCTTGAATCGCGTGAGCTGCCAAAGATGGTGGACCAAAAATGTGTGCTCAGCAATACCTACCTAGCCTCCAAGTTACCTTAGATACTGAGAACAGTGGTCAGCATGGGTAAAACTGCAGCTGAAGACTACCGTCATTCACGGCATGTCGACCGAGAAACCCGCTACATGGGCACCAATAAGAGGTTGGCTGCTCGAATCCCATCGCGGAGTCCCTTTGGGACAGGTGCGGGGCAGCTGTGAGAAAACCAATGCCTTGTCGTCGCCGAGCCTGGGCAGCATCACGCCCCAGGCGCCGCCTTCGTCACTCCCAAGCATCCAACCGGCAGTGCATCAGCCAAGACGATCGGTGCTTGCGAGGGCCAAGCAACGCTGCTGAGACGCACGCGGGGGAAGAAGCTTGCGCCGAAGGATGGAAGCCGTTAAATCCAAAATAGGAAACTACATTCTCAAGTATCAGTACACGAACACACACACACACTTTGCTGACGATGGTCTCAGATCCCCTCCCTCGGGTCCCTGCGGTTGTGTCTGTTAGGTAATTCACCAGCCCGCGATTGCAGTCCTGGGTCAGGCGTTCCTGGTTCAAGCACTGCACACAGAAGCGTCTCGACCGCAGGCCGCACATACTGCACTGCAACTTTGTGGTTGGGGGCAACCTTGGATGTCGGCTTGCAACCAGGACCAGTTGCTTGGGGGATCGAAGCCACTCACCCACTGTCTGACTCGAATATCAAATCCGACCCACGTTGCACGCACCGGGATCGCATGGCAAACAGGGGACCGAAGAATAGAAGCAACGTTATTAGCCAGCCGGCTCCCAACCTGTCACCCCGCATGCGCAGCACGACCGAATAATTATTTGGTCGCGGGGTACTGGAGCTTGATTTGACCGGTCCCCGCAGGTGGCCGCCTGTGATAATAATCCCGTGCCTTTTTGCCGCAGAGTTTCGTCTTGGCTGCCCTTGTTGGATGCGATCCTCGGTATCGCGCTCTCAAGCGACTTCTTCGACCTGATCCTGTCACATTTGCGCTTCTTCTGTGTGGTTTTGTTGAGGCTAGGCTGTCCTTGTCGGCCCGCGGAGAGAAACATGGAGACCTACCCGGGCGCCGGGGAAGGAAGGCGCTAGCCCCTCATCAAATCTTCGGCGTTGTGGAACAACAACATCAACCACTGGCACCGAGCAGACCACCCCTCCATGGAAGGCTCCAATTTGTCCAATTTGCTCGGGATGAGGAGGGGTTCATCAGGAGTGTAAGTTGTTGGTGTAACGTCTATCGGCGTGGACTGCAGCCTGGAAGAACACCAATGTTTGTGGTACACTGTAACCCTCCTGCGCGGGTCTGCTCCCGAAAGTATGTATCCCCACATCAGCTTGGGGCATGTGGTTTGTTTCTGAGGGCTTGATGTCAACTCTCTGGGAACCCTGTCAACCTGTATCTCAAACAAGCAGTTGGTGCACCCCCCCATGACACCCCGCAGACGGGCAACCTGGGCTTGCAAGCCGGCAGGAGGGGTTGCGAAAGGCTTCAGACAAGCCAGAGGTAGTTTCGATCCTAACCTCCCGGTCGATATCCTCGGGTTCTCTCGAAAGAAGCTTTATTCGCGCACACGCCCAGGCTCGTCTAAGCACCGCCTCCATTCCGGCTACAAGGGCCGAGCAATGGCGACATTGGTAGTTGGAGGGGTTGGTCGGACGGAGGGAAACTACAAAACCCACTTGCGCTTGCCCTTGGCTAAACCACCCCACCATCCCGGCCGGAGCTTCCCCTAAGGTCAGGTACCGCTACCGGCACAATTAGGTGATGGGGAAAGTGCAGGTCCACAGCCTCTGAGTGCACCCTCGTTCATGCATCTCGACCGGTATCCGTTGGTGCGATCGTCGCTGTGATACCTACAAAAGCGTCCCTTCCCCCCTCGCCCCTTCCTCGCCGGCTTAAACTCCCTAGATTAATCATATTTCACTGGTCCTCTACCCCGTGTCTCCTCCATATATTTGCTCCCATCTCCTCTTGCATTAGGTTGTGAACCCGCACCGAGCTTTGCGCGAGACTGACACCCGACCCCCACCATCTTCGAGAAAAGTCGCTACCCCGCCATACCGTCGACCCCTCCATCGCCGCCACTATCATGGCTGAAGTGAGCGCCAAAGCCCCCGTGGTGGCCGAGGCCCATGAGGTCGACACCTTTCGTAAGCTTGAATCACCCACCCAGCCACCCAATCCAACAGACGGGTTGTAGCTGCAGCAAGCTAGTCCAGGCAAGGAAGGAAATGGAAGAATGGCTGACACGACATTTCTCCTCCAGACCCCCCCGCCAAGATGCTCGAGAGTAGGTCCGCTTCTGTGCCGTGCGGCAAAATGAAATGCAGTCCAGACGCGTTGCGGGGCATCTGGACGAAGGGAAGAAGAAGAATGGCAAGCTAACCAGGATGCGGCAGACCACCCGAGCAAACCTCACCTGAGTGGTACGCAACAACCCCCTAAACCCGCTACTCGGCCTCCGCGACCGGCGCCCGGGTAGCCTTCCCGGTGCATGACATGGCGCGCTAACAATTGCGCAACCCCAGGCCTCGAGGAGTACCAGCAACTCTACAAGGAGTCCATCACAGAGCCCACCAAGTTCTGGGGGAGGCTGGCTCGCGAGCTGCTGACTTGGCACAAGGACTTCCAGACAGTGAGCAGCGGTTCTCTGACCAACGGTGATGTGGCCTGGTTCCTCGAAGGCGAGCTCAACGCCTCGTACAACTGCGTCGACCGCCACGCTTTCAAGGACCCCAACCGCGTCGCCATCATCTACGAGGCCGACGAGCCATCCGAGGGCCGGACTGTGACCTATGGCGAGCTCCTGCGCGAGGTCTCGCGGGTTGCCTACGTCCTCCGGGATTTGGGTGTGCGCAAGGGCGACACAGTGGCCATCTACCTGCCCATGGTCCCCGAGGCTCTCGTTGCCCTCCTCGCCTGCGCCCGAATCGGCGCTGTCCATTCGGTTGTTTTCGCCGGCTTCTCGGCTGACTCGCTGCGCGATCGTGTCATCGATGGCCGGTCAAAGGTCGTCATCACGTCTGACGAGGGCAAGCGCGGCGGAAAGTTGATCGGCACAAAGAAGATTGTGGACGACGCCCTCAAGCAGTGCCCCGACGTCACAGGCGTCCTCGTCTTCAAACGCACCGGCGCCGACATTCCCATGACCAAGGGCCGCGATGTCTGGTGGCATGAGGAGGTCGACAAGTGGCCAGCGTATCTCGCGCCCGAGCCCATGAACTCGGAGGACCCGCTCTTCCTTCTGTACACCTCCGGCTCGACCGGAAAGCCTAAGGGGATGATGCACACCACGGGCGGTTACCTCCTCGGCGCCGCGACCACGGCCAAGTACGTCTTCGACATCCACGACGGCGACCGCTTCTTCTGCGGCGGCGATGTGGGCTGGATCACGGGCCATACCTACGTCGTGTATGCGCCCCTGCTTCTCGGTGTGTCGACGGTCGTCTTCGAGGGCACACCCGCGTACCCCAACTTCTCGCGCTACTGGGATATTATCGAGAACCACAAGGTGACACAATTCTACGTCGCCCCGACCGCCCTGCGGTTGCTCAAGCGCGCTGGCGACCAGCACGTGCGAAATGAGATGAAGCACCTGAGGGTTCTCGGCACCGTCGGCGAGCCTATCGCCGCCGAGGTCTGGAAGTGGTACTTTGAAGTTGTCGGCAAGGAGCAGGCCCAAATTATAGACGTGAGTTGTCGTTGGATTTGCATATCCTTCCCCGCTCTATGCTGATCCGTGGTGCAGACATACTGGCAAACCGAGACTGGTTCCCACGTCATCACGCCCCTTGCTGGTGTGACGCCGACAAAGCCCGGCTCCGCTTCCCTTCCCTTCTTTGGCGTCGAGCCGTCCATCATCGACCCCGTCTCGGGCGATGAGATCCCCGGCAACGATGTCGAGGGTGTCCTGGCGTTCAAGCAGGCATGGCCAAGCATGGCGCGGACTGTCTGGGGCGCCCACAAGCGGTACATGGACACGTACCTCAATGTTTACAAGGGGTACTATGTGAGTATTCAGCGTGGTCAGGCTCTGGGGAGGCCAGTTGACTAACTCGGGTATCAGTTCACTGGTGACGGTGCGGGCCGGGATCATGAGGGCTTCTACTGGATCCGCGGCCGTGTCGACGACGTCGTGAACGTTAGTGGCCATCGTCTCTCTACCGCAGAGATCGAAGCTGCCCTAATCGAGCACGCCGCCGTCGCCGAGTCTGCCGTTGTCGGCGTGGCGGACGAGCTTACGGGCCAGGCTGTCAACGCCTTCGTCGCTATCAAAGACGGCAACGAGGCGTCGGATGCGCTCCGGAAGGAGTTTATCCTACAGGTCCGCAGGAGTATCGGGCCCTTCGCCGCCCCCAAGGCGGTGTTTATCGTACCCGACCTCCCCAAAACGCGCAGCGGTAAGATCATGAGGCGTATCTTGAGGAAGATCTTGGCTGGCGAGGAAGACCAGCTCGGCGACATCACCACGGTAAGCACAACTGCCCCACATGCTGCTCTCTGTTGTTTCGGCCTCGACTGACGTGGTCTCCTTCTACTAGCTTTCGGACCCCTCCGTTGTCGAGAAGATTATTGCCGTTGTCCACGAAGCCAGGAGGAAGTAAGCGCTGGGTGCTTTTTGGTGACGAGTGAGGTTCGAGGGGGTGTACTATCAGGATTATACCACCGTTTCTGCTGTTATGCCTGGGTATCATTCTCTCAGGGTCTGGTTATCTGTGATGTTGTTGGCTTTCCTTCTCCTTTGCTCTGAGTAGCGTCGGATATATTATTTCATTGCTGATGCAAGCTTCGATTGGTCCGTCCATTGATGGATGCCTACCTGAGCTTTGGTGCCGAAGGATCAGTGATGCGGGAGGATGTGCAAAATGGGCGTGGCGGTGCTCTCTCTGCCAGCCCTGTCTGTGAGCGAGCAACTGGGAACGTCCCTGGGCGCCAATGCTGCATCTTTGCCCGACTCCATCACTCTCGACAGTTGGGTTTGGAGGCTACCGGAGCAACCGGCCACCACCCGTTCGGAGTTTGCGGGTTGAGCCCTCGGGCCAGTCAGTGCCGGGGCCAAGTCCCTTGGGCGGCAACGGGACGCGTCAACACCTCTTGCCAATGCTGCTGCGGTTCGCTGACGATGGTGCTTGGCAGATGCAGCACGGGAAGTGCAGTCCTTTCTGAGAAGAATGAGATGCGGGGGTAGTTACCATAATGCTTTTTGGGAAATTCCTTTCCCATTTTCGATATTTCGATCAGTCACTATCCCGTGTTTTGTCTTTCTGGTTCTCATCGCCCAGAGCTCGAGAGACCACCTGCCAATCGGGTGGGCTGGGTGAGCGTGAGGCTCGGGATGAATGGAGTTACAGATTATGTAGATCGCATTCCGCCAGCATCAACTTCGTCAGGACTACGTAGTACGTCTTCGCGAGGACGTATCACTAAGCGGTCAACCGCAGCACCCCTCAGACTCGCTCGAGATCTTGCCTGTGAAAGAACAACGTCGCCAAGCATATGAGCCTCGGCCGAGTGGCATCATCTTTGTTCTGGCGATATCTTGGGTGCAGGGCCAAGTATGCAGAAACCTGATGGACCCCAGCAGCAAGCTCGACAAAGAGAATCGGAGAGCTCGGGGTTTAACTTGTCTCAAGGACAGACTCGGAGCTGCGAAGGGGTGAGCCAAAGAGCTAACTACCACATTACCACAAGGATCCTTTTCGAATTGGTTTCTTAAATTTTCAGTTCCTCACTTCCACCGAGATATAACTAATTTGTAGTACGGTTGCTGCTCGAATTTATGGAGTGTAGTGCTTGGGTTTCCATTGTTTCCAAATCGTGCTCACCCAGCTCGCTTAAAGCGGCAAGTTGTCCCGGATGGAAATAACATGGGAACTGAATGAGGAAGCGGCGTTGACAGTGCGAAGAACAGCCAGCCAAGGGATTCGGAGGCGTGGCGGGCAAGCACAAGGGGAGGGGGCTACGACGGGGTGGTTGGTGGTTGGTTGTTCGAGGTGACGTTAGCAGGCCGATTGTGCCATCTGTAATCTGTATCTCCTTTTCCTTGCATGCCGAAGTTGTGCGGACGACGAACCTTACCACGAAGAATCTGTATGTGAATTGAGCCCGATGAATCTTGAATTTTGAAATATGTATATTTTTGAAGCCGACGCTAAAATTATCGTCTCATCCCTCCGCTACGCCAGGCCGGGTTAGCGCCATCCTCCTCGGGAGCTTTCTCTGGCGACTGTGGGTTTTGCAAGGGTGGCCGGCACAGGAGGCGGCTGTCTGAACCAACTCTCCCCTGGCACAGGGCTGGGCGGTTTGGGGTGCCGCTCCTGAAACTGAGACCAGCAGACTCGGGACGGCTCGGCAGGCCGGCGCTTGGGTTGGCGATTCTGGGGGGGTTTAACTACACTTTTGTTGTGCTCTCGGGCTCTTTGGATACGGAAGCATAGTAAATCCCACAAAATTGTACATATTTAATATCAAGAGCAACCTCATCAACCTGCCGGTCGATCAAAATGTTGCCAAGTCAACAGGCGAGCTGACATCGGCTCTTGCCTCTCGTTCGTTGTTTTGTTCTCGAAGTGCCCCGCAGCTGACTGACGCCTTACCTACTGCCTTAAACTGCAAAGCCCCCTGGCAGCCGCGTAACCAATGCGGCTCGCACAGTGGCCGGGGCCCTTGGCTGGCACCTTTCTTTGGCTCTCAACCTCCTTGGCTCTTCATCGGGCGAGTGACAGACCGAACCGCCACACCCACCGACAAAACACTGTGCACTGCCACTGTTGCCCTCCCATTTCCTCCTCCGAGTCTCCTTCAGCGAAAAGAAACTCCTTTTGTGAGCCCATTCATTTTGACCGGTCTTCCTTCATTTCTCCGACGCCCGGCCCGACACTGCATACAAGTCGGTCCCTTAGCGAAAAATCACGAATATCATAAATTAATATCCCGGGCGGGTTCGAGGAGTACCTATAACTGTACGAAATACCAACTACCTAATTCTCTTGGGGTTGCATACCATCTTTTGGCAACACACTCCCATCTCCCTGGACGACCCTTTCTCCCAATCACCAGCGGGGGATGCGAGCAGCGTTCGAACCGTAGATTATGATTTTTAGCAGGGCCTTCGCGGCCGTTGTTACAGCTGCTGGCTTGCTCGTACAAGATGCGATAGGTATGCACTGTTGCTCCTCAAGCATTCCCCCAATGCCGTATTGTTTCCATTGTTCCCCAACTCACAAGGACTTGTAGCACACTCGGTGAAGCGGAACCCGTTGTCATCCGTAGCTCGGATCGAAGACGCTGTAATACGAACGCCATCACACCGAGTACATGCGCACACCTCTTTCGATGTATCCTTCGTCATCTCCACCACCCAACAAAAGGTCCGCCTGACGCTAGAGCCGAACCACGATCTGATCGGCGGGGACGCAACGATCCACTTCCTCGCCGCCGATGGCTCTATACGCCAATCCAGACCCATCGAGAGGCGGGACCACAGGCTGTTCAGGGGCGAGAGCTTTGTCCGGCGAGACGGGGAGTCGGAATGGAAGCATGTGGGCTGGAGCCGGATCAAGGTGCGCCGCGATGGCGACGAGCCCATCTTCGACGGCGTCTTCACCATTAATGGGAACCACCACCACATCCAAACCAACGCTGCCTACCATCAGACTTCGGTCAGCGGGGATCCGGAGCTTGACGATGCCGAGGACGAGTACATGGTTGTCTGGAGAGATAGCGACGTCCAATCTTCGGGGCACGACGAACTGAAGCGTGATTTGGACGGTGCGGTGTCCTGTGGCTCGGACAGTCTTCTACACAACAGAGATGAGAACAACATCGTCTATCGAAGCATGGGAGAGGCGAGCCCGGACACATCGGCCTGGCAGATCAGCCCGAGGGCGCTGTTTGGACGCCAAACCGACACGTCTGGTGGTAACGGCGCCGGAGTAAATTTGCTAAACTCGATCGGCTCGACCGAAGGCTGCCCGACCACCAGGAAGGTTGCTTTGATCGGCATTGCCACCGACTGCTCCTACAGCGAAGCCCTCGGATCCGAAGAGGCTGTGACGGATAATGTCCTCCAGCTAGTGAACGCGGCATCGCAACTCTACGAGTCCACTTTCAACATCTCGTTGGCCCTCCAGAACCTTACCATCAGCGATGCCGCGTGTCCGAGCACGCCCCCGCCGTCAGCGCCCTGGAACAGGCCCTGTGATGACGGTACGAACGTCGACGCCCGTCTCAGCCTGTTCTCACAATGGCGAGGGCAGTGGCAAGATACCAACGCCTTCTGGACCCTCTTGTCCACCTGCGGTTCTGGCCCCACGGTCGGCCTCGCATGGCTCGGCGCCGTTTGCCAGCAGGGTTCATCGACACGGGACAACGAGACGAGTGCGTCCGCCAACGTCGTCGTCCGGACCTCGACCGAGTGGCTGGTGTTTGCTCACGAAACGGGTCACACTTTTGGCGCGGT
Source organism: Chaetomium fimeti (assembly GCF_033439085.1). Lineage (NCBI taxonomy): Eukaryota > Fungi > Ascomycota > Sordariomycetes > Sordariales > Chaetomiaceae > Chaetomium > Chaetomium fimeti. The sequence goes on from NW_026944334.1 coordinate 1,282,399, forward strand.
GCACGACTGCACCCCAACGACATGCGGTGACGGGAGCCTCGAGAGGCAGGAGTGCTGCCCGCTGAGCACGGGCAGCTGCGATGCCGACGGGGACTTTATCATGAACCCCTCGACAGGCAACGGCATCACCCGGTTCTCGCCCTGCAGCATCGGCAACATCTGTAGCTTCCTCGGCCGCAGCCCTAACCGATTCAACTGCCTCTCCAGCAACAGAGGCGTTACGACCTTCACGGGCGCCCAGTGTGGCAACGGCATCGTCGAGCACGGCGAGGACTGCGACTGCGGCGGCGACGAGAGCTGCGCCAACAACCCCTGCTGCGACCCCACGACGTGCAAGTACACGGCGGGCAGCGTGTGCGACCCGGCCAACGAAGAATGCTGCACGTCGCAGTGCGGCTTCATGAACAACGGCACCGTCTGCCGCGCCAGCTCGGGCTCCTGCGACCCGCAAGAAACCTGCTCCGGCGCGTCCGCCGGCTGCCCCGTCGACGTCAACGCGCCCGACGGCCAGTCGTGCGGCGACAACGGCCTCGAGTGCGCGTCGGGCCGCTGCACGTCGCGCGACCAGCAGTGCGCGACCTTCATGGGCGCCGACACGACCACATCCTGCTCATCATCGGGCTGCGACCTGTCGTGCCACTCGTCCAAGCTCGGCCCCAACCAGTGCTACGTCCTCAACCAGTACTTCCTCGACGGCACCTCCTGCGAGGGCGGCGGCCGCTGCGACAACGGCAACTGCGTCGGCTCCTCGCTCGGCCAGCAGATCCTCGACTGGATCAACAACAACAAGCAGATCTCCATCCCCGTCTTCTGCGTCGGCGGCGGCCTGATCCTCCTCGTCCTCATCAGCTGCTGCTGGAGCTGCTTCGCCCGCCGCTCCCGCTCCCGCAAGGCCGCCGCCGCCCCGCCCCGCGCCGGCTGGGGCGGCAACCCCTACCTCGGCGCCCGCAGTGTTCCCCCCGGAGGCGGAGCCGGAGGCGGCAGTGGCGGTCGCAGCGGCGGCGGCTCCCCACCTATGCGGCCCGGCCCTGCCTACGCACCCGTCCCCCCGCCGCCCCAGGGCATGGGCTCCGGGCCGGATGCCTACTATCCGCAGCAGCAGCAGCAGGGGCAGCAGGATATGCGGTGGGAGCCGATGCGCACGCGCAGTTTCCGGTATGCGTGATCGGGTGGTGCGGTAGTGAGGCGGGGGGATGATGATACCCGGTGTGGTCTGGGTTTGGTTTTGGCTCTTGCGGATCGGGTGGCGGGCTTGGCTTGCTTTCCTTTGGATATAGATGTGTCTCGGCTTTTGGGCATGGGATGGAGAGACTTGCATAGCCGGCGTTTTTTTTTTGGAGGAAGCTTTTGGTTTTCTTACCTAGCCAGTACCATTACTGCTTTATTGATATGTTGGGTTCCATGTTTTTATAGCCCCTTTCAGCGTTGTATGTGCCCGTGTTGCTGCGGGGATATATGTTGAATGATGATGATGAATATACTTCTGGTTCAAGTATAATAGTGCAAAGATTCGAGCTTCTAATTACTCAGCTGTGCATGTCTTGGTGTGACTTGATCCTTTTAGGGAATTTGAGTGGGTGGAAAGGGATATCGCAAAATACTGTCTAAGGTATACAGCGGGCGCCAAACATGGAACACACCGCTTGAGACTGGCTAATGGAAAAACGAATGCCGTTGCTCAGTTAATTCATTACTCTCGTGTTCCTGCCTATTCTTGACGTTTTTTTATCCCCGCCCCCTTTCAGGCCAGGCCTTCTCGAAATGAATGTTCACAATCGCTGACGCTGAATACGGACACACCTCTCGCAAAATCTTATCAGCCCATTAGTTTCCCTCCAGAACTCTCCGACTCATGATGGCTTTGATCGCTCTCCTCCGTGCCTTCGGTAGGGGGTGGATGCTGGTTTGTCGGGGTCGGTGCTTGTGCTTTATGACCATGTCTTCAGCGCTCTCCGACACTAACGGACCCGAGTAAGACGGCGGTCTGCTTCTCGGTGGGTTTGGCGGTTCAAACCATGGTTGGATTGGTTGTTCACACCGCGATGGACTCGTCTGTTCGTATCTGGGTGGACTTTGTAGTCCGCCCTCTGGCGTGCTTGGTTGTATGTTCAACAGTATGCGTGGCGGAACGCTTCTTTCCCCCGGCGCATCTGCCACCGGCAAGGGCTGTGCGCCGCGGGAGAGATTCCAGATGACAGAGACAAAGGTCTGGACAGGGCCGTCCAGCAGCCTGCGGGTGACCCGGGCGATGATTTGGGCCGCTTCGTAGGTTACGTACAGTACCAGCCAGGTGGCAAGTAGCCAGAACACCATGGCAATGCTGGCGAAGGCGAGGGGATAGAAAACAACGGTGATGGACAGTAGGATCCACCAGGCCGTTGGGGTGATGGTGATGATTTGCCCCTGGTGTTTTTGATAGCTTCGTTTGAGCAGGGCTCGCTGCATGCGCGCATTGCGTAGGGTCGTGGATAAGAAGTCCCGTATTGCGAATGAGAGATGGCCTAAGCGGACGATGGTGGGAGACTCTGTCTGGAGGAGCTTATTGTTGCCAAAGGTGATAGTGAAGGACTTCTTTGTTGCGCGAATGTCAAGGCTAGGGACGAGGTCCCACAGCCAGGGAATAGGACGAAACATAATGTGTTATTGTTGGTTGATGGATTTCTGTGTAAGTTGGGGCCGGCTCGTGGGTTGGGGCTCGCTCCAGCCCTGCAGTTCTTCGAGGAATGGTGATGGATTCGACGAGAGTGTAAGAGGGTAGGACGCGCGGTCGCATGCATTGCCTATTCCTCGTCGTAGCCGCAAAGCATTTTTGTGAAGTGAAGACGAGCAGCTGCGATGCTCTAGGCGGGGCATTGGCATGAGACTCGGCTGGGCTTCGGGAAGGCGGAACACTCACCTCGCCTGTGGATTGCGCGTGCATCATGAGAAGCTCCGGGTTGTCAAGGAAGGCGATGGCCTTTTTCCGGCTCTCAACCCGAGAGAAGTCTTCCTTCTCAACACTATGATGGAAGGAAGGGGTCAGCGACGGAGAGTCTGCGGGGTGTAGAAGGTCACTCACCGACCACTGCCGAGCCGTAACCTTGTCCCGGAACCCGACTCACGGCCACTGAGATTGCCGCCATCAGAGCCGTCTCCGGATTGATACGGGTCCTTACCCCTCGCTTGGCGGTCTCTCATTTTACAGGTAAAGCTGTCATCTACGTTTGAAGACGATGCGGGCGAGCCAGGGCTTGCGAAGGACTGGCTGAACTGGCTCCTTCCCGCGAGTGGCGCCGGATTTGGAAAACCATACATCGAGACCGAGTGGTTGCTGGAAGCGGCGTTGGGAGTTGTCGGCATGGTGGGAATTTACAGTTGAGGTTCAGTCCTCGTTGAAGGTGGCTGTGGAGAGAAACCGAAGTTCAAGTTGTGAGGAGTTGCCTGACTGTGCAGGTTAACTAATTGAGCGGAAGAGGAAGGAGGGTGGGGCAGGCGTTTTGATTGAGCAACAGCCGCTTTGAATCGCATCGCTGACGCAGGAATAGGGTGATAGGTCAAAGCTGGAAACCGTACCCAGGTACGTGCCAGGAAACTTGCAGGTTGATGGCGGCCGATAATGACATGCGACCATTACGTCGAACAAAAGGGACAGGGGGGTTTTGGTCAGTGAGTCGCTCGTTACTCGACTGACGTCGGATCTAAGACACCTAAATAGCTACCCCCATCTCGAAAAGCGAGAGAAAGAGGAACGGAATCAAATATCGATAATTCCACAGCAATTCAACAACCCTTACCCCTAAAGACCTCAACTCTCCACGGCCAGGGCCTTCAACCCGACCAACTCAGCCCCCTCCTTCCCCTCGACCGTAACCACCCAATACTCCGCCTTCACCCCCTCCCTCACGACCCGATACACCCGTATATCATTCCCCTCTCCCGCCTCCTTCAAAGCGTCCACAACCTCCCCATACTTCCCATTCGGATCCCAGTCCACCGGGTCCATGATTTGCACCTCCGCATTCTTCGGATCCCAATGCTGGATCAGCTCCGCAAACGCCTCTGCCACACACAAAGATTAGTTAGCAACCGCTCTCCCACAAGCCAGCACAAATGACGGCAAAAAAGAGAGAAAAAACAAAGAGAGAAAACCTACCCTCATCAGGCAACCCCTTCCCACTCCCATCCCACTTCAGCGCCACAGCCTCAAACGGCTCGTCCGCGTCCGAGGTATAGAACACTTCGCCACCGCCGCCGCCGCCGCCTTGCCCCCCACACAACCTAGCGATGGGCTCGGGCACCCTAGCGCCGGCCACGGTCGCGCGGAACTGGCGCTTCTGCGGCGCCCCCGCCGCGGCGGTCGCGACGCCCGCCGAGGGGTCCTCGTTCGCCTTGTTGAGGAAGGCCATGTAGTCCTGGTCCGAGGAGGAGGCCATGGCTGTCGTGGGAGTTGTGGTGAAAGATCGGCTTCGCAGGGAGGAGAGCCTGGGTGGCGGTCTGTGGTCGATGTCGGCGGTATTTGAGGCTCGAGAAAGATGACTTGTTTGGTGTTGAGGTGAGGGCGGGGGTGGTGTGGTTTTCGAGGACAAGAAACTGCAGAGTTTGCAAATATGTTGGTTAGGCAAGTGGAGCGATGCTCGGTGAGTTTCTATTAACCGTTGTGGTTGTTGTAGCAAGAGTGACGGGGAAAAGCGACGACAAATAATCGCGACCATGATGGGAGGGAGCCTTCTGCGGCGCGCAAGTTGGGCGACGATGATGTAACCGGCTTGCTTTGCCATGGATTTCGGCCACTGTGTGGTGCAAACGCCTGGACGTCTTGGCGTGCGCGCGCGCCGAACACGCTCGAATTTTTGAAAAAAACAGCCAGAAGACCAGAAATCAGTCGAACTATCTACAGCTATATCAAACAAACCACTACATGCGCGCACTGCGCAAATACCTTAAGCTCTATATCTAAATACGTAGAATCCGAATATTGTATCTGATTAATGATGCGGATAATACGCGTTGAGATCTTGATGGGTTTAAAAACTGGTGAATTTTTGGTAAAAATCGCCAAGACATGCCAAGCTTTGCCAAGATATCTTCGAAAAGTTCGAACAAAATCAAGAAAAACAGAAATCTATCGATACCTCAACGCGCATTATCCGCATCATCGATCGGGTATAAAATCCGGATTCTACGTATCTAGATATATAGCTTAAGGTATCTGCGCGGTGCGCGCTTATAGTGGGTTGGTTGATATAGCTGTATATAATTTTCTCTCCTCCTATTTTTCCCCAAAAATCGATAAAAATTAGAAAGTGTTGCGCAACCCGCGCGCGCGTGCCAAGACGTCCAGGCGTTTGCACCACACAGCAGCGCCGGCGGGGTGTTCCGCCCACTGATTGGACGAACCCCACCACGGAAGGTGAGGCTGCGTTTACAGATACTGTGCACACGATATGGATTTTATCACTGAGCAACTATCAATGGCAATTGGTTCATTTTCCCATTCCTCTCATGCAGCCCTTTTACTAAGCTGAAAATGCTAGGTAGAATTCCATACCCCAACCCAAAGAGCAACGAGACCGTGACACCAATGCCATTGTAAACCGAGAAAATCAACAAGAAACCGACACGCTTTATGCGCTGGTGTCCAGATCCTTCTTGAGCGTGCCCTGGTACTGCTTCTTCTCGGCAGGGGTCTGGAAAGCACCGTGCCCGAACTCGGACGAGGTGTCGATCCATTTGAGCTCGACCTTCTCGAGGGCCCTCCGGGAGGTGTGGATGAACATCGACTTGCGAAGAGTCATGACGCGCTTCTTGACGCCAGGAACAGAGCCCTTGACCATGACGAAGTCGTTGTTGACCTCGCCGTAACGAACGAAGCCACCCATGCTGTGACACTTGTTAGCGATGCTGTATGCCTTTCATATAATGGGCTTGGGCTGGGGTAGGGTGGGACATACGGAGTGATCTTCTTCTTGGTGACATCGATCTCGGTAGCGGCGCTGTCGTCGGCATCGGCCTTGCCGATGCGGTAAACCTTGTGGTTGACCGAGGTACGGTGGTGGTAACCCATCTGACCGGCACGGGCAACAGTCCACTGGACGTGGGAAGGATGCCAGGCACCGATACAGGCGACCTTGCGGAGACCCTTGTGAGTCTTGCGCGGCAGCTTCTTGGTGCCCCAACGAGCGGTGACACCGGAGAAACCGTGACCCTTGGTGACGGCGATGACGTCAATCATCTCGTCCTTCTCGAAGATGGAGTCGACCGAGACGGGCTTCTCGAAGAGGCCATGGCCGAACTCGACCTTGTCGGCGACGGAGCCACCGTTGATCTGGATCTCCATAAGGTGGGCCTTCTTCTGCTTGAGGGGCGTCTTGCGGATCTGGGTGTGCGCCAGAACGCGCACGACGGTGCAGTACTTCTTGATGCGCTCCAGCTCGCGGGTGATGGACGCGCCGCTGTTCTCGGAGTGCTTCTTGGCGTACTTGGTGAAGGCCTTCTTCTTGCTCTTGTACCAGTTCTTGTAGAAACGGCGCTTCACCTCGTCGCTCAAGTGCTCAGCCCAGACAGTGGTCAGGGAGCGCAGGCCACGGGGAGTCTCGATATACTGTATCTCGTTAGACAATCGACCTCCTCTTCATCCTCGGCCGGACAGCAATGACTTACGCCAACCAGACCCACAACCATCATCTGTAAAAGATGTTAGCCATTGACACAAAAAGAGCCAAGCGGGCTGAGTTGCGCGTACAGGTGGGGTATCAATGATTGTCACAGCCTCCACGACCTCCTTCTTGTGAGCCTTCGCACCCGGGCGGTCGAGGTCGCGGACGATCGTGGTCATGCCGGCCTTGTAGCCCATCGTGGCCGTCAGGTGGACGGGCTTCTTGGCGTCGTCCTTGGGGAAGCTGTCATAGCACCGACGGTCAGCTTCGGCCCCCGTAGAAGATCCAACTCGCGAATACTCAAAATTGGGATTGCAATTTCAACTTACGACTTGACCTTTCCTCTGTGGCGGGCGGCGCGCTTCCGCGGCAGGTACGCCAGGGAACCATGGCGAGGGGCCTCGTACTCTATATAAACCGTCAGTCTCAGGGGTAAAAAATCATTTTGAGTTGTCGGGGCTCCAAAGTCGCAACGCTTGATCTCGTTGGTCGCGGGGTAGCGCAAGATTCTGAAGCATTGAAGATGAAATAAAATCAGGGGGAGGATGTTGAGGGTCTACTCACTCCGGTGAGACATGGTTGCTGATATCTGCGGTTGGCGTGATGTTTGGTCAAAGAATCCCCCAGGTCCAGCTACGAAAGAAAAAAAAGGCTAGAATTTGGAGTTGGATTTTTGTGTGAGATGGAGCTTTGCGCTTGGGCCAATCGCAGCGGAGCCCTAACCTGAGTTTGCGGCTGGGGGTGGATTCAAAATGCAGAAAGATTGTCCAAATCACGTGACATCGCATCTCTTGCATCCGATGTGAGGGCATGGCGTTCACGACACCCGCGACTCAACTAAGTCTGGACGCACCGAGGCACCGTAGGCTCTCAATCGTGAGACGTTGCTTGGGCGATTCAATAGTCTGGACACTTATCACTTCCCACTTCCCATATTTTAGTTTTCATTATTGAGAGCGGGTATCACATCGCTGATAGCACAAGCCGAGGAGGTGGGGGTTTCAGAAGTGTTGTGATAAATAACTGAAGTTTATCAAGCTGGCTACATGATGTTAAACAAAGAATCCCCACAATCCATGCCGTCGACAATGTCCATCATCCCAGGCGACCATGCCCAGCGGGCTCAAACCATCATGCAGCATTGGCTACTAAACTATCAGCCCCTAACAAAACCTCGAACCTCGATGTGTCGCTTTAAAAACGCAAGAACAAAAAGAAAAAGGAAAGGAAAAAAAACACTCAATAGGTCGACGAAGGCCACCATTGCCGGAAAAGCCAGAGTTGCGTGAGCGTGGCCTGATATAAACCTCGAAGTCAAGAAATGGCAGCTCGGAAAACATCCAGACAACCGCCATGTCATCTCACCAACAGAAACCGAGGACGGGTACACATCCGAGTATCCAGGTTGGCTCAGAGTGCGTGCGTTCACGCGAGCCACGCTTAGTTGCCATTAATAGTCGCAGTAGTGGGCGTCCCATTCTTGATCTCAGCCGCTGCCGCGGAACCCGAACCCGGGGCAGGGCCCGGAACAATGCCCGCCTTTTTGTCTTCCTCCCCGCTATCGTCATAGTTTTCATCCACATCCATCGTGCGGGCAGCCCTCTCAGGCTCACTGGCGATGGGGGGGTGGGCGATAGGAGGGTGAGCGGCGGGAGGGTGCTCCATCCGTCTCTCCTCGGGTCCTGGCTGGTATTCTTTCTTAGCCGGCCCAGGCTGTGGCCCGGGGGCTTCATGCATGAGGCCTTGCATGGACGACGGGCCCTGTTGCATAGGTGGCAAATGAGCGGAAACCGAGTGCGACTGCGGGTGGTGGGCAGCTTCGGACGGGTGGTATCCTTCATTGCCATGACGCTGTTCGTCGGCGCGACGCATATCATCAGCCCGGCGTTGCTCTTCGGCCCGCCGAGCATCCTCCATGCGACGCTCATCAAAACGCCTAACTTCCGATGAGTTGCGGCGGTATGGCTCAAGGCGGGGCGACGTGGAAGGGCGGCGATGGCGGATGTCGTCCATGCGCGCCCGTGTTTCCTCAGTCGAGGGCTTCTTCGCTTCCCGATCATCCTCCCACTCGCGCATCCTCTTCGGGCCAACCGAAGGGGGGCGAGGATCGTGCTCCCGGTGAAGAGCAGCATCAGCAGGCATACCAGGTTGTGGCGGAAGAGGTACTCCAGGCTCGGGGCCATGAGGACCTGCCTGATCGGGATGCGCCGAGTAGGGTGGCTGATGCTGTGGATAGGCCGACTTGGGCGACGGCATGCGATTGTCATGCATGGGCGGCCGGCCATCATTTCGAGGGCTAGGGTTGCGATAAGGCATCAATGGGTTCGCCGGGTTCCCACTCGGGCCAGGCCCTGAGCTAGGTTGTTGGAGCACCGCGACCGGGGTGTGTCCACCATAGTTCGGGTTCCTGATGCGAGGGGGTTGCGATCCCGGAGGGGGTTGCTGGGGCTGCTGGGGCTGTTGAGCCTGCTGCTGCGGCGGCGGTGGCGGCGGAGGGGCTGCGTAGTGGGCTGGTGGTGGAGGTGATGGACCCCGTCTGAGTTGCTCGGGTACCCGGTTGGCGTCCTGATACGGCCTCATTTGCTGCTCCGGCTGGGGGCTGGGGGGTCGTTGACCGGGGCCGGCTTGCCCGCGGAAGGGTTCACGGTCGGCAGCATACGGGTTCCGTGGCTGCGGCGGGGGGTTTATATCAGAGATTCTACCCGCCCACGAGTTGGGCCCAGGGCCGCCGGGAGCAGCGCCGTTAGGCATCGCCTGTGGCGGCTGCGGCGGCGCACCGGAGCCCGAGCCGGCCCACTGTGGTCCCGGGGGTCCAACGGCGCCAGCTGCTTGGTAAGCCTGAGGATGAACATCAGTAGGTCCCGGCGCGGCGCCACTAGTTTGTCCATTGCGAAGCAGCTGCAGCCGGGTTTTAATGTGGGGGTTCGAGGGGTCGAGTTCAGCGGCGCGCTGGTACGCGTCGAGCGCATCGGCGATCTGGTTGTTGCAAGATTCATACTAGTGGCCTCGGGTCAGCAGCAAGTCAAACAAGACAGAAACCAGATATTGTTGCTTACCAATGTGCCCAGATCATACCAAACTTCTGAAATCCATGGATTGAGGCGGATTGCGCGCGAGTAAGCATCAAGCGCATCGCGGTACTGGTTGATCTGGTAGTACAGAACACCAATGGAGCACCAGAATGTCGGGTTCCGGCCATCGCGATAGACGGCTTGCTGATATGCCTCGTATGCCTTGGGGTATTTCTGCATCTGCATGTAACAGCGGCCGAGCAGGTACCAGCTTTGTGCATCAGAGTTATCTACGGAATGTTAACATCCTATGCCATCACACGGGAAAAGGGAGAAAAATCAAGCGACCCACCAGCTGCGACTGACTTCTCCAGGTATTCGATAGCCCGCTCCTGGCTATCAAAATGCTGGCTCTGCGTATGGTGGAGCCAACCCAACTGTTGCAGGACCTTGGCGTGATTGGGGTCACGGTCGAGGACGCGGTGGTAAGCCACCTTCGCATTCTCAAACTAGCAAGCGTTAGTACCAGAAGTAGCGGCGCGGTCACTGCCAACACATACGTCTTTCTGCTGCTCATGGACGTGCCCAATCTGAAACCAGATATCCTCTTCCGTGAGTGGCGTTGGCGGCGAGTTCACGATGTACTTGAAGCACTGCGAGAATCGAGTCAGCAACTTATAATGGCCCAGAGATCGTGCTAGGCGGCTCACCTCGAGCGATTCGTTGTACTTCTGTTGCTGTTTGTAAATGATCCCCAGTCGAAAATAGATCTCGTGGGCCTTGTCAAAGTCCGGCTGCATCTTCATAACATGGGCAAATGCGTCCTCGGCATGGTCTAGCGAACCGTATCTGTCGTAGAGGATGCCAATGCCGTACCAGAGGCGGGGTTCCTATTATTTGTTCGTGTGAGGATTCGGCGATCGGTAAGATGAAGGGGAGTAACAAACCTTTGGGTTCGGCAGGTGAACCAAAGCTGTCTGGTATGCACTGTAGGCTTGCTGCAGATCGTCCATCATCAAATAGCAATGTCCTGGCCGACGCCGTTAGCAAACAGCCGATGGGTTTACAATCAGCGCACGTACCGAGACAACCCCACGCGTCTCCGTTCCTTTCGTCCAGCTTCAGGATGGCATTTAGATACTCGGCGGCCTTGGGAAAATCCTCGCGTGTCCTCAGGACTGAGCTCATGGCGTTCATGGCCGGGATCGAGTTGGGATTGGTTCGAATGGCGCGCTCGTACGAAGCCATCGCGTCGTCAAGATTGCCCATCTGCTCAGCAAGTCCACCTAGAACGGAGTGTTAGCTATGGCCCACCTCTGGCCAACGCGCGGCGTGCGCGGTTGCGTTGTCAGGGGAGCGCATTACCGAGCTGGATCCAGATCCCCTCGGTCTGTTGTAGGAGGACCTGTCGCGATGACGAAAAGGACTGTTGCGGGACGGGGGCCCGCGCTGGACCTGGCGGTCCATGATGCATCTGCATTTGCATCGGAGGCGAAGGATGATGGTTTGCCATGATTGCCGACTCTGCCCTGATGGCGGGAGGAAGGGCCTATGTCTTTAACAATTGGAGGAGTCGATGCCAGCGGGCGCGATCAACATCAAGATCTGGGTAAGAACCCAATGTCTCGAGACCGGACAAGAGTTGCGACGAGGCGCGGATGGCGGGTTGTTGATAATTGTTGTTTTCTGCCCACCGAGTTGCGATCAACTCAACCCTGCAGACGGCTCCCAATCGCGCACACCAAAGTTGCCGAAAACAACGAAAGCGGCCCAGGCAGGCACAAATGCGAAGCAAAAAGCTAACGACTACCCCTCACGTTTCCTGTTCGGCGCCTTGGTCAAATGGTCGCCGGCAGGTTTCAGGCGGTCGAGTCGAGGCGGAGAGTGAGGGAAGGCAGAGGGCAGCATGGAAGCCGAGAAGAAATCTCGGAATGGGGAGGAGTCGGGCTGGGGAGACATTTCGTCCACCCGTCTGAGAGGCACGCAGAACACCTAACCCACAGGTGGCAGGGGTAGAGGCAATTGTCTTCCCGTTCATGTCTCGCAGAGCAGCCAAGGATAAGCGGGTATCCCAGAGGTCAGGGTACCTTCAGAGGAGTCCCGCACCGTCATCCGCCGCTAGGCCGACCCCCTTTTTGGCGATTTTTGGCAGGTCCACTCCGAAATCGTCACCTCGCCCGAAACGACCAGGGATAATTCTTGCGAAATTTAGGAATAACCTGGAACTATTGTAATGGAACGTGGTCCTGACCTCGTTGAGAAAGTGCAGATATCATATCATCAAGCCTTCCGTTTCTCGGTCAAGAAAGGAATAGTATTCGTACTTCACAGTTCACCAAGCATCAATGGATGCGCGTGGTTGACCACAACCCCGGGTGTCAAAGCAACGAGAATGCGCCCGCATCGCGAGGTGGGGTGCTGACACGTCGTCAGAGCGGCATGTATCAAATACACAAAGGGAACATTAATTTCGCCCCACATCCAGCCTCTTCCAGGGGAGCGTGTTTCCGGAGGGAGCGGCGACGCCATTTCGTTTTAGCGTGTGTGTGGCGACCGCTGGGTTACACGGCCTGGTCCATCCCATGCATCCCGCCAAGACAGACAGGGGTCCAGAGCGCTTTCCCCGTCGCTTCGTCACCAACGCGTGCAACCCGACTAGGATGGGGAATGGGGGAGGGTGTGGGCCCACTTCAGGGCTTTGCTTTTCTGGCGTCGGAGAATAACCGCCCCCGCGAGACAAAAAAGGCGATGGGAGGGACAACCTGGATGACTGTGCCAGAGACCCGAACACTGTTTTCTTTGGGAGGCGGTCATGTTATGTCGGTATCCAGACATTTTAGCCAACCACCATTAACGGCGTCCATACTGTGTATCTCGGCCCGTCTTCCCCCACCTTGATTGGCAATGGCAAACAAACTGCTGAAGGTCTCCCCTAGTCATACCCCTCGATCTTTCTGGCGACGGACAAATCATGGTCGTTCGAGGTCATCTCGTGGCAGAAAGCGGGAAATGGGTCTGCTTGCTCGATGGTGTAGTTTTTGGTATGTGCTATGCTGTCTCAGCTTTTACTTTGTAGCTACCTTACATAGTACACCCTCGCCAGTCTCACTCCTCACACTACCAATAACTGCCCGCACCACATATGCACCCAGGCTCTGGTGTTGGTAACACGGCCCCAGTCCGGGGAAGTTCAGTTGTCACACTTGTGGAGAGTCATGCCGACACAAACAAAGCAAAGAACAAAGCCTCGGAATGAGCCGTTGGCTGGCGGGAACGGGTTTGAACCTCGGTCCCCTGGGTCACAACGTCTCCAGCTTCTCCTGCACGCCGATCGGGCTCTGCAACCTAACTTCATACTTGGTGCAACCTCGCTGTCCGACATTTGATCAAAGAATACAGACGACTCAGCGTGTGGCGCCCTGGGATCTCCGTTCGCATCGTACGTTTCTGGTAACCCAGTTGTCTGCATTGTCCGAAGCGCCAAGCGCAACACCCGGCAACAATATATATAAATTAACCCGTCTAGATGCGTTATCTCGCAATGTCTGTGTGCTGCCGCGGAGGAAACGACATTTCCCGTACTAGATCGAGAACACGACATCTGTATCTGGGCTTGTAATAAAGTGTGGGCGTCATTACAGCAAGCCAGGCACTCAACCAAGGTCGTAACGAAGCCACCGAGGGGAGAAGAACGCATAGGCAAGGCGCTGGAACTCGTAGCAAAACCGCGGTTTCTTGAGTGGTGTCTTCGGGCCTGCCGCTCACGGGTACCGTCAAACCAACCGCGGCCGGGGTTTTTTTGCTCGTTGTCCTCGATGAATGGCTGATCTTTTTGGTTATCGATCGTGAGTCGGGAGCAAATGGCGAGCTCAAACGGGATCCGGGAGGCAAGATGGAGATTGGCGACGGCTGAGCTTTAACTATTGACATCAGGCAGATCATTATCACGACGGTTTAGCCATTGAAGGGGGCGCGATGAAGCTGCCATTTCCCTGAGACCATCGCGTAACCCCCACACTCGGTGGGGTACTCCATCGCATGTTTCTCGGCAGAGTAAACGAGATTTAGTGTACGACATACAGAGCACTCGGGCGGCAAGGACAAATACCGACCTACCAACCTTATGTATGTATGTACATACGTTACAGGCAGACATCGTAAAACTGGTCTGCTGCGCCGAAGCCACGCCGTGGCCGAGGCGCGGGCTGACCCCCTTTGCAATTGAAGGATGTGAGAAATGACGGGTTGTGGGTTCGGTGGCACGGGGAAAGCGGGCCTTGAGCCACACGTCAGCAGCGGACCACTGCGACTCGAGGCCTTGGCTGATGTGCCAGCCGATCGACGGAACTTTACATGGAGTTACCACTCTGTCCACCGAACCCTCCGCTGTCTGCATAATCCACGACCCTATTGAGTGATCTCAACTTGATCTCAACAGGGATGTGTTAACCCACGGCCGTTCTCCTTGCTACCCCCACCGCGTCTTGTCTGCTTCGCTGAGAAGGCCCCTACTTCGTAGGGGCGGCCATTCGCGGAAACCGAACAGACCGCCGGTTCGTAACCCGAGACTCGAGAATTGGGGAAAAGCGAAATTGACGGCGGTCCCATTAGTTAGTTATTTCCACCCGAGTCTCACACCGGGAGGCCCACTCCTTGGGCTGTTTTTGCTGGCCTGCCGTTTCAACCTTGCGCTCTCGACTGACCCCTGGTGTCCAGCTTCCGTCCCCAACTCCCCAACAAGCTAGCATCGCATCATGTGTCAGAAACGTTAGCCGGCTCCTCTTTTCCGACGAGTTGATCATCAGACAAGTCGTTACAACCTGTGGGTTCGCGAGGATCCTCAATCGATCCTCGGCCAGAGCTTGGCGCTCCCGCCCAAGCATCTTTCTCCCAATCCAGGTGGCTCACCCATCATGGGCGCACCCCCTCCACGGCTGGTTTGTGAGAACGCAGCGTCCAGCAGGGCGCCCGCAGCATGCGGGAGAAGAAGCGAGGGGAGAATGCAAGGCCTGTTGGTGGGTTGCCGAGCACGTGCAGTCCAAACCCTCTGATTTGCGTTGGAATGCCAAGAAAGGCCAAGAAGGCTTGATCGACCAGAGCACATCGCGCGGAGCAACAGAAGAAAAGGGGAAGGTCAAGGGGGCCAAAACGCTCGGCTTCCCCAGGCGAGGAACTCCTCCCGCTTCGCCTCGCCCCACCGCGCGTGCATGAAAACCGGCTGGTATCATTGCAGACCATCTTGCGGAGTATTTTGCGCAGTTTTGAAAATACCAACGCCCCGCAGAGCCTCAGCTAAAAAAGATGAGCGGTGCGGGCGGTGTCCAAGTTCCGATCGCTGGGCCACGGTGGCCGCCCCAAGGTTGCCTGCAAGGATGGATTTGCGGCGCTGTGCGCAGGCCAGCGGCGATCGATTCGCTTTACCAGGGTCCGGCTCATCTCAAACGCGTGCCGCGGACCCTTCCCGGCCGCGCGGGTTGAGCCAACGGACTGGCGAAGCGGGGGGGTTGGTGAGCCCAGGGTCGGGCGCATTGGAATCTCTTGGCGTGACCCGCTTCCTGTTTGGGCTCACCTTTGACCCGCCTCGGTGTCGGCCTGCGAGTGACCGAAACCCGCCGGTGGGCTGGAGCTCTCGTGACTCCTTAAAAAAGTCAAGCCCTCCCGCAAGCTCCTCAGTTTATTGTTGAAAGGGGAGAGGGGGTTTCCATGCCGTCTGATCCGAATATTTTCGGATACCCGCCACGATACTTCGAGGTTGTCATCCATAACACATAGAAGTGGTGCAGCAGTCACCATTTGGCGAAAGGATGGAAGGCTCAGCGAATGAAACTTAGTTAGCATGCCTCAGGCCGAGCATCAGCAGTCTTGCAACAACTTCCGGCCTACCTCCTTTGGAAGGAGACACGAGCATAATCTCCTCAATATTCAGACAACCACAATGCGTAAACACCGAAAGTAAATCGCACCTCCGAGGTTGCTGTGTTGATTTTGTTAAAAGCCCCCTTTCTCACCATTGGCCAGCAGAACATCGCCCCTTCCCTTTACAAGTTGATAATTATTCCATGGCCAGTAAATCTCAACGTAAATCTACTATGTAGCCTGAAAACCACAGCTCAAGTTGTCGATGAGCTGCTGCAAGGCCCCAAGTGCTCGACATGAGCCTAAGATGATCTTGTCGAAGGACGGGGTGCTCGTTTCGACGAACTCCGTTTTGTTCCGCTCCCTCCTTTCACTCTTTCTTTGCAATATGACATTCCGAGACGGCAAGGCGAAGCGAAAAATGACTTCAAGCTCTTGTTAATCAACAACCCAGCAGTATCATGGAAGCACGCGCCTCGATTCTAGCACATCTACCTAGTGTACAGCAAACTCAAGCGCAGTGCTCCTTCCCGCTCCGCGGCAAGTCCCTGGTTCTGTCGGCAGGCTGGCATAAGTCATGATAGTTGCCCCTGACTACACCTTACAAAGAGAGCTCGTATCGAGTATGCGGCTCGCTCGCAAGATATCAGAAACAAACCCCGCCCCGCCCCTCCTACCCTGCATGACCCCAACGCCGGAACGGTGCTCAATCCCCTCAGATCCTCGGATAATTAGGGCCGGTCATAAGTGTTTGCGAAATAAAAGCCATATGCTCCAAGCCCACCTCCCCCTCCCTACCCTAGCTGGCCGACAACGAAGTAGGACTTGAAATCCAACGCCGTACTCGGCGATGTGCGAAAGAAGAAAGCAAGCATTCTTTACGGTCCGTTCCTGTCCGCGTCCGCGTCCGGGTTGTAATTCGTCTCGCCCAGCATCCCACTTCCCCCGGTCGCTTGCGCCGTCATGGCGTTTGGCGGCGGGGCCTGCGGTTGGCTCTGGACGGTCGGTCCTGTTGCCGAAGGGATAGGCGGCGCAACGGCGGGCGGCACTGGGGCGCTCTGCGCGCGCGCAGCAGCGGTCGCCGTCGCGGCGTGCAGGCGCTGGTCGAGGGCCCGGAGCGCAAGCGCTCTCCTCCGCTCGGCCTCGGCGCGGGCGCTCCCCGGGGCGCCGCGATGTGTGAAGGTGTGGTGGTGGTCGCCGCGGGCGGCGGAGATGTCGGCTTGGCTGAAGGGCACGCACAGGCGCATCGCTACGAGCACGTTGAACACCTGCTCCGAAATGGATGCGATGAGGGGGCGGACGGGGCTCGGGAAGAACTCGGCGATGGCGAAGGTATCGCTGGCATCGCCGCGGAGGGAACTCGGTTGTGAAGTGTCGAGGTCGGGGAAGGCGACCTTGTAGAAACGCAGGTATGTCCAGCTGACGAAGAAGCCGTAGACGGCAAGGAGAAATGAGGCGGCCGTGAGCATGGGTGTGAGGCAGAGGGCGGTGACAAGGCCGATGTAGAGCAGCGGGAAGCGGGGAACGCGTAGCGAGACAAGTCCCCGGAAGAGGGTCACTGTGTGCGCGGGGACGAGCTGGCTGAAAGCGACGAGGAAGGATATTTGGAGGGAGATGGTCCCAGCAATGGTCATGAGTCTGGGAGGGGGACAGAAGTTAGAATACTACACGGACGGCTATAACCAACCAAAGCCGAGAAACAAACAGCTACGTACGTCCATCGCTCGTTGCGTGTCAAGGCAAACAACAAGATCGAGGTGCCAAAGCATAGTGCGTTGGGAACGACGGCGGCAACGAGCAGGAACTTGGCAAACTCGCGCGAGGACCATGCGCGCTCGAGGTAGCGACCGCCATTATAAAGGGTGACGCAGGCGATAGATAGGGTGAAGACGTTACTCTCGACGAGTGTCGTTGTCAGGAATGTCCACGGGTAGACTAGCGATAGTTGCGGGATGAGGTTGAGGTAGGGGATAACAATCTCCGAGTTTGCCGTCCACTGCCGGTACCGGATTGCTGCGCTCAACACCGACTGTAGGCCCAGCACGATGAGCACAATCCGGGTTACCGGCGGGATGTTTATTCGGGGCGGCATAGCGGGCGAGATTCTATTCTTGAGTCGGGGTCTCAAGACTGGGACGGAGCTGCTTCTCCTTGTCGCGACGGGGAACTGTGTGCCTGCACTTTTTGGGACGGTTGGGCTAGCAGCCGAGTTTTTTCCGACCTCCCACTTTGATGCCTCAGGGTTCGGGTACGGTAAACCCCAAGAGCTTCACGTCTTGGCGCTTCGGCTTTTTTTGGTCGCCGGCTGCTTGATCTGGCCATCGAGGGGCACTCGGTTGCCGGCCGGTGTCACTCAGCAAGCGGCTTTGTGATCCTGTGAATTTGTGGCGTTGGATGACAGGCCGGGCCTTCGCTTTTCTCGCGCCGCATTCCTCTCCACCTGCCACCCTGCCACCTCGAATAACCCCAAGGCTATCTTGCAGCAAGGCGCACAAAATGCGGGACATCGAATAACTAACTCAGCACCGCCTCCTTGTGTTCCCCAGATTAATGCAGCTGTTGAGGTTGATGGTCACCAAAGGCTGCCCAATCCGCATGGGTGAGATAGAGTTGGGCATCTTCACGATAGTTGGCCGGGAGGTTCCAGTCTTCCGATGACAGGACGGGGGGCACAGTAACTTCGTACATGTACTTCGTGTCTCAGCAGCTCTCAATTGCTGAGGTGTGCGGCAATCTCGTCCTGATTAACCGCCCGCTGGGTCCGCCACCCCTGAAACATGACACTCCAACCCTCTGTCGCCAATGGGTGTGACCCCCAGACACCATCCGATGCCGTCCTTGATTGGGCAAGGCCGCGAGTTCGTTGATGCGAAGGATGGCAGTTGTTTCCTTTGTTTTCACTTGTCCCAACCCCCGCAACCTCTATCGAGCCTCTCAGCCCTGGGACATTGATTGCCTGCAGCACACACAGGGCGGGCTTTCCTTTTGCGCCATCCTCCCCATCCCAGCAGAAATTGGCTTGCTCTTCCCAATGCGCCCTCCACCTCCAAACTTCCATAACCAACGCCGCGAGGACTGCGCACCGTATGCCTGCAGAACTGCGGCCGGGATCCCGTAAGGCGGCGTCGGGTCAGATTCGATGTGGAGGGATTCCGCTTCCCGAAATTGGAACGTACTGTTTGGAGCGTTCATGGTGATGTCAATGTCGCCCCAATCCACAGCCCTACAAATGCCTTGTCGTGCAATTTGGTGGGGTCGACGCAGGAACTTGCAGCAAGAGCAACCGAACCAACACGGAACCAGTCACATCGCTCCATTTCATCTACCAGCTTCCGCCGCCCCTGCCCCCCCCAAATTCCCGCCGAACAGCGACGCAACTCCGGACCGCTGGATTTTGTTCTTGGCCTTCCGGTAGCTTCCTCTGAGGCTTAGCTTGGACGCCTTGTGGGTGAGCGTGGTGAGCGTGGTGAGCATCTCTACCTTCCCCTGGTCTATATCCTCGTCCGGATTAGCGCCGGCAGCATTGGCAATCGGCTTTTGCTTTTCTGTCTTCTGCTCGTGGTTATCATCGTGCTTATTCTGCTCGATTGATAGAGGGTTTTTTTTCGAGACCACCTGTCTCGCCGCCCGCCCTGCCTGGTTGGCTGGCCGGATCCTTCTCTACGGGCAGCGCAGGAGGTTTGGTTAGGGAGGGGGTCCCCTAGTACTCCTCCTCTGCCTCGCTCCCTAGCTCGCCCGTAGCAGCTCTATACTTCCACACTCTCTGTAGACCTTCCCAGTACGCCTTCTCGAGTATATGCCTTCTCCAGATCGCTTCTGTCTTATCGCTCAAAATACCGAGCTCGAGAGCCTCTCGGAGCATGTCGTCCCAGTCGCTGGGCATGAATGCCTCGTCTCGAGCCGGACCTGGTGTGTTATCGTCGGGAGGGTCGCCGCCAAAGATTGCTCGAAGGGCTCCGGCAGCTTGTTGGCCCGCAAAGAGCTGCTGCATCGCATACCGCATCTGGAAATAGCGGATGTCCGGGAGTGGGCGTTTCTCCGGGTCAGACGTGCTCAATTCATAGATGTCGCCGTGCACGACGTATCTGGCTCCAGCCCCAGTCGAGTCCTCCATCTTCCGTCTGCGGTCCGACAAGTTAGTCTCCTTGTTACGGCGCTGCCCGTCATTACCAAGACCTATCTCGGCATGTCGGTCTTTGAACCAGACGACTTGAAGATATATCCTGTGTTCCGGATCGGTCGGGTGTTGGATAGGGCGGAGTGCGAATTTGTGCCGATCCCAAAGCCGATGCGCGGTAGGTTGCAATGGAAGGATGTTTTGTTCCTCACAGCCGATGATCTTAAGCTGTTGGATGCTTTGCAGAGGCCAGAAGAGTTGAAGGACCTCCCAAAACTCACCAGGGCTGCCCATTGACTGTACCGCTTGAATGTCGACAATGTGCGCCGCGTCGACGACCTCAACACCGGTCAAGGGACAGCACTGTTGGTACCAGGTTGGCACTGTCCGCTGGGCTGCCTTGTCCGCCTTGCCACGGACCACCGGTTTGCCTTTGGTGGTTGTCGTCGATGTCTCCCCGCTTCCCGCTCCTTTGACCACCTCATCCAAGGCGTCGGTAGGTTTGTTCACCCAGATGCCAATGACCCTGAGCGCACTGCTAATATAACCGGTCAAGCGACGCCGAAAGTATGTATCGAGCGACCCTGACTCCCTCATGCTCGCCACAGTCAAACCATCCAGCTCCGAGGACGGATCGAGGACTACAGCCCGTATCGCAGATCTGATCTTGATTTGCTCGGCAAGCACCATGGCCCCGCCGTCGCCCCCGGTGTTGCCGCTATTGATCCTAGCCTGAATATCGGTTTGAATGAAGGCGGCGAACTGTTGCTTCAGCTCCTCATTTGTCTGTGGGAGGCGTGATCCCGACGGCTGGGAGCTATCATGGGCATCTCGCGCCGAAGTGGAGGTATGCGAGGGCAGAATCGGCAGATTGGTGAGGGTCCGGGATACATATCCGGTCGACGGTCCGACTCCGGGCGAGTCGGCAGGCGGAACAGGGATCCACTCGATGGAGGAATTCCTCACAAAGTTTGCCTCAATCGGCAGAGGGGCGTCGTACTCGATAGACTTTCGCTTGGGCGGCATGGTGATAATCTGTAACAGATTAGTTATTGATAACTCGTCACTCGTGTGGATGTGTGAGGTGTTACCAGATCGCTTTGTGATAGTTTACAGAACTAGGTAAACTGGTGTCCGCTCCCTGGGCGAAATCAGCAGTACTTATATTCTTCACAGCCCCACCTCTTCCACGCCAGGCTGAGCGGTTGTTGGAGTTGCTTGCACGTGATTCCAGGGCTCGCAGGCAGCGAGGTCATCACCATAAAATCCCGAAGGAAGGGTCGTCCGTCGCACCTGCGTGGGGGGGAGGGGATCTTGCTTTTAAACTCTTGTTAACTCCAAGTAATCTGTAAAACAGCGATATGTTCTCAAGAATATGGGTTCAAACCGCCAGAGTTGTGACCTTGGATTTGAAAAGTCGTGCATTACCCGAATCCCGTTGCAGTCATAACTGTAAAGCACTGTAACAGTCGTCGCCTCCCGAGGAAGCTGCTAGCCCGAAATGGCGTGCAGGACCAGGTCTGACCTGCATCCTCGCGCAGAGAAATCTGGAACTGGTCGGCGGTCCACAACCAGGGCGTCTCTTAATTGAAGGTAATACAATGAATGGTCTCGCACTGCAAATGAAACCCGGGTTCCTTTTGTCGAGTCTTCCATGGCTTCCATTACATGTGCTAAATGAGATTGATCAGAACTCGATTCGCGATCGGTGCCCTTCCGTCCCCCTGGTCGCCACGCAGCACCCCGCGGGGCTGGCCGTTTGATCTTTGCCTGCTGGCTGAGGTGGTGCTCGAAGGAGCTTAGCGTTCCGCGCCGCGATCCAAGTCGTTCGCCTAAACAAGCGGCAGGGACCACTTGTCTGGTGGGACCCATGCCTCACGCTTGACAAACCCGCACTGGCTGGCCCGTGGTCCGAACGCTGCCAATCTCAAATCTCGGCCTGGCGCTTTCGAGGTTGCTTTTCACCCTTCAACACCGAATTCTCGCTCAAAACCACCCCAATTACGACCTGCTCATCGACCGAGCTCCCGTCGTCGCGCGTTCTCATCGCTACGCCTGCACCAATACCTCTGCTGTGTCCCCCATCGCCACTCACTGCCGCACCCGGGCGCACCGACAATGAAGGAGCTACTTGACACGGACCGGGTCAACTTTCTTGTCTGGAGGTTCGATTGTTTTTCGCTTCGTCTCAAGGCTCGGTCGAGGGCGCTGTTTGAGGCGTTTTGATCACTAACTCTGCTTGTTCGGCTCGAAATTTAGGTACCTGCTCGAATCAAGTATGTGCACTGCTGCCGCGCCGGGCTCTTTCGAGAGCCCCGCTGCTGCCCTGCCTTCCGGGCATTGAATCTGGGCGAGGTGAGACTGACCACCACAGATTATCGAGAGACGGCCGCCAAGCTCCAAAAAGAGTGGAGGGTGCACCAGCCTCACAGACAATTCGATTTCGCATCTCATGTGAACACATATGCGCTAGTGTCGCTTCTGAACAAAGGCCTCATATACGAAGACTACCAAAGGCAGTTTGCGGCAGCTACGCACCAGGTACGGTCTCTCCTACGATTTCTCAACTTCCTCTCATTTTATGGGCCATTCAATTTTCTGGGCACGCCCTCCCTCCATTCCTGTTGGGGTTGCACCCGGCATGGAATTGGCGGGTAGGTGTGCTGGTGGTGGCTTTGGGCCCAGGGGGGCGCTAGTGCCGGGGTTGACATTTCCTTGCAGGCGCCGTGCGATGTGCCGGCAACGGCCGAGGCAGGTTCGCGGGGGGTGTTTGGGCCGCTGAAATTTCAGCCCGAGATGGTGGTGGACGAAGACGAGGAGGACGACGAGGAATCCGAGCCGGAGGCCGAGCCTGAGGAGATCGAGAACCCACGGAAACGGGCGGTCGAGCGGCAGCATCACCGCGAATTGTCGCATGGATCCCCCGCAAAGCGACAGCGGCTCAGCAACGGCTACGAGAATGGGGCCGATTCAGCCACCACGCCAATGGAAATCGACCACCAGCCAGACAACAACCACGCATATCCGTCACCGCTTGAGGGCGAACAGGCCGAGTCCCCGCTCCTGCGCACCGAGGGCCCGTCGCGCGGCACGCAGGTCGAAAAGGTGCGCGATCTGACGCAGGGCACCGTGTTTCTGCGACTGGGCACCGACGAATCCCCGGAAGCTAACGAAAACCCTCTTGTGCTCCTCTGCGAGTGGAACCCCCGGGACCCAGCCCTCTTGGCGACCGCCGGCACAGATGCGCTAGCCCGCATTTGGACACTACCTTGTGGAACCGCCCCAGACGGGGAGCCCGGTCACGTGGGTTCCCTCAGTCCGTCCTCGTTGAGCATCGTCGAGGACGACCTGCCCAAGAATGCGACTGTCTCAGCCATGGCATGGAGCTCGAGCGGGGAGCTCATCGCGCTTGGCACGGAGCTCGGCAACAAGTCGCGCGTGAGCATCTGCTCTGTGGATGGAACCAGCATGCACCGTTTCGACGGCCTCGACACGCCCGTCACCAACCTCTGCTGGAGCCCCAACAACAAACTCCTTCTTGCCATCAGCCCGGATTTGAGCAGTGGCCTGGCGAGTCCGGGTACCTTGATTCATATTTCGTCTCCCTCCATGGTGAACTCCATGTCGCATGTCCTGGACCACGACCTCCCCTCCGACAGCCTCGATGCGACATGGATCAGCGAGACCGAGTTCCTCCTTTGCGGCGGTGATTTGCTGGTCTCCTTCCGATGCACAGAACAAGGAATTGTGCAGGGCAGAGAGTTCCAGACAGGCAAGGACGAACGCTTCAGCCTCGTCGAGTTCGATTGGAGGTCGAGACTGGTTGCTACCGCGAGCGACAAGGGATATATTGACGTGAGTTTTCGCTGCTGACAAGAAAAGATGCGTATGCAGCCGCTGACTCTAAGTGCGCCAGATCTGGGATGAATCTGGCAAGCGCCGCTCGATACCGGCCCATGACGGCGGTATCACAAGCCTCAAGTGGCAACCGCTGCAAAACGACCCTACCGAAGACGAGAGATTGCTAGTATCTGGGGGCGAAGATGGGGCCGTTCTGGTGTGGAACGTCCGCAATGCCGATAATAAGCCAAAATACTCGATTACAATGCCGCCCCCGCTCGCGGTTAACAATCTCTCGGTGAGTCCCGACGGGGCACTCATCGCCGTAGCGACCCACGACCGGATACTTGTTTGGAAGATGGGTGACCACACCATGCCCAAGGCCAGCTGGGTGCCACAACCAGGCTGGCAAAGTCCCAACTCGGGTACCGATACGGAGGACGCTATTCCGTGTCTAGGCTGGGACTGCGAAGGCCAGCGCCTGGTCTATGGCTCGGAAAACAGGGTATGTGGCGGTAGTTTCGTTCCTTGGTTCATTGCTAACACCTCGTAGCTTGCCGTCATCAGCCTCCGTGAGCATGAGAGATGATGTGAAGACCGCCAACAAAGTCGGGGCCGTCCCACCAGTCGCCGCGCCGAGAACCCAGCTCGGCAGGCGGCGAAACAGAAGTGTCATGGAGTACCGCGAGTCAGATGAACACCCGTCCCGTGCTTTAGTTCCAGCCATGTCAACGCGGGATGGTATGCGGTCAACACATTCGACAACATGATGCACGGGACAGCGTCGTTATCAAAGTATTGCGGCCGTCAACCACAGCTCTCGCCCACGATAACACATGCCCCAGTGTCTCGCAGAGGGATTATAGTGTCAGCCCAGGGTAACACTGTCCTTCTCCATGCTCACCTTACAAAAGGCATCCGGAAACCGAGTCTTGACGACGCGGGCGGCCTCGACCTCGGCACGTTGCGGTTGATTTCGGCTCCGTCGTAAGGATCATGTCAGTCTACATGACGAGCACTAGGGGACAAGACCGGCGACTCCCAGGGCCGAGATACTCAACATCCCCGTTTCCAGCCCCGTTCCGCCTCGGGCAGCTACCAACTGATAATCGGCTTCGCGATCACTTTTATCAGTTCCTGCATCTTTAACCGCTTGGGTGGGTGGCCAGGACTCCAAGCCACATGTCTTCGAGGCATACGGATACCGGCCAAGCACGGCGAACTTCGCCCCTTTTCGCCCTGTTTCTCTTTGCATGCGGGCAGGGTAGCATGTCGGAGGGCCCGCGGGTCGCGGAAGGATTCGAACCCCACCGCAAGGCCATTTTGAAGGATAAGCGCATGCTTGCGGGTGAAGTGTGGCCTTGCGTTGTGGATAATCTGCTTGTTAGGGGAGGGGCGCATCATGGGCCTAAAAGCTGAGCGTTTGATTTTGTCTGCGATATCTTTTGAAGGCGTTGCTCTTCTAGTCGAGCGGGGAATCAGGGATAACATGAGATATATTACAGTTATATTAGTTAGAAATCGCGACCCGATAAAATCCTAGGAAACTCCGCTTCATCAATCATCCCCCCCTATTCAGTGATAAAATCCTCACCATGTTGTTGACGATGCTTTCTGGTCCATTAACTGAATGGTTCGGGGCCTCCGGTGGTATCGATGGATATTGAAAACAAACCACAACTTCCTCTGGTGATGAGAAGAGCTTCGGAGGCATAATGTGGAAACTTAATCTTCATAGGTAGGTATTGATAGCACGCTGCATATTTTATCATGTACATTATTAAACTAAATTCATGTTGGCAGAGACGTCGTGACGCCATTCGAATATTTATATGAGGAGCCGTATCTATGCGCTGGGTATTCAAATGCCCCCGTGCCATGCACCTTTTCCCAAACCGAAACGCCGATGTCCAAGCAAAACCCACCCCACCACCACTATGCACATTAACAACTTCTTCTCCTCTCCGTCAGCCAGCCGGTTGCCCGGCGGCGGCACCCCTCAAACAGCACTCCTCGCATCCCTATCCAACCTCGGCACGCTCGCGTCCGCCGACCCCTCCATAACCACCTTCTCATTCGAGCCATTCCCCTCCTCCTCGTCGGAAGAATCAGCCGTCCCGGGCGCCGCCTGCGCGTTGGCAGAGTAGGTCGGCGCGTACGCGCTCCGGGCCCTGATCTTGTGGCCGTACATCCAGAAGACGATGGGGATGGGCACCAGGGCGACGGCAATGCAGCCGAGCAGGGTGGACGCCCACTGGATGCCCATGCCCTCGAACATGTAGCGCGAGAAGAGCGGGAAGCCGGCGCCGGCCAGGGAGCGCAAGAAGGTGTTGCCGGCGATGGCGGAGGCGGCAAACATGAGGTAGGCGTCGACCAGGTAGTTGAGCGACTGCAGGAAGATGGAGGCCAGGCCGAAGCCGCTCAGCAGGCCCGACAGCGTCGGCACGATCCAGTGGATGTCGCGGCGGTAGCCCGACCAGCCGAACCAGAACAGCCCCGCCGCGAAGGCCACGCCGCCGGCGATGACGCTCGGCAGCCGCCACTCGGGCACGGGCACGCCGTTGTTGGCCGCCAGCTTGCGCTGGTACCACGGCTGCTGCAGCAGCACGACGATGCCCGCGATGAGCTGGCCCGTGACCATGCCGAAGAAGGTCAGCCCGGCCACGCCGGCCGACATGCCGTGCACGCCCTGGAAGACGAAGGGGTAGGCGGTCAGGAAGAGGTAGAGCAGGCCGTAGATGAAGGCCATGTAGACCGAGATGAGGGTGACGATGGGCTCGGTGAAGAGCAGGCGCATGGGGCGCGAGAAGTTCTTGGTGACGAGCTCGCGCACGTCGATCTCGATCTCCTCCTGCTTGGCGTGGATGCCCCAGTTGAGGGTGCGGCGCCGCAGCTCGGCCGCCTTGCCGACCAGGATGGTCGGCGGGTACGTCTCGTTCAGGAAGAGCAGGTCGAGCACGAAGGCGAAGACGCCCATGAAGGAGACGATCCACGAGGTCCACCGCCAGCCGAGGTGGGACTCCACGATGAAGCCGCCGACGAAGGGCGCCAGGAGCGGGCCCGTGAAGACCGTCATGGAGAAGACGGTGATGGCGATGCCGCGGGTCCGGTTGTCGAACATGTCGGAGAAGACGGCGGCCACGACGGCGAGCGGGCAGGCGCCGAAGAAGCCGGCGAAGAAGCGTGTGATGAGGACCGTCTGGAGGTCTTTGGAGACGGCGTTGGCGATGTTGAAGATGAAGAAGCCGAACATGGAGAGGACTAGCGGCAGGCGGCGGCCCTTGAGCTCGGAGAGGGGTGCCCAGAAGGTCGGGCCGGTGGCGAAACCGAGAACGTAGAAGGAGACGCCGAGGAGGGAGACTTCGGAAGACACGCCGAACTCGATCGCGACAGCGCCCGTCGCGGCGGAGAATATACTCGAGCCAAAGGCGGCGGTCATGGTGGTGAAGCCGAGCATAACGGCAGTGGCGATCCTGTGGAATGTATAGTCAGCTTTCTGTCGCTGATAAAGGGTTAAAGTAAAGGTGGGCGTGGAGGGGAAAGTGTAAACTCACTTCTTCTTCAACGGCCAGTTCTGCGCATGAAGAGGATCATCGGGCCCGTCGAACTCGACAACATAGTCCTCCTGGTTTGGTAGTAGCGGTGGGTATTCCTTGCCGGCGCCGAAGTTGGGCAGTGGCCTCTTCCACTCCTTGCCCCTGGCATCTCTCCCGACAGTCCCGCTGTGTTGACTCCGCGCTGTTTGGATGCGGCTCAGTTCGGTATTGTGGCGTTCCAGATCCCGTTGTGTCTCGACACGGTTCAACCCAGAACCCCGTTGGGAAGCTTCCGAGGAGGAGGATGACACGGACGACGCTGAGACCACCCGTTCGATTTCCTCGCTACGGCGTAGAGCAGCATCGCGCTCGGCCGCCTCGAGAGAGCGGTCCACGTTGTCTGGTACCATTGGGTTGTTGTCGAGTGTATAGCGGATTAGGTAGTAGTATCCTGGAGTGGTTGATGTTCTAATTATCCGGTGTATTCAGGGGTATATCAACAACAGCACACAGCACACTGGCAGACAAGGTACCAAGAGTGAGAAGTAGTGGGACCCTGTGTTTAATAGTACGAAGCCGATATAAAACGAATACTAATAATGGAGTGGTAGCATGAAGAGTGATGATGGAATTCGCCTCCTCCTCTTGGGGGGAGTCCCCCCCTAATAAGGAAGTTACATCTACACATCCCGGAGACTTTGCTTGCCGGGCAGAGAATAGTGATTCATGGATCCGTCAGGGAAAAGGAACAAAAACTGGAGTCCACATTGAATGTTTGCCCACGCCAAGTGGTTCCGTCGGTGGTTCGGCTTGGTCCATGATGTGGCCTCGGCATTCGCGCTTTCACGGCCGGCAACCGTGATTACAGTGATTACCAATTTAGCTCGTCGCATCCAACAGCCCTAGTTATCCCATCTTCCCTGCCTATGAGCCTGTCAAAATGGAACCCGGCAGCATCCACGCCGATGACAAAGTGTGTTTCGACCGCGGATAACAGGCGGCAGCAGAGCTCCGGGACGCTGTTATCTCCCGGCGCCGTCCTTCGCTTGTAAATTTTCATCATGGAATCCCAGCTCAGCGGTGCATTTGTCCCCGTTCATCTCCGCCAAGGCCCGCCGGTGACTCCATCCGAAGCGCGGCAACAAGCCCGAGAGTGGAGTGCAACTTTAGATCAGGAGTGCATCGCTGTGTGGTGGCCCATCAGAATGGGCTAGATGCTTCGGCTGTTGTTGACTTTGTTCGTAGCTGTTATTCATCACAGTGTTGATATCGCAATACATAAATGATTTGTTGCTGACTATGCTTCGATTTGTTGCTCCTGACAAAGACAGACAACCTACACAGCCATGCAGGACTCGGGAGTTAATGGGCGGGATTCGGTCTTCGATGACCAAAAAAGCGACGCCCGTCTTAAGTCCGGCTCGTGGACTCGCTTTGACGTAATCCCGCAGCGCAGCCACCATTGAGGATGCCACGACTTGCACCGTCCAATCAGGAAACAAGATGATCTGCCGTAAAAAGATTCGTCCCGCAAGGCTCGAAACCTCAGGGGCGTCCTGAACGGCGTCCCCGGCTGCGACTTTGCCCACCAGCGGGAAATTTTTTATTCCAGTTTTTTTTCCCTCCATTTTCAATTTCTATCGCTGCCCAACAGGACTGCCAAGATAATCCAACGGCCCGGATTTCTTTTCGGGCCTTGGAGTTCCGCCCTCCGCGAATTGCCGCTGGTGACCGAGAATAGCCTCGTTGCCGGTTTCCACTCTTGATGCCTCGGCACGCAGATCCAGCAACGGAAAGCTTACACTCCAATCCCTGAAAGTTCGTTAGCCCGTGACTTCAAGACCGGGATCCTTGCCAAAATTTCCAACTCAACAACACAACCACGCATTTCTTTACTAAAAAAACGTCTTGATTGGAATCGTCTTTACGAATGCTCCTGAGTATTGCATTTGCTTTCATTTTAAACGGTTGTTGGGCTGTCGAGGTAGGGGTTTTCAACTTTTGAACTGGGCCCCTGTCAAATCGGACGCGCTAACAAACAAACCAGGGCTGTACTGTATCTTCACGGCAAAGACTGGAACCCGCTTGTTGCGCATGGATGCATCGCGAAGATTCTGGGTCCACCAAAATGCATGTTCGTTGTATGTACATCTGTACAAATATTTCAACGCACGCCCCATCGATCGTCTTCCAGAAGACTCGCCGCTTCTTCTAAACTCAGCCCTGCCGTTTCGGGGTAGAAGTTCCAGATCAGCCCATACCCGACGGCGCATATCCCTGCATAGAGCACAAACGTCCACGACGGCGTAAGCGCATCCATGAGCAGCAGAAAGGTCAGCCCTATCACAAAGTTTGCTCCCCAGTTGGTTGCCGTGGCAATGCCACTTCCCAGCGACCGCACGTTGAGCGCAAACAGCTCGCTCTGCATCCAGGGCACATTCCCCAACCCCAAAGCGTAACCGGCAACGTAGACCATGATGCTCACGAGAATGGTTATCGCGGCGCCGCGGGCGGGGGTGGGAGTAGGTCCATCGCCGGCCGAATCGACCGCAGCGAGTGTAATAAACGAGAAGCCGTATGCTGCGAGGAGGAGGCCCACAACCATAAACGGGATCGACCAGAGCAGGATGCGCCTCCTGCCAATACGGTCGATCAAAAAGAGGGCCACGAGGGTGAAGGCGAAGTTGGTGACCGCCACAACCAGTGAGGTGAGTGTCGGGATCGGGAAGCCCAGCATCGTGAATATCGTAGCCGAGAAATACATGAGCGAGTTCTAGACGACTTGTCAGTGACCGGATCGTAAACCGGGAGCTCGAGAGCACTCACAAATCCACACAGCTGCTGCAACCCCTGAAGTAAACAAGCAATCGCCAACGCCCTGCGATTCCTTCTTACCCCAAACAGCTCCCCGGCCGAATCCATCCACACGGCCTTCCCAACGCCCGTTCCATTCCCTCTTAACCTCCTCTCCTCACTCTCTTCCCTCACCTCAATCTCAATCCCCTTCACTGTCGCATCCACCTCCCTCCCCTCCCCCTTCCCCTCAAGCACCCTCTCCACCACCCCCCTCGCCTCCCCAGCCCTCCCAACCATCACCAACCACCTCGGCGTCTCGGGCATAACCACCATCACAACCGCCTGCACCACGGCAGGCAGCGCGCCCAGCCCCACCATCCACCGCCACGCCGTCGCCGGATCCCCAAACTCCCCCAGCACCCACCCAACCACATACGCCACCACCTGGCCCAGCGTAATAAAAATCACATTCATCGTCACCAGCCTCCCGCGAAACGCCGCGGGCGCCAGCTCCGCAATATACAGCGGCACCACAAAACTCGCCGCGCCCACCGCCATGCCAACCACAGCGCGGCCCGCGACCATGGCGGCCACGGAGCCGCTGCACGCCTGCGCGGCCGCGCCCGCCGCGAAGAGCGCGTCGGCGAGCAGGATCACCCGCTTGCGGCCCAGTCGGTCGGCGAGCACCGAGGAGAAGGGGGAGATGATGAGCGCGAGCAGGGAGGTTGACGAGGTGATGATGGATTTGTCGAGGGTGGTGAGGGGGTGGGGCGTGAGGGCGGTGCCGATGGAGACGAGGGTCGAGGAGATTACGCCGGTGTCGTCTGTTGTTTTGGGGGGGAGGTGGTTAGTGTCGTTGGGGATGGGGGGGTGGATGGGGGGTAGGGAGGGGAGGGGGTGGCTTACAGCCGAAGAGGAGGCCGGAAATGCCCGCGCTTAAGGTGAGGAGGTAGATGAAGAGGGTGGGTGAGGCGGGGGGTGGTGCGGCATCGTAGGTGGTTGCGTCATGGCGGATATCGTTGTTGTCGTTGTTGTCGTGGTTGTCGTCGTCATTGTCGGGGTGGTCCTCGGACGGGGAGGGATGGCGGGAAATCAAGGGCTCTTCTGCGCTGCTCATCTTCACGGCATTTCTGACCTCGTGGCCGTCGTTCGTGATGCTATGATATGCTGTGCATTGCCCGTTTATCTGGCTCCGAGTAACTGCCGTTGCGACCGGATGTGGCGCCGAATTAGTTGTGGAGCGCGTCGCCGTGGATTGCTCGGTGATTTCGGAAGAAGCTGTCAAAGGCCGGCGCCCGCCGTCTCCGACTTCCGTCCCAACTCCACTGGCCCCGCCAAGAGATCTGCCCAGCCGCACGATTGCTCTGGAATCTGCAGGGGAATGCCAGCGGCTCCAATTGGAACATTTTGGCGGCGAGGGGTCTTGGTGCAGGGTGCTCAGACCAGGGGTGTTTCACAGCCTGTCGTCGACTGCATGTGCGCCAAAGGCCACGAACTCGGATGACGTGAAGCTGTGCCCCCGAGCAGTCTAAACTATCGTCAGCTTGTTTCTCTTTCCCTTCAACCATGCAATAAAGTTTGAAGACCGCAGGGCGCCCTTTCTGTTTGGTATACCTCTAATCTACCACTGTAATTCGATAATAGAACGGAACGACGTCGTACCCGGCGCAATCGGCATCATCACGATCGATCGTATCCAAAGTTTAAACCACCGCGAATCTCAACCTCGAAACCTTAGCAGCCAAGCTCATAATGCCTTCTCCATATGGCACTCCACCCCAGCGCGACTCCTGGTTCGCGCCGCTCTCGATCGACCTCTTCGTCAAGGTCCTAAAGACCAGTTTCTTCCACCCCTTCATCGCATGGATCGTCCCGCTCTGCTTCCGCGCCCAGAATATGTTCTGGGACGCGCCGCCTATGCTAGTATCGATTGCTTGGGCTTCCATTATCTCCCTGTCTTGGATTGCCGGGGCTATCAACAACAGGCTGGCGTTTGGTCTGCCGCGCGAGGTGGATCTGAGCGAGGAGGTTATCGTCATCACCGGCGGCGCCAGCGGGCTGGGCCTGCTGATCGCTGAGGTATACGGGATGCGCGGGGCCACAGTTGCCGTTCTGGACGTCGTGGAGATGGAGAACGGCGAGTCGCGGGGCGTCACATACTACAAGTGCGACGTGACGGACAAGGACCAGCTCGCGCGGGTGGCGGCCAAGATCGAGAGAGACGTAAGTGTCCCCTCATCGCTCTCTCCCTGCTCTCTCATATTTCCCTGCTTCTTCATCACAACCATACTAACTACTACCCCTCCAGCTCGGCACTCCCACGGTCCTAATCAACAACGCGGCCATCGTCATCGGCAAGCCCCTCCTCTCCATGACCTTCCCCGAGATCGACAAGTCCCTCACCACCAACCTCGTCAGCCACTTCTACACGCTCAAAACCTTCCTGCCGGCCATGACGCGCAGCGAGGTCGGCGGCACGGTCGTCACGGTCTCGTCGGTGATCGGCACGGTGGGCGCGGCGCAGCTGACCGACTACGCAGCGGCCAAGGCGGGCATCTCGGCGCTGCACCGGTCGCTCGCGGCCGAGCTGCGCGAGTCGCACCCGCAGATCCGCACCGTGCTCGTCACCCCGGGCCAGCTGAGCACCCCGCTCTTCTACGGCGTCCAGACCCCGAACCGCTTCCTCGCCCCCGTCGTCGAGCCCGTCGACGTGGCCAAGGAGGTCATCGCCGCGATTGATAACGGGAGGAACGCCGCCATCGGCATGCCGCTCTATGCGCGGTGGATCGACTGGTATAATGTGCTACCCGTGGGGCTGCAGGCTGTGGCGAGGAAGCTGGCGGGTATAGATAAGGGTATGAACTCGTTCGTGGGGAGGAGAGGGTCGGCGAAAGAGAAGAAGGAGGGTGGTTCGATACAGGGGTTTTAGAGACGAGGGGATAGAGGCTGGCGCCGGCGCCAGACCAACGCGCCGTGAGGTATGAAAAGATGTAATTGTATTTGGTGGTCGGGTGTGTATATACAAGGAGTGGATACACATCTTGTAACTCTAGTTAACGGTTTGAAGCGAGCGGCGTTTTTGTGCGTCTTACTGTTTCCACATGATCTAGACTCTGTGAAAATCCGCTCGAGTCTCTTGGGGGGGGGGGGGGGGGGGGGGGGTCGGGGGTCACCAAGGGCCGAATTCTTTCCGGGTTGGGATTGTCATTAATAAACCTCCATTCCCTGGTGTGTAGGTATCATTAACCCCTGGAATACCATGCTTGAAGATCGAAAAGCCGAAACTGATAGACTTTGGATCGTGGCCCGTTTTGTATTAGTTACATCAGCGAGCCTCTAGTTGGTTCTGAGAACAAATTAGAGGAAGGGACTGCGATGATGAATCTGGCATCTAGTTGCTGCGGTCGTGGTTGCCGTAGATGCAGCTGCTAAGGTGGAGGATAGTGTGTGTGTGTCAATGGCCTCGGACTGGGGTTTGGACTAGCAGAAGGGACAACCGATAATTGGAGGTGAAGTAGGAGGTAGAAAAGGAGATACAGGAGATAAAGGAGAAGGTTGGGGTGACATCAAGTTGTAGGACTGTAAGAGTTTCCAGTCGTTTAATACATGTGACCTGATAAATGTAGAGTTAGGGTTGAGGTTGTCCCTTGTGATCCAGACAGCCTGCTCTTATTATTCGCTTTGCCAGTGCCGCACATCTTGGAACTCCCATCATACAAGGCTTCAGTGATATAAGGTTAGGGTCCAGGCCCGTTCTGTGTGTTACGGCATTACTCCGTACCTAAAATAGCATCGGAACGATCACAATAGGTAGTCCACACTCAGACTCCAGTCGTTTATCTATCTAGGTAGGTACGATGAGATCCCCATAATACCAGAAAAGGAACACAGTTGATCAGAAGAAACAACCAAAGATGGCATTGAGTAAATCTGGAACCTGAAATATAAAGAGGGGCTTACAATAGGTAATTCCTGTGTGAATGGATTCCGTCCTAAGCGTTCCTTCCCGCACAGCCTCCAGCTATTGCACCTTGAGTGTCTCTTAGCTCCACCACAAGACACTAAATTAAACCACCTGCACCTCGAATTTGTTTCTATCTCGGTATATACGGGGATTCTAGTTCTAGAACGCACCCTCAAAACTATGTCTGATACCTTGAGAGAAAGCAGGTGATAGGGTCGTTCGCATTTGCATGTAAGGAACTAGCGCTTTGGGACACTGGCAGGTGCCGTCTTTTCAGAATGCTTATATTGACGATGGAGAAACAAACAGCTGTCTGCATCTACCTCAAATTAGTTTCGCCATGGGCACCTTCCCACCTACTGGCACTTCATCCCCTTTCACTTTCACGTTCACGCTCTTTCGCTTCTTCGAATCTCGAGTGTCCCCATCTACTTCCCCTACACACTAACTGCAAATCTTGCTGATTTCTAAGGCCACAACTCTTTTTACCATGTGGTGGGACACTAAAAGGATCGAGCAGACTGTGACGAAGCAGTTCGCCCGCAGCCGACTCAAATCTCAAGCGGACCAGCGCCTCGACCAGATTCCCAGCTTTGGCGAGGGCTTAACCACCAGCACTTACTGGGAATGGATAGAGGCGAAGTCCAAGAAAACATTCCTCGTGCTCGCCGACGTGGGATTGGCACACTGCATCTTTGAGCTCATCGATGACTCCTTGGACGATGAAGACCTCCCCTTTTCACTCGAACAAATACAGCATCTCGGATTAATACCCGCCAATAACGAGAGAACAGAAAAGAAACTTTACCATCGGCAATTTCATTACGTCCTGCGATACTTGGACGAAAACATCCATATCGACTATGAAGACCCGGAACTGGTTCCACTCGATATTGCGGAGAAACCTGCCGCAGGCCAAGGTTATCGTGTCGACAAGGTCACTCTGCCGAACCAGCCCGGGACGGTGTTTTGCCGCTGCCAGCTACGTCTTGGTACAGACTATGTCGACCAGGAAAAGTTCATGTCTGAGGTCAATGGCATCAAGAACTTGCAAAACGAGCACATGTTGTCGTACTGGGCGTCTTACACTCACCAAGGGTACGGATACATTCTGTTCACGCCGGCTCCCGAGTTCAGCCTCAAGTCGCTCCTCACCACCATGCCCAGCTGTTTGAAGAAGCTGGACAAGAAAACGCGTCGACAGGCAGTCATGAACTGGATATACTGTCTGACCGACACGGTTTACTCGTTCCACAACCAGGGCCGTGCGCACGTGAACATCAGACCATCGACTGTGCACTTCTCGAAGAGCAACTTCGTCTTTCTCTCCGGGTTTACGCAATTCCACCTCAATGTCCTGAGCGGCACCACGGAGAGCACGACATTCGACAGAGAGGCGTACGACTACAGTGCCCCGGAGAAGGTGCCGACCCCCACACCCTCATCGCCGGGCCCGTCTCATCGGTCGGCAGACGACGGCAGCCACCGGGCGACCGATTTCAATCCCCAGGCCGCCGACATTTTCTCGCTGGGCTGTGTAATCCTCGAGCTTCTTAGCTTCTTATTCAAGAAGCAAGGACGGCCGTTCGCTGCACACCGGGCTGCGAAGCACAGTGCCGCGGGCCGTGGTAGCCCCTTCCCAGACTCCTCCTTCCACGACAATGTCGACCAGATTGAGAGTTGGATGGTACAATTGGCCGATGATGCCTCGAAAAAGGACGACCCGGTGTTCAAAGGCGTTATGCCAATCCTCGAAGTGGTCGTGGGGATGCTTTCATACGACCCTTCAGACCGCCTGACCGCCAACCAAGTCCGGGAAAAGATCCGTCAAATCCTTGCCTGGGACTGTGGCATTCCGGAGCCGCACTGCCTGCGTCTGGGCGGCGGCT
Source organism: Chaetomium fimeti (assembly GCF_033439085.1). Lineage (NCBI taxonomy): Eukaryota > Fungi > Ascomycota > Sordariomycetes > Sordariales > Chaetomiaceae > Chaetomium > Chaetomium fimeti. The sequence goes on from NW_026944334.1 coordinate 1,318,043, forward strand.
GGGGCTTTGGTGTGGAAAACAGACTGAGCTCAGGTTCGATCCCGAGCGTTAGTAGCTCTGGCAGCAGGCGTATCTCGACACAGCGGGGAGGCGAGTCACAATATGACGACGCCAAGCGGAGCAGTGCGGGAAGCGGTGGCAGCGTCAGTGCCCGGAGCTTCACCGGTTCCCTTCGGGGTGGGGCGGGGGAAGCAGCAGCTTCCAGGGCCAGGAATGGATCTTGGAGTAGTCACAGCAGCGCACAACACGCCGTCAAACAGCAGAAGTCGCTCCTCATCGAGGGTGTTTCGTTCCTTCGTGAATTCGGATGAAGGGAGCACAAGCACACGGCCTCCGCCGATGGCTGACTGTGTCATGGTGGGGCATTTGTAAAGGAGATAGCCGAGCGGCGAGGGGTTGGAAGTACATAGCTTCAATTAGATTGACTCAGTTGTCGTCGAGCTTGGGTATCAGCGTTTTGGCGATGAGGACGTGATGTTGTTGTCGGGGTGATGCCGCGGGTTAGGGTTGTTGACCCTGCAAGACAAAGCCCCGCCTAGACGACGTCATCGCGAGGAGACGGGAACACACCGGATTTAGATAGGAACCCAGAAGGTGTCGAGTCGGCCCGGAGTGCCGTTTCAAGACAAGACAGGAGGCACGCCATGGAGAGAGTTCCAAGGACAGCCTGCAAGTCCGACCAACGACTCGGTTTGTTGTTGGGCGTCAGAAACGGGAACATGCCGAATATGGTCACATCCGATTCGACAACACGAGGTTCATCCCACTCTTTGTGGCACACACTGTGACACCCTCAAGACAACCCCCACACACCCCGTCAGCGATCGGCAGACTGCAAAAGGGTTGCCCGTGGCTGCGTCCCACAAGGCCCACTGCACGAACCAAGGCTGGTGCAGGTCCAGCCTCCCCATGCGCCTTGGCCTGGCCCACTTGGCTGCATTCCATTCCGTTGCGGAAGCCTAGCGTTGCATCGAGATCCATCTTCAGCCGAGATAGCAAGATATCGCAGACCAAGGAAACCGAATGGATGCAGGCCGCTCTCAACGGCTGAAAAGTGGAATGTCGGCCTGTTCGACAAGCCTTCTGTGCTTGTTCTTTTCTGTTTTCCTCTTGCCATGGATGTTCCGAATTCAAGTTCTCCTCGTCCCTCGTTCCTGCCCTTCTTTCACACGCAATTCTGGCGAATAAGACCACAGTCCGGCCGGGTGCGGACTTTGCCTTCTGTTTTGGAAGGTGCTGAACACGGGTGACGATAACGTTTTTTGGGGGGGATCTCGATCGACCACCACTCGCGTCATTCACTCGCTCGTTTGGTCGCATTCGGACGTCCCCGTCAAGACTCGAAAATCTGACGCACCTTCCCGTCTCTCGCTCGACTTAGAATTTTCCACAACCACCAAAACCAACGGCGGGGAACCGTGCATGAGAAGGAATCAACCCCGACTCGTCTCGTTTGGGCTGTGTCACTCCGGTCAGCCTTGCCTATTTTTGAGCTGCACTATTTGTTTGGCAACGCCCCTCGACCACCCCCCTGTCGCACTGCATTGCGGCACAGAAGACGACTTGATCGGCGAATTTCAGGCGAGGATTCGCCAGTTGGTCGGGAAAGCGTTGGAGGATCGCATCTTTTAATTTTATGAATCCGGTGCACTCCCAGCTTTTATTTCACCATTTTACCCTTTCTCGCCAGTTGCTTGGCCACTCATCCATCTCTTGGCGGTCCGGGGGAAGGGATAAGAACCTTAGCCATGAAGGTTTCTTGGCTCGTACTAGTCCTGCTGGCGGGGGGCGGAGCCGCAGTCGTCAGCGACCAGGTCCTCACTGACGGCAAGGTCATTTTGAAGGGTAAGTCAACATTGGGGTGAGCAACTCACTTGGATCATGAAGCTAACCCTCCTGCAGCTGTGCCATACCAAGGGCAAGACACACGCCAAGATGGCGCTTCAATACGGTCACCCAGCGCCAACGCTAGAACGATCGACCTGGACACACTCAACATCGCCCGCCCAAGCCAGAAGAACCGAACAGACTCCAAAATCACCGCTCAGAGAGAAGTCTCAGACTCAGACTATCATGAAGAGAATTTGCCCGTCATCACACGGCGGGCCACCAACCGCGACCCGCATGGCCCGCCACCTCAGCAGCCCGAGTCGCCAGGGTCGGGCCACGGCCCAGACGTTGACGACGTCTCAACCAGCGCATCCCACGGGGCCGAGACGAGGAACCCTGCCTCAGCAAACAGGGCCATCGCTGGCATGGGCGTGGGGCTGGTGTCGGTGATGTTGATTTTCACTGTCTTTTTATAATGACAGCTTTTGACTTTATTGCATTTTTTCTTGTCATGGTTTGGTCTGGCTTCATTGGGAGTCGGGGTTGGTTTGGCTTTGGAAATTTGGAAGGTGGGCACGGCGTTGAGGGAGTTTGGATCTTTTACGGGGTAATCATGATACCTATGTGGGATGGGTTAATGCATTGGATGGGAATGACGGAGTTGGGTGATGAGAACGCTGAATCTTGATGAGAGATGGCCGCGTACGACGTTGGATGAAGTCCATGTCGACAGGGATGATGCTGGATGGCATAGCAAGGCCTGGGGAAGCAACGAAGGCATGATGTCGGGTTTTGATGTGGATGGACGAGGAATGGGCGATACGCTTAATTGCTAATCCTTGGGTCACCGGGATAGGAGGTCTGTTTATACATAACAGAGGGACGGAAGGTATAACCTCGTCCTCGATATGTAGACTTTGTGAGTATTGAAAGTTGGCCAAAGGGTCAAGAAGCTTCGAGTTGATAGCCAAAAATAGGGCTACGGTTCTCGCACCCGTGCCGGGATGGTCCATGTATACCCTCTCTACGCTACCAATACAACCTCCCACTCGGTACAAACAACGACACTACCGTCAACGCCGCCGCCCCTGCCCCTCCCCACAGCAGAGCAACGAAGATGGTCCGGTCCTGCCACATCTTGAGCGCCTTGTTCTGCACCACCACCGTCTCATCAAACACCCTGTTCACCACTCCCTTCGCTTCGTACTCAGCCCTCCACGCCTCACCCGCGTACTCATTCGCCGGCCCAAACACCTGTAAACTCGGTTTCCGCAACGGGTCAACCCGGCTCGCCGTGCTGCTCGCACTACTAACCATGCTCGCCGTCGAACTGCTTGTCTCAGTCCGCTTATGCTCCCTCCACCCCTGACGACCATCAACACCACCACCACCACCTCCACCAACCTTCCCACCACCAACCCCTTCACCCTTGCCCTCCTCTCCCTCTCGGCCCTCCCCATCCCCCCCTCCACCCCCATCCCCAACCTCACTCTCAACCGCCTCCCACGGCCTGACCTGCCTCACCCACCTCCCCCTCCCACCGCCACACCACAACAGCACACAAACCCCCCTCGCCGCCGCCGCCAGCACGGCCAGGCCCGGCCACCACAGCATCACACACACGACGCGCCAGTGCGCCCCGCGCCGCGAGAGCATCAGTACCAAGTCCAGCGCGAAGCCCAGCGTGACCAGCGCGAAGCCGAGCGCGAGCACCCCGCGCAGCCGGGCGCGGTTGGCGTTGCGCCGGGTGTGGCGCAGGAAGGAGGGGTGGCTGCGGGCGCGGAGCGCGGCGTGGGCGGTGAGGAAGGCGGGGAGGAGGGCTGTTGGGTCTGGGTGGAAGTGGAGGGTTAGTTGGGGTGGGTGGGTGGGTGGGTGGTGGGGTTGGTCTTGACTCTTGACTTACGGGTGGTGTGCTGTACCGCGCGCAGGCAGGCCTCGCGGTCTTTGGGGGATAGCTGGAGCCTGCGCGGTGCCGTGGGGCAGATGTAGTGCCGGGTTATGCGGCATACTTCGTCGCGGTAGGGCTGGATTGTGACTGGTTCGGGTTGTTAGTAAAGTGTGTCCGTGAGATAGGTGAAAGCCGCCGAGGGATACCCAAAAACGTACATGGCTGCCAGTCGGGCGGTTTCACCGAGGTCGTTGGGCTGAGGATCGCGGCGGGTGAGGAGAGCGGGGAGGTGATGATCGAAGCGCTTCGGGAGTGGTCTTCTGGACTACTATAATCTAATGATTCCCGCTCGGAGTCCATCTCCATGATAGCGAGAATCTTGTTCATCTTCTGGCTTCGTTCTCGCTTGTGGCTGTACTTGATGAAGCGAGACTGTGGCTCGGCGGCCTGCTCTGGGTCCCACGATGGTGAGAGTGCTTTTTGTCTCGGTAGAAGGTTGCTCCAGCGTTGGATGTAGTCCCAGTACCAGAGAAAGAACTGCAGGGGCTCTGCATTGTGCTCAACGTAGAAGAGATAATCCATGAAGTCACTTAACGAGCAAGGCTGCGGAGTGTTAGCACTAGCATGAGATAAGATGAGAGATTCGACTGACTGAAGCGGCTCGGTTTTGGATAACCTCTTCGAAGGAAAGCTCTGCTGGGATGTCCCCATACTGCTTCGGTTTGGTGACGGGTTCGGAGTCAGCCATTGCTGGTGTTGACTCTTTGCTCAATCCGATTATGGTGAGGTATGGCGACCACCAACGGTGTGAATTGTTGTTATTGAAGGCCGTTGCAGAGAAACGATCCGCGAGTTACAGAAGGGTTCGAAACGGTTTATCTATTGCCGCCATTGACTGGATAGAGCATCGCCTAGAAGAAGACCCGGAGCACACATCACAAGATGGGCGAGAGACGGCACTAATAATATCCAACAAGCCACACAATCGACACCCAACCCATGGTCTTCCCTAACGTCGCTTATTTGAGTTGTCCAAAGTGCCAACATGGGATAGCCAAGCCGCCAATGACAAAACCCCAAACGGGGCCCAAAACGCGAGATCCAGAGATCGGGAGCAGCCTCACGTCAGGCGTGGTGGCTTGAACCGACGAGAGAGGCGGACGCACGCGAGTACCGACGGCGGGCCGATCCAGGGGTGCTACGAGATCTCGCAACCTACGACCCAAGATAGCAGGTCTTGCGCCGCCGTCCATGTACATGGTCATGCAACGGGAGATCCATGCGGCACACGGAACACGGGCCTTGTGAAAGTAAGCTTCAACCAGGGTTCGAGGTCATCTAGGTGTGGCTGTCACTGCCTCACCTGCCATGTGCGGCTCGTGAAGGCGTGCCGTGTTCACGGGCCGCGGCCCTGGATGGCCTAGGAAGTTGGATGCGCGGCCGAGCAGTCGGTTGGCCGCCTGTTGTTTCAGATCTCCGGTTTCTGGGGCAGTTTACGGGGAACTTTTCTCGCCGTCCCAGGAATGAAAGAACCAGACATAAGGGTTTAGTCATGCTTCCAGCTGATGCTGTCTAGGGACGTGGAAGGGGCAGTGGCATTTGTCGGTGGAGTGATCTCCGCGCTAGAAGAGGATCGTGGAAGGGCATATTCGGATGACGTTAATAGCCCCTGTACCTGGTACTGTGTAGGTGTGGTTTTACGTTCTACTTGAAGAAAACGCTGGTGAATTGGTGTAGTTGTAATACCCAGGAATAGAGTTCGTCTTCGGCAGATGATATTAACCAACATCAGCAGCCGCTTGATTGTCAACTGAGATCCGGGTTGTCGCAGCACACAAACCCCCAAAAAGACGGCTCGCCAGCTCTGCTCGAGTTGTGGATTCGAGGGGGTTTATCATTTGTGTCATCGACGCCGGGAACCGCAGATCATCAAAGTTTATCCCCAGTCTCGGCTGAACACGTTCGTTAATGCGGATACTCGTGAAACTGTTCTGAATGAGGTGTCGTGAGAGTAGGCGCCGAAGCTTTCCGTTTCCATCACCTTGTGATCGAGGCGAGTTGTGTTGTCCTTGATGGATTCCGTGGATAAAGTGCAGAACAAAACACCGCGGGATCGCGATCCTCCGGCTTAACTCATCGAGGATTGTACCGGGAATGCTGCTCGCTGGATCGACCACTGATCTCCAAGTTGCAAACCGAAACTATTTTAGGTAGACCACACTTATACTTTCATCACTCGTTGTCCTATGCATGTGAGTGTGTGTTAGCTACCCGACAACGATAGCTCGCCGACGTGTCTTCCCAACATACACGAACAAAACGACGTCGATCACGGCCCGTTTCTCCGTTTGCATGAAGGCCCTCTGAAACGCGCGCAAAAACCAAACTGATAGTCCCAACGACTTACCAAGCGTTTTTCATCTACATGCGTACAATGCCAGACACGGATGGTATCAGACCCAGCCTCCAAGGACATACCTCCCAAGCAACACCCAAAACGCCGCCCAATGCAGAATACTGGCAACCCACCCAGCCGCCCCTCGACCAAATCATGACCACCACTGCCACCAAATAAACCATGCATTATTGCTGCTTGACCAACACCGCCTTCTCCCGCTCGCCCTTGCGCTTCTGGAACTTCTTGTCCGAGTGCTTGCGCTCGTTCTCCTCGCGCCGCGTGATGGCCCCCAGCTCGTCGCGCTTGATCTCGCCCGCCTTCTTGATCACCTTGGGCAGGTGGCGGTGGCGGCGGATGCGTTTGATCTCGGGCATGTGTGAGTACCGCTCCGTCAGCGCACTGTTGTACTCGAGCGCCTGCCGCTGCTTGGTAGACTTAACGCCGCTGCGCTCCGACGCGTTGGCGCGCCACAACCGGAGGTTGCCCTACGAAGAGGTCAGTAAAACGGAAAAGAAAAAGATCGTAGGAGAAGGTAGGGAACATACGTCGTCGCTTCCACTGAGGAGGTACTTGGAGTCCATGGTCCACATGGTCCGGAATACCCTTTGCATGCGCTTGGTGTGGTAGATGTCGCGGGACTGGCCTTGGTCGCGGCGCCAGATCCGGACGGTGCGGTCCTATGAACAAGTCAGCGTTTGTGTTTGCGAACTTCATCAGACCTCATAACGAAGACTTACATAAGAACCGCTAACCAGCTCCTCGCCAGTGGGGGAGAACTCAACATCCATAACAGCCGCAACGTGGCCCTTTTGGATGTTCTGCGCCCTATTGAAATTCCTAGCATCGAAAATGTAGATGTTGTGGTCTAGACTTGTCAGCATTGCCCTTCCCATGTACAGCGGGGGCCATACCTTCTGACGCTACAGCCATGTTCATGGCTTCCATCGGGTTGAAGACGATGCGGTTCGCTGCAAACTGGAGCACCGTCTTGATGACAGGCACTGCGCTCAGGGTCAGTCCCGGTCCCTCGCTTCGGATCCGGGGGGCAACTCACTGTTTGTCCGCAAATCAAAAAGGATGAGAGAGCGGTCAGTAGCCACAGAACCAATGACGGATGTCTCAACCTGGTTGAAGCAAACATCGGTGATCGTATCTGTGAAGTTGGGCCATTGTATTGTTTGCGCAGCGGTGCTCTGATCAAGATCCCAGACGCGAATGCACCCGGCGCCCGACGAACCGGCAAAAACGTTCCCGGTTCTGTGAACTGACAGCGATGTGTATGGCCCGCCTTCTTGCCAAGTTGCAAGCGGCGCGGTGTCTTTGGGCGTGTTGTACGGGTCCCACAACTTGATGCCGTCGGTAGCGCAGGAGAGGAGTTTCTTGTCGTTGGTGAAGGTCAAGCCCTTGACGATATTTGAGCTGAGAGATACAGTCAGCATTGAGGCTGCCGCAAGCTCGATAACGAACTTACTGTGCAGCTGTCCGCCAGGCCTCATCGTCGCGTGCTGTGAGATCCCAAACTTTGATGACACCGTCGCCGGACCCTGAAGCTACGGAGCTGAGGGAGTTCTTGTCCTGGAAAAGGTCAGCCTCGCCCATATTCACACCCGCTGACAACCTGTGAGAACAAACTTTGCACATGCTATACACGCCCTGAACGTGGCCGCTCCCTAGCTGGCCGAGGAAGGGCTTGGCGAACATGCGCTCCCTTGTGCGAGTTAGTACCTAGCTCCTGTATGGCAACGATATATGTATCCTCACAGTTTAACCGCATTGAGGGCTCTTTGGCTGTTTTTCAATGTCAGAACCGCACCTGCACCCGCACACTCCCCAGTTTCCACGTACTATTCCCGAGCTCGTTCGAAAGGGTGGATTTCCGGGGCGAGATTTCGCGGCGCGCGCTGGACATCCGATCCTGGCGCTTGCTGAGTCGAGGTGGCCCGACTGAGGGCTTTGATCTGCCGGCAAGCATGTTAGCGCCCGTATCGTTAGACGGTTGAAGGTTGTGAGGTTCGGTGGCGCCGTCTACGGAGATGGGTGTTGATGATGTGCAGGGCCCAAGTCGTACCTTCATGATGGCTCCGGTAACCGTAGCTTCGTCGTTTTTGATATTTTGGGTTCGAGTTCGGGGTTTCGTCGGGTGGCTGTGGTCAAATTCGAAGTTGGTAGAGAATGTCTTGATCTGCTTGGATGCTTGGATGTACGAAACTCGGCCACGGCCAATTCAAGACGGCGCATCTCTAAATTTTGGCGGGGTCCGGCGGCAGAATTTATCACCGCTTTCGGTACCTACCCAGCCACAGAAGCCACAGGAGGCGGGAAATGCCAAGACCAGCTGCCGCCCGATCCCATTACGTCGGATTGCGGCAACCTGGACCTGAGCTGGACGCCGGGCTGCAGGGCATTGGCGGGCGTTGGATTTGGAGCAGCAACTGCAACTGCACACGCACCCAACACCAACACAGCATCACGACCAACCATTCCCGACGTTGCCCGCGACGACCCCTCCAGTCCCCGGATTACCGTACTCCAGATAAACCAATACCCCGAATACCACACATCCCTCGACCTTACTCTTCACGATGGCGCAGGGCGACTCGGAGAGGGTGCGCGAGGCGCAGAAGTTGGCCAAGTCGGACCCGCGCAAGGCAGAGGGCATCTACAAGGAAATCATCTCGAAGCCGCCATCGGTTACATCTGATGCTGCCGTCAAGGAATATGAGGCTGCTCTTATCAGCTTGGGGGAGCTTTACCGCGACCAGAAGTAGGTGGTGGGCTCGTGGGCAGTCAGGAGAGGGGATCGGCTCTAACACGGCGCAGGGACACAGATGAGCTCGCGGGCTTGGTAACTAAGAGCAGGACAGTGTTGTCCTCGTTTGCAAAGGCAAAAACAGCCAAGCTGAGTACGCCGCTTCTTCGTGCACCCCTCCAACCCACCCGGCTCTACTAACATTACATTACCCCGCCAGTCCGCCAGCTGCTCGACCTTTTCGAAGCCATCCCCAACTCCCTCGACATTCAGATCTCAGTCACAAAATCATGCATAGAATGGGCTACCTCAGAGCGCCGGAGTTTCCTCCGCCAGAACCTCGAGACCCGCCTCGTGGCCCTCTACATGGCCAAACAATCCTACTACGATGCCCTCACCCTGATTAACGGCCTGCTGCGGGAGCTTAAGCGTATGGACGACAAACTGGTGCTGGTGGAAGTGCAGCTCCTCGAGTCCCGAGTGTACCATGCCCTCGGCAACATCTCCAAGGGTCGCGCCGCCCTCACTAGCGCCCGCACCTCGGCCGCCTCGGTCTACACCCCGCCGCTCCTGCAAGCAAACCTCGACATGCAGTCCGGGATGCTACACGCCGAGGACAAGGACTTCCAGACGGCGTACAGTTACTTCATCGAGGCGCTCGACGGGTACCACTCACAGGACGAACCGGCGCGCGCGCAAGCGGCGCTGCAGTACATGTTGCTGTGCAAGATCATGCTCAACCTGGCCGACGACGTCAACCAGCTAATGACGTCCAAGCAAGCGCTTAAGTACGCGGGCCAGTCGCTTGAGGCCATGAAGGCAATCGCGCGGGCGCACTCGAACCGTTCGCTTGAGGAGTACGAGCGTGCGCTGGCAGCCTACAAGTACGAGCTGGGCAGCGACGCTTTCATCCGCAACCACCTGCGACGGTTGTACGACGCCATGTTGGAGCAGAACTTGATCAAGGTGATCGAGCCCTTTAGCCGCGTCGAGATCAACCATATCGCCAAGATGGTCGGGTTGGATACTCAGCAGGTCGAGCGCAAGCTGTCGCAGATGATCTTGGACAAGGTCATCATCGGTGTGCTCGACCAGGGCGCCGGCTGTCTCATCATCTTCGACGAGACCCATCGGGACGAGTCATACGACGCGGCGTTGTCGACCATCGAGAAGTTGAGCAACGTGGTGGACGTGCTCTACACGAATCAGGCGTCCATGTTGGAGTGAGCGTACGCGAGTGATGACTGGGTCTGTAACACTAGAGACACACTTGCACGGGGGCTTAGAATAGCTAACGTGAATGAAACCGTACAACACTCCGCTGGTATCAACCCTATCGATATCCCGATGTCCAAACCCAACCAGAACCTCCAACGCCATATATACTATATCAAACTCGTAATCACTTCATCACATCATCCCACACAGCACTGTAAACCCCACAAACACCTTTCCAAAGCTCAACCCTTCTTACCACAAGTAATCCACCACACTCCTAACCCGCGAAACCCTCTCCCATCCCCTCTCCCGTCCCCTTCACTCGAAAGTCCTCTTCACTCAAACATCCTCCTCCCCCACCCACTCCCGCTCGCGATCCCAACCCCCAATCGACCCGTGCCTCCCCCCTCTAGAGGAAGGCACCAGCCCCAACCGCCTCCTCTCCTCACCCACCAACAACGCAAACACCCTCTTCGCAACCTGCGTACCACCCCACCCAACAACACCAGCACCAACATCATCAGACCCACCAAGCTCCCCCAGAAACCCCTCCACCACATCCAAATGCCACCCCTGGATCTCCATCCGCTCGCCCTGCGCCGCGACCTGTTTCCCGAGCAGCAGTCGCAAGCTGCCGTTCCCGCTGGGTGATGAGGCGGCGCCGGTATGGGAGGAGCGGGCGAGCGCGAGCTGCAGCGGGCGGGGGCCGCGCTTGCGCGCTTGTAATAGCTCGTCGAGGCGCAGCCAGTGGGCGCGGGTCCATTTTGTGGGGGAGAGTGGTTGTGGTTGTTGTTGTTGTTGTTGGGTTGTGGCGCTGGTGGTGCTGGTGAGGGGTTGGCGGTGTTGTTGGGTTCGTTGTGGGGAGGGGGATAGGGAGGGGGATAGGGAGGGGGATAGGGAGGGGGATAGGGATGGGGAGAGGGATAGGGATGGCGAGGAGGAGCGGTTTTCTTTGTCTGCTTCGGTGTTGTTGAAGGCGACGGCGTTTCCGCGGTTGCTCCGTGTGCGGTCGTTCTTTTCGGGCGACATGCTCGCGCGTCGCTCGGCTCGGGCTTGCGCCTGCGCCAGCGGGGAGAGCGTGCTGCTGGTGAACTCCACCACCCGCCCGGGCGTCTTGGGCTTGAGGGGCGAGCGGATGCATGATTTTGTTGGGGAAACTGCTCGGTTTGGTAGCGTCTTGGGCGGAGGCGACACGAAGCTTGATTCTTCTTCCTCGTTTTCGTCTGCTCGTGACTGGGTCTGCGGTCCCTGGGACTGTGGGCGGGATCGAGAGAAGAAAGATGAAATCTGGTTGTCGCCGAAGAGCGAGTTCGCCGGCGCCACGGGCTTGGGTTGGAAGAGCGTGCTGTTGGCTTGCCGCCGGCGAGGGGTGAAGTTCTGCTTTTGGGGAATATGCTCCAGGGGGGCGTCCTCTTGGCTTTCTGGGGAGATAGCTCGTGGAATAGGAGCGGCCGCTCTTGTACCGTTCGTAGAGAGACGCTGCTGCGGCGCGAAGTTTGCCCGCTGGGGAATATCTGCTGGGACGACCTCCTCCACACTTTGTGGGGAGCTGGATTGCGGGATAGGCGCGGCTGCTTCCTCCGGACTCCTTCGCTCGACGTTATTCCGTACAGGAGAGAATAGGTCAACACTCTGTTGGCGGGTCCCAACTCCAAGCTGCTTCTCTGAAACCGAGGCCAATCGGGCGTCGGTCTGTGGCCGAAGATACTGAGCAAACAAACTGTTTCCAGACGACTGCGGCCTTTGAACACGCATGCTTCGTGATTTCGGCAAGGCCGAGTCTATCTGCTCTGTTTCTTGTGAGTCCGGCGCTTTGGACAATCCAGCGCCGGGTGTCTGGTCCATGTCGGGGAGTATGGCAGGCGATGAGAAGAAGGCGGAAAGGTCTGGTTTCTTTGCTGGCTGCTTGGCAGGTGCTGCTGTTTGCCTTGGACGAGTTTGAGATAGCATGCTGAATTCTTCGTCCTCCATGGGGGAATTTCTCTCGAAGCGAACTGGAACTTGTTCCGTCCGGGTCTGAGCAGGTTTATTAGACTCTCTGTTCCTGTTGATAGGAGCGCCCCTTTCAAGAGCATTGTTGTCGGAGTACTGGTCTCCCTCATCGCTGGAGACCAGATGCCGAATATTTTGCTCCCAAGGACTCGGGATTTTGTTCCTTCGAGGTGGTTCGGGGGGTGGCTCACGCCTAGCCAGCACATTTCTCGGTGCAAAAGGGGCGGGGCGCTGGGCTTCAATGGCCCAAATGTCATCGTCATCATCATCTTCCTCCTCCTGCTCCTCCTCGTACGTTTGTTCTTGCTGATCCAAAACCGCCTGCGGTCTGGTATCTGGAGCCGTGACCGACATTGCAAAATCTAGTCGGCTCGCTCGCTCTTCTTGAGGTCTCAGTTGGCTCCCGTCTGCGTTCAGAATCTCACGACTTTCAATGTTGCCGAGAACGGGAGAAGCAGATCTCTGCGAGTGTCCCCCGGGGCTGCCTTCGCCCTGCCAGCTCATCTCGTCGTCATCATGCACAGGGTTTGCGCCTGGCGAACTGGCAATACTGACGGTAGCATCTCGGTCATTTTCCTGCCGACCAGGGCCGCTAAACAAGGTATTACGTACGGAACCGGATGCGGTCGACTCGGCGGGATCCGGCCCGAATGGGTCGTCCATGTTATCTGTACCAGAAACTGAGACGCGTGCCGGAGAGAGTGACTGAGCGCGGCGGACAATGAATTCTTTCATTTGACTCAAGGGTGCAAGCCAGGACCTTGATGGGGATTGGGCTAAAGGATCGATTCGGGGTTGTGATGGAGATTGTGTCGTTCCGGCGGCCGGTGCGGCAGGGGGGAGAACCTGGACGGGCGACTGGCTCGACTTGGGCACGGAACTCCGGAACGGGCTCCCGAGCACGCTGCCTCTCTCTGGGGGTGATGGTGGATCCGATGTGATGAGTTGTAGGGCACGTCCGGCGCGGACGATGGGGGAGAGAGTCGGTCGGCGATGAGGTTCGGGGAGGGGTAGATGTACGGGGTTGGGGTCTCGAGCTCCCAAATTCGACGACGTAAAGGACGATAGTTGATCGGCGGGTGTCTCGTTTGAGTTGCTTCTGATATGGCGGGCGACGGCGTTGCTGAGAAGCCCGGGGCTTTCGATCGGGGGAGAGGAGGGGAGGTCAATATCCAGTGTGGGCCTCGGAGGCTTGGTTGTGGGATTATGATCTTCGGTATCGGAAGGGACCGGGGATGGTGTCTCATCAGGAGTCAACAGCCTATTCGTCTCAGATTGGGGGTTGGAGTAGTTCACTCTTGAGGGCCGCTCTATGGACGGCTGGATGTCCTCAGCTGCCTCTTTGCTCTGGTGTTGTGGCTGGTGATGTCGCCCGGGCGTCGCTTCGGGGATTTCGGTGAAGGGATCGTCGTGGGCGCTCGTATTCTGTGGTTCAAAACTAACCGGAGGCTGCCGGGGCTCTGGTGAATGGCGGGGCAACGATGGCTGGCGGGGTGCTGGCGACTGACGGTCTCCTCGTTGAAGACTCTTATGGGCAAGTTGTTTGGCAAGTGGTTGGGCCGTTGCCCTACGTGGACTTCGCCTCAAAATCTGCGGTGAACTGGGAGGTGGCGGGAGCGGCAGTTCTTGGTGTTGCACACGGCTTTCTGACGTGGTTTTGACGGCACTTGGCTGTGACTCGGTAAGGGGAGCGCTCGGCTCGGGACTAGGAATCTCTTCTACCGGCCTGTTTTGACTTTGCCTCAGGGACTCCAGCGCGCCGTTGATGATCAGGCTCGTAGCCTCACCAAGCTCCTCATGCGCCGGGGCCATTACACTTGAGTTTGGCTGCATAGATGGCAAGGAACCGATGGAAATCATGGTGAACTCCTCCGCCATGACGGTGTCCTCGAAATCATGGTCATCGCCTTGGTCACTTGCTAGTGACCCAGCCTCGCTGTACGAATCGGCCCCCCCGTTCATATCTGGCCAATCGTACTGTTGGTAGTCTGCTTCCTGTCGGGGTAGTTGAGGCTCTAGATCGACATGATGGTCGCTGGTGGGCAACTCGGGATCGTGACTTTGCTCTTGTCTTTGGGGCGCTGGTGTGGGTTGTCCGGACAGGGTCGAAAGCCAGATATCCTCCTCCATACCACCGCTTGGTTGGTTCGGAGTAGGGGCAATCGAGGCATTGTCGTGATCCTCACGTTTTGACGGAATATCCTGCCCCAGACGCGCTACCTCATCCTCCGTGATTGTTTGCTTCCTTGGTCTCCCTCGCTTGCGCGGTTGGCTAGCCGGCGCGCCGTCCTTTGCTGGAGATGTGGCCTTGCGTTTCGTGGGTCGCGGTGTCGTTTCGCTCCCGATGTCTGACGCGAGTGTATCCTTCTGAGGAGATGCAGAGGCACGCCCCACGCTTTTCCGCCCCTTGGCCGGTGTTCCAGGCCTTTTGCGCCGCGTTGTTGCGGGTGTCCCCGACTTGCGTGGTCGACCCCTCCGCTTCGGTGTCGCGTTGCTCAAGGCGCCGCCCTCGTCGTCGCTCAAACCGCGTAGGGGTACTGTTGTGGTGACAATCGTTTCCCTCCGCGGTGTGAGGCGTCGTTGTTTCGGGGTGGGTGATTGGAAGAGGCGACGGCTAGTACTGCGCGTCCCCTCATCCTCGGCCTCGACCGTGACGCGCAGTCGTTGTGGTGTGCGTTCGTTTCCGACATCTAGCTCGAAGGTCTGCTTCCTTGGCGACGGAGCGAGGGCGGTAAACAGGTGCTCGGCAGCCTGGCTCTTCTTCTTGACGGCAGATGGGGGCATCATGGGTGGGCTGAGGATGGGGTCGATCAATGGGTCGGGAGATGACCCAAGGTCCAGCGTGATGGTGCGCTCCTCCTCCATCGCTGCAGTCCCGCTGTCGCCAAAATAGTTGTCGCAGGCGACGATCCAAGACACAGTCACAACCCAAACCCTCGTGGTCGCGTGTCGGTATCGATAACGGTGGCGTCGGTGCGTGATGATGGCCAATGCGAAGTCTCTGTGCGACGCAGGAAATCCACACAACATTGTTTACATGATGCCCCTTTGGGTTAGGTCGCTTTCGACGCTCTGCCAATCACACCCTGTCGCATTTTGCTCGAGGGCGGGACAACCTTTTCCCTCGAAAGTGAGCAACAGCCCCACCAAACCTTGGGACTGACATATCCATGCTCTCGACATCATCGACGAGTTGGCTTGCAAATTAACTTCGCCCAGAGTTGAAGATCGAGGAACCTGTCCACCCCACCATAATTACTAATATCGAATGCGAGGAATCGCACCTGTTTTTACGTAACCTCGACGCCTTACGCAAGACAGACGCCCTTCGCATCGAGCATGACATGTCCGACCCGAATTGCGCAACCGGCAAGCCGCGGCTTCGGGACGCGAACGTCGTCCCTTGTCGATGTACATCTCGATCACTCATCCTGCTTTGAAATGGAGGCTTAGAAAACAAGACTCGGCTTAACTAACGTGAAGCCAAAATAAAAAGATACACATATATATATACTATATCTTCAAACATAATTGAACATCTTCTGCAATATCATCATTTTCTCCGTCTCCGCCATAGCCCAGCTGTACTCCCTGATACCCCGCCATCATTAGCCTCGAACACTCAGCTAGCTGCCCCTATTCAACGCCATCATGACTACCGTACACGAACCACCTCGTGGCGACGTCGTTGCCACCCTCAACTTTTACTCACCTCCCGAAGACGGTTCAATCCCGTACAACCTCGCCGGTGACGCTCCGCCTGATCTTCCCCCGCGTAACTTCGGCTCTGTCTCCCACGACGTCCTCATCCAAGACGCCCGAGGCAAGGAATCCTCCTTCACCCTAGACGAAGACGCCTTTCAAATCCTCCAAAACCAGCCCCCTTCCGCCGAAACCGCCTTCACAGATGACGCCTCCATCAAAAAGAACTACTACCCCGAAGTCGAGCGCCTCCTCCTCGACACCGTCCCCGGCGCGAACAAAGTGATCATCTTTGACCGTACGTAACGCAACCCATCCACCCCCCCTTCACCCCCCCCAAAACAAACCCACCCTAACACCCCCCCACAGACACAATCCGCCGCCCCAACAGCGCCCGCCAGCCCGTCGGGCGCGTGCACATCGACCAAACCGCCACCTCCACCTCACAACGCATCCGGCGGCACGCGCCCTCCCCGGCGGCCGCGGAAGCCCTGCTCGCGGGGCGGTACCGCATCATCAACGTGTGGCGGCCGCTCAACACCAAGCCGGTCGAGGCCTCGCCGCTCGCCTTCGCGCGCTCCTCGACGCTGCGCGACAGCGACGTGGTGCCCGTGGAGCACCGGTACCCGGCGAGCGCGGGCGGGTACGTGGGCCAGACGGCGGCGATCCGGTACGACGCGGGCCAGGAGTGGTATTATCTGAGTGGGATGACCGGGGCGGAGCGGATTCTGCTGGAGTGTTTTGATAGTGAGGCGCTGAAGGAGGGGAGTGTGGTGAAGGGGGGGCGGGTGCCGCATACGGCGTTTGAGGATCCGCGGACGAGGGCCGGGGCGGAGGGGAGGGAGAGTATCGAGGTGCGGGCGTTGGTGTTTGGGCCGTAGATCGTTGTTGGGGGTGTGTACATGTCATGTTATTGATGAGGCTTTGGGGATGCGAAGAAAGGAGAATTAATTGAGACTTGGAGAAGTCGGGTATAAACGCAGAGCTATGATAGCAAAGTACCAAGTACCCTTCCTTCGTGTGCAAGATCCGGCCCAACACCGTTAATCCCTGTGTCCGTGGTTATGCCAACCGAAAGCAAATACCAAACCGCGAGCTAGTAAGCCGTGCTTCCCAAAACGCCCGAGAACAAAAGAAAACATGCATAGCGTTATCCGTGGTGGTCCAGCTACCGCCTCCCTGTTTTTGTGTATTGCATCCTCACCCACCCCGCCCACCTCGGCCGCCCTTTCGACTGCTGCTCCGGCTCATCGGCACGCCATTAGCGCTCGACTGCCTGCTCATCGAAACGCCCCCAAGCGCTGACCCCTTCGCCGGTGATGGCCCCGGAGTGCTCCCATGGCCTAGCTTAGGAGTTCCGGCTCTTTCCGACATGACCGGCTCGACGACATCCGACAAAATGGGAAGCCCCAGCTGTTTCCTGACCTGGTTTTCTGACGGCCGTTCCCCTTGCAGATATGCTACGTATCGTGCATCCTGTGCCGACATCGACGCGGCCTCCAGCAGTTTGCGGCTACCGTTCTCCACCGAAAAGTTAGAGCCAACACCGTGTGTCTCGTCATACTGTTTTAAGGCTTGCATGACCACCATGTCGCCGTGCACATCCTCGGCATTGAGGACCGTGGGCACATTGTACTCCATCTTGTTGCCCTTGATGTATGTCGACGGAAACGTTGGCGGCAGCTTCGGGTCTGCTGCGAGCATGCGATCGAAGTTGCCCTGGAAGTCAAAGTTGGCGAGCATCTCCATGCCCATGAGCTTATCGTCTGTGAAGTTGGGGTTGTTGGCCCCTCCCCGGCCGCTGCGCGTAGCATGCGACACATTCCGCTCCATCATGGGCGCAGAGGGGACTGAGTCCGACCCGTCCTCGTCGTTGTCGCCGGCCCCGGAATCGCTACTATCGGGCGACTTGATTGGACGGCCATGCTCGTCGAGCTTGGGCTTGTGTGTGAGGATGTATTTCCGGGCCGCCAGGGTCGCCGCGCTAGAGGTCATGCCGAGTTCTTTGTCCGTAAAGAGCTTATCAATGCTGTATACTGTCCCCGTGGGCTTCCGCGAGGCTAACCGATCTGTTTGCCAGAGCGGCGTGGTGCCCGAAGCATCCAGCACCCGACGCTGTGGGACCGGCGAGCCATCGTCGTCGTTGTTATTCAGCCGCTTCCTCTTCTTGTTCTCAAAGGTCATGTCTTCCATCTCCCGGCGCTGCCGTGTCGTTCGCTTGCCATGTACACCTCCTGGGCTCGCCGGGTTGGTGATGCTGAACTGGTTAGGGTGGAGAAGAAGCGCCGAGGCGTCCGAGATCTCCAAAGCCTCCTTTTCCCGGTTCAGACGGGATTTTTTGCTCATAATAACGTTGATTAAACGGTCGCGAAGCGTCTGTGAAAGAGCTTTGAATTCCCGGTTGGCTGTTTCTGTTTTGAAAGCGTGCGTTGTGAGGAATTCCGAAGTTTTCTTCTCGTAGTCAAACTGTGGACAAGCCGGTTAGTCGTTTGCAAGGAGGGAGTGAGAAAACCTAACGGTGTACGTACCTTGTATTTGGTGAGAGCGTAGTCTCGTTGTTCGACCAAGTCTTGAACCTTTTCCATCCACTGGGCGAACCTCGGCCCGGCTCTATCGAGCAGCGTCTGGGACCCAGACTGGCCGTCGCCGTCTCCATTGAGCTGCTGCAGCCTTTGCTGGTCTTGCTCGAAGTTATCGAGGGGTCGGTCGACATAAGGGTCGACTCTCATAACTAATGTGGTGTCGATTTGTATCTTATGCAGCTGTTCGCGGAATGCCTGGTCCTTGTCCTTGCTGAACTTGTCGGAGAGCGAGGCGAGACGGTCGGCAAGCATTTGGCGGCGCTTGTCTCGCTTTGACTGTGCGGGTGGAGGTGAGCCGTTGACGCGGCGGTCGGGACGGTGGGCGGGAGCATCAGCCATAGTGGCTTCTGTCGTTGCCATTGTGTGTTCAACTTCGTGTAGAGGAATTCTTGTCGAGTGCCTGGGGCACGAGGGTCAATCGTAAAAGTGAGGTAACGATTGATGCGGCGGGCAACTGTTGGAGAAGTAGTAGCTGGTTTATGGTAAGATCAAAAATAATAAAGGGACCTCGCGATGTGAAGAAGAGATCCGAACATCTTCTGCCGTGAGGTGCTGTAAGTAAGGGAGGAGGGATTGTGCGTGTGAAGGCGCCAGGGAGGTAGGAAGGCTACTTGGAACAATAAACGCAGACCATCCGTGAAATGGCGGGTACCATGCGATTGAGCAGCTGCCGACAACCGGCTCTAGCCAGTGCCATCGCCGAAGACAGTGTGCTGTGGCTGCTTTTCTGGTTCGGTCAAGATCATGCCGCTCTGATGTGGCTGAGAACCACCTAGCGGCCAATTAGAGCCGATCAGGCGGGCACGGCGGGCTGTGGTTAATCCGGTAAATGCAGGGAGGCCCTCTGGCTGCCAGGGCCCGGGGCTCTGCCACACCCAACCTGAGAACTTCCGTCCCACAGTGGGGTCAAACTTTCAGGTGGGCTGCCGCTGAATGTTGCTGTTGGGATCCAGACTCACAACTATCACGGAAGGAGCTCCATATTTTAGCACTTCAACAAAGAAATGCAGGTCTAGAAAGCCATCGCATAAACAACACGGGTTTTGGAGCAGCTTACTGGACTTTATCGAACGCCGATGGACTAGGCAAGACCGCACTGATAAATAAACTCAACTCATGACGCGGTAGCATAATGGAGAACCTCACCATTTCCGACCCTCCCCCTCCTGCCATGCAACATGGTGGCCCCGGGGGGATGCCGCCTGCTCTCGGTCGTCCCCCGCCGCCACCTCAGCAACTCCCCGCGCAGATGTTTACGACTGCCGCCCAACTCTTAGACCTTACCGACAGTAAGTAATTCAGCCCAGCGCAACTAACTCAGCTTGGGCTACGCAAACTAACGCTGAGTAGAAAAGCTGATGGTAGCACTGCGTGACGGACGGAAGCTTGTGGGAATCCTGCGCAGCTGGGATCAGTTTGGTATGAACCGCCACGCCATGGAGGGTGAATGAAATCTTGCCAGAGAGTCCGAGTTAACACACTTGGCCCAGCAAACTTGGTGTTGCAGTCCACCAAGGAGAGGATTTTTGTCGCACCCGAAACGGCGCCAGACCAGCCCCGGGGTCTCTACGCAGACATCGACCGGGGCCTGTTTCTCGTGCGTGGAGAGAACGTGTTGCTACTGGGCGAGATCGACCTCGACAAAGAGGACGACGCTCCCCCGGGGTACGACCTGGCCGATATTGAACTTGTCCAGAATCTTGCGAAGCAGCGGAAGCAGCAGGACAAGGTCAAGGAGAAGACGAAGGTGAAAATGCTCGCTAAGGAGGGGTTTGAAGGGGAAAATCTGGGCGAGATCCTGCTCTAACGGTGGGAGACGTCGACTCGACAGGGAGAACAGTGGTTTGGAGGCAGAATATTGTGAAATGCTTTCCATCCACTCCATGGCCAAGAGCCACAAGGCCTCATAGAAACGAGCGCCGAAAGCCTATGATAGTGACGAGCCAGGATGGAAATTACGACTCTTGAGTTTCTGGGCCAGGGTTTGACGAATCGCGGTTTCGCAATGGCAGATTACTAGACGGTTGATGGGAATATTTGAGCCACCAACGGGGCAGACAGAGAGGTATGGATTTGGTCCTCGAGTCATCAGTTTGATAACTAGCGTGCCTGGTCACTCACAGTGCCGGCAGAAACCCTTCCACACGCACATGTTTCTCCCATGACTTGGGCCAGTGTCCCGTCTTACCCTCGTCCCCATCCCACCCCCCAGCCATCATAGCCGTCGCGACTAGCAGCGAGGCTGAATTCGGAAAATAGGGTGTCGGTACCCTCGACCCGCCTACCGGATACCCAGCATCATCAAACTGAAAAATGGGATGGAGCAAGTACTCAACCGCTTGCTCTGGATCTCCCAGCCGCAGCGAGTTCATGGCCAACATGGCAAAGTCCCACCCATACGAAAAGTCCAGCGCCCACAACTCCTTGATCTTCCGCGCTGTCTTCTTTAAGGCGTCCATGTCCAGGGGCGGTCCACTCGCCGGCGGCGGCAGCAGCCCATAAATCCCCGCCATGGCCGGGTGATCATTCGTCGTCTCATTCGACGTCCACATCCCCTCGATCCCCTCATAGACCGCGTACGTGCCATCCGCCATCGGCAGCGGCGCCAGCCCATCCCTCACCGTCACCCACTCCCCCGGCACGGGCCGGCCCATTCTCTCCTTCCACCGCACCGCCACATCCAGCCCAAACCGCCAATACGCCAGCTCAAACGCCGCGTTGCGCGTGGCATTCGGATCCGTGTTCTCCGAGACTGGGTACATGGGCGGGCCGAGGTCGAACACGCCCGTCGAGGCATTCCACCAGGCATACGAGGCCATGAAGTCGGCCGTGGCGGTGACGACGGCGTCCCAGCGCGCCAGCGTCTCTTCCGCTGCGCTGCCCGAGCTGCCCCTCCTCCCCCTCTTCGCCGTCGCCGCCCGCCACTCAACCTCAGCAAAGTACAGCGGGTGCGGCTGCTGCCAGATCAGCAACGCATTAATATCCCCCGGCGCGCTGCGGCCCGTCTGCGGATCCGTCATTTTGCCCCAGCGCGCGCCCTTGGCATACCCCTGGGCCTGCGCGCGCGAGAGAGCCGCGGGGAGGATTTGTTCGTAAGTGGCCGGCTGGCTGCGCCGGACGAGGTCGGCGTGGTTCCAGCGGGCGAAGGGCAGGGTGTGCCAGAGGGTCATCTCGAGGTGGAACTTGCCGTGCCAGCCGTTGTTGACGAGGCCGGATTCCTGGGGCGGGTAGGACGAGGCTGAGTTGATGGTGGTGAGGTACTGGGAGAGGATGATGCGTTTTTGGAGGTCGTGCGCGCGCGGGTCGTGGACTGAGGTTAGGTCGATGAAGGCGCCGCGGGCCCAGAAGGAGTTCCACCAGGCGCGGGAGGCGGCGGTGACGCGGGGGTAGGGGGTTGGTTCTGGGTTGGGGGCGGAGGAGAAGGTGATGGTTAGTCGGACGTTGTTGGTCTGGGCTGAGGTGAAGGTGTAGCGGTGGGTTCCGTTGGTAGGGCCATTGATATTTCCGTGGCCGCTCCATGATATGTGGGTGTAGTAAGTTGTGTCATCCAGCGTGTGCTTTATTGTGGCTGTGTTGGGAGACTGTTGATCTAGGGCAGTTGAGTGTTTCGAAGTGAGGTTGAAGTGGCCGACGAAAGGGGCGTTGAACTTCTCTTTGTCGGGGTACGGGAAGTCGAAAAAGAGACCCAGACTCCGTCTCAACAGCTTCGAGTTTACATTGACTGCGACGGTATCTGAGTTTGGGTCGGCCCACGTCTCGACTCTCACAGGAGATCCATCATAGACGAAGGATGATGATAACCTCCCCGTCCACATATCGAGTTCCTGGGATTTATGTCGTAGGTCGTCCTCTGTGACATCCTTTCTGCCAAAGTCAAACCCAACCCTGGCTAGATTAAGGCGATGGGGGTTCTCCCTGAGCCAGTTTGAGATGTCATTCTGGGCCGGGTTCGGCACTTCATAGGGGACAAGTCTACCATGCGTCCACATTTGTAGGCCGGTGTAGTCTTGAGGTTGTTAGTAAGTTGGCCGGTATATGTAAGTGGATTGTAGGAATCGCTCACCATCGACAGAAGTTTGGCCAGGCGTCGTAGGGAGACTGAAGTTGTGCCAGCCCCACGTTGACATGATGGCATATGGCTTGAAGGTCTGAAGCCCCGTAACGTCCGCACCGAAGGCAAAGTTGCCATTTCCAACCTGCAAGGGGGTGGAATCAGAGCTCTTGGTTCGGCGTACGTTGAACGACTGGACAATCTTTCGACGTTGGCCAATAGACACCGCCTCCGCAACGGAGGACAGCACGAGAAAAAGAGACAGAGCACGCATTGCTATTCGATGTACTCGTCTAATTCTTCTATTCAACAACTCTTACCGGGGCGGGCTGCGTCTAGGAACGGACGATAGATATAGTGACTGTTCACACTCGACTATCTCCATGCCCATGCCCCTGCCCCTCCGGCCGGGTACCGTATTCCCCAGAGGACCCAGACATGCATCCATGGCGTATTCCGGTGACCCGTTGGTCTGGGAGGGAGGGGCTGTTGACGTCCCGACCAAGGCCAAGGATGGTGATTAGCCGTTGCAGGGTAGGATCTTCTACCTCCGATGCCGTGCCTGCGGGGTTTGCTAGGATAGATCGAGTGAACATTCGGGTGGCGATGACCCGAGAGCGATGAACATCAAGCCGGCAGTGTTCTGAGCTCCGGGGTCATATGGATTGTGATGTCGATACGCAAGGGTTTATAAATGCAAGGGCAACCGGTTCTGGATCTATCGGGACCCAGTTTTAGAGAGGGAAAGCAGAGAAAATTAGCCATTGAGAGAAGGTTATTCGAGCTTCACTGACTCTACCAAGGCTAACATCTTGTATGTACTTTACCCACTGACTAACATGGAGTATTTCGGCCCTTGTAACTGTTGTCAGAGGGTCAATAAATGGTGAGGTTGGCTCCATATTATCCGGCCAACTTTAAGATGGAACTTGGGCTTTGAAGTGGAAACAACCCGAAGGTGCAGACATGGAATGCCCGGTCCCGTCTCGAACAGCGAGCGACCTAGGCGGGCGGTCCGAAAGGTTGACACTGCGGACTGGAAGGATGGCCACTTTATCCCTCTATATTTACGTATCCCATGGTAGCTCAATTCCAAGTACGGAAGGATTATCGTGAAACTTTCTATAAAATTGTGAACTTTATGCTGTGTTACTGTGTACATACTGTCTCGAGACCGCCCGTGAAGCGGAATGGACGAGAAGAAACATTTGGGGCCATTGGCGCCGCGACCCCGCTGTAGCATGGCGCTAAGCACTGCCCCTGTCGCGCCGTAAATCAAGCAATCAGTTCCATGCTCTGCGGCTGTTGCCAGAGCGGGACGGCAATCCTGTAATCTGTAATTGGAAGTAAACACAGATCTCCCTCCCGTGCCACAATTGACCCATTTATCGCTGTTGACTTTCTACTCTCTTACCAACTAGAGCAGCATCATCGTCCGCAGAAGAACATTTTGGCCGCCACTGCGCCCGTCACAGTCCGATATTCGCCAGCTTCAGCTTGTATCGGTGCGCATCCCCTGACTCCCGGTCCGCTTGTGGAGTTGCTCCAGCAAACTGCGTCATCAGGGGACTGCCCCGCTAACACATAGGTTGCCTCAGTTCAGGAACATCTTTTCGAGAGCCCAGGTCCCCGGATCTCGCCATGAGCTCCTTTCTTACGACCGTGTGAGTAGACTTTTGCTGTCGCGAGCATACGCGCAATGGCAACCCAACGATTGTATCCCTCCCCAGTCCCCAGCAGACCCGGCGCAATCGCTTTTGGTTTTCGGCGTCGGCAGCCTAACCCACTGCGAGACTGGCGCCCGAGCTCGATGCGATGTGATGCGTCATTGAAAAAAGAACTGTCCGCTGACTCGCGCTTTTTCTCAGCAACAACCGGACGAAGAATCAGTTCCGACCCCGAGTGCCCGGTAAAGGTGGGGCTACGAGCTACCAGCTTCGCCAGTATGCGGAGGCCACACTAGGCGGAGGGAGCTTGCGCAAGGTGGTGAAGCTCCCGGAGGGTGAAGATGAGAACGAATGGTTGGCCGTCAACAGTACGCCGTATTCCTCAGCAGCCGAGCGCACAAAACACGGAAGCTGACCAGTGCCAGTGGTGGATTTCTACAACCAGATCAACCTCCTCTATGGCGCCATCACAGAGTTCTGCTCCCCTCAATCATGCCCGGAGATGAAGGCCACCGACGAGTAAGTTTGGGTAACTGGGGGGACGGATCGCAAAGCTGACAGGTTAGGTTCGAATACCTGTGGCAGGACTCCGAGAACTACAAGCGGCCGACCAAGATGCCCGCGCCGGCATACATCGAGCAGTTGATGTCCTGGGTCCAGGGCAACATCGACAACGAGGCGGTTCTCCCCAGCCGTATCGGTAAGACATGGAAGGCTTAAAACCACACCGGTTAGGACTGACCAAGAACAGGCGTGCCATTCCCCAAGTCGTTCCCGGCCCTGGTGCGCCAGATCTTCAAACGCATGTACCGCGTCTACGCCCACATTTACTGCCACCACTACCCCGTTATCCGCGAGCTGGGACTCGAGCCACATCTCAACACCAGCTTCAAACAGTATGTGCTCTTCATTGATGAGCACAACCTCGCTAGCGGGAAGGACTATTGGGGTCCACTGGGCGATCTGGTGGACAGCATGCTGCGTAGCGACTAGACCGCATACTCTTTCTTCTTTCGAGATACTCGGCGAATTGTTGAGTTTCTTTGCATGGCGGCGTTTGGTTGGACTTGGCCGGTACAGGATTTGTTTGGTGGCAGAACCAGGGTTAGGATGAGGGTTTTGTATGGCAGAGCATGCGGGATCGTGATACTTTGGGGTTCCGGTTGGGAAATTGCATGCGATGCGGAGCCACGGAGTCTCTGGGAAAGCGGGCTTCCTGTAGAGATTACTGTGAAGAAATACTGAAGTACTGTTGAGTTGGCGGGACCCTCTCTCTTGTGCCGTCATGGTGTTGAAAACGGATGAAGGTGAGCGAGGAAAACAAGGTGGACCCACCAGATCCCATCCGATGCCAAGCCTCTCTGTTTGCTCCATGCCAGTTGAATTGCCCGGTCCCACCCGCAAGCTGTGTGCTGCCTGAGGCCACAGCGAAATTGCCGAGCAGCCAAACGGACCCCATCTCTGAAAACACTGGCAGGAGCTCGGTTCACGACAATTCGAGGTCCATCATCGCATCCAATCCCCCCAGTCACCATGTTCTCGCGACAGGCATTGCTGCGCTCCGCGCGGACGGTAGCTCCCCAGCGTGCTTTCCTCGGCCAGACCCGCGCCTTCGCCGCCCCGGCCCCCCCGGCTGCCTCGAGCGAGAGGGTGAAGCCTCCAGTCGCCCTCTTCGGCCTCGACGGCACCTATGCCACTGCTCTGGTACGCGCGCCCCCGACTACCCAATTGGCACTGCGTTTTGAACATCGTGTGGAGGACATATCGCTCTAGGGGTGGTTACAGGCATTCAATTGCTTGTTAGCTGGGGACGAGGCAACAAGAAACAGACACAACTAACCTGCGTCATTTTGCCTTTTAAACAGTACACGGCCGCTGTCAAGACCTCCTCCCTCGAGCCCACCGCCAGGGGCCTCGCCGCCCTCGGCAACGTCATCCAGAAGGATGCGAAGCTTGTGACCATCCTCGAGGCCCCGACCCTGTCCGCCGCCGACAAGACCGCCATTGTCGCTGAGCTTCAGAAGAACGCCGGTGCCTCTGGCGAGACCGTCAAGAACTTCCTCGCGACACTCGCTGAGAACAACCGCCTGGGTCTTCTCCCTGGTGTCTGCACCAAGTTCAACGAGCTCATGAGCGCCGCCCGCGGCGAGGTCGAGATGGTGGTTACCAGCGCCCAGGTACGGATTTTCAGGGGTGGATAAATTGGGAGATGTCATGGAGGAAATGTGTTGCTGACGTGTTTGGAAACGAACAGCCCCTAGACAACAAGACTCTAAACCGCCTCGAGTCCGCCGTCTCCAAGTCTAGCTACGTCGGCGCTGGTAAGAAGCTCAAGGTCAAGAACACGGTGCGTTTACCCCTAGACCCTCGCACTAAATCCTCTATGCTAATTCCGCATAGGTCAACCCCGATATTGTCGGTGGCCTCGTCGTCGAGGTTGGCGACAGGACAATCGACCTCAGTGTCTCTGCCAGGCTTGCCAAGATGAACAAGCTGCTCACTGACAC
The DNA here is from genome assembly GCF_033439085.1 of Chaetomium fimeti. Lineage (NCBI taxonomy): Eukaryota > Fungi > Ascomycota > Sordariomycetes > Sordariales > Chaetomiaceae > Chaetomium > Chaetomium fimeti. The sequence continues at coordinate 1,344,627 of NW_026944334.1, forward strand.
CCTGTAAATTTACTTCTTTTGTAGCAATGGAGTTGTGTTGAGCTGGGATCATCTGGGCGTGCGAGAGAGAGACAGAGAGGGAAGGGGGGCCGAACCACAAGCAGGCTCGCGGTCGAATCCGAGAGGATCCCTGTGTACATGAGCCGAATAGACGCCGTTTCGCTGATTTCTCTTTGACGGCCTTGCCATAATTCCTTATTGCTCGACCCCGCCCGTCCTCCAGTTTCGCCTTGACCCTTCTGAATGCGTTGAGATCGTATCAGAGAAATTTCGAGAGAGCATGAAAACCGATCCCTCTCGAAACCACGCCGAGAGCCCTCTTCCATTCCCTAGAACCATACAACCGTTCTCTTAATAGGTATATCCCAACAAATAGCATGAATGTCAGGATATGAAGTTACAGACTCGCCCACAGCAAAATCACAACACCGAGCACCGGTCAGCAACGTAGTTCAAAATGAACTGGGCAACAACAGCAAGTATCACACCAAAAATAGCAAAAGAAAAGGTATTTATCCTGCGTCAGCCGCGAATCGAACGCGGGGCCCATCGATGGCAACGATGGATTTTACCACTAAACCACTGACGCTTGATGAAATCCACTTTCGGAAATGAGCTTTACCAAGCGGCAAGCAGTGCAGCTCTTCCTTCTCGTCAACCATCTCCAGGTTGGTACCAAGGCACTTTCACAGTCACACTTACATCACATGAAGTTGCACAACGTATCCAAAACCTTGTATATCCAATTTCAACCTCTACCTCTATTACATCTCGACAAACCCAAATAAACCCACCCCAACACCATAACTAACTCAACCCAACAGATCACACACACCTACGAAGCCTTGGTCACAAACTCATCCCCCTCCAAGTCCCCATACCCATCCCCCCTCTCCAACTTAACCCGCTCCAGCTGCTGGCTGATGTACGAATGCAGATGTGCATCCGCCTCGGCACGCGCCTTGACCCTAGCCGGATCGGCCAGCAGGGCCGGGTTGACGGAGCCGCGCCTGGCGCTGCGGGCGCCGGGGGTCTGGGCGCCGTCGCCGTCGGCGCCGTCCTCGTGGCCGTCCTCATCATCATCGTCGCCGGCGCCGTCGTATCCCCCTTCCGAGGCGGCGCTGTAGTCGCTGCGGGCGGCGAGCGAGCGGTTGGTGGAGCTGCGGCGCAGGCGCGGGGCGGCGGGCGAGAGCAGGCCGTTGGGGGTGTGGGTGCCGTTGCCGTGGGCGCCGCGGTGGAGGACGTCGTCGAAGTAGTGGGACATCCCGGCGCGCGGGGTGCGCGGGGTCTGCGGGAGGCGGCAGTTGACGCTGCGGGAACGGCGGGTGTTAGTATCGCATAGCTACCTAGGTATCAAGGGATGAGGAGAGAGGGGGGGAGGCTCACCCAGTGTCATGGATCATGCGGGCAACGAGGCCGGTCCAGCCGCACTGGTGCGTCGCGCCCAGGCCACGGCCGCTATCGCCATCGAAGAACTCGTAGAACCAGAGGTAGTCCTTCCAGTTAGGATCGAAGTCGAGGGTGTCGTTGCCGGCGTTGATGCTGCGACGGCCGTCGTTGTCGCGGGCAAAGAGATGTTGCAGCCGGTGCTGGATCTCCTCCGAGACATGCCCGAGATGCATGTAGTCGCCCGAGCCCACGGGACACTCAACCTGCAGGTTTTGCCCGAAGTAGAGGTAGAAGCGCTGCAGCGATTCCACCAAAAGGAAGTTGACACACAGCCAAATCGGCCCACGCCAGTTGCTGTTGCCCCCGAAGAGGCCGCTGTCCGAGTCTCCGGGGACATAGCCTACTTTGAAGACCTGCCCATTGACTTCCATGGAATACGGGTGCTCTTTGTGGTACTTGGACAAGGAGCGGATACCGTGAGGGCTGAAGAACTCGTCCTCATCCAGCATGCGTTCAAGGATCTTGGTGAGCCGCTCCTTGTTTACGAGCGACAGAAGAATCCTGTCGCCCTTGCCACGGGTACGAATGCTATGCATCGTTCGTTCCGCCACGTCGCAGCGGTTGTTCATAAACCATTCGACGCGCTTCTTAAATGTCGGGAGCTTATTTATCAACTCGGGCTCCAGAGTGAGAGTGGCATAGAGCGGAATCAGGCCCACCAGCGACCTGACGGGCATCTGCTGGATCCAGGGGCCGCCCCATGAAATGGCATCGTAGTAGAAACCATCTTGCTCGTTCCAAAGCGACTGCTCTTCCTTCTGGCCCATCCTGAAAGTCATGGCGTCGCTAATCAGGATAAAGTGCTCGAAAAACTTGGTGGCAATGTCTTCGTAAATTCGCCGGTGCTTGGCGAGTTCGAGTGCAATGTTGAGCATGTTGAGGCAGTAGAAGGCCATCCAGCCCGTACTGTCGGCCTGCTCTAGTGTGCCACCGGTCGGCAATGGCTCCGAACGATTGAACAAGCCAATATTGTCCAGCCCGAGGAACCCACCCTCGAACACGTTCTTGCCCTCGACGTCCTTCCGGTTTACCCACCATGTGAAGTTCATCAGTAGTTTTTGAAACACCCTCTCAAGAAAGTCGAGATCTTGCCTTCCGTAGAGTTTGCGCTCAATTTTGAAGACACGGAAGGTCGCCCAGGCGTGAACGGGAGGATTGACATCGCCAAAGTTCCACTCATATCTGCCAAATATTAGTCACTGATCGTCCCCATGGTTCCTATAGTTCCTAGCAGATCACTTACGCAGGAAGCTGGCCGTTGGGATGGCAGTACCACTCGCGAGTGAAGAGATCGAGTTGTTTCTTGGCGAACTCTGGGTCCATCATGGCCAAGGTAATGCAGTGGAAGCTAGTATCCCAGGCGGCAAAGAAAGGGTATTCCCAGGAGTCCGGCATTGACAAGATGTCATCACAATGCAAGTGTTTCCACGCAGAGTTCCGAAGCCCCTTTCGGCCCGGTGGCGGCGGTGGTTGGCTCGGGTCGCCGGTCGCCCACTCGTCCCAGATGAAGAGATAGTGCTGCTTGCACCACATCATGCCGGCGAAAGCCTGTCTTTGAATGTTCCGGAGGTCGTCAGCCATGGGCAAGGGGCTGATGTGATAGTAGAAGTCATCGGCTTCCTCTCGCTTCCTCTCGATGATGTCGTCAAACTCCTCTTCGTCGAGGTACGTCTCGGCTTTCTTGGAAAATCGGAAACGAACGACTACTTGCCGTCAGCAATTATCAGCATCACACCAAGCCAAAATACATACCAGCACACTCGCCGGGGTTAACACCGCCGTCTTCATTGAAAGTGAACCACGCAGCAGCTTTGGTTCCAACCTGATCGGGGTTTATGACATCCTTCTCGCGATCAACAATATGACGGTGAAAGCCATCCTTGACGTATTTCGACTCGTTTTTGCCATCGTAGAGCAGTTCGTAGTTGGTTTCGTTTTCGGTGAATATCATGTTGGGCTGGATATCCTCTCCGCTAGAGCCGACGCCGGGAGAAGGAGACAGAAGCACATAACGGTCCCCAAGATGGTGGTGTTTCGACTTGATCAAGTTCTCGTCATGGACACCCATAGATGGCCTCTTGTCGGCAGCCTCACGGCCCCAAGACCAGGTGTTGCGGAACCACACATGGGGGACAATATGAAGGGGGGCACGATCGGGGCCTCGGTTCCAGGCAGTGACGCGGAACAGGAGCTCCTCCGGATTGTCGTCTTCCTTGGCAGTCTCGATGAAGATGTCCCAATAGCGGTCCTCGTCAAAGACACCAGTGTCGAGGATCTGATACTCCTTGTCCTCCTTGCCTCGCTTCGCATTCTCCTTCAGAAGGTCCTCGTAAGGGAAGGCCTTTTGCGGGTATTTGTACAGGTATTTCATGTATGAGTGCTGTGACGTATGAGCTTCTAGTCAATCTCGATTGGGGATGCGGTGTGTCTTACGGTCTGCAAGAAAACAAGGTTAGCAGGTGCCTAACAATACATGGACGGGTGGCAATGAACTCACAGGTGTATTGTCCAGGTGAAAGTGGGCCTCCTTGATGCTCTCGCCGTGGTTGCCCTGGGGGTTGGACAAGCCGAACAGCCGTTCCTTGAGGAAGGGGCTAATAGAAGTCATTAGCTTGACCATAGCACGGGAATGGAGGGAGATTGGGCTTACTCCTTCTCGTTCCAGAAAGCGAAGGAGATGTTTTGGTAGCCATGGGTATCGCAAACGCCAGCAATGCCGTCCTCACCCCATCTGTATGCGCGCGAGCGTGCGTCGTCATGAGTGAAGTCTGGCCGCCTACGTGAGCTGAACGATGTTCGGTAGTAGAGCCGGGGTAGACTTACGGCTCCAAGCATCGCCGTCCTCGCTATAGTCCTCGCGCACTACATGGGCCTTGTCAGTCAAGGGACTTGAACCTCACGGAGAAGGGAAACCCACCCGTCGCCCACTGCCTCTCAGCGACGTAGGAACCCCATTTCTTCCAGTACTTGGTACGGTCGCGGTCCTCCTTAAGTCTCCGCTCCTCCTCGGTGAGGTACTCGTGGCTATCGAAGACGGGCATGGTGGGCTCGCGGGATACCAAGGTATTGGGATGGCAGCGCAACGTCGAGGGAGAAACGGGATTGACACAGGAACAAGAGCTCTCTTTCTCTTTCTCCCTCTCTCGGTGTTTTTCTCCGGTCCAGCAACCCACAACAACCCGGAGCAGGAAGCTCAGTAAGCACCACTATCGAAGGATCCGATGGCCGGTTCTCGACGAGATGAAAGGAGAGAAGCGAATAATTTAGGTAAAAAGAATCAGCTTCAAATAAAGAATTAGCGTGTTGGTGTGTCCCTTGTGAAACGTCGGCCGGGCCAAACAAATGCCGGCATGGAGGGCGTGGGAGGATGGCGGCACAGCGGGAGTGCAGTGGGCGGTGGAGGGGCTCGAGGGGTCGAATTGGTGTGTTGGTTGGAGCCCAATTGCAGGGCCTCGAGCGCTGACACCAGAGCTGTGACGTCAAGAGACGGCGCCAACACAAGCCCCGCCGTCGCCTAGAACCAGGGCGCCGTGCTTGGCGCTTCGCTTGCAGGAGATGTTGCCCTGTCGATCGAGACCCCCCATCCGATGCAGGGAGGCTCAAACAGGTTACTTGCAGCGCTCCGAAGCTTGTTGAGGCCTAATGAGCTGCATGAAGCTATTAAGGTTACAGTTGATGTCTTACTGGTACCAAAAAAAATGCGGTGAACCCCCACAGAGTTGCCCGAGGACAGATAACGGAGGTTGAAGGTTCCATTCCAGGCTGCCAGGAGGCGAACCAACAAGTGGGGGTTGCCATCCGTGCCGTACGCTATGCTCCGGGCGCAGGACGCAAGGACTGAAGTTGTGAAACATCGAGGATCAAAGCAGGTAACGACGACGTGTGTATGAATAATATACCCTGTACTCCGCTGGAAAATGATGAAATGCAAATCTGTCTCCCCATCGCGAGGAAATGTGGCTGGAAAGAACACCATGGCAGAACGACAACCACCCATCTTCAATCGTTCCCTGGGATATCAACCATTGCGCCCAACCGGTAACCTCGCGCCCAGGACAACCAACCCGTGCTCAATGGGGAATAAAGTACCCAACAACCGGACACCTACAACTTGGCCTTGACAGGCTTATTCGCCGCCGCGGTCGCATCCCGATTCAAGATGACCTCGCCCGTCCGTTCTCCATTTCCAAAGAAGATAACCTGCACGGTTAAATCATCCCTATAGCGCCGCGAGAAGGGTGCGGGCAGCGTCAGCAGTGCCGACACCTGCTCCTGGTTCTTACCGCCGAGCGCGTTCCGCACCAGGTGGGTAGCCACGTTGGAGTCCTGCACCACAAACCCGTCCGCCGAATCACCCCACTGTTGCCTGCGGAAGGGGGTCTTCTGCCCACCAGCGCCCGCGTCCTGGGCTACTTCGACAGGTAGCCCCCCCTTGGTGCCACGGGAGCCAAAGATGCGCGTCCAGACCGAGTCGAACTGCGAGGTGGGGTTGCTCTTGGTGCTGATCTGTTGGCTCTCGATCCACTTGCCGACGAGGCCAATGACCTCCTCGTTTGTGAGCATCTCCCAAAGGCCATCGGTGGCCATCACGACGAAATCGCCCTTCTCCGGCTCGATTTTGGTGGTGGTGATGACTGGCTCGGCGGTTACGTAAGGGGGTGTTTTGAGAAAGGACGAGACAGAACGCGCGAAGAATTGCTGCCTCAGCTTCTCGGAGATCTCGCGGGTCCACTTGTAGCTAGCGTCTCCAAAGGCGCGTGTAGGTTCCAACCCTCCGAGAACACGACCGTTGCGGACGACCTGGGGTTCGTTCGGGTGCAGCTTCCGCAGCCGGGCCGCCTCATCGGGGTTGCTGCCCGTCTGGTCGACCGAGAGTGGCGTGGCGGTCCACTTGCCAGACGCTGAACGGCGGCCGAGAACAGCCCGCGAATCACCCGTGCAAGCAACCCGTAGCAACTTGGATCGGCTGTCGTAGAACGAGAGGAGCGCGCAGGAGCCGGATAGGGCTGGAGCCAAGAGTTCGGCAGCTGCACTCTTATTGTTGGCTTGTAGGACCTTCTGCACGCTTTGGTTGACGATATCGTCGTCCAGCTTCAGGAAGCCCTTTTTAATAGCGGCGTCGACTGCCTCCGGCGGCGGTGCCAAGCTGGATGCCCTGTATGTGTCGTTGAGTTCCCGGGCGACGACAGTCGTCAGAGCCTGTCGGAGCTTCGCCGATGTTGTCCATCCACTGTAAAAAGGGCCGTTAGCGTTGTCAACACCTAGTAGATCATTGGAACTTACGAATGCCCGTCAAAGACACCCCAGAACATCCAGTCGCTGCTCCCATGGGGTTCGCTACTGTCCGGCATCTCCACGATCTTCTCGGCGTGGTCATCCTCGATCGGATCATTGCTCGGCAGCTGCACCAAGTCGTAGCGCACCACGCCCTGTCCGCGGTCGACATAGTACGACAGCTCGCTTTTCCGGAGCATCTCGGTCGCTTGATCGGGCGTCACCATCTCGATGACCCTCTTTCCGTCGTTGCCAGTCGTCTTAGAGATAGGCCCATCCCCTACGAACGTGCCCGTATGCAGCTCGTCGGCGCCAATAACCAAAACCGAGCGGGTCTGCGTGGCCGCGTCGCCTGTCGCAGTTGAGGTGCTGCTCGACGAGTATGCCCGCTTCACGAGGCTGTCGGTCCCGTTGTTGCCGTACGAGTAGTACGCGCCGTAGCCGACCAGCGCCGAGACCACCGCTACGGAGGCCCGGCGGAAATACATTGATGAGCGGAGCGGTTCGCCGGCTATAGGTGCATTATCGGCCGCCCGGGGACGGTTGCCGTTGTTGCTGCTGCGGGTGGGTGGGGATGTCGACAGGAATCGGCGGGTCGAGGCAGCCGCAGCGATGTTCCTCCTGTGTGCGCTCGGCAGGAGCAGCGGAGAAATGCCCCGGCGGGTGTTAGAGTGGAAACCCCGGACGCTGCATTGGAGACTGGCACGGAAGGCTTGGATGGCGGCGCGACGCATTGCTGAGATGTCAAGAGATGCGTCCAGTTTCCGAATCGAGATGAACTGGATTCAAGCGAGGATTCGGGGTTGAAGGGTCCGTGTCAGTGTGCCACGCCAATGCTCACACAGTGTTCTGTTGCCTTCAGACCCTAACCCTCTAGTTAGTTTGGAGAGACATGAGAACTTCCAGGTTCCCCACACACACTTCCACCTTCAAGTTCCTCAACTCTCAAGTTATATCTGAGTTACTCGAGCTCACTTTTTGATCGCAAGGTATGATGACATGGTGCGCAACGTCGTATACAAGTGTTTAGGCTCAACATCGGCCGGTTTCTCCAACTCCCAAGATATTCGTTCATGCCTAGAGTGAGGGAAACGGTAAAACCTTCACGCAATATAAGTTTAGGAGAGGGCACGATGGTGTCTCTGACCGTGGTGGGCTAGTTGATTATAATACGGTCAAGCTAAATCAAAGTTTGATGATGGCGAGAGCGTGTTAACTCCACACCGTTCAAGGCTCCGTCACAATCAACTCGGGGGCAGGCTCAGGACCCCCCAATGAGAATCACCATTATGTGATATGTCTCTCCGATGACTTGACAACTGAATTGCTGCTTGGGGGCCATCATGTTTTCTGGTTGTCTTGCCGCAAGCTTACCTGCGGGAATCCGCCGCTGTCGATCATTCCCTACCGCAGGGGCGGCTGCCACGCATCATCCGGGGATGCGGTAAGAAGGAACCGAATCACAACCCAGGGAGAATCCGATCGAATAGAGTTCAAGTGCGATCAAGCCAAGCGGAGCTATTACAAAGCCTAAACACACAGGACAGCGCGCATCGTGGAACGGCTGGAGGGAGGCGAAGCTGTTGATCAACAACTCCGCGGCGTCCGAACAGGCTAGAAACATACGTAATCGGCTCGAACGGCATCAACAGGACACCGGTAGTTATGTAAATCTAGGCCTACCATCCAGTCCTTCGAAGTCCCCTCCAGGTATAAGTACCTGGATCTCCCTCGCTTGAATTTGGAGAGATATCACAACATATTCAGCCGAGATCACAACATCCTTCTAGCGATATATACCGGTAGCCTTTCTCCAAGCCAACATCATGCAGTTCTCAGCGGCCGTTCTCTTGCTTCTCGGCAATGCCGCCCTCGGCCTCGCCATGCCCGCTCCGGCTAGCAATGCTGCTGAGGCCTTGGAAAAGCGCTGCATCGCCACCGGCGACGACTGCACCGAGCGCTACACCGAATGCTGCTCTAGCATGTGCTCAATCTCCCATGATGGAACCGGTGTCTGCTTCTAAGCGATGAGTCTAAGCCCTGACCGTCGGTAACTTGGAATTACTCGCTCTTGGGGGTGCAAGAATTGATTTTTCCCCTAGATTTGCGAACCTGACGAGAGGAGGAATTCAAGGGTCTCGAAGGAGGCACTTGTATATTCGCCGCAACGAACCAAAACTTTGACCATATGGCTGCCCGGAGAAGCAGGGTATTCTGTAACTAGTTATCTGCCTTAAAATGGAAGTTATTGTTGGAAACTCCCTATACTTGACAGGGATGATATTTCATATTCTCAACTCTTGATTTGTGCTACGCGTGCTCCCTGTGTCTATACATTATGTGTAAAGTTCAAGTGCTCCGTTGAGCTCTTAAATTGTTGGAAGGAACTTCCATAATTTTGTTTGACTCGGGAAGGACCCGAAGCGCCCACTGGATTCAAAACTGCCCGGAACCTCCCTGCCTGGAACCCACCGAGGTACGTACCCTCGATGCCCAGGAAGCGGCCTCGCGCTAAGGCACTGTATCCTAATACAGGTTTGCACTGTGTCAACACCCGCGCTCACATGCAAGACTCGGGGGAGGATGAAAACAACCTCTCGAACATCACCGAAAACACCGTCAAATTCGGAGTTGGAGAGGTTTGGCACATTCTTATCAAACAAAACTATATCCAGTAATATTCCGGTCTCCGACACTCATAGCCCTCATTTACCTACGCCAGAATTCATAATAATAACCCCCACCACTCCACGAACCCCACTCTCAAGGCGTCACGAAGAGCGGCGTCCTGGCCGACGGCTTCACTACGACCTCGGATGCATTTTTACGAGTAACTAGTATCTCTAAATGGAAGCAAACACAGGCCAAGTTTTGGGCGCTGCCGCGGCTCAAAGAGGCGACAATGAAGCCGCCTTCAAACAATTCGACTCGTATCCATGGGCACGAGATCGCTCATTCCTTGTAAGTCGCCATTGATTCCTTGGTCGGCTTGTCATCAATAGGTACCTAAATCACCTGCCATGGACCCCACTAACAGCCGACCAGCAAGGCCTCATGGCAACCTTGGGCCCCTCGCTCGTCAACAACACCGCTGATGGCTTTACCCGCCAAAAGGCCTTGAGCACTACCCTCCAAGCCCGCATCTGGTGGTACAGGTCCCGTTTCAACACCGACATCGACCGCGCCTTGTACGAGTCCTACAGTGCCTCCAATCAGCCATCGTGTCCAGACGGTGCCATTCTCGCCAAACTCGAGGAGATCCAGCAACGCATGAGTGGCGCTGCTCCCGGTCCGTCGTCTTCATCCGGCCAGAATATCCCCGCATGGCAGCTGAACGCCCCCAAGGTCGACCTCAGCAAGAAGGCCGACGATGGTGCCAACCACAACAACACCGGTGATGGGGCGCCGTATCCTGAGAACTTTCAGGCCCTGATCGAGGCTGTGACAATGGGCAAGCCGATTCCCGGGATCAAGGAGATTCCGGATACCGTTGTGCGACCGCCGGTTAGTTTACCACCAAACAAACCCCACATTCACTTCCTTGCGAAGCCCAATATCGTGTTGTGAGGGGACTAAATAGCTAATCCGATATTAGGGGGTCACCCCCTTCGGCAAGATGACGGCTCCCCGCAAGCCGTGGGAGAAAGACGTGCCGTCCGACACCGGACAGGGCAGTGTGTTTGGCGAGGTGGTGGACAAAGAGTTCCCTCCCCTGTCTAACGAGTAGCGGCTTGTTAGAGCTCTGGAACCGGAACGGCCATCTGCATGCATTTCATCTCTGGCTTCTTATTGCAAATCACACCAATCACAGAAGAATTGTCTCCCTTTCGTGCGCGCCAGCAGAGCTTCCATCTCCGATCTGATGGCGGTATAGAAGGCAAGATTGAGAAAATGGGGAAGGAGTAGGGCAGAGAGAGGGGATAAGGGAGAAGGATGAGAAATGCATTTGCTGTTAAGAGAAGAGGAGCTCGTTGCCTGTCTGTCCGAGCCTTGTCTCCTTGCCAAGAGGAATGAACACGAATTCCCTCCCACAGAGGCGTGGGAAAAGTAATATCAAAACATGAAGGCCTAGCAGAGTCATGCAATAGCCGAAGGCCTAACTAGCGGAATAGGCCTCATAATGAAATAATACTCGTCATCTCAAACACCCGTTTTCGCTTCAACACCTGCATAGATGAACTTTGCAACTCAACGTCCTATTCCCTTCCACTCTCCTCTCCTCTACAGCCCGACCTATGTACAACCAACCACACAGAAACCAACCACAGGGAAACAACTGACAAAGGGAACGAGAGGGCACCGACACACGAACGAGAGAATATAGAACTTATAGACAGGCAGTTTATATTGCCCTTCTTACAAGAACAACCGCCCTTTCCCTTCCCATCCCACTTCTCAAGTTTTCTCTACGCCCCATACGCGACCTGGCCCATCGGCCTATCCTCCTCCATGCCAGACGCCATGAAGTTTGTCCGCGGGTCGCCCGTCTCCTTGGCGGCCGAGCAGCGCGCCATCGTGGGGGAGCTGGACACTTGGTGTTAGTTTCCAACCGCAATAGAAATAATAAAGGGGGGGGGGGGGACTGACCTTCTCGAGATGACGTCGGTAAAGTAAAAGTTCTCGACAACCTTGCGCAGCGGCGACCCCGTGGCCTTGGCGCCCTTGTTGTGGTCCACCAGTTGCACCTTGCTGAGCTGGCCCAGCGCGACAGGCTCGACGACGTCGTACGCGGCGAGCGCCGGGCTGATCTCGACCATGCGGTCCCGGAGCTGCGCGACGTCGTCGTAGGGGAGCGGCGCGCCGAGGAACTCGCTGACCGCCCGGATGATCTTCCAGTCCGTGCGGGCGGCGCCGGGCAGGCCCGTCGCGGCGCGCGTCATTTGCACGCGGCCCTCGGTGTTGATGTACGTACCGGCCTTCTCGGTGTAGGCGGCGCCCGGGAGGACGATGTCGGCGATCTGCGCGCCCCGGTCGCCGTGGTGACCCTGGTAGACGATGAAGGCGTCCTTGGGGACGTCGGCTTCGTTGAACTCGTCAGCGCCTAGGAGCCAGACGAACTTCGGCTTGATCTCGGCGACGGCGGTGGAGGGCGTCACAAAGCCGACCTCGAACGCGCCAGCCCGCGACGCGGCCCGCTGCAGGACGTTGTAGCCGTTCCATTCCTCGGTGAGGAAGTTGGCGGCGTTCTTGTCGACGAACTGGCCAACCACCTCGTAGAAGGCCTTGGCGTCGTCGTGCTCGGTGACGCCGGAGCCCACGACAATCATGGGCCTCTTGGCAGCCTGGAGCTTCTGGCCGAAAGGACCGGCCAGGGCCTCCTTGAGGGCGTTCAGATCAGTGCCGAGGTTCTCAAACTCGAAGGTGGACTCCCAAGTCTGGCCGACGACCCCGATTTCGAGGTCTGACCGCAGCCATTGCTTCCGGATACGGGCGTTCAGGACGGCAGCCTCGTGCCTTGGGTTCGTGCCGACGAGGAGGATGCAGTCGGCCGACTCGATGCCCCAGATCTTAGAGTTGAAAAGGTAGTTCGACCGTACATCGACGCCGTGGGCGACCGGTTGGCTGCCGTTGGCCATATCAAGAGCGAGGTTGTCGGAGCCCAGCTTGTTCGCAAGATCCTTCATGGCCACAAGAGATTCGACCTCAGTGAGCTGACCAGCGATAACCTTGAACTCGTTCTCCTTGGGCGCCAGTGTCTGATACGCGTGGGAGACCTCGGTGAGCGCCTGCTCCCATGTTGCAGGCTCAAATTTCCCTTCCCTGCGCACCAACGGCATGGTAAGTCTTTGGGTCTTGAGGCCGTCGCAGGCGAAGCGGGTCTTGTCGTCGATCCATTCCTCGTTAACGTCGTCGTTGAGCCTCGGGATAATGCGCATGACCTCCAACCCGCGGGAGTCCACACGAATGTTCGAGCCAAGGCCGTCCATCACATCAATAGATTCGGTGCGCTTCAGCTCCCAGGGACGAGCGCGGAAGGCGTAGGGTTTCGAGGTCAGGGCGCCGACGGGGCAGAGGTCGATAACGTTGCCAGAAAGCTCCGTGTCCAGGTTCTTTTCGAGATAGGTACCGATCTGGATATCGTTGCCACGGCCTGTCGAACCCATTTCCGGAGCTCCGGCGATGTCGTTGGCGAACCGGATGCACCGTGTGCAGTGAATACATCGGTTCATGGATGTCTTGACGAGGGGCCCGATATTCTTGTCCTCCACCGCACGCTTTCCACCAATCTCGTGGAACCGGCCACGGTCAGCGCCATACCGCATCGACTGGTCTTGGAGATCGCACTCGCCGCCCTGGTCGCAGATGGGGCAGTCGAGGGGGTGGTTGGCCAGCAGGAATTCCATCACACCTTCCCGGGCCTTATGTGTCAGAGGAGAGTTGGTCTTGACGACCATACCGGGTTGTACGGGCCATGCGCACGACGCGACGGGCTTGGGTGCCCGCTCGACTTCGACCAGACACATACGGCAGTTGCCGGCAATCATGAGTTTCCTGGCGAGGCATTTCGTTAGCTGCGAGGCGGGGGGGCGATCGTCGTTGAGGGTTCGCGAGACCTACTCATGGTAGCAGTATCTGAGACGGTCAGCATAAGACTCGAGCCATATACAACGTGAGTTGGCTGGTCGTACCTTGGAATTGTGACGCCGGCCTTTTCGCAAGCTTGGATCAGGGCGGACCCGGCTGCACCTTGATTAGCAATCCTGGGCGCTCAATTCGACCTCGCAGCATCTCCTCACCCTCGATCGAAACCTTCTTCCCATCTACAAGTAGTTAGCATCAATGCGGCGGGGCAATTGGCAGCGACGAGCAGGTCGAGGGAGGGGGAGGGGCACACCAATTGTGAGCTCGACCTCGGCCGGTCTCTGAGCTGTCGCTGAAAAGGCCCGGCTGGCCGCGCTGGCCGGGTGCTTGCCAGTCCGCCAAGCCGAGCGAGCCAATGTCTGCCTCAACATGGTGCCGTCTCGACGGAGGATATGGAGCGGAGATTCGGGGGGAGTGGGAGGCGGGGTGGCTATCTCCAAGCGGTGGTGGCCGCAAAGTCGTGAGCTTCTTCTGTCCAAGCAGCGGCACGTTTCCTGCCCGGCGGAGTGCTTGGACGAGGGCCGCCCGGAAGAACATGAAGCTAGCGGCCCGCTTAGCCAGCCAACCACGGCTCGCAGTTTGTAAGCTCGCAGCCTTTTAAAGACCCCCACATTTCGCAGCTCTTTCGAATTTGAACTTTTTTTCTCTCCATTGTACTTCTGGGCACTTATTGTAGGGCGATTTTGTCGGCGATTTGGCACATTCGTGCTGGATTGCACTTCCACCGAGTCATCCTCTATCATGTGCTCCTAGATTGATATTTCGGCTCCGATTATGGAAGCATGTGAGAGCTCTTCAGGTTCGCTGAGCAACGCCTCTTACCGCCGGTTGCCACATTTCTACCAGGCTCTCTTCCGTCAAGAGACACCCTGCGACCTTTTTCGACGCCTTGACGACACGCCGTCTAAACGGCCTTCGACTGCATCGGGGTTCATAATTGCATTGGGGAAACCGTAGCTTGTTGATTCATGACTAAAACCTTCTGATGCCCGATCGCTCCTCTGGCCGCTTCCCAGCGTCGTCAACCCTCGCCATTTCCTGCTCGAGACAGATGAGGTAGCGGTCCTTGATGCCCGCCATGTGTTTCTCGAAACCTTCCAGTTCAGTCAATCCCCGCTCAACCATATTGAGCAGTTCCATCACCGTCTTGTCCCGGAGTGACGCGTTGGGGGGTACCGGCGCGGGGCCCGGCCTGGGCATGTCCCGGACATTGTAGTCCCTACCGGGCATGGCCGGCGCCTCCATGTTGGCAATGATCTCGTCAACCTCGCTCGGGGCCAGTCCCGGGTTGATATCCGGCAGCCCCTGTGCTTCCTCGATCTCTGTGGCTTCCAGCACGATCCGCTTCTTCTCCCGCTCGAACATGTAGAGGAGGTTTTCCTTGACGCCTTCACGCTGGCAGTCGATGGTCTGGAGAATCCTCTTGAGACGCTCAATCCGGTCGCGCGGCGGCTCTATTGTAAGGAAGTCGTCTTGTAGTGGCACAAATATGCTGGGCGCGATGTTATTGAGCATCGGTATCTTCTCCGAGGCCTTTGGCCCCATGCTTGCCGGGGATTGTGCCGACTGCGGCATGACCGATTTGCGCGGGGTTCTGACGGAGAGGTTGTGTGATTATGGGCAAACGCAAACGAGCCAGGCTTCAGAAGATGCGCCGGGTTAAATACCAAACTATTGAAGGTATTGTTAGGTACTTGCCAGCGGGGTAAGTAAACGAAGCAGACGATGGACAACTTTGTTGTTCTGGATAACTACCTAACCATCGGCGATGCTTCACCTACCGAGCTGCAGCCGTGCAAATTACCTTACCGTAATTACACCTTACAAAGTATGGACGATCGGGGAAGGTTGCCAGTTCCAGTACATGGCAGATTCATTGCCTGTCTATACTGACTAGTACCAGATACCTAGTAGACACCATCACTGAAATCTAGAACAGTAGGCTTCTCAAGCACATCTGCAAGGCCCTTGACGAACAATTGGTGAACCGGATCCGTCGTCACATAATAGTCTCTATCCTCGGGAGACGCAAACTCGAGAACGAATCCATGGGTCATTCCGTTCTGCTTGCCGTCAGCTAACTGATGTAGGGGAAGCAAATGGGCTGTTCAATGCTAAAGTAACACGACCGCACCTGCAGGCCTTCTGGCGAGTTGTCCTTTCCACATCTCAAAGAGAGAATGTAGGGCCTTTTGGTCGTAGGGTGGATGCAATTGTCTTTCAACGATAGAAAACGTGCGCAAACCTAGGTAAATAATTGCGGCATTAGAATTGTACATCACTACATCTGTACGAAGTGAGTGTCCATTATTGAATATGGAGATATGAACGTAGACCTGGGGTGCGAAGCGCGTACAGCCTTGACAGCTTCCGGGTCGGCCTCAGCCTTGAATTGGAAGAGGACGACGTGAACGAGGCTCATGGTTTTAGACTAGTGCGGAAATCTCGGGCACAAGGAAGATGATGCTTGAACTGCGGGGAGAGGAGAGGTATGAGGTTGAGAGACGGGTCCCTCAAATGTCACGGAAGGAGACAGCCGCCCCGCTTGCGGAGCTCTCCCATGCTGAGAATACCCTAACTCTTGTGTTATGTTCTAACATTGAACATAATATGCCTACTACGGCGTGGGCGAGTCCAGCTCTACACATACATTTGCGAAAGAATGCCTCACAGCCCTAGAATACTTCTCATCGAAGTCTATAAATTATATAAAAGTATTTGTCTAAATGGTTCTGTGCATGATCCAGCTTCATGATTTAAGGTCATAAAATATTTCCTCTTGGGCTCCGGGCCTATACGGATGGTTTCGGCTTGAGGCGAGGTTTGTACGCAATGACGAAGCTGTGAACTCAAGCCGTGGGTTGCACCACCTCTGAAGATACAACTCGGCCCTCGTTGGTGTGGGAGCCACTTTGGTCCCAACACTCTAAGTTCTAAAATGATGCATGCCACGGCGGTTTCTCTCGCAGTGCAGACCTCAGCCGAGCCGACTACCTCGGGGAATAGAGGACGGATGCACTGAGCTCAGCCGTGTTGAGTTGGTTTCTCCGACGGCGAGATGATTCGAAGAGTGTGCTGGGTCTCGGCGTGTAGACGAACGACGGTGTTCTTGTCTGTGACGGTAGCGTAGCGTAGCGCATGTGCCGCGTGATTTTAGCGAAACAGGCGGGCAGTCATCCTCTGCATGAGGCAATGCCTCCCGTTTTGATTTGGGGGGCAAAGTTGCAGTTAGGGCACCCATGGGTTTGCACGAGACCCATGAAATCAGCATTGATGATCGCTGCATGGATGAATGTAGGCCGGACGCGAGAGGCTGACGAGTTTCCAGCCAGTCGAGAATGGATGGTGTCCTGAATCGACGAACTGCCGGTCAAGCTTCCCCAACAGCCGCCTTTGTTAGCCTGCTGGACGGTTTCGGACAACGTTGAGCGAAGCTTGACAACTTCGAGACACCCGACGGCGTAGTTCCTCGACGCGAACCGCGTGGTGGCGGAAAGATTGGATGTTGGTCAGGTTGGGGTAAAGGCCACCAAACCTGCGAACCAACAACATGCTCGGCGATACCTCACCGAGCTGGCAAGATCTTTCGGATGTACTCTCGTGCAAGCCTGAAAATGGATCGCACGTTGTCTTCGAACCGCCTGTCCTTTCTCTTTCGCATCCACAGGAGTAGCAAAAGCAAGAGGGCGACGTCGACGGTAATGTGTTTCGTGACGGCCCAGAAAATCCACCCCACCCACGCGAAGACGCCTTTTTCCCTACGCGATCTCCACTCGCGACCTGTGGCGATCTGCTCTCGCAATGCCGCAATCTCCGCCGACAGCCTGACGATGGCTCGCTCCATCCGCTTCGACCGCTTGTCGTGCCGCCGAGCGTACTCGCCGGGGTCGTCCTCCGCTTGGTCGGCTAGCTCGGCCATCCGCCGTTCTGACTCGTCCTCCTCGCTCATAGGACTGAGCACCTTCATCGGCCCCTCACTCCCGCTCGTCGGCGACTGGAACCGGCGAATTACGGGACTCGCAATGATCCCCCCACCACCCTGTTCAGAGGAAGACCCCGCCGCGCTGGGGCTGTTGCTCTTGACTTGATTCCACACAAACTCCAGCTCGGCCACCAACTCCAGACCGTTGGGCGTGCTGGCGTACTTGTGCATGGTCTCTATCAGCGCTTCGACGTAGCGGCGCTTCGCCTCGGTGCGTGGGATGCCCTTCTGTGAATTCCACGCGTCCCACTTGTCTTGTTCGCGGACCACGTCTTCGCTGCTGCTGCTTCCGTTGCCGGTGGCCGAGGGCCGCTCCATGACGCCATCGACGTCGCCTTCCATGGCCTGTTTGTAGAGGCCATAGAGACGCATGCGGTCGCTTGGCGGCGGCCGGGCGGCCCCGGTCTTGGGGATCTTTTTCACGGTGTTGAGGGCATGGACGAAGACTCGGTCTGTTTGACGCGGGCGAAGGGGGGGTGGTGTCAGCCTGCTGTGCAGGAAGCCTTGCTGCATATGGAGTAGGTCGTGAGGGGAGGATGCTTGTGCTCACCAATTGAATCCGACATTGCGTCTTAGACTTGGGTCCCGTACCGATACGGGGCTACGGGCTCGAAAACGAGTGGTTCGAAGATGGTATGTCCTGTCGTGGTTGTGTTCGGCAATTTCGGTGCAGCTGTGTGCTCGAGCTCGTGCATGTAGAGGGGCAGTTGAATTCACTCTCTTGCCGGAGGTAACTCCCGTCAGTGGCAACTTGTAGGATCGGTTGGGAGGGACGCGGTTGGCGTGATCAAGGCGCTCTGGAGTAACTGGAACGAACAAAACATGCCGAGATGTTCTAAGCTTCTAGAAACTGGAAAACTGTTCACTGCTAGAAAACAACAAACACAACCTCCTCCACTCTTATGGGTTCATCTCGGCCGAGGGACGGTTCGTCGCGTTTTCGTCCGCAGGTGATGTAACAATGACACCCCACAACCTCAGCGCATTCGCTCCGTGCCAAAACGGCCTTTGCCTCGGCAGCGCGACTCGATTGGACCCACTTCCCCAATCTTCCGCTGGAACGCGAACCCGAGTCTGGGGCGAGCCCCGCTTTTAATTACGGCGAGAGCGTCGAGTTTGGCGGCTTCCATCGACACGTGAAAATGCGACGATGCTCACCACTTTTTCCAACTTGAACGTTCAAGTTGGAACATAACGATTGAGAAAGCCGGATGTTGAGATACCTTTGGGGTAAACATACCAAGCGAAATTTATGGCGGAATATGCTCCACATGCTCTGAGCAAAAATAAATGCATCTAGATAGCGACTCTGCGTATCTTGCTGTGTAGGAAAGGGAGTTCCCGAGGCCCAGCTCATTCACCAAAGCCAAGTGTAGCGCATGAACTGCAGGAGATTAGCGGATCTGGATGTGCGTTGGAAGCAACATCTCGGCAGTTTAGACCATCACGAAAGAAGCAAGAGTGAGCAGAGCGTCGGGCATTGATATGCAAGTCGTCCCTTTCATCAAGGCGACAACCCGAAGTAAACCGAAAAGGGGCCTCGTACATAGCTACCTAACTACCCACCCACCTACCTCCCTACAGGGAGCGAGCCGGCGAGATTTTGCTGCTGCTTGTTTCCTCTGTCCTTATTGGGCAGTTATCCATCTACTTTTTGAGCATGTCATTCTTCAAACCAAAGCTAGTCTGGACCCTCGTGTGACGATATCGATTGCATTTCACTGAAGTCTGTCCCTCGATCTGGGCTGTGCCTCGTGGCGCTGAATTACTCTTCTTAACTAACACATTATCTAGAACATATTGGTAACGATGTTGTGGCTTGGGAGCGATAAACACCTCATTCTTATGTTGAATGTGCAAAGCTAGCTCGATGGTGTAGCTTGATGCCGTTGCATACCACCATTTGTGCTTTGTTTTATATCACACCCTCGGCCCATATTCTACGCGGCCTTCTCAGCCTGCGCCGCCCTAGCGGCCGCGAGAGCCTTCTTTTTTTCGCCGAATTTCTTCATCAGCTTCTTGTTCTCCATCGCCCTGACCGCAGCCTTCTGGCCCGCCTCCTTTTTCCCAAGCGCGCCGCCATGCCCCAGCTGCAGGGCCGTCTCCCCCCACCCTGTCAAGAAGCACCCCACGAAGAACAACTCCTGGTTTGTATTCCGATCCTTCTTCCCACCGGACGGTAAGTCCTTGTACTCAATCCTCACTCCGTGCCCTCCTATCAACTGCTCCAGCTGCGTCTTCGGATTGAGCTCCCGATCCTTCACCCGCGACCCGCTCTCCTCCTCGCGGATCTGCCTCTCCAGCACGGGGCCCCACAGCAGCTTCAACCACTCCGCCGCGCGGCGCATCCCGTTCTCCGGATCCGACCGCACGATGGCGCCGACATAGGCCTCGAAGATATCGCCCAGGGCCTTGGCGCGCTGCTTCTCGCTGGCCTTGGTGCCGTTGGGGCGGCCGCCCAGGCCGAACTCGGCGGGGAAGTTGGCGCGCCTGTCCAGGCCGTAGTGCACCGAGAACTGGCCCAGCGTGGTGTTGCGCACCAGCATCTCGCGGTAGTGCGACGACCGGCCCGGGTCCAGCGTCGGGAAGGTCTGCGAGATGAGCTCCGACGCGATCAGCTCCAGGTACACGTCGCCGATCCACTCGAGCTGCTCATAGCTCGGGTCCGACAGGTTCTTGCGCATCCCCGAGTGGGTGAGAGCTGCCGTCTCGAGGGCGTTGTCTAGCACGGGTGGCAAGGGCGGGTGGTCTTTGGCGATGCTGTCGGAGGTCCATTTTGTGAAAATGGTCCAGGGTGGTATTTGAGGTGAGGCTGTGGCGGTGGTGGAGGGTTTGATGCGTTTTGAGGCGGGTTCGGGGGTGGTCGTTGGTATTATTGAAGGCGCTGACGGGGTCGCCGACTCGCTGTGGGTGCGTTTTGTCATTTTGAGATGTGGGGTGAGTGGTTGGTGGTGAGTGAAGTTGAGAAATGACAATGATGAAGAAATCAAGATCCGATGTAGATGATCCACCCTCGGCAATGTTCTGCAGCGCACTGCAGTGGGCGAAACCGGCTTACTAGATCTCGGAAAATAGTAGATGAGGCGTGGCCGACCAGTTTGAAACCATCCCGGCTTGCTACCTGTGAGTCTCTTCGTTGATTTTAGTACTGTGTAATCGGAAGCGCTTGTTATGTGTATGTAGGAGGCGACCTGGACCCGACTGGATTTTGGCGTTGCCAAGTCTTCAATTGCCCACACAACTGCAAGGGTTCGCTGCGGCCCCACCATAAGAACCAAGATGATTGGATGTTAGCAAAACCGCCCGAGATCTTCGCAACGTCAAGTCTCGCATCTCTTCGACCGTCCCATTCGAGCCGGTCCGCCCATTTCATGTAGCGGCAAGATGTCGGTCCCTCGCGCGCGGCTGCTCGCCTTGATGAAGGTATGCGTCAGCTCCCAGCCTACAGAATCAACATAATGCTAACCAGACCAGGCTCAATGCCAGCTCTTCTCGACCACATACAACCCCGAAGGCGTCCGCACCGGCAACAAGATCCTGCGACAGCGACTCAGGGGACCCGCCCTTGCCTCGTACTACCCCCGCAAGGTCATGTCGTTCCGCGATTTCCAGGACGAATTCAGGGCACTCGAGCTTGAGGTTGAAGACGACGACGAACTCGACCGCCTCGAACACGTCGCAGCGTGCGTCATCCCGTCCCATTATACGCCGTTGTGCTAGTCTAACAGATAACAGTCTCAAAGCTCGTGGGAAGGGGACACCGAAGAAAGGGAAGGATCGGGGTATGTTTCGGCTGTCGAAGTCTATCCGAGCGCCTCGAGCTGTGCTAACAGTGACCAGACAAGAAAAAGAAATAAGCAATCGGGCAAATAAACCACACTTACGGCACGAGATGTACTACTACTGTATAGAGGAGGGCAAAAATATACCCGAATTGACCACACGAGTGTCCTGTCCTGCTGAGCTTGGGTTTATCCGCGAGCACTTGCGGGGTGGTAGATATATTAAGGGCAAGCCGGTCGCAGAGCCCCTACAGGTCTTTCCAGACCGACTGCCCAGCCGCGAAGGAGGCATCTAGAGAACATATGCGGGAGGGTGCCTATCCTGCCTAAGACCTAGCAGGTATTGGCAGGCAGTGGGAGTCAGCATCAGTTTCCATCACCATTCAACCTATTTTTCCCAGAGCCCACAGTGAGGCTCTTTCTCTTTGGCTTTGTCCGTTCTCTGACCTAAAAGCGCTGTTTATCCAAACACTTACTCTTCTCAGACAATCACCCTGCAGGGAAGAAGAAGCTCCCTTTGGGCTGTGGTCTGTGCTCTTTTGTTATGGGAATGCGCCCAGATTTGTGTTTCATTCTTGCACTCGAGAAAAGCTCTGGATCTCTTGATACTAATACAAAACTCTTTCTTCAGGTGACTGGCTGTATTGGGGCTATTACAGCAACAGACAAGAGTGTGCTCAGTGACGCTCAACTCAACGTAGGACTAAAGTCTTCCAGTATGTGAGTGCCAGGAGACAGCTGGACAAAGAGCCTCTTGCCCTACAAACCCAGTTTTACTCACAATCCGAGAACGCCATGTTTGGTGAAAATCCCAAACGGGAAACAACAACCCGCAGGGCATCGGTCTGGTTGGTCTTCGGCCCCACATCGGCCCCACTTACGGCCGATTCAAACCTCCCCCGGCCGGCACCTTCCTTCATGAACCCGATCATGGCCCGATCAGGCAGCACCGATCGGTTCTGTTCATTGAATACTTGCAAGCTTGGGTAGGTGTTGCCTTGTGGCCTCACAATCACTCAAATTGCAAAACTGACAATGGAAAGAACCTCGCTCTTCCAGGTTGACTTGGACCGGCCCCCTGACTCCAATTTATTTTTCCTTTTGGACCATCTGCGTCAACACACCCATCCGTCTTCCTCGACATCCAATTTTGATTCATTTGACTGCCATTTCCTTTACCCGATCTTCAATACGTCGGACGGTTGAGATCCACTTCCTTTCTAGTTGAATGTTCCCATCCGAGGTAAGCAAATCAAGAAACAAGGGGTTTGGTGTTCCCCCGGATTTTGTACCTGGTTGGCCTCAGTAGCGTTTCGGCGCCAACACCGAGGCCTCGAAAGCGCCTTCCTCCCCTTACCACCCCTTCCGTTCCGGCTCTTTTCATTGCAAATTATTTCTGCAGAGTCCTACTCTCCCCCTCCTCTGCCATCCTCCCATCAACTTGTTTTACTTCAACCCCTTCACTCTAAACCCCAAATCTACTTCTTTTGAACATCTTGATCATTTTCCTCACCATTGTCAAGTCGATTGCAGAAACAGCCACGAGTAATCACACGTTCGAACTAGCACTAGTTGCGGAAAACATCCCGAATCGACGCACCATGTCTGCAGCAGCAGTTATCGTCGGCGCGCCATCGGCAGGCCGGTCTAGCGACTGCCACGCGGCCACCCCTAGAAGCAGCTCGCAGGATGAGCAGGATGAAAACTCGAATGAGTTTGAGGATTTCATGGGTCACGAATCCAAAGTAGGTTAAAGCTGCCCCCAAGTCCTGGTCGGGTCCCAATTGGATGCCGGCTTTTCAGTGTACGCTCCTTTCAGTCCTTCACCTTTCTTGTCATCCCACTCTCAATTGATGGGACTTCTCCGAAATTATTCATCACATTACCCCGTTATCTTTGTCCGTCAACTACAAGAACTTTCCTCCTACCATGTCTTCGGCATCGGAGTATCTCGAGAAGCCCTTCTGACTCGGATTATCCAGGAAGCCGCCGCATCCCTTCCCCTCAAGAAACCTGTAAGCGCTCTGGCGACCTCCAAGATGGCGAATCAGAATTACCCCAAGGTATGTGGCGCCCCAGCTCTTCAACACAGCGATAAAACTGATCGTGATAGAAGTTGAAGATCAAGCATGAGTCGTTGTCACCGACCGACTCGTACCCGATGGACAAACTCTACGCAAAGCTCTCTGAGCAGCATTCGATTATGCAGCAGCAGACCGAGGCCCCAAAGGCTGCTGATGACGAGACGGCGTATACTCGCGGTTTCGACCACCAGTCGTCGTGCAGTTCGCTGCCCCTCACTCCAGCCATCGATGTTTTCCCCGCGCCCACCGCGCCGGGAATTCGATCTGCGAGCGCCACCCCGATTGAGGGCCAGGCGACTGCTGAGGAACTCTTGCGGCTCAAGCTCGAGCTTGCCCAGGCTCAAAGCAAGATTTCGCGATTGGACCAAGAGCTCGCACACAATCGCGTCATGCCAGAGAGTGAGTGTGTCACACCAGTGCTGGTTCCCGAGCACGACTACGCTTCCGCTATGGTGAACCCCAGTTCACCGCCCTCCTCTCGAGTCGGTGCTGGTGCCTTGGCGCTCAACGCCTCGGGCAAGATGCCGCCGTTTTCTCGCGAGCATAGCTGGATGGGCCAGGACGGCACTCCCTCAGAAGTTGGCGACCCGCTACCAGCCACGGGTTTGAACCGTCCTCGAGGCATCTGGAATAATAACACCAAGCCCGCATTTGGCGGCTCCTACCCCCAGGGCCAGATGATGATTGATGGACCCCAGCAGATGCCGTGGCCCAACACCCGCGCCGCCAGCTATGAGCCAACCTTCCCGCCACCCGGCATGGACATGTACCGGCAAGACCGAATGACTCCTGACCAGGATGCGATGAGACCCGTGGGCCGCCGTAGCAATCGATATGATAATCGGTTTGGATCGTCGAACAATTTTGGTGGCGGTTTTAACGGTTACAACATGGGTCCTGCTCCCTACGAGATGACGCAGGGTTATTCCGCCGGCCCGCAAGCCATGATGAGTGGGGGTATGGGAATCGGGCCGTACTCGCCTTACCAGCAGCAACCGGTGGGGACTGCGCTCTCTCCTCATGCCACCGAGTTCACGTCGGCCAGCTCGTCGTGGAAAGGGGAGGTAAGTGAATGATCGACTAAGGCTTCGTGCGAATCATCGCTAACGTGGCTCTCCAGACTCTAACTGCGGACGGCCAAACCTATGTGTCGCCCACCACCGAACCCCTCAATTACCGCCGCCTGCTTGACCGGAATGTTTCTTGCGACTGGAAATACATCGTCGACAAGATCGTCTGCAACAATGACCAGCAGGCTTCCATTTTTCTGCAGCAGAAGCTCAAAGTTGGAACTCCCGAGCAGAAGTACGACATCGTCGAGGCTATCGTTGCCCAGGCCTACCCTCTGATGATCAACCGTTTCGGCAACTTCCTGGTGCAGCGCTGTTTCGAGCATGGCACTCCAGAGCAGGTCATCAAGATCGCCCAGGCCATTCGCGGCAACACGCTCAACTTGTCGATGGACCCTTTTGGCTGCCACGTAGTGCAGAAGGCATTCGACTCGGTCCCGGAAGACTACAAGGCGATCATGGTACACGAGCTGCTGCGACGGATTCCCGAGACGGTTATTCACCGCTACGCTTGTCATGTCTGGCAGAAACTGTTTGAGCTGCGTTGGACCGAGTCGCCGCCGCAGATTATGAAGTATGTCAACGAGGCCCTGCGCGGCATGTGGCACGAGGTTGCGTTGGGTGAGACGGGCAGCCTGGTTGTACAGAACATATTTGAGAACTGTTTGGAAGAGGACAAGGTAAGATGATGCCTGGCGCGTGGTGCCGGATCACCTATGTTCGTAGTTGCTAACTTCCCTATAGCGTCCCTGCATTGAGGAGGTCCTGGCCAACATTAATATTGTGGCCCACGGACAGTTTGGCAACTGGTGCATTCAGCACGTCTGCGAGCACGGCGCCCCGGCGGATCGCAGCCGGGCGATCGATCATGTTATCCGTTATGCTGCCGAGTACAGCATGGATCAGTTTGCCTCCAAGGTCGTTGAGAAATGTTTGAAGATTGGCGGCCCCGATTTCCTCGGCCGCTACCTGGACCGCGTCTGCGAGGGCCGCATCGACCGTCCCCGGATCCCGCTGATCGACATTGCTAGCGACCAGTACGGCAACTACCTCATTCAGTACATCCTGACCCACGCGGCTCCCCAGCACCGCGAGATTGTCGCCGCCCATATCCGGAAGCATATGGTCTCTCTTCGCGGCTCCAAGTTCGGCTCCCGGGTCGGCATGCTCTGCACCAACCACGCGGTTGCCACTCGCCCAGGCCCTGCCGTCGGTCCCATGCCGGGACGGATGGCTAGCAGCTCTCGCTACGGCAGCAGCTACCGCTAGGCCAGTGACTCTTGTCAACTTGGAACAGGAGCTCGCTTCACTCTTCTCTCACGGCCTTGCGGCTGCCGGGCTCTCTCCTCTTTTTGGTCCACCACAATAAATTTCGCGAACGTTTCTTAGACGGGAGTTCTCCTACACCATATGAGACTCTGTTTTACGAGCATCTTCGTCAGCACCTAATTTTCCCAAATCACCCGACATCCTACGCTCGGGAGGCTACTGCCCATTCGAGTGCCTTGGACACATCATGGTTATGGATTTTGCAATCTCGAACGGTTGCAGAACCCGTTTCGGAGGAAGGCTGAATCTGTCGTGTCAAGATCTAAGAGGGGCAGTCACCAACACCACCTCTTCGAAACGGGGCCGTTCTAGCATCCGTTCCAAACCCTATATAGCTCTGAGGAATCATTTTTCTTTTCTTTTCGGCAGACATCACCAGTGGTGGAAACGTGACGGACGCAAGGGCGGTAATGGTATCGGGATGTTACCACACGCTTTGCTTGCTGTTCTTTTTTTGTGCTATCAGGAGGAGACGGAAGATCATCGTTCGCTGAAGATGCATGGCCCGCTATGGATTACCTGGCCTTGTCCATGTAGTCGGATAGTTTCTCGCTCATAGTCTCTCGTTTATCGACCGATGATTATTATTCTTTGTTTGTCGTAACTTGCGTGATGATGGCGCGGCATGTGAACCAGCCAGACCGTCAATGGAAGAGAAGAGAAACGTTCGTTGAAATCGTATCAAACATACACCAAACGCTGGTCCTTTGCCCCTTACGGAAGAATCACGAGCTGCAGCTACACTGCATCGCCCTCTCGGTCTTGGGCACATCACCTGTCCACCGCACCTCCTCTTCCTTATCGCCCTCATACACCGCGCCATCGAACTCCCTCCCGGCCCAGCTATCCTCAAACGGATGCAGCGCCATGTGCATGACCCTCTTCAACACCTCCCTCTCCCCTCCCTTCTCCACCCGCCGAATCACCTCATCCAAAATCCACCCGCGCGGCACAAAGTTGGGATTCACCCTCTTCATAGCCGCCATCCGCTCCGCGTCCGCCTTGTCCGACACGGCCCCGCTCCCGTTCCGCCCCCCATCCACGCCAGCCTCAGTCCCAGCACCCGCCGGGGTGCTGGAACCCCAGTCCTCGAGCGTGCCCCAGTCCTGCACGACGCGCCCGCGCCACGCCGCCAGCCAGTCGGCCACGCGCTGCCGGCCGGCGCCCGCGTCCCCGCCCAGGCCCGTGATGGTGCCGTCGCGGTCGAAGAAGCGCGCCGCGCGCTCGAGCCGCGCGGCCGGCGTGCCCAGGGACGAGATGGGCAGGCTGGACAGCCGCCGGAAGAAGAGCGCGTAGTCGAGTTCCAGGGCTTCGAGCGTGTCGAGGAGGGGGGAGAAGAGGGTGTCGAAATCGGTGGGTTGTTGGGTTTTGAGGCCGAGCCGGGCGGTGAAGAGGCGTTTGTATTCGGCGAGGAAGACGGCTTTGTATTCGGCGCCGGCTTGGTTGATGAGCTTTTCTGCGAGGGTCACGATGGAAGGGGCGGTGGTTTCGGTCGGGCCGGTGCTGATGACGGTGGGGTCGTCGACGGTTGTTCCCGAGCCGAGGAGCTCGCCCAGGCTTTCGCCTAGGCGCACGAGGTTCCACCAGATGATGGTCGGCTGGTTGCGGTAGCTGTAGCGTAGGAGGTAGTCGTCGTGGTTGGGCGTGTACGCCGGGTCGAAGTTGTCCATGAAGGCGAAGGGGCCGTAGTCCATTGATAGGCCGAAGAGGGATGTGTTGTCCGTGTTGAGCACCCCGTTCATGAAGCCGTACACCTGCCACTTGGCCACGGTCAGCGCGTTGCGCCGCACGATCTCGCGGTACAGCCGCGCGAACCGGTTCTCTTCGGATCCCGGCGGGCCTTGGATCGTGTCCCGAGGAATGTTGCGCTGCGGGACGGAGGTTTCGGATGGGTCGTCCGGGTCGTCGAGCCGGCCGGGCAGGTTCTCCCACCCGCTGAAGACGTCCTCCGCCACGTAGGTGGCGAGGCGCCGGATGAGGTCCCGGTCGCCGCGCGCGCGGAGGAGGTCGAAGGTGCCGAAGCGCAGCCAGCTCTCGGCGAAGCGGACAACGATGGCCCCCGGTTCGAGACGCTCCCGCCTGACTTTGCTATGGGGCAGCAAGCTGATGGCGAGGGCCCTTGTTGTGGGGATTTTGAGAGCGTTCAGGGCCTCGCTGACGACGAACTCGCGGATGCTGCTGCGCAGGACGGCCTTGCCGTCGGCAAAGCGGCTGTAGGGCGTCATGCCGGCGCCCTTGAGCTGCACTTCGTAGCGTACGCCCGAGCGCGGGTTTGTCGACTCAAAGAGACTGATGGCTCGCCCGTCGCCGAGCTGGCCTGCCCAGTCGCCGAACTGGAACCCGCCGTAGCACTGCGCCCAGGGGTAGCCGGGCCCTGAAAGGGTCTCAGAGTCCCAGCCTAGGATCTTGTTGCCGACTACCGTCTCCTTGAACTCCTCCGTCTCTGCCTCCGACTGCGCCAGCCCCAGGTCGCGCATGGCTGCTGGGGATACGGCCAGTAGCTCTGGCTCCTTCTGGGTCTCTGGGCGTACCCATGTGAACAGAGCACCGCGCACCTGGCGGGGGCCGAGATCCTCGCGCGATGCCTTGTGGCTGTCGGCCGGGGTCGGGAAGAGCTGATCTGCAGGAAGCGCTGAGGTGAAGTGCCATGATTTGGGAAGCGCGGAAAGTGTGACTCCCTCGCTATCTCTTTGAGTCGACGACGAGGAACTGTTGGGTGCGGCCATGGCGTTGGGGTTGGTGAATGTGAATGCTGAGTAGGATCGGCTCCAGGGGCCTCGAAACTGTTGCGCGACTGCTAGACAGCGAGCAGCGGGCTGGAAACGCATGGGGTTGTCTTGTGTAAAGTCTCCAGCTGATAATGCCGAGGGTCCCGGTTGCGGTGCGGATTCCGTTCCGGGCTCGCTCGGCTTGCAGCGGGCAGTTGAGATGACGGCGTGGGTTCGGAGCTAAAATAGTTATGGGGAGTATCAGAGATCCTAAATACTGCGTCCGCGCCTCTGCGATATGCGATATTTATTATATTAATGGCAAGCTTTGGCGTATGTGCTCATAAAGTCTTGTCTGACCATTTGGCAAGTCAGTCAGTGAGTGAGTGGTTTTGTAGAAGGAATGAGCAACCAACCCAGATTACATCGACCTACCTTACACAGTTAAACGGCAGGCCCGCCGGATGCTCAGGTCCGGGTGGCGCCCCGAGGCGATGGAACAAGCGGGCAATGTCTCCAGGGATCTGCATTGCGGCGTCATTGCCCCTGTATTCTTAGCATGTAATCTGTTGTCGCGTTTCTGCGGCGACTTTTAGTGGCCCCGCGGCAGGAGGTCCTCAGGTGGACCTGAGCACTGAGCTCCTGAACCTACACAGTATTGTGTAAGGTCCATAGATAGGTACCTAGGTAGGTACTTGTACGTACAGAGTACACAATTCTTCGTTATGGCGTCATAGATCGCATTTATGAGGCGGCACTTCAAAGCTCGTGCTTCAAACCCCGCAATCTCCAAGTCGGCGTCGGTGCCGAGTGCCCCGCACCGGCGGCATGAACCATTGGGGGGGGCACGGCTTTCTACTGTGTAGGTGTAGGTCGAGCTCGGTGCTAGACTCCCTACTTTTGTAGATGGCATATTTGAATAACTAAATCACGGATTGGCCGTTAGTCTTCGCCAGCAGCGATTTTACATAGTATTACTCTCTTTCAAAACTTGTCAAAATGAATTCGGACACATCCACGTTCCACGCCGATGCTTCGGGGACCGCTCCCAAGCAGACCGAGTACATCCCCTTCCTAAAGCTGAACGACGGACATGAAATCCCCATGGTAAGTAGCATGGGAATAGCCCTCAGTGTACGGCACACCCTGTTTACACCGCCGGTCTAAGCTCGGCTACGGTCTCGGGACAGCCAGATTCAAACGGGGCAACGCAGACAAACTCGACGAGAACATCATCAACGACACCGTGACCGCCATCAAAAATGGCTACTACCACCTCGACGGCGCCGAGGGTATGCCTCCCCCTTCCCCCCCTTACCACCCCCATCCTAACCCAAACCCTCCTCCTCCGCCTTCTAGCCTACGGCAACGAAGCCGAGCTCGGCGCCGCCATCGCGCGCTCGGGCGTGGACCGGTCCAAGCTCTTCATCACGACCAAAACATCCTGCCGGGCGGGCGAGACGGTCGAAACGGCCTTCGCGCGGTCACTCGCCAAGCTCGGCGTCGACTACGTGGACCTGTACCTGATCCACAGCCCCTTCTGGGCGCGCTCGCCGGCCGAGCTGCAGCAGAAGTGGGCCGAGATGGAGGCCGTGCGGGCGTCGGGCCGCGCCCGCTCCGTCGGCGTCTCCAACTACCTGCGCGAGCACCTCGAGGCCACCCTGCAGACGCCCGGTAGTGCGGGTCCGCCGGCCGTCAACCAGATCGAGTACCACCCCTACCTGCAGCACGACCCGGACGGCCTGCTGGCCTACCACCGCGACAAGGGCATCGCCCTCCAGGCGTACTCGCCCCTGACGGCCGTGACCAAGGCCGCGCCGGGCCCTGTTGATCCCGTGTATGAGCGCCTCGCGGAAAAGTATGGTGTCACCCCCGGGGAGGTTGCGCTCAGGTGGTGTCTTGATCAGGGGATTGTTGCCATCACCACGAGCTCCAACGAGGAGCGGTTGAGGACTTGGATGCAGAGGCTGCCGCTCTTTAAGCTGACGCCCAAGGAGGTGGGGGAGATTGCGGAGAAGGGGAGGGAGAAGCATTTTAGGGGGTTTTGGGGGAAGGAGTTTGCTGAGGATGATCGTCGTTAAGTTGCTGGTGCGCGGGTTGGATACAAGCAGTCGGATAACGGCCGTGCCTTAGAGAGACGAGCATATTCGGTGGAAGTAATTATAGTCAAAGGCCTGCAATAATCCAACCAATTGAGTCACAGTGGCGAGCACCACCATGATGTGAAATAGTTGATGGGAGGAGCCCCATATATCGAATTTGCCTGGATATCGACTCTCGGGAAACTTGGTCTAGGGAAATGCAGGAGTCAGGATCAGTTATGTTGCCATCAAGTGTGCGACCTCGGGAAATCTGGAGTCTTACAGCGTAAAAAAAGGTTCCAGCCAGAAGGAAGCCCCCTTCGACCAGATAGTAGGGCATTCCGGATTGCTTAACCATTTGCGACCAGCCGAACATCGTGATTCCATGTATCAATGGTGCAAAGCCAGACGTACCAAGCCCCACGAACGTGAGTGTTCGGAAAATGCGGAACTCGCGACCCTGGAATCTCGGACTGACCATGATTCCGATGGTAAGCGCACCGAGAATTCCAGTCTGCCAACCAAAGTAACTGTCAGATACAAGATACAAGTGTATGGGGCACACGGACATCGACTCACCATAGACCAGTAGATGTTGCGTTGCAGAGATTCGCAGTAGAAGACCATGCGTATTCCCGAGATGAAATCGCCCACTGTCAAGAAGGCTATGCCCACCAGATCAAGCTGTAGACAGAGTTGTTCCACCTTGTGGGAGTGGTTCAGCAAGGTGTGGTATATCGTTGACAGCCCCAAGCAGATAACGGCAGTCAAGAGGAAGAAGGTGAAGATGAGGTAATCAGTGGCCGTGACCGTGGAGTATCTACTTGCAAGATACTGTTGGATATACCACTCGCCGAGCAGAAAGGCGATCCCTGGTATCAAGTGGGAATATATGTTTACCGACTCGTTGTGAAGATAGGACCAACTGCTGAATGAGACCTGCGCCGAGCCTGAGATTGGGCGATAGCCATGCCGAATGTACCCGCTATCCTGTTGCCATTCCGGAAGCTCGTCAAATGAGAGAAGAACTGGGCGTGCCTTGCTGGCTTTGGGTTTATTTCTCCAAAATCTTTCGTGCGCGTAACCACTTCCCGCGACAGGTAGCTCGTTGCGCTCCTCGGCTGGTTGCGAGGGCGAGACCCGACGATGAGCAGGAGGCATTGCTATCGCGCCTGGTGGCAATATGGGAGACGATACTTGGAGGGGCAGGCTGGGACGGGAAGAAGGGCTTTGTTGGGCTTCCATGCTTCCATTTGCTTGGGAGGCAACTGAGATCTAATTGAAGTTGCTGACCGCCGGAGGTAACCCCCTTATCTAGGCCCGGGAATTAGAAAATGGTATGGCATCTAACACGGTGTTAGATGCCAACTCCAAGGCTTCCAAATCCGGTATACTTTACAACCTACGACCAGGGCACATAGGCAAACACGGGATCCCGTCCGCTCCGACCCCCCTCGTTAACCTCGCAAGGGCCGGATTAGTAGTTGGGTCGGTGACCAGCGAATCCCCGGTGTTGTATGTTTTCTTTGTTGTTCTTTTGTCACCCTGCGGAAGACTTTAGGATAGATGTTTGATAGGCGCTAGTTACTTGTTGCGATTCATGTTTAGGAATTGAAATACAGGGGTTGCTAAAGTTTAGACGCGTCTGTCCTACCCAAGGTCCATACCAGGTAGTTCGTTGCGCCGCTTACAACTCATCGTCTGATTCTGTTTCGCTGCCCTCGGCCGGCGGCGGGGTAGCAGCCTTGGTCTTCCTGACCGGTCTCTTCGGGGGGTGTATCGCGACGTTCTTACCTTTCCCTGCCTTGCTGGTTGCTGCTGCACTGGTCTTAGCTGTCGGCTTCCGTTGCTGGCGAGGCTTAGGCGGTGGTGACGGCGCCGGGGCTGCCTCTTCTTCGTCCGCCTCGCTCCCGGTCTCGGTTGCCTCGCCATCGGTGGTCTCCTGGTCCTCCGACTCGGGACTTTCCTTGATCTCCTGCCGTGGTGATGGCTCCTTCGAATCGACATCCATCTCCTCGACACCAGTGCTGGGCGCCACCTTTTCGAACCCATCATCTGAATCGGAAGATGATCCGCCCCCGGAAGCATCCTCGAGCGCTTTGCGCTTCGCACGCCGGGACTCGGCCGGTTTGCCGTCTTGTGTGATGTCAGGACGCGTGGCTTGGTAGGCGCGCGCCGCGTCAAGCTTCGAATGGTCGACTTGGGCGGTGCTGAGAAGACGTTGTTGCTCGCGGATCTTGACCTTCTTTTCGTTGAGGAGTCCGCAGAACTTTTCCAGCATCTCAGCCTCCCTAGCTTTCTTGGACTCCGTAAGCTCGTCCAGCTGGTTCCTCAGTTCGGTGATGCGGGCTTCGAGGTCGGATACTTTGGCCTTCTCAGCGACTACTGTCTCGTGGAACTTCTCCCTTTCCACAGCCGCGCCGCCACACCAGTCAAACAGTTGTATAGCTTCATCCGCTTTGTGGTTGAGTGTCAGAGCGCCAAGGCGTTGCTGGAGAAGACTGTTAGCTTCGTGTCCAGTCTTTGATGATACGTGTAAAGACTTACGTTGATGCCTGCAACCCGCCGCCTGATGGTGATCGTAATCGACTTGCCCACATTAGCCTCCGCGCCCGCCTCGATCCCCTCAATCGGCTCAGCGCCGAGAAGCAAAGCCTTCAGGATGCTCTCCCATTCCTCCGACGAACAAGGACCACTAGGAACCCTCAGCTCACCAACCCGGTCGTGCCTTACTACGGTGCATGATCAGCTTTATTGAACAACCAAGAGATTGGTCTATACATAGATGGCCTATAACTGGCCTGCTAGTTTCGGAAAGAGGGACTCACACTTGACCACGTAAGGTTCCTCTCCCTCGGTGGCGACAAACTTGATGTTCAGCGGCTTGGATCCCGAGGGCGTTACCTCGCCCAGAACAAACGCGCCCTCTTCGTCGGTCCGAGGGACGCGGATGATGTGAGAGGACACCATGGTCTGCCTAGGTGGATGGATCGGATCCCGCGGCCGGGACGGGACGGAGATTGGTGGTCCGGCGGAATATACTGTTCCGTATTTTGCGGCCTTGCAGGTGGTTGATGGGAGCGGCGCCGCTGGGGTGAAACAGGCTGTGAGATTTGAAGGAGAGCGTCTTAATGCTCCGAAGTAATCAGATGTTTGATTCGTTTCACGCCTTTAATTCTTGTACAACGGCGCCGAAAAGCTTGGTGGGGGAGGATCAACCGTAGAGCGGGGACGCGGGAGTTTGGGAAAGTGTTGTTTAAAGGCCAATGCAAAGCTTCTATTTTCGTTTCATCCGTTCTTGCCCCAAGTTATCTATTCAAGTTGAAGAGAGATGGCGAAGCCCTGAATTTTGTGGAGGGTGGGAAAATCGGGATGTGTTGTTGAGCTCAGACCTGCAAGTCGCAGGCAGCAGGTGGGCTCAACTTTAGGCAACCCTGGGACTCAGAAGCACAGAGCAAAGACACAGAACGCCCAAACCACCCTCTCGATTTTCAAGCTTTCAACATAACTGCACAACGTGTGATGCAAATGACACTTTGAGCGGGGCGAGAATGGATAGTTTTCGCCATGAGGCCAGGAGTTGGTTTATCCCCAATTGTGGCGCCGCCGTGGTCCCACGATGTTATCGTCCTCGAACCGATGTGCGAGAGCTGACCTCGCGATTTATATGTGACACCGGAGTTTGATGCTTTCATGCCGCTGGCTCTAATATTCCGTCAAGCTCCAACATAGGGGGACGGGAGTCGACCTGGAAGCGGGCAACAGGCTCAACTCGTGGGTAGGGAGGGAGGGAATGAAGCAAATGTTCATGCTAAGACCACTCGATGCTTAGTTAGGGGGAAGGTGGGGAGGCGCGTTTCGCGTCATGAACGCGCTCCCTCCCCGTCAGGGCTGGACGAACCAGGTGGCGACAACGGCTGGTAACTGAGGTGACCCTGCACGAGCCAGCTTTAGGGTCATGGGGTGCATCCACGAAAGATTTGGTACCTGCATCTTATCGTTCCCTAGGAAACACGCGTGAACGTAACGACTGCAGGGTTTAAGCAAACATTATTTTTCTGACTCAGTCAGCCTTCATGTGCTGCTGCAGTGTTTTATCATCGGTTGTCAAGGCTTGCTCTCGAACCGGAACCGTGCCTGTCTCACGAGTGTGTGCGAGCGAATATTCTGGGGAGAGTGGGGTCGTGGGGAATCCGGCTTCGTTAGCCCGCCCAATAGTGGCTCCACCTTTGTCTCTCGGGTGCAGCTTGGCCCCCCTTCGCCTGCTTTCTGCATCCCTCTCCCGACTTTTCCAGCCACAGACCTCGATTTGACAGTCCCGCCATTTCAATTTCGCAAGCCCACGTCGCCTCCGCGCCTCCGCCGGGACAACACACACGACACCAGATATTGCTGCATTCTTCCAATTATCCTTCTTGTCGACCCACCCTGAAGGACTTCGATACCTCGAGCTCGCGCTACCCGCTTCATCCCGATTTCCCATGCAAACTATCTGCACAGCACCCCTCAACTCCGCACGTTCGTCCCATCGACCCGACATCGCATAATTGGGCAGAACTCGACTTGCTTGGTATCACACCTCCGTACCACAACCGCAACCCAATCCGACCTTTGCGCTCTTCGTCCCGAACCGAATTGATCAGTCAACTGTTGGCGATTGGTGGCCAGAGGCTCAGTGCTGTCGACTATGAATCCTCATCACTGATCACAACGCCCCGCGCTACACGTTGCAGTGTGCTCCGGTACGCTCGCCGCTCGCCGCGACCAAGGAGCCGCTATTCTATCACTCGCGCATAAACCCGCATTTTTCTTGGAGAGTCAGCCATGGACTCCTCCACGTTGCGCCTGAAGGCGCGTCCGCCCGTAGAGGATCAGATAGAGAACTGGGACGATGAGGACTTTATTATGGACGGGGACGATATCGGTTTTCCTTCCATTTCAAACTCGGTCAACGTCTCATCTAACCGCCGCGATTCGGCGTCCTCGTTCCGATCCGATTTCGAATCAATTCACGGGGAGGAGGAGAAGCAAGTTCATTTGCCAGACAATGACGAGAAATCGACTCTCGATGCGATCGCTGCGGCCGCAAAGGCCGGCATCCCGCTCCCCAAAAACGTCCCACCCTCGGCTCTTATGGGAGGCACAATCAAGCGACTTGGCGGCAGGAAGATCAAGAAGATAATCCAAGAGGACTGGGTGGATGACCTTGAGTTTCCCGATGCTGGACAGGCGTTGCAAATCAAATCCAGGGACAGCGCTCACTTTCCGGAAGTTCTGCGCCAGGTCAGCAACTCGGCCCAGCCGAGCCCATCAAAACCGCCAAGAGAGTTGCCCATAATGATGCAGGAGGAGCCCAAGGACACAAAATCGACCTCATCGAGCTTTATTGACCTAGAGAAGTTTCGAGACGCCGATGACGATGACGACTTTTTTGGAGATGGCGGTGACACCATCAAGGTGTCCAAGAAACGTAGCGCACCGAAACCTCTATCTTTAATCACGCCCCCGACTCCTCAGAAATCCACCGGCGGAATCCTTGGCGGTGATGACGACTTTGAGGATGATTTCGAGCTCCCGGAGGATGGCAAGCTGAAACTTTCGTCCAAGAGGGAGATACCGAAGACTCCAACCCTCACCAACATCCTAGAAGACCTCGACTGGGCCGAAGGCAGCCTCGGGACCAGGTTCGGCGGTACTCGACGGGATGCTCAATCCACCCGCAGTTCGTCTGTCTCCGCTTTCAGTCCCAGTATTTCGAGCTCGATCATGGAAAGCGAGGACGAGGCATTTGACGGCTTGATCATTCCAAACGGGCCACTTGATCTCGGGGAGAGGTTGAAACGCCGCCGCAAGAGCCGCTCTCCCGCGCGAATCCCGGAAGAAACCATCCATGAGGAACCCGCCAGGGAGGAACCCACCAGGCGGAAATCCGAGAAGGATGAAAAGGAAGACTTCCTCGCTGGTCTCGATATCGGTGACGGAGAAGTTTTCGACTCGAGAAAGTTGACACTCAACCGCAACATTCAGGTCAAGGCCACCAGACCCACCAGCCCTTCACGACCCAAGGCGTCGGTTGCGCTCAAGTTCACGAACAAACCCGTCACTGCATCCCGACTCCCGCGGCCTATGGGGCCGATGGTTAGCCACGAGCGATCGCATACCCAATCCTCGCTGGAACCTGTTTCTGAAAGCGGTGGCCCAATCCAGCGCGCCCATTCGAGGCGCTCTTTGTCTCGCATGGGAGGGCATTCAGCGCAATCTTCTGTAACAAGTATTGGTAGCGCTACGGCCCCAACGACACCCTCATCTGGGCAGACTGTAACGTCAACAACGCCGCGACGGAGGGAACTTGGCCAAAGGACATCGCAGGTGTCGCTGAGAAACGACCCAACCACCACAAACACGCAGCTGCTCCGCCTGAAGCGCTCGTTGCCCGCAATGCGCGCGACTCAGTCCCCTGCAAGGCCCCCGCCCACTCGTGCGTACGAACGGCCGCCCTCGCGAACTGAACAAACAACCCGAGGTCCGCCCACGCTGCGACCCAAGACCCCCGTTGAGCGCATGCGGACCTCTGAAAGCGCCGCTGCTTTGGCCCGCAAAGCTCCTGTGCCATTCCTGCCTGCCGGCGCGTCGGCAACTCAGTCATACAATGTCAACGCCAAGACACGAAGTTTCCGTCGTCACGATTCGGAAACAAGCATTGAATACCGGCCTAACTCAAGGGCAGTCTCTCGGTCGACGATACGGTCGCCTAGTCCGCGCCTGTTCCGCTCGGCAGAGAAAGCTGCTCCAGAAGGTGCTTGGGGCAGGCTCAGCATGCCTAAACGGGCACGAAACTTTGGCGACGGCCATGAACTGGATGCCTTCGATGATCTGCCCACCTCGACCAACGCAGAATCCAAGTTCCTCAAGCAGCCACTCAGCGCCAAGTCACAGACGAAGAGCAGGGGGTATCAAAGCATTTTGCCCGACCGTAATATCACCCCGTCCCCTCGCGCTCCATACCCCTCACGCGTCGATAACGTGCCGAGTTTTGCTCGCGATACTACCGCAAGCCGGATCGCACGGGAGACGAGTCTTGCGCAGCGCAACCCAGCGGGCATGATTGCACCGCTCACCACTCAACGCATTGCTCAGCTCTCCGTCAAGAACAACTTCAATGCCCAGCCCCAATTCACGCTACCTACCGCCAAGGGCAGGAAAATGCGGCGATCGCCGCAATCTAAACCGCACCTAATATCGAATCTCAACCCGCCAAAAGACCCAAAGAGTTCGTTGTCCCTTTTTACTCCTAGTTGCGTATGTAGCATTGTTAACACGTTGTAGTGGTCAAGGGCATGTGGTACAACCCAGAGACTTTCCAATGGGAGGGCAATGACAACGCGCTTAATGCGTTTGAGATTCCAAACTCCTCTCCGTCTATCACATCTGTGCCTCAGCCAATTGTTCGCGAGCGGGAGACCGCCACGCCGCGTCCAGCCTTGATCACCAACATCGGTGCCACCAAAGGGGTGCAAGTCGTCGGCGGCATGGTCTTTGACCCGCAAAACATGTGCTGGCTGAAGCTGGCTCCACAGAGCAAATCAGAAAAGAGCGACACGCTCGACGGGTTCAACGCCTTTGACGATGACGAGGACGTGTTCAGGGATATCCCCGACCTCGAGGAGCGCACCATGGCGTCCAGCGACGGCGGCAACCCGCGCGTCAGCGACGTCAACCACGAGTGGCCGGTGGGCGAGGAGTTTGACGTCGGGCCCGAGTTTGTGCGCCGGCAGCGCGAGGAAGAAGACCGGTGGAGGAAGAAGTGCCATCTCTGGATCAACCACCAGGCTGACCGCGGCGATGCCTGGAAGTGGGCCATTCGCGACATCGTCAGCGATAACTGAGGCGCCGGTGCTCAGAGAAGGATATGGCTGAGGGGATTGTATACCAAGGGCGCCATCACAATCGGGAAGTGAGAGGCGTTATACTTTTGGAGTTTCAACAGCAACATCACGACATATGCTACGACTTGGGACGACTGGCCTGGTTGGGCGGACCAAAATACGGTGTTTTATTATGGATGGATTGCCTGATCTGAACAAGGATTCCGGGACTCCTCCCGGGGGCCTTGACAGAAATCAGAGCACGGGGAACGGTTCTGTTTGGTTTTTTTTTCCTTTTTGGCCGCCTTGCCGCGACCACAGCAGCACGACAAGCAAGGCATGGCCGATGACTCGGGGGAAATGAGACATGATGAATGACGACTTTAGACGATAGATGAGTAACGACAGATAGATGGGTCAGTCCTGACCATGCTCGGCTTCCGAATAGCTTGCTTAATCTAATATGCTTCTGTTCTCCTCTCCATTTGTCTACTGTGCTGTTCAATATTCTTGCTACCCGGTGACTGGCGAGAGCTAGTCCTGCGAGGGGCATGAATCCCGGGCCGTGTATTGTTTTAAACGAATAGGTCGGTCAACACGGGGTCCCGAGAGCTCACAAGTTCAAGTCACAGCAAGCACGAAGGAATATCGAGATCTTCCCAGCCGCCATCATATCAAACATGTGCAGAGGTGAAGTCCTGCTTGAGTACAATTTCTGACGTTTCAATTGCCGGTTGGAAACCACGATCCGATGCAATTAAAGAACAAATGAATTGAACTTTAAGTCCGGTGATCAAGTAGGGTGGTAGATACTGTGTAGGAACGAGGCTGGTGTTTGCTGCTCTTCGTGGTGCGATAAGATAAGCGCACCCCACCCCCACCCACTACGGCACCGAGCAAGTCCCGCCTCACCTCCAACTTGGCATCACGACCAAGCTGAGGACCGACTTCGTAACCGTCTCTCCTTCTTCCGACAATCCCACCCCAGAGCAACACCACAAGAAGAGAAAAGACAAAGAACCGCAAAAATGGCAACCGAAATCCTCTTCGCCAAAACCTTCCTCTCCCTCCTCGACGGCCGACCGCCCAAGATCTCGCCCGACCACATCGAGGACCCGCGTACCTACCCAAGCCATTCACCTGTTTGTCCCCCTTTCCCCCCCTCCACCCTCCCACCCTTTCAAACAACACACACAACCACCAACCCCCAAAACAACCAAACTAACCTCCTCACCACCCACCACACAGTACACCCTCCCGCGCCACGCCTCCCAAAAACCCTTCTCCAAACCCCCCCCAGCAACCACAACCACCCCCTCCGACCAACCCTCCTCCACCACCACCACCGGCACCACAACCACGAAACAAAACCCCGGCGCCGCCCCCGCCACCTCCGTAACCCTGCGCTCGGCCCGCAACCCCCCCTTCGAGCTCACCCTGCCCGCCGTCGCCCTAACCACCTCGCTCGCCGAGATCAAAGAGCGTGTGGTGGCCGAGACGGGGATCCCGCTGGACAAGATCAAATTGTTGGTGGGCAAGAAGCCGGTGGGGGATAGCAAAGTGCTGAAGGAGCTTGTTTCTTCTTCTTCTTCTTCTGGGGGTGTTGGGGGGGTGGAGTTGGGGGTGATGGTGCTTGGGGGAGGGGCGGCGTTTTTTAAGGGGGTTGGGGGGGCTGTGGGTGGGAAGAAGGTGGATGGTGCTGCTGCTGCCGGTGCTGGTAGTGGTGCTGGTGAGGTGGGAGGGGAGGGGGAGGCTGCGGTCGCGGCGCCGGTTGCGCAGGGGTTGAGTGGGGAGGGGGTGCTGAAGACGGAGGCGTTTTGGGAGGATTTGAAGGGGTATTTGCAGCAGAGGGTGCGGGATGAGGGGGTTGCTGGGGATGCTTTGGGGGTGTTTAGGGGTGCTTGGGAGGGGAGGTCATAGGATGTGGTGGTGATGATGGGTTGGTGACGGGGAACGGAGATTAGGAGTAGGGAGGTGTGTTTTATGAGGCCGCCTCGGCGGTGTATTCATTGCTATCAGCTCCCACGTGTAGCTTCTCCCACTCCGTAGACATGCCCGTTTCCCCCACGCAGGGCGATTACGGTACGTCAGACCAATGCACAAAACATTCCGATGCCGGGCGGGCGCACCCTCGGCCGATCGCTTTTTGCCGTCGTGAACATCAACTCTCTTTTCCCGCTGATCAGCAGCAACATGTCATGCCTTTACTTTCCCACATCGCACGCAAGCACGCAAGCAACATAGGCCACGCACACTGCCCAAAAGACGAGGAGTGCGCCGTAATTACCGGAACAACGCTCGCCCGACCAAGCCAACTAGAG
This sequence comes from Chaetomium fimeti, assembly GCF_033439085.1. Lineage (NCBI taxonomy): Eukaryota > Fungi > Ascomycota > Sordariomycetes > Sordariales > Chaetomiaceae > Chaetomium > Chaetomium fimeti. The sequence goes on from NW_026944334.1 coordinate 1,385,154, forward strand.
AATGAGACACCAGGACCCAAAAAGACCATGCTTCCCGTTTTTAGGCGGCAGTGCCCTTGCTGACCGTCTTCACCAACGAGTCCCACTCGATGTCGTCGCTGTCGTTGGCCTGAATCTCAACGGCCAGGCCGGTCAGGGCGCGCTTAAGGGCGTCCTTGGAGGAGGCGTAGACCATCTTGGGCTGGTACCGAGTGTCAGTGGCAATTTAGAGTTGTGCGATGGGGGTCGACGAACCATAATACCGGCGTCATCGGGCGACCAGGCGATGAAAGTGATCTTGTTCCTGCGCATCCGTCAGTCTTGCCACCTGGCGCCGTGCCCGTTCGGAAGGGGCTTACCGGGTGCCCTCGCCAGATGCGAGGTCGTACTGAACATCGTAGACGGCGTAACGGGGGCCCTTGCCCACGGCACCCTGGAAGACCAAGTTAGCCGCTGTGTCAGCTCGATAGCAAACAAGCCATCCGTCTAGCTACCGCCCATCCATTGAGTGAACGGGGCCTACATACAGACTTGGTCTTGGACTGGGCGTTGATGAGCTTCTCGCGGAAGTTGTCGTACTCAGGGGCGTCTTCGCTGGTGCTCTCGACGACAATCTCCTTGTTGTCGTCGGACAGCTTGAAGATGATGTACTTGTACTTCTTGTTGAGCTTGAGCTCGTTGTAAGCCGTTACGCAGTCGGGGCTGACGGTCGCTCTAGAATCCGTGGGTTAGCTCGAGCTGTGTGGGTGTGCGCCTCTAACAGCGGCCATGCGTCCTGCCCCGGCATCTGCCATAAGACTAATGGGCCCGACGTTCGCTGGCCGTGAAGAAGGAATAGTATCAGAGTTGTCGGTGTGGAGAGTCGGGGTTACTAACCCGGATTGAGACTGCGCAAGCACAAGGTCAGCACGCCCAAGCCACTGAGAACAAGAAGGACGGGGTGATAATTACCATGATGTGGGATGTTGAGGCGCTAGCCTTGTATCGTCAAATAACGGGGATAAAAGTGTGTGAATCGAGGACGGCAAGCTGTGCTCAATCGCGGTGGTTAGCGAAAGTTGGCGGAGCTGTCGCAAGACGGGGGGATGTTGTGGGCGGGTCTGGGTTTGCGACGCCGGGCAGGAGCGAGAAAGAGGGGTTAAATAACAAGACGAGAGCTCGGCGAGCACAGCCTGCTTGTGGATGCACTTACGATAAGGGGTATTATTGGCTTTCTCGAGCGAAGGGCCAGAAAGAGTATCTGCAGTGGATTGGAATTCACCCGCTAAAAAGGGGAAATAAGAAGCAAGGTAGGTGCGAGTACACGAGGCAGTGGAGGTAGGTGAGCCAGCGATAATGAAACGGATGGAGGGGGAGGGGGGGGGCCTGAAAAACAACACCAGCTCCATTTGGTGGGGTCGTTGTCGGCGGTGACGGCGGGCTGCCAAGCTTACGTGATTTCGGCGCGGGGTGGCCCACACTAAAAGCAGGGAGCTCAAGGATGCAGGCCCCTGTTTCCAGCCATTTATTGTCCCACCTCCCACCCACAGAGCCACCCCCCGTCGTTGGGTTGCGCAGTCAGGTTGCAACTGATAGTTACGAAAGTTTCGGAGGGTCAACAAAGGGTAGGAGGTGAGATACAGACAGATTCGTCCCTCCTTAATCCAAACCAGGCTACGACATTTCTGCCTAGGTAGTACGCACTCACCACCATCAACAGCCACGCGCGGGTCGCCAGGCTTCATCATGTAATCAATTACATTCAGGGTTTGTTTTTCTCTCCGTCTGCTCTATCTACCCCAGTGTGATTGTAATATACAGGGCCACCACTGCCGTTTTATGCGGCTATGAACACAGAGGAAGCGTAGAGAGGAGATGACATGGCTCATTGTACAATCCGAAAACACCGAAGATGCCCCCAACCGAGTCGCCGTAAATCAAGACCAGAACCGTCGCACAATACACGCTACACTATTTTTACATCATGCCACCCATGCCACCCATGCCGCCCATGCCACCGGGCATGCCGCCGCCGCCGACGGGCTTGTCCTCGGCCGCCTCGACGATAGCCACCTCGGTGGTGCCGAGGAGCGAGGCGACACCGCTGGCGTCGATCAGACCGGTCCGGACGACCTTGAGGGGGTCGAGAATACCGGCCTCGATCATGTCGACGTACTCGCCCTTGGCGCTGTTGAATCCCTTGTTGAACTCGGCAGCATACTCGTCGCTGAGCTTGCCGATAACAACAGAGCCTTCGAGGCCGGCGTTCTCGACAATCGTCCGCGCCGGGCGGGTGATCGCGTTCTTGACGATGCTAACGCCGAGCTGCTGGTCGAAGTTGGCGGGCTTTAGGTCGTTGAGAGCGTTGCACGAGGCCTTGATGAGGGCGGTACCACCACCAGGGAGGATACCCTCCTCGACGGCGGCGCGGGTGGCGTTCAGGGCATCGACGAAGCGGTCCTTCTTCTCACCCACCTCGACCTCGGAGGAGCCACCGACCTTGATGACGGCGACACCACCAGAAAGCTTGGCGAGACGCTCCTGGAGCTTCTCCTTCTCGTACTCGGAGGTGGTGGGGTCGGCCATGACGCCGCGGATCTGCTCGCAGCGCTGAGCGATCGCGTCCTTGCTACCCTCGCCGTTGAGGATGATGGTGTCCTCCTTGGTGATGGTGATGGAGCCGGTGGTGCCGAGCATGTCAGGGGTGAGCTTCTCGAGCTTGACGTCAAGCTCGTTGGTGAAGACGGTGCCGTTGGTCAGGACGGCAAGATCGCCAAGGATGGACTTGCGGTTGTCACCGAAGCCGGGAGCCTTGACGGCGGCGACCTCGAGCTGGCCACGGAGCTTGTTGAGGATGCAGACGGCAAGAGCCTCACCCTCGAAGTCCTCGGCAATGATGACGAGAGGGCGGCGGAGCTTGTTGGAGATCTCGAGGGCGGGGATGATGTCCACGGCGGCAGAGATCTTCTGCTCCGACATGAGGATCAGAGGCTTCTCAAACTCGACCTTCTGGGACTTGGCGTCGGTGATGAAGTAGGGAGAGACGAAGCCGCGGTCGAAGCGCATACCCTCGGTGACGGAGAGCTCGTCCTGCATGGTCTTGCCCTCCTTGACGGTGATGACACCCTCCTTGCCGACCTTCTCCATGGCGTTGGCGATCAAGGCGCCAATGTGCTCATCCCCGTTGGCACTGATGGTGGCAACCTGAGCGATCTCAGCGCTGGTGGTGATGTCGCGCTTGTGCTTCTGGAGGTACTCGACAACGGACTCAACAGCGGCCTGGATACCACGGCGGAGATCCATGGGGTTGCAGCCGGCAGCCACGTTCTTGACGGTCTCGGAGAAGATGGCGCGGGCGAGCACGGTGGCGGTGGTGGTTCCGTCACCGGCAACCTCGTTCGTCTTGGACGCGACGTCGGCCAGGAGCTTAGCGCCGAGGTTCTCGAACTTGTCCTTCAGGGAGATGGCCCTCGCGACCGTCACACCATCTATTGCTCTGTTAGTCTTGTTGTTTGCTATAATCCCGTTCTATATCAGGGATAACGGACCCTTGGTGATCTTGGGCGAGCCAAAGCTTGACTCAATGAGGACATTGCGACCCTTGGGACCGAGGGTGGTGGCCACCGCCTTGGCAAGGGTCTCGACACCGTTGAGCAGAGCTGCGCGGCCCTCGACACCGAACTTCAGCTCCTGTGAGAAGCAAACATTAGCATCTGCCAACCTATGTTTGTTTGTGAAGGATCATGGCTCAGGTGCCTCTAGGAACAAGTGCCGGAGCCAATCCTCCCCTCATGACGTACCTTGTGAGCGAAGCGGAGCTGCTGGGTCGACCGGAGCCGTGCGGCCCCAAGCGGGGAAGAGACCGAGGCTCTTGTCAACGCACGCTGCATTGTGACTGGTGTATTAAAGCAGATACAAGGAAACTAAATTTAAGAGAAGCTCGGCTGGGTATCACGGTCAACTTCGGAAGGGGTGAAGAAGGAAGTTGGAGAGAGAAATGGAGAAGAAATTCGGTGTTGATGCTGGCCATCGAGCCGAAAAAAATTCCCCAAGGTTCACCAATGCATTGGCCCGAGCTCCCTAGCCGCTAGACCAAAGGTGTACTAGCGTCTAGCTGGATGACCTCGACCGGAGTTTCTGGAACCATCGGCACTCCACATCCGCCATTCACCAGGGCGGAAAAGAAAAAAGTTTGAGGGTGAATATATGTCGTGAGGCACTGGTTGAGGATACTCTCGATATTGAAGAGTGTAGCAAGCTAAATCCAGGATCCAAAAACCCTCAAAACATATGTTGAAGTTTACAGGGCAAGTCTCATCCTCCAATCTTGGCGCCCATTACGTGGGGCTTGATCGGGATTGAAATCGGCTTGCACCGGCCCGGAAACATGGAGCAACCCCATCACCACCGAGGCTTTGTCAATATCTCGCTCAGTTGATCATGATAGGACTTCCAATTTGAGTCATCATTGCCTCTCGGAATTTACATTCTTGACCTATGTCAGATACCAGCGTCGGCAGCTCGGGGCTCAAAGAGCCCTCGAACGGTGATTTCCTAGAGGATGCCGAGGCAAAGAACTGAGTCGACGGTGAGAGTCAAAGTGTTAATTAAAAGTGTGAGAAATGTGAGATGTCAGAGTGTACATTCTGGCATAATCCATGCTACATCTACAATCCCAAACCCCATCTATAGCCAACTAGGATCACAATACAAAGCACCCAGACTGCACTACCCAAGATGGGTATGCAACCGCCAACAACGTCTTCTTACACACGAGAGGGGCAGAGGCGCTTACGCCGAATCCTCCCTCTTATACTTCACACCACCCGCTCTAGCGGAGCCACCGCCACCGCCATCGCCACCGTCATCGCCACCAGCGTCTTCAGAATCGGGATCCGGCTGCCATTCACTCTCGGAGTTAACCTGGGCCTGGACCGACTCGTCATCAGTTGGCGGGAGGATAGGCAAGTTTTGACGTGGGGGATGGCCATGGGCAGCCGGCGGGGGCTGCCTATGGTCTCCGCCGCCAAGAGGCCCGCCGTGGCTCTCCTCTGTTGGATATCGCGGAGCGGGTGGGTTGAAAGCCGTCCCAAGGGGACCGCCTCCATGGTGGCGGTAGATATCCCCATGGTTGTTGTCCTGGAGGTTTGGGTATGCCGGTTGGTTTGGCCAACTGCCGTACTCGTCGTGCACGGGGTTTCCGTAGAACCTTTGGTGGGGTGGCTGGTCGTGTCGCGGATCTTGGAAGTGTTGGTCCCGGCTGCCATACCCGTGTTGCTCGTAAGGCGCCGGCGCCGGTTGGTAAGGATATTGGGGGTAATCCGGGCGATGGGGGCTGGTAGCGGCAGGGTGAGGAGGCATGGGGCCGCCCCAATATCCGTGATTATATGCGCCTCCATAATTCACCTGGGAAGTGTACCCGGGATCAGCACCGTATGCAGGGTTGAATGGGAGCCGTCCTGTATTCTCAGACGGACGATAACCATCGTAACCTAGAACAGGAGGCGGAGGAGCAGCACGCATAGCGGGGATGCGATCTGGCACCATCTGCTGGGGTGGTTGGTTATCACGGCCAGGAGGCGGGGGGCGAGCTTCCCCGGGATAAACAGGCGGATTGGACGGGCGTCGCCAGTTGAAGGCGGCATCCTGCTCCTCCTGCTCCTCTTCTGTCGGCGGGTAATCTCGTCTATTTCGGACAGTCTAGGAGGAAGGTGGACGGTCAGTTCCTCGTGAAAGTGTAATTTTGCCTCGACGGCATACTAGGAGGGTGTCCGAGCAACTCACATTAGCTTGCCAAAACTCTGGATCTCTGACTCGAGGAATCGGCCCGTGAGCCCCCCTGTGCCGATGAGCGCGTTTGGTAGAGTTGGCCCGTGGGCCGCGACTGGGGGTGTCCTCCATAAACACGTCGGACTGTTCGTCGTCTTCATCAGACTGGTTGAGATCACGCCATGGGCTCCCGGTCTGCACGTCCGTATATCGAGCGCTATTTGGGCGGGAAGTTTTGTGTGCAGCGCCAGAGGGGCCGCGTGACGGTTTCTGCCTTCTTCTGGATGGCGCTTGGTACCCGGCTAGGTCGTCCTCTTCTTCTTTTCCCGCTCCCTCCTCGTCACTATCCCGGGTGGCGCCGCGTGCTCGCTTAGGCCGGGTTGTGGAAAGGTTCACCGCGTCTGGCAAGCTGACCATCCTGTCCTCCAATGGCTCAGCAAATGTCACTGGGCGGGTTGAGCGGAGATCGTCAGACTCCGGGTTACGGCGAACGTAGCCGCGGACTTCACGCTTGAAAACCGAACCAGGAATGGGAGGCACAAGGTGACCCTCTGCCACGAGGCGCTCCCGGGTCCGGCTCAGAAATTGCGATACTGCGCTTCCGGAAGCCCCGGGGCGGAGCCGGTGGGCAATTCTGTCGAGTGGTATCTCCATCCCGGCCTGTACTAGCTCGTACTGCATGTTCAAGAGCAGCTTCTCGGCCATCCGTGGACCTGGTAATGGATATATGTATTAGCTGCGGAAAAAAACAACTCAAAATGCACCACCGCCACTTGACAGCCGCCCCGGCGGACAATGCAAATGAACATATGGGCGTCGAGGAGCGATAGGACTTACGACCCCAGGAGATGAGGGTGCGACCGGCCACGCGGCCGTTCCTCGCTCGCTGGTCTTGACTGAGCGGGACATCGGTAAATTCCCACGCCCTCGCCGCGCGCGCCCCTCCCTGGTGCCGTGTGTTGCTGCGAGGGGTGGCACTAGCACCGCCGTCGACGGCACCGCTACCGTCTGCTGGGGGGCCAGGGGCCGGGCGAGGTGTGGCGGGCGCGGCGGGCTCCGACTCCGGTTCGGGCGAGGACCCGTACACGCTCGGGGAGTCTACCGCGCGATCGGGCGAGGGGGCGCGGGCGCGGGCGCGCAGACGGCTGCTCTCGGCGGGGTTGCCCCTCCCCCCGTCACGTCCTCTGTCGATACGCTTCTTCGGAGGCATGATGGGGTCGGGTGGTGTGGTTTTCAGCAAGAAGGAAGAAGATAAAGAACAGAAAGTAAGAAAAGAAAGAAGTAACAGGTCGAGATAATGTGGGAAAGATTATAATCCCCTGCCCCCGACTCGCTATAGTGAGATCCGTCGATATTTTGCTGTGAGAGGAAGTTGATGAGCGTGGTTAGGGATGTTGTGGACGCTGGGGAAAGTTATCGGTGGGGAGGTAGAAGGAAATGCGAGAGTGAAATATTGCTGAGAAGATTGAATGGAAAAGGCTAGATAGGTACCTTACGTTTTACATGACGGTTGTGTGTACGATCTTTGTGATGAGCCTACCTGTAAACAACAACAGATGGAAGATACGGTAGCCCTAGCACCCACAAGGCTAGCATCCGTAGAGGCGAGCAGATACTAGGTTAGGCACCCACTAGACAAACTCAATCAAGGCTGTCCTGTCCTGTGAATAATGCAGAAAAGCCTCCGAACAACCCACCCCTCCCAACATTCACTCACGGCTTCCGCTTCTCTACCGTAGGAGTATTGGCGATTGAGCAACATAGCCATCACTCTTACTGTTTCAGTAATGCCTGCAGAATGATGACGAGTAGTTCATGGGAGTTACAGAACCCCATTACGATGATCTACCTCGCACCGTAGTTAATGTAAAACTTAGATTTTGCCACTCGAGGTGGTGTAGCTACCCGCCAGATAATGCCGGAACTGAACTGCTGGGGAACATGTAACGGACCGTGGCTAAAGATCAAGTGATAGAGAGTCAACACCATCCGGGCATCTGTGTGGATAGGGAAAGCGCGGAAAACATCACGGCATCAGAGGCAGGGGAAAAAACGTCAGGAAACACCCGTTCTCCATTTTAATTAATGACAGCGAACTCCTACCGACCAGCGCTCCGTTGTCAGCCCGAGGAGAGAACTCCCCAAAGCCAGACTCCATGGTAGGTAGCGAAGTAAACGGGCCACCATCCAATCTCCCCGAGTCGGAATATCTTCCCCTCAGTTTATGCTAAGCTGGGGTAGAGTTAGCATGCCATGGGAGATGATAGAACCTGGGCTCCAAATAACGGCCTACCTTCATCGCATAAGATGGTGTCTCCCGCAAGAAAACTTAGAAGGTTATGGTGTCGAGATTCGAGGAACGCCCCAGGTCCCAAAATTGTGCGATGACGGTATTGCATCGCTGCCCTTGGCGTTAGAAGAGGAGTTACTCCGAGATGTAGTTATCATCATCTGTGAGGAAAACCCGAGGTCAGCATTGCGGCAGTAAATAGCGTGGTGGTGACGGAGGTGATGGTATCCAGAATCGGGCGGTGTTGTGGTTGGTGCTGGTAGACGAACCGTGCTCGTTCTTGATCACAACGTCGTCATCGGACTCCTCCTTCTTGACGCCGCGTTCCTTCTTCACACCGCGCTCTTTCTTGGTGGGGGTCTCCTCGTCCTCATCCTGTTTGGCGGCACCGAGACGCTTGCGCTTCTTAGAAGCGGGAGTCTGAGGCTCGCTGCCGCTGTCATTGGCAACACCGGCCGCGGCGGCAGCCGATTTGCGCGGAGCAGATAGGTTGATGCCGTGAGCCTTCAGGAGTCTCTCATAACGTTTGGCTCTGTTGGAGCGATGATGGATGGTTAGCGATGGGACATTGGCTGATTGATTGATGATGGAGTCGACGTGTGAAAGGACTTACGCAGCAGCCTTGCTGACAATGCTCAACTCGGAGGCGACAGCGTCAAAGTTGACCTAAGGCGCGATCGCAAAATATATATGGTTAGCGAGGCACTCGGTTGACATGGCTCATAATCTAATCTAACTGGCAAATCGTTGCTTACCTTGCCTGCTGCAGAGTGCTTGATGCAGCACAGCAGGAACTTAAACTGTGCCTCAGTATCGATGGCAGGCATTTTTGCGGTTTTCGATTGTGAATGTGTCTGCTAGTTGCCAGATGAAGGACGTCAGTTGGACTGTCGGTGTCTGAAAGGATGGGAGCGATTGCGGGAGAGAGACTGAGAAATGAAGGAGGCCGGCCAACCAAGATTAGGTAGATGGAGGATGGGTGACCGAATGAGTCTGGGTTTGAGGTTGTGGGCAGATGGAGGGAGAGGGAGGGGAAACGGGGAAGAGGAGGACAGGGAAGGACGCAAATGTACGGTCTGCCCGTGTGCTCAGCTCCAAAGGGCGCGCAGAGCAGACTACCGACTTTGGAAAATCGAATCGAGCCCAAAAGCGCAAACATGGTAACCCTGGACAGAATGGTGTTCGGCTGCAGAAGAGGGTCATGCTTACCTTATGATTGCTTGGTTGCTTGATTGCTTCGTTGTTTGAGTTATTTTTTGCAGGTCGTGATGTTCCCTGAGTTGGCCTCTGGTTAGAAGGAGGAGGAAGAAAGTTTGAGGTTGTGGAGGGTGGAAGGCAGTCAGCTGTGTTTAATGGGAGACACGTCCATGACGCGTCAGGCCCTGCAGCTGGCTGCCCCAGCACAGAAACATCGCATTTTAGGGTCATGGGAAAGGCCGTTTCTTTGTTGCACTACTGGATAGCAGCTCCAGCATGTAGAGTTAGAGGCACTGGGTCACTCACAAGGCGTGTGGGGGGCGGAAGGGCGGATCCGGTGCTGTTGATGGGAGCCAGCAACCTGAGTCTGAGTGTATCGAGTGATGGAAAAGAAAATAAAGCTAGGACTTGGTGGGTTCAGTTGGTAAATCCAAATAGCAAGAAATCCTCAAGGTCAGTCTAGAAAAGAACTCCAGAATGCCGTGTGAAGTTTGGACTCCCACAGTGAAATGCTGGTTCACGGTGGATGTGGGCCACCTAGTGTTGTTTAAGCTGGAAGCCTGGGAAGGTGATGTTCACCTGGCATGTTCACTCCATACATGGGATGTAAGTTCTAATGGCCCATACTAGAGAACTTACTTTGTCTGTCTGCTTTATCTGAACCCAAGCGATACATGATGACCACTGATTCACCCCACCTTCTACACCATCCTGGACATAATTGGATCTTGATGAGTGATGTTTCTTTCTCTAAGAGCCAAGAAGCTCTTTCACCCTTTAGCCTTCATTTGTGGAGCTTACAACAGGTTGTGTGATGTAAAAGGGGATGATGGATCAAAGCGGTCCGGCTGAGAGTTAAGGGTTAGGGTTATACGAAGCCCCTGATACATGTAAACAAAGCATTGCTCCTGGCAACGTCAACAATTTGACAAGTTAAAGCAAAGATGAACCTACAGCAAAGTTCATCTTGTTACAGACATGCCAGTTTTAATGCTGTGTTATGTTGGGTGAGGTGTTGAGTTTTGTAGTGTTGAATGGCGTACGTGGTGGTTATCATCCCTGAACTAGTTATTCTTTAGATACCTAAATGGTCCCTCACTATGGTTTTGTTCTTGAGCGATATCACACCTAGCATTCAGAGGTATGGTTCTCATACTGCCAGCAGGATTCTTGGTCTTTCTTCACCCTCACCGTCGCCGAAAAGTCACACACCAGACCCAGGAGCTCCCGGCCTGTGCCACCTCCGTCATGTGTAGGGCAAACCAGCTCCGATGCCCTCGTACCTCCACGTCAACTAATGTTCTCGGCGCCAACGTAAATAAATCATTATTCACAAAACTAGATCCTTGGGCTCCTTCCCGTCTTGTGATAAAAAACGGGGTTGTGCCCACTGCTCCCTTCTTCCTGGTTTCCCCCCCCACTCTCCCACCGATTTAGCTCCCACCTTTTTCTCTCTCACCACCTCTTCCACCTTTTTCCAACTTCTTTCTCTACCACTGGTCCGTCTTTTCTTTCATTCAAGCCTTCAAACAACACCACAACTCCCAGAAATCGAGATCGAGATCGCGACGACTTTATCGTCGGAACTGAAGTAAGTTAGATCTCATCCTCCACTTCTTCCGTTGCTTCTGTCGAGCTGGTCGCGTTGGAAACACTATCGTGGCTCAACAGGCCTATCGACCGACCGACTTTGACCTTTTTCCCCTTGACCTAAACCCCCAGCTGACACTCATACTAATTAGTTCACCACAATTCGCATAAGTCTCTCGTAAGTGGCGAGGCCTCATGATTTTAACCATCCATCTCAAGCGCATATTCCTCCCGTGGGATGGCAAGACACTCCAATTTACCTTGCGCTGGATCCATCCTCACGCCTAAATCCCGACTTTGGCAGAATACCTAGCTAACGAGCAAGCAGGATCGTTTCACAATGCCGCCGCGTGCCTCCAAGGCTGCTGCCGACGCTGCTGGCGAGGGCCAGCCCGGTGCCTCTGCCAACAACATCAACGGCGTCATTCCGACCGCCTCCGAGGTGAAGTTCATCTTCGCCTTCATCGGCAACCTCAAGTCCAAGCCCGATGTCAACTGGGAGGAATTGGCCGCCACCATGGGCTTGGCCGGCAAGAAGAGTAAGTTTGTTTGGTGCTGTGTGTTTTATCGTACTCGTTGCCGCCGAGTCGACCTCCCAATACGTCCCTCTTCACTTTCCGGTACTCCTCTAGGAGACATCTTACCCTTGAACCCTCACATTTCACTTCCTCGAGAAGATCTCTCTGGGCGCTTGGGTTTGACTCAACGCGGTCGCGGTGCGGTGCCCACCTCCAGCAGATTGTTGCCCAAATGGGCGTCAGCATTAGCGCGCGTGAGCACCAGACGGGAACTGATTGACCCTACATTCTATCCGCTCCTTCCTTTGCAATCGCGATCTTTCCACACCCATCACACACACTCAGAACCCACCACTAACCCATTCCCCCCACCAAACAGGCGCCTACGAGCGCTGGCGCCTAATGCGCATTAAATTCGGCATCACCCTCAGCGAGGAGGGCGAGGCAGCCGCCCCCGGCAGCGCGCGCAAGGGCAAGAAGACCGCCGCCGCCAAGGCCGCCAAGAACGACAATGACGACGACAACGACGACGAGACCGGCGACGGCAACGGCGCCGAGCCCAAGTCCGCCCCCGCCACCCCGGCCAAGCGCGGCCGCAAGCCTGCCTCCGCCGCCGGCACCCCCGCTTCCGCCGCCGGCAAGAAGCGCGCTGCTGCCGCTGCTGCCGCTGCCGCCATTGCTGCTGATGCTGGTGGTGGTTCCTCGCCTGCTGACGACGAGGACATGGGTTCCCCGACCAAGAAGGTCAAGGGCAAGGCTGCTGCTGCTGTCGAGGAGGACTCCCCGCTGTCTTCGGTCCCTGGCATGACGGCTGACGAGGACTCGGGCAATGAGATGGCGGTGTAGACAGCCTCGTTCTTTGTGCCGACCTGAAGGGTCTGGGGAACTGCGCGCTCTCGCTTTTTCTTTTCCTTTGTCTTGGGGACCTCTTCCCTATTTGCAGCCTGCGGGATTGCCTGGGGGCGCTCCGTCCTGACTTGGCGGGCTCGGATCTCGCTCACTATCCACTTGGAGGACCAGGCTATGGGTTGGTTCGGGGTTAGAAAGGGAATGGGGTCTGAGTTGGAGGGGTTGGGAACCACGGGGTGGTTTGTCTGGGCGTCTTTTGGGGTCGGATCTGCTTCTTTACCGGGTGCGTAATTACTTGGGGCCTCGGTTTCGAGGAACTCAGCGCAATACTAAAGTCTCTGGCTCATGCTTGGTTCATCTGTGACATTATAATCGGGCTATCGATGATTTTTTATGTGTGACTACAAGCCATTCCGCCTGTGTACCCAACTAGGTATTTCCTTGATGCTGCCAATCCTTCTGTGTAAACTGCCGACATCCTGCCCACTACACTTAGTGAAACTTGCGGAAGGGGAGATCCCAAAGGTTTGACCCTGCTTTGGGGCATGATAGACCTTTACATTGCCTTCCCTCTCTGGGGCACGATCATGGTTATTACAAAAGCCCACCACCCGTTGATTGGAGTCTCTCCTGAGAGCTCCCCCGAGGTTCTGTTGACTGGTGACCAGGTCGTTCGGAGAGTCGTTGCCCAGCAACGCGCCTTGGCACCTCCTTTTTTCAACGTCTGGTCATGTTAGCCTAGGTGTTAAAGATGGCTGTCACACGCAGCCCGACGTGGAAAATACAATGAAATATGAAGGAGTTGAATACTTTGGTGTGAAGCTTTTAGTGCTTTTCTGGAGCTCAGATCACTTCTAATGGTGGCAGGATGAGGCCAGGTCGTAGTCCGTCTGACACGTGTGGTCATGAGCACAGCACAAAGAGACATTTATTGTGGGCGGCATTGCACTTATTCTAGCAATGGATAATTTGGTAGGACTGCAAAGCCGTGGTGCCGAAGTGGCGAGGACTCGATCGGCTTCTGGCAGCTCGAGGAAGCCCACACGTGCAGAGTTCCTGGGGCGGGTTTGCCAAAGCCCTAAAACTGGGCGGCAATTATTACCACAGCTGCACAAATCACACTCGAATTAAAATAAGCCATGGTCCTGATAAGAACTGTCCCATTTTCTGCCGGGAATAGAACTAAGCAGTTAGTCAAACCCCAAGCTTGAGTTGACTGAAAGAGAAGGGAAAATGGCCGCAACCCATGCCAATAATCAACCGAGAACCAGAAGTGAGCCTTCGCGCGCCCCGAATAATGCCTAGCAGAACCGATCCTTAAAAACCCCGTTTGACTCCTCCGAAGAGCAAAGCGCGTTCCCAAGCCGAGTTCCCCATACCAGACGCCCCTCCACGTTGCCAGAAAACCCCTTCCCACCGTCCAACCCGAAATGGTAATTATGAAATGCAGCGCAGCGCAGGTTGCCACCAAGCTCGAGTGCTCCAAAATAAAGACGCAGTGACAAAGCCTCAACCGAGAGAGAGAGCGACTCGACCCCTTCCCAAACTTCGAGCGAGTTGCGGCGGCGCCACCCTGGTGCGAGCCTAGACGTAAGCAGAGCTGCGAAACACACCACCAATTAGCACTCAAACCCAACTAAACCAAAAGCGAAATGAAAAGGAAACAGGAAAGGCAACTCACCCCTCAGACTCCTCCTTAACCGGCTCCTCCTTCACCTTCTTGACCCTGGCCGGCTTGACGTCCTCCTCGTCGTCGCTGAGCGCGACGGGCTTGCGCTTGGTGCCGGAGCCGGGCTCCTTCTTGACGCCGCCGACATTCTTCTTGCGGCCGCCCGGGGTCTTGGGCGTGACGGGAGCCGAGGAGGGGCCGCCGCCCTCGCCGTTGCTGCCGCCGCCGGCCTTGTCCTCCTTGCGACGGAGCTTCTGCAGATGCTGGCTGTTTGGGAGGAAGAGAAAATGAAGTTGGTTAGCGAAATCTGATCGAGAGTGGGGGAGGAGCGGGTGATGGATGATTGAAAAGTTGGGATGGGATAAGGTAAAGGTAGGGTGGGATGAGTAGGCAGTACGTGATCGCCTTGACTGTGCAGGTGTATCCGAAGCCGTGCATTCGGCCCATGACACCACGCAGTTGCTCCTGCGAAGGTTGGAGCTCTTGCATCATGGCCGTGAGGAGGTCATGGTCGGCGTGATGGTCCCAGTTCATCCGTTCGGACATGTTGACTAGGTAATTTCCGAGAGTTGATGGCGCTTGTGGTGGGTGGTCTGAGAAGGGTGGATGATTGAGAGAAGAATGTTGGAGTTGCGACAAATTTCGGGAAAGGAAGTGGAAAGGGAATGGAGAGGGAGAATGGGGAGGGTAAGAGGAAGTTGTGCTCAGAGACAAGCGGGTTCAGGCGGGGGGTGTGAATTACATGGCTGCGCTCGCAGTGTAGGAATAGCCCTTGTTTGTGACTCTCTCCAGAATTTTGTCCCACTGGGAGGGTTGAGGGGGAGCCTCAGCCATGATCGCCTGGAGAAGCGCAAGATGCGCATCATGATCCCAAATCGTTGGCTGTTTCGACATGGTGGTGATTCGTGTGTGGTGTTCGGAGTTTGATAGGTGAATTTATGGGAACGAATTTGTGATGCTTGCTGTGAAGGGCCAGAAATAGAGTGAAAATGAGGGGGGTTGAAATTTTTGCTTCTGGTGTAGGTTGCAAGAAGAAAGTTTTGGGGGAGGGGAAGGGGAAGAGAAGTGAACGGGAAGGGAAGAGAACAGGAAGAGAGCAGGAAACGAAGGCCGGGAAGAGTGATGCCCGGCAAGGAATCATGTACAGATTGAAAACGTACACTAGAGCCCCTTCAGTAAACGTGTAGCCTTTCTGGTGCAAAGAAGCCACCACTGCGTTCCAGTCACTGCCGTTAGGCTTCATGTGCTCGATCAGGGCCAGGAGCACAGCCTCGTGTGTCTCAGAATCCCAATTTTGTAGGGTTCGCGCCATCGTGTCTGCTCGCTGCGCTGCACGGGAAAGTGAAGGAAAGACGTTGAGGAATTGTGTGTTGCAAATGAACTGAGAAGGAGAGGGGAAGCGAAGTGGGCGGGAAAGTTATGGGAAGAGGCCAGGGAAGAATGCTTCAAGCAGGGCAGGAAATCAAATCAAAATACGCCGTCAAGCCAAAGCACTTGCCCGGATGACAGCTGAAGGTAAAAGTCCCTTCCCAAATCTGGTATGTGAACAAACTTCATAAAAAGTAAAACATACCGAATCGCGTTCCAGCCCATCTCATGGCCCTTAGAGCGCATGATATTGACAACCTCGGCCTGCTGCTCCTTGTTCATGGCAGGGTGCACCTGAATGACGGCCTCGAACAGGTCCTCCCGGATGTCTTCCCACTTAGGCATTGTTGCGGATGCGACGAAAAAAACCGAGAAAACGTTGTTACGATGTAGTTGATGTGTTGACTGCGTTGTGATGTGTTGTGGTGGGCATTGGAGTTTGCAGAATCGGCCTGGTTTGTGGGAAAGGTGACGGAGAGTTGGAGGAGGGGAAGCAGCAGCAGAGTAAAAAGAGCAGAACAACCACAAGGCCCGGGTCCGCCAACTGCACTATCTACCCCAAGTAAACCCAGTCTTCTTGCTGCACTTGCTGGGCAGCAGTTTCAAGCGGTGTGGGAATAGGGGCAGACGCAGGTGCTCTTGTGAACCAAGCTGGGGGAAATAAAATATGATTCACTACTAAATAATGCCCTAGGTGACGTCGCCATGAAGATGGATTTCCACCTCCTCCACGATGTGGGGATATAAATTTGTCGTGGTGAACAAGCGGCCGGACAACCACAGCGTCACGGAGAGGTGGGTCTAGTATTGAGGGCATCGAGGTTGGACGAAGGGCAGAGTTCGACGTTCCATGGAGCGCATCAACAAGTCGCTCATATGGTCATCTCTCAATGTTGAGAGTGAAATAAGGTCGATCTGCTAGGAGCAGGAGCAGAGCGACCTTAACGGTACCTACGTAAACACTACTGACACCGAGGCTTGAAGGTTGGGATGTCGGCTCTAGAAAGACCAAACTCAGATGGTACATCGATTCCGGGTTGCCTTCTTCATTGATCCTATACGGAGAGAAACTATACATTGGAAAAGGATTTGCTAAACTCCAAACCCACGCCGGGGTTGCCGTTCCTGAGCGCCATCTTACATCTGTTGCGATTGAAGCATTGCAGCTTCAACGGAGTCGATCACTAGACGCCAGACCATAAATTCCCCAGCCCCCCACCCCTGAGGTAGGAAGAAGGGCTCCATATTGATCGTCGAATTACACCAGCTAACTGAGCCTTACCGTCCGTCACCTCTTAAGAACCAGGGATCACCGCCCACTCGTTCTGAGAACTAAGCATCGCCGTACACGTATCTGGGGCATGTATCAGTATCGAGATGCAGTTGATGAGGAGATAAAGACGAAGATTGACTCACTCGGTGGTATATTCGCCTGGCGTTTCCGGGTTGTTGTGACCGGAAAGGACGTGTAGCACGGCCTCGTCTTCTAGCGTTTGTTCTTGGCTATCTTCCAGCCTCTGTCGCTTTGCCGCATGCTCCTCCTCCTCCTCCTCTTCCTCATCCTCATCCTCTGCGTCGTCTTCCAAACTGGGATCGACGGCAAGGTCCTCAGGGGCAGTCATCTGTGCTTGCGGAGCGACACCTTGGCTGACCTGAGGTGGGGGCGGTTGAGGCTGATTTTGAGTAGCAGGGTGTGCATGGGCAATGGGGTGTGCATGGTTGGCGGGGTGCCCATGGTTAGGGGGGAGTCCGTGGTTGACGGGAAGTCCATGGTTGGTGGGGAGTCCATGGTTCGCGGGGAGTCCATGGTTCGCGGGGAGTCCATGGTTCGCGGGGAGTCCATGGTTTGCAGGTAGTCCATGGTTGGCGGGGGGTCCATGGTTTGCAGGTAGTCCATGGTTGGCGGGCGGTTGCTGGGGAGCGGGCACACTCGATATGATAGGTGTGCTCGATGCGGCAGGAAGGGTAGAGGCGGGAGCAGGAGGTGCGGCGGGAGCACCAGTGAAACCGGGGAATTGGGGGTGCATGGGAACTCCGTGACCCATATCAGAGACAGCGCCAACTCCGGGTGCCATCGGAGGTGGCCCAGACGTGGTAGGTGTGACACCGGCAGGTGATGGTCCGGCAGAGTGTCCTCCAGAGGCCTGCGCTCCAGCGGGTGCCGCAGCGGAGCCATCTTCGGTGGGCTGTTTCCTCGGCCGCCCGCGACCAGGACCAGGCCGTCGAGTGATGGGGTTCAGTGTGGGATCGACCTTTCTAGGGTTTTCGCCGGGAACGCCACCATCCGCCTTGTTTTGAGCTCTGCGGAGCCCTTGGAAGTGCTGGCTACGGAGGGGGTTAGTACAACGGTTTCAGCTACCCGGGTGCCATAAGAAGTTCAAGATATAGTTGATGAGGAAGGAAGGATACAAGCACATCTCGATACGAGGAGAAGAACCATCGATGATGACATCCCATCCCATAGGCTTGCCGAGAATGGGATAACAAAACACTCAGGATTAACAATCGGCAGTTTTGGACAGCAGCGGCTTCGAGAGTTGGATATTATGCCCAGAGATTAAACCAGCAACAACGAGTAACAAGACTTACCGGCATCCTTCATTGGTGAAGCCATAGCCCATCAACCGCATGTGGTTGCCTATTGTGGTCCATTCTGAGCCGCTGATGACGCCAATGTTCTTCACCGACAGGATGGTGAAGAAGAGATCCTTATCGGCGCGATCGTTCCAGTTCTTATTCATCGTGGCAGAGTCGCGGCGGCGAATCAAACCGGTTTATTGATGGGCTGCCGTGAGAGTGGATAAGACGTGACAACTTTAAAAATTGCTAAGGTCTGCTAAGGAGAGATGGATGTGCGGTGGGCGGGGGCGAGCAACTCAAACAGCGCTACCGCGGTTTGATCATTCAGCCGGTGCCGAGAGGAATGGGTGGGGCATGGGTGCCCGGATGTGGCATCCATGGAAGCGGTCGCTGTTGCTGCCTGAGGCATAATTATCACTTCCTGAACGGTGCATCCACGCCTGGGTGTCTCAAAGTGGGGCTTGTTAAATGAGCTGTCAGATGATCGCGCGCCAATATCGCGACATCGGGCCCACAGTGCCGATTGCGACGCGCTGTTTGCCTCGAACTTTCCAACCTTCTCTTTCCAGACAGTCCGCGCCTCAGTTTAACTGACCGACCTTTCTCTTTGAGGCAACACGCAAGGATGACGAATGGTGAATGGTCAATTGGGCAAACATGTTCGAGGGCTTCGCCTTCACTCACCGGCCTTGCTCACACCCACTCAATTGGCAAGGCGATGGGCCTGTGCCGCCGAGTCTCGGGCCAGAAGTTCATGGAAGCGAGAGGGCAGGAGCGGGGCATGTATCCGCATTGACCGCCAACGACCATCGTCAGGCAGCAAACCAGTCACGGCAAATCCTCCGCCTTGTTCCTTCCCCTCGAGCAGGCTTCACATTTTAGCTGCCTCAGTCATTTGACTCAACCTCGCTGCGACAAAGTTGTCCGCATCCTCAGGCAGCCGACCGACTCGGTGCCGGTAAGGCCAATAAGATGGCAATGTTTCGTTTTCACCCGCCCCCCGCCTGCATTCCGGCGGCAAGAGTCAAGTGACTCACCATTGTGACGCGCAATCGACCACTTTGCTCTTTTTTCGGAAGTGTTTGGGACGGGTTTTACACTGACAGCCCAGCTGCCCTGAAGGGTTGGTTTTGTTTGCTCTCAGCCGGATCATTCAGGTGACAAAGAGCGATGGCGACTGGGCCTCGACGAGGGGCGACACAATTCGTCAGCCCTCGCAATCACTCCCTGCAGGAGTGCGTGGTGCAAGCCGGGGGTTGTCTGGGTGGGTGTCACTGTCCTCGACCTTGGACAGGGATCTGCATGTCTTGGAAAAAAAACCACTTTACGCGGAAGTGCCGCGGTGGCGCGTCACCTTGTCCCCTCCAGCACCTCCATCACCGATTTTCAGTGGGCGATCCGCTTTCTTTTGTTGAGTTTTCCCCACCCCCAATACGATGACCAGGCAACCATCGCATTGCTGTGGCAGCGGTCGCAGGGGCTCTCAATCTGGTCGGATTCAAACAAGGAATAAAGAGGTCAGGAGCTGAGCTGACAATTCCGCCCGGAAAAGGAGACCCCCTCTCGTCGGTGCTTTCACCGTGCAGCTCTAGCTCTGCATGCGCCTTTCTCCTCATTTGGCAATGGCTTTCCTCCCAGCGGTCCCTTGTTTGACTGGAGACAAATGATAGATAAGCGTCCTCGCCTTGCTTTCTCTGAGCCAAGGAAATATTTCCTGGATAAGGGGAGCTTTCTCCCTCCGCACTCCAAAGCCGGACCTGGTTCGCACCAAGCCAGAAGCAACCTTTTGATGGTGAAACAGGCATATAATCCGCCAGCCTCACCACTCATCTCCGTGACTCACTTCTCCACATCCGAACAGTGGGTTTCGGCTGCAGTGATCCTTGCCACAGCTTCTCCTCGTAGCGGTCAAGCCCTGCCGTTCAGGTTCATATTGAGCGGCTTGCCCTCCTCGCTCACTATCTTGCTCCTCTCTTTTGTCCTTGGCTGAGTCGCTGGCCTTCGACCGCTCCCCCTTTCCTCTCCCTCCCTACCTCTCACCCTCTCGGTCAGGTCAGGCCGTGGCCCGACCACCAGCACCACCGCCATGTCGAACAACGACAATGTGATGGCCCGCTTCTTGTTCGCCATTCTACAGCAGAAATGCTTGAAGGATGTAAGTGATCGAGGGCTATCGGGAGGGGTCGAGGACTAACCACCCCCTGACCCAGGTCGACTGGAACAAGGTAGCCCACAACCCGATTCTGGCCCAGGAGATCACCAACGGCCATGCCGCCCGCATGCGATACTCGCGGTTCCGTGCCGCCATGCTAGGCCTGGAGCCGCAGCGCCGGAACCGCACTAATACCAACAACAATAACAACAATAACAACAACAACAACAACAACAACAACAACAACAACAACAACAACAACAACAACAACAACAACAACAACAACAACAACAACAACAACAACAACAACAGCAGCAGCAGCAGTAGCAGCAGCAAGAACCGCGTGTCCAAGAAGAAGAAAGACGATAGCCCCAAACCGCCGAACAAGCCGCCTAAAAAGGACGAGGATGAGGGTGTGAAGAGGAGCGGCAGCGGGATCGGGAACATCAAGACTGAAAAGACGACCGACGCGGTCATCAAGCCTGAACGAAAAAGCATCAGCCAGCGGGCCCCCAAACCATCCCAATCTCAACCTCCAGCGCCGATGACCATAGCAGCCATGATGAAAGCCGAGCCGGGTCTTGCCAACCCCTTTAACCAACATCGACACCTCCATCAGTCCTCGATACTCTCCACTACCTCTCCCCGTGTCAAAAATGAGCGCCTCCCCACAACCACCGCCGCTGCTGCCAACACGACCAACACCATAACCCCCATCCCCGAGCCCACCCCTTTCGGTATCCTCGCCACAACCCCCACAACCTCCTCCTCAACATCCTCCACCCCATACATGGACAATAACCACCATCGCATGCAAATGCGCCTTTTGACACCCTGCAGCGATTCCGATAGCGTCGTCACCGGCATGCAAGGTTTCCTTCCCCACAGTCCGCCGCCGACCGAACTCTTGCACCATCACCACACCCAACACCACAGCCACCAACATCACATGGTCGGCGCCGGATCCCCACCTCTCTCGGCATCAGCCCCATCCCCGTACGACTTTTCCCAGCAACAGCAGCAACAACAACAATGCTGCGACAGCACCGGCACAGGCTCGCCCAGCCCATGGCATTCCCAGCACCAACCACACCACTCCCACTCCCACAGCCACCACCAGCACCACCACAGCACCAACCACCAACCACAGCCAACCAACTCCCTATTCCCCCCCCAACCCGGATTCAACCTCGGCCTCGGCCTCGCCCTCGGCGGCTACGGTCTCGACGGCGCCTTCAACGGGACCAACAACAACCCGTTCTGTGGCGCCGACCACCACCACCACAGCCACGGGCACAGACATGGGCATGATGAGGACGGGCATCATGGGGTTGATCCGCTTAGGCTGCATCTTGGTGGTGGTGGTTGTGGTGGTGGGACGAGCATGTTCCGGGAGAGGGAGATGGAGTTGGAGATGGGTGGCGGGGGTGGGGCGGCAGTTAAGGGGGAGTGGGAGGGGGAGGGGTTTGGGATTTGAAGTGGGGTGGTTTGGCATGGTGGGTGTGGTGGGTAGTAAGTGTTTGCTTTGTTTATGGGGTTGGGGAAAGTTGGAAAAGAGGAGCGGTTTTGGGGATGGGCGATGACTTCGGTTGTTACTACTACGCCGTGTTTTGCTCCTATTGTTTGGTTGCTTGCCTGCTTGCTTGTTGGCTGGGCTTGGTTTTGGTCTAGAGGGTATCTTTTTGAATGTGTCTCCTCCCCAGTTCTGTGCTATCTCCGCGAGATGGGTCTTGGGTTGTCAATGGCATATCCTAACTGACGTGGGGTGTAAAATAGTATGAGTATGATGATGTGATTAATAAAGCCCTGTCTTTAGTCTTCAATACTCTCAATGTGGATGATGGCCGGCCTGGTTGGCTTTGGAGGGTTAACCTTGTCTCTCCAGAGGGCTTCATGGGGTGTGTGCAGTCCTTTCTGTTTTGTTTCTCTGGGTGAGCCCTCCTTAGGGTGCTACCAGCCTGCCAGCTTAGAGTTCAAGTTATTGTGAGCACAGTGAATAAGTATTTATTGTGCCAGGGCTTTTGAATCACAACAATATCAGTGTTTATCATTAGGGCAGAGTGCCTTTCCTGCAGTTGTCGTTTCATCTCGTGATGCTCACAGGTTCAGTTTTGTTTCCCACCCACCAGCATAAATTCTCACCTTCCAGCACTCTTCCACCATCCTTTGGAGAACATTCGAAGCATTATTCGATTGCGACGAAACCATCTTGCTCTAACTTGAGAACGGTCACACATCACAGTAAGTTGATCTCAATGCCTTTGAGGCTTCGTTTCAAGAGTTGTTGAATTATGAACCTACATACTCTTCCTTTTGTCTCCCCTTCTCCCTTTCTCCCCTCCTCCCGGTTCACCAGGCACAATTCCTATTTCCATCATCGCTATCCCTCTTCAAGATACCTTCTTCATCGCGTCAGACCACTACATCATTTGACCACCTCTCACTCTCATCAATGGCGAAGAGGAGAGACACTGGCATCCCCCGTCGCTGGGCGCTGGCCTCTGACGTCTTTTTACTTGTCGCCCTTCTCCAACCCGAGTCGCATTCATTTCCTGATTTTCCCAACTTTTCTTCCCCTTGCTATTTTTCATTCTTGTTTTGGAATCATCATACTAATGGCTTGCTATCGAATAGTCAAAAAAACAACTAGTGGCTTCCACCAGAAAAGAACTCATCATCTGGATCGAGAAAGAACGTAAAAAAACAACAACAAAATGCCGCCCAAGGTTTCGGCTAAGGCAGGTGCTGCTATCGCTTCTACTGGCGAGCAGAAGCAACCTACCCTTCAGGAGGCCCACCTGTTCTACACCATCATCAAGAGCATGAAGGGCAAGCCCGAGATCGACTGGGCTGCTGTTGCAATCGACGCCGGCTTCAAAAATGCTGAGACCGCCAAGGTTGGTAGATTTCTTCAAACTCAACCCCGTCGTCTGGTCAATGGATTGGCTCTTGCTAACCCCTTTCCTTGTCCCATCCCTTTCCACCTATTCAATACTAACAACCCTTTTTCAGGTCCGCTATGGTCAAATCAAGCGCAAGCTTGACCTAGACAACTGGACTCCCGTCAAGCCCCCGGCCAAGAACCAGAATGAGGACGGGGGCGACGCCGCTCCCGTGACCCCTACTACCAGTCGTTCCAAGAAGACCGCGGCCACCCCTGGCACCGGTGCCGGTGTCAAGAAGCGCGCCACCCCGGCCAAGCGCCCTACCATCCCTCCGGGCAGCCGCGCGCGCAAGGCGAAGTCCCTAGCTATCGTCAAGATGGAGCAGGATACCGACATGATCAACCGGATGTTTGAGGAGGATAATGAAGAGGATATGGAAATGCCCGAGACCCCTACCAAGAAGAAGAAGGGCACCGGAAACCGCGCCGCCAGGCCCGAGCCCGTTGATAACGAGCTCGCCGCAGCCATCACAGATGAGTTTGCCAACTTCCCAGCTGTCATGCCCGACCTAGTCATTCAGCGCCAGGCTGTTCTCGTCGAGCTCGACGGCGTGTGGACTACCACCCCGTCCTCCGCCGAGGTGCATACGAAGTGGCTCTCCCGCCTGCCGGCTCACATTCAGTCGCGGTTTTACTCACAAGCCAACGCTGTCGGCGATTCCTCCAATGCCATCAACGACCCGGCCGAGGACGGCAACGATGCGGGCAACGGCACTAATCCTGAGAACATCACCAATGCTGGTAACGGTACCAATCTAAACAATGACACCAACATTGGCAACGGCGCGAACGCGGGCAACGGTGGCAACATCGGCAATACCACCGCCATCGGCGATGCCATGGTGAAGGCCATGGCCAATAATGCCGGCAGCAACAGCGCCAGCACCAACTTCCTGTACGCCACCGGCAACGCCAACAACATTACCCCGGCCCAACTCTTCGGCGGTAACTTCACCGGCACTGGTCATGGCATCTCGCTGCCCTCGTTCGCCAGCGCCGGCATGCCGTTGATGATGCCGATGAGCATGAGCATGGGCAACATGAGCAACATTGGCATGAGCAACATTGGCATGGGCATGGGTGGCACTAGTATGGGCGACACTGACATGGGCGGCACAGGCATGGACGGCACGGGCATGGCCTTCGCCCCCGCCCTAGACAACCGAATTGTCTGCGGCCGCATCGAGGAGCTGAACCTGCGCCCGGTGCCGATGCACCCGGCTCTGGCCGAGCAGCTGGAGCGCGAGCAGGAGGAGCGCGACCGCCTGGCGCTGTTCGGCGGCGGCGGCCCCAACGACGAGGACGATTTCTAACCAAACCGACCTGGCTGGCGGTCTTGCTTGCTGCTGGAACCGCGCGGCGGCGACGGCGCTGCTTCGGGCCTTGCTGCTTTGCTGGTCTTGGTTTGGGCTGGGGAGGGGTGTGGTATGCCGAGGAAGGGGGACGTACATACGGGCTATTTTGGCTTGTTTTCTCGGGTGCGTGTGCCATCCTTCTTTTTTTCTGGCTGGCCGGGGTGGTAAATGGTGGAGGGGGCGTCGGTCGTCGGGGGGCAGTTGATGCTCGGCTATCACTGCTCGCGGATTCAGGAGCATTGGCCCCCGCTTATAGGGGTCTTTTCTTAGTTTTCTTCTTCTACTCATCGTGGCAACTTGACATGGGCATGGGAATGGGCATGGCGCAGGCGTAGGCGGATACTTGAGGCATTTGCTCAATGATACCTAGCTAATACTGCGCACCATATTGGTGGTGACTTCGGTCCTCATAAAGGAGCATAAATGGCAAATGGCGTTCCACGAAACAAGACCCGAAAACTCGGCCATCGAGAAGCATTGTGATAAATATGTTTCATGGTTATTTTTCCCTAAAGCTATCCATCTGCCCGGATGGGCAAGACCCTTTACCTGCGCATATTACCCCAAGGAGATCCAAGAACAAAGCAAGCAAGCCTCACACCACGGAGTACCTCCGCAGGTGAGTAAGCCAGATATATATACATACAAGAGATGCCCTCTCCATCCGAGAGCGCGCTCTTCGCCTCTCCGGCCAACTCATAATACGAAAACAGTAACGGCAGCAAAGCCCTACTTCCATCGGGCCGGCTTGCGCCAGGTATCACTAAACAGCATATGACAAGACAGCAAGCCAACAAGGGAGAAAAAAGAACCGTCAAAGGTGTGAAACACAGAACCTTGTACAGATCCAGATGGCCCATCGGATGCAAGAAAGCATCGCCATCCCGTCCCCATGCCCTCCTCGATCAGCCAATCCCAAACAACGAAGATTTCGTATCGCCTTAACCCCCAACCCCAATGGCAAGAACTTGCCCCTAACCACCCAGCCCGAGATCAAGCCGTCCGGATGCCGGGCTTGCCGGCATGCCAGGACGGTGGGACGGTAAATCAAATAAGGACAAAGAATAGGTAGGAGAAAATGAGAAGTCGTGAGGTATCGTCCGTTCCGTTCCGAAGGATCCATCCGGAAGCTAAGTGATATAAACAGAGAAAGGAAAATGTGTAACTGTGGTTCGTAAAACGCCGCGCGCCGTCGCCGCTGTCCGTTGCTTGCTGTGTACGCCTGCTTCTTTGCCCATTGGTACCGACTCCATTTTGCCCTCCCGCTCGCTAGGAAGGAAACCAACGCTAAAATAATACAATGTGTCGACATGTTGATGTGCTATGCATGGTGATGTGATGACAGCGGGTAGATGTTGTAAGAGGAATGGGGCGGGGTTGAAGTGTTGTGTGTAGAGATAGGTTTGTCCGCTCCGAGGGTGATGACGCCATATGTACGTGTCGAACGTAGGTAGGTAGTCAAGGAGGAGCGGGCTGATATCGGGGTGTCTAGTACCTCGACCCGTGGTTGAGCGAGGGCCTGGGTCTCTCCCGCTCCCGCTCCCTTTCTCGCTCTCTGCCCCGATCCCTGCCTCGATCCCTGTCTCGGTCTCTGTCTCGGTCTCTGTCGCGATCTTTATCTCCCTCCCTATACGGGTCACTCTCGCGATCACCCTCACGGCCCACCTCCCCCTTAATAGTGACCTCTGGGTGCCACCTCACCCCTTCCCTTTCAGCCCACCGCTTCATAACCCCCAACACGGCCGCAACGGCATCATTCACCGTCGTCCACGGCCCCATGGCCACCCTCATCCGCGCGTCGTCCACCCGCTCCCACATGGCGACCGCTTCCGCCCACATGGACGTGCGGGCGCGGTTGTGCTTGCCCCAGCGGGCGAACGTGGCGGCGGCGGCGCCCGGGTCCAGGGTCGCGAAGGCGTTGGTGATCTGCTCCAGGCCCAGCGCGTGCATCTGGACGGCGAGCGCCCGCAGCGCCTTGTTGTTCTGCACGCGGCCCCGCAGCTCGGTCAGGTGCGGCAGCAGCGACTCCCACGCCGAGACCTCCCACACC
The DNA here is from genome assembly GCF_033439085.1 of Chaetomium fimeti. Lineage (NCBI taxonomy): Eukaryota > Fungi > Ascomycota > Sordariomycetes > Sordariales > Chaetomiaceae > Chaetomium > Chaetomium fimeti. Next base: position 1,411,443 of record NW_026944334.1, read on the forward strand.
TTGCGCTCGAGCATGCGCGACTGGTTGAGCGAGTCGAACGCCACCATGTACGCGAGCACCATCTCGAAGTGCAGGGCCATGACGCGCCGCTCGTCGGCCGCCGCCAGGGCGGCGCCGCGGTCACGCAGGAGGTCGTCGCGCGCGTGCTTGAGCTTGCTGCCGAGCCGCGTGTACTCGATGTTTCTTTCCTTGAAAGACTCGGCTTGGGCGATCGTCTTGGGGTCAAGAGGCTCTGAGCGGGTCGGAGGCCTGTTGTCCGAGGTGCCTGGGGTCAGGCCGGTTGTGGCGGCAGGGGTTTGTATCTGGCCCTGGGATTGACTTGACGTCACCCGGGACATAGATGTTGCCGTGTGTTTAAGCGGAGTAGTCGGTCCGGGTGGTTTTGCCGTGATGGCATCTGCGGTCATCTTGGGTCGTTTGGTGGCGGTGGTCTCTTGTGGAACGTCATCTGCCGGCCGTGGCCGCTTCTTAGAGGGCGGAGGGGCGGCTTCTGCGCTTTCGGAGCGCTCCTTCTTGAGTGCATCCTTTGCTGACTTAGATGGGAGGCCGAGGAGTTCCTTGGCCCGTTTTGCATTCGCCTTGTTCCTGAACTTGAGGGTGACGATCTTAGAGAGCCGGGCGGGCTTCACCTCCTCCTCTTCTGCCAAGGATCCAGGGGGGGCAGCCACTATGGTCTTTCTTGCGCCGCCTGATGAGTCGGAAGACTGGTTAGACGATTGGCTAGACACTCCCTTTGAAGCGGTCTGCTTTCGGTCTTGGACAGCAAGAATCTCCTCGATGACTGGGGGCAACGTGGGAGAGAGTAGTGGCGGTATCTTCTTAGGTGGCCGCTTTATTTTCTCCTTCTCTGGCTTCGATGCCTTCGCCGCCGATTTCTTCTTCGGCGTGACGTCTTTCCCGGCGTCGTCGTCAAATAAAGACGGAGGCAGGGGCGATAGGAGTCGTGGTAACGCTGGTTTTGTCATGGGCTCCGGTTTCCGGGGCGTCGGCGTCCCACTATTCGACCGTGGCCTTGACCCATTAACCTGAATTGTCGACCTCGGGGATGATGTATTCTCTCGGTCTCGGTCAGAGGACGAGGGTGGCATGCCGTTGTGGGTAGGGTGTAATGTGTCGGTCTTTGCATCTCTTGATGGTCTCTCCGTCGCTTCCCGGCCCCGTGGCGTCCCCGGCTTGGGTTGTCGCGGCTGGTCTGTTTTCGCCATGATAGCTTCGCCCTTGACTCGTTTCTGAAGAGGCGGATCCCCGCCCGACTCCGCCGCCCGCTTACGGGTTTCGGGTTCAGGTTGCGATTTCGCCTGTGAAGTTTTGCTTCTGCCGGGTTGGTCAGTGGCTTGCGGGCGTGCTACATACAACCTGGGAGTCTGTTCGGCATACCTGTCCCCGTTCGTCTCTGGCCGTGGCTTTTCTGACCGCGCGTCAGCCTGGCGTGACGCATTCGTTTTCTCAGCAACCTTCACGCTACCATCCCGCCTGACGTCATCCTTTGGTGGTAAGGGTTTCGCGTGGACCGTGCCGTTCGTCTTTGTTTCCGTCCTCCCTAGCGTTCCATTCTCCACTGGCGACGCTGACTTCTTCCTATTTTGATAGTCCGTCAAGGACAGCTTCTTCTTGGCCTCGCCCTTGGCGAGAAGCTTGATCGGCATCGGGGGCGGTAACTCGTCCGTGATTTCAAAGCCGGCGCGCGTCATGAGTATCCCTCGCTGCGCAGCGGATATGTACGTCACGTATTGTAAAGCGCTGCTTGGACCTCTGAACCACCAGCCGTCCGGTTCGGGAAAGCGGCGGTCGAAGGACAATGAAAGATGGTGCGGGCGGTCTGGGAGGATGCGCTGGGCCACTTTATGTGCATTTTCCGCCGCTCCATCCATTCTTTCTTTCATCGCTGGGACATCGGATCCGTCAAAGAGTGTTGTATAGCGCGTTCGTGTGATTGGTAGCAGCGAACAATCGAGAGATGAAGCTCGAGGATTATGCCAGGCGATGCGCGAAGCTTCCGGTGGTGAAGAAACAATCAACCCAGGAGCAGGCTCCGGATCCTTGTGATCTCGTGATGCGAGGCGAAATCGGTTGTTGAATCAGCAGGTCGCAGGGTCGGTCCGGTGCGCGGACAACTTCGCAGTATTCTGTCGGCCTGCGCAATCAGTACATGCACCTCAAGCAGAAAATTTCGTCGACCGTGATAGTCAACCAGATAGCCACACGCCGCCGGTAGCCCAATTGATGCATGACGCAAAATCAACGCTATCAGACTCCCAGCCGGTGTGGTGTATCACGCACATACCCAGACTAATCGCACGATTCCCACCGCAAGCTTCCTCCCCAAGTCGCAGCGCGCGCAGCCCAAGGCGGCGGCAGACAACAAGAACTTGCAGCCCACCTTGCTGCAATGCCGAAAATCGCCAAACTTTCCCCGTGTCTATCCCAACCTCCTAACAGCGACCGTGTATTTGTCGATAGGACACGAGCGCATCTCTCGGGGTGGAGGAGGCCGTGTCGTGGCGGTGCCCGGTGCCCGGTGCCGCGTCTTTGGTGTTCGCGAAACAATCAGCGGGAGCGAGAAGGAGAACAATCGGGATTCGGGTATCGGGTCGAGCTGCGATATGCCGCCGGCCGGCTCGTTGCTTGGTGGTATCAGAAGGCGCAGGACTCAGCGGCGGTGATGTACACAAGGTGGGTGGGTGGTGCGCAGGATGCCGAGGGTGGGATTCCGGCGCGAACAGTGGAGAGCGACAGGGTGGTGGGAGCTTGGCCTGGGTCTCCGGGCAGGTGGGTCCACGGAGCGGCGGTCGGTCTGCAGGATCGCCCTGGCTCGAGCAACGACAACTGGCAAAACTCGGCCGTTCCACATTCGTTTGTTGGCACGGTCGGGCACTCGGGTTGCGAAATCCAGCATTGTAACACAAAACTTCCTTTCTTTGATTTTCGCCTGACCAAACCATGCGAGGCTCTGCTCCTCCCGCCTGATTTGAGGCGCTATAATCTGCACCTATTGTTGGCGTTGGGCCAAAGATGACGGGAAGACCAACCAAACCTTTCTTAGTTATCCCCCCCGCATGAACATGCAAACAATGGAACCTAACACTCGGGTTTTACATTCGCGAATGGGCATCCCCTCCTCTCGACTAACAGTAAGCAAAAAGTACAGATGCGTGAGATGCCACTCGGATCGACCCTGGAGTTAACAAAACCGATATTTATCGGTCATGCAAAAATAGCCTATAATTGAGGCGATCTGCCCGAGAACGGCGCGGTGCCGAACAAGGCCTCGAGTTCTTTTTCAAGATGGGAGATATGCCTATGGTACCCGAGTTCGTCCCCATTAGGGAGTTCGGTGCAACTGAGCCCCCACGGTTCATCACACCCGGGCCACCAGCCCACCTCGGCCACCACGTGGGTGAGGTCACCGCTTGGTGGTGCAAAGCACGGCGTGACCCTGCGAAAACAGTCTAAAATTTCCACAAGCGAGAGCATCTTTGTCAACCCAACCCCGAGTTAACTCCTAACTAGGTATTAAAACTAAGCGTAGTCGAAACAGTGTACATAAAGCGGCAAGCTAAATCTACCAAAGAATCAATCCCACCAACAGCAAACCGAGGGATATTTGCATCCATTTTAATGACAACCGTGGACCCAAGTTTAGCACGCTCGCTCTTTAGCACGCTCGCTCCTTAGCAAGCTCGCTCATAGGTGTCCGGCAAGCAACCACGTCCGACCACGTTCCTAACCAGTCCCGTTCGTCAATGGCACTAGCTGCTCGATGCCATTGGGGCTTGGATCTACCCTCCTCCGCTTGAGGGCCGGCCGGCCGCTCTCGTCAAGGCTCTGCAGGAGTAAGTTCTGCATGTTTTCCACCTCGGACGCATCGAATGGCTTGGCCTCAGAAAAGCTGCCAGCTTTGTCTTTGAAATCCTCTATCCGCCCTTCGGCCTCGTCGATGCGCGAGCCGAGGGCACCGACCGCGGTTTTCAAAAACTCAATGTCAGCATTGAGCTGACGGGCATTTGGGTAGAAATGCTCGAGATGTCCGATAATGTGCTCGGCCAGCGACTTGGTGGACAGGTTGTTGAATTGGGCGTCCAACACCATAAACGACTGCCGAAGCATATCGAGCTGCTTACTGAGCTCTTCGTTGACGATTGTTGAGACATTCTCAGTGAGCTGGTTGATTGTGACCTTGGCCGCGTCAAATTCGGATTTGATCGAAGCAATGTCCGAACTAATGGTGTCGAACTTGGCTGTCGCCGCCTGGTTATGTCCGGTACCCGGGCCGGGGCTAGCGGTACTCGTGGAGGCCTTCTCGAGAGCTTTGATGCGCGCCTCGTGCTCTGTTGTAGCCTTCTGTGCCTCGTCCACCATCTGACCTAAACCCTCGCCCATCCCTTCCACATATTGTTTCACTTGGGAAAACAAAGTCTCTTGCCTGTTGTCGACTTCCTGCTGCGAAATAGTGAAGTCCATCTTGGTTTGAAGGCTTGCCACCTTCGCTTGCAGGTCCGGGAAACCGATGGACACCGCCTCAGCCGCGCTGTCGAGCGCTTCGGTGTCGAGACTCGAGAGTTTCTCCTCATGCTCTTCAATCTTTCGAGCTTCGTCGCCCACTCGTTGGGTACAGGCCATCAAGTCGTTGCGGAGGACAACGGTGTCCTGGGTACTCTGAGCGAGCTGCTCGGTAAGCTCGCCCACCCGTTTTAAGAGGCTAGCGATATCCAACTGTAGAGCCGAGCTTTCTTTCCGTACAATTGCAGAGACCTCGGCAGCCGAGATGGCCTCACGGCTCTTCGATTGATGCTTGTCAATCTCCGCGCGGACTGCACGGACTTCCTCCTTCACCTCCTCGACCGCCTCCTCGCTCGTTCTCTTCATGTTTTTGATTTCTTTCACCTCTTTCATCCCCTTGGCCATCTCCTTCATTTGCTCCTTCATCTGGTCCTTTAGCTCTGCACAATGTCTGTCAAATTTGGCCTTCAGCTCGTCCTGCTCCTGCGCGTACTCGGCCTCAAATTTGCGTAGTTTCGTTTTCAGCTCATTGATTTCCGCTTGCTGTTTTTTCGACGTCTCTTGTTGTTGCAGAGACATAGTTGGAGCCGCGACATTGGTCTCGGGTCCGGGGAGGCTTGAAATGACTTGGGCGATGGACCGCGCTGTGTCGTCTGCAACGTCTTTGGCTTTCTGTATTTGTGCGTCCAGCAAGCGGACGCGCTCGGCATACCTCACCCTGTGCAAATTTTGTACTTCTGGCACAGAGGGGAATTCCGCATGTTTAATCATTGATTTTTCATACTCCGCTTGTCTTTGCTTCAAAACCTTGTCAAGCGGATCTCGCTCGGCCCTGAGCCTAGCCACGTTGATGACAGCCTCGTCGTGTTGTCTGAGCAGGCTAGCGAAGTTATCGCATGCGGTGTTTGAGTCTGCAGTAGGGCTTTCCACGGGCGATCGAGGCGTTGACGCTAGCCACGAGTCAGCGGGGTAACATTCTTCTAGCTGCGGAAAATTCAAAGGGGCGTTGAAGATGGAAGTATTGATGGAAGAGAATGACCCACCCGTTCTCGTCCCATTCTCAGGTCGGGAAGGATTCCCCGCGACTCGGGACTTTGCGGCGGAGTTTACTGAAGATGTGCGCCGCTCTCTCGCAGACGTGCCCGTGTCCCGCCGGTACCTCTCATCTTTGTAAGGATCTAGGCGGCGGTCTCGAGACTCGGAACCGCGCCGATCCTCGGTGGTAGGACGCCGCGAGTAGGCGTCCGATGATCTGTGCGACATGCTGTCGTCCGACTAGGTTCGGAAAAAGCCGTCAATTTGACTCGGAAATTCCGTGCATTCCACGGTCGAGCTCGATGCCACGGTATGGCGCGCTTATTGCGGCACCGTCCCGCGCCAGGCGCCTGACCGTCAGCCAGACACAGACTGCTGTGGATCTGTAGACTGGAAGCGAGTCCCAGCGCAGGATAAAATCTTGTTTCCAGGTCGGTGCCGTGGACACGTGCGAATGAGATACTCCGCAAGTTGGTGTCCTTGCGGAATGAAGAAGTTCTCTGCAACGTCTTAAGAAATTTTTGTCCAGCGATGGTGTCGCGCCAGGTCTGCGGGCGGGAGAAGAGGATTGCCCCACAGCTCGCGTGGCACGTTGTGTAAAAGGACGAAGGAGCTGTTCAGGCCGGAAATCAGGTAGGGCACGCCGATGAATCAGAATATGGGTTTGATCTTAGTGACGCCTAGAAGTTCATAGCAATACCGACTGTTCAGCAGCTGAAGAACGAGGACGAAAGAAGAAGCAAGCTCTGTTTGGCGTTGGGTGTTGGCTCTTCGCCCACTTATTAGTTGGGACTTATCGGCTAACCGTGCAATCGATAAGGAAAGAGCGGTCGGTTGGGCTGAAGAGGCGCATATGTTGGCCAATGGTATTTTGTTAGGGGTCGAGACCCCTGCAGGGGATAGTTTGAGGATGATTGGGAAGGACGGGAAGCCATATGTTTTGTCTTACAGGTATGCGTACGATTGTATCTTTTTTTGATCATCTTGAGGGCCGGGAACTTTTCGGGTGTTCTAACCAAAATGATCTGGGGTGACTCGATAAAAGTCAAAGTACGGGGTACTTCATCGAGCTCGAGTTGAATCCCCCAAAAAAGTTGTCAAAGAGGAGGGTGCCCCGTCCAAAGCGCGTCGATCCGTGACTTCATTTCCGCAAATGGAATTCCCAGTGAAAACGCCCCCTTCTCGTTGTGCATGTTAGGCGTAGCTCGTTGTCTGTTGCCACAATTTATGCCCCACTGTGGCTGGGGTGCATAATCATCGTATCGCGACCAAAGCTCGAATCTCTGGGCAGCAGCCTCGCGCTAAAACTACGGCGCGTTCAACGAGCAACTCGGTTTTCGACACCGCAATTGAAAATGGCTGCTGTAAGTCCATTGTTTTCAGGGCACTATTATCGCAGAATAGCAGGAATTAACATACCATGATGCAGCCTGTCGTCACGATCTCCGAGAGCAAAGAGCTCCGGGGGCTTAACCTGATCGCAGCACACTCGCACATTCGTGGGCTAGGTGTCGATGCCGACACTCTAGAGCCCCGAGCGGCCTCGCAGGGGCTGGTCGGTCAAGAGAAGGCCCGGAAGGCCGCTGCGGTTATCCTAGAGATGATCAAGCAGGGCAAAATTGCCGGTCGTGCCGTACTGATTGCCGGCCCCCCCAGGTAGGTCACAACACCACCGAGCAGTTTGGAATTTGTCATGTCATGTACTGACCCGTGTTTCATTTGCAGTACCGGCAAGACAGCTATTGCCATGGGGATGGCTCAATCTCTGGGCCCCGATGTGCCGTTCACCACGCTCGCCGCGTCCGAAATCTTCTCCCTTGAAATGTCCAAGACCGAGGCCCTCACGCAAGCCTTCCGGAAGTCGATCGGTGTGAGGATCAAGGAGGAGAGTGAAATAATGGAGGGCGAGGTGGTGGAGATTCAGATTGATCGGAGCGTAACGGGCGGCGCCAAGCAGGGCAAGCTCACCATCAAGACGACCGACATGGAAGCCATCTACGATATGGGAAGTAAGATGATCGATGCCATGACCAAAGAGCGTGTGATGGCGGGCGACATTATCTCGATCGACAAGTCGTCGGGGAAAATCACCAAGCTTGGCAGGTCATACGCCCGGTCCCGCGACTACGATGCGATGGGCGTCGACACCAAGTTCCTGCAGTGCCCCGACGGCGAGTTGCAAAAGCGCAAGGAGGTCGTACACACCGTATCGCTGCACGAGATTGACGTCATCAACTCGCGCACCCAGGGCTTCTTGGCCCTGTTCTCGGGCGATACGGGCGAGATCCGGAGCGAGATCCGGGACCAGATCAACACCAAGGTTGCCGAATGGAAGGAAGAGGGCAAGGCAGAGATTGTCCCGGGAGTTTTGTTTATTGACGAGGTCCACATGCTCGATATCGAGTGCTTCTCTTACGTCAACCGCGCCCTCGAGTCGGACTTGGCCCCCATCGTCATCATGGCGAGCAACAGAGGCCACTCCCGTATTCGGGGTACCGATTACAAGAGCCCCCACGGCCTGCCGCTCGATTTCCTCGACCGCGTCGCCATTATCAACACTCACTCCTACACTGGGGACGAGCTTCGTCAAATCCTATCAATCCGCGCGCAGGAGGAGGAGGTTGACCTCACCCCAGATGCTCTTGCACTACTCACCAAAATCGGTCAAGAAGCAGGGCTCCGCTACGCAAGCAATCTGATCACCACGTCCCAGCTCATCTGCGCGAAGAGGCGCGCGAAGCAGGTCGTTGTAGAGGACGTGCAGCGGAGCTTTAAGCTGTTCTACGACCCTGCCAGGAGCGTCGGGTTCGTAGCCGAGTCAGAAAAGCGGCTGATAGGCGATGACGGTGCCGTTGACTTTGCGGTAAAGACTAATGGTACTACGGGCGAGACGATGGACACGAGCTAGATCGAGGGAAAGCAGTATTCGATTTGCAGGCGTTCTCGGAAGGGGGTAAAACTGTTTTGTTCACCGGGGTCTGGACTTTGATATCATGTGCGGTAATGACTTGGAATGGTGTGGAAAGAGACTCGCAGCTGGCGAACCTGCACCGGCTTGTCTTCTCAACACGGTGCCTCTCATTGATGTATTACACAAACGTAGCAACTCTCGTCCATCCACCCTCCCCCCCTGCTAGCCGAAACTCTACCCCTTCGCCAAAGTAGCCAGCATCTTGCCATGCTTTCATAGTTGGGCCGTCAAAGGGCCCTTGCTTGGCAGCGTCGTCCCGTCCGTCTGTCCAGCGGAACTCCCACATCTTGTCTTCCCCGATTCCACCGCCATCCTCGGTCTCGTCTGGTTCCGATGGTTCCACCCAGGCCTCCCCAGTCTCATTGCGATACTCCCTTATGAGCCGCTCCCGTTCCCTATCATAGATATTGGGATAGTCCCTCTGCATCAACTTGTCTGCTGCGTCGGCGATGGCATTAATTGCGTCCCTGATCTTGATCTGCTTCGGGTCTTCAGGCTCCTTTTCAGCATCGACATCCATGGCATCCCCTCCGTTATCGCCGTTGCTTTTTGCCTTGGCCTTCTTTTGCTTCCACTTGGGTATCTTCTTGGCCTTGTTGTTGTTTGTCTGGCTCTTTCTAAGCCTTGCTAGAGCATCCAAGGCCGTCTCACCCGGTTCCAGCCGAATGATGAGCTCCTTGAATAGATCGCCCGTCAATAAGCTGTCATTCTCACGCTGCTGCTTCCGCAGTTCAGCCTCGCGCTTATCGTGAGCCGCGGCGGCCTTCTTCATCTCCTTCTTGCTGATACCCTCCAGCCAACGGTCGTGCACAGCGTCGGCGTCGACCGCCTTCCGGACGAAGTTGCCTGCCTCGTCGAACGCGCCGTCTTCCTGCTCCTCCCGCATGTTGAAAGCGTCGATCTTGGGCGCGTGCTTCTTGAGGCCGCCGAGGCCGACCTCTTCGTCCACGGCTTCTTCGGCGATGGCCAGTGCGACAACCTCTTCGTCGTCGTCTTCGTCCTCATCCTCCTCGTCATTACCCGGCTTTCTGTCTATCCGTACTGTGCCGCCACTTTTGCTGGTGGTTTCTTGACCCTCGATCTCCTTGTCAGCGAGGAAGCGGACTTGCTTGTCTTTCTTTCCCGGCTTGTTGCCACCCGCCGCAGCGTTGTCGTCGCCATCACCATCGCCGAACATGTCCACTTCATCGTCCTCCTCATCGCCACCGCCGCCGCTAGCCTTGGAGTTGTAATTGTCCATCACATCCGCCAGGTCCACGTCCTCCGCATCCTTCCCTTTTTTGCCCCTGGCCTCAGCCCTTGTATTGAACGTTTCATTCTCAGAATCTGAGTCGTAGCCGTCGATATTCACCGCGCCACGCTTTGTCGCCCTCCCAGAAGCGCCAATGACGTCTGCATCGAGGACATTGTCGTTTTCATCGTCGTCGTCTCGTCCGCTTGGCGCCAGTGCGGACGGGTTGCGGACATCGAATTTGACCTTTTTGGATGTGGGGCTTTTCTCGTCGCGCTCGTCGCGCTCTTCTCCGTGATGGACTCGTGCGAATGCCTCTCCGGCGCGCTTTGGGCGCGCAGCTGAGAATCTGGATGACATGGTGCCGTGATGGACCCTCGAGGCGATATTTGGCCAGTTCCGTAATGGAGGCAAGGTGAACAGGTTCAAGGGTGCCGGGCTCTGCCGACGGGAGGTGTAACCGAGGAGCTTTGACGGCGAAATACCAGCTGCTCTTGGTGCACCCAGGTTGTGTGGCTGAAGGAGGTACTTGCTTGGAAACAATGCAGCGACGTGTACCTCGTTACGTAGACCCTCAAAACATGGGCTTTGCAAATCGAGGTCTGATACGGATAGTAAAATTAGCTCAACGACATAAAACACGCAACAATGATTTGACATGGTCAAATTTACCTACCTTTTCCGTCAAGCTTTCCTCTCTCATGCATCCAACAAATATGGACCCTGAAGCTCACGCCACATGGAACCTCGCCGTCGAACAACCCCGCACAGTGCATTGAACAGGCAAGGAATGGACCACTGGCGGCGTGCTTCGGTGACAACAGCCCAAGATGTCATCCTCTGTTGCCTTCCGGTTTGCCTTTGCAACTTGAACAAACCACACAAGTTTCAGTCAACCCTCAACATTCGGGCATAAAAGATTACTACCTGATATCAACCCCGCCCATCTCTTATTTTCGATCCTCTATATCATCGACCAACCCACGAGTGAATCTCGTAACCGCGATTCGGGAAAGATGGTGAGTTGGACCCCGCGTTTGGCAGTCTACTGCTCCTCCAAGATCGCCTTGCTCAACCCACGAGTGCAGTTTAACCCTGGCGACTATCGCGGGAACCTTCGGGCTCCTCGCGCACAACGTTTCGATGAATACTACCGATGCTACCCCTTGGTCATGGCCCCCGGCGCCGAGCGCCCCGACCTCAACTACGGATCCAAGATCTTCCTACCGCCATCCGCCTTGGATAAGGTGTCAAGGATGCACGTTCAATGGCCTATCATGCTAGAACTAATTAACGGGGCAGCGGCGGGCAAACACACACATGCGGGCGTGCTCGAGTTCGTAGCGGAGGAGGGTAGGGCTTACATTCCACAATGGGTATGTTGGTGATTCCCCTCTGGCTCCGGCCGCATACTGACGGTTCTGCAGATGATGCAATCACTTCAGCTCGATGTGGGCGACATGATCCAGGTCAAGACCACCTCCCTCGAACTTGCCAAGCTAGTCAAGCTGCAACCCCAGTCCGTGAACTTTCTCGACATCACCGACCCGCGTGCCGTCCTCGAGAAAGCCTTCCGCAACTTCGCGGCGCTGACGAAGGGCGACGTCTTCAACTTCGAGTACAACGATGAGATATACGACATGGCCGTTTTGGATGTGAAACCCGAGACTGCTAGGATGGGCGTCAGCATGATCGAGACGGATGTGAGCGTCGACTTTGCTCCTCCAGTCGGCTACGTCGAGCCAGAGAGAGCGGCACGTGGCAGCGGCACCAGCACACCACGCAGTGCCAGAGGCGCAGGTGGTGGCGGTGTGCCTCCCGGGGGTCTACTCTATAACCAAGGCACCATGGCACAGGCCATTAATTACGACTCGATCGCGCCGGGCTCAGCAGCATCTTTGGCAGGAAACTTTGTGGGAGAGGGGCAACGGTTGAGCTCCAAGAAGGGCGGCAAGGCTCCGACGCCAAAGCCCGCAACCCCTGTGGCTGGCACGTCAAGCTCGGCCAAGGAAGCCACAGTACCCATACGACGAAGCAATGGGCCCGCGCCCCTGCGTCTCCCCCCTAACAAACTCTTCCTGGGTTACGAGATCAAGCCGGTCAAGACGGCCGAGGATAAGGAGAGGGAGGCTGCGAACGCAAAGCAGCCGCACTTCGCAGGTCAAGGCCAGACATTGAGAGAGACCGCCAAGAAGAAGGGCGACAGTGACGAAAAGGGCGGGAAATAAAGGCACGGCATAGAGACGTTGAGGGATGAGGATACAGCGGGATCACATGTTGCACGTCATTAGATTAGGGCAACATCCTTCTAATGACACAATTTAATCGGCGGCAAGTAAATCGGTCTGGGTCTGGGGACTTCGACGGATTTGCGGCGGAAACCTGACAGAGAGACGGGAAACCCCAGGGTTGATAACTACTGGAAAAGGGATGTTTGACTAGGACCTGGGAAGGCCTCGTTTATCCAAGTAGCTTTCCCGCTATTCATCTGGTCATCGCATGTGACGGGAAGAAAGAGCCATACTTTGCATACGTACACGGCCCAGCTAAAAGTTTACCGGAGTGGGGTTCCAAGGGATGTATGGTAAACTTTGTGTAAAAAAGTCCTGCTCGATTATCGCCTTCGAAGTCCGGCGAGCTCCAGTCTACCTACCTAGGTAGTATTAAGAGCGTCCCGTTGAAGACACTCAAAACACGAACTCAAACGTCATCCATTCCACTCTCCTATACTATGCATATGTCAATCCCGACTCATTTCGATGTTTTGGGCAATTAACAGATTCGAAGCACATTCAGAGTTCCGAAAAGATGACATCACGTCCACCCGCTCGCTATTGAGCTGGGCCGAGACGATACTGTGCGAATAAGTCCGTGCGGGTAACAATTATACTACTGTACATGCTGCCCCGCAATTTGTGTCACGGGCCTTGGAGCTGAGTTTCTTCATCAATTCCCGATGCGCCCCCCGCCAGAGCAAGCAATTGGTCGAACGAGCCACACATTCCCATCAATTCCGTCTCTCATCAACCCTTTTCAACTCTTTTGTCGCTTTTTCAATTGCCTCGGTGTCGGGCGTCTGGGGTGTTGGAGCTGCTTTGGGTAGCGCAGCTGTAATTCCCGATAAACGCGACAATCACATCACCGGTCTAGCCATCCATCATGAGGCAACTCGCTGACAATGGCACGGGTTCCGTACCCGCTGCATCGGCAGCGACAACTCGCAATTTACGGCCGCGCCAAGCGTCCGGCGCTCCGGGACCCCCGGCGGGTGGCCGAGCGACAAGGAGCTCGGCTGCGCTCCCGAAGACCACTTCAACCAACGAGAATCCCGCGGTGCCACAGCCTCCACCACCCAGCACCCCAAAGTCGCACAAGCGCTCCGGACCGTCAAGCGGGAACGCAAGTCGACCAAAGCGGACCCGTCGCTCCCCTCACAAACCGGGGTTTTATGGAGAAGATAGCGATAGCGATAGCGGGGACGAAGTTGAGAATCCTCACATTAGCCCCAGTCCCGATGTGGAGCAGAAAGCGAGCATCCATCAACAACGTCGAGCTCCCAAGGCCCCCACGCCCAAAAAGCCGACGACCCCAGCTCGGGCAACCAAGAGCCCATGCAAACTCGTCTCTAAACCATCTCCTGCGCCGGAGAAAGGCAAAGCCGTGGTCAGAAATGGCATTATCCCGGACTGGGCCAGCTTGCCTTACCTCATTTTGGCCCAAATTTTCCTCTATGCCGCCGCACCACTCACCGAAACCCAACACACCAGATGGTTGACGGCAGCCAGCGGTGTCTGTCGTGCATTCGCAGAGCCGGCCCTGTCAGCTCTTTATCAGACTCCTCCGTTGCTGAGTCGGCCGATGGCGCATGGTCTCCTGGAGCTGCTGTCGATGGACCCCTCCTCCACGGCATTTAATTACAGAGTGAAAGTGAAAGAACTCTGGATCGATGTCGACCAGATTGCCTCAAAGACGTTCAAAGGCCGACCACTCGACCTCGAGGCCCTGGTCAGCTATCTACCTCGTTTGAAGGTCATCCAGTTCTTTCACCAAAAAGACGACCCTCCATACCGGTCGCTGGATGGTAGCCTACGTTGGCATTACCCTTCCGGCCTTTTTGACGCTCTCAACGGAGCACAAGTCTCAGCAGAGGGAGCACAAGTGGCCGAACATGCGCGACTTGTCGAATGGCAGTGGAATCGGCGACTGATGGGTCCGACTCTCGATCTTGCCGCCGTGGAAGCGCTTCATCGAACCCCGGCGTTTTCGAGTCTGATCAAAACCTCGTTCGTCAATTACCAGGTGCCTTCGCTTCACGCGAAAGCAACTGATGACGTTGATGAGTTAGCCGCAAAGGATGAAGCCTTCATTCAAGGCATGGCCAACGCAATCAATGCTCTGCCACACCTCAGGCATCTCGCCATCGAGTCGTCCACTGCGGCTAACGACCAGTTATTACCGCTCCTTCCCAAGTGTCTCGAGACACTAGAGCTTATCAATTGCTGGGACATTAATGGCGACGATTTCGCACATTATCTCCTATTAAGCGGGCACCAGCTGAAGCGCCTCATACTGCACCACAACCAGTCGTTGAGCCTATCTTTCCTCCCAGTTCTAGGAGCTGCCTGCCCAAACCTGCAGGTCTTTTCCATGGACTTCAAAACTTTCAACCATCATGAGTTCTACCATGATGCGGACCCGAGCTACGACGATCTGCTCACCCCAGACCAGGTCCCGGCGTGGCCCGAGGCCTTGGAGACCCTCCAACTCCTGAACATGAAAAAGTGGACCGCAGATGCAGCCGAGACGCTGTTTCAGTCCCTCACGGACAGTGCCTCGAAACTGTTAAAGCTCCGCCGCCTGGAACTAAAAGCTATGCTGAGCATCCCTATCTTGGAGCGCTCAAGGCTTCGTAACAAGTGGGAGCGCAAGCTGCGACACATTTTCCTACGTGAGAACCAGGACCCCATGCCGGTGTTCTCTTTGCGAGAACCGGCCCAACAGCCCAGCATCGAGGAGGTCAAGCGGGCCTCAAAAAGGCCAGCCAAGGTTACTAGTGCTCTGGCCGCTGAAAACCCTTCGCGCCGGAGTGGCCGGCTGTCGATAAAACGGTCGAACCCGCCATCCCGCGCCAGTAGTTCCGGCGCTGGACGGGGTCTCAGGCACGCGCTTGCCCGGCCGTCGTATGCCGAGCCCGATACAGATGAGGACGAGGATGAGGACGAGCACGATGAAGCAGAGGGAGGACAGGCGGTGGGCGGGTCTAGCCCGGATAGCCAACCTGAATCTCCGGCATCGTCGGCGGGGACCGCCGAAACCGCCTTCCGCCAGGGCATGTGCGAGAAGGTGGAGATCCAGCTGGATAACCAGAAGTCGGTCGAGACCACGCTCACCATGGACGATTTTCTGGATAGTGAGAACGATGATCTGTCGGATGACGACTGGGTTGGCCAGGACGAGGATGAGGATACTGGGTATGCTTGGTAGAAGGAAGGGTGTTTCTCCCATTTCTGTTCCCCTTATATAGTCGTTGTATTTTCTCTCATGGCTGGTGGTGCATTAACATGGGCAACTGTTGCTACTTGCATGTCTGGGTTGGGCTGGGAAATGGATCGCAAACCCGTCCTGATGGCGACGGGTGGCCTTGCTTCGATTTGCTTGCACTTGCTTCTTATACGGGACCAGGGCCCGATCTGGGGGGTATGGGTTACTAGGGTACTTGACACAGAATCGTAATCTTGTGTACCACGCATGCCCAATAAGGCGCGAAACATTTCAAGCTTCCGGCATTGCTTTCGCTGTGTTTATACGACTTGCTGTCTACATCCTGGCGCTAATCGTCCGTTCCAGGATGCCGTGATAGTATCTAATCTCCTGTCCTGTCGTCGTGTGGCTCGATGGATACTTTGAGATTGGTCAGCCAGGAAAGGTTTCATCAAGGGCTCGTTCTATAATCGCGGTCGTTTTCATGGGCTGTATCCAGATCCCTCTAATGAACCTTGCCCCAATTTCCCTGCCCCCCAATTTATGGAAATACATCGTCATCAGCTGGACAAGAATATAGGGACGGCGTTAGGACCCAAGACCATGTTAGGCAATTGTCCTGTTATAAATCTATACCATCACAAGCAACCAAGTTAATCTTCGATGCTCAGCGGCACACAATGTGCCTGAAGCAAATATGAACTGTTACACCGTCGAACCAAGGGGAGATGGGAAGAAGAGCCGGCAAGACCGGGCTACAGTCACTGAGGATATTCAGTGGTTTGGAACTATACCACCCGTCCAACTAGTGTCGAGCTGGTTGTCAAGTGCTCATATCAGGGGATACTACGCCCGATGGAATTTTCTTTTGCTAACACCCGCGTAATCTGTTTAGTTTCATACTAGAAACGGGAGTGACCAGAGCCCCGGAAACCATTAACCAGGCGGCAACCTCATCTTCGTCGTTAAGGCTATAGAACTTAGGAACTGGCATTCGACGTTATCCGGACAACTCCATATCTGCGCTGGCCAAAGGCGTCTTATTTCGACGGCGAGTAAGCTAACTTACAATGTCCCGGTTCATGAGGACTATGCCGGCGACGCCGCCAAATACAAGATGTGTAGATCTGGGCCCGACTGAAGGTTCACTTTATAATCGCGGACGCTGAACTAGGTAGGTACCTATCCACAAAAATGGATTCCCAGAGACAGTAGAATCAGCATCTCTCGCTCGGGTATCGCGACCGGGCCTCGAATTGGATTTCAAGCAACAATACGCACGCCACGGTGGGCAGACCTGTGGCATCTCGGTTCCGATTAGAACATCGCAAGGTTGAACCTACAGTGTTCAGCTCTGTTTGATTGTCTAAAACACGGGAACGAGTTGGTACCGTCCGTCTAACCACAGCTATTTACAACTAATCGGCCACTGACGTACTCTCATTATCATGAGAGAGGCAAGACTGCTAAAAGCAGTCGACAAGACTGAACGAAACCCTTTCATGGGTATAATGGGAACGGAGAACCGTTCTATCAACAAGATCAAGCAGTCTCGCCGAGGAGGTTCTGACGCCGGATATGGCTGCCAATGTTATTTATACCTAGGTAGCTATCGCTTATTAACATTTCACAGCATTTTGTGGTTATTGGATTATAGGTTGGTACTTGGTACCGTAGTGATGAGTAATGGTGTCTGATCCTAAATTGACGAGACAGGGTGGTTTTGGTTTCCTACAGGCGCATATATGCCATTCAACAAGACATCTCTGTCCGTTGACAACACCGACACATGCAGAGCTAAGATTTCCACAGCTCAGGTTGATTCTCATCGCCATCCTGTTTGAGGGAATCGAGCCCTGTTCTTGTGGTTCGACCACCAATTCGAGGTAGGGACGGGCAGTTGCAGGGAACCCCACACACACACCCTTTGCTGCATTCCAGCCCTTTCCATCGCTTTATACTATTTTCTTCACCAGTTACTTCGTGCTTGCTCTTCAATCGAAACCCGAGCCCAATTCCGATTCACGACCCTGGCCCCTCAGCTGTGTCATTGACAAGGGTCTGTTAGCGAGCTACTTTCCCGCCCCACGGAATCTGTATGCCGCATTTGGTACCGTCCTACCGCGATCGCCGCTAACCGTACAGGGTCGCAAGACGGAGCCACGCCCCACGACGACCGGGGCTGCCGAAGTGGCACGAATCAACAGCAAACCTGAAATCGCGATAGGAGAACCTCGCTCGTCTTTTCGGCTACGGTACGCGTCTCTCCATCGGCCCCCTTCATTAATGCTCCACTGCCGTACCCCCTTTTCGTGTCGATGGCACTTCGAATGTAAACGCCACAGCTTATCCAACGCACTTGGTGGCTGCACTCTGTTGATTTCAACCATCAGGTCACCCATCAGCCTCGGCAGTGCGCGCCGGTCCTCCCAAGCGGGTGGTTGACTCCCTTGTCAATCAATCCACACCACAGTTGTGTTTTTCACACACCAGTCTGCTGCTGCATCTCATCTCACAGTCTTGAGGGCTTGAGGGAATCACAGCAGTTCATGACTGGTTGGTAGTCCTTCATCGGTTGCTATTGCTGCCTATCTCGGCCGCACCTTCCTCGACCTATTACACACGCTCCCTCATTACGCGCTTATTTGACTTTTTTCTCTCTCTGTTACCTCACCTTACCTTTATACCTTCATCTCGCCGAACTATTTCAACTTGAAGCACGATACCACGATACTCACTGCTCCACCTTTGCGCTTCCTATCACCAGACAATGCGGTTTATCTCGCTTCGCAAACCCCGTTGACCCCTTCACGCGTCTCGCTACCTACCTGGGCATCAAGGGACTTGGACCAAAGAGTCATTGTCATCCGTTCACGTGCTTGTTTATGACCACGTCCTGATGACATCTTCACACCATGTCGACCCTTAGCCATCACAACCGTGGCCTGCCCTTCCTACATCGGAATTGGCTCAAGGCTACCAACCACTGGAACTCCAAGATGGGCAACAAGTCTTCTTCCCAGACTCGCGACGCCGGCGACAAGCTTGCTGAGGACGACCACCAGGCCCGGCGTGCAGCAAAACGCCGCCGTATCGATGACGACTATGATGGTTTCCCGCTATTTGAGAACTATGGCACCGCCCAGCGTGCCCTTCGCATCGAGGTCCTCAAGATCAGCCACAAGGACTCGCCGCGGGTGAAGAACGGTATCTTTAACGGTGTTATCGCCCCCAACGTTAGGGATGTCGTCCAGGTCAAGGCCCGCTGCAAGCTCACCATCAGCGGCTACAAGGGCGGCGAAGCGGTCGTCTTGCACGTCGACAGCCAAGTTTGCGATGTTCGCGTCTTCAAAAACCCTGCCGGCTCGTCCCCCATGGCTCGTTTTTCCTCCATCCGGCCCTTTCACGTTCCAGAAGAGAAGATCTTTCTCGAGCGTGACGACGATGCCATCTTCGGTCTGGCCAACTCTTACTCGGTGCTCGTCGAGCTCGAGTCCGCCGGCGACGCCAACTGGCCGCCAACCGATCTCGTCCCCATCAGTGACGAGGACACGTTCTACAACAGGGGGCTCCCGTCTCGGCAGTGGGTGCTCACCGCCAACATCGCCGACCTCTTTAGCAGCCGCAATCGCAAGTCGGTCCGCCTACGGGTAAAGAAGCAGCCCATCAATGACGTTGCTACCAACTTCCTCATGGACATGGACGTTCGTTGGTTAACAGCCATATCGAGCCAGCGGAGGCCGCGAGAACCTACCAAAGATATCCAGCCCTCCATCTCGGTGGTTGACCCCCACGAACCCCCTGCGCCCGTGGTTAACGGCAACGCCAACATTGTCAATGGCACAAATATGCATCACCGTGACTCCCAGGTTAATGGCGAGGGGGAGCCCGCACCAATTGGGCAAGCGAACGGATCCGTAGCTGATCCAGCCGACGAGCTGGCCGAGGGCGAGCTTACTCCCGGTCGCTCTCGGCGAACAAGGCTAGACATCAACTACAACGTCAAGCAGATGTGGAACAACGCGGTCGGGAAGGAGACTAGGAAGCGGCGGAAGCTTGGGGAGGACCACAGCCAGCTCGACGAGCACACCATCACATACCTGCTCCCGCCAGAACAGGTCCAAACGGACAAGTTTGCCTGCCTCCTGTGTGGTGCCGAGAACGACCGTCTCTGCCAGCTGCGTGCTCACTACCTAAGCCATCCGCAGTATGATTTCCACTTTGAAATCAAGCCCAAGGCGGGGTACTGTGTCACTGTAAAACCGAACGCCGACAGCCGCGGCTCCCCCTTGAGGCCGAAGGTGTACCAGCTCGGCCTGCCCGTTAAACCCCTCGACCTGGACAAGTACGTAAACGGAGATGACTCCTGGGTCACCTCCCGTCTCGGCCCAGAAAATGGCCGCGAAGTCTTTGAAGATACCGCGCCGCAAGGAGGGCGTACAGTAAGATACCACCCCGGAACTCGGCTTCCGTCAACCTTCGTAAGACTAACACTCTTCAGAAACTCACCACCAAACGGACCCGTCGCAAGGTTCTCGTCCCCAAATCCAAACAACCCCTCTTCGACCCCCTCAGCAAAGTCCGGCTGCAGCCCGGCACCCCGGTTCCGCAGTACCAAATCGACGACTCGTGGCTCCTGCTCAAGCATCGGGACAACCTGCAGGACTTCATCGACCTCAACTCGGCCGAAAAGGAGTATCTACAGGTGTGGGACGCCTTCATCCTACGCCAGCACGTCTCGTCGCCGCAGTACCTGCCCCGCAATTTCCTGCGCTTCGTGCGCGAGAACGCCGCCTGGCTCTCGGCGAAGCGGTCCCGGACCGACGAGTTCAGCAAGCACGTCGCCACGCTGCTCGCCCGCTGCGTGCTGCCGGACGAGGCCATCGTCAAGGCCACGCAGCTCCTGGAGGACGCCCGGGCCCGCCGCGCCGCGGGCGAGGTCGGGGACGCGCCCGCGTCCGCCCTGCAGCCTGTTAGGAACAAGGCTTCGGGCGGCTGCTGCACCGCGTGTGGCGGACCCGTGCCCCCGGCCACGATGCTGGTTTGTGCGAACAAGGTATGTTTACTCTTTTTTCCTTCTTTTTCTTTTTTTTCCCTACGGGGTGTGTATCGCCGATGATGCTAATGCTATGATATCTAGGAATGCGAACACCGGCTTTATCACGATGCGTGCGTGGAAGACACGGAGGAGGCGGTGGCGAAGGGGAGGGGTTGGAGGTGCAAGACTTGCTCGTAACGAGAGCAAGGGGGGCGGGAATGTAGGCTATTTCTGGGGTTGAGGAGCAAGCGAGTTGGGCAGACGTGCCGTGTATTGTAAAGGGGTTAGTTAATCAGACGTGGGGAGAGATTTGAGATACTGGTTTGTCGCTGAGGCAAGTTGATTGCCTGTCGGCGTGTGTGATGTGGTAGGGCGGTGCTTTGGGGAAATACGTTGCCGAGATAGTGTGCGAGTCGATAATGAGGTCGAGGAGGGGAAAATATACAAGCGATAGCCTGGTTGCGTCTCAAACGGGGCCTGTATGCTACGCTTATGACAATACCAGCTTGCTTGGACACGTTCAACGTTCATGTGGTCCAAGTACGCGAACTTCCCTGGCCCGTAGGATTAGACACATTAAGGACTGTAACACAAACACTGAATGTATCAGGAAGACAGTACCGACTTTCACTTCACTTCCCGCTCTTTCTTACGGTTCGATAGCGCTTTGTTGGTGTACTTTTTGCATTTCATCTCCCCACTTGCACCACCAACTGCTACTACTACTACTGCAAACCATATTATACACTCCACACCCCAAAACTCACAAGACAGCAAGCAGCACCCAAAACGCCCAAGTAATGCCTGCCCAACAATTCCCCCCTCAACCGAACCATAGATACCTAGGTAGATACCTTCAACCAACCAACCCATCTACCTCCTAGCCTTCTCGCGCTCCCCGCGCCGCTCCTCCTCGCGCCGCTGCCGC
Source organism: Chaetomium fimeti (assembly GCF_033439085.1). Classification (NCBI taxonomy): domain Eukaryota; kingdom Fungi; phylum Ascomycota; class Sordariomycetes; order Sordariales; family Chaetomiaceae; genus Chaetomium; species Chaetomium fimeti. Next base: position 1,432,627 of record NW_026944334.1, read on the forward strand.
TTCCTGCTCTCCTGGGCGATCATATCGCTCAGGTCTTCCTCGTAGGCGGCGGAGCGGCTCCACTGGGCGCCGACGCCCTCCTCGCGGCGGCCGGCCTCGAACTGCCGCCGCAGCTCCTCCTTGTCCATGCCGCCGCCGCCCGCCAGCGCGTCCGGGTCGAGCGCCACGTCCACGTCGCCGGGCTTCTTGCGCTTGCGCGTCGCGTCGTCGTCCGCGCCGCCGAGCACGGGCACGGCAGCGCCGGGAGGCGGGCCCTTGGTGAGGTCGTACGTCTTGTCGCTGCCGAAGAAGCCCTCGGCGCGGCCCTGGCGTTCGGGGATGACCGTGTAGGCCTGACGCGGTCCGCCGCCGCCGTACGAGGATTCCTCCGTCTCGAAGCCGCGCCGCGTCTTGCGCAGGTCGAACTCGCCCGCCATGCTGGTCTCGACGCCCGCGGGCGCCGCGTGCATGTCGGTGTGCACGGTGCTGGCGTACCCGCCGGGCGTCTCCAGGCCGGTGGTCGTGTCGGTGCCGCCCGGTGGGAGGTCGCCCGCTTCCGAGCCCTCCTCGTCCGACTCCTCCTCTTCGGATTCTTCTTCCTCGGATTCTTCGGCCGGGGGCTGGAGTTCGCCCCAGAGGCTCCGTTCGACGGGCTCGGCGAGGGAGGTGGCGGCCGCGGTTTGGGGTTGTTGCGGTTGTTGTTGGTAGGGTGCTGCCGCGCCAGGTTGGCCGGGTGCCATGATGCCGAAGATGTCGCCGCCGTAGAGAGGGCGGTTATATTCATCTAGTGGGGGTTTACCCCACTGGCCGGGCTGGAAGCCCCATGCTGCTCCTGGTGGGACGGGGGCGTTGAGGCCGGGGATTTTGAAAGTTGGGTAGGACGGCGGTGGGCCAACACGTTGTTGTTGAAGCAACCATGGAGGGGGGAAACCCGGCTGCATGCCGAGCGCTTCCCTCAATGCCTCGCTGAGGTCACCGGGCTTGAACACCTTGTAGTCCGCCTCCCACTCCTTGCCCTCGTAATAGACGTCACCAAACCGTGTCAGGTCCGGCTTTGTTTGATGGCGGAAGAAGGCATCGTAGAGCTTTTGGTAATCGATGTCGAGTTTACCCATCTTCGGCTGTACCCTCTCGCGCTGTTTCTGCTTGAGTGTCTGCTCTGCCTGCTTCTCGAGGACGGCGTCGCGCATCTCGGTGATACCGGTCTCGGCGATGAACTTGGGCAGCTTAAAGGGCGGCTTCTCGACACCTCGCTTGCTGGAGAGGTATTCGCGTTTCAGAGACCAGTGCCCCGGTACGGGGACAATGTTGCGCTGTGCCTTGATCTGGACGAGGAGGCGAGGGTCGGAGGACGAGACGTCGTGCCACTCGACGACCTCGGGATTCCGCACTAACGCCTTGAGTTCGGCGATAGACAGCTTGTTCAGCTTCTTCCGCTTCTTTTTCGACATCTTTTGTTGCGCATCTTCGTCCTCGCTCGGGATCTCGTCATCCTGGTCGAAGAAGACCTCGCCCTTGTTCCCCGCGTTGGCTTCCCTCGAGACCTCTTCATCCTCCAAGCTCAAGCCGAACCTTTCGAAAACAGTCTTGTATGCCGCGAACGCAGGGTCGTCCTCGGCAAGAAGGGAGTCGTCGACTGGGCCGTCGGCATCGATCTTGGCGGACGCGTCGGGGTCCTTCTTTACCTCGAGGTCGGTTGGTTTGTTCTCGCCATCGACGGTAGTCTCGTCATTCGTCGCCTCCTCCTTGACCTCGGGTTCCTTGGATCCGTTTTGCTACAGCAGTCAGCAAGATTAAGCAACAAAAAACAGAAGGGGATCACTCACTTCGCCGTCGACCTGGGCCTTCCTTTGCTCCTTCTTCTTGGCCCGGCGCATTTGGTTCTTGGTCATCTTTGGCGCCGCCATCTTGCCTGATGTGAGCCGGCCGCTCAAGATTTGGATGTAAGTTTCGGAGGGTTAAAGCATCCGCGATAGGATCTGTCGGAATCCAAGTTGCTGGGGATGGTTGTTCGGCTGTCGTTGAAGATGCAGTATTTGGTGGAGCTGCACGCGGTTGTTGCATGGCTGGCTTATCACGATTGCGCGCCGCCAAAAGTTTGAAGCAGCAGGGATCGGGCTGTGGCTGGTCCAGAGTTTCTTGGCGTTGCAGCTGCTGGAGCCACTTCTGCCACTGTGGCCGTGCGTATTGCGCACCCTCTCCTGGACCCTCTGTTTCCACTGGTCCAGACCGCGTGCGACGCCTGCAGCAGCGGATTGGAGACGCCAAGAGAGCTTATTTGGCAGATGCCAAACCAGATTGCGCCCCTCCAAGTTGCAAGCGACTGACACCTGTGCAACCGCCAATTGCCGCGATTTTGTTTCCTTTCACCTCGTGTTGAACAACAAACGTACACGGGGACGCGGCCATGATCACATAGTCCAGGAGCAGCGCGTCAGCACTTTCGTTCGTTATTTTTCCAGTCGCCGCTTTGCGCTCGTTTTGCCGAATCCCTCAGCGAGCCCCCGGGCCACTTTTCCCTCCTCGAAGCGCCTTCGCGCGCAATGCCGCACTCTACGTCGCACTCGACCGGTTCCCATATGCGGGCTGCGTCCCAGTCTCGCTCGTCCACAAACAAGTCTTTTGGGGACTCACACGGCGGGTCGGGGCAGGGAGAAACGGAAAAGTTCCCCGATTTCGATGCCGGGCAGACTCTGCCGGGTGTGCAGCCGCCGGGCCAGCGATGGCAGCAAAACAATTTGATGCCCGGTAACGGTGACGCTTCTCATGCGGGTCGCTGGCACGCCCGTAGAGACAGTAGGGTGAGGTGGGCTCCTCGGGCTGCCCTCTCGGGTTCGTCGGGCCATTCCAAGAAGGCCAGCATTAGCAATGCCGTCCATCGAATGCGCTCCGCTAGCATGAGCCAAAACGCCCAGGAAATCGCAGGGGCGCTTCGTGCGCCCGTTTCTTGGAAGTTAATCGTATGTTCTTAGTCCTGCGAGAGTAGAGATAAACTCAATGCTGATCACCCTCGCGCAGGGCCTCTGCGTCATGTGGTACTGGTCGTCCGCCCTCACCAACACATCCTCGAAAGCCATCCTCACGGCCTTCGATAAACCTGCGACCTTGACCCTCGTTCAGTTCGGCTTCGTATCCTCCTACTGCCTGCTATTCTCGTGGCTAGCATCCACCTTTCCCCGACTCAGGGCCGCAGTCCCGGCGCTAAAGCATCCGATCCGGGCTCCTTCACGAGATGTGATCAGAACAACACTACCGCTCGCCGCCTTCCAAATAGGAGGCCACCTTCTTAGTTCGAATGCCACATCCAAAATCCCCGTGTCTCTCGTCCACACCATCAAGGGGCTCTCCCCACTCTTCACCGTCCTAGCCTACCGCTTTATCTTCGACATCCGCTATCCCAGGGCGACATACTTCTCCCTCATCCCGCTCACTTTTGGTGTCATGCTCGCCTGCTCGGGCAAGCACGGATTTGGTGGTCAGTTCCTCGGCATCCTGTACGCCCTGCTCGCCGCTATCATCTTCGTCACCCAAAATATCTTCTCCAAGCGGCTCTTCAATGAAGCGGCACGCGCCGAACAGGAAGGGAGCCACCAATCCCGCAAGCTCGACAAGCTCAACCTGCTCTGCTATTCGTCTGGCATGGCATTCCTCTTGACGGGCCCTATCTGGCTATGGTCTGAGGGAATCGACATCATCGGCGATTTCCTTTGGGACGGCAGCGTGGACCTGATCCAGAGCCCCAACTCGCTCGACCACGGCCCGCTGGTGCTGGAGTACATCTTCAACGGGACCTTCCACTTCGGCCAGAACATCCTCGCCTTCGTGCTGCTGTCCATGGTCTCGCCCGTCACGTACTCGGTCGCGTCGCTGATCAAGCGCGTCTTCGTCATCATCATCGCCATCCTCTGGTTCCGCAGCCCGACCACCCGCGTCCAGGCCGTCGGCATCGCCCTGACCTTCCTGGGGCTGTACCTGTACGACCGCAGCAGCGACAAGAACAAGGCCGACCAGCGCGCCCGCTCCATGACGGAGACCCGCAGGGAGGCCATGCTGCTACCGCTGAGCACCAAGCACACGCTCCCGGCCGGGCCGGGCGCCCAGGTTGGGCCGGCGCTATTTGAGAGCCCTGTCGGGGTGGGCGAGCCCGTGGCCGGGCATGCGTACACGCAGGGCAGTGCGGCGGCGGCGGCTTTTGCGTCGAGCGGCGTCGTGGCCGATACCAAGAAGTCGGACGATGCCGGCGGGCGCGGTGGCGGGAGGAATAGGGGGATGAGCAATGCCGCCTGGCGGCCGCCGGGGACGAGGCAGGAAGATACCTGGCGGACGGGCGACAGCCCAAAGGTGGCTGCGCGGTGAGGACGCGAGGTGAGAGGGATGGATATCTACTATTACATATGAGAGCGAGCGCTCGGGTTCATGCTTGGGATGATTAAATTGGGTTTGGATTCAAGAGGCGGGTATGACGGTATGGGCTTGACGTTCATTAGTTTGCGTGCCTCGTGTATGCTACATGTCTAGATCTTCGGTTTGCATCCACTGAGGGCTAGAGGGCGTTTTGTACGGTTATTTTGAATGGGCGCCGGTGCTCGCTGTATGACTATTTTGCATGAATAGAGCTTGTATCTCACAAACCACCCACCAACAACACCCTTTATCCCTCCCCTGATATGATTATTCGTATACATAACAATACAATCCGCCACATCTCTCACCCACCCACCCACTCACTCACTCCCTCACCCCCTCACTTCCTCACTCAATCAACCACTCCTCCACCTCCACCCCAACCCCCCTCCCCAACCCGCGAATAACCTCCCACCCAACATTCACCCTCCACTTCCCCCCACAATCCATCATATCCTCGCCCGCCGCCCCCCCACCGCCACCAACCCTCACCAACAACCTCAAACTCGCCAGCGTCGCGATCGCCATCCCCACATCCGCCTCCCCCGCCTTCTGCTCCCCCCCCCCACCACCATTATTAGAACCGTCCTCCCACTCCCCCCTAACAGCCGCAAAAATAGCCAACATCCGCTCCAACACAAACGCATGCGCCCCGAGCAGCTTGCGCGCGATCTTGCGGTGCTTGCTGCGCGGCCGACCGACGCCTCCACCGCCCCTGCCGCCGCCGCCGCCGCCGCCGCGTCGGCGTTTTCGGCCGTGGTGGTGGGTGGAGAAGAGGGTCAGGTCGTGCCGGGTCGCGTTGTGTGAGGCCAGGTAGGCGGCGAGGAGGAGGAGGCGGGCGGTTGTGGGCAGAAGGGAGGCCAGGGCGGCGCCGGCGTTGGTGGTTGCGTTGGTGGTGGTTGTCGTGCTTGTGGGCGGTGCGGTTTTGGGGGTTCCTGGTTTGGGGGCGGGTTGGGTTTGGGTGGTGGTGGTTGTGGTTGTGGTTGATGTGGTGGTGGTTGGGGGGGGGGCGAGGACGCCTGGGTCGAGGAGGCGCTCGTCTTGGAAGTGGACGCGGGCGGCGACGAGCAGCTTGGAGAACTCGCGGGCCGAGTGGGTGCGCGCGTGGATGGGCGCCGTGAAGCGCGGCCAGAGGGCGGCGCAGGCGTGGCGGAAGGAGGGTAGCGTGCGGGAGGCGGCGCGGGCGAGCGCGTCGTGGACGGCGGCGGTGAAGCGCGCCCAGAGGTCGGCTGTTTCCTGGGCGGTTGTGTTGGGGAGCGCCGCGGGAGGGGATGCAGAGAGGATGGCGATGAAGTCGGTTTTGGTGTAGGTCGGGAAGTGGAGATGTGGGACGGAGGAGGTGAGCAGGAAGTTGGGTGGTGGGGAGGTGACGATGAAGACTGCCGTTAAGCAGGGGATCTGAGCGCGGTTGTTAACAAATGGCGAAGTTGAGGTTTCACAAACCCGTTACTTACAATCTCGGACAGCCTCGCCAGAGCAGGAAGCAGGGTGTGAGGGGCGTCTCGTTGGCGGTCGATGCCGTCAAAGACGAGCACGAAGCGGAAGCCGTCAGGGCGAGGGGTGTACTTGAGCATCTTGGACAGCTCAACTGTCAACTGCGATACCGTCTCGCACCTAGTAGGGGCGGCATCCCATTCCAGAGCATCAGCGACCTTGCCAACGACGGTCTCATATAGATGCCGGGCTGTGATGTATTCTGCCGAGTTGACCACAGCATGTTTGAGATTCAACCCATCATCTCTCGTCTGATCTGAGAGTTTAGCCAATAGGGCTGTCGTGATGGCGCTCTTCCCCGTAGCCTCGGTGCCGTAGATGACCAGATTTCGACATGGTGCAGCACCAGGCTGAGCTAGTTAGAACAACTCATCATAGTTTCAATACTTGCTCAGGAGATTTTGTCAATAACTTACATAAACAAGTGTTGCGAGAGACCGAATTTGTGTTTCTCGACAGGGAAATGAGTGATTCAACGCCTCGAGGACCAGCTCATCGGAGAGCTGGAAGAGAGATCCGCTCATTTTCAGGGTGATGTACCTATCAAACCGACAAATTCAGTTTTTGACATGAGGCTTTCACATGGTGTGTAAGAGAGCAACCATTCCCCTGCCGGTGCTTACGTCGCGTTACGCGTCGAACTCACTGCAGGGACGGGCAAATGGTAGGTGTGTGGTCCGGGCGTTACGTCTCCACTTTTACTCTTGACAACGCCGAGCGGCGTCAGCACAGGGGGCTCACCCACTGAACGACTGGTTAAGCCACCCAGCCACGGGGAGTCAGCCCCCCAAGACACTGCCGAGCAAAGCCGCGAACTTTCGCTAAACATGGCCATGGTGTTGAGCGGCATGCATCCATGTCAACCCAGGCACGGGACCAAAGGAGAGGGCATGATTTCCAATCAGCCCATTGTCAGTCAGACCTGGGGGAGATCGCCGGACACACATATTGGATATAACGTACTTCAACCGACGTACTAACTAACTAGGTAGTAGATCCTACCCTCCACCTTTTCAGGTTCAGGCAGCGCTGGTTACCTTACCTATCTATGGAAATAAACCCTTGGCATCTGACGCGGCGCATCAAACAGTGACTTTGACAAATACACAGAGAAATCTGAACCTCTCTCGGGTGATGCGTAATAACTAACTGATGATATCTCGCCCCGTCGAAGGCCCGAGCCCGAAGAAGTCAAAACAAGATGCCGGAAGACCAAGGTAGTTCCGCCCCCGCGACGGCACCAGCCGGGAAACCCTACCACGCCAAACGTCCGCACCGCAAATCGAGGACGGGATGCCGCAACTGCAAGGCCCGCAAGGTCAAGTGCGACGAGGGCCGCCCCGTCTGCCATCCGTGTACTGTCCGGGGTGACAAGTGCGTGTACCTGGTGGCACCTCCGCCGGCGCGTGTATCCCGGAGCAGGACCACCTCGCCCGCATCGTCTTCCGACAGCAGGCCGGCTTCAACACCGGCTCCCGCTTCGGCTTTCACTCCGGCTTCCTCTCCCGATTTCGTATTGGTGGGCAGGCACGCCGACACCATCACCCAGCAACCTCAGTTTATACCCAGCGGCCACACCCAAGCCGACATGCGGCTGTTGTGGTTCTACACCACCGCCACCTACGCCTCCTTCTCGACCGGCCAGCTAAAGGAACGCAGCGTTGACGTGGTCCTCCGAGTAAACGTCGTCCAGCAGGCCTTCGCCAACCCCTTCCTGATGAACTGCATCCTAGGGCTCACAGCCATGCACATCAACCACCTCGGCATACCCAACCTAGACATATCGCGCTCCCTCGAGATCCAGTACCGGACCAAGGCCCTAGAATCCTACCGCAAAGCCGTCGAAGCCGCCGACCCGGCCACCTACCCCGCCCTCCTCGCCAACTCGCTCATGGTCTGCGGTCTCTCAACACACATCTTCCGGGGCGAAGACGCCCGGCCCTTCTCCTTCCTCGACTGGATGACGCTGTGGAAGGGCATCGGCGCCATCATCAACGTGACCAACTTCCCACAGATGTTCCGCACGGGCATCGCGGCGCTCCTCTTCCGCCCGGCCGTCGACATGGACGCCTCGGCGCACGCCCTGCCCAACTACCTGCTCTTCATGGTCGCCTCCATCAAGACCGACGACCCGGACCACCCGCTCGTCCCCAAATACTACAAGGCCCTCAAATTCCTCGGCTCCCTCTACCTCGAGCTGCGCAACGGCTTCAGCCACCGGCTGTTCCTGCGGATCGTGACCTTCCTGACCTACCTGCCCAAACCCATCATCCAGGCGGCGCGGGAGCGGCGGCCCCGGGCGCTCGTCATCCTGGCGCACTACCTCGTCTTCATCACCTTCAAGGCGCGGTCGTGCTGGTGGATGGACGGGATAGCCGGGTTCGAGATCCCCAACATCGCGCGGCTGCTGGGCCCCGCGTGGGCGGGCCTGCTGCGGGTGCCGCTGGCGGCGCTGCGGGAGACGGATAATAGAGGGGTGGCGAGGCTGTTGCTGGATGACCCGGGCTGGGACGAGCCGACGGATATGTTCGTGGAGCCGGTGTCGCCGGCTGGGGAGAGGGAGCTGGCGATCCGGGCGCTGATGGAGGATGATATGGCCCCCGAGGTGCAGGCGTACCGGGCCAGGAAGCTGGAGGTTGAGTTGTGTTGACCGGGAGCGAGTTTGCCTCGCAGGATGTGAATTTGGAGGGGGTGTGTTTTTCTTTTATCGAAATCCGTAGCGTTTAGTTTGGCGTTGGAGTTTCGGCTGTGGCCGTGAGGGGATCGTTTCGTCGTTTCAAGGATGAGCCATGTGTAAATGATGTAAGGAATGGCGGAGGAAAAATATACAGATGGAGCACCAACAGCGGAGACGGAGCCACGACATGTTCCGGGACAAAGATGTACCTACCTTGGGGCTGCCACTGGACACAATCACTAAAGCAGACGTCACAAACAAGGCCAGGGACAGAGAAATTGATTGATACACAGCTCACAAACGAAACTTGACTGAGCTAGGGAACTCCCCGGAAACCATTCGCTTCTATACACAGGTAACCGAATCCTTCCCGGTTTTACAGGCCACCCGATTAAGCGCTCTGCTCGAGCTCAGCCAGAATCTTCTCACCCTTCTCCCGCGCCGACGCAAAGTCACCAACCATGTAGAAAGCACCCTCGGGAAGGTCGTCACCCTCACCGGCCAGGATGGACTTGAACGAGTTGATCGTGTCCTTGAGGTCGACGAGCTTGCCCTCGATACCAGTGAAGACCTGGGCGACAGTGAAGGGCTGGCTCAGGAAACGCTGGATCTTACGGGCGCGCTCGACGGTAAGCTTGTCGGCTTCCGACAGTTCGTCCATACCGAGAATGGCAATGATGTCCTGCAGCGACTTGTACTCCTGGAGGATCTGCTGGACGCGCGAGGCGATGTCGTAGTGCTCTTGGCCGACAATACGGGGGTCGAGCATACGAGACTTGGAGTCGAGGGGGTCGACGGCGGGGTAGATACCCAACTCGGAGATACCACGGGACAAGACAGTGGTGGCGTCCAAATGGGCGAAGGTGGTGGCGGGGGCAGGATCAGTCAAATCGTCAGCGGGGACGTAGACGGCCTGGACGGAGGTAATGGAGCCCTTCTTGGTGGTGGTAATACGCTCTTGCATACCACCCATGTCGACGGCGAGAGTGGGTTGGTAACCGACGGCAGAGGGGATACGACCCAAAAGGGCAGACACCTCGGAACCGGCCTGGGTGAAACGGAAAATGTTGTCGATGAAGAGAAGCACTGCTCCAGGTTAGCGTCTTGCGTGATAAGTTGCGTCTTGGGGGGTAAAGTCAACTCACCATCCTGGCCCTCCTCGTCGCGAAAATATTCGGCCACCGTTAACTTAATGTTTGGCATGAGATGTTAGCTAGTTGTTGCAAGCAGATGTGAAGTGATTGCCAGCTAGTTGTCGCAAGCAGATGTAAGTGCACTCCATCTTGGGCAACACCCAGGCCGAGTCACTGACTCTCCAGGCAGCACCTGAATCTCAAGATCTCATGGCAAGAGCAACCGAGTCCAATGGGAAAGAACGGTGAAGCAAAAGGGGAAGCAATGAAGAAAGATGGGGCAACTTACACCGGTAAGGGCGACACGGGCACGGGCTCCGGGGGGCTCGTTCATCTGACCGAACACGAGGGCGACCTTGGACTCGCCGTCGAGCTGAATGACGGAGGTCTCCTGCATTTCGTGGTACAGATCGTTACCCTCACGGGTACGCTCGCCGACACCGGTGAAGACGGAGTAACCACCGTGGGCCTTGGCGATGTTGTTGATAAGCTCCTGAATGAAGACGGTCTTGCCGACACCGGCACCACCGAAGAGACCAATCTTTCCACCACGAGCGTAGGGGGCGAGCAGATCCACGACCTTGATACCCGTCACCAGAATCTCGGCAGTCGTCGACTGGTCAACGAACTCGGGAGCCTCGGCGTGAATGGGCAGGAACTTGTCAGTCTTGATGGGCCCACGCTCGTCGATCGGGTCACCGGTGACGTTCATGATACGGCCGAGAGTGGCGGGGCCGACACTATACGGCATTCAAGTCAGCCAATGCCCGAGCTTGTCGGCATTTTTTTTCTCCCTCTCCAGTGTTTTAAACTCACGGGATGGTGATGGGAGCACCAGCTGGAGGGGTATGTTAGCAAGCTGCAGGGCACAATACAGGACCAGGAGAGAAACTCACTATCAGCAGCCTTGGCACCACGAACCAGACCCTCAGTACCTAGATATTCCGTTTAGAAGACCCTCCTCGACGTGGCGCATAGCAAGGGAAACCAACCGTCCATGGCAATGCACCTCACGACGTTCTCGCCGAGATGTTGCTACGTCGGGCGGTCAGTACACCAAATTGGGACAGCTGGCGGGTGGAAATCTTGGCATACCGAGACCTCGAGAACGAGCTTCTGGCCATTGTTGGTGGTCTCAAGGGCGTTGAGAATGGGGGGGAGCTTGTCGGTATCGAACTTGACTGTCGACGGCGTCAGCTACATGCGGCTTGGAGCTGCCCGCTGGGGCACGTTGAGGCCACAAGAGCTACTAACCATCGACGACGGCACCTGTTGGGTTTGCGCGGTTAGCCAAGCCAAGCGAAACAATTTTCCCGGACCACCTCGGGCACAAGACGGCGCGCCGAGTCGAGGAAGCTTACCGATGACCTGGTAGATCTTGCCATCACCAACACCGGCCGTGCTGGCGAACCTGCTGAGGGCGGGGGCCCGGAAGTTGAGGCTGGCCGGGCGAACGGCGCGACGAGTCGCCGCGGCGAACGACGGACGGGCTGTCCGGGCAAAGGCGGAAATGCCGCTGCGCGAGGGGAAAAAGGCTTTGCATCAGCATCAATTGGACTCAATTGGCGCATCCCACGCCGGGGAGTTCGGTATTCCGGCGGAGACTCACCTCTTAAACATCGTGCCGATGATGAAGGGCGGACTTGGAGACGGTGGATGTGCAGTGAGGAAAGATGGCTCGGGGGGAGGGTGGAAGAAAACGGGTTCGAAAATCTCTCGACGAGCTTTCGGCTTGAGCTGCGGAGCTCCAACTTTACACGTGACCTCCACTGTTGTTTTGGGCAAAGGGTGGCACCCTCTGGCCAAAAAAAGCCGAACTCGAAAGGAAAGCAAGAAATCAGGCAAAAAGAACAAATGAAAAGAAATCGAGAAAACTAAGTCAAATGAAAGAAAGAGGGTAAAAGTAAAGGAAATGGAGCAAATAGAGTTTCTTTGGGCTTCAGGATGACTTTCGTTATATTCCTCCAGCTGAGGACTCGAAGTTTCCATTGCCGACATCTGCACTTGGAGTTCGGCTTTTTTTGTCCATGAGGTGGGTGGGCCTCGGACCCCAGCCTTCCCGTCAAACTTGCGACTTCAGTTGCCGTTTTCTTGAATTCTTGAATTTCTAGGGAGACATTTGCCGACAGAGTCCTCTGCCAGAGGGTTTTTTTGTATTTACGACAATGAATGTATCAGCTTTTTCTACTAGGACCTGAGCTTTACTTACCATTGCCACATTACCCCATCTGAAGTCAATATGTACGATTTCTCCATTCAATTGACTGCCTGCACCCTGCACCATTTCCAGGTTCCGTTGCTGTTGAGACGGTCCACCGGGAGGTCCCGGGTCGGGCCTTGACTTCAGGACGCCATCGTCACGAACCAGTTGCTTATTGGACGGGACAAGTGGCATTTTGCTGGCAACTCCAAATCCTGCAACTGCATCGGAAACGCAACATTTGAACCATTTGAACCCCATCCTTTCCCTTTCCTACCCCGCTCGATCTTCCTTTTTTGAGCACACATCCACGCGCTACGAATAAGATGGATACAACCAACGACGGCCTCCTCCGCTGTCTTTACCTTCCCTACTCACCACTAGAATTACTGCTGCAACACCCTTGATTCCGGTGCCAGAATCTATAACCAGATTGTTAGCACGCTGCAAAAACGAGGGGATCGAGACTCGACTTACGAAAGCAGTTCTGCACGGGATATACACGTGTGTGCAGTTCTTCCTTCCGTTCCACTCGAGCGGCTGCGTAAAGAAACGAGTGCCCTCGTCCAGGCGACAGAAGCCGCCATGGTCCTTGGTGTCCGAATCCAGCACGATCCGGTAGGTGCCGGCAGCCTCGATGCCAATGCGGTAATCGGTAAAGCTCTGGGTGGGGTGGAAGTTGAAGACAAACACCAGCCCGCCCCGCTCAAAAACAATAACCTTGTCGCCCTCGTGCTTGAGCGAGATGAAGGCCTGGGCCGCATGCAGCCAGCCGTACTTGCCCTCGCAGACGTTCATGGAGCGGTCAAAGTTGTTGAGGAACTGGTAGCGCAGGAGGGTGTCTTCAGTTAGGTTCAGCTGCCGGCGAGCGTACCAGAACGAGTTCTGGTTGCCCTCGCGCGGGAAGTCGAGCCACTCCGGGTGGCCAAACTCGTTACCCTCGAAGTTGAGCCAACCCTCGCCTCCTAGGCCGTGCGTCAGGAGCCGAATCATCTTGTGCAGGGCCATGCCGCGGTCGATGACGGGGGTTAGGGGTGCGAGGGTCGACATGTTCGTGTAGAGCTCGGCGTCGCAGAGATGCATCATGAGCGACTTGTCGCCGACCAGACTGCAAAAGGTTAGCGAAACACACGCACAACAGCGCTGGCAAACTCACGCCTGGTCGTGGCTCTCGGCGTAAGCGATCGTCTTCTCTCCGTGACGACGGTTGGTCAGCGTAAAGCAAATATTGCCGATATCCCAGTCCTCGTCCTTCTTTTCCTTCAGGATCTTGATCCACATGTCGGGGATGGCCATGGCCAGTCTGTAATCGAACCCAACGCCACCCAGAGACAGCGGCAGGCACAGCGCCGGCATTCCTGAGACATCCTCGGCCACAGTGATGACATCTGGGTACAGCTCATGGAGCATCTCGTTGGCGATCATGAGGTAAACCACCGCCTCCTCGTCGACGCCAGCACCGAAGTACTCGTGGTACCCGCCGGAGAAGCCGCTGTAAATGTCAGCTCGGTACGCACCACTCGCGGACACGAAAGAAAAGAAGAAGAAAAAGAAGAAAAAAAAGAAGAAGAAAAAGAAGAAAAAGAAGAAAAAGAAGAAGAAAAAAAAGAAGAAAAAAAAAGAGAAGAAAAAAAAAGAAGAAGAAAAAGAAGAAAGAAAAGAAGAAAAAAAAGAAGAAAAGAACTCACGTTCCAATGCCGTGGTGCGTGTAAAGCATGCTGGTGACACCATCAAACCGAAAGCCGTCGAATTGGTACTCGTCCATCCAGAACCGCAGGTTGCTCAGCAAGAAACGCATAACCTCGTGGTGGCCATAGTTGAACAGCCGGCTATCCCAGAGCTCGTGTCTTCCCTTGGCACCCGCGTGGAAGTACTGATGATCACTCCCGTCGAACTCATTCAGCCCATCCAGCACGTTCTTGGACGCATGGCTGTGCACCACGTCAAGTAGAACCACCAAGCCGAGGCTGTGCGCCACATCCACCAACTCCTTCAGGTCCTCGGGCTCGCCGTAGCGGCTGCTGGCGGCGAAGAAGTTGTTCACCTGGTAGCCGAAGCTGGCATAGTACGCGTGCTCCATGATGGCCATGAGCTGGATGGCGTTGTATCCCAGGCTCTTGATGCGCGGGAGCATGTTCTTGGTGAACTCCTTGTAGGTGGTGACGCGCAGCTCCGGGGACGAGATGCCGACGTGGGCCTCGTAGATGCGCAGGCTGGCCGGCTTCTGCGGCCTCGTGTGCTTGAAGGAGTAGCGGTCCGCGGCCGGCGGGTTCCAGAAGCGGGCGTCGTACGCGGGAGAGACAGAGATGTCCTGCGTGACATAGTTAATCCAGGCGGGCAGCCTGTCGACCCATTCTGCCGTGGGCAGTTCGAGGGTAATCTGGGAACGTTAGGTTTAGTCTCATATTAGGGAGTCATGTATATTTTACCTTGATCTTCGAGTTGTGGGGGATGGCCGGCTTGCCGTCGGCTGTTGGAGGAACGGTAATCTCAAAAACGCCGTATTCGTTCTTCTTCATGGGATGGGTGTTCTTGTCCCATTTGTCTGGATATGTAAGATTGCGGTTTCCACGTCGGTTGCCCATACAACTTACTGAAGTCGCCAATAAGGGAAGCCTTGACGGCGTTGGGAGCCCACTCCCTGTAGGCAATGCTTCCATCTCCCTTCACTTGCAGCCCAAAGAGTTCCGATCCCTGAGACGATTAGCGAGGTGACACACCGAAACTGAGACGGGCATCACGTACCTTGCTGAACTTGTCTAAACCGCCCTCCGTGTCCTCGATTCGCTTGATCCACTCTTGGGCTTTGCTAAAGCGTCGCTTTAGCGAGTCCTGGAAAGGCGCCAGCCAGGGGTCAAGCTTCACAACTCCTGTTTTTGGAGTCAGTCTCGGGTTATGATATCAAGTACTGGGAGCTATGGGGTATCAGACCGGTGCCGTCCCGAGCAATATCATCTTCGGCCACCTTACCGCCGCCCACCAAGGTGTTTGACGAATTCTCAGCGATGGGATCCATTCCCGTAGTCGTTTGGCGTGGGCGAGTACAGTTGGTGTTTGGTACTTAATTCTCGGATCCCGGTACCTGGGGGGGGGGTTTGAGGTGATAAAGGTGCTCAAGATAAGTGCTGTGTATCGGTGTTGGAAGGGGCAATTGCCGCAGTTTCTGTTAGGTTCAGATGATGCTGACCTCAATGGAGAAGGACAAGAATCGATGTTTACTTGGACGGAAGGAATGTGATGACTCTGGAAGCGGGGCGATGAAAAAAACGAAATGACGGTCACACTGCTGAGTACTCGGGAGGAGGGACCTAGAACTGTCAGGCGCGAGCTTGATGAGCTTTGAGATGGCCTGCATGTATGGAAATGCTAGATTACATCATGGGGCCTTTACAATCCAACCAAACCAAATCTTCCCGACACGAGAGCTCCCTCCGAGGGGCAACTCTGCGCCCAAAATAATAACCGTTAGCGGCTACCTGCTGCTTTGCCCCCTGCGCCGTCCGCAAGTTGGTCTGCCAACTTCGTTCGACGGCCCAGACCACGGGCATTCAGGGGTGCTCAGCTGCTGAACCACCTTGCCTTATCGCAGATGTGACGAAGGAGGATAAGACGATGGGATCACTGGCGGGCGGTTCGGGACGGACCTCCCTGCAATCTTTATTGGAAGGGAAAATGACTTACCGAATTCGGGCTTTTGGAACCTGAGATAATTAGGATCGAATAAAACAAGGGAGAAAAATGCTAGTTACTTGATTCTTTTTATTTATCATCTTTCATTAAGGCGGTCCTCATCTTTTCTTCGAGGGCGGGTGACGAAACTGGTGGGGTCGTCCATGCTGGGCAACGGACGGGCCCAAGCTAATTAATGATTGGCTCAGAGCTTCGAAAGGCCCGTTGACACAAGGAGGGAGCTCTGGCCCCCTGCCCCCCCGCATTGCAGCGCCGCTTGCCATCGGCTGCCTATCGGTGCCGTCCGTCCTCAGTGACTGAGCTTGAGCATGTGGCGCAACCGCCTTTCGCCGCTCAGCTCCCCCAGGATTCCGAAACAATCCCAAGGGAACTCCGCCGCTTGAGCTTACTCTAAACAGGGCCGCTGCGAGGGTACCCGACCGTTTCCATCCTTCGAGCATGATCACCGACCGATAGTGACGATGTCGGTCCTTGTACGGCCCCGAGCGCCGACGTGCGCAGCTATCCTCCGAACCGCCCGGCTCCGGCATCCCGCTTACTCGACATCGAGTATCCTCCTCTCGGCCCCGCGCCGGTCGAATTACTTCAATTCCGGGTACAGCAGTAGCTATGATCCCAATCAGGAAACGGGGCGCGGCCCTATCTTCAACAAGCACACGTTTGGCGTCCCGCAGTTCTACCCGCGAGACCTGAAGAGGAGGGTAGACGACTACGTTGTAGGCCAGGATCGGGCGAAGAAGACAATATGTTCCGTCATTTTCAACCATTACCAGGGTTTACGGCGACGCCAGAACCACGATATCCAAGACCAGCGTCTGCGGGAGAAGCTCCAAAGGCAGAAGTATGCCCAGGACCAGGAGGCTTTTGAGCAAGCGGGGTACAACAGCACCCGCACGCATCCAGTCGAAGGTGGGCGGTGGCCCTCGCGTCGTTCTGCGTTTCCTTTGGGATCTCGGCGACAGGCTGATAATGACATTGCTTTTCAAGATGAATATCCGGGGCATCAAGAAGCGGTTGGGGGCACGTACCGGATCCCGGACGGTCTGTACGAATCCCCGGTCGACGACTCCTACATACCGGAGAACTTCCCCGCGCCAGAACATGTCAAGATCGACAAGAGCAACTTGCTTTTGATCGGACCAACTGGCGTGGGGAAGACGTACATACTCGAGTGGGTCGGCCAGATCAATCGTCCATAACATGTGCTGACCCGACGTAGGACCCTAAGCAAGAAACTCAACGTGCCATTCACGATTAGTGACTGCAACTCGTTTACACAAGCAGGGTATATCGGACAAGACGTCGAGTCATGCATCGAACGACTGCTCATCGAGGCTAACTACGACATCAAAGCCGCCGAGCATGGGATTATTGTGCTAGATGAGTTCGACAAGATTGCGAAACGTGAGACAGTCAACGGCAGAGATGTAGGCGGCGAAGGCGTACAGCAAGCTCTATTGAAGCTTGTGGAAGGCACCAAGGTCACAATAAACGTCAAGGACCAGCGGCAGTCCCGGACGGCAAACAACCCGCCCGGCGGCTATGGGCCGTCGAACCCGCAATCGACTCCTCCAGCCGGCAAGGTTGACCAGTATACCATCGACACTACCAACATTCTTTTTGTCTTCTGCGGTGCCTTTGTCGGGCTGGACAAGACGGTCCTCCGCAGAGTCGCTAAGCCATCCATCGGCTTCGGCTCCGAGGTCCGCGGACGCAGCGCCTCCATGTCCACTAGCAAGGACATCCTCCCCCCAGAGATGTACGGCCACCTGCCCCACCAACCGGTGTTCACCAGCGAGACCTCTGGCACCGGATTCACCCCGCTCGACCTCACCACGCCCGCCGACCTACAAACCTACGGCTTCATCCCGGAGCTGATCGGCCGACTCCACAACATCTGCGCGCTCACCCCGCTCTCTCTGGACGAACTATACCGCATCCTGACGGAACCGCGCAACAGCCTGGTGGCGCAGTACACGGCGCTGTTCGAGACGTACCCGAGCACGCTCGCCTTCACGCGCCGGGCGCTGACGGCCATCGCCGAGCGCGCCGCCAAGAACGAGACGGGCGCGCGAGGGCTCAAGATGGAGATGGAGCGCGTGCTCGCCGACCCCATGTACGACGCCCCCACCCCCTACGTGCTCATCACCGAGGGCTGCGTCCACGGGTCCGAGAAGGCCGGGTACTGGGGGAAGGACGGGCGGCTGGAGATGGAGAGGCGTATGCGTGAGGAGGATGAGCGGGATGCTGCTGCTGGTGGGGAGGACGAGGCTTCGTTTGAGCGGTTCCGGGAGGCGGGGTTGAGTGGTGCGTGATTTCTATGTGGTTTGAATTTTCTCATGGGAGGTGTTTGGGTAGGTAGGGCCACCGGTTTTAGTTTGGGGCTTGGCTTGGAGGTTTGGAATGGATCTGGCGCATTGATTTGGTTACCCCTGGGCTGTGTTCAGACTGGGCTTTTGGAAGGTGTGTATACTTTATTTGAGCAAGCAGCAGCATAGCATTTGGTCGGACATAGCAATGCACTGTTGGGTATAGGTTACAGTCATCAATTATTAACAATTGGCCGTTGCTTTTCATTTCTTAATTACTGTGAAGGTCGAGATGGTTTGTTGTTGATTGCATCATATCTTGGTGGGGCAGCGGGATCGGAGCTTGCTCCCAAGGGAAAAATTGAGGGGCGATGTTCAGTGCTGCAACCCCCACTGCCCATCCCGCATTCGAGAGCCTCTTTCTAGCTGCATCACGCCTCACAGCTCTGCTCGTTACCTCGTGGCTCCTCTGCAGCCCGTCGACCTCAACCATCCTCGAACGAACAAACGAACTCAACCGCCGAATTCGAGCGAGCCATTGCGACAACCCCACCTCCAAACACGAACCCCTCCAAACAAACAAGACGACGACCTCACCCCCAACCAAACAACCCCTCCCCCTCCATCGACAAAAAAAAAACCAAAAAAAAAAAAAAAACCCTCCAAAACAACCCGCCAAAATGCCACCACCCACCCCCCCAACAAACCCACAACACCAGCCCCCATAACCATAACCCCCCTCCCCCCCTTCCAACCCGACCTCTACCAGCGCGCCTGGTCCTCCACCCCGCACCCCACCCTCCCTCTACTCGCGACCGCCCACGCCAAATCCGTCACCGTCTTCTCGCTCGCCACCCTCTCCAAGCACAGCGCCCTGACGGGCGGCCACGCCCGCTCCGTGCGCACCGCTGCGTGGCAGCCGCCGCGCGGTGGTGGTGGGGGTGGTGGGAATAAGAGGTTGGGGTTGGTGACGGGGAGTTTTGATGCGACGGCGGGGTTGTGGAGTTTTGAGGGGGATCGGGAGAGTGGTTCTGGTGGTGGTGCTGGTGGTGGTGGTGGGGGGTTGGAGAGGGAGGTGAGGATGGGTAGTGGTGGTGGTGGTGGTGGGGATGGGGAGGAGGAGGAGGAGGAGGAGAGGGAGTGGGAGTTTAATTTGGTGCTGGAGGGACATGAGAACGAGGTCAAATCGCTGGCTTTTTCGCCCGGTGGGCAGTACCTGGCGACGTCGAGCCGGGATAAGTCGGTGTGGATCTGGGAGGATGTGTCGTCTGGGGACGGGGGGGATGATGAGGATGAGTGGGAGACGGTCGCTGTGCTGAGCGAGCATGATGGTGATGTCAAGGCTGTCGCCTGGTGCCCGTCCAACTTGTCGAATGCCAGGGCCGGTGTTGGGCGGCGCCACCAGAGCGCCGAGGTGCTCGCGAGCGCCAGCTATGATGATACCGTGAGGGTGTGGCGGGAGGATGCGGACGGGGAGTGGGTGTGTGTGGCAGTCCTCGAAGGGCATGGCGGGACGGTGTGGGGGCTGCAGTGGGAGGGGAAGGAGAGGCAGGATGGGCGGTTCCCGAGGTTGATGACCTTCTCGGCGGACGGATCGATAAGGGTGTGGACACTGAGAGTGGACGAAGAGGAGGAAGAGGAGGGTCAGCAGGAAGGAAATCCGTTTAGGTCCGGGTTCGGCGGGGTGCCGAGCACGATGCGGCGGTCGCTCAGGGAGGAGTGGGATTGCACGGCCGTGCTGCCCAAGGTGCACACGCGGGATGTGTACTCGGTGTCGTGGAGTTCCGAGTCGGGACTGGTGGCTAGCACGGGCAGCGATGGCATCGTTGCGGTGTACGCCGAGGAGGAGGGCGCGCCACAGGACGTCGCCATGACGGGTGTGGAGGGGGCAGCAGAGAATGGCACCTCTGGACCGGAAAGCAATTGGAAGGTATTGGGTACCATCCCCCGTGCCCACGGCCCGTACGAGGTCAACCACATCACATGGTGTAAGAGGTTTGACCCCGGGGCGGAACACAAGGGCAAGGAGGAGATGTTGGTCACGACAGGCGATGATGGCGTCGTTCGGCCGTGGCAGGTGAGGGCATCATAACCAGCTAAAAAGCTGTAATTGAATAAAACAAAGAAAGAGCGAGTTTTCGTTCTCTCGACGTTTGTCCAATTCGATTGAAAAAGTATGAGATGGTTTCCAGTATGAAATTTATCCTATTTGTAAATATGAGGACGTCTTTTAAGACATAATTCTAGATCTATTCAAACCAAGGATTACACCAAAAACACACATCTTCGGTAGCACAAATAAAGGTCATTTCTCATCATGCAACAACTAGCTTTTGTACATAAATGCACCATCTCCTGGCCAGATGGGATCACTCCCAACCGAGAGCACTTCCCCATACCCAACGGATACCATGCGAGCAACAAAGGAAAGGCTTAATGGTCCTCCCTACCCATGATTTATTACTCAAGCACACGATGATCGATGATGATACACAAGACAGATCCGATGGGAACTGTCTACACTTTGTGCCTCACGGCCAATGCGAACAACCGGGGCGGGCCCTACTCGCCCTTGAGCTTGTCCTGCTTGACGGAGAAGGCCATCTCCAACAGATCCTGTTCCTCCTTGGTGTGCGACGCCTTCAGGCCCGTGGCGACCGACGCGCTGGGGTTGCGGCCGGCGTACATGACGTGCTTGCGGTCGTGGTGCTGCGTCTGGTTGAGCAGCGTCTCGATACGCGGCTGCGTGTAGCTCCAGGCGCCGGCGTTGAGGGGCTCCTCCTGGGCCCAGACGATGGTCTTGGCGTTGGGGTACATGTCGAGGTTCTCGCGCAGCTGCTCCCATGGGAAGGGGTGGAGCTGCTCAATGCGGGTGATGGCCACGTTGTCGATGTTGTTGTCGGCGCGGTACTTGTGAAGGGCACCGTACACCTGACCCGTGCAGAGGACGACGCGGTCGATCTGGTCGTGCGACTTGATGGCACCCGTCTCGTGCGCCGGGTCGGCGATGATCCACTGGAACTGCGAGTCGCCCGTGAACTCCTCAATGTTGGAGCGGGCGAGCGGGTGGCGCAGCAGCGACTTGGAGAAGAAGAGGATGAGGGCTAAACGGTAGGTTAGCATAAATCATGTCAAAAGACGCCGAGTCCGTGGCAACTTACGCTTCCGGAATTGCCGGTTCATCTGGCGGCGGAGGATGTGGAACAGGTTGGCGGGAGTGGTCATGTAGGCAACCTGGACATTGCAATCCTGGTGCTGGCGCTGCGCCTTGTCGTCCGAGGGGAAGACACGGGGATCCTCGTTGCAGAGCTGGAGGAAGCGCTCCAGGCGGCCAGAAGAGTGCTCGGGGCCCTGGCCGTCGTAGCCGTGGGGCAGAGACATGACGAGACCGGTACGCTGCATCCACTTCTGCTCACCGGAAGCGATGAACTGATCGATGATGCATTGGGCGTTGTTGGCAAAATCGCCGAACTGGGCTTCCCACATGATGAAACCGTTGGGGTCGGTCAGGGAGTAGCCGTACTCGAAGCCGAGGGCGCCGAACTCGCTGAGCGACGAGTTGGAGATGACAAACTTGCCCTGGTCCTTGCTGAGGTGCTGGAGTGGTGTGTAGGTGTCCTCGGTTTCCTGGTCGTGGAAGACGGAGTGGCGCTGCGAGAAAGTGCCACGCTCGACATCCTGGCCCGAGACACGAACGTGGCGGCCCTCGGTCACGAGGGTACCGAACGCCAGCGCCTCGGCCGTTGACCAGTCAATGTTTTTGCCCTCAACCACGGACTTGGTCCGGTTGGTGAGAATGCGCTTCAGGTTGCGGTGGGCGTTGAAACCCTCGGGCGTGCTGCCGATGACCTCGGCGATGTGTTCCAGAGTTTTCCTGTCGACACCCGTCGGCTTGTGTGGCAGCACCTCGGAGGCCAACTCCTTGGGGGACTTGAAGCCGTTCCAGGCACTAGTGGTCCACTCCTTAGAAGTGGGTTGATAGTCCTTTGATTTGGAAAAGCTCTCTTCCAGCATACCCCAGACCCACTGCTTGTGCTCCTCAACGTCCTCCTTGCTGAAGGTGCCCTCCTTGAGGAGCTGCTCGACGTATATCTGAAGCTGTGGGCTCTTGTCCTGGATGCGCTTGTACATCAGGGGCTGAGTGAAAGACGGCTGATCGGTCTCGTTGTGGCCGTGCTTCCGGTAGCAGACCATGTCGATGATGACATCCTGCTTGAACTCGGCGCGCCAGTCGGCGGCCATTTGGCAGACAAAGTTGACGGCCTCCACGTCGTCGGCGTTAACGTGGAAGACAGGGGCGTCGATCGCCTTGGCGATGTCCGTGCAGTAAGGGGTCGAGCGGGAGTAACGAGGATCCGTGGTGAAGCCGATCTGGTTGTTGACAACTAGGTGGATGGTGCCGCCGGTCGAGAAGGCCGGAAGGGAATGGAAGCCGAGGCACTCGTAGACGACACCCTGGGCGGCGAAGGCAGCATCGCCGTGGAGGAGGACGGCCATGGCGCTGCGGTGGGTGGCCTCGTCGTTGTTGTAGTGCTGGATAGCACGGACCTTGCCGAGCACAACAGGGTCCTCAGCCTCGAGATGCGACGGGTTGGCCACCAGGGACAGCTGCACGCGCTTTCCAGAGGGGGTGGGCCGCTCAAAGTTCATGCCCAAGTGGTATTTGACGTCACCAGAGCCCTCGTCTTCGGCACCGGCAGTACCGGCGAACTCGCTGAAGATGGATTCGTTGGGTTTCCGAACGACGTTGCTCAGCACGTTAAGGCGGCCACGATGCGGCATGCCAATGACGATGTCCTTGACGCCATAGTCGACGCTACGGTCAATAAGCGCCTTCATACCAGGTACCAAAGTCTCACAACCCTCCAGGCCGAATCGCTTGTCGTTGGGGTACTTAGTGGACAAGAAAGACTCGAAGCTCGAGCTCCAAATAAGACGGTCGAGGATGCGGCGCTTCTCGTCGATCGAGTACTTGAAGGGTTGGGGCACCTCGACACGCTCGCGGAGCCAATCGCACTTCTCTCTGTCGGGGATGTGGATGAACTCGACGCCGTACGAGCCGCAGTAGATCTTTTCACATGCGTCAACGATCTCGCGGAGCGTCATCTTCTCGCGGCCCTCGCGCTTGAAGCGGGGGAGGATACCGGGGCCCAGGGTGTACTCGGTGTCGAGGTCCTTCTCGGTGAATTGGTAGTAGTCGAGCTCGAGCTCTTTTGGGCGGATGTTGCCGAAGCCCTTGGAAGCATTGCGAATGCCCAGGGGGTCGATCTTGGACTTGTGGTGACCGCGGGCCTGGTATGCGCGCACGAGCAGCTGGACCTTGAGATGGTTGTCGACGTCAGAGCCCTCGCCAATGCCAACACCAGCGCCAGCAGCGAGGCCAACGACGGCCTGGGTACCGGGAACAAGCGACGGCGGTGGCGTGAAGGCCTGGGAGATGGGCATATCCCCGCTCTCCATGTTCTTGAAGTAGACCTGCCACGACACATGGACGCTCTCGGGGTCCTGCTTCCACTGCAAGTACATCTCATCGATGTAGTTTGCTGTGTTCCCCGAGAGGAAGTTGTCATTCGAGCCGGGAGGGTTGTGAAGGGCGCTCTCGAACCGTTTTTGGGCGGCGATAGCGAGGGGGCGGCGGGCGGCAGCGGGCCTTAGGTTGGCGCGGGCCGAGACGGTGGCTGTCGAGAAGCATCGCGACGATGAAGCCGCGGCGCTCTGTAGCGCCCGGATAGAGGTGCGCAGCATCTCGACCGGGTGTGACGGGGTTGCGAGTGTTGGTGAGGGGTTATGGTGTTGGTGGTGACCTCGAACAACTTGCGAGAAAAAACCGGCCGCAAGGAATAGGTGGGAAATCGAGATCCGCCGGGTTGTTTGCTCGCTCCCGGGCACCGTACAAGACGACAACGAAACGGTAGCAAGAACAAAAAGAGCGGCGGAGTAAGTCGCGCGTAAGGTGATATAAAATTTGGAAACTATATCGTCAAAGGACGAGAAGTCAGATTTGGGGACATTCCAGGAGGGCGTATTAGTCCCAATCTTTGGTGAGCTGTTTTTTGTGGTTTGATCTTGGGTTGGAAAATGACCAACTCTTGCTGCTGAAAAAGGGCGCTGGGCCCCGGGGACGATGACGGCAATTTTCGCTGGGCGGGTGACTGGGGAGGTGCAACATAACCCCTGTTCGATACCGATGCAACCAACCAGCGAACGCCCTGCGGCACTTGGATGCTTCACTTGGTGCGGCCAAGCCACGGCTAGACGGAAGCAGCGTCTGAGCCCGAGGCCTCTGTCGCCTTTTGGGACAATCGCGAAGCCGCCACCCACTTCCTTGCCTCGTTTCTGGCTCGCAAATCCATCGATATCCGGGCCAAGCCGAGAGAGCGGTTTTCGATTTTTGCAATGCCCTCAAGTCCCTGGCATTATTTGTTGCTAAAGTCCCGCAAAAAAACCGTCCGGTATCCTGGCGTGCTCCCTGCATCAGGCCGGAGGGTTATTTTATCTGAGCAATACCAGTTTACGTCAATTCATCGGCTGCAACAGCGCGTGACCTCATTCTCGACACTGCCATTGGATCTCGGCTTTCAATACCGATCCGGGCCCGGGGCTCGCAAGACCAAGCGGAGCGTAGCGCGCGGACGAGCCCGGCTCAGGGCAGCAGTAATTTTATAATTTTATGCTTCTCCTTTCTTCATGATATCTTTCTTGTCTTTTTTCTCTAATTAATTCAAAAGACACAAAGCACAAACTGTTGATCTCCTCGTGTTGAACTTGGCAGAGACGAAGGCAGTCTGGACCGAAGAATTACAGTGGGCCCTATCCCGAGCTAAGCTGTGGGGTGGACCGTTATAATTAGCGACTTGGCACAGTAACCTTCGGCCCAGGGCTGCCTGGACTTTGACAGCGACAACTCAAAAGTTGAATGAAGCTGAAGTTAAACCTGAAGCACCGCGCCGCTGGCAACGCCGCAATTCCCAGATTGGTTGCCAAACGCTACCTATTCAACCAAGGGCTTATTCAGGAGTGTTGAGGAACGGCGACAGGAATTATTGTGCTCGGTTAAGCCTGCACCGCGGGCTCTGCCGCCAACATGGCCCTCCCGCGTGGCAGGACCACGTACAAGAAGAAGGAAGGCATCCTCACGCTGACCGATGACCGCAGTGCCCTGATATGGATGCCAATGCCCGCAACGGGCCCGCCCACGGTGTCACTGGCGCTGGAGAATATAATGAACCTTCAGCAAACACCGGACGGCGCACCAAAGGTCATCTTGAGGGTCATCGAGAAACCCAAACCGGGTGCGGGCGAAGGGGCGGCGCCGTCACAGTTTCTCTTCCAGTTTACGTCGCCCACCGATGCCAGGACCGAGGCGAACGCCGTAAAAACCCTTCTCTCCCAGCTGCTGGCCGCTGCACGCGAGAACGACCCGAGCGTGCCAAAGCCCGCGGCGGCGGCGGCGGCGGCGGCGCAGAATGGAACTGATGGGACTGATGGCGCCGGAGCCTCGGCGGCCATGTCTTTTGCCAACACAGTGAACGCCAAGGCGGCGCCACCGAAGTGGTTCGACGACGACGTGCTCAGAGCAGACACCGAGCTGCAGCAGTCCCTCATAACGAAGGACGAGGGTCTAGCTCGGACCTACAAAGATGCATTCGCTTTGAAGCCCGCCTCCATCCCAGAAGCTGCATTCAATGCTCGATTCTGGTCCACCAGAATTGGCCTTCTCCGCGCTCATGCCATCGAGCTGAACCAGAAGAAAGGAGCCTACAATGTTCTCTCGACCATCAAGCCGCGGACCGAGGATGGACAGTTCAAGCTCAGTATTTCGTCGGAGCAGATTTCCATGATCCTACAACAGCACCCGCTTGTGAGGCGGATATATAACGACAATGTCCCTAAACTTTCCGAAAGCGAGTTCTGGTCTCGCTTCTTCCTCAGCAAGCTCTCCAAACAGCTGCGCGGCGAGCGAGTAACAGATAATGATAATTCCGATGCGATATTTGATCGTTATCTCAACGACGACAACACGTTCGGTTTCGCAAGCAAGATTACGTCGACCCAGAAGGTCCCGCACATCATAGACTTGGAAGCGAACGAAGAGAACCAGGGCGGGTACAAGAGCGGCAACCGCAAGGATGTCGAGATGCGCCCGCGGGGAAACATCCCCATCATCAGAACGTTGAATAGTCTGAGTGAGAAGATCATGGCCAATGTGGCCCCGTCAGACACCGATCCGTCCGGCCCAGACGGGCTGGACGATGACACGCGCACCTTTGGCGAGCTCACCCTGCGTGATCTCCGCGGTGATGCGAAAGCATCCCGCATCATGCTGAACGTCAAGGAGCAAAACAAGTTCTTCTCCAACCACGACGCCCACTCCGAAGAGGCCAAGATCTACGAATCGCAGGTCCCCTCTGAGGTCCTCTTTGAAGTCCACGCCGACATCGAGACGCTCGAGGACGACGGCTCGGGCGGAATAGATATCCGCAGGGGCATCGGCGTCGACGACGACAGCGACAGCGAGACGGACACCAAGAAGCCCAGCCACGTCGGGGCGCGGGGCGCGCGCAAGCAGGCGCAGAGCCAGATCCTCGACGGGATGCGCAAGAAGCGCAGCGAGACGCACGGCATATTCAGCACGGGCGGGGACGACGACGCCTCGCCCATGGGGATACCGCCCGAGATCGCGCAGCGCTGCGTGCTCACCAACGCCACCACCACCGAGTTCCTCAAGCAGTTCTGGGGCGCCTTCCTGTCGGGCGACCCCGCCCGCACCCAGGAGCTCGCCTACTACGCCGAGTCGCTGCGGCGGTCGGCCGACCGCATCGACGCCCTCGCCGCCGAGGCCGAGAAGATCCGCCAGCAGGTCATGGACAAGCGCAAGCGCGAGATCAGGGAGCACTACGAGCGGACGCGCAAGAAGCTGCGGTGGCAACCCCCCAAGGGCGGCCAGGACTCGGTGCGGGCGCTGTTCGAGGCGACGCTCTTGGGCATTAATTCGGCCTTGGAGTTGTATGTTACGGCGCTGGGCGAGGCGAAGGCCAGGAAGTGAGGGGACAGCCGGCTTAATGGGCTGGGCAGGGTATATAAAACAGGAAAGCTTGCATTCGTTCGTTAATGATACCATTAGGCCAGGGAGAAAGTTTGAAATAGATAGTCTCTCCTACCCAACAACCCCTTTTTTGTCTATTGCACGGGCAGGTAATAAATCCCCGGCGGTTACGTTACGCACACATGGTACATACAAATGTACAACGAACGGGGCCGTAGTAAGCGGCCAACCCCAAATTCGCACACACATACACACACACACACATACATACACAGGCTACGATTTATTGCATTCTTTCCAACGCCATTCGCCTTCCATCTCATCCCATTAATTTTATTTTTTCCCCCAATTCAAGCCGCACCAGCAGCATCGACCTGCCTAACCCTAGCCTCGCCAGACGACCCCTTCCCATCGTCCGGCACCACCTCGAAGCCCATCCCCTTCTTGACAACCCGCTTGCGGCCCGCGTCGCCATACTGCCCATCAAACTTGCGGATCGCCTTGAGGCTGTCCATATCCCCGCTGATACTCGCGCTGATCTCGCGCAGGCCCTTGTCGAAGTGGCGCTGCTCGAGCACGCGCCTCTCGGGGAACTGGAACTCGCCCTCGCCCTTCCAGGCGGCCTTGGCGCGCACCTCCTCGCGGACGGCCTCCATGGCGGCCGAGACGCAGAGGTTCTTGAGGTCGGAGCCGGAGTACAGCTCCGTGTCGGCGGCGAGCTTGCTGAGGTCGACCTCGGGCGCGAGGGTCTCTTCTTGCAGCATGACGCGCAGGATGGCGAGGCGCTCGGGGGCGAGCGGCAGGTCGACGAGGATCTTGCGGGGCAGGCGGCGCAGCACGGCCTCGTCGAGGTCGAAGGGCCGGTTGGTGGCCACCATGATGAAGTTGCGCGAGCCCGTCAGGCCGTCCCACTCGCGCAGGAACTGGGTGATGGTCTCGCGGTAGGGGGCGCGCGCGGAGCTGGAGCGCCGCGCCGCGAGCAG
This sequence comes from Chaetomium fimeti, assembly GCF_033439085.1. NCBI lineage: Eukaryota > Fungi > Ascomycota > Sordariomycetes > Sordariales > Chaetomiaceae > Chaetomium > Chaetomium fimeti. Next base: position 1,460,542 of record NW_026944334.1, read on the forward strand.
CGCGTCGGCCTCGTCGAGGAAGATGACGCAGGGGGCGAGCTTGCGCGCCAGGGTGAAGAGCGCTTGCACGTTCTTCTCGCTCTGGCCCACGTACTTGTCGTTGATGGTCGCGGCCGACACCTCGAGCATGCTCGCGCCGGACTCTTTGGCGACGGCCTTGGCGAGGAGCGTCTTGCCCGTCCCGGGCGGCCCGTAGAGGAGGCAGCCGGGGATGTGCTCCGTCTTGAGTACGCCGTAGGAGAAGGCCTCGGGGCGGACGAGGGAGAGGGTGGTCAAGCCGATGAGGGATTCTTTGGTCTCCTGCGGGACGACGATGTGGTCGAAGGTCGTGTTGATGTCCTTTGCGTTGATGAGACCCGAGAGGAGCTTCTTCTCGTCGGCGTTGTATTGTTTGGATGCGGCGGCACCGGAGAGCTTGCCGGTGGCGGACTCATCCGCGGAGGAGGACGCAGAGGAGTTTCGCGGGAGGGAGAGCGGGGAGGAGTAAGGGGGGAGGATGGCTGGATTGATATTCTGCCAGTGCTTGTCGCGGTCGAGCATGAACTGCATGCCGTAGCACAGCGCCGGGACGCCATACTCCTCGCGGGGGCCCATCTGGGCACCTACCATTAGGGACACTAGGCGCTGGATCCATTGTGCGTCATATATGTGTTTATTGAGCCAATCAACCATAATTTCGTAGTTCTTCTTCGATATTCTAGGTTCTCTCGACCGCAAGAACCCTGCAGCAATGGTAATGGGGACTTGATCCCCAACCACGGCGCGGAGCATGTCCTCGATATTGGCGAGGTTTTCTTCGGCATGGTTCCATTTCTCTTCCTCATTCGTCCTCGCTGGGTCGGCATGGAACGGGATGACGTGGGCGCCGTCTCGGCCCAGCTCAACGAGCTGTTCTCGGTAGTCGGGCAACTTGTCCACGTCGCCGGATGAGCTGCCCACGAAAACAACTCTTCTCCCTGCCTTCCACATTCGCTCGGTGATGGCCCGGAGCGTGGAGATGATGGAGTTACACAGCGAGCTCAGCTCTATGTAGTCGTGGAGATGAATGATCAGGTCTCGTCGTGGCTCCTTCACCTCTATCTCATTCTTGCCGCGTATGGAAGCTATGATCTTCGGGGCGGCCTTGGTCACCGTCACCTCTCGTTCGCGTTTGCGATCGGCAGCGGCAACAATCGTTTCCAGTGCAGAGTTGATCTTCATTTCTTCCCAGCGGCCATCTGTCAAACTGGCGATCCCGACCTTCTGTGAAATCAAATTCCTCAGCCGCATGGGCAGCTCAACGGCGACCATGCCGGGCTGGTCCGACTCGGCGCCGGCGATGGGACTGGACCGCGACACAAGTCTCCCGTTCATCTCGGCAGCGGCGTAGCCAAGCATGGAGAGCGAACCGCGGGCCGAATACTGGCTTTGGTTCAAGTGCGGCCCCAGGAGGCGGGCAACGTGGTGAGCAGATAGGTGCACGACATCGGCCTTGAGGTCCGTGGCCACGTCGTTGACTATCGAATCGGCGACTGTCCTCCCCTTTCCATTGAGCATGGAGAGAACAATTGGAGGCCGGCTCGCGTCTTGCCGGTCAGATGTGGGCAACGCCACCATCTGAGAGTTCACGACGGCGAGGAGCTCCACGGAGGCGGCGTACTCGGGATCCGGTCGTCTCGCTATGGGGCTCTGGTGGAATCCCGAACCAGGGCCGGCGTCGGACCGGACGTTTGAAAGCCAGCGCTGAGATTCGTGCGATACGAGCGACTCCGGCGAGGGCTGCCATAGCTCCCTGTCGTACATACTCGCCAAGTGGTGTTGGCGCAGTCTCTCGATGTGGTCCAGGTCGGTTCCGGGTTTTGGGTCATAGGTAAGCAGGAGAGTTTGCCAAAAGGCCGCTCGTTGTAACGCCTTGGCCCGCTTCAGCAATCGAAAGAGGGGCCCCCCCTCCCATTCTTTCCTCCTTGCAAAACGAGTCAACCCGTCCTTGAATGCGCCGAGCTCTTCCTCCCGGAAAGACGCTTTGTTGACCGTTGCCTCCTGGAGCAACAGTAGCCGATTGCGATCCTTGTCGTTCAGTCGGGGCAGCCGGGTGCCGGGGACACCGATGGGGCGCTGCTCGTACAGCGAGACCTGGGACATTGAGAACCACGAAGGCAACTCGAAGGGAGGGGCCTCCTCGACGCGGTTGTTGCGGTTGGCGCGGGCGCGGGCCGAACCGTAGCCCGCACTCTTCAGCTTCTCCCGTTTAGTCTCTGCATCGGTGTCGGCGGGCGCGGGGGGCTCGGGTTCAACCGGCTGGCCATTCCCTACTGCCGCCGCACCATTGTCCTTGTTCGAGCCGGTCGAAGGAGGGGGGTCGTCGCCGTTTGGTTCATCGGGGCGGGTGAGGAGGGACGGTGAGGCGTGGAGGCTGCGAGTGGCTACCGCGGGGCCATGTAGACGGCGGTGGATACGGCGTCGATGTGGAAGAGCGCCACGAACGGCAGCAGAAGCGACGGCGCTGGTCGGACACGCGTGAACAAGGGCGCGGGGCAGTCGATTGGCTCTAGAGGGAGTCTGCACCGACAGCAGGGCCCGAGCCCCGGCGGCCGTAGGCATGAGAATAACACAATTCGGAGGTTATCGCGTACATGCGGTTCGAATTGGCTATTCGCGCCTCGACGGTATCCAATGGCGCGGCTGTGCAACTACGATGTCGGTAGTTGCCGTCGGGCGTGAAGAAGGCAACAGCAAGGGTCGCGATGTCGGTGCACCGTCATTGCTCGGTGGCCATCAAATTTGGCCGCCGGCAGCCGAGCCTTGGCTTCGGTCCCCGGGCTGCTGCTTACCAAACCTATACGGGTTAGGGTTATGTGTGGACATCTCGCGAGCTGTAACAAGAAACAAGACCGCACTACAACCAGGAGGACAAAACCACTTCCGCTGAAGCATCAGAAAAGTCTTGTCATTACTCGTAACTATATACCCGTCCCTCATAACCAAAAACCCTAAAACAGCATCTCCTCCCCCACCTCTCGTCTGCCCCCTTTCCAACGTACTCCTTTTCTTTCCCTCTCCTCTCCCCCACCCAACTCCCACCTCCCTACAACAGCACCCAACCTCTCGAAAACAGCCCTCCTTTCCCAAGGGCAGTAGCTCGTCCCGCGAAGCGAGGCCGCACTGCTGCTCGTCACCACCGCCTGACTCATAATCGGAAACCCGCCCTGGGATCCTTTCCCTGAGGACGCCATCCTCACCATCACACGGTCCGCTGTCACCACCCAGTTCTTCCGCACGTCCGCGGCGATGATGTTGGCAAATGTCTGTACGCGTGGGTCGTTTCCGTTACCCGGCGCGGGTACATTCGTTGGCGGTAGGGCGGCCAAGACACCCGACAGGGCGAGATTGGTCGGGGAGCTGTCCCCTCCGTTTGAGAGGGAGAGGGTGTCCCCGATGTGAGACCGCAATTCCGTAAATAGCGTTGCAACCCTGTCCACGATGTCTTGTAGGTCGGGCATTGCCGAGTCGGAGTCGAATTCGTTGAATAGGTGGGCCGAGAGACTTGGTTGTAGGATGTCGGCTATCGTGGCCAGAAGCGACATGATGTGCAATTGCTGGAGCGAGAGCGCCGCGGTATTCCTGAGAGTGTCGACCCAGGACAGGATACTCGTCAAGATTCCTGCTGCATACTTCACATCGTGGTTTGGCAACTCCCTTGGAACGCAGCCCGAATCGAGGATCTCTCCAAGCGCGGTCGTGTACACCTCCAGCAGCGCCCAGCAATCCGGAGCCTGCGCAGACGCCTGTATAATGGCCGGTATCATGCACTGCAACATGAACGACGTGACATGGGCGTTCCTCATTGCCCTGCTCAGTATTTTGCACTCCTGCTCAAGCTTGTCGTTGCCTAGCGAAACTTTGAAGTTGTTGAATAGGTAGTGGAAGAGCGGTTGGGCCGCAGTAGCATCCCCTTCGCTCAGTTTGACTCCGTACGCGACTATACCCGCGGTGTGAAGTTGTGGATCCTGGATCGATGGCGAGTAATCAACGCTCGGCTGCATGAAGAAGGGGTCAACCGCGCAGATGTTGACTCCGTGAGACTTGATCAGCGAGATGACCTGCCTCACGAAGTCAATGTATACCCCATGTTCGTTGGGATAAGACCGGAGCAGTGCCAAGTCATCCTTCATCTTTTGCATTGCCAGCTGGAGCGTCTTCTTGAATTCCTCGCGATGCTGCTTAGCTTGCACCGAGCCACACTCTCTGAGTGTCTTCCGCATGTGCTGGATGGCGCAAGCCAAGAAGTCGATGTTCGAGTTGTAGTCCGGAGGGATTCCCACTGTAATTGTGGCTCGCTCCAAAAACGGCAGATCGTGGTGCTTGAGGACTTCTGCTAGGTAGTTCTCGTATCCTAGATACCTCAGCGGCTTCACGACCGAGAGCATCCACAGGCCCAAGACGTTGATTCCGATGTCTTTAAAATCGAAAACGTGGTTCTTGACAAGAACTGCAAGAAAGAGTGGGAGGAATCTTCTTTCCGGCGTTGTCAAATTCTTCGGTATGTCGGGGAATAAACTGTACTTTCCGGTAGAAAAGTAAGGTAGCAATCGCTAACAAGGTCAGCGACATCCTTCAAGGTGTATGGGCTAAGTACTACCAACCGTGACTCTGTTCTTGACAAACCTAGCCGCAATTCTTGCAGCCAAGGTGACCGCTTTCTCCGAGCAGGCAGCTTGTTGAGTATGTCGTCGCGGAGATTTCTCCAAAGGGAGTGCGAGAATGGTTCGGCTCATCCAGAAAAAGTCCTTGGTTAATTGTTCATTCACCAGCTATATCATATCAGCCTAGTACCTTGAGGGAGAGGTACCGAAATTAAGACATACCAGTACGGCGTCCTCCAGAAAAGGGGCATCGACGTTGTCGTCGAACTCGCTCGAGTACTGCTCTTCCGACGCCTGGTCTATCCGGCCCATTAGATGCTCGAGCGTGTCGAGGGCAACACGGAGTATGCCCCAGTCGAACCCTGGCGACTGATAGTCGAGACTGGTGAACACCTTTTGCAGTTGGCCTATTGCAAGTTAGCCACCCGGTTCACGCGAGGAGGGAGGCCGGCTCACCTATGCTAAGCCCATACAAAACCGCCTCCAGAGTCGGGGCGCGCTGCAAGACATCCAACGACGCCTTAACCGAGAAGTGGAGCACATCCAGGGCCGTCGCCTTGTTCTTGGCTATCATCTCGTCCCGCATATCTTTGCTGATGTTGGGCATCTCGGTTGACAGGTCCCGAAACTGTTGCTCAATATCCGAGGCGGCGGAGAGATACTGGTCCAGGACCTGGTTGAAAACATTGTTCCGCCAGACAGCGAGTGGCCTAAACACATCGCTACCCTCATTTTTGGCAATCACGAAGCGTGCAAGCTGATTCCAGGCTCTAACGTTGATCAGACATGCTTCCTTGTGAGCCGTGCCCGGGACAACCAGGACCTCTATGTCGTGAACTTCTCGCCGCAGCTCGGGCGGTGAGACCCAGAACAGAGTGCACAATAGATCGTGGTGATTTCGTAGGGCTGCCAAATCATGCTGGCGGATCGTGTCTTCCTTGAGATATTGCCGGCTATGGTTGGGAAGTGTCCTGGTAACGAGATTCTTGATGTCGTTGGGGCGGCCGAGCTCCTTTAGACGCTGGATTGCCAAAGCTAGGAGCTTGATGAAGATGTGGAAGCACCGGTCGTCTGGCTCGATGGCGAGAGACGGCCTGCGGTCAAGTTCCTCGAGGAACTGCGGGGACTTATACACTTCCTCATTCCTGAGATGAGCAAGGCTCTGTGAGCCGAAAAAGTCGAAGATGGTCCCGATGACGCCGGTACATCGGCGCCAACCCCACTGCTGAACGAGAAAATGGCAGCGCGCCACAAGGGCTCGGCAGTAGTCGTTGAAACCAGGCGGTTGACGAGGATTCGTTTGGTACAGCTGGAAGACTCGCTTCAGCAACTGCTGCGGCAGTGCCCATCCTTCTACCGGCGTAGCGTGTCTCGCCCCCGAAATGAGAAGCCCGGAGTTGTCAATCTCGGAGAGCGGCAGTAATGTAAACACATCTTGCCAAAGTCGCTCAAACCCTTGTGCATCCGCGCCTAAGCCGAGCCCATGGTTGAGCATGACTGACTGGGTGACATCCCAGAAAGAGCTTCTCGGAATAGCGGCGCTTTCCAAGAGTCTCATCATGACCACCCAGCAGTTTGTGACGCACAGATCTGGGCGTATCCCTCGCTCCCTGAAAGCCGAACGTTGTAAATCCCCGTAGAGAGTTCGCAGTTCCTCGGTGCCGTATGCTAGGAGGCGTCGAATGGTGACTGAAGCCGCTTTCTTAAGCAAATCATCAAGCTTCATGGATTGACAAGGGTCCCCGTTGGTTCCTTGGCTCATCGAACGCACCGCCAACGTCGCGAGAGAGAAGCGGATGTTAACCTCGAGCTGCGCCCTCTTGGTGCTCTCCGAGACCGAGCTTGTATCAATTGACTCAAAGCGGTCGGTGAAACCGGAGAGGATCTCAAGCCACCTCGACACAAAGGCTTTCCCTGCGGAATCGCTCTGAACACTAAGGGAGCGAAGCACGTATCCAAGCACAAAATCGGCCGCTTCCAGTGCCCTTTGGCCTGAACCCTCGCTTGGCGCTGTGTTCTGAATTAGTTGCTCGGCAATCCAATCAATGAGTATGCCGAGCTCTGAAGATGTATTGTCGTCCCAACTGCTCCATCTTAGAACTCTCCCATCAAGGGAAAAGGACACGGCGGATCTTTGGTGGCGGATTCGGTCAGACAAACCAACATCTACCGCATCTCGCACTAGCCCCTTTCCAATGACGGTGCTCTCGTGGAAGTAAACGCCTCTATCAAGCGGGAAAACCTCAAAATGATGGGTGTAGTGCGTTCCATAAGGACCAAGGCCTCTGAGCTTGTCTTCAGCCCAAACTTTGTCTCGTGTGTGCTGTTCATGAACTCCAACGGCAGGGAGGTCCACCGGCAAAGGATCATTGGCGCGAGCGTATTGCGGAGCCTCCAAGTCCACGCGCTGGGGGCGACGCTTCTTGCGGAATCTTGACCTGTCAACTCTGGCTTTTCCCCCTCTTGAGGCGGAAGGTGCCTCAACACTCATACCAACTTCGGCCCCGTTGACTTGTTCTTCGGCCACAGGCTCCCGGAGCGTGAAGTCCACATCTAGCACGCGATCTGACCCATCATCTGTCGAGATGTCTAGCATCTTCCGGCGCCTCCTATAGAAGGCATCTAAACTCCGCTTCCGCGCATTGAGTTGCCGTCGTTTATCCCTAGATTCCTCCTCCTCTAGCTGTGCGGGGTGCAAGCTGGGGGCGCGGTCTGGTAATCGTTTCCATGGTTGGATAGCCGAAGTTTGGGGCGGTTGAGGGGTCTGAGCATCTTGCGAGCTTTCGTCGGCGATAACAAATGAGTCGAGGTTGCTTTGTCGAATTAACTTATGAGGTTGACCGCCCCGGGGGCGTGGAGCGGTATTTGTTGATATCTCGCGCAGCGCTGGCCTGCTCCTCGGTTTATCTAGTTGCTTTCGTGGTGGCGTGGGGATTTTGGGCTTTGTCTTGCCCGATTTCCAGTCCCGAAGGACTGAAAGGGCGTCCACGTTGTCGCTACGCGTTGCCAGACTAATGAGCTTCCTCGATGGACTCGTCTTGCCCAAATTCGGCCTCCTTTTGGCAGCACGCGCGGCGATCTTGACAAACTTCGGGGCCTCAGGCTCCGCAACGTCCAAGATGCTCAGGAGTGGGGCCGTGGTCGCCTTCTTGTCGGACTTGCGATTCACCCTAGAGCCACCCCCTTTCCGATGCCGATGTTCAATCGTTGAGTCTCTCTTTGCGGGGGTTGGTGCGGTTCCCCCTTTGGATCGGGGTAGAACCTGAGTTATCCTAGGTTGCCGGGGGGTGGGGTTGTGGCGGCCCTGGAACCCAGACTGCGTTCCGCTCCGCTTCTGTTTCTTTGCCCTCCCAGACGTACTTTGTGGCCCGGATCTCTTCCTCCCGGGAAGCATCCAGTCGATCCTATCCTCTTCGATCACTGAAGCCCCGTCGTCTTCATCGATAACGATGGTCGTCGGTGTCATCCGAATGGGATCGTTTGTGGCGGTTGGCCGTCGAGGTGGCTCGTTCTCGGAGTCTTCGGACTCGTCAAACAACATCAATGGCGCCGTGCTGTACGGTTTCGGAGAGCCCTGGCGGGGCAGAGCCACACCTCGCCTTACGGTGCGATCCGGCGAAGGTTCGGGAGTCCTTCTCCGCGAGTTCCGCGCGACAGGTTTGCCTTGCTGGTCTAGACGGAGCCACGAGGCTGGTAATACTCCACGGATCCTGCGACTGTTGTGGCGAACTACTTCCGAATCAGTACCGGAGTCGTCCGTAGAACTCGCCTGATCCCCACCGCCGAGGTCGCTCAGAGAATCATCGTGGACCGGGATTGGAGAATTTGTGGCCTCGTCTTCGGGTATAGCAGCATCCAACGTCAGTTCGCCAGCAAGTGCATCCGGTTTGTTCGGACAAGGTTTAGCGGGTGATTTCGGAGCGGTTTCGAGTTCCGGTAACGGCTCTTCCGGCGGGTACGGTACAGGGGGCGAAGAGGACAAGTCCCATACGTTTATGGGTGGCGGTGGGATAAACTTTGGGCGTTGTGGTGATCCCTGGGGTGATGAATCAAGGATAAATCTGGCCCTTTTCCGTTTCGTGGAGGACAACACCTGGGAGCGCTGCCGCTTTAGCACCTGCTGCCGCTTCTTTGCAGATACCGGCCGAAGCCGATCCAGGGGGGGGAACTCTTCATCGGAGAGGCTCGTAGCATCTGTCTGGTCGGCAATGGTCTGCTGGCTACTGTTTCGCAACTGCTGGCCTTGAGGAGATGTTTTCGGGACTGAAGGGGTGAGGGCCAACTCGTCCTCCTCATCGTCAAATAGAATCGGACCACTTTCTTCTAGGCCACCAAAGCGCTCCCCGCTTGCCTCCTGACTTTCCTCAGCCTGAAATTCTTGTTCCTGGGAGTCTTCCTCCTCGACTCCGCTTCGTGCCGGCCGAGATCCGTGTGCGACCCGAATGGGCTTTACGCCGTGTGACTTCATGAAAGTAGAGTATTGCGCGTTCTCGAGAAGATAGGGATGCTGCTGGATCGGTTTCCGTGGACGAAATGAGCGCTCTAACGGGATATCGGTCTGTTTTAGCAGTTCCTCGGTATTCGGTTCCTCAATGGGCGGCGGTCCGCGGGCAGGTGGCTGCGTAGGATGGGCCACAGGAGGGGAAAGGCGAGCACGGGGTAGTGAAGGAGACTGGGGTGGTGTGGGAGTCCTTGAAAGCATGCTCGCAGGAGAGGATGCGCCTGAACCTTGAACATAGCCTGTCAATATCTCGTCCTCTGGACTTGGATTTGACGTGGTGTTAGGCTGGTTTTCCCGTGCCGATGCGGGCTTGTCGAGCGCGTGCTTGGTAGGCGTAGAAGGGGGCCCCCTCTCTAGTCTGTCCGGTGTTGGTTGGGCAGGCCATGGCGGTTGGCTCAACAACTGTGATGCCTGGCCCGAAATCGTATCGAGGAAGGGCGAAGCTTGCTCCGGTAAAGAACTTGGGACACTCCAAATGTCACCATCTCTAGCCGACTCTTGGTTCTTCCCTTCCACCCCCGTCTCGTCGACATCGTTTCGTGGCAACTGGTCATTGGACTGGTCGAGATTGTCGCCGTCGTCTCCGTCATTGTCGTTGTTGTTGTCGTTGTCGTGAAAATCCGTGTCATCGAAGCTCTCGTCGTCCGAATCCGGAACCTCTCCCAATTCCCTCCAGCTCTTCATGGCGCCCTGTTATCATATCGTGGATGTCATTGAATGACTCGGGTCAGAATGTTGGGAGGATTGCCACGAGATTTGTCGGAATGAAGACATGGAAGCACGGGCTGTGCAAGGATACAAATTACCAGGTACCTGCCTTCGGTGCACCATGTCGGCGCGTCAAATGGCATGAGACGCGACTACCAGGAGCTCTAGTGGGGCAATTTAATGTTCGCGTTCCCGTGCCACCAATTAACACTATCGGGGCTTCCCGGATCGTAATCGTATTGTTTGGTACCACATGTGTATGTTACCGTATCAAATAATTAACATTTCTGAACACCGACAAGGTCTCGGCTCTCAGTCAAAGCACGATCCTTTTGTAAACCGAACACGACCATTCTCGACCAAGTCTTCCGAGACGCTTTCCCCAACAATGAGCAACCAATCCAAGATTATCACAGTTGGCATACTCATAGCTTTTGGTATTGGCAACGGTAAGTGTTTGCTTTGACTCAAAAAGCTCCCGCAGATGTTAACAGTCACACAGCTTATTACACATTCAACCCAAGTTTGAAGGAGTTGAAGGAACAGAAGGAGGGCTCGTCGATCCGGTGAGATCCCATTATCGTAACAGCCGTGGGAGTCGGCGACTCATATCAAAACAGCAAAACACTCGAACCCCAAGGCAGCCGAGCACCACCGCCAGAACAAGACAAAGAAAAGAAATTCAGCTAAACTAGGAGGTAGAAATATGGTTTGATACCCGCCGTTCTAGCTTCCGGCTAGAGCGAAGCAGGTTGTAAGACACAAGGAACTGCCGTAAATACAAAGACGAGAAAGCAGTCCACAGCTCCGAGGGCACGCGCATCGCCCCGCATGTAACAAACGAATATCAGAGTATCATACTGATGTAGAGTATAGTTACTCTATGATGTCCATGAAGTACCTACGTTTGAGTCGTTCACAACGGATCTTTACATGCTCTTGTGAGCATAGCTGCACCCAATCAGTTGCGTACATTGAACCCCAGACATCCTCAACCGGGCACACATACCCGGGCTACTTGGGCACACGACGCCGCGCGCGAGACCAATCGCTCCATTCATCATGAAGCATGAAACTAGTAGATGCAAACTCTCGAATACAAGCCACAGTCTTCATAGTATATGGTATATACATGTTTTCGATAAACGCACAATAACCGGCATTTTCCCGATCCCTGCCTCTCTTACATCATTGAATGGTGTGGGGCTCGGCCCAGTTGCACTTAACGGGAATGCCAATGTCCGCTCCAGAGCTTCCAATCAGGCCATTTCGAATTCCGAGCTGAGGCCATTTGCCCGAAAAAAAGCTCGTCCGTGCATACTCGCCTCGACCACCTCCCACAAAACATCAACCGACGAGCTCCCAGGCCGCCAGCCGCTCCGGTTATCCAATTGGAACCATCTCCACTCACCAAGTCTGCGTCGAGTTCGCTAGCCGACCGACGAGATTTATCAATCGCCCAACATGTCGCCCGTCCTCCGCAACGCCCTTGTGCGCGCCTCCCGGCAGTCGGCCACGACCGCCCTCGGCTACCGCGCCGCCTCGACGCACGCCATCTCGAACCCGACGCTGGCCAACATCGAGAAGAGGTGGGAGGGCATGCCGATGCAGGAGCAGGCCGAGCTGTGGATGGCCCTGCGCGACCGGATGAAGGAGAACTGGGCCGAAATGACCGTCCAGGAGAAGAAGGCCGGTAAGTTGCCGATGCCAAGACCCCTCATGGCCAGTTTTATCGACGGCGGGTCAGTCCCGCGCGCATGGCGGAGCTTGGAGGGAGCTCTGTAGCTGAAATTTGGATGGATCGCAATGTTTTTGGCGGTCGCCAATCCATGGCGGGGGAGCTTGATGAGCTGCTGGAATACCTACGTCACTGACACCCCCGCTCGCGATGGGTCGAACCATCACCACATACAAACAAACACTAACCCGACACGCCTCTACATAGCCTACTGGGTGGCATTCGGTCCCCACGGCCCTCGTGCCCTCGACCCCCCCGGCGAGGGCAAGAAGGTTGCCCTCTATACCGCGGTCGGCGTCGCCGCCAGTCTCCTCCTCTTCGCCACTGTGCGATCGTTCGCTAAGCCGCCACCGAGCACCATGACCAAGGAGTGGCAGGAGGCGACAAACGAGTTCCTCAAGGTGAGTTTCCGCTGCTCTCTACGGCGCCCGCTGCTGCCGATGGCCACTAACCCGGCTCCCCCCACAGAACCAAAAGTCGGACCCATTGACCGGTATCGCATCAGAAGGCTACTCGGGTAAAGGCGCCGTACAGTCGCCCTCGTCGAAGGCATAAACCAGGGCCGCTTTCTTTTGTCAATAGATGGAACTTACTATCCCGGGAATCGCTCGCGTATGGCGAGCTGGAGAAAGACGTTTGGGGTGACGGAGCATGGGGGCTTACAGGGGCTGACACTGGATGGTGTAAATACTGTACAACGCGATCAATGCGACTTTCTTTCCTTGTTGCCCCCAGTTCAGATTCTGGCAAGCTGTCCGAGCTTGCCGGCGTTCAAACTACCCAGTGCCGATGTTCGCCATGTCGGCCTGACCTCAACTGTTTGCCAGTTTCCTATGCTCGAGCAGTCCCATGAGGCGGGTATTCCATGATTTCGGCACGTACATACCTTTGGCCTGCACTCACTAAGTAGCTAGCTCGCTATCGATGCTTGCACTGAAGGCTCGTTGGGCACACATGTGGTTCGGGGGTCCACTCTCCAGTATCGGGCCTGGCCGGGCAGAAATCGCAGCGGTAGTATGTTTGCATCGCACAACTGCTTAGAGCTGAAGTACAAAAATTCGGCCACGAACGTACAGTTGCTGATCTTCTTTCTAGGGGCGTTCGACCTGACACTGTCCACTATGCTACAGTTTTCCGAGGAGCTCCTAGCAGGGTGACTGCGCAATCGAAGTCAGGTGAGCTGTTATAGAACTCCATCACATATGCTTGTAGCGTTGAACGCTCTCCGAGGTCTATCCTTGCTTCCATTCTAGTTAACACACAAGTGCACTTTAACGGTCCGGTCGCAGTGGGGAGTGGAAATGGGACTGTGGCTCTTAGAGAGATGACAGCACCGAGAACAAGAGTTATATGGATGCGGGATTTCAAATTACCCTTACTGTGTAGCCTGCGGCTTCGAAGCCCGGCTGGCATTCACCCGACTTCGAGCTCCTCTGAATCTGTCGCTGTTGTTCGTCGCTGTGACTCCCATTGGCGGAAAATCAGCATTGAAATTCGAGCTTCCCGGCGGGGCAACGTGCCCCAATTTTGCCGGCGCATTGGCTGCAGCGCGGGGCATGGGGTGGTTTGGTAAGCGGGCGGGATGCCGTCTGAACCCTTACACGGGCGTCGGCTTCACATGGAACTCCAACCCCGGCTTCGGACAAAACATCTTATCATGACTTCAACCGCCGTCTCCTTTCCCTCCTCTGCAAGGCCACGAGGTAAGGGCGTGGTTCTGCACGCGCCTGACTGAAATCCATACTAGCAAGCCGTTGATTGATCCTATTTCGTTTTTTGCGGAGCGTTGCCGGCCACCTGATCCTCCTCAAACTGACTTGTACCCGCTGATCTGCAACCGGACTTATCGAGTCCACTATCGTCCGGGTGTTCTCCATCTCCCCCGCCGAGTGTCGCGATACGGCGCCTCGCGGCGCTTCGTGTGGTGAATCGAGGCGCGAAAAGGGGAGGGCATTTCTTCAGGTAAGGTCAGTTTTTTATTCAATTCGGATAACTCGCAAACTGATATCAGGGTTTCAGGTCTGGTGTTGGAAGCAAGCAACCAACTCCAACTCCGCCGCACATTCTTGCCGGTTGCGTCATTAGTGGAGTGGTCGCAATCCACCCACGCATCCTCCGAGTCACTCGAGTGACTATAGAACGGGCCAACGCACGTCGCCGCCTCCCAATCCTTTCCCCTCCAGTTTCGCATCAAGGCGCCAATGTCGAGGTTCGCGAAAGTAAGGCGGTTGATACCGCCACTCGCCGTCGCCGGCACGGCGGCCGGTGCCCTCTATTACGTCTACCGTCCCCGAAACATCCCCGGATACGAAGGCCCGGTGGTGCCTCCCCCTATCTTTGGCGCCGACGGCACCTTCAAGCTGCCCCGCTTTCCCCGCGTGAAGTCGCGCCTCGAGCAGATCGCCGACCTTAAACGGAGCAGCGGCGGGAACACGGAGGAAGAGTATGACATCCTAGTCATTGGCGCGGGCGCAACAGGCTCGGGGGTCGCCCTCGATGCCGCAACCCGCGGGCTCAAGGTTGCCGTGGTCGAGCGCGGCGACTTCAGCTGCGGCACCAGCAGCAAGAGCACCAAGCTTGTCCACGGCGGTGTGCGCTACCTCGAAAAGGCTGTCTGGAACCTGGACTACTCCCAGTATGAGTTGGTGAAGGAGGCCCTGAAGGAGCGCACATACTTCTTGCAAACGGCACCGCATCTGAGCAGCTGGCTCCCGATTATGCTGCCGCTCGACCGGTGGTGGAAGGTGCCGTACTACTGGGCCGGTACCAAGTTCTACGACTTCCTCGCCGGCAGCGAGGGCATTGAGAGCTCGTACTTCCTAACCAAGAGCAAGGCCATCGACGCATTCCCCATGGTGAAGCAGACCGATCTTGTGGGTGCGCTGGTGTACTACGACGGGGCGCACAATGACTCGAGGATGAACGTGTCGCTTGCCATGACAGCGGCGCTGTACGGCGCCACGGTCGTGAATCACATGGAGGTTACTGGGCTTATGAAGGACGATAAGGGCAAACTCTGCGGGGCCACCGTCAAGGACAACATTGCCGAGAGAGACGGCAAGCGGGCGGACAACTTCAATATCAAGGCCAAGTGCATCATCAATTGCACAGGTCCATTCACCGACGGCATCAGGAAGATGGACGATCCGAATGGCAAAGAGATCGTCGCACCCGCGTCTGGCGTACACATCATCCTCCCCGGCTACTACTGCCCCGGCAAGATGGGTCTGATAGACCCGGCGACCTCGGACGGAAGGGTTATCTTCTTCCTACCCTGGCAGGGCAACACGATCGCCGGCACCACCGACGACCCTGCAGCAGTCTCCAACAACCCGCTCCCGGATGAGAAATCGATCCAGTGGATCCTCAACGAGGTCAGCCACTACCTCTCCCCAGACATCAACGTCCGTCGCGGGGACGTCCTCGCCGCCTGGTGCGGCCTGCGCCCGCTCGTCAAAGACCCCAAGGCCAAAAACACCGAGTCGCTCGTCCGCAGCCACCTAGTCGACATCTCCGAGTCCGGCCTCCTCACCTGCGCCGGCGGCAAGTGGACCACCTACCGGCAGATGGCCGAGGAGTGCGTCGACGCGGCCGTGCAGGCCTTCGACCTCCAGACCAAGCCGGTCGTCAACGCGCCCCGCGTCAGCGGCACGGAGAACGTGGACGACGGGGCGGACCTGGACGGCTCGTGCCAGACGCACCGGGTGCGGCTCGTCGGCGCGCACGGCTTCAGCCGCACGCTCTTCATCCACCTGATCCAGCACTTTGGCGTCGAGACCGAGGTGGCCAAGCACCTGACCGAGAGCTACGGCGACCGCGCCTGGACCGTCGCCGCCCTCTGCCGCCCCACCGACAAGCGCTTCCCCGCCCGCGGCGACCGCATCTCCCAGCTCTACCCCTTCGTCGACGGCGAGGTCCGCTACGCCGTCCGTCATGAGTATGCCCAGACCGCGGTGGATGTGCTCGCGCGCCGTACCAGGTTGGCGTTTCTGAATGCCCAGGCCGCGCTGGAGGCCCTGCCGAGGGTTATTGATATCATGGCGCAGGAGCTGGGGTGGGATCGGAAGCGGCAGGATGTCGAGTGGAAGCAGAGTATGTGGTTTGCCCGTTTTCCTTTTAGCTTCTTTTTGTTTCTGTTTTGATGGGGTGTGATCGCTGACGGTATTCTTTCTCTCTCTCTAGCCGTGACGTTCCTCGAATCCATGGGCCTGCCCCAGCCGATGCTCTCGGTCACCCGCAAGCAGATCGAGCAGGGCAAGATCGACTGGAAGTCGTCGCTGGAGTACCGCATGTACTCGCGGCACGATAAGCCGCCGGTTGATGAGGAGGCTTGAGTTTGGGTAGGGTTGGGGGGGGGGGGGGGGTAAGGGGAGGAGGGGAGGGGAAGGGTCGAAAAGTCGGTTGGCAGGCATGGTTGCGGCGTTTTTGTGTATGTCTAGATCGGCATGGCTGGCTGCATGTGTTTTTTGTATTATTGGACTACGTTGGTTGTGCTTGTATCATTGCAGTGGTATAGTTGTAATGGATATGCTTTGATATTTGACTGACGTAGTGATGGTTGATTGTGTGTGTCTCGAAGTTGTTACCCCAGTTGTATATAGGATCGAACCGAAGAGAGTCACGCAGATTCTCAACCCTTCCGTAAAGCGGCATGAACACAGATCGAGACACGACCCCCCGGCTTACGACGTACTGGCAGTAAACGTACAGACTTGACCTACCTTAGGTAGGTTAGTACCTTCTGGCCAAAAAAGCCGAATGCAAAAGGAAAGTAACAGATCAACAAATAAAAGCAAACTATGCAAAAGAAGCCAAGTAGAAAGAAAGGGGATAAAATATAAATAAATGTAGTACATTTAGTTTATTTAGGCTTGAGGACGGCTTTCGCTCCGTTCTTACAGCCGGGGACTCGGGGTTTCCATGGTCGACATACGCACTTGGAGTTCGGCTTCTTTAGCCCATCCAGGTAATGCGGATATCAGCAGCTAAGTCATCCAGGAATGTTACGGGAAGCGCCAGGGTCACCAGCGAGAAACACCAGATTCTGTTTTCGGGGGGCGCAACAAAGCCCTTGCTACCTACCTAGGTAATAGTCGCTGTCATAGTCGTCTTCATCGAAACCGTACTCGTAACCACTAGAGTAATGATCGCCATAGTCATACCCAACATAACGGATCTCTTCCTCCCATTCTTCCTCCCATCCTTCCTCGCGTTCTGTTATGCTAACCGTCCAGCCACACCTCTCCATGACCGTCTTAATGTAGTCGCTTGGGCCATCGTTGTAGACATGCACATTGATATCCCGTAAAGATGGGTTCGCTCTAAAGAAAGCGTTGACCAGTTCTAGCGCCTTAACGATGACGCCGCGGTAACCCGGGAGGTCAGGAGTAAGGGCTGCCAGAGAGTAACCCAGGGATGTCGTAAGCGCTCTTAAGTTAACGCAGCTTTTCTGTATGTCTGCAAGAATTTTGATGGTTCTGTCTTGAAAGGCGACATCCTCAGGGTTAAGGTAGAGGAACTGCGGGAACTGGATCGAGACATGCTGAATGTAGCTCGCATTGTTGGGCCCGATTTGCTTGAAGAAAGAAGCCAACTGATCGGGCTCGGCAAGGACGAAGTTAAAGCAGTTCCGGCCATAGAGGACCGAGCTGGCTTCTCTGTAGATGAGCTGATTCGCGCGGAGCAGCCCAGTTGTGCGGCGTTCTCGTCCATAGCAATTGTAGCAGGCGTCGATGGACTCCTCGTGAAACAAAGCCAGGTCATAAATCATGTTCCGAAGTTCACTGGGGAGGTCGAGGAAGCCAATCGGAGTGTTGACAGCCATTTGCTGTTGGTTCATTGTTAGCCACGACTTTCAGTCAACACCTTTTGTGGGTTGTAGATGGAGAGCACGTACCGTACTAGCGACATCGCGCTCGGGGGACTGGGCGATGCCGGTCATTTTGAGTCGCAAGAGGCCAGCGAGAGAATGTGATGCCGATGACGACTCGAGGGGAGATCCGTGAGGGAGTGAGGGGTCCGAGAAGGAAAGCGCTGTTGGACTTAATCTTCAAACACCTATCCGTTTGGAGAAACAGTTAATGCAGGCGGTAACTGGTCTGTGCTAGTTTGGTGTGACGGCCGGTTAGTTATTCCGCCCTTCAGCTGCCAGCGGGACACGCCTTCGATCCTTTGCCGTTAGTGACGGCTGACCAAACTTCGATCTTATCTTGTTTGGAATTGACAAATAGGCCCTGAAGGGCTGTCAAACCGGAAAGTGTTAATTAGTAAGTGCTGGCGCCGACGACGCCAACGACGCCAACGAGGGTATCCCTAAACAGGATGGCTTTCCGTCCTCCCGCAGCTATATCGTATTGACTCCTGCAAAAGCTCCAACCGAAACCGATCTATTCAATAATCTCCTTTGCCACAAGACTGTACTCACTCATTCAGTGTTTCGAACTAGCTTTGGAGGGGAACTCGGAACTTGTACTGCCGTCGATAGTGCCGAGCACATTGATAATACAACAATATAAACTACATAACGGTATTCGAAGCAAGCCGAGGGGCCGGTAAGCATTGTGGGCGGGCCATTTCGTTCATATCGTAGTTGTGATGGGTATACGAGTACTTTGATATTGGATACAAGCGATTGGCATCTCCCTCGGTCTAGGTGAACTGCCTGAGAGTTCATTGACACTCAACTACTCCGTCATCCAACTTCCCTCATCCTGATATTGCCGATGACGGCAGACGATGAGTGAGCGGCAAGGCAGCAGCAACACGCCGCAATACCACTCCTGTTTTCTTTACCTCTAAACCAACCCCACCCTTCGAAGTTACGCAACCTGGTTGGCTTAGGCTCCGTGTAAGATCAACCACGGCTGCCTCACTCCCCGGTCATCAAGACTCAAAGGACTCGAAAGCCGATGCCACCGGGAGCCACCTAACAAGCAGACCACCATGACTACGTTAACCGGACGACACAACGGGCTCGGCGATGAGTAACCATCCAAGACAGCCAGGCAAACAGGCAAGCAGGCAGCAACGTCCCCAACACATCCCGTACGTACGTACCCCAGCCAATCCCATCCAACCCCTTAGGTACCTACTTTGCCCCCGTCAACAATGAACAAACAAACCCAGCCCGCCAACTCCACCCCCGCCACCACCCGCCGACCGACCGACGACCCCCCCCCCCCCCCCAACCCGGAAACGTCCCGCACACCACCATCACCAACCCAACGTGGCAACCCAGCCCCCCCCCCCCCCCCAAAAGACGGAGCGGGAGTGGAAGTGGGTGGTGGGGGAGACGGGTAGGCCAAAGCGAGGGAGGCAACAGCCGAACAGGACTTCCCATCTCACCGGGTCAGGCCAGGGCCGCGAGCGGACAAAGAAAGACGGGAGAGTAGGTGGCAGAGCAGGTGGTGGCGTTGGCTGGCTTACTAAAGCGGAAGTTCCATGTGGTTGCCGAAGGGGGGAATTATTGGGGATAATCGGGTGGCTTGTTGTTGACGAACAAAGAGGATGTTTTTTTCTACTTGGTATGGTTGGGTCGGGAGAAGTTCTGGGGTGGATGGTGATGGTGGGGGGCGGCTGAGGGCATGGTGGGTTGGGGAGGGGTTTGGTTTCTTTTTGGGGATGGGTTGGCAATAGGCGAAGGGCGGTGGGAGGGTGGATTGGAGAGTGATCGATCGACCACCGAATGGGGCGTTTTGATGAGGGTGGTTGAGAAAGCGGAAGGGGATGGCTCATGCCGGGTTAGTCCCCCGTTTCTTCTGGGTAGTGGTGCTTGAGATGGCTGCGGAGATTGTCAAGTCACCCAGTCAAGGGGTAATGAGAAGTGTAACAAACAACCACTTACCACCAGCATAGGTCTCAACGCCAGAAAGACTCATGAACCCAGTCCCTACCTCGCATGTGTAAGTCAAACCATCACCCGAGCCAATGACAGACATAGCAGACGAGGTTGCTCGTTGCCAAACCCAAGACCTATCTTATCGGTTCCTTATCTTATCAGGGCCACTCCCAAACACCCACCCTAACCACCCGGCCATTCCTTGAGTTCGGGTCCTCAGCCCACCCAAACCTCAACTACTTTGCGGTCCTCTGCATCCATTTGTTTCGTCTACCAAACAAGAAACATCACCAGGAGTACTGCATTGATGGATGGAAATAATAGTTAATGTAAATGATTACTCAATTATGTCTCAAACACTGCAGGTATTCTATTTCACACTGACAAGGACACCGGCAAACCACACTGAGCACGATTCAAGTCCCAAGAATGTAGAGTATGAGTAACCGATTCATTGATTGCTCTCAGTGTATGTATTCGTGGATGTATGTATGTATGCATGCATGCCGTCTTCCCAACCCCTTAACCAACCGGCCCCCTCTGCCGCCAAGAACGCCATGCTTTGCTTTTCACCACATTTCGTATGTATGTACACACCAACCTGCGACAACACCCACAGCCGCGTCCAACACCACCACCACATGAACAGAAGAACCCAACCAATGGGGGAAAAAAACAAACAAAAAAACACATTACACCGCCCGCCAACCAGCCCACCCGCCGTCTCATGCTTGCCATGCCACATAACAAAAAAGAAATCATCATCCGTAGTAGGGAGAGAGAAAGAGTGCAAGGAGGGCGTGGGCTCCCCAACCACCCGCCGACCAACCCCCCAAAAACCAAACCGGTCTAAACCAAACAGTGCCAGAGCCCGAGTAGACAAGACAAGACCATAAGATAGATAGACATACGACAGGGTATTTCCACCACAGCGCACCGCCCAACCAAGCAAGCAAGCAACCCGCCAGCCATGAATCAAAAAGACACATAGAAAAACAGAATAGAAAACGCAAGAAGACAAGTGGTCATTATTGATTACCATTCAGGCTGCCAGGCCCAAAACTCAACACCCGCTGCAGCAGCGTCCTCCTCGCACCGCCTGCGCGGCGGTACTGGATCACGGGACAGTACTCCTCGGTACCACCACCATCCTCGTCGACGGCCATGGCGCCCAGGCCCAAGCCCACAGGACCGGTAGGCGGCACGACGATGCGCTTGTCGAGCTCCGCGTCCCAGCCGTACGGGTCCGGGTCGGGGTCCAGTCTGCCGCCCATGTCCTCGGGCTGCATCTGTTTCTCCATCATCGTCGCTGTCGTCGGCGTGGGGTCGAGCGACATGTGCGAGGAAGCATCGGTGCTCGAGGTGGTGACGTTGGTGAGGCTGGGCTCGAGGAAGCCCGAGAAATCCGTCATGGAAAGGCGGATGGACTCGTGGTCGTAGCTTGGCGACGGCGAGATAGGGGTTGTCGGTCTGGGGGTGGCGGTGTTGCTGTTGATCTTCAGCAATGGGCAGCATAGCGGGCCGGAGGCCGGTGCCTTTTGAGTCGCGGCTGGACGGGGGAGCATGTGCGACATGCTCGTAGGCGTGCTGATGCTGTTCGTCGTGTGGGTGGACAGTCTCGCGTTGTCCTGAGGGATCTTAAGAGGGCGCAGTGCCGGGGTTCGCATTCTCGTGGGCGCGAACCGCCGGTCTTTTGTTGCCCACCCGCGGGTGGGATATGGTGAATAGGCTTTTGCGGCCACGCCGGCCTTGCCGACTCCGTTGGTGTTGGCAGCACCCGGGCGCGCGCTCCCCACGACGGTGATCGGGTAGCGCTGCCCCGGGTGCGGTTCCTCCCAATCGCCCGACGTGCGGAGCGATTGCTTTTCGGTCAGTGCTTCGTCGCTGTCGGCGCGCGTCTCGGGCGCCGCCGGCCGGGCACATTCGGGGGAGGCTGTGACGGAGTCGTCAGGGATCGGCGTGACCTGTAATCCCTATAAGGGGTTGGTCCTGCGTCTGGCATGGTCAGGGTCGCGCATTGGAACATCAACGTCAACCGGGGCCGAAGTGGCGCTCGAGCTGTGGCCGCGCTTGCTGCGGCCCATCCTATTGAGGCCAAGCTTCGCGCCCACCTTCTTCCAGCCACTGCTATGCGAGTTGGTGGCCTTGTGAAGAGCCCCAGGAGAGGTGTTGAACTCCCAGTCTGAGACTGGCGGTGTGGTAGGCGGTGTCATGGGCTCGTCCGAAACCGGGGAGGGCGTGTTTGCGCTGCCGTCTGTGAGCGCACGCTCGGCGTACTCGCTGGACGACGAGGCGGAACTCTTGGGCTCGCTGGTCCATGGCATGTTGAGCATGGGCAAGAAGCTTATCTTTGGCGATCGGCTCGAATCCTCCGGGCTCGACGACAAATCCTTGGGAATGCGGAGGCGCGACCGCACGTGCCTCGGGTCGTGCTCCCCAGACCAGTCTTGCTGCGGTGTCACCGAGGCGATGAACGGGCCTAGCACCGAGTCGTTCATGAGCTCATACACGATCCTCACGGCTTCGTCCAGCTCCGACGGGTCGGGAGGGATTGGCGTGCAACGTAACGAAAGTAAACGGTCCCGGACATGGGACGGAAGGTTGACTTCCCGGTGGCCGTAGGGTAATATGTAAGCGTTGATGATCTTCTGCCAGAGCGAGCACACATGGTCCTTGCCATCTGCGAAGCCGGATGCCTGCTCCATCAGAAAGTTAGAGTACGCCGTGCTGTAACGATCGGCATCCATGGTGAACTCGAGCGTCTCCATGCAGTGATTTTGTGATAGAAAGGCTGTGAAGGCACCGAGCGTGTAGGGCGGCGGTGCGATATTGGTGAGTATGTCCCTCAGCGATGGGGGCGACGCCGGGTTCGAACATGCCGAAGACGGAGGCATGAGCGCCAGGCTTGGGGGGCGTGATGTGGACATGATTGAGTCGTCGTCCTCGAGGACGGATGACGGCTGTGTTGATGATTCTCTTGAAAGCGGTCTCGGGGGCATCCGGGTTGGTGAATACCCTCGATGCTGCGCCCTGGGCATCCTGCCCGCGGTTCTTTGAAAAGCCAGCGAGCAACTACTGGGCCTAGCTGCCGGAGCAACAAACGTAATGGCGTGTGAACTGATATGACGGAATCTTCCTTCTCTTCATTCCTTCCGACTCAGCATGATGGCGGGGACGCCACCAGTATGTCGTTTGCTCGGGCTACAGCAGATACCGGTCACAGGCTAGCCAATTACCTCGACCGATTACCGGGCAAGTGCAGCGAGCGTAGTGGGGGAATCCAGGTGGTTTTCGGTCAGGACCCAGTCGCCGTGTCGTCGGGAATCGTGGTACTCCTCTCTGAAACAGCCGGAGGGCGTACAGTAAACGACCTTGAAGGATCGCAGCACACAACAGGACCCCGTCCGGTATCGAATCGGCTTCGAGGTGAAATACCCAAGGGCGTGGGGTAGGTTCGGATGGAGGTGCGGGAAGAATCAATGATGTCGACGGCGAGTCGGTGTAATTCCTGGAGCCTGCTGTCTCACAAAAAAAAAACACACACAAAGGGCCGGAGAGTAATCAGGCCTCGGCGACAGCAAAATCCGGGCGGGATGGGCGACGGGTATTTGTCGATTTACGATGCGGGAAGGCCACGCACTGGAAGCTTTCGAAGACGTCAGACGAACAATAGTAGCGTCGGTGCTGGTTGTGTGCTCCGGATGGCGAAAAGGAGCAAGTGGTCCGTCGAAGAGGAGTCGACCCGGTTGTTCGGTTGAGAGGCGAGATGGAGGAGCGGGAGGTCGGGCGCTTAGGATTGGTGGTTTGAGGGGGGGGGGGTTGAGGAGAAAGGAGATCAAAAGGGAAATCAGACAAAGCACGGCACGCAGCAGCCTGTCTTTTAGAAGGTTCGGCGAAGGGAGCAGGACGCCCGGGGGAGGGGCAGGGCGGACAGGGGTTGGGAAGGTGCCGGGGAGGTACGGGAATAATATCCTAGGTAAGAGCGACCCAGCACGGGTGATTCTGCCAGACCCTGGACAGGGAGCAAAACGGAACAACCTTACCCATTGGCATGGCCAAGCTGGATCCAGCGTTTTTTCCTGGGGGGCTCTTCCACTTCCTTGTTGGGCGAAACTCACTGATCAATGTTCCATAACCTGCAGCTCTCTTCAACGCCCAGTCCCCTAGTTCCCGCCTATTGCCTCGCCATTCCCACCCAAGCAGCCAAGCTATCCAAGCAGACCGCTCACGATAACTAAACCAGCGGTAGTCGGCCACGGTCCAGGTCACCAGGTGGCCAAGGCGGCAACCAGGAAAAAAGAAGAAAAAACGGAGTGGGCGGGCTCCGCAAACTGACAGGGGAAAAGACTGATCATCCAGATTTGCCCTGTCATGCCATCTGCGCGGGTTAGCGCGACGGGGAGGTCCTGGACAGGAAAATTTGGCGACGGTGAGAAAGCCTCTGGCGCATCCTCTGGTGCTGAACTTGCTGGCCATCCCTGGCCATCCCTGGCGGGCGCGCGTGGTGGCACACATCCCTGGGTGGTTTTCGGGCGGAGGAAATGAAGAACACGGAGGTGCGCCGAGAGTGGGGCGCCCTGACCATCCAGTACCGCAGGGCAGGGCTTCTAGAAGCCTTCTGAAGGGGCGAGCATGCATCCATCCCATGGATGGATTGCTTCCCATGTTGTGCGGCCCAATCAGTGCTGCCTTGGCTGCGGTCATCGTCCGACGTCCCTTCGCGCGGCGATCGCACGACGGAATTGATTGGTGATGTGTCACTGAACGACTGCTCTGATCAATACTTCCACAGCCAATGCAGTGCAATGCGGCCCAGCAAACTACCTATCGAACCTCGCTCTTTCCTTCGACACCAGCCGACCCCGAAATCCATCGAAAACCAGCGCACGCAGCCATCTGCTGCACGCGCTTTGAGATAATCACGATAATTTATCGATTGTTTATTTCCACCGTCGGCCGCGGTGGCGGCGCGCATGGCATGACACGTCGTTCGACCGGCTGTGTACGAATTTGCGTCACACGGCGATGGCGGTGGAGAAGCTGAAGGGGTCTTGAACATTCTCTCTCCACCGTCTGCGATGGTTCTGATGAGGCCGATGCCCGAGTGTCTGACTCCTTGTCTGTCGTGCTCTGTTATCACATCGGGTCGTCATCATCAACTGAGCGCGAAGTTCCTCGCGCGACGCTGACATGCTCGTTCTGGCGATCGATCCATCGATTACGAAGATTACCAAGCGAAAGCGCAGCACGGCCTGCCCGCAAGGCGCGGCTCTTTTCAAAAACCGCCACGACCGACTTGTCTGAGCTTGTCCAAACTGGTCTTGGTGCTGGCTTCGGCTGACGGATATGTGCGCTCCACATGGCTTGAGATGCTCGGGCCCCCCTTGGCAAGGACCCTGGCCGAGCACGCCGAACCGGCAGGGTTCGGATCCGCCTTCTCCACATTTGCTTCTGTCGTCCCTGCAGCACGACTCGTTGCATCCGGCTCTGAAGGTGCAAATTCCAGAAGCCAAGTGCTGGAATGGTGAGCACGTGTGGTGGGCGGCCGCATCACCACCATCGGCGAAAAATACGCAGCCAAAAACAACAAAACAAAACAAAAAAAAACGGAGGAAAAACGCCAAACAGACGATATGGATGAACAGACATGAACAGGCAAAGCTGGAATCATCGAAACTGTCCACTTTCAGGTTTCCGGATACGCAACGCATGGACCACCACTTCAGTGCAGTCCCCTGTCACAGTCCTTGTCGCAGTCCAACTCCTCGGCAGTTTGCTCACGAACCTGGACCGCCAATCAGAGCAGCCCTTGGCGACGGTCATGATCGAGACGGACCAAATCACCCAAAAAAAACCGGGGTCGTTGGAACGGAACCCGAAAGAACGGGACCACAGCTTCGACCGTTTATTCTCTTCCTTTGCCACACGGCCTTCGATGCAATAAAGAATAAACGATGGGCGGCCAGTGCCAGTGCGGTGGGTGGGATGGCAATGCGTCATTTCCAGAGTCTTGAAGTTTCTTCCGACGTTCCAGAACAATAATTCGAACTTAACTTGGGAGTTATCGATCGGAACGCCCCCGTTGTTTCCACACTCCGACCGGCCGGGCCGTGGCCATCGATCGCAGCCATCGGTCGCAACTTGTGGTGCGAAACGCGGGCATGACGATGATCAGGCCGCCCTGATCGCCCTTCCGGCTGACCTCCGAGGCCACACAGTGATGACCTTGGCCGAGGCTACGAGGCTGTGAGAGGTAATTGGAACACCTCCATGGCGTTTTGCGGCTTTATTTTTTAACTCTTCATGTTTCGGCCGTTTTGTGTTTTGTGTAACCCACACCGGAGCCGCCGTGGTTGCCAATCTTCAAAGCCCCCAGGAGGCGCCGGGAGCACCCCGGAATCACGGACATACCGTTGAACTCTGTCACTCTGATTAACAGGGACCACCTCCTCACCCATTTCAACCGTCCACTCAGCCGGCGAGTTCCGATTTGGACACTTCCGTTCGGCTCGGTTTGTGCCATCAGCCGAAAAACGACGCCCATACAAATGAATACAATACACCGTATCACAGTAAGCTGAGCATTCCCATTCACTGTCGACACAGTCGAAACTGTATGGGCGAATGACCCCCCGGGAACGCCACCATTCCAGGTCAAGGGATCTGTTACGTACTTAATCTCCGGCCCGCATTCTTTCGGGCTTCTGCTGGGAAATCGATTCAGCGCACGGGGCAGTCGCCTACAAGTACGGCTTCTACTGTGTATGTACAGATTATGTACACACATATCCTCGAGGCCCAAGTGAGACAGCCCAAGGCCGCCTTCGGAGCGAGACCCCGAGCCGCGCCAAGTGGCCATCTCGCGTCATTTTGCGCATCAGACAAAGAAAGATAAGGTTATGTCTTGGCTGGTGCATCCCGTGAGGTGGAGATATCACTCCGGCCGGACGTCATCAGACCACCGCCCGTTTCTTTGATCACAACGGGCCAACAAAAGATTGTTGATATTGTGCCAATGGCGACAAACCGGGCGGGTATTCCGTAACGTTCTTGACTGAAGTCAGGCAGCCGAGGGCGGAAACAAGCCGCCCCTCCTGTCCAAACAATCGCGGCGACGACCGGGTCCACGACGCGGGCTCCGGCCACACAGCACCAAAGTACAACGTCAGCAGCGAGTGATGCTTGTTGACTGAAAGAGAGACCATGACACAGCACCTATCACAATCGCCACCGACAGTTAAAAATTGCGCGGGGACGGTAACATCCTAGCGCGGGCGCGTCTGTTTGCTCCTGTGCCACGCCGTTGGGCGGGCTCAAAGGGCACACAGGGCCGGCTACTCCGGTAAGCGACGATGCCTCGTCGGAAATGGCAACAGGCAACTGCACGCAGCATTCGTATACTACACTATGTACACGTGTATGCGCGTGGAATTGCAGCCACCGCGGATAACGGCACATGGTGAGCCCGATCGGGCATCTGCAGAGAACATTCCATGACGACCACGGCTCCACGGGATCGCGATGATGGGTGATCGGCCACCACACATACCCTTATGAACACAACACACATCATAACTCTCTCCCAGAACCGCGGTTGTGTGGTTCGCCACAACTGCCAGCGTGCGGCACAACTGCAGGGCAACCAAAGACAGCGGCGCAGGCGGGTCTCGCTTCGGCATGCCGTCTTCGATCATCACAAATCGATCCTGCCGGGCATTTTCCTCCAACCCGCCTCCCTTGGGCATTGCATGAGACGTCGCTGTCACCATCCAGATCGGGCAAGGCGGAAGAAGCTCTCATCTGCAGCAGAAGGCTTCTAGAAGCTTTCCCTCCGCGGGTGGTTGCGTGAGCCAAGCGAAAAAAGACGGGAAGCCGTGTGGTTGCATGTTGTGCCGTCCTGCAGGGCGGGTTCCAAGGGCAGCACCGATGCAGCGAATCCTCGTGCATGGGCTTGTGGAAGATTCCGTCTCATGGTACGTTGCAACTTTGCAACGGAGACGCCGCGCCCGAGGGACAGACTGGGCAGGAGGCGCGAAAGCGCGAACCGTGGTGGTTCTGTCCGCCAAACCCTTTTCTTCCATCAGATTTTCTAGAATATTACTGATGACAGCGAACAACCACCAACAGAAAAAGGCGCTTTTCTTTGTTTCGACCCACAAATCGTGTTTTCCTTTCCTCTCATCGAACGGGGATTCTCAGGGGCCTCGCGCAAAAACTGACCGCATCAGAAGTCTGGAAAAGCCTCTTCACGCCATTGATGCCAGCACATGCCCTCTCTCACACAACATTTTTCCGTCGAGATGACCTGTCAACTCCACCGCCAAGCTTTAGAACTCAAGGTGTTGGTGGGAAAAGTACCACCTCGTTATTAATGGGCTGACTGACTTTATCCACTTCGCGCCACCGCGAAACAAGGCGCGCCAGCTGAAAGGATCCGGCCCCGTTGCCTTCTTTTGGCGCCCGTTGACTTCTCCTTTCTCAGCTCCGAGCCGAGGAGGCTGGCTCGGAAGCAGGACGGAAGACAGCCTTCCCCAAGGTCGTCCCCGTCCTTTGCCATCGGAGCGTTTGGTCAAAAAAGGACACGCAGCCGACAACGGCCTGGACTTTTCGGTTCAAGCCGAGCTTCACGGAGATCCCCTTGGCCAACCCCACCACCACCACCACCCCTTGTGCCCCTTGTGCCCTCCCTTCTCCCAAGATCCTGATGGGATTTTCCCAAGCTTGGCCAAACGCCCTTGAGCCGCACAGCACGTGGAACCGTGGGCGGGCGAGAAAGTATTTCTGTTGGCCCACACAACAGCTCAGCCTGCCACGCTTGTGCATCCGCTAACTTGATAACAACCTACGCGGTGGAGCCCGCAAAACCCAAACGCCCCCCTTTCGTGGTTCCAAAGTTGCACAACCATTGCCCGATGGCCCAATCAGATCTTGCCCCTTCGGCTTGGTGATGCGGCTATTCAAGGCCGCCCGTGACCTTCTTTCCTTTTTCCGGTCATACTTCACGAGCGAGGCGAGCAAACAGACCGCGGCGCGCCCGGGGTTGTTGGGTGACCGCGTCCGGCAGCCTCGTCCTCACCGAGCAGCAGAAGAACATTCTCTCTCATCAGACCGCTCTTAATTAGTGAGTGACGACGCTCCACAGGACGATGTGGGCACAACAAGCCAGAATACCCGGGGCAAACCGCGGTGCCCTGGCGGCTGGGGAGCTGGGCACCTGGGGGGGGCTCATGGGGCTGTGCTTGTCACCGAGTCCGATGCCCTCTTATCCCCGCCGTTTGTGAAGATCGTGCCCTTTGCCCCCCGGACGAGGCTAGCAGGCAGGCAGGTCATCGGCGGGTGGGCCAAGAAGGCCGGACTCCAGATGTGGATAGGAAGGAAACGAAGGTCATCCGCCAGGAGCCGCAAGAAAGCGCCCAAACGTCGGGAGCCCTGGCGGGGTGTGAAGATTATACGTACAGAATTACAGTTTCGCTTTACGAAGTACGCCTGGTTTTGCTTGATTTTAGTTTCATTTTACTCGATTCGACTTGATTTTCCTCGAGCCTGTTTTTCTTTTGCTCGATCGAGTCTTTGCTGCTCGAAGAGTCCGACTTCTTTGGCCACAAGGGTCACGAGTGGCTTGCTCGTTGTGAATGAGCTCCATTCCCAGCACCACATGGGAAGCACTGACCTCTGCCCATCGTCTGTGAAGGCTCTTTGTATGTCACTATCCGGACCACTCACAGCGTCCGGCAAAGTCTCCGTCCAGAAAGAAGATCCCCATGGGACTTGCCGAGGCGAACGAAATTGAATGCGACCTTGCCGACTCCACCACAACCAAACGGGGATCCATGGGTGTGGAGGGGAGGGATCGAGGGCGGAGAAACCATGGCTGGGGTGGGATCCGCGACCGCCGCGCTCGTCAATCTGAGACCGACGGGACGTGGGGGGCCCGTTGCTGGACCAGACGACCTCCTTCTGCGTTTCTCTCCCTCTCTCTGGCTTGGCCAGGGGGGATGTTTGGTTTGAGCCGGACCGGGCGGTGACAGATGACAAGAGACATGGGAGTTTATTCAACCGCAGAGTGTTTTTGTTGGGGGTCATTTCACATTTCACCCCAACCCCAGGGGAACATCATCGCCGATGGCAATCCGGGGAGCGCGTGGTGTCGTCCGTCTGTCCGTCCATCCTCTTTTCGCCGGGAGCCGGTTGACTGCGACGCTATGAAAACGGGAGCGACTGAACAAGGGGAACACGCGACTTGATCTTTCCAGAACGGTGTGGTCTTCGACATCCGGGGTTTCGCCGCGTCCGAGACCGGGGCCGGAACAAGGTTCTTCTTCTTCTTCGCCTTCGTTCCTTGTTCTTGGTTAGGGGGTGGGGGAGAAGGGGGGCTCTTCGTGGGGGAGCGGTGTCCGCCGCGAACAGACCACTCCCTAGTGACACCCACGACACCGTAACCGAGGGGTTGGGTGTGTTGGGTTGGGCGGAACGATGCGACACGTGGGTGGTTGCTCTTGTGGACGGCTGTCTGCATCGTACCAAGTGTCTGAATCAGTCAATGGATGCCCGAATGGCGCCGTGACATTGCATTGGTCAGGGTCGTTCCCGATGTCGTGGGAGGGGACCGTGTTTGCGCGGTGCCGGTTGTCGTTCTCCGAGACTTGGGTTTGGTGACAAATCACGCGGTCACGATGCTTAAGCAGTTACTCCGGAGGAGCTGAGATAAGGTCTACGATGCCTCGGTATACCCAGCATGAGACCTGGAGAAGGGTCTGAAGGGAATTTCGTCGGACTCGGCCAGGGCACGATGTGACATGGACTTTTGACCATGAATGGGTCTTACCTCTCGGCATGTTCCTGTGGCACTGGGGATGGAGATCCATCATGACTCCATGATTAACAGCTGCGATGTGCCAACTAGGGCATTTCATGCGAATGAAACGGTGCTATTGAGCCCCGTAAGATGCGAGCGATCATGACGGGCCCGGGGTTGTCCTATCTTGATGACGACGCCGTCGAGTTGAGAAACGCCGTCTTCCTCAGTGATGAGACTCGACGCGGAAGACACGACATCGGCTGCTGGCATCAACAGTCTCACCGTCTCGTCGTATTTCGCTGAATGCTGACCACACCGCCTCATAAACCCGGGCAATAGAGCTTCCGTCGCCAGGCGGTGTCCAGGGGCTTGTTGACCTCCTTTTTCATCTTCCACTCGTAAACGAGAGAGGCACTGTTGATTGGCACGCATCCCATGGGACTTCGTACAACACCTTCCTTCGAAAGTTACCCCTGAGCTTCTTTTCCGCCTCGAGGTTCTTCTGTATAAGCCGAATCCGCGTTTCTTCGTCGGAATGTCCCGTTAACAGGGTCAAACCAAAAACTCACTCGAGGCCAGCTGGGTTTTGATCCCTACCATGGACCATTCAACCCATTTCTTTGGTTCTGCTACCCCTTGCCTCCCGTTTCTCCACCAATTGAGATTACCAAGCCGACGTTGATGCTCGCTGCGAAACCGACTCGGCCGACACCCCTCGTGGTGTTCAAGTTTACCGTATAGGGACGGCAGCGAGCCCAGTCGTCAGTTTCAGTTATGCTCGGGAGTCGGGGAGCAGTCAAGCCGACCTCCTTCCGACGACGAGAGGGACTGACGCGCCATGTCTAACTCTCTACCATTCTCAGATGAATACACCACCCCGAAAACAAAGTACTCTCCGTAGCCACAGCCCTCTCGACTTGACTTGTCCACCATCCCCCAATAATTCCACCTTCCACACCCCACCCAGGGACTCAGTCTGCAGAATACAACCCAAAACCAGGCGACCGCACCCAGACCCGACGCAGGGACGAGCAGTTTTAAACGTCAGCCATGCACAACGCGGCCCAAACCGCATGGCATGGCAGACGGGGACTCGGGGGGGGGGGGGGGGGGACTCATCGTGTGATCGTGTACACAGAACCAAGCAAAACGACGTGCCACCTCGCCGCGAGGGGCAGTCGCCGCGTCGATCGGCCCTCGAACATGAACGAAAGCGGGCCATGTTCCATCGACCCAAGAACCCCCTCTCCGGCCACGCATGCCGAGGCGTCCGGCCTTCGTCAAATCCCACGTTTTTTTCTTTGTCTTCGGCGCGCGCCACAGATCGGCAAGCTTTTGCGTGACGGCAGCGGACGATCGTGGCTGGCCGGGGAGGGGATCGGATCAGACGCGGCCACGTGCGATGGCAACCGTTTTGGCCTCGTTGGATGCTGTCTGTTGTATGTACTGTGCATGTCAAGTGGTGGTGTGTGGAGTGTCATGATGGCTAGAGAAGAGAGAATGGTGTGAACGCTGTCGGGAAGATGAGTCAGTGAAGTCTAGGCATCCATTCCAACGGTCAAATACATTGTCGAGGTGGTTGAGGAGGTGAGAAGACGACCGGCCCTTGGCAGGCAGCGATATTGTCGATGTCGCTTTGTTAAACTGCAGGACCAAGTCTCTCATGTCGCCCCCTTAACCTCTCCCACATCTACAAGTACCCTCCCATCACGTAGTAACACCCATAATCACGGTAACAAATAGGCATCAGTCAACCCGCTGTATTCACCCATCCCTCAGCTCAGTAAAGTCCCCAAAAAAGACCCGAATCCCAAGGGCAGCCGCTTCGTCCATCCAACCAGCCTAGCCAGCCCATTCAGAGCCCCAAAAAACTCAAACGCTGTTTCGCCGCAAGGGGTATCAACAAGCCCACAATAGGCCATGGAGAAAGAAACGCCAAAGATACAAAGCCACCCAGCCGACTCATGTGAGAGAACCAAGTCAACCAAACGCACATGACGAGACTGGTACTCATTCATGTCCCTGCCCCTCCCGTCAAGCCGGCCGGATCGTGCCCGTAGGCAAACATCATCTCCAAACCCCCCACCTTGCTCCCCCCTCACCAAGCCCGCCATGGATACCATCCATCTATCCAAACCGACCAGCCAGCAACAGAAGTAATGCCTAAAGTGGTATGCCCCCAAAACACCATGGAAATGTCCTCAAAGAAGCCAACCCGTCGCCCGCACTGTTTTGTCTCCCTCTCTCTTTCCGGTTGAAAGGCCATGTCCGATTTTTTGATATGAAAGCCCGCCAAGAATGCAAATCCCGATGCCCCAATGTCTAAACGCCGTTCGCCCGTTGCCATGAAGCCGTGTAACGTAACGTGGAATGTGAATGTTGTAGAGGATACGGATTTGTGGGAAGGAATCGTCGTCTCCTTACATTGTTTTCAAAATGTGGTATTAGAAGTGTAGGTGAGTGAGTTTCGGTGTGTGATGCCGCCCATTGTCGATTTCAGATTCGAAGGTGGGTGGATAGAAAAGACTTGTACAGGGCTGGGGCAGGGAGGAAAGTCTCATTCCCATTCCCCGCTCAGAACCCATCGAGGCTGAACTCGCCCTTGAACCCTTCGTTGAGGAGTATCGCCGCCAGCCGTCTCCGTTGCAGCGTTAGTTCGCCCTCTGTGTACGAATATTTCGGATTCAGACCCATCGCGATGCACATAGCGTTCGTGATGGTAAAAACACCGCAGTCCCAGCCGTTGGTCTGACGCGGGGCTTCGTAGTCGATTGCGCGCCACTCGGCTTCGACGAACTGGTCCTCGAGGATAAAGCGCACTAGCTCGAGTAGTTTGGCCTTGACGGCCCCGTCGCCGCCACCCCCGCGCATCGAGTCAATGTGTGCAACGGTCCGTTTGCCGGGGCGGATTACGGCCAGGGTCCAGTGGGCCTGCGCACAGATGGGTATCAAGACTGTATCGATGTCGAGGAAGTTCGCTTTGCGGACACCAGCTTTTCGTAGGAGGCGGCCGCAGGCACTCGGGCCATGGGAGAGGACGCGGGGCCAAAAGTAAGATGTGAAGGCGGCACACTTAGGTTCCTGATCTGTCGCGCGCTTCGTTTTGTTGATATAGTCCGCGATGTACAGGATTGAGCCGATGATCACGTTGTCATTTAGCCACGCGGTAGGCGGAAGAAGCTTTTCAACAAAGTCGCGCCTAGTAAGCGGTTGGCCCTCAAGGGTTTTGACGAGCTCAGCGGCGGGATTCGCTCTCGCGGCGTTGACGACTTTGCAGTTCCAATCCTCGGACAAGGGGATGATAAGAGGGCGAGTGGGTTGTCTCAACCCGGTGAGCGCAGCAAATTCCTCGGCTTCTTTCTGTCTCCGGGCTTCTTGCTCACGGCGGCGCTCCTCCTCTTGCCGTCGACGCTCCTCTTCGAGGCGGCGCTGCTCCTCACGACGAGCCTTCTCTTCCTCGCGTTTCCGCTTCTCTTCAGCGTCTCGCCGAATTCCAGTCTCGAATTCGTCTCGGATTTGTCGATCAATCTGCAGCTGCTCAAATTTTGCGACAGAGATGGCCAAGTCATCGTCATCTTCTGCAAAGAATTCCTCCAAGGTACGGGGAGCACGCCTCTGCTCAG
The DNA here is from genome assembly GCF_033439085.1 of Chaetomium fimeti. Taxonomy (NCBI): domain Eukaryota; kingdom Fungi; phylum Ascomycota; class Sordariomycetes; order Sordariales; family Chaetomiaceae; genus Chaetomium; species Chaetomium fimeti. The sequence continues at coordinate 1,494,369 of NW_026944334.1, forward strand.
CAGGCTTGGGGCGCTGCACCTCCGCTTTGGTGCGCAGAGGGTTGATTCTAGGACTAGAACTTGCCGGGCTACTGGTGTCATTCTCAAGAAGATGGGCCGCCCGTCGACGCATCGCGGGGGTGGATGGTAGAGGCGGAAGCGGAATCTGCACCATGTGTCGTTGAGGAGCGAGCCTGGTCGGCGGCTTCGCGCGTTGTTCCTCCTCTGCCTCGGCCCGCTTCTCCAAATCATCGTGGAGGTCATTGAGGAAGCCATCGTATTTATGAGCGTGGTAGGTGAGCCCCATCTCCTGGTCGTCCTTTTCAAGGGCCTCCAAGCTCCACTTGTCTTTGAGGCGAATGGACCCATCATCATCCTGCCGAGAGACAGTTTGGAGAGCCTCGAACTTGCGGGTTGAGTGCTTATCGCGGAGAACTTCTGCCTTTAACTTTGCCTTCAAAAACCGCTCCGCCTCGTGTGGTGCCATCAGTTTGGTTGGAATATGGGCGGGGGGGATAAACTTGGAAACCGGGTTGATGAAGGAAAGCTTCCTGTGCTTTTCGGGGGTTGCCACGTACTTGGGCGAGGCCGGAGCATCGTCCCTCACCTTCGGCGGTTTGAGGATCCCCTTGGGCTCTAGCACCATTTTGTAGTCGCCAAGTTTGCCCCGTGCTTCCTCATCGGATGGCGCTGGGTCCGGAAACCTGCGTTCGTACAGAACTTCGCACTCGAACTCGTCGGCGGGGATCTCCTCCATGGCAGAAACCTTATCCTCTGGAAAGCACCCTGGCATGTTTTCGATGGGGTCCTCCCTCAACTCGACGAAGCTAGGCAGCATTTCTGACTTGTGGATGGCGTTAATATCCACAATCATCTGGCTAATCGTCTGGTAGCTGGCAGCGGATATGTCCCGCACGATGTCAAGTGACCGCAGAAAATCCAAAAACTTCGCCGCTAGCAATGCTTCTCTTCTGAAATGAATATCGCGCAATGGCAGGCGGCGCGGCGGCGCGGCATATCTCCTCTTGACGTCCTCAAGAATGCCGCCGACGCAATAAATCTCCTGGATAAAGCGGAGACACCCTTTTAAGTTGTCATGGTACGCGCGTACCGTTTCCATCCACTTCTCCTTCTTCTTACGGTCGAGTTCTTCGGGCAGCACTGGCCCGTGCCTCAGTTCCTGGTACTTGAAAATCCCGATGCTGGCGCTGCAGTCCGTGTTGTCTGGGGCCTGCTTTTGGATATCCGCAACTGAGGAGCCGTAGACAAGCTTGCCCGTCTCGATATCTTGGAACTGGGTTCCGATGAAAAGGTAGACATCTTGGATGTTCTCGGAACCGATGTGTTGAGTGGGGCAGTCGGCCCACAAAAGGTCGTCAAACCCGTCGTCCCCATCCTTGGAAGGGGACTGTTCCACGGGTGAGGCTGGAGACTGGCGCTTCAACCTTTTGACAACAATGGCGTCACTGTCGGCGTCTGTTCGGCGGGTGTCGAGAGTCGCGTAGGAATCGCCGCAAAAATGTTTCTGGAGCGTGTCGTAAAGGGCCGCGACGGGGCTGCTCATTGTCGCGACGGTACGGCTCAATATGCCGCAGGCCTCGTCCCACATTGATCGGGAAGATACTTGGGCCGCTGCTTGGGCGGGTTTGAGGGTCTGCGAGTGCGCCTCCCCGTGCCGAGCTGGGTCGATCGGCGTAGGTACAACCCGGTCGATGCTTCGGGCACTTTTATTGCCGTTTGAGTTTTGGATTTGCGCGATCAGGTCGATCTCAGTGTCTTCCGCTGGGCGTTTTCCGTTGGAATTGAGGAGGTTCTTGTAAACTGCGTGGTAGTTGTTGTTTCCACAAATGCAGTGCCAACTGAAATCGTCCTTCTTCTGGAGGACGCGCAGATTCTTTTCCTCGGAACCGACGACGTAGAAGCGCAGGTGGCCTGCCGCGACTTCTGCCTCCTCCCGCGAGTTGTAAATATTGGGCGGGCCGCACCAACAACCCTTCATGTAATGGTCGTTCCGGATTGCAATCCACAACTCTCTCGCAAATTTCTCCTCGCCTTCTTCGTCGCGCCGTTGCCTAAAAGTAAGACTTTCACTGCCGGGGCTTTTCGGCGCGGGCGCGGTGGGTAGCAGTGGGGTTATGTCGATGTACTTTGTGAGGTACCGGGTGTGCCGGACCGGGGTTCTTGGGGAGGCGGCCCTCCTCGGAATCCTCGTGGGAGTGTTTTTGATCGCGGTGACCCACGGGTGCTCGAGGGATAATGATGATCTCGGTGGCGGGGTGGGAACGTATGGGGTGGTCGGTGGAAGAGAGACTGGCGGAGGGAAAATTGGCGGACGGGCTGCCGCGAGACGAGCCCTTGGGTTGGGAGTCACAGGTTGTAACTGCTCCACGGGAATCGCCTCGAGGGCAAGAGTGTGGGCCGGGTGGGGGGTTGGTTGGGCGTACCGCGTACGAGGTGTTGGAGTCGCGGGGTCGGCGGCGGCCTCGAGGGCAAGCGCGCTAATGATAGCGTTAGTGTTGGTCCATAGGTAAGTTATCTTTTGGGGCCCTTTCGTGAGGATGTGGGCGCGGAATCAGCGACCCTGGAGCATGGTGACTCCGGGGACTCTGGTGCAGGGCAGACTAGTTGCAACGTACAAATTGGAGGTGGTGGGAGTGCTGCGGTTGTCACGATGACAAGAAACTCGGGCAGAATCGCCCTGACACGAGTCAACCGACGAGACGCCGGGACTTTGGCGCAGGCCACGGCTATTGCGCGTGGCGCGCGGCGTTGGGGCTTGGGCAGGCATCGTCAGTTGTTGCTTCCTCAGTTTCCTGGGAGCGATGATGTGCTTTGTTGAAGGTCTGAGGAAAGAAGAAGAAAGGGCCGCGACTGCCTTGCAAAGTCTGCGGGGAGGGGAAAACCAAGTCGCGGCGGGATAGTAGAGAGGAAAGCACAACGCGGGGCAGAAAAAAGCGAAGAGGGAAGACAGTGGGTGTTGTGAGAGAGGTGCGGCCACGATGCCGCCCAAGCGGGCAAGAGCGACGACGGTGCAACCACCTCCTTGCGCTCCTTGCGCGCACAATGGGAAACTTCCAACCCAATGGCAAACAACCTATATCAACACCACAGGTACTTTAAAAACCGACAGTTTGTTTCTACCTTTCGCACGCCGCGACAAAACTCAAAAGGATGAAAGAAACCAAGCGTCAAAGGGGTATTTACCCGATAACTAGGCCAGTTGGATAGCAGCGGCTTGGATGTTCCTCCCAGTGTCAGCAATCGCGATTGTGCTGGTGGGAATCGCAGCCGCTGTGATGCAAAAGGAGGGTTTTTTTCTTGACGCGAAAAGGTAGGAATTCGCGGTCGGTCGGTCGGTGGGCTTGTCGGTTGTGGAGCCGCTAGATCGCGATCGCATGGTTTATCGTTAGCGTTGCCGTGGCAGCTACCGGGGTCGGTGCAAGGGCGATGCTCTCATCTCAATCACGTCCCGCGGAAAGCGCGCGAAAGAGGTGCGATGGAGAGCGAACAAAGGTGCCCCGCAACCGCGACGGCAATTGAAGTTGGTGTTGCGGCTCTGCAGATCTGGGGAAGCTTGGAGCTTGGACATTCCGGCTTCCCGCTCCCGCCACCGAAATGCAGCGGCGCCACTGTAACGCTAACAGCATCCCGGCCAATACCAACGTTACCGGCACGTGGTTGGCTCCGTCCAAACTCGTGTCATTTGAACGACCTCTTGTCTCTGTCGGGTGTAAGTGACTGGATGCACACAATAGGTAGGTGTAGAATAACGGTAAGGCTTACCAGCGGATTAACTTTACCTGACACTCTCATCAACTACGCCCTAAACATTCCCTAGCTTGAAATTATATTCGCATATCCGGCCCAACACCCAGCGATACCGAGAACTTAAGGTTAGGACTTATTACACGTCGTCAGGGTTTATGTGGGGCCAGGGTGATGCTGGAAATAGTTGGGGATGGCCACAGATAGAGGTGAGACGGCGTTTTCGACCTCGAGCTGAAGTGGGCAAGGGTTAGAACTTGGAAGAGCTACAGCTGTACGAGCGCTGCTAGTAACCGGCGCTCCTAAGATACTGTGTCCGACACTTCGAAGCTTTAAGGAACTCGCTGCTTCTTTACTCATGCTCTACTATTCCTTTTGTGCATGTCGGTGTCGTTTTTTCTATCCCGGATCGATCTCTCCTGGCTTTGGCATTCGGTTTCGATTTCACACTGCATGTTGTATATGAAAAAAAGGCGAAACTTATGTTCGCGGACAAGAATCTGCTACGTTTAGAGGGAAGTCGTCATATGATGATGTTTGAAATCCTATTTTGGTTGCCGTCTGTCAGCCGATATGTTGTTGGTGAGATATCGTTCGAAGTGTGTGTTTTTGGTTTACCAAAAGGCGCCAATGGGCCAGAGCTCCGAATTGGCTGCCAAAGGCCCAAGTAGGTATTTGGTAACAACAGGTCAAGTTATAGAGGATGGCCTTAATGTGCGCTTCAGACACACGGTTATTCGTATCTCAGACTTGCTGCCACTGCAAGAACAGCCCCGGTAAACTGGGCCCCTGCTAGGTAATGGACACATATTTGCTCCTTATACCATGCTAACATACTAACTTAGGGACTAAGTGTCCCTCGAGTTCTATGTTTAACCCCACCTGATTTTGCCGGCCTCTCCTGGTGGCCTCGCACCGTAAATATTAGGTACCTAGCATGTGGATGCCCATCTCTCTTATGTGCTCTTATGCAAGATAGAGAGAGACCGAGAGCCGCGAGAGAGAAGCAAGTGAATTATTATTGTTGATTCGACTTCAACCTGGAAAGCTAAATAATTACCCTCGTTTATTCTGGCGTAGGTAGCGATACTGTGATGACATTCCCAGTGGCTTTCGTCCCATAAAACCACTGCCGGGCTCCTTCCTGCTGCTGTTCACACTTGCGTTGTTTATTTTCTACTGCCGTTCTTTTCTCCTCCATTAAACCAACACTCGCCTTCTTGGCCTCTGTTTGCAGCTCGGGAGTCTCTTGAGATTGTCGACTGCCACCTTATCTGATCGAACTCGTCAACAGAGACCGTTTACTTCGAAATATCCTTCAACACAGAAATCAATGGGATCGCAACTCGCCAAACCCGTGGTCAAGGCAGACCAGCTCGTTGCCGAAACCCTAAGCCCGAGAAGGCCGCGAAGGAGCTTTATGGACACCCCTGGCCAGCGACGTGACCTTTCCCCGCTAGGCTCGGTAGCACGGGCTCGCCTCTTTCATTTTTCAGAGCCTTTCGATGGTCTTAATGAAGATCGGTTCGATCCCCATGATCCGTTGCAAGGGTCAGAAGCTGAAAGTGAGTACCGTTATATTCTGTTCTCTCTAATGTTCTCGAGGCCATGGCTCGTTGACGTTTTGGATTTCGCAGCCTTCCGAGACTATTGGGCCCAGCGCAGCAAAGACGATACTGCTCGGGCCGACGCTCAAACGGCTCGGGCAGTTCTGAAGAGCAAGGCTCGCCTGGATAAGTTTACGAAGCAGCTCGTCGATGTAGAGGAAAAGGAAGAGGAAGAGGAAGAGGAAGAGGAAGAAGAAGAGGAAGAAGAGGAAGATGTTTGTGGTGACAATACGGACATTGACGAGAGAACCCGGAGCCGCCTTAAAGAGGCTCGACTGAATGCCCTGAAGAACAACCAGAGGGCCAAGGAACAGAAACGGCATTAGCCAACGCACCTGAGGCGTTCAACAGAAGGGACGCGGCCGGTTTAGGAGGGAGAATAAGGGAGCTCGTTTCTTATAGAACGCAGATGTTGAGGGACCTAGTTGCGAAGTTGCATTTTTGCCTCACAACAGCTGGCCGCCAACCCCCTTCTTCGCAGGATAGCATAGCTTCGCAGTTCAGGGGCTCGTTGCCCAGCGACCAAGCGGTCATAGCTAACCCTAACCCGACGTTCACTCACATCACCCCGTTTCGGTTTTGAGGTTGTTTGCTTGACGGAAGACCACGTAGGTCGGTGGCACTGTAGTGATACCAATGAGGGGTGTGTCTCTGCTTGTATGTAAAACGTCTTATTTGCTCAAAATCGCGAGACACCGGCAAGGTGACTCTCACCTGTGTATAAGTGCCCTGATGCCGAGCGGGTTAAGGACCCCACAGTGCGGAATGTGTCATTCAGGGCAGGAATTCTGCATTCTGCACGGAAAAGTGGAATTTCAAGCAGCAGTTTATCGCTCTCATCCCGAAACTCAACTCAAACTTGGAAGCCATACAAAAACCCAACCGACAATTTGAGGCTCGACTTACCCAAGCAGGAGAGGAAAATGACACCGAAACCCAAACCGCCCCCCCGAGGGGACAACCCCGCCGCCGGGCCAGCGAGTAAATCCGCCCAGGCCAAAGCCCAGGACGACCAGGTCATGGCGACCAACAACAGCAGCATCGTCTCCAAGCGCAGCGTCGAGAAGCTCTACTACCCGCACGAGCCGCACTTCTTCCGCTACTTCGTGAAAAAGTTCCAGCGCCGCGCCCCGCTCATCAACAGGGGCTACTGGCTGCGCCTGCGCGCCATCGACGTGCTGGTCCGCGACTTTTTGTGTGGGGTTCAGAAGCGCGGGCGGAGGGGGGTGGTTGTCAATTTGGGGTGTGGCAGGTTAGTACTTTTTTTGGTTTTGTTTTTCTGTTGTGTTGGGTGTGGGGTTGGACTGGTGCTGATGAGGTGACAGTGATGTCCTGCCGTGGCAGTGTCTCACCCGGTATCCGGGGGAGTGTGGTGGTGTCAAGTTTGTGGATGTCGATTTCCCGGACCTGATCGAGAGGAAGCGGCAGACGGTGATTGGCACGCCTGAGCTGGTGGGGATGTTTACGGGGGTGAAAGAGGCCGCGGGGTTGGCTGCGCCGGTGGTGTTTGAGAGTGAGCAGTATGTGCAGATCGGGTGTGATCTCAGGGAGCTCGGGACGCTGCGGCAGGGGTTGGCTGCAGCGGTGGGGGATTTTGAGGAGTGCGAGTTTATTTTCGTGGCTGAGGTGTCTATCACGTATATGGAGAGGGAGGGTGCGGATGAGGTTATCCGGTGGGCATCCACTGTTGGGCGTGGTAAGTGCATCCTCGACTACACGGGCTCCTGACCTTGCGTTGCTGACATCATCCAGCCGAGTTTGTCCTCCTGGAACAGATTCTACCCGACAGCGAAGATCACCCCTTCGCTTCGACCATGTTGGGGCATTTTGACAAGCTCAACACACAGCTCAAGTCGGTCAGCACCTACCCGGGTGTGACGGACCAACATGCGCGCTTTTCATCCCGTGGTTGGGACTCGGTCAATGTCTGGACCCTCTGGCAAGCGTGGGCCGATGAGACCTTCCTGTCCAAGTCCGAACGCCTCCAGCTGGACGAGATAGAGCAGTTCGACGAGTGGGAGGAGTTTGCCCTCTTTGCGAGTCACTACTGCGTTGTTCATGCTAGGGCAGGAAGCAAATCCGACGCGGTACCAGCTCCGTCAGTGCCCTCTAACGCCGAACAACTCCCGACCCAGTCGGTGGAAATGCGGTTCGACGAGTGCCCCGGTGTGAGAGGCCAGCGGCGTTTCGCAGCGGCCATGCGATTATCTCAGGACGAAACAGACAAGACAGAGCAGTCAGTGCTCAATGTTTTAGGTCTGGGCACCAAGAGCCGGTTGCAGTCTTGCGATCTCTTCCGGTTGGGTACAGTTGACGGTGAAGAGGCGATCACCTTCCAAGAGGGAGGTCCAACAACGAGGATGTGCCATTCTTTGACAGACCTTGGGGGTGGTCAAGTGCTGTTGGCAGGAGGACGGGGCTCACCTTCAGCCCCGCTCGCCGATTGCTGGTTATTTAATAAGAACACGAAGACTTGGAAGCAGACACACCGTCTTCCGACGGCTCTGTACCGGCATTCCGTTGTGGCCTTAGGTCGATCGGGTACAGCCTTACTTGTCGGTGGTAGGGGGGTGGCAGAGGCCTTTGGCGGCTGCCTTCTATATCATCCTGTTACGGGGTGGGTGAACTGCGAGATGGTCGGCGAAAAGCCGGCTTCGGTGTACGGTGCGGCTTTATCTTGCAGTGGCGATAGTGTCACAGGCACCTTTAGCGGTGTCTACGCTGGTGGTCTAGAAGATGCACTGGTTTCCGACCAGATCCTATCCTGGGAAGCGGATGTCTCGGATATCAAGGTATGTTCCTGCTTGCTGACTTTCCCTTGATGACCAGGAAGTTGACGCTGACATGACCATAGAAACCCACCGTTCGATTCAACCGCTTGGAGATTACCGGTAATATGCAAAAGGACGCTTCTTGGCTTCTTACAAGGTTTGGCGCAACTTGCCTCCAGCAAGGGGATGAGTTTGTCCTACTAGGCGGCATAGCTAGGGATCACCTACTTTGCCATCGCGACGAGGTTTTGTTATGCTCATTGAACAAAGGTGGTATTACCATCACCAGTGGACTGATTGGTAAGATATCAGAGGAACGGCAGTCAAGACCACGGCCGCTATTCGTCGGGCATTCAATGGTCCCGATGCCAGACGGCTCCGTTGTGGCGGTTGGGGGCGGGGCCACATGCTTCTCCATGGGTACGTTTTGGAATAAAGGGGTGTATACCCTTCAAATCCCGGCACTGGAAGGCGAACAGAAGGGTATCCCTCCCGCTGCCTCCCAATGGGTGCACGAGAAAACGATCGACATCGTTCCGATCCAGCGGAAACCGCCAGTAACTCCCAAGCTTGAGAACATTGGCGAACTGGCTCAAATTACCGCGATTCCCAGATTGAAGTTGGAAACTGCGGACGATTTTATCAAGATCGTACGTGACGGCAAGCCGGCAGTACTGGAAGGCTTGGATCTAGGTAGCTGTGTATCGGCCTGGACACTAGATTGCCTTGTCAACAAAGTCGGGGCTGATCGAAAGGTAGGATATCACTCTCCACAAGTTGGTGCCTTGCTAACCTGGGTAGATCGTTATTCATGAGGCTGCAAGCCAGGCGATGGACTTTACCGCCAAGAACTTCCGCTACCTCACAGCTGAGTTCGGTGACTTTGCCCAAAGGGTAAAACAAGGCGATAGGGTGTACTTGAGGGCGCTGTCACACGAGAAGCCGTCTGAGCAACCGGCCGTGCTGGCGGAAGACTTCCCAGCTTTGGCGCCCGATTTTGTGTTGCCCCCTCAGCTCTCACTTGTGGCGGAGAACCTGTTCAGCTCTGTATTGAGACTGTCCGGCCTGGTAAACATGTGGCTACATTATGATGTGAGTGAGCCCGGTGCTCGTTTTCTGCTCTACCATTGGCACTTCGTTTCTTTTCTGGTATCTGGCTTCCACATACCACACTCGCCCCTTTTTTTCTCATATGTTTTGTTCACCTGAGACTATGAAATGCTGACTGTAAGCGTGTAGGTTATGGCGAATATCTATTGCCAGGTCGGCGGCTCCAAACGGCTGCTTCTCTTCCCGCCGTCGGATGTTGAGCACTTGTCCTTTGCTCCCGGGGCCTCTAGCTCCAGCATAGACGTCTTCTCGTCACTACAGTCACCCAGGCTCGCTCATACCCATCCCCACGAAGCTATCCTGTCACCCGGGGACGTCCTATTCCTACCCCCGCTCTGGCTACACACGGCAACACCAACCTCGGACAAAAGTATTGCCGTAAACGTCTTCTTCAAGGACCTTGAGAGCAACCATTATGCTTCTGGCCGGGACGTGTATGGGAATCGGGATCTCGCTGCCTATGAGAAGGGGAGGCAAGACGTTGCCCGCATCGCAAGTAGCTTCAAGAAGTTACCGGCCGAGGCAAGGGAGTTCTATCTCTTGAGGCTGGCAGATGAACTCCGCACAAGGGCGAGCGGATGAGGCATGCCGCCGGAAAGTCGCCGCTCCCTTGGGCCACTCGCCATTCGGGGCTCGGGACTGCTTGACCGCCAAGCCACGGAGACCCTATATATTAGGTAACTCTAGCAGGGCACGCCGGAGATGTCAAAACGTCGTGATTGCCCGAACATGGCGGTATTTCATGACTTCCAGATTCCAAGGTTGTGGTTGACGACCGAGTCAGACACTGGCAGAGCATGCGGCTGATAAAAAAGGTCGAACATAAGGCTTCTTATCAGCCTCGCTCTTCCGGGACGTCCCCGATGAGTGAGATGCTGCCGCGCCACAGATCTCTGAAACGCCCAATGACGAGCGAAGGCACCATGTCGAGTCAGCGAGGCACATGCATCAAGGGACTGCCCTGACAGGTCCGCCAAGCCTCCGCCCGACCGCAGCATTGTCACCAACTGAAAACACAGCAAACAACATCCTCATGCCTGTGCCAGGAATAGCACACAGAAGAGGCACAAAAGTCTGCCGTGTGATGTCGAGACGATGTTTCCAGGGCCCTCAATACAAAGGAGAATAAATCGCATATTGTGTGCTCTGTTGACTGATCGTTGAGTCGATGGGAGGGCGGGGTTTTAGTTTCGGAGATAAAAAAAACAGAAAGATTGTCGAGTTGCGGTCGACCAACCCCGCCAAGCGAACCAAGAGAGCCAAGCCGCGATTTCAGGCTGTTGGCCCGTGCATCGCCCTCCCCGTGTATCCGGGATTTACCGGTCAATTTTTTCAAGGCCCTTTTCCCGAACTTAAGCCACCCTTTCCGTACCTCACTTTTTCCAAAAAGGCTCACTGCCAACCACACCGGAATCCTCTCACCAGGCCCCAATTGACCCCCCACGCCCGACCCTCGATATCCTCCGAGCGTCAAGAACAACTCCACTCAGTTCTTACCTCCTTAATATCTAAACAGACAAAATGGCTGCCAAGGTCAACACTCCGGCACCGCAGCTTAGCGGCGTCCAGCTCTACTCCAGATTCGCCCTCGCCGGCGCCATCTGCTGCTCCGTCACCCACGGTGGCATGACCCCCGTCGATGTGTATGTGCCTATCCCTCACGGGCTCCGCGCATAATGTCGTAGCACGCGCCGAGAGTCCCGGTGTTTACTCAAAATCACTCGCGACTAACTGGTGAACTCTCCCTACAGCGTCAAGACTCGTATCCAGCTCGACCCTGTCACCTACAACAATGGCATGATTGGCGGTTTCAAGAAGGTCGTCCAGGCCGAGGGTGCCGGTGCCCTTCTCACTGGTGTCGGCCCTACCTTCGCCGGTTACTTCCTGCAGGGTGCCTTCAAGTTCGGCGGTTACGAGTTCTTCAAGCAGCAGTCGATCAACTACCTCGGCTACGAGAACGCCTCCAAGTACCGGACAGGTGTCTACCTCGCCTCGTCTGCCCTCGCCGAGTTCTTCGCCGACATTGCCCTCTGCCCTCTTGAGGCCACCCGTATCCGTCTCGTCTCCGAGCCCACCTACGCCAGCGGTCTCGTCAGCGGTTTCGGCAAGATGCTGAAGCAGGAGGGTATCGGCGCTTTCTACGCCGGTTTCGGCCCCATTCTGTTCAAGCAGTAAGTTCCACCGGGGACCCGGGACCCCGCCTTCTTTTGCCTTGCGCACGCGTAGGTACTTACGCAGGACTCAGGATCCCCTACACCATGACCAAGTTCGTCGTGTACGAGAAGGTCGCCGAGGCCGTCTTCCGCGTCTTCCCCAAGAAGGACCTGTCCGACGGCATGCAGACCGTCGTCAACCTTGGTTCCGGTCTGATGGCCGGTTTCGCCGCCGCCATCGTCTCGCAGCCCGCCGACACCATGCTCAGCAAGATCAACAAGACCAAGGGTGCCCCTGGTGAGGGTACCACCTCCCGCCTGATCAAGATCGCCAAGGAGCTTGGTCTCCGCGGCTCCTACGCCGGTATCGGTGCCCGTCTCTTCATGGTCGGCACCCTCACTGCCGGCCAGTTCGCCATCTACGGCGACGTCAAGAAGATGCTCGGCGGTACGTACTTCTCTACTCTTCTCCAGTTCTTTCCCCCATTATTGGGACTCATAAACTAATTATGTGTGGTTACAGCTACCGGCGGCGTCGAGATCGGCAAATAAACGCCATCATGATCTAGGATTTGGTACTGAGGAGGGATGGAGGGGCTGATGGACAGGGGTATGTTTTGAGATGTCGGGGGCAGCGGCAAAGAGTGGGCCTGGCAGTGGAGACAACATGCCGTGCAAGCCCCCCTTGCGTAGCTTGCTGAAGCCAAAACCAAAACATCACACGACAGAGGGTGCATCTGGCATTTTTTTCGCGCGGACTTGTGGGGGTTAAAAGGCTTGGTCCCTTTTTCTTTTGTTTGTGAACTCTAGGGCGGGATCTGGTTCTGTTTGGTCTCGGGCGAGAATGCTTCACATAGAGCATAGAGCGCTTGGGCAATTGGGCGCCCTGCCAAAGGGTTGGCTGTATAATAGTCCAAAATTGCATCCTCATAGAGTTTCTCACACTTGACACGTTGGATGATATGCCGGGAAGTTGTTCTGCTAGCGATAGTACCTGTTGTCTCGTCCTCTAATGAGGTACTGCCCCCGCCAACACAGAACTCTCGATGTCAGCCTATGGTGACTTTTGTAGTTGACAAGGTCGGTGGTGAAGAAAGTCAGCATGAAGGTGATCTCTAAGTGCTAGTCGAGGAATGTAATAGTCATCCTCTGCTCTCTCACCACCTATCCTTCCTCTCCAGGCTATAAGGAATCCAGTGTGTTCATCGAAAATACAAACGGTCACATAATTCCACAAGCCCGTGGTTTGGCTAGGGACTCAGGCCATCAACATCACACTCTTTTCACACCCTACACTCTCGTTTTGTCAAAGTCACAAACAAGCAAGAGACCTACAAGCTAGCATCGGACCCGGGTGGTGGAGGACGGGCGCAAACTAACCAACTCCCCCATCATCGCCGATGCGGAAGGTGAGATTGGCGGGCACCGCCCAGACACCTCCGTACCATAGGCCTCAGGGAATCTAGGCCTTTGAAGCCTACCCGAAGCCTCGAAATGCGCATACCCGGCCATGAGCGGTCCTCCATCCTGTCCAGTGCGGAAACGGTGTTGACAAAAAAGAGGGCAAAAAAGGCAAAAGCTCAGCGGCCTGGCTGCCCCGGGTCCGACTCAAACCCAGCGCCAGGCCGCCTACGAAACCGTCTTGTCTGCCATACCACGCATGGGCACCCGGCAGTTCTAGGTAACCGTACTGCGTTGAGCGCAGCGCAATTCCACTCGACCAGGCGGCCCCTGGTAAAGGCTAACTTGAAGGTCGGTCCCCAAAACCGAACCTACCTATATGCCCGGGACACAGTGGGCTCAAAGCTACCTCGGTCGATTAAGACTGGGGGTAACACAACGTCGTCGGCTGACGTCAAACAGCACTTTTTCGGGAGGAAATAGAGAACAACCAACCCCAAGACAAGCTCGATGAAATTACCCAAAAGGCAGCCTTTTCAAAATCGGCTTGCTTCAGAGCAGTGATGTCAAGACGAACATCTTCTCAGTAATCGTCAACTGCGAGATAGCGCACCGGAGCAGCCTTAACCGGCCTGCGGCCTCGTTGAAGTTGACGTCAAGAACCCGGCGTTCGAGCGATCGGATCCGGGGGTCGGAAGAGACCACGGAGCGGGACCGGAGCGGAGTGGAGCGGAGTTTCCAGTCGAAGACGGAGCGCACGGTGGAGTCCCCCACACACCGCAAGTCGGACTCGAGATTCGGGGGTTTGTCCTTTTCCTCGTTTTCTGTTTGTAATCCGGCCGGGGTAAAAGATGCCCAATTACTCCCCACACGGCGAGTTGAGCGAGTTGAGTCACAGCTCGAGGCCATCACCGTGATGAATGGAACGGTAGGTGCAGAGGAAGTGGAGGAGGTGCCATCGGATATCTCATTTTGGGTGGGCCTGAGGAAGGAAGAGTCAGACCGGTGCCTCGATACGAATTACGTCGTTTTGGTGATGGTCCCCGGTGAGATAGGGATGCAGCATGTTGGTTGCAGATGAAAAGTGAAGCTGGTCATGTGGACGTTGAAATGGTTGTTGAAATGGCGGAGTTGTGTGGAGGGGATGCGGAGTTGCCGTTCCCGGGTGGCGGTAGATGCGGCCCGGCGGTTGATCTTCGGGGTGGGGGAGAGAGCACCGAGGACCTCGCCAAGCCGCCGCCGCGGCCCCCTCATCAGTGCAGGAAGCTTTGTGCGGGCGCGGCAATGGGGCCAGTGTTCCACTTTGGCATCATGGGTGCCGGGAATAACGACCCACAACCAACAGCGGAATGGCACACGGGTCTGCAGTCTGGAGCCCGCGGTCTGGCCCTCCATGCCCTGCCCTGACCCTCTCCATGCCCTTCAAACATACCAAGTACTTGCTTGCACCTAGCCCTTGTCTAGCCTTTCGACGAGTACCGGACATGCCTTCCCGCCGCTTGACCGCTTGTGGCATGCCCTACTTGCTCTGCTGCCCTGCGGGACCCCCCAGATGAGGAATTGTTGCGCCCTTCGCATGTCGGTAGTCGAGAGGCAGCCGCCAGGATTCGGACGTCTTGATCGGGGAGCACCGCGCCGCGCGAGGAACGGGGTGGGGCGCCAACTGCTCTTATATAAAACGGGATCACACCCTTGGCGATAGCTTCACCCGAGAAGACTTTTCTTGAATCGTGTCTGAGTGCCTACCTGCCCGATTTTAGGATTCATTCCACGCCAGGCCCAGCACGCCCAGCACGCCCAGCCCAGCCGAGTTCATCATGGCCGTCGCTGCCTCTGATGGCCCGACCAAGCACGAGCAACCCATCAACTCGGATACTACCCAGAATGGTTGTGAGGACCCCGAAAAGGTAGTGCCCCTTGGGGATGCCACAGACGAGGAGTCGGGGCCCGGTTCTTCGCAGCCGTCCATAAAACTCCAGCGATGGAACGACTCACCCCTCAATATTTTCCGTTATGTTGCGACCAACTACACTTTCGTCCTGATGGGCATGACAGACGGTGCACTCGGCGTATGTTCACCCACCCCCCCCCCCCCCCCCCCCCCCCAACCCAAATAAACAACCAGCAGCCTTGACTGACCCTCACACCAGGCCTTACTCCCATACGTATGTTTCGCCCTAGCCATCGTTCACCAAACCTGCCGACCCCTTTTATGCCAACTAACCGCCCCCACAGATCGAAGAGTACTACTCCATCAGCTACACCGTCGTCTCGCTCGTCTTCCTCTCCCCCTTCGTCGGCTACCTCCTCGCGGCCCTCCTCAACAACCTGATCCACCACTACTTCGGCCAGCTGGGCGTCGCCGTGCTGGGCCCCGTCACCCGCCTGATCGGCATCGTCCCGCTGGTCTTCCACCCCCCGTACCCGGCGCTGCCCGTCATCCTGCTCTTCACCGGCTTCGGCAACGGCATCCAGGACTCGGCGTGGAACGCCTGGGTCGGCAACATGCACCGGGCCAACGAGCTGCTGGGGTTCCTGCACGGCGCGTACGGGCTGGGCGCCACCATCGGCCCGCTCATCGCCACGGCCATGGTCACCCGCGCCGGCCTGCCGTGGTACGCCTTCTACTACGTCATGATCGGCGCCGACGGCCTGGCCTTCTTCCTGACCGTGCCGGCCTTCTGGCGCGCCACCGCCAAGGTCCACCGCGCCGCCATGCTCGAGGCCAACAACGGCGCGGCGCGCACCACCACGCGCACCGTGCTCAAGTCGCCCGTCGTCTGGCTCGTCGCCCTGTTCCTGCTCGGCTACGTCGGCGCCGAGGTGTCGCTGGGCGGTTGGATCACCACCTTCATGCTGCGCGTGCGCCACGCCGCGCCCTTCATGGCCGGCCTGACGTCCACCTTCTTCTGGCTGGGGCTGACGGTCGGCCGCGTCGTGCTGGGCTTCGCGACCGGCAAGATCGGCGAGAAGCTGGCCATCGCCGTTTATTTGTTGCTGTCGGTCGCCCTGCAGCTGCTGTACTGGCTGGTGCCCAACTTTGCTGCCTCGGCCACCTTTGTCACCTTCCTCGGCTTCTTCCTCGGCCCCCTCTTCCCCGCCGCCGTCGTCGCCGCCACCAAGCTGCTGCCGCGCGACTACCACGTCTCGGCCATCGGTTTTGCGGCGGCCTTTGGCGGTGGTGGTGCCGCGCTGTTCCCGTTTGCTGTCGGCGCCATCGCGCAGAGCAAGGGCGTCGAGGTGCTGCAGCCGGTCGTGTTGGCCATCTTGCTGTTTATTCTGCTGATGTGGCTGCTGCTGCCCGGCGGCTTGCGCATGGGTGGGCTAGAGAAGGCGAGAGATAATAAGGAGAAGGTTGGTGATGATTTCAGGAAGGGTATGGCGTGGGTGAGGGGGAAATCGCGGGCGACGACGGGGGTGATGGTCATCTTGTTAATGTCGATCTAAAATACCTATTTGAAAAGTCTTGTCTTTTGGTTATTTTTGTCTTTTGGAAGTGTGAACCGATGACGGGCGAGAATAATCATATCGACACAGTAGGTACTTTAACCTTGAGAGGGTGAAACCAAGGCAACAACCTCAACACCACCGACGCTTTCATTCCATGGAATCCAATAATGTATTTTGTACCGTTCATCGGGCTATTTTCCGCCCTGTGATTGCCGTTTTCATTGGGAATAAACATGGGCAAAGTGAACGAGATCCAAATCAGAACCGAAATAGGCAAGGCCGCATAGTCTGCCTATTTATGCACGGACCTCTGAGGTCATCTGCGAGGCTGCAGTGTCCCCAGGACCCTGCGGTTTCGGATCCGAACACCCCGGAATCCCGGGTCAGACATCATCTGGGCACCGACCGCTTCTTCAATCCTCCAACTCGCGTGCCATCTTTCCACCCGCGTCGGTCGATGGTTGCATTCCGCCGTACTGTGGTGAACATGCAAGCCAGCCTACCCTAACCAACCCGATCCGTAACGGCCGTATAGGCCATCAACCCGAACCTACCTCGACTCTGACACATTGGCAGTCATCGAGTGACTCGTCGTTCAACCATCTCCCTTCCCGACAACCACCACACCGCCGCCGCGATGCCCTCCATCCCCAACCGCCCCGCCACCCCCGGCGACGACCCCGACGCCGACGGCAACAGCCCCGAAACCACGCCCCTCCTCCGCGCCGCGCGCTCCGCATCCCCCACCCCAAGCCGCGCCTCCACCCTCAGCTCCCTCCACAGCAGCAGCAACAACAGCACCACCAGCAGCACCACCAGCCCGCGCCGAACGCTCGCCCAAAAAACCCAGCTCATCCGCAGCACGTCCCTCTTCGCCGCCTTATTATCCTCCCTCTGCGCGGGCTCCATCACCATCTTCTCGCTGTACGGCCACATCTTCCAGGCCCGCCTGCGCTACACCCAGTTCGAGGTCAACGGCCTGGCCTCGGCCGCGTCCGTCGCCATGTACGCGCCCGTGCCCCTGCTCGGCTACCTGTGCGACCGCGCCGGGCCCGCGCCCTTGTCGGTGTTGGCGGCGGGCATGTTTGGGGCCGGGTATGCGGGCGCCGCGGCGGCGTACGGGCGCGCGGCGGCTGCGGTGGCGGCGGGTGGGGGGGCCGGTGACTGGTATGGGTTGATGGTGTTGGCGTTCGTGGCTATTGGGGTGGGGACTTGCGCGATGTATATGGGTGCTGTGGCGACGTGCGCGAAGAACTTTGGGCGCGGGAAGCATAGGGGTTTGGCGGTGGCGCTGCCGATTGCTGCGTTTGGGCTGAGTGGGATGTGGATGAGCCAGTTGGGGAGTCACTTGTTTCTGAACCGGGACCCGAGCGCCGAGGATGGGGAGGTGGATGTGGTGAAGCTTTTTGTGTTTCTCGCCGTGTTGCTGGTGGTTGTGGGTGTGATCGGGGCGTTTGGACTCAGGATCGTGGACGAGAAGGACCTGATTGAGGAGGCGGTGGAGGAGCTGGAGCGGAGTGGGATACTGGATGGGAGCGTCATGTTTACGCCTGGGAGGGTAGAGGGCTACGGCGCGGTGGAGCGGGGCAACCCCTTCGACGAGCTCGAGGATGTCAAGGACCCCGCGGAGGAGGAAGCCCGGCTGAAGAAGCAATGGGTTCTCAACGCCGAAACCCGCCGCTTCCTCACCGACCACACCATGTGGTGCTTCGCCCTCGGCTTCTTCCTCATGATCGGCCCCGGCGAAGCCTTCATCAACAACATGGGCACCGTCATCAAGACCCTCTACCCACCAACCCTCCACTACGAAGGCAAACCCACCTCGGCCGCGACGCACGTCTCCATCGTCGGCATCACCAGCACCGCGGTCCGCCTGCTGACCGGCACCCTCACCGACCTGCTCGCGCCCAGCCCCAAGGCCCAGCACGTGCAGATCACCACCACCCCGCGGGGCGGCCTCCTCTCCGCGCGCGGCTTCTCCATCTCGCGCGTCTCCTTCCTCCTCTTCTTCGCCGCCCTGCTGTCCCTCGGCCTGGCCGGCCTGGCATCGGGCATCGTGCAGAACCACGGCGACCGCTTCTGGGTGGTGTCGGGCCTCGTCGGCGCCGGCTACGGCGCCGTCTTCAGCCTGACCCCGATCATCATCACCGTCATCTGGGGCGTCGAGAACTTCGCCACCAACTGGGGCATCGTCGCCATGTTCCCCGCCCTCGGCGCCACCTTCTGGGGCCTGGTCTACTCGGCCGTCTACCAGGGCGCCGCCGACCGCGCCGCGCCGTCTCCCGGTGGTGGTGGTGGTGAGCAGGATAATTTGTGCTACGGCGAGGAGTGCTACGCGCCGGCTTTCTGGGCTATGGCTGCGAGTGTGTGGGTCGCTTGTGGGCTGGTGCTGTGGGCGTGGAAGGGGAGGAATGGGTGGGCGCAGAGGGGGATTGTGGTGTAGATAGGTGGGAGGGAGGGCTGGTTCGTGGTAGAGATTGGATGTTAGGTTCCATATTGTTGTGTCGTCTGCATTGGCTGGCGTTTTGGAATTGGCTTGTGTTCTGTTTGAAAGACTGGAAATGTTTGGGGTTTGGTTTACTTGGTTATCACGGGGCATTGTTCGGCATGCGTTGGTGTTCGTGTTAATTACTGCAACAGATCAAACGCCTGGCTTTTCATCTATTCTTTTGATGGTTGTAAATATGGTTCATACATTTTACACAGTACATCCATATACATAATAGGCAGCTTTCATAAGGCGCATGTTGTCACCCACGCCAGTAAGCTCCCTAGAGGGAAAAAACCGAGCCTTGGATCAACTCAGCCTCCAGTCCTCCAACCCTTCAGGTTCTCCCCCATTCTGTCCCCGTCCCAACCCGGAAGCTACCCCAACTTTGCACTACCCCAACCGCCCCCAATTCCCCTCCCAGTTACCCCAATTACCCCAACTACCAAGAGCACCAAGCACCAATATCACGACCTATCGGCCTCGCCGTGACCGTGCCACACAGCAGCTTCAGAAACATCGCGGCCACTCCTTCGTGACACCTCCTTTGCGGCACGGTGCTCGTCACACAGCAGCACGAGACCACCCCGAGTGTTCATCGGAAAGCGGGGGCAGTGCGGCGAGGAAACCAGACTAGTTATTTCGTCACGTCATGTGGGCGGATCAAAAGAAGAGTATCGTTTCAATCTAATTTATATGTTTCTCTCAAAACCATAATTTGGGAAAGGGGGTGACACCTTATCTGGTCAAGGACGCCGGCGGGTGTGGCAGATAGAGGCGGCGAGTCCGAGTCAGTAAGCGATGTCGATTAGCTATAGGCGTGGGGCCAATTATGTGGGCGGATCAAAAGAAGAGTATCGTTTCAATCTAATTTATATGTTTCTCTCAAAACCATAATTTGGGAAAGGGGGTGACACCTTATCTGGTCAAGGACGCCGGCGGGTGTGGCAGATAGAGGCGGCGAGTCCGAGTCAGTAAGCGATGTCGATTAGCTATAGGCGTGGGGCCAATTATCACAGCTATATCAAATACTTATTACGAACGATGAGAGCGTATATTCTCTTACGGATACTACCTAGGTACACTACGACATGAAACCGAATAATAATACATACAAGCCTAGGACAAGAACCAGCAGTCATGCCGTATCCCTAGCCCAAACATAGCCCTAGCCTTGTCGAGTCCATCAACCACAGCATGGTCATCACCATCCATTAACTGCCCCGTCCAAACCCAGCACAACCTCCACCCCCCACTTCCCCCCATCATAGACTCATGTCAGAAGCCCAACAATTGTCAACACGACGGCCACTGCGAGCAGCGTGCCTGCCGACCCGAGCAGCACGGCAAGTATATGGTGGTGCCCGTCGTGGGGCACGACAGCGCCCTTGCAGAAAAATACCGTGTTGGTGCTCTCACACACATGACACCAGCTCGTCGCGTTGGCGATGCCGATGGCTGCCATGGTCGCGTTGAAGTGCCTGAAGGGCATCAAAGTGTGGGTGTTGCCAAAGAGAGGACAGGCGGTGTATTCGTTCGCGGCGGTGCTGTTGTTGCGGTCGTTAGTTTGGTAGAGGAAGCGGACGTAGAGCTTGTCGGTCGGGGGGTAGGGTGGGTTGTGGTGGACTGAGGGCGGGACATATAGGGGTTCTTGAGGAGGTAACTGAATGGAGTAGGCCCCCGTGCTTTCCTGGTCGCAGGTGGTTGTGCAGTCGTCGTCACAGCTACGGCGGGTTTTGGCACTGCAGGGTCCCGGTGTCTTGCCGTACGAGCTGCTCTGACTGCATGTGTCGTTGCTAGAGGAATCAGAGTTATAGTTATCAGAGATGGTGGAAGGTTCGGGTTCGTGCGAATCAACCGTCTCATCTACCGAGAACAACTCAAAGGTTAACGTCGCACCGGGTTCAGGGAGCTGCGAGAATAAGTGACTAGAGGTTCCGGTGTTGAGGTCTGCCAGGGCAAAAAAACTCAGAAAAGGTTCGTGGGAAGTGAAGGCGAGATTTAACTTGTTCCGTTCACCCCGGGTCTCAATGTTTTCGGCAAACAGGGCCGCGACCCTGGAGGCGAGCGTGCGGCCGGCGATCGCCGAGGTCAAGTCGTTCTGAGTGTTATTGGCCGAGTGACCATGTCTGAGTGCCTGCTCCTGCCACGCAAGATGCCGCAATGTCTTCAGGTCATTCGAGGTTATGGCTGATCGTGAGTTCTCGTGGTTCCAGCGATACATGGCGTAGTCGTATAGCTCGTGGGCATTGTAAAAGTTGGCTTGCGAGCGGGGGAATGCTTCGCAAAACACTTTGTCCCAGAGGCTGCCGTAGAATAACCTGCTACCATGATGGAGCGAACCAGCCAAGCTGTTGTCCGAAAACATAAGCATCGACTGCTCGTGCTTGCGGCATAGATCATGACCATGGGTCCTGTGACAGATTCAGTGACCGGCATTCGTAGAATAGGGCCAGAACCTACACGCACCAGATTGAGTCCGGGTCACGGTCAGGGGCGACAGTCCTGATGTTAGGGTACTGGTACCCACCCATGGGATAGTTCAGGACCGAGCCGTTAGACATCCAATTATGCCCAGGGACGTCCGAGTCGCATGACACGTGTGGGAATGGTGGGTAGAGGCCCTGCATAAAAGCCAGGGCGCTTGCGGACGAGCAGCGGTCGGTGGATGACTCCACATGGAGCTGCGGGCTGTCGAGGGTCTTGGAGGTGATGCCCACGATACCAACGTGCCGGTCATGGCGAGAGGGGCGTATGTATCGGTCTCGAAAGGCGGTGCCCTGTTCGTACATCTGGTTTGCCCCAAGGGGGGTAAGGACCGGATCTGGCAAGGCGAGCGGTGTGTGGTCACCGTACATAACCTAGGTGGCCGATGACCACACGTGCTCATTGCTGGGTCCGGCCAAGGCGGTTGATGCCAGCAGCGCGAGGGCGGCCGACAGGGCAGCCATGGCTGTGGGGGGCTATATTAATGCTATAGAGGGCCCCGAAGCGGAGGATGAAAGCGAGCCGATGAATGGAATGTAGAGACACGTTTAACGAATGTGATTCGGGATGGAAGCGATCGGAGGTGGTTGAACAATGTTGGATACTCGGTTGGAAGAGAGTCCCAACCCCAGGTTCGGTACTCACAAACTACTGTGCCTGTTATCACTCCTGCCTCTACGGATCACTCCTTCCAGCTTCTCGCAGGGCATCGAATGATCAGGAATGGGATTACTGGGCACTCACGCAGGCATTCCTCGAATTCTCAAGTTCAGCTTCGCAGCAGGAAGGCGCTTCGGGGGGCCCGATTGTGGGCCAAAGCTGCGATTATTACCAAGCGGCATGCAGGGTCGGGGATACGATACCGCCCATGGATACGAATGCTGTGGATTTCATGATTAGACCGCTAAATGGGTACCATATATGGATGTATGTATGTACCTAATTGCTCTTAAACGCCACGGGATGGAGGTTGCTTCGTTGCTTCATCAGCGATTCTCCGTTGGTAGAAACCTGGAAGTGGGTCCCTCTACAAGGATCATGAAGTGGAGCCACTCAGACCTGCCCCAAGAGCTCGAGCATCGGATTTCCGTTCTCGCTCCCGTAAATCCAAAGTCGTCCTGTCATGTCTGTGCAACTCCAGCCTTTGAGCTCAACTCAACTTTGATCTTATTAACATGATACCAAGGGTATTGTGCGACTGCAGACACTCTCAGATCATTCCCCAAACCAACTAATTGATCGGCGCAGCCGTCTGTGTGGACTGTGTAGTCTGTTGGACCTCACCCCGGAGTTTTTTCGCCGTTGTTGGTTCTCGCGATTGCATCCCCGTCGGAGAGAGCAACGAAACGGCTTTGACGATGCCGATCTCCAACCTGGTCAGGAGAACTGCCAACGCGAAGTAATTCGGGTGCGACTCGGTTCCATGTTGATGGGATACGTTCGCAAAGGGTGTTTCTCAGCTCGACCAGGCAGAAGCAGCAGGCAAGGGGCGAAGTTGAGCACTCCTGCATTGCTGCCGAGTGCTTTTTTGTGCTCAAATCCGCTGCGCAGCTTGAGCCCGCTCCACACACATCCAACATCCATCCCAGCCGTAGGACTGGACCGTCCGGTGACATGCCGCGCCGCCAACGGCACCGTCCCGGCGAGTCGGGCGGTGATGGTCTCCGTCGTCACTTGAAACCGCCCTAATGGCAGTTGGCGTCTGGATCAAATCAAGCTGAGTGCGCAACGCGGTCGCAGCAACCTCAGCCCGACCCCAACCCCCGTTATTGGTGCGATTGCCGCTTTGGGACCAATTCAGTTCAAGCGGCTGCGGGCGGTGAATGACAGGGCCACGAAGTTGCCGAAATGGCGGCGGACTGTCTCAGCAAACATGTCTTAGCTTTTTGGAGGGGGAACGCTTCTCCCCGGGGGAAGTGGCTGTCGCTTGTTCCTGCAGAAGACCAGGACAAGTTTCGAGAACAGCGCCGCGCCGCCTCCGGACCCCAACCTGAAGGAGTGGCTGGTCCTCGCCTGCATCAAGCACAGTAAGAGTGAGGCGCGTATTGTTGAGTCTGGAAACCCCCGGAAACTGCACAGCTTCTCGAGCCTACGGAGATTGCGCCGTTGGTTCGAACTTCAATCTTTCCGGTTTTCTTTCACCGTTCCATTCCATTATCCTCAGCCGCGTCCAACAATTCTCTCGAGGCCAACAGCTGCTGGATAGTGGTGGTTTAGCGACGACGATTGCCCGATGCACACGACGACTCAACCATGACGGTCGTCGGCGCCTTGACAACGACATTTCGGGCCCCGTCAAGTTGCACAACTACCACTCCACAACTGTATCAAGTTTGGTCTGAAAGCGAATCGCATTATGTCGAGGGGCCCCTTTTCACCTCGGACTCTGGTTGCTTCCCCAGTGGCTACGATCCTGCGCCAACGAATTACTACTCGCCCGGCTGGTGTCCGTACGGATACACAACTGGCTGCTCAAGCCTTGCATCCGCCGGCACCGTGACGGAGACGGCCGTCATATGCTGTCCGACGTGGGTCAAGCCGCTCGCGAATCTGTCTGCGTAACATGTGAATAGTGAGCTAAAGTTTGGGTGCCTTGCAGTAACTTCGACTACACTTGCCAAGCTTCCACCTCGTCCGGTCAATCTTTGATAGAATGCACGACAGCATGGTCGGCCGCCCAGGCCGTCCTCGGGGTAACGGTCGTGGCAGACGGCGAGGTCGGCACCACAACGGTGGTTACGGAACCATCGAATACCATCACGGCCCACGGCATCCAAGTCCGCTTCAAATCAACCGATCCCACGCCGGTGCCGAAAATCGATGACCCTGTGAGTGCGCTGCAACCGAGAGGGAGATTGTTCATCTAACTCACCTCAAAAGGGCTTCTTGGTCATAAGCCGCACACCTCCATTAACCATCTCGAGTCACCTCGCTGCGCCGACTCAATTTTCCTCGTCCTCAGACGGCGTCAGCACCCCCGCAGCGATTGGCATTGGCGTCGGTTCCGCTATAGCAGCCCTCCTCATCGCGGGCGCGATAGGACTCTTTTTCTTTCTGCGCTGGCGGAGGAAAAGTAGGTCGAGGAAACGATCCTCTATACCGCCTCCAGTCCCACCAAAGGAACTATCGGCGTCACCGCTCCCTTATCGCGCAGTGCCACCGCCCTTTGAGCTCTCGAACGAGGCGGCCTCGCCGCGGCGACCGTCGACGTCTATTTCGAAACGACACCTGTCCATGTCCCCCGCCTTCGAGACGACACCGACTATGGGAGTGTCTCGAGATAGTGTGGTACCGGCAGGCTGTCAAGTGGTCGAGCTGGAGGCGCCCAGTGAAGCGTCCTTGCGGGACAGAGCGTCCCCCGAGTCAGAGAGCAGCGGGTGGACTGACAGGCAGGCTCGGGGCGCGACTATGCCGATGCCTTGGATTTAATATATGGTTGAAGAGGGGTCGATCTTGATTGAAACCTGCCTGGTTTGCCGGCACACGGTGGCGGGTTTCACTTTTTTCACGATCTTCGGGCCGGGCAGGTATGATTGTCCGCGCGCGGCCAGGCGTGGCCGGGGGTGACGGCAACAAATCGCCATTGACGAACCTGATCCTTTATTTTATGAGTCTGGTTGGCGTCGATGGCGAGCCTGGACTCTGGTTTCATACGATACCCCCCCTACCTGCACATACGCTCACATATTTATTTGTTTATTTATACCACCAGACACAGCCAACCCACGAGGAGGAGGACAGCAGGGATGGATTTGCCTTCGGCACTGGTCTAGATACCCTTCGCAGGATACGTTTCTTGGATCTTTATGGTTTGTACTTTTGGCTTGGATAGACGGATGTGGGAGGAGTGTTTGACTTTTATACCTTATTGTCGGTCGGGATTTATATTTCATGTAATGACGCTCGCTACATTATTTACTGTACAATACGCAGAGTCCTGCATTTCAATAATTACAAAAAAATAAAAGTCAACTCACAACAGTCGAAAGCATAGTGAATAAAATGGTTCCCGTTTTCTGGTTCGAGTTCTCCGGTGCTGGCTGTGAAAGAGGCCCCACAGCTGTCATCACTTGCCGCCAGCTGTGAGGCTCAACCAGCTTGCCTGCCCGCTGTTGCATCTGCCAAGCCAAAAATTCCCAGCCCATCAACTGCCAGCTCCATCCACCACAACTCCGCGCGCCGCGTCTCGTTCACCTCTCCGATAGACCCAAGACAACGACCACGCCATCGAGACCAAGGACCGCCTCGCCATATAATTTGCGCGGTCATCACGAGAGATTCCCAATCTCTCATCCTCAGGCGGCAGATCAAACCCGGCCTCTAACTGACGACCAACCCGCCCCGCCGACAACCACCCCCACCCACCCATACATCTTCGGTCCGCCATAAAAGAACCACCTGCGCAACATGAGTTTCGTCCCCGTCAACCCGCGGCCCTTCCTGCAGGACCTGGTCAACAAGGACGTGGTGGTGCGTCTGAAGTGGGGCGAGACCGAGTACAAGGGGAGACTGGTGGTGCGTATATCCATCCATCCACACACAGGCAGCCTATCCCGGCACTTTCTGCCTTGATGTGTGGAAAGATAAAAGGATATAGAGGTTCTAGATACTAACGGGGGCAACGTCTTTAGAGCATCGACAGCTACATGAACATCCAGCTGAGCAACACGGAGGAGTTCATCGACCGCAAGTTCACGGGGGCGTTGGGGCAGGTGCTGATACGGTGCAACAACGTGCTGTACGTGACGGCGGCGACCGACAAGGGCGGGGAAGGTGATCGGGATACGAAGATGGAGGGCTGAAAGTGAGAAGTTAGTCTGGGGAGGGATATCGCGGCAACGTTGGAGGGAGGAGGAAGCTTTGGGGGGGGGGGGGGGGGGGGGGGGGGGTTTATCAGGGCCTCTTCGCGAGAGAATACGAGCGGGAGCCGATGACGTACATTTCCGATGGATGACATGGTGTCAAAGGAACACTCAAGAAGGCCATGGGAGGAGAGAAAGAGATGTGTGTGCAAAGCAGCAATGTTGCGGCATGGGCTACTTTTCCCACGCCGCAGTCCAAAGAGGTTGGCGTCCCTTCGAGCCATCAAGCATCCAGGGGCGCTAACAACCCTCACTAGGCCGACCTGAAATTTGAGCCTCTACATCAAACAGGCAACCTTGCGGCTGCTATGCAGATCCGACGTCCCAACCTTGATCCGCGTGTTCGGGCCCACCCAAGCATATACCTCCACCAACCACTCGTACCACACCTTGGTGTCGTCCGTCTGCCGCCACATGCTGACCTCGAGTTCGGTATCTTGCGGGAAGTAGAGCGGTTTCTATCATGACATGACACGTTAGCATACAAACGCCGCCCTGACACTTCGGGGAAACGAGCACGTACCTTGAGCGGAAAGAAAATAGGGAACCATGAGATCATGTCCCTGCTCTTGCGATCGATCTGATCCGGCAGGATGCTGATCTCGACGGGCTCCTTGCCCGCGCCCGTCTGGGACGCGTACAGCACCGACTCGAAATAGCCGGCCATGCCGTGGATGACGCCGCGCGTGGGGCACACAAACGTCAGGTGGCAGTGCCGCGCGTTGTGCTCGTTGGTCCCGCTCGTGCCGGACATGCTGCCGAGGCCGCCCGTGACGTACTTGGCGGCCTTGCCGTGCACCGCCGCGAACTCGTCGGCGCGGAGGACGTCGATGGGGTGCACGAATTCCCAGGCCTGCTGGAACCGCGGGTGGTCGGGGACCTTCTGCGCGACGAAATCGAGGGCGAAGAGGCGGACGACCCAGGGCGTTTCGAAAGCGTTGGGATCGCCGACAACGCGCGAGCTGATATCGGCAAAGAGCCGGGGCGTGGAGATAGGGCTGAGGTGGGCGGTGTAGGAGTGCGGGATCGAGATGCCGTGGGGGCGTGCGAGATGGTTCTGAATGCCGTCGAGGCACTCGGGCGACAACTCGTTGTCGCCAAACGAGCCGAGAAGCTCCGTCACAAGGATGTCGACCTTCCCGATCACGTCCTCTCTGCCCTTGAGGCGCGGGCCCTCCCAGCCGCGCATGTCCGTTTTGACGAGGGTCACCTTGTTGTCCCATTCCACCTTGTTCTTCCTCAGGAGGTAAACATAGGCGTCCTGGTTCTTCTCGAGCGCCCAGATCTGGATGGGCGTGCCAGTGCTCTTGGCAGCACGCAACGCACGCGACACCAAAGGCCCACGCCCAGCGCCAGCGACGGTAACCACGAGCTCGGGATTGGAAGGATTTTCCGGGGTTGCCGTTGATGTTGGCTTCTTTAGCTCCCTCCACTCGATCATGGCCTCAGTTATGGCCTTCTCGTACTGGTCGTACTTGACCGGGTCGCCCTCAAACACCTCGTAGGTTGCCGACTCGAGGTTGTCAGCTAATGGCTGCAGAGGCGGCTGCAGCCAATCCTGGAAGCTTGTGAGGGCTGGTGTCTCCATTGCTGAGAAGGGAGGCTGCTGGCGCTCAAGGTACCTCATGTACCCTACGTGCGGGTTCATGGCCGGTGTGCGTGGCACCCGGTTCCCCTTAAGAGCCTGGTTGGCTTCGGCGAGCGATGGGAATTCGGCGGCGGCCTGGTCCATGGGGCTTGCGATCTCCTCTGGGCGGGGCCCAACATCGATAAGCATCAGCCATGGGATGCTTCTCAAGCGCATGTAGCGGTTGATTAATTCCTGGTGGTGTCTGCTGAGGGACGGATGCCCAGCACGATTAAGCTGGAAGATGTCTTGGCTGATAGTCAAGTAATGCAGCGGCTCGGCAAACCACCGCTCCTGGAGAGTCTTTTCGGGTACTCGTCGGGGGATTCGGATGGCTGCAGACAGGTCAGTATGCTGGTACTTGACCGGGGCTGGCGAAGCTTACCAACAAACAACCGCATCGAGTAGCTGCACACAGTTCTAACGGTGTTCCAGGAGTCCCAGGCACTGAACAGGTCGACCTCCTTCTTGCCCTCTCCTTTCGGACCACTTCCCGGGTTGAAGATAGACGAAAGCGTCTCCACCTTCTCCTCTAGACCAGGCTCCCGGTACATGGGCATGTGGATGATGATGTTGGCCCGGTTTGCCACATGCATTGCCTCCCGGATTGCCCGAGCATACTGGGCGATGCCACGGCCACTGTCATCCTGTCTTGGGCCAGGGACAACGATCGTCCTGGCGCCGCAGAAGTTGGCATACGCGGCCTCGAGGTTCAGCACCTGGCGCGAGATGCTCGAGATGTGCGGGTCAGGGGAGCACAGGTCGATCCAAGGACTACAGTACAGGGCAAGGGAGCTGAGGTAGTTGCTGGGGTACAAGGCGGTGTCCTTGTCAGTCAGAGTCGGCACAACCGGTCCCGGCAGAGACGGGTTGGGTTGCTGGCTTCCTGTCCACTGCTCTCGCTCCTTGAGGTACCCCCTATGCAGATCCACAACCCGGTCATAGAAATGTTGGTTGGTGATGGGTGCGGTAACGAAGCGGAACTGTATTGGGTCAGTGTCGGCCTTGCGCCATGCATCTGCTTGTAACTGAATGCTGCACTTGGACTTACTCCACTGTTTAGGACCTGCGTGTATTGGTCGTCCGTGAGCGCCTCCTTCCGAGTCGAGTCATGCTGCCCAATATAAAACACGGGCCGGCTCTCGAAGCTGTCCGACTCGGGATCGAGGCTCGAGTTTGAGGACATGGTGACGACTGGATCCCGCAAGTAAAATAGTAGTAAAATACTATCGGCCGAGAAAAATAATGTTACTCCAAGAGGGAAGGACCCTTTGCCTGGCGGGGCACACAAGCGGGGGTCCAGGGGGGGGTATCGAAAAACTAAAACGGGAGAGTTCAACTCGAGAATATACCCATGGTGGATATAGAAAAGAAAGAAACCTGTCTCGTGAGAAAACACCCGTCGAATCTGGATAGGGTCCTGCTCTTGGTACGGTGTAGTGCAGAGTATTGCTAACTCTAGGCCCCGATTTCACAATTTCCTCCTCACCCAACCCGCTCACTGTTGATTTCAATTCTTAGGGGTCCTGCTGTGGCTCTAATTGTGGAGTGCGGGGTCTTGCTGCCCTCGTCTAACCGACATCGCGAGGCAGACTGTCGCGTAAGATATGTAATTACCAGATACGCGCTGCCAGCTGCCCAACCGTCATCTCGCCCGTCTAAGTGCTTATCGCTAGACACCCCACCTAAAAGTTTGGCCCAATCTAGCAGCTGCCGCCTCTCCAAAACAGAAAAAAGCTGCAGCCTCGCGACCGCAAAGGGAAGCAGCAATCATCAACCGCGTCACTCACTCGCTCTTGCTCATCACAACCTAGCACTCCCTGCGGAATACCCACCACAACGATGATTGATTCGGCCAAGAATCTCAAACGGTCAAGTGTCGAGAGAGAGGGAACTCAAGACCACAAGCGGGTGAAGACGGACGGCGACGCGAAGATGGAAGCGAAATGGAACCCCTACCTGGCGCATTACAAGGAAGACCGCGACAATGAGGGCTTTAGGTCACCTCTCGATGACTTCGAGCGCCACAAGACGACGGCGCTGCAGGCGGCAAATGCCGAGTCCGAAGACAACAACCCATGGACTGGCAACCCTCATTCGCAACAGTACTTCAATATCCTCAAGACCCGCCGCGACTTGCCCGTGCAGAAGCAGCGTCAAGAGTTCCTCGACATGTACCATAAGACCCAAATTCTTGTCTTCGTCGGTGAAACCGGTTCCGGTAAAACGACCCAGATCCCGCAGTACGTCCTCTACGACGAGCTGCCACACCAGACCGGCAAGCTCATCGCCTGCACGCAGCCGAGGAGAGTGGCGGCCATGTCGGTCGCCCAACGTGTCGCCAACGAGCTCGACGTGGATCTTGGCGAGGAGGTTGGCTACAGCATCCGTTTCGAGAACAGAACGGGGCCCAAGACGCTATTAAAATACATGACAGACGGTCAGCTACTGCGCGAGGCGATGCACGACCACGACATGTCGAGGTACGGTTGTATCATTCTCGACGAAGCCCACGAGCGTACCCTCGCCACTGATATTCTCATGGCGCTGCTCAAGCAGATCGCGGAGCGGAGGAAAGACCTGAAGATCATCGTCATGTCGGCTACCCTCGATGCCCAAAAGTTCCAGACCTACTTCTTCAACGCGCCGTTGCTCGCTGTACCGGGCCGGACGCACCCTGTCGAGATTTTCTATACCCCTGAGCCGGAGCGGGATTATGTCGAGGCTGCTGTCAGGACGGTGTTGCAGATTCATGCGGGCGAACCCGAGGGCGACATTTTGTTGTTCCTGACAGGAGAAGAGGAGATCGAGGACGCCTGTCGCCGCATCGGCCTCGAGGTCGACGACATGATCCGGGAGTCGGACGCAGGGCCCATGGCAGTCTACCCCCTCTATGGTACCCTACCGCCGCACCAGCAACAGCGCATCTTCGACAAAGCCCCGGCAGCTACCCGGAAGGGTGGTCGGCCAGGCCGGAAATGTATCGTATCGACCAATATTGCTGAGACCAGTTTGACAATCGACGGCATCGTCTACGTCGTGGACCCCGGGTTCAGCAAGCAAAAGATCTACAACCCTCGCACAAGGGTGGAGTCACTACTCGTCTCTCCCATCTCTAAGGCGTCCGCACAACAGCGTGCCGGTCGTGCCGGTCGTACACGGCCCGGTAAATGCTTCAGGCTATACACGGAAAACGCGTTCAAGAAGGAGCTCATCGAACAAACGTACCCCGAAATTCTACGGTCCAACCTAGCCAACACGGTTCTCGAGCTAAAGAAACTTGGTGTCGAAGACTTGGTGCACTTCGACCTCATGGATCCGCCAGCCCCCGAGACCATGATGCGCGCCCTCGAGGAGCTCAACTATCTCGCCTGCCTCGACGACGACGGCGAGCTGACCACCCTAGGCGGCATGGCATCCGAGTTCCCGCTCGATCCGGCCCTGGCCGTCATGCTGATCTCCTCTCCGGAGTTCTACTGCTCTAACGAGATTCTCTCCATCACTTCCCTCCTCTCCGTCCCGCAAATATGGGTACGCCCCAACAACGCGCGAAAGCGCGCCGACGAGATGAAGCAGCAGTTCGCCCACCCCGACGGTGACCACCTGACTCTTCTCAACGCCTACCACGCGTACAAGGGCGCCGAGCAGTCAGGCGAGGACGTCAAGAAGTGGTGCCACGAGCACTTCCTGTCCTTCCGGCATCTGTCGAGCGCGGACAACGTGCGCGCGCAGCTGAAGCGCATCATGGAAATACACGAGATCGAACTGATGAGCACGCCGTTTCAGGACAAAGATTACTACACCAACATCCGGCGGGCCCTGCTCGCGGGCTTCTTCATGCAGGTCGCCATGCGTGAGAGTTCGACGTCGAAGGTGTACAAGACGGTGAAGGACGACCAGCTTGTCATGATCCACCCGGGCACCGTCGTCACGAGCCCGTACGATTGGGTCGTGTACAACGAGTTCGTACTTACAACCAAGCAGTACGTGAGAACGGTGACGAATATTAGGGCCGAATGGCTTCTTGTGAGTTCTCCCCTCCCCCTATCCTCCAGTCGGTGTGGAAGTAATGATGCTAACTACGCTCAGGAAATCGCCCCTAACTACTACGACGTCGACAGTTTCGAAAAGGGCGAGATCAAATCGGCTCTCACTCGCATCACCGAGAAGATTCGCCGCCGTCAGGCCACGAGGGCCGGCCGTTGAAGATCTCCCGACTCGTGATTGATGTTATGTGCCGGGCGTATGGGGAGGGAAAGGGAAAATGGGATGACATTTTATATCATTTTCGCGGATTGCGTAGACGGAAGTGTGTACCACTAGACCTACTTAAACTTTGGCGTAAGATTGGGGAATAAACCTACACAATGTGAGAGTGGGCTATTGCTCCACACCACCAAAGGGAGATTTACTTACGCAGTATTGCGTTGAGTCCCCGTCTCCTGGCCCCTACATGAGACACAATCCACCAAGAGTGATTTATACCTGCAGCACATCTCACCCACATATATGATGCCCAAGTCGTGTGAGCGGATACCAAATCCGGTCATGCAATCGCGACTCCCAAGGAGCCCCTGACTGCCCAACTGGGCCGCAAGACATGGCTTGACTCGTTTTGAGTGGCCGCAACCTGCCGAGAAGGTCCATCGGGAAACGGTGAAACACGGACAGGGACAAGAGTTGTGTTAATCGGCGGGGTTCTTTGGTGATATCCTACTGAAGGCCGTTGGCTACCTCCGTAGCAGGCGCCCAACGGACATCCCACTGTTTTCCCCTCTCGTCTCCAAGAACTACTGGCGCGCGAATAGCAAGCAATATGGATGCCCCAGCCGGGGCGGATCGTTCCGGTCTCGATCCTTGACGCCCAGCGCATGTCATAGACACAATCTACAGCAGAGGGACGGGACCCTGATGAAACGGTACGACGCTGGCCGAATGCGTCTGCTACTGGGGCCGGAAGCGCGGGGGGAGAAACCCACGGTCCTGAAGTAGAAACTGTTAGCTCGACATGAGTCATAGAGTGCCCGTTAGCTGGAGCCTTGTAATCAATCGCCAGAACGCCATGCGTTGCAGTCTGGAGTATCCTGCATTCGGGTTGCACCGTGTCCCAAGCACATGCAGTGTGTTGTTGATGGAACCCCTCTAAAGTGGTCCCATCCAGCCCGTCCATCGACGAAGTTCATTTAGGTTTGGCGAGTAATATCCCGGAGAGGGGGGTAGTATCAGTGGCGTTCGTGATGCCGAACCGAGCTCGGTTACTAGTGATTGGCCCCTCCAAGACGACAGAGCGTTCATCATTGAGCTGGATGTTGCTGCGTCTGCGGGCGGCTTGCTTTTCTTCCGCCTAGAATGGCGTTTGGGGCTGC
This sequence comes from Chaetomium fimeti, assembly GCF_033439085.1. NCBI lineage: Eukaryota > Fungi > Ascomycota > Sordariomycetes > Sordariales > Chaetomiaceae > Chaetomium > Chaetomium fimeti. The sequence continues at coordinate 1,527,435 of NW_026944334.1, forward strand.
AGGAACACGACATGAGGGGGGTAGTCCCAGTGGGGGCGTCAAGCCGGTAGATGGAGCGTATGTATGCCACGAGGCCCACGACACGGCAGTTCCGTTGTGGTGTTGACGCGATGGTACTTTACCATTTGAGCAAGAATCTTGCAGGACGACCGGAGATACCACAACGAGTAATATGCATTTATTCTGTGTCCGCAAGGAGCAAGGATCAATAACGTGAGACGTCAAGACGGGATATCCATGGAGTCGTTGGATGTGAGTTCGGGGATTATTTATCCGGGGTCGACGAGCGGCCGATGAGGGGGTTACACGGCATCCGTAAGTGCTGTCTGGGGCTGCAAATGTCATTGCTGACAACTTTGTTTGTCGGCCGCGCTTTTGGATGGTAAAAGTTGATTTGGGTGTTGAGATGGTGGTGTCCGGGAGGTTGAGGCTGAGTGTCCGGGAGTGGTGGAAAGTGGAAATGATGTTTGCACAGAGGTACTGTGTGATATAATACCAATAAGCACTGTATGGGTCGTTCAAGGACCCTGAGGTGGGCTTCCGGTTTTTATCCACCAAAGGCACCGACTCCACTGTCACCTTGGGCTCCTTCCCTTCCATGCGACAACAACGGTCTCACCAGCCAGGCTGCCACCGCAATTTGAAGCCGCGCGAGCGGACCTACCTAGCTCGCTCATTCCACGGTAAGCCGTTCGTGTTTCGCACGGGCAGTGGAAGCCGGACTATTTCCTCCTCAACCTCGAATATTGGGTCGACTGAGCACAGCATGGTGTGGTCAACTGGTTTTGTGTGACCCTCGGCTCCGGGCCTAGCTGACGCGGGCCGTCTGAGGTGCAGCTCCTGCCGCGTTTATGTGTGCCTTCGATCCCTTCGACGGTGACCGATGCTACACAGCCTACGGGAACGGTTCCCGGCCGGTCTTTTCAGCGCCGCCCTGTCACTGCAGTTGTGTTGCAGTGGGTACATCGACATTGCAGGCCCGGAAACATGCCGGAAGCCCCTATTCGCCATTCATTATCAGATCAGACACCGTCAGCAACAACTCTAGGAAAGCACCTCACTTTGAGCCGCCGACCTCGAAAGGCGCGCGATTGGGCTGCGCATTCTTCCACCTTGGGTCGACCGAGCCGTGCCAGGGAACTTCCCAGATTGCGGCCGTGCATCCTCGAGAGCTTACCTTCGAGAAAAGAAATCTCCAAGATGGCTGTTGTCAAGCATCCCGGCTTCCGTACCCAGAAACTTCTAGGCCTTCGTCACCGTAGCAGTACATAGAAACCGGCGACAGTCTCGAACGGGCCATGCCACAACATGCCAGATCGAATTGCGGCATGTCGCAACCCCGGCCATACCCCCTGTCCTGCCGGTTTTGGGTATGCCAGCCGCCGCCACCACTCCGGAAGCTTGGCCGGGAGATCTGTGCAGTTCCATGCACCATAAACTCCCAGGGTCCCGGCCATCCCGTGTATAAAGCAACATCTCGCCATTCTCCTCCGTGCTATCGACTTCCCTTGCTTTGTACGGGCAAGCCCTTCGTCGCCAAATTGGATTACCAGACTCCAACAGCGTTTTCCTTCTCATCGCTTGACTGCCAGCGGACAGTCGACCCCTTTGTTTAGCTGCATTACTCGAGGTTTAAGATATTTGGTTACGGGAAGTTTGATACCTACAACCGCTCACCATGTCTGGCAGCGGCGGATTTTATAAGTACCGGTGCAAGTACTTCTATTCCCATAACTGCAACAACTGGGTCTATTGTAATGGTCACGCCTGCGCCATGTGCCTAGTAAGGAATCACAAAACTGCTATTTCTCGCCTTCACTAACCTGGCTACAGGCCGATGGCCGTGATGTGGCGGAATCCGAGGCGGCAAACCCACCACAGACCCATTCCTCGATGGCATGGCAACGTCCACAAAACCAGCGGTTCCAGAATCCCACCGCACCAACTGAGATTTGCGTTCCCCAAGTCATACATGGCACCCTCCGATACACCGTGATGGAGATCGTCCCCGCCGATGAGCCGAGCTCGGGCGCATATTGGGTCCTCCGGCAGAAAGCCATGGCACCGCAGGCACTCCCCTACAACTCCTTCACAACCAGCGACACGCCGCGGCCAGTATTGACGTCTGTGGGTGTTACCGGGCAGATGGCATTTTGATGAGGGGACAATTATCGGTAGCCTGGAGCTGCTGAGGTATCATACGTCCCCTCCCTTTCTACAAAGCAGGGCAAAACGGATGGTGTGCGACGATCTGAAACGCTGTGGGGGGTTTTCTTTGGTCTAGCAAGCCGGTTTTCTCTCCTTTCCTTTCATTCTCCCCTTTCTCCTCCCCGGAACCAGTCCGTCTCATTTTGGGAGGGGCGGAATAGATGGAAAAAGGCTGGGACACGCAAGATTGATACCATGCTTGACAGGTTGGGTAATGGTGCCATCTTCGGTGGGGTGTTAATCTGCAGGTTGGATGGACATGGGGAGTCTTGGTTACATGGGTGGGTCGGCTCGGCGTTGCTCCCTGCCATTTCGCGGCGCAGCATCCTCACGAGGGTTTATCTTTGGTTTATTGGGTGCGGCCACAATCGAATCAAAACATCAGACTGTACCACAGGACACAGTATGTCCTACTATGTAGAATGAGCGAATCACTTCAAAGTCAGGCACGAACCAATAGGATACAGCAACCTTGAGATTGCGGGACTGCCCATCACGACACTGCCAACCCGGCTCTTACACAGTAGAGAGTTTCGAGAGCGTCAAGGTTAGAACAAACATCCCGCCATCGCCATTTCCAACCCACGGCTCGCCATGCAGGCCCCCCGCGGTTTTCTTATCCGCCCGTCGCATTGACCCTTCTCCGCCGCGCTCCTAGCGGATGTTCTACTGTGTCCATGCATGTCCGAAGTATGTACGAGACCAGGGGGTTGAGACTCCAGACCCGATATCGCGCTGGTCCCGAAGCAAGGAGAGCCTGGATAGAACCATGCTCTTGGCAACCCGGCGTGTTCGCCGTCGCAAATCAGCAACGTCAGCTTGGTCGCACAGCTTCGGCCTCCGGCTGTGATTTGTGGACGGCCCCGCTTTCAGGCCGGTCTAGACATGGTGACTCTTCCTCCAGGACATACATCATACGTTTAAATCCTGCTCCGCTTCCCCGTGGGAAACAATGAGGGGCTAAGGACGGGATCTAGATGAGCTGGCCACCACGGTATGAAACCCTGACTCCAGACCATACACCCATCTATCCTCTTAAAAGCAGCAAGCAGTTGGCGAAAGCAACCGTTGCCAACCGCGCAGGGACAAACAAGACGCGAGCATCACATGCCGTCTGCCAAGTCGCTTCCGGAGCAACCGGGCGTGCCTTATCGGACGGATCGAGCTGCAAGATGGGGCCCAGAGAAGGGCCGCATGGGTAGCCGTTGAATGTAACAAGCTGGTGGAGCTTAACTAACTGCTCAACCTCGCTCGACGGGACGACGAGCTGGAGCAACCGACTTCTGGCGACCACTGTCCCCAGTAAGCCAAGTTTCTTCTACAAGTAGATGTGTCGAGGGTGCTAACGCTGTTAGCGTGGTATAAAAGAATACGGTGTAAGAAACAGAGAAACGACAGGAAGGAAAACAGAACAGAAGAGAGGAAAAGAAAGAAACAGAGAAATGATGCCGATACGAGTGGGGTCAACGCTGTGACCCTGATTTCCGTACACAGTAGTGGCTCTTGGCACCTAACATCAAGGTGCATCGAAGGTGCCTCCATCTCCAGGAATGCAACATCCGTCAACGTGTGCCCACCACGGCACGAAACGCACTGCAGCCAGCAGCAAAGTCACACAATCAACCCGTCGCCTAAGTGCCCTCCTTGCATCATGCACCACTCCTTTCCAATATCAACACCACCGTCCCACAGTAAGCCAGGGCACAAGGTGACAAGCTCAGGGACATGGCCCCACACTTCGAAGGGTTCTCGAAGCAGCCTGGATTGAGAAACCTCATGGCCAGGGTTCGGCAGGGCCCGACCGCCCCCCGTCCGAAACCGTTGATCTGCGCTAGTGTTGGTGAGGGACTAGCGTAACGGTCGAGATCCACTCCGGTCACCACATCCTGGCAGAAGTACGGACGAACTCGATTCAAACAAACAGAACAAAAACATCAGTCACCAAAAGCGTGATCAACTAAACTACACTGTGTAAAGAAACAGCAATATCCATGACCAACCCCAAAATAACCAAGAAACCACCCCCCTAACCCCCTCACCCACACTCTCTTCGAAACAACGAAACAAGCAAACAAACACCCCCCAACCAACCCACAGACCCTCTCACCCCCCGCCCCGCCCATGACCCCCAACCACCCCACCGCATGCATGAACGGAAGGGAGCTCGGGAGCCAAACTCGCAATCGCCAGCTTCCACAGCCCCTTCTGGAACACCAATGCAACCCCCAGCCAAGACACGGAAGCTTCCTCCAAAACAAGCAAGCCGGCGGCCCAACACGGGGATTTCCCAAGTAGGAGATACAGGGGGAGAGGGAGGGGAGGAGTGGAAAGCAAACACGCAACAAAACGCAAAGTGGGGCCGACGCAAGGTGAAGGGATTGCGCGAAGAAACCGCTCATCGCACAGTACTAGTATTAGTAGTGTATGCCAAATCACATGGGATGATGGGGGAGGGGGTAAGGATGGTGCCAGGATGGTGTCAGGATGGATGGACGGAGAGATGGATGGGCGGACCGTCCGTGGAGGATTGACGGCGGGCCACGTGGTTTCGGGAATGGTTCGTCCTCGTCGTCGCGTCGTGGTGGGGCGGGTATCATGCACTGTGCATGTTTGTTGTCGTCTCTTTAAAACAGCGACGTGGTGGTGGTCGAGGGAGTTACCCCAGCTAGCTGCTAGGTCTAGAGCGCGCTCGGTTCAGTGGCAAACGGAGTGCGGAAGGGACGGTCACTGCGTGAGGGGAATAACGACTGCTTCATTTTCTTGATCATGGCATGGACTAGATGGGCGCACCGCAATAACTGAATTCTGCAACGACTCGACTCACCCACCTGACTCTGACTCCCGGCCCAAGGCCGCATCTTCATCTTCCCTATTGACAAGTTAGCACCGGACCATCGCCAAAACAAACCACGGGGGCACTTATCCTCAAAAAGAGGGGCTGCCTTCCCGCCATTTCTGGAGAGAGGACAGCCAGGACCGCCCCCAGTGGGCCCGTCCTTTTCCAACTAGTCGACTGCAAAACAGCAAAGCCCTCGCCGAAGAACCCCAGGATCCGGACAGCCGGAGGAGGCGGGCTCCAGACACCAGACAAGCACAAAGCTTTGACTCCAACTCGAGATGGGTCCCGGTGCCTGGTCCGCCCCAACCAACCGCCCTTCCTCCGGGGCACCCAGTTCGAAGCATTGGTTCTCAGACAGCCAACCGAACACTCCCCCAACCCCACCGATCCCTCACAAAAATGCCACCATCCTCCGCAACGTCAAACCCGTAGTCGAAGGCCGGCCGTCGTCGATGCAGATCTCGCCAAAAGTCGGCAGCCAGAGTCGCAAATCCCAGCAGTCGGCAGCCCCAGCCCAGCCAAGGTCTCTCCGTGTGTATCGCACTGCCAACATGGACTAGTTTTTGTTTCCTCTTCCAACGCCACCCCTGTCCGAAGACGGGGCGGAACGAAGGAAGGGCGGGTGCCGCACGGACAAAAGACATCCTCAAAAAAACCGTGCTGTCATCTCCTAACCAGAGACCGTAAACAGGGCCTAGGAAGGGGGGGAAGGTGCCGTGTCGGAGACATGGCGGGGTTTTTGGCGTCTCGCCGGACGTAGGACGGAGCCTACGAGGACGAGTTAATGCGCCTGGTCGGACCTCATGGTGTTGTTTTAAGACACATGACGCGTCGGGCGTGTTGTGTTGGCCCGGCGCGGTCCGTGGGGGTCGGCGGAGTCGTGAGGAGGGGATACGCATGCAGAAGGGGGGTTGGAAGTCGAGGGTACCGAGAGCGTGGCAGCACGGCGGGTGGGGGGGTATCATCCGTTGACATTTCCGTAGGCAGCCTGACAGCCCTCGCTCACCCGGAGGTGATTCCTGCGAGGTGAGCTGCAGGCGGGGTATGAAATGTGCTGGATGACCGTGTGGAGCCGAGGCTGCGCTCTCCCTCTCATTCCGAAGGCTGCTCCGAACGGAGACAACCACAAAGAGCATGCAAGCAGACGGGGCTGCCTGAGTGTATCCGCCGGTCTCAGTCGTCTTGCCAACACCGCCACAGACAATCCATCGTGACCAGAGTACCAGTTCCAGTGTCTCATCCCGACGAGCGGCCCCGGGCCAGGGGCGCTTACCGTGTGGACTCATGGGAGGAGACGGTCGCCCACCCGGGAAGGGGTGACTGGAGTTCGGACCCCGCCGGTCCGCCCATGTCGCCGCCGGGGTCGAGGCTGCACCGCTTTTCAGCGGCCAGCAGCGACCCGACCCGTTGAGCAACGCGGGAATAGAAGGAGGGGTCCGAGTGACTATGAGAAGCGCAAGACTTTGCTCAACCAAATGTATACTTAGGGTTAAGTTCCGAAACCAATTCACCCTCACTGGGCTGGCTTGCCCTGGGGACAAGAGGTTGACCACAGTAGATCCGAGCGCGGCAAGCTTGAGGGCACCCGATACGGGATCGAAGCTGCGACGTACTGTGGGGGTCCAGATCCCAATGAGGCGGTCGAGACGACATTCCTTTCGGAAAATTGGAATCGGAGAACTGTGGGGAAGGCGTGGTGCGTGAGAGTTGCTCATGGCGAAAGACGTTGGCTGGGAGGGCGAGTCGGTGCTGGGATTGCTGTCGGTGGTTGTGTATCTCGATGTGAATTGACGAAATCTGCATCTCGAGCGGGTTTCCTGGGTTTGGCGTGCATTGAATTGGGGCGGTTCCTGTTGGACATTGTGAGGGCAGTTTTAACAGTTTGGGTTGAAGGTTGAGGAAGTTGAAGGTCGGGAGACGCGTTCGACTGAGAAGACGCGTTTAGTGTGTACGGAAGAGGTCACGAGTGGACTTGCAGCAGGGGGGTTCCACCTGTCCAGCTGTGTGGTGCAGCTCCAACCTGCCTGATGCCTGACAAATCCAGCCCCATAATTTACCACTTCCGGAGTCTTCAGTCTTCTGTCACTTCCATAATTCAGACTTCCTGACATCACTACGTAAGGTAGGTAGTTACCCAGAGGCTCAAATTCAAAAAATAATTAGGTAGTCACATGGGAGCCGCATCATCATCCGTGCCATCCAAGGCTTCCGGTTTTTGCCACATCTGAGGCCCCGTGGGAAGGCACGGCCATCCATACCTGGGTATACGAAGTACCTCGCCCCCAAAAAGTTGCCCACTTTCATTTCATTCTGTGCATATTCACGACTATTCATCAACATAGGTAACTTGAAACAACAACATTATGGACGCCAACCTTAAACCCGTCGTCAAATCCATTCTCGAGGCCGGCACCAAGGCCTACAACCCCAAGCAGCCCAAGAACACCAAGGCCATCAAGGAACTTGACGAGCTGATCGATAGGCAAGCCGAGCGTAATGTTTGATGCACCCGCATGAAATGTCTAACTAGTTTATAGGACCAGGACCCCCACCGCCATAGCCGCCCTCAACAGCCTACTAAAGCCAGGCGTGGTCCCAGAATGGTTGCACCGCCCGCTCAAGCAAAAGTTAACGCGAGTTCCGGCCGAGCATTCAGACGGCGTTCGGGCTACACTGGAGTTCGTCGCCTCGGTCCATCCCTCGAGCACGGTAAACGTGTCCGAGGCTGCAGTCCCGCAGGCGAAGGGAGCCAACATCACCCACGAGACGCTCAAACTTGCCTCCTGGGCCATCTCTAACCCACCACAATCCATAACCCCCGAGGCGTGGTACTCGGCCATCGCGCCCCAGTTGTTTGTGTTGCTTGATGGAGGCGAAGGGCCGGACTTGGTCAGGGCTGCCGCCTACATTATCGGTTTTGGTATTTTGGGGAGAGGACCTTCGGGGGGCCCAGGTACGGACGCCTCCCCCGTTCTCATCTACCATCCAGGCTAACAAGTTGCTTAGGGACCGCCGGCCACAAATTTATTGCAGAGCCCATGCTAGACTACCTTAGGCCGCCTTCTCGACTCTGCCACGAGGCCGATATCGACGCTGGTGAAGTCGTCGACCTGAGCAAAGACAGGACTGTTGTCTCGTACGACAACCTAGCTACGGCGCTTCACCGGTTGCATGCCGTGTTGTCCGGGCATCCCAACCCAAGCCTTTGCCGGCGGCTCCTCTTTCATATGGCCCTCCCACTCTGGGCTCTTGCATCCTGGCCCACGCCGTCGCCGCCCGTTGCAGCCAAGGTGTGCACACCCGCGCTAGACTTGCTAAAGATTCGGACCAAGTTGATTGGAGACCCCGGCGTCGTCTTGTTGTTAGCTCGGAACCTTGACTACAATGGTGGTCACGACAAGAGGAACCCGGAATGGATATTCAAATCCACAGGAGATGGTTTGATTCAGATCGTAGCCACCAAACATCAACCTCTAGGGAACACCGGCCCGCCAACACCGCGGCTCACACTAGAGGGTATGGACGACAAAGTATCCAAGCTTTTGGACATTATCTCATCGACTCTTACCGACGAAAAGATCTCTTTGGGCTTCCTAGAACTGTTCAAGAGATGGAGCGAGTCCGCACGGCGTTCAAACGTCGACGGTATCGCCGTCAAGCAGGAAGAGGAGGAGGAGGATCCATGGGCTCGATTTGGCGAGACCAAGGTGCTCCAAGGTATGATGCAGAGGTTCCCCGAGAAGCTTGCTACACAGCCGAAGCACGTCCTTGTTCTCGTCAGCCAGATACTAGGTTCCCCGGGAGATAGCCCAGACGGCGACGACAAGGTAACCGGCGTGGCGCTCAGCCTCCTCAGCACCGTCATCACCGCCTCTGGGTTTCAAAAATCTCAAGTCGATGCGGAGGTTCTTACCGTAATCGAGTCGTCCCTCGATAGGCTCTCCAAAGCCAGCACCGACCTCTCTAAAACCGCCTCCAACCTTGGCCTACTCCTCCGCTACCGCGACGAACTCGACCCAGCCGGCCCCACCACCACGGCACCTACCGACCGGCAAGTCGAGGACCGCAAAACCTACAAGCTCGCCATCTCGTACATCGTCGACCCCGAGTCCCCACCCCCGGTGCGCTCCGAAGGCCTAAACCTCCTCTCCACCCTAATCACCGCCCACTCCTCCATCCTCGACATCCCCGGCATCTTAGTCCTCCTCTCCTCCCTCATCGCCGACACCGACGAGTACATCTACCTGCGCGTCATCAAGCTATACACCCAACTCTGCGACGCCCACCCCAAATCCGTCGTCCACGAGATCACCGAGGGCTTCTTCGACACGAACGAGGCCCGCCCGCTCGACGCGCGCCTGCGCTTCGGCGAGGCCCTGCTGCAGGTCATCCAGCGCCTGGGCGAGACCTTTGCCGGCGCGCTCGCGCACGAGACGGGCGTCGCGCTGGTCGCCGCCGCCGGCCGCCGCGCGCGCAGGCCCAAGACGGAGGCGCGACAGCTCGCCGCGGCCAAGGCGCGCGAGAAGAGGAATCGGGAGGCGGCCGAGGCGTGGGATGGCGAGGTGCCGGATATGGGGGACGATGAGGAGGAGGAAGATATAACGGCGGAGGAGAAGCTCCGGGATGAGGTTCTTGGGCGGATCGTGGAAGGGTGGGATGGCAAGCAGGGCGCCGAGGATGTCAGGGTGCGCGCGTCGGCGCTGTCGATCCTCGGCGCGGCTGTGGAGGTCAATGTCGCTGGGCTGGGTCGCGACGTGGTGGCGGGCGCGGTGGATCTGTGTGTGTCGGTGCTGCAGATGGAGAAGGAGGTGGAGAAGGGGATCTTGAGGCGGGCTGCTGTCGTGTTTGTGCTGAGTTTTGTGAGGGCGTTGGACGAGGCGCGGGAGAAGGGGAGGGACCTGGGGTTTGGCTTCGGTAACCTGGCCCAGGAGGACGTCATGCGGACGTTGAGGTATGTGGCGGAGACTGATAATGATGGCTTGGTGGTGCAGCATGCGAAGGATGTGGTGGAGAGTTTGGAGAACTGGAGGCTGGTGAGGTTCTTGTCGACCGGGTCTGGTCAGGATCAGGCTCTTGGTGGTGGGCTCACCAAGCTGGCTGGGTTGGATATCAATCCCGGGAATGGTAACCCGGGGAGTGATGATCCGGGTGAGGGTAGCTCCCGACCTAAGAAGCCTCGTATTGAGGAGATCGAGTAGATAAATGGGCAAAAAAGGCCGAACTCCAAGTGCAGATGTCGACTATGGAATCTTGGATTTACTCCATTTACCTTTATTCCACCCCCGTTTTCTTCTTTTTCTTCTTCTTCTTCTTCTCCACTTGCTCAATTCCTTTATTTGTTCTTTTTGCTTGCTTTCTGCTTTCCCTTCAACTTCGGCTTTTTTGGCCAGAGAGTGCCTCCTTTTGAGAAAGAGGGTTAGGGTAGCTTGCCTTCGTTGATAGGCCTTGGCGGCCCATGATAGTCGCTCCCAAGCGCGTAAAGTGCCCACGAGTGAGACGCGCCACTTCACAACTTCCCCCCACCACCCGCGACTTCCACTCCACAACCACGATAACAGAGGACAAATTTCTTGAAGGCGGCAGCGATGGCGCCTCGGCGTGAGATCCTTGACTCGGAGGATGACGGCAGCGATTTTGGCGATGCACCTGAGGCCGAATTGGCATCCGGCAAGGAACACTATGAAACCATTGGCGCATCACACAATGTCGACGCCAGCATCGACTCGACAGATCCGTCCTTTTTTCAGCGCATCTACGACCAGCAGCACGCCGCTACCGACATGCAGGATGTGATCCCGGATACAGCACCGGTTGAACATGCTGCCTCGGCATGGACCAACATTTCATCGGCTCCGCCTCCGGGCCAGAAACTGCTAGCCAACGACTATTCGTCTCTCACTCCTCTGACTGACCCGGTGCCGGGAAGTCGGAAGCCGAAGAGGGCCCGGGAAGTTAGTCAGTCAGAGGTGATTGACCTGACGAATATCACCACGCCGAGGAAAGAGACTAGCGATGTGTGGGATGTTCCGACCTCGGCTAGGTCGCAAAGATCCACGAGGGCTTATGGGAAGCGCAAAGGTGCACAGCTTAGTATGGAGGAGGAGGCACCCCACCTTACGCTGCTGGATACCCAAGACCCGTACGCCTTCCCCGACGCCACGCCGCCGGCCAGGGTCAACAGGCGCGGGTCGTCGTCTAGCTTAACCCAGCAGGCGCACGACTCCAGTCCTGTGATGCTCATCCCAACAGAGGCACCAACCAGCTCAGACAGGCGGACGCGAAGCAGCCGGAAGAAGAAAGCTAGTTTTGATGCGGAGTCCACCATGCCAGACACCGCCGTTCCGTCGTTGTACATCACCCAAAGCACTCTCACGGCGAGCCAGAAGGAGCAGTATCGGGCGATCTGCCCATCTTCGGAGGGCATGCCGCCGGAGGCTTCTGAGCCGTCCTTTGCCGGCCAGTCACTGGATGTAGGGGAAATGTACAAGTCGAGCGCTACCACGGTTGCTTATCCGACGCCGAGCCGGGTTGCGTCAACCGCGCGGCTGCCGGAGGTGGCTGAAGAGGCGGGTGAAGATGCCGTTGCAGGGACGTTGCCCAGCTACGACGTCGGGTTCCAGGTTCGTTACCATGCACTGCCTAGAGGGATGCGGATGGCTAAACGTACTCTAGCAGTCTTCGCCCGATGTGCTCACTGATATGACCGCCACAGCTAGTTCGAGGTCGAAAAGGAGCAGGGCAAAGGTTGTGTCTCCCGCGGGGCTGGATTCGTTCGAACTCGAGTCGCCCGCGCCAACGCGGAGGGCAAAGAAGAGGAAAGTTGTGCGAGAAGTAGAGGACGACTCTTGGGAACGGGACCCTTTGGGAGGTACTCAAGAAAACAACGACCCACCGCAACAAGACGCACAGGCTCAGAGCGAGGCTGGGGATACCAACTACAGTATAGCGCAACCAGCTGCGGATATGGTCGCTCCAGCATTCTTACCCGAGGCCGAACCAATCGATATCGAAGCGATGGAGGTACCGGCAGAGGTACCGGCAACAACTCCAAAACCCACCGCCAAGAACAAAAGGGGACGGAAGAAGAAGGGCGTCAAAACCCAGGAACCCGCACTCGAGCCCAACGAACCGACACAAGCAGCAGAAGCCGAACCAGAATCTGTCTCTGGAACCGCGGAGGTTACAGAGCCGCCAGCAAAACGAAAGCGTGGGCGCCCGCGCAAATCCGAGGTTCCCAAACCCCAGCCCGAACCGGAAAACGAGCCAGAACAACAACCCTACGAGGAAGCCGGGCTTGAAGCCGAAGCCAACACGGCACTACAACCGCTATCCGAAATGGACCGCAACTCCAAACCCAGCCCAGAGGTACCCGCAGCAGATGTTGAGGATGGTGCCGTTGAGGATAGTAAGGAGAACGACCCGGCGGTGGTAAAAGACGCAGTGGCCAAGGACAAGTCAACAGAGAAGGAGAAACAGGCCGCCAAGGATGTCAAGTCTGGCCCCCAGAAGGTGCAGTACCGTGTGGGTTTGAGCAAGAGGTCGCGGATTGCGCCGCTGCTGAAGTGTTTGAAGAAGCCGGACTGAAGTCGCGGGTAAAGCTATAAAGGGTTGGCAGCGTTTTGGGAGGAAGGGACGGGAGAACGACGGGCGTCGAGATTTGCTTGCAGATACCCATTTTACTCGCTTTGCTATTTTTGGGCGGCGCATCTCCGGCGGCGCGCCGGCCGTCATGGGGTTAGAACCTGCCCGTTACCCTTGATGGCGGTTGTCACCGGTCTAGGAACATGATACATCTCGAAGGCAGGCGGTGACGGAACGTACTAATAATGAATAAACGGCCAGGCAAACACCCAAGAAAAAGTCACACCATCCCGTGTATGTCTACGTGTACGCCAGGATACCAATATCTCAACACTCTACCCAACAACCTCAGCTCACCCATCGGGCTCAGTCACCCCCAACCCCACCAACACTACCGTCGCCACATCCATCACCACCACCAACAACCACAACAACCACGCCACCACCGCCGTAACCCAATGATTCTTCAAATCCACCACATCCCTCCCCCCACCCTCCCCAACCCCCTCCCCGCCAACCGGCACCACCATATACCTCCTCCCCCCCGTATACCAGATCAGCGGAAACGTAATCGGAATGAGCGCGATCGCCAACAAATAATTACACGCCACCAGCGCCCGGCTCAGGCCATCCCGCCCCACGGCGAGCGCGATCGCCAGCGCGGGGATGATCGCCACGCAGCGCGTGACCAGCCGCCGCACAAAGGGCGCGAGCCGCAGCGAGAAGGCCCCCTCCATCACCACCTGCCCGGCCACGGTGGAGACCACGCCCGCGCTGACGCCCGAGAAGAGCAGGGAGACGGCGAAGAGGGTGGCGGAGGCGGGGGAGATGGTGTGCTGGAAGAGGTGGTGGAGCGTGTATAGGTCGTCGGAGGGGGTTTCTTCGGAGGATGATGAGGAGGGGTTGGTGGGGGGGTGGTAGAAGGCGGTGCCGGCTATGATGAGGAGGGCCGAGTTGACGAAGACGGCGACGGTGAAGAGGGTCACGCAGAGCTCGGCGATGGAGTAGCGGAGGCAGGCGCGGATGGCGCGGAGGGAGGGGCGGTAGGGGGGGTGGTCTTGGTCGAGGGTGGATGAGCTTGAGGTTGGGGATGCGGGGCGGTTTGTTGTTGTGGCGGCGGTAGTGGTGGTGGGGTGGTAGTGGTGATGGTGCTGCTGCTGCTGCTTTGCGTCGTAGTCGTACAGGCGCGACCGCGAGAGGGCGGTGCCGACGTATAGCGCGTGCGGCATGAGGGTGCCGCCCAGGATGGCGCACATCTCGTACAGGCCCGTGTCGACAAAGACCTCGCGCGAGGGGAGGAAGCCGCGGAAGACGGGCCCCGCGGGCGGCGAGACCATGGAGAGCGCCACGCAGAGCGTGACGAAGACGGCCGCGACCAGCAGGGCCACGAAGACCTCGAACACGCGCACGCGGCGGAGCTCGCCCGTGGGCGTGTAGAAGAGCAGGATGAGCAGCGTGTCGGCCACCGAGATGACGCATGCCGCGGAGAGCGGGAGGGCCGGGATGAGGATGTTGAGCGCGATGGATTGGCCGATGACCTGGCCGAGGTCCGTGGCGATGATGCTCGCCTCGGCGATCACGTAGATGAAGAGCTCGAGCCAGCGCGGGAGATAGAGGTGGTTCAGCTGGGCGAGGTCCATTCCGGTCACGGTGCCGAGTTTGATGCACAGGGACTGGCATCGTTAGCTGGTCTTCCTGATGCGTCACTACAAACGGCGGTCATACCTGGATGTAGATGGCAATGATGTTGGACACCAACACCATGAACAGCAGCCTGTATTGGAACGAGCTTCCAGAGGCAATCGCGGTCTGGTAGTTGTCCGGGTCAACATAGGCCACGCTGATGATGGCACCCGGCCCGAGGAACTTGAAGAAGGTCCATATCTTGGACCAGAACGAGTCGGACTCGGCCGGCGGCGGTGGAGCGCGGTTCTGATAGACGGGAGACCGGCCACTGCTCTCAGTCCCAAGGACAAGCCAGGATTTGAGGATGGAAAGCCATGGCTTCCGGGGCGGCTCCCTATGGATGGGCAGTGAGTCCACGACATCAAGGGCTTCCTTCTTCTCTAATCCAAAGTCGCGGGCCGGTGTCGGACTGGGGGTTATGTGGGCGCCGTCTCCCATGACTGCGGCACTGGCACTGCTTTTGCCTATTACAGGGAGTCCGCGGTGCTCAACTTGGAAGATAAAGCACAACGGGCACGCCGGGCGTCACAACAAGTTGGGGGTTCAGGGCGGTGTTTTAAAAGCCCGAGGAATCAAGGCGATGGTCCAACCCGGTGCGGGGGACGGCTCGGGGGTACATTTCACGGGCGGGAACGGTACCGCCCGGTAGCACAACCGGGAGGATCTCCGGTAGGTTGAATTGCAACTTCTACCGGGGGTGCCCGGTGCAGCAAGCCGCTCTTCACAACCAAACGGGCTCACATTGGCGATGCCCGGGTCGTTCTGAAGGGAGAAACCCTCGACCTTTGCACCCGGAGGAAACTCGAGGAAAAGCACAAGCCGTCAAGAACACGACAACGACCCCGCGGCGGGCGAGATCTCTCAGTACTATTGAATATATTGGATTATCTCCTCATCGCATTGCTTCTTCCAAGTCCCTCCCCCTCTCCGCTGCAAGTGCAAACGCCACACAGCTCTCCAACCCATCCAATGCAACCCCAGCTTCAGCTTGACTGACATATGCCTAAAATGGCCATGTTGGATGGTTACACCACGCCGGGAACATATTATGCCCCGCCCTGTTTCGAGAGACGAGGAATTTGTATTGTTGTTAGTGGGTGAAAGAAAAGGAGGTATGTGTGGAAGAAGACTTGTCCGCGAACACATGTAGTACCTCGACGTGCCTACTCCTATCTAACTCTTGACTTCCTGTCGAATATTTGGAGGAAGAAGTATTTTTGGTGATTTAATTCTAGGCTCAACAATACCTACCTATTTAGTCGTGAATCGCTCTTACCAATTAATTGTGTGGATGATCAATGTATTACGTGCGCCGTTGACGGGTGCGTTGTTGTTAATTGTAAGTTAATTTGCTAGTATGATGTGATTGTGGGAATACCTTCGATTTGGGATTATGGGATACAAACACAAAAGAAAATTGGCAAGAAAATGGCGGCAGCGTTGTCAAAATAGCAAAAGCTCACCGGCCAACCCCCCTCGACGAGTCGTCACTGGTGGAGGGGGGGTGGCCGGTTACGAAACCCCTTAGGGATTTCTCCGTTCTGAGCAGGCGTCCCTGCTCAGAAATTGCGAGGGCAGGATTCGAACCCACAAACTCCCTGTCGGGAGGGGGAGAACCCGGGCTGCCCTCGGGAGGACCACCGCCGGTTACCAGTTGGCCAACCGTCGAGTGGGCGGTGGTCCCCGTTGGAGATAAGAGACACGGACCTAATACATATAGCACGGACGGGTGCTCGTGCTCGTGCGTAGCCGACGCTATGACTTCCAAACTTGACGCTATGTTTGGCAAGGCGAGCCCTCCTCATCACGTCAACATATCTTCTGTCCACGTAGTTACCGAACCTACCACGGAGCCCATTCAGTCCATCCAGGCCTCGTTAGCACCCGACTCCTCGACATGGTCGGTCATACAGGACAGCGACGGCATGTTCTAGTCTTTCGAGCAACTGTGCGACTTCCGCCAGACTTCCGCCATCTGCGGTCGGTCTGTGCCGCCGGCTTGCTTATCGACGATGGTCGCGCAGAGTCAACCCGAGCCGGCTATCTAGGTCTCGACAATTCCCTGTGACCGGTAAATGGACCTAGCTACACGCACCGCCAGCGAGGTGGTCACGATCTAGTTCCAGGAAGAGATGGAAGAGATACGCCTAGCTCACCCGGTCGAGGGACGACTCGGCCATCTCAGATATAGCCCAGCGCTTAAGTCGTTTGGGGCCGTGAACCATCCCAAGAGCAGTTAAATACAGACTGGGGAATGATAGCCGAATAGCTAATGCTAAAAGATGTTGGTACATTAGTAACCCCCTATGTTTTCTGAGTTGGTAGACGATGCTCGAATAACTTTGTTTGCTTTCCTTCCCATAGTTCGATACAATATAGATCCAACTTAAGCTCGACACTACCACATACGACCATACCTACTTGAAAATACGGGATCCCGTCCGCTCTCCCCTAGTCAAACAAGTAAGGGCCGAACTAGTAGTTGGGTCGGTGACGACCAGCGAATCCTCGGTGTTGTATGTTTTTGACTTTTTGGTGATCCACCCAGGGTGTGCCTCTCATTTTGCTAAGGGGTTTTGCCATTGTACGGCCGGGCGGGAGCCATGCTCTAACCCCCTTTGCCTCTTTCCCACCTACGCAGTATACTAATACAAATCACCTTTCTCAGCATCGCCTTCGTTCCTGTTCTGCTGCCGCAAGAGCGATGCAAGGGACAAAATCTCGGGGCAGCTCCTGCCTGCTAGAGGTACCGTAGTTATGTAGTGAGACATGATCAAGTGTCAGAGTGCTGCGCTTAGGATGTTAACATCCATTCTTGAGGTAGTGAAGGTTCGTCAGTGCCGAGTTGAGAGGTCATTTTATGGCTCGTATCTGGAGCTATTCAAGAGGTTAAGCAACTGAGGTGAGAGTATCCAGAAGTGAACCGATGTCATTTCGGGCTGAATAGGAAGTACCTCGGGCTAGGACTGCTAGTGATAGCCACTGTTTGCACTCTGCATAGAGGAGACAGCACAGGGTTCCAGCCCGTCTTGCCAGCCGTTGTTGGTAGAGAGCCCTTGGGCTGACACAACCTCCTCATATTTCTCCCGGCGGCGGCGACGAGCAGTTTAATTAACGCAAATGAAGAAAAAGGAATTACAAAAGGCTCACCACCTAACCCTAGTTACCACGCAACTGAGGGGTAGATGGCTACGAAAACCCCCACGGGATTTTACATCGGCCGGTGAACGCGCGGTTCGAACCCGGAGTGTAGACCGCACAACTCCCCAGGTTAACCGCTGCGGCGCCCGCGGCGGCACCTTGGGGGTGGGTGACAATTTATCATGTGGAACTTCTATGTCTAGTGCAGAACGGTCAGAGTTGGGATGGCAGGAAGGAGCGTGGTGAACCGGGCGTGGGAGATTGAGATGGGAGGAAAGGAGGCCGGGCTGGGCAAGCCTGAGGGACCGAAACTAAAGGGGGACCATGTATATTTACCTAGGTGTGCTGCATAGGTAGGTATTACTCTCTACGTCTTTGGGATGATGGATGCTTGGTTTGACGATCATGGTCTCAGGTAATGTTCGTGATGAAGATTTGGATGGCCGAATACAGTGATCGAGGACCACTCGGGTTAGCGCTGTTAGCTTGAGAGAGCGTTATGAGGTTGAGGAAAACGGGAGGATAAGGTATTGGCTACGGGAAAACTTAGGTACAACAAAAGAGAGATGAGAAAATATAATAAATACGGAAGTAAAGACACCTGAGGCGGGAGATAGCAAGTTCTGAGACAAGTCTCGGAATAACTATTGCTATAGTGTCCTATAGGTACGAAAGAGTTGGATAATCGCCGCTATGTTGCCAAATCCGGTTCGGCTGAGTCCCTCACATGTGCAATGTAACTTCCTATGCTTCGGCTCACATACGATCCCGCGTGAATCTTCCACCCGGGAGTTCCCCGCTTCCACCCACCATGGCGGACGGCGATACCCTCTTGTTCAACATCTCAGCATTCGTTGCCGGCTTATTCTTGCTCCAATATGGCGCCGACAAGTTCATTGACCACACAGCCATCGTAGCAGAGCGCCTCAATGTGTCCCCTACCCTCATCGGGCTGCTTACATGCGGCGCCGAGTGGGAGGAGGTAAGTTGACTGAACGCCAAAAGTCAAGCCATATTACTGACCGTCCCAGCTTGTTGTTGTTGCCGTCGCTTTGAGCCAGAAGGACTCGAATCTCGCCCTCGGAAACATTATCGGCTCATCAATAGCCAATGTTTTGTCTTCCTTCTCTCTGGGCCTCCTCTTTATGAACCAAGTCGAGTTCGACCGCAGTTCCAAGATCTACACCACTATTTTACTGCTGACCACCTCCCTGTTTATAGTCCTTCTTGTTGCGATCAAGGCGGTCCCCCAGTGGCTTACCGGCTCGCTGTTGATCGTCCTCTTTGTCGTTTACATTGCATCAGTGGCATACTTCATCTACCGGGGTACACTCACCGCCCCCGAGAGTGACTCGGACAGCGAGAGCGACAGCAACAGCGACAGCGAGGTCGAAGATGAGGACAGCGACAGCGACAAGGCGAACGAGAGCGGCAGCAGCAGCCGAAGAAGCAGCTCATCAAGCCACCGCTCCCGTTCGCACCTAACAACCCCCCAGCACTCCCCAACCGACGACGACGACGACGACCCCGAACAAGGCCACCAACTCACCCTCCTCCCCCTCTCCCGACCCAAAACACGCCGCCACCCACCCAAACCCAAACCCAAACCCAAACCCCTCAAACCCCTCCGCCACCACCTCCTGCACCTCCTCCTCGGCCTCGCCGCGCTCCTCCTCTCCAGCTACGTCGTCGCGCACAGCGCCTCCGCCATCGGCCGCGCGCTGTCCCTCTCGTCAACCGCCGTCGGCGCCACCGTGCTCTCGCTGGCCACGACGCTGCCCGAGAAGGTGGTCGCCGTGCTCGGCGGGGTGCGCCGGCAGCCGGGGATCCTGGTGGCCAACACGGTCGGGTCGAATATCTTCCTGGTGACGCTGTGCGCGGGGGTGTTGTTCTTGGGTGGGGATGGGGAGGTGTTGGGGAGGGGGTTGACGGGGTTTGAGGTGGGTGCGGTGTGGGTGGGTGCGGTGGTGGTTTTGGGGGTGGTGGTATTTGGGGGGAGGCGGTGGATGGGGTGGGTGATGCTGGCGGGGTATGTGGGGTTTTTGGGGGTGGAGGTTTGGATGGGGAGGAGGGTTGATGATGATGATTAGGGGAGGGTTGGTGGTGAGGTTAGTTACTGTGCAGAGCACCGAGGTGGTTTGGGTAGATGGGTTGAGAGATCCCTTCATCAACAGGGCTGAGCGAGAGTTGGATACCTGTCCAGGGTTCGGGTTCAATGTCTGAGTGGGTGATCGCCCATTCTCCAGACGGCTGCCCTGAGGTGCCTGAGTGCCCAGAAATGGAAGCATGCACTGCGAACCACTGGCGCCCGATTACCCCGTCATTTTAGCACGTTTTTGACGGCAGGGCGGCGAATGAGACAGGTTGCAATTAGCGGCAGGCATCCACTACCGGCGCCCGGCTAACCACGTCATCAGTCCAACCGGACAATAAGGCTTTCCTTCCTCAGCAGAATCCCTCGATTCGGCTTCTTCCTCGTCATGTCTCGGAGCAATCCCCGACACCTTGTCCGCCACCAAAACCTAACACCCCTTATGTCGCTACTAGAGCTCGAAAGCCGACAGGCGGTGTGAAGCTGCCTGTGCTTGATCGTTGGTGCGACTACCGAAGTAGTTACCTCGGTACCGGGATAGGTACGAAGTACTGAAGCAGTTGCCACAAGACAGAGTACAGATCTGTAAGTCCATCCCCGCAACACGAATGAATTCACGTTCCTTTCTTCCGTTCTTAACAACCAGTCATGCGCGAGACATCCAACCCCCTTCTCTCTCTCCCAATCCAACTAACCCCCCCAGGAGCCTCTCCACAGGCCACCGTGCAACCACCATGACCACCACCACCACCACCACCGCCCACCACACCCTCCTCACCCCCTCCTGCCGCCTCGCCCCAGTCCCCTCACCCCAACCCACCGCGGGCCTCGAAGGCATCCCCCCGCTGCACGCCCAATTCTTCTACGCCTCGCCCATCCCGATCGACGACCCCCTCTCAGCCGCGACCATCGCGGGCTCGGCCGACGCGCGGCCCTCCAAGCTCCCGCTGCGGCCCTTCGCCGCCGCCGACAACGCCGCGCTCGAGCGCGCCTGGCTCGGCCTCGCCTCCGACCGCGACCGCCGCAACCACGCCCACGCCTGTCGCCGCGACCGCGACGGCGACCGCAGCCCCAGCCCGGCCCTGTCGCGCGAGAATGCAGAGAAGCTCGGTGCGATTGTGGCGGGGCTGGCGGTGAAGCATAGGGAGAAGCATGATCGCGAGGGGCAGGCCGCGGGGCCGGTTGCGGCTGCTGTTGTTGTGGGTGGTGGGGACGGGGATGCGGGGGTTGAGCCCGGGGGTGGCGGGGTGCCGGTTTGCTGTGGGGAGCTGGCGATTGACGCGTCGGCGGAGTTGAGGCGGGAGTTTTGTGCGGTTACGAGGCGGAGGCAGCAGGTGTTGGATCATGATCGTGTGTTGGAGGGCGTGATGGCGCAGTTGGCGAGGTTGAGGATGGACGCGGATTCGGCGAGGCCAGCTGCGCACGAGGTTGCGTGGGCTCTGGGCTCCAGCCCGGCGCTGCAGGTTGGGAGTCTGGGGGCCAGGTCGCCGACACCGCCCGTCGATGGTACCCCGCTGGCGTCCAGTCTGCCGGCTGGGGGGTTCATTCCTACCCGACCGCCGGTATTGGATGATGGCATCTCGGGGAAGCCGTTCGTGCGGGTGGAATCGACACCGAGGTCCACTCGGTCGTCTGGCGTGGGCACGCCGGATGATAAGGCGGCGGCGAGGAACGTGCTTCGGGGTAGGGCCAGAGGCGACAGCCGAGCATCTGCGCGTGGACGGCCAACCACCGCCGAACGGCTGGAGGACTCGGTCGAGGTGCCGGTGGGCATCTCGAGGCTGCACATGGTCTCGCTCCCAGTGCTCCAGATGAAACCGATCTACTGGTCTCCTGTCAATGATATCGCCACTGTCTTGAGAGCAACTTGGTTCTACAGGTAAGCACGTTAATGGCTAATCCTCAGATGCTCAGGTTAATCTATTTCATAGAGACACCATGGTTCCTGTGGAGCCCAGCGTTGCAAACCAACTAGAGGCTGGTTACCGCGAGCTTCGACCGTGGACAGAGACATGGAGCGATGAGCTGAGATCTGCGCTCGACGTCGGCCCCCTTGGGGAGGAGAAGGTCTCCCACCGTTTGTGGCCTGAGGTTACCGACAAGCGGCAGAAGGGCAAAGACGGTCTACCCCCGGAGCCGCCAATATCTACCGACCCGTTTTGCGCTGCCAGGTGTTTCCGTGGGGAGGCTGCCACCGAGGGATCGCTAGAGCCAGTCCACTCCGAGGAAGACACCGCGCTCACGCCTCCCGAGTCCAGGATGTACTCGAGGTCCTATGTCGTTTACAAAGATGGATCGGCCGCGTTTCTACTAAAACCTAGCCAAAAGCCGTCGGCTTATTACGGCCGAAAGCCTATTTCTAAGATCATGAAGGGCATAACCGTGGGGCTGCCTGTCGTTCGTGGATTTGACCGGGCGGCCTGGGAACGGGTGAACGACAAGGGGGCGGCTTCGCGCAACAAGGGCACGTCGCCTGTGACCCCAGCGGCGGAGCTGCGCCAGACTGCTGAAGCGGGCGGTTGTCCAGGATGCCAGGCGGACAAAGACCGGGGCCAGGTTACCGACCTCGTTCTTATTGCTCACGGCATTGGCCAGAAGCTATCCGAGCGTGTCGAGAGCTTCCACTTTACACATGCGGTCAACGCTTTCCGAAGAGATATCAACATCGAACTTGACACCCCGAGCGTTAAATCTGTCCTTCGGCCAGATCAAAACGGGATAATGGTGTTGCCCGTAAACTGGCGCCACCTCCTGAGTTTCGATGGCAACAACCCCGCCAGTGAAGAGGATAAATCAGCCTACTCTCCCGACGGCTTCACCCTAAAAGACATCGAGCCGCCCACAATCCCCGCCGTGCGGAGTATGATTTCGGACGTCATGTTCGACATCCCGTACTACATGTCCCACCTCAAAACCAAGATGATAGCCGCTCTCGTCGGCGAGGCCAACCGCGTCTATCGCCTCTGGTGCACCAACAACCCAGGCTTCTCTGAAAAGGGACGTGTCCACCTCATCGCGCACTCCCTCGGCAGCGCCATGGCCATCGAAGTCCTCTCCAAGCAACCCACCCGTGTTCCCCGACCGCTGGACCTCTCCACCCCAGGCCCGGACACGCGCTTCTTCGAGTTCGACACCACCAACCTCTTCCTGCTGGGCAGCCCGGCCGGCTTTTTCCTCCTCCTCGACCGCGGCGGCCTAGTGCCGCGGCGTGGCCGCCTCAAACCAGGTGCCGAAGTCGCCGACACGGTGGCCAAGGACGTAGTCGCCGACGTGGGTGTGTTCGGCTGCGTCGCCGTCGACAACATCTACAACATCCTCGCCAAGGAAGACCCCATCGCCTACCTCCTCAACGGCGCCATCGACCCCGTCTACGCGGCCGGCCTCAAAGTCGCCTACGTCCCCAGCATCAGCACCTCCTTCTTCAAATCCGTCGGCGGCGCCGTCCTCCGCGGCCTAACCGGCTCGGGAGGCACCGCCACCGGCACAACCAGCACCACCACCACCGACGGCAGCAACAACCCCCACGTGGCGAAGCCGCCCCCCTTCGCGCGACTACCATCCCAGCTCGAGCTCGAGGTGCACGACTTCACGCGCGAGGAGGTCGCCGAGCGCAAGGCCTTTTTGCTCAACGACAACGGCCAGCTCGACTACTACCTGCGCTCGGGCGGCGGCCCGCTCGAGATGCAGTACCTCAACATGCTGTCCGCCCACACCAGCTACTGGACCAACCAGGACCTGATCCGCCTGCTGTGCGTTGAGATTGGGCGCGTGCCCGGGCGCGCGCATGCGCTGCCGTCGATGCGGGCGGTTAAAGTGAAAGGGCGGTTTGGGGGGCAGCTTTGAGTGGGTTTGGTTGGGTTGGGTTGGGTTGGGTTGGGTTGGGTGTGGTGCTGTGTGGTGGGGTGGGCTTGGGGAGGGAGAGTGGGGTTGTGGGTTGGTTGCGTGGTTTGGTTTTGGCTTGGTCGCCTTGGTGGGAGTTGGTAGGTAGTTATTGTTAGCACGGCGTTGGGATTTATGTGTGGTACGGGTTCGGATTTTGGGAGTGGTGTTTAGGGAGGAGGATTTTGCCGCGGCGATGTTCCGGCCGGGCGTATTGATTATCATACTAGACTCCTCTTTATTAATAGATACCCTTGGGATAGAAGACTAGATCATAGCCGAGGAGTATTTTTGGTTTCTACGTCCTATTCATAAGGAGCCGCTTCTATCTCCGTGGCCTTTTTCATTCGGTTGTGTGATGCCGCCATCCCGGTACTGCACGGCACGTCGACTACCCCCCCACCCTCAGCCATCGTTATCCAGCGCCATCAACTCGGCCTCGTCATCATCATCCATCTCATAATCGCTGTCCCGCCCGTTCCGCATCAGCGCCCGGCCAGCCGGCACGGGGTTCAGCTCCCTCTCCTGCTGCGCCTGCAGCTCCTTGATGCGGTCCTCGTCCATCTTCTCCTGGTGCTTGCCCAGGTCGTCCATGCTCCAGGTGCTGATGCCCTCCTGGTCCTTGGCGCGGAAGGGCTGGGCCATGGTGCGGAGGAAGCGGCGGGCGCTGCTGACGGCCATGTCGGTGCTCAGGTTGACGTCGGCGTCGAGCAGGGCCTGGTTGATCCACTTGGGCAGCTGGGCGCGCTTCTTCTGGAAGCGGCGGTCGGCGAGCACCATGAGCCCGTAGTCGTCCTTGCCGCGGAGCACGCGGCCCAGGCACTGGGCGGCGTGCCGCATGGCGTCGAAGGAGAGGAAGTCGTTCTCGCGGATCCGGTACGTCTCGCGCAGGAACTCGAGCCGCGCCTTGAGGATCCGCGACTCGGTGTACTGGAAGGGTACCCCGATGCACAGCACCGTGCGCCCGTACTGGTGGTCGAAGTCGATGCCCTCCGAGACCTTGCCGCGCGCGACGCAGAGGAGCACGGCGCCGCGCCCGTTGCAGCACGCCGTGCGGTACGTCTCGAGCGCGAGCGACGTCTCCTGCGCGTCGGGCGTCTCGACCAGGATGAGCTTGTATTTCCAGACCTCGTCCAGGATGCCCATGCCCTGCCACATGCTGATGATGGACTCCATGTAGAGGTACGAGGGGAAGAACACGACCAGGCCGTCGGGCGTGATCTTGGCGAACTCGGTCAGGAGGCTGCCGTAGTTCCGCACGACGCTGGGCTCGTTGCGGACCTGGAAGCTGGTGGATATCGATGCCTGATCGCTTCCTCGAGTGACGATCATGGGCAAGAAGGACCGCCTAGCTAGCGTCATGCTATACGACTCCTGGACGACGGTGGGGAAGTCGAGCATCTTGGGGTACATCTCCAGCGGCGACATTGTCCCCGAGGTTATGACAACGGAGCTGAAGCGGTCAAACACGGGCTTGATGGCGATGGCGGCATCCAAGCAGGTGAAATGGAGGACCGGGTTGGGCACCTCTGCCGTGTCGGACTCAAACGGCTCTAGGATGAGAAGGAAGCCCTTCTCGTAGGTTGCCACAAGGGTCGCGAATGTGGCGACTTCTTGTAGCGGTTGATAATCTTCGATGTTTGTGAGCTCTAGTGTCCTTACCAGCGAAGTCAACCGCTCCGCGCAAAACCGCAGAGGTTTCTTCTCAATGAAGGTGTGCTCTCGGAGATGTGACAGGAAGGAGGGCGGTGTTTCCGATATCACCTGGCGGACTTTCATCCTCGTCTAGGACAGTCAACACAACACATCCGGGGACCTGACGACCTTCCATAGAATCACTGACCTTGAGATACTCGATGAACCTCCTGAGAAACGCGACAAAGTGCTCCGCCCTCCTGATATTGCCGGGCACGGCCTCCTTGAGCAGGTCATCGGGGAGAGCTAGGTCAAGCAGTCAGCGTAAAGCAATTGGCCCACAAGTGACGTTGAGACCTACTAGGGTTCGCCATGAAGGAGTCTTCCTGGTGACCGTCGTCGGCGCCCCTGAGCCCTTCCACGAGCTTCTCGTACTCATCCTGTAACTTTTGCTGATCCGAGTCCCTCATCTCGTTGATCTTATTTTCCAGGTTTTGGGCGCCTCGTGTAGCTCTCCTTAGCGAGTCGTCCGTGATGTCTGTGCTTAGAGACTCGATGCAGACGTTGTCGATATTGTGGGCTTCGTCAAAGACGACGATGCAGTCTTTTGATAGGTCCTTGGAGACGCGCTCGGCAATCTTGGGATCGAGGAGATAGTGGTACGAGTAGATGATGACGTTACAGTATTGCATCTACAATACCATCAGTACGTAGCGTCAACCGGAGCGGGAGCAAAACACACCATCCGTCGGGCAGTGAAGTAAGGGCACTGCTTGTGTTCCTCGCCGTATCGCAAGAGGCCGTCCAACGTCCAGACGCCATTGGGTACGAGGTTGTGAGATTCGAGGAGATCAAGATTCTAGTGAGGAAGTTAGCATATGTGGTAAGTCATGGGTCGAGATGTACAGGTACTCACGTCGTGGTAGACGCAAACCTCGACATCCTCCCCCTTTTCCTTCTTCTCCTTGACGAAGCCCGCCGTGAGGCTGCGGCACCGTGCATCAACGACGTTACCACTCTTCTCCCGTCTTACGGACGGGTGTAGACAAAGATTCTTGCGACTGGTGAGGCCTAGCCCTCGGAACTCCTCTTCGTGCCCAAGCCGTTCAGTACGGAATTTCATCAAAGCCTTCAGCTCGACCAGCGCCTTTTCGATCTCGGACATTGTTCCTAGGAAGGCAGTTAGTCATAGGCTGGGAATTTCATAATTTGTCGAAGTGTCGGTTGCATACGAGAGCAGTATATCAGCTTGCGGTGTGACGGATAGTACTGCTGGTATGCCACGATGAGCGACAGCAGGGTGACGGTCTTGCCTGTGCCCGAAGGCATCTCCAACACGCAGTTTCCCCCGGCATCGAGAGTTTCTAAAGCATGTCAACTACTGACCAGGCACTAATTGTTTATTTTTCTTTCTTGGTGCTCACTTTTCAAGTCCACCATGTAGCTAGGACAGAGCAACATCAAGGTCAGCCAAATTCACAGCACCACGGCGACACCATGGCCGGGCTCAAACGTACGCATATTGTTCTAGCACCGTGTCAGCAATACGACATGGTAATACAGCCTAGCTTGACCGTCTAATGGAGCAACTTGCCTGGGTAAATGCGTGGGTAGGGGAAAAGAACGGGCAGGTCGCTGTCGCCATGTTAACCATAGGGAACGCGTTCATGTTGTTTGGGATGGATGGCCGTACTCGATGTTGAACTCCATTTTGGCCGTCTATTTGATGAACGAACGACTTGATAAAAGCCACAAGCGATATTCTATCGCCGAACCAGGGCGCCTTAATCCGGTCTTTTCCCGACCTTGGTCATTCGCACTCGTTTTGCGGTGAGATAGTTCCTCCCTTTGTTTTACCGCCCCGAGACTTGAATTTTAATGTAGGTTGCACAGTGGGTCTTTTTTACCCAACTACGACCTCTCTGTTAAATAAAACGTTATGAGAAATCGCCTTGATGAGTCGCGAAAACAATAATCACGGTCGATGGTTGAAGTTGGAGATCACGTGGAGGTTGCTGCCTGCAATTGCGACTTTGAGGTCCAAGATGGGTCCAAGCTTTGTTGAAATTCGGTGGTCTGTCAACACCGAGGTGAGCAGCGAACGTCAAGTCTTGGCGCTCGCAGAGACCACCGGCAAATGCTCTGTGCTCCTCCCCGACTTCTTTCTCTCAAAACAAACATTAAAATTGGCTTTTCGTGCTCAACCAAAAACCATCAACAAACGGTTCAAACCGTTGCGTCTCGTTGCGTCTCGTTGCGTCTTGTTGCGTTCTTACTCTGCAGCCATGGCACGCGGGACGCGAGGATGCTTGCTCTCATGCAACGCGTGCTTCTGGTCGGCGACTATCTAATTGAGACAGAGTCGCGGTCGCCTATCACAGCGCGTTCGGGCTTCTCTTCTGCTATCACACATGGCCGATGCAGTGGGTAAGTCGACGGCAATTCCGATCCGCCCCTCTTGGCTTGGTCGACCAACCACGCTCCAGCTCCGATACTTTGCTTCCCGCCCCGGACGGTGTGTTGCAACACCGGCGGGACCTGCTGCAAGTTGTCTCGCTTCTGACCGCGGAAACCTTCTAGATGTTCCATGCAATCCACCATTACGAAGGACATACGGCCCATTGATTATCCCGCCCCGCGTTGCACCAGCGCTCGAAATCCGGGCTGGCCAAGGGCCATTTTTGCGCGGGCAATGGTCGCGGGCAGGGTCGCGGGGGAGGGTCGCGGGCATGTGCAACCAAAAGACGGCGAGAGAGGGAGACGAGCAGCGGCAATACCGGATGCCGACCACACCCTAATCATATGCGGGTAGCATCGCGCCCGTCGTGCCCCGGCCCTATGCCCACCAGACCGACCCCGTCGACCTATCCGCTCCTGCGCCCGTTGCGCCGTCGACTGTTGTCCGGTTCCGGGGCAGATCCCCCACGTGGTTGAACGGTCGCCCTGTCTGCCCGCGTCCCGACCCCGCGGCAACGACCCCTGGGGGGGCGACCTACGCTACATTGACCGCGTCGGCAGTAACAGCTAGCCAACAGCTGAATGACGGCCCCGGCGGAGTGTTCCCCAGATTCGTTTCGTTTCAAACGCATCTGTTTTTAGCACGCCTCGCTGAGCTATCTCCACCGACGGGAGTCTGTCTTGCGTGTGTCTCCGCAGCCAACGGCGGATTCCCTTCGAGGATCGCTTGTTTCAAAACATGCCGAGCAAGGCGTTACCCGTTCCTGGCAGCAAGACTCGAATCCCACACACCCCCGCCCACGCCCCTCTCCAACTGGCCAGCCCGCCGATGTCCACGCCGCCGACCTGCATACGGTGTGTTACCTCAAACACCACAAATCACTTCGAGATGGTGGTGTCCATTTCATTTCCAGCCCCTCGTATGAGGGCGTCAGACTGGAAGTCTGACCTGCCGGTCGGGGATATCACTGGCCGGAAGGGGGTTTCAGCGGGTTGCGACAAGCAGGCTGACGGCGCGGAGCATGCATGGAAGGTTTCCAGAAGACTCTCCCCAAGACGCAACGGACAGACGCAACGGACAAACGCAGGGGTGCGGCTGAGAAGCTGGAGAGGCGAGATCTGGCTGGCTCGGTGATCCCGTGCTCCCCATCTTGATAACTCATCGGTACGTAATTCTCGCCCGTTGCCGTGGCGTCAGGGGGAAGATCCGCGGATCCGATAGGTCTCTTGCCTGTCTCGGCCCCAATATCCCATCGTGATCAATATTTCGTCATTTTCCACCCGAGCCTTGGAAGGGAGAGTCGGGCGATAGGAAGGGCTCGATCCTACTACGACGCTCCCACGGGCAGACCGACCGATCAAGCAGTATCACACTCACTGTTCAGATCCGACGCTGAGCGGATGCGGGACACTCCCACGTCCGGCATGGAGAAGCAGGGACAGGTCCTTCCCGCTCAGGGTAAACGAGAACGAGCATAAGACTTTAACCTTTTTTCAGTATACGATATTGTGAGGTTGGGGGCGAGAGGCTGCACCTCAGCTCACTCAACACAGCCCGCACTTCCACACCGGAATCCGAGCCCTCCCATTCGTCAGGCACATCTTCCCCGGGTAGGCTGCGCTTGTTGGCGGTTGTTTAAGCCACAGTGCCCTTGCACTTCTTTGCAGATTAGCCGCAGGCACCGAGTTAACCAACTTTGGTGCGGGGTGGGGGGAGGGGGCGACTGCGAAGGTGGGCAACGGGTACAAGTGGGCAAAATACGCCCACCCATTGGGCCGTTGCGCGAGATCGACCACATCCCGGCTGCGGGCGCTGCCACGCGAGGATCGGAGCCAGGGGACTTTGGCCCTCAATGCCGGCCCCCACCTGCCCTTTTCCCTTGTCGCCCTTGCTCGAGCCTTGGTCCTCTGGAGCAGTGTGGGTGAGAGCAGCCACACCAGGCAGCCAGATTTTGGCATCGGGCTGTGCGCTCTGTCGATATCTGAAACAATCCCGAATGCGGGGGAACTCGGCGCAGTCGGATCCGATCTAGATTTTCCCCACCACTTGCTCTCGACTTCCCTCCCTCCCGATTCAGCCCGAGTAAAACCTGGTGTTGGTCGATACTCGGCGCCGTTGGGGAGCCCATCTCCCGACGGAGACGGCTTCTGCACATGGTAGCGGCCGGGACTTGATTCTGCGGACAAAAATAGACTCGTCACACTGTTTCGTTTTGACATCATGCCCTTGGCTCGCTGCTTGATTTTAGTCAGGTGTGTGAACATCCCTACTGCACTCGGAACCGGCGACACCGGTCACGCCCCGCGTTGTTGGTGCTTGGTTGTCGGTGTTGGCAGCAACAATGTCTCGATTTCTCTTGCCCGGTCTCACGATCTTCAGCTGGACAGCGTAAAAACCATATCACCAACCTCCAAACTCAAAACAACATGACTGCATGAGGGGCTGAGGCGGGGGCCGCAACTAATGCCGAACCAAGATACATTGCCAAGGGGAAGGGCTCCTTCTCGATGAAGAAAAATAAAAACGCCACATGGCTTGACATGGCTTGAGTTGCTGACAGAGATCCCGACTGTACCCACGAGGCTGCCGGCCATTCTCGTGAGTTTTGGTGC
Organism: Chaetomium fimeti; assembly: GCF_033439085.1. Taxonomy (NCBI): domain Eukaryota; kingdom Fungi; phylum Ascomycota; class Sordariomycetes; order Sordariales; family Chaetomiaceae; genus Chaetomium; species Chaetomium fimeti. The sequence continues at coordinate 1,557,566 of NW_026944334.1, forward strand.
TGCGTGTCTCATTCATCAACCCACCCTCGTCGACGGGGGGGGCAAAAGGGAACGGTTGGATCGGGGGGGGGGAGGGGGTGCGGAGGCAGAATGTCTGTGCTGTGCTGGGAAACGGACACCCAGGGGCAGGCACCAACAGAACCAACAAGAGTTGGGCCGTGCTGGCGGGCCGCCGGTCTTTAGCGAGCGTGCGTGCATGTGCTGATCATGAGGCTGGCTGGCTGGCCCTGTCTGTCCGAGAGACGGAGAGGGAACGGGTAGTGGAGATCAGATGCTGCAGTGCGCATGTGGCTTGACGAGGCGAATGGGTTAAACTTCCCGACTGGGCGTTCGTCGGCCGCAAACACTGTGTGTGGTGAGTTGCACAGTCAGTTGCTCACTACCTAACTAGCGAGCGAGAGAGGGAAACAACCGAGAGTCGCTCGCACTGGTTGTTCACGTCATCAAGCACCCTCCATCCCAGATCGTATGGCTCAATCAGCACCATCGGCTCGGATCAGCACTGCATGTTATGGCCAATTCGAGGAAGGGAAAAAGTGAAGAAGCTAATTCCTCACGTGTAACCGTATCTTTGGGGTTGGAGTCCGCGATGTTTCATGAAACAACCTGAGAGTTCATCACATCGTCAGCCACATCTTGGCTGACTCGCACGGAAAACGGAAATAGCTTCGGGCTTTGGGTTGTCCAAGTTGGTGGTATCGGTGGGAGTGCTGGTGGGGATCTGGCAGTGGCCTGGATAGCCGCCCTCCAATCACCATTCAAATCTATATTTGGGCAAAATCCGCTCACTGTGGGCCCCTGGCATCCCGATGTTACCCTTTCCTCCATTTTGCCCTTCACCCCTCCCCCGATTTGGGAATAGGGACTGTTTTAGCGTGAGATAAACGCGATGAGGAGCCGTCCCAACTGGGAAGGAGCTTCAACTCTTGATGGCGCAATCCAGATTCTTGGTCGGCTGTTTCATCTTCACGCTACGAGCCTAGCTCCCGCCTGGTCCGTGTGCGCAGTCGGCGGATATTTGCCCAACCTGATGAGATGCTGCGCTGCGCTTCACTCGCTTCTGACGATCGGTCCCCCACACCCCCCTCAGGACGTTTCCAAGTGGCTGTGCTCGATCTTCCAAAGAGGGGTAAATACCTGAGTACAAGCCTCCATCCAAGGACACAAAATTGATGCCTTGGGTACGTGGGGTCGTGTGGTAGTGCAGAGTTGCAGCTCGCATGCTCGGGCAGTGGGCATCAGTATCATCGCCGATTAATCAAACCAGCTTGCCGGTCTTTTCAGAATGGTCGGGGAATTGGGTTCTCCGGTATTTTCCAATGTGCGCGTGGCAAGGAGGGGTCTTTCGTCTCGTACGTTTCGTGGGGGCCGAAATCACATCCATGGTGAAAAATTGTCACCGAGAAGGCTGTTGGTGATGAGTCCGCTTGATAATTGCGACGGCTCGCGCCGGCTGTCCCAAGCGTCCAATCTCGTTGGAGATACCAACTATTGTTGGGCCAAGTGCTGACCTCACCCATCACCAACAGCGCTCGCCCAATTGAGGGGATGAACTGCCAAAAGGGTGGTCAGAATGTCATAATGTCTCGGACGCCTGAGTCAGGTGTAATTTTCCGTCCCAATTCGGGCATTGTTGGCGCGGATAAGCGAGCGCTCCCGAAAACATCATCGCTTGCTGCTCACGTTTGTGACCAGATGCGGACCTGCAGGCTTTGCACGTGTGAGCGGGCACCGATGAATCCTGGAGCAGCAAGAGGTGGATCTCGAGAGTCGCTTTGGACACCAACCGTTGCAGTGCTGCGACCATGTGAGGTGCCCTTGTTCGCGTCTCCGCGCAGTATTTCTTGGGCCAATTTTGGGAGAATCCTCTTGGTGCAACGTCTTTCTCTCTCCCTTGGGGTTGCATCGACCAACCGGCCCTCGTTCCTGGAAACACTGCATGCCGATGGAATGCCGCGCGCGGTGAAGGATTTAAGGTGCTGAGGCGCAGCGAGGCACTGATTGATACCTCGATAGGGAACTGGAAAGGGAAGTCTTGTTGATGTACACTAACGGGCGACTACCTATCCAAGAGAGTATTGATATCCTCCTGCTTTCCAAAAAACGAGTAAAGATGACGCAAGATTGTTAATTGAGCGTCTCGACCTCGGTGCACTCTTATGTACACAACACAAAGTCGCACTCGGTTTTTCCCTCTCAGGGATCTGGGGGTGGAAACGAACCTCCATCTGCTTGGCGTTTGGTTCGTGCGCCGAACCGGGGAAGTGGGGCGAGCACGATCAAAGTGGGGGCTCAAGATCCTCGCATGGTGGGGAGTTCAGTCGAAACGGGCGTGAGGTACGGGATACGCACATGTGCTTATACAGTACCTCAAGTATACGAGCAAAAATACTATCTTGATACGAAGCAGTTCTAGGAATCGAGACTCTTGTTATGTAGATATTTTTATCAGTGTTAAAGGTAGAAAGAAATCGGTACTTCGAACTGCAGATTCTCCAAGGGAATCGGCCGAAGGCACTGACCACCTCCGGCCCTGCCAAGAAAAGTGCCCCGGTGGCTCGGGTTGTGCAAGTCTCGCTCGCTGCCGTCCGGAGGCATGCCTCCGGCGGGAATGGCGGTTCCCAGCGGGAAGTCACTTCAACAAAGTTGACCAAGCCACCAGCGGCAGTGTCCCCCTACACTAGATGCTAGAATGTATGCACTTACCGTATCAACGGTCGAATTTCACTGATGCCTGTTCTCCCGTCTCTGGCTTTTTTCCAGACACCCCTCAAAATGTGTAGGTGGCTTGTCCCTGATTAAGCAGTTCGTGATCGAACCGTGGGGGATTCCAAATGTTTCAAGCTTGAGTGTCGTGCATGAAGATTGCCCATTTTTGGAATTCGTCGATTCAGCACCCTCGCACAGCCGAACGCTGATTCCTTTCAACATCAACCGAGTCGGAGCCGGTCCCGGAGCTGGATAAGGCGGCCACTCACCATCGATCAACTCTCCCGTTCAGCCCAGCAACACCTGGTCCTCCAGCTTGGCAGTTCAGGGCCCGGCACAGCAGGCCATGCTCCACCCCAGGATTTTAAGTGTGCAGTGCCGCACAAAGCCCTGCGGACGCCAGAAAATGCCGTGTTTCAGATTCAGAGCGATATATTCAGCTTTTTTGGGAATCCGTCCGACTCCAGAGTCCCGTATCACGATCATGGCTGACTGTCTTTCTGTTTTTGGTAGCTGGGCAGCTGATGCCAGGTGTGAGGACTGTGGCAGAGGGCCGCCGGTGGGTTTCCAGCCTGAGGTTGGTTGCAATTTTCCATGGCGGAGACGTCGACATACTAGTGAGGTCGTGCAAATGAACTCTCCGATTTGTGGAATGTCTGTGAACAGCTCGTCTCGGCAAATTCGTCTGCCATCAGCTCGAGCTCGCATTGTGGTAAGATAGCGCTCGCCAATCTGACGTAGCGGGCTCGGAAAGTCGCTGCCTGGGCGAGCGCTGGACCATCTCGAGGCTGTGGAGGTCCCTTACCCAGGTGGGGCTTACTCCCATCGCACAATTTGGAGCGGATGGAGAGTTGTCATTGGCTCACCATGCTTTCGCAACAAGGAATTGGGTCCGAAAGCCCATCAGCGCCCATCCCAGCGCCGAGTCCGCGTGGCCGGACGGCGAGAGCACAATGGAACGAACGAGCGACATGGTGTTCAGGAGCGGGAGGGGCCCATGTCCCGATGGCCAACGGCGCGCGTTCGTTCCTGAGCTCTGTCCAGGAACAAGCCAGGGCCGGACGGGAACGGCGGGCCAAACGGCACCGAAGCAGGGCCTAGCGTCTCCGCAGTGGATACTGCAGCGAGCCCATGTGCGCAGTGGCAACGCCTGGTCAGTGCTGCAGAATGGGCACCCGTGGACAAGCCTTCCAGGTTCGGTTCCATTGTAAAGAAACTCAAATGGATTGCTGGGGCCAACCTAAAATTACAATTAATTGATAGCAAAAAAAGAGCCGATAACCAAGCACCATGCATTGCATGATGAGCACTTGCAATCCGACAAGCGGCCGCAGTCCACAAATGGCAGCAGGCCCAACACGCAGCAACCGACCTCCAACGTAAACCTAGCAAATCAAATGCGGAGTGAGCGAGTGATGGGCTGGTGGGGCAGTTCTCGCATCCCCGCCCGATCTGTCCCTGCCAGATTCCACAATCATCCATCATCCATCACCGCTCCCGTCAGCTCTCTTCCTCGCAGTGATGAGGATGAGAGGTGGCCATCGCATCAACCAAAAACGGAAAAGCTACTTTTAGTGAGGGGAAGAAAGTCTCTCTCAGCAAAGTTTTGCGCAATGGATGGCAGGGACGACCCGCTGCCCGCGTTTGGAATCTGGAATTTTACCACCGAAGATCACCCTGGCCATCGGGGCCAAGCAGGAAAGGTCCAATCCATGGTGGGGGCCAATAATCCACAGAGGGAGGGACAATCCGGCAACCTCACCATGCATCCGCTAGCGAGCAAATATTCTGGTACCCAAGAAGTCCCCCCTCACTTTGTCCTCCGCCGCGCTCCTCCTTGGGAAGAGCTCTCATCCCTGACGGAGACCAGTTCGCATCATCCCACCGGAACTCCTTCGTGGTTTCAGTAACTACCGAGATTCCCGAACTTCCCTTCCTTGTTAGAAGTCATCGGGCGGCATTGATGGATCATGGCGTCCTTTGCTCCCTCCGAGTCACAGTGAGGGAATCGCACATGAGACACCATGGGGGATCTTGATCTTGAGTCCTTGACTCTGAAGAATAACCCGATCCGCGCTAGTGAAGAAAACGCCCCGATCGAGTCCGGCGGCGAAGCCACTCACAAGCGCGACCGGTAGGCGCAAGCGCTCGCCTCCCCCACACCTTTCGAGACGATGCTACATAGTACAGGAGCGGTACCCTGGACCCCATCGTCGATTACATGTCCGGGTCCGTACCGGGTGTGTGCCTGCGCTGCGCGGCCGCCTGGACAGGTGCAGCCAACCGCAGAGGTGGCCCTGGTTCCCTTCTCTCGACCTCATTCTTGGGACGCCTACCGCCGGGACGGTTGAAGGCCAGGCCAGCATGGGCCGACCTGCGCGCAGCAACACTGAGACTCCAGGCTACGGAGCGTCCGCCGTTATGCTTTGCCCTTCAACCGTTTTTCGGCACATCATAGGACCTGTGATGCCGACGGGCCCGTCCCTTAGCTTCAGGCCCGTCTGAATGCCGCTGCGCTCCCGAGGGCCCTGCAGCGGGCTCCTATGCTCACCCTCAGTCGCCGAAATGCTCCGCCAGAAGCCCGAACCAAAGCCCATCGTTACGCTGGAGTTGCAGCGTTCGCTCCTGGGTGGTGCAGCTGGCATCAGTGTGACTGGTCAGCGGTCCCCTGCCAACGGACCCCGCAGACTGACCAAAACCTCGACGGTATGTACATCTGTACCTTTTGAGAGTCTTGCCCAGGAGGGGGCTTCGCTGGGGGGGTAGTGCCCCACCAAAGCTGGAAACGGGATCCAACAGCACGAGCAAGGGTGCTGCGCAGGGGCTCACTTCCCTACCCTGGCTACTTTTAGACTACCCCTGCTCCTCTTGAGACAGACTGCTCCCAACATGGTGTAGCGTTTCTATTTTCCTGAAATCACCTTTTTTGTCCGAGGGGCCTCTCTCAACACACCCCCCCTTTGACTTTCCGGTGCCCCAGCCACACCTCTCTGAGCCCCCAACATCTCGCACTAACCGCATCGCGGGGGCTGCCGGCGCCCTGTTCGACCATATCCTTCCCCATCGGGCTGGTGTCCGCCAGCCTTGTCCGCATCACTTCTCCAGAGCAGGGTTGGTGCTGACCCAGGTCCCACCGGTTGCACCCCCCATGGCAACCACAAACCCTGGTCCTGGTCGCCGTCCTGCTTCGCTAGCTGCGCACCCCTGTTCCCGGTCAGGACTGAGTTCCCAAGATGCATCTCCTCTAGCCCCCAGCTCTCGAAGAGCGGGAACGCGTCTGGAGATACCATTATTAGCCAGGCAGAAATCTCGTTCGTTTACAAATCTTATAAGAAACCCCCGGCCGTCTGCCTTGTCAAACACACCCATCCTTTCGCTCCAACAGCTTGCCGCACAATCATCTCAAGTTGCGACGCCAGGTTCTTCCTCTTGACTAGTGCTTCGCATTCAACTGAAAGGCTCCCAACGACCACTCTGCCGGCCATCTATATCTGGCCTGCCCCCCTTCCTGCTCCGGTGACCTACCTCGACGCGGTTGACAATCAATCGGACTCCAGCAAACATCGACGGCACTCTTACGCCGCCAGCCTTTCTTACCCCCCTGTCTTGTACCGGGCCACTTGCCCCTTCGCCCAAATAAATAAGCCGGGCCTCCCCGAGCACCACAATATTCACAATGGAGCACACCCCGCCGCCCGCCCTCACCAGGTCGCCCTCGTCCCCAGCGAATACTTACTGCCCCTCCGAGAGGTCCTCGCTTGACTACCCCTCGCCGGGCCTGGTGGAACAGCAATACAAGATCTCTACGATATACGGAGACCAGTCCTGCGTGACCCCGCCCATGGACCCTGAGCTCTCCCTCCCGCCCCTGGACTCGATGGGCCACCCGGATTGGAACACCACGACCGTCATCCACCCCATCTCCTCCGCCTCCAGCATGCCCAGCATCCTGTCCGGGGACTACGACACCTTCGGGAGCTACCAGTACAGCCATGATGTCTACCAGACACACCCGACGAGCCACCCGCCCTCGATCCACGCCTCCACTCCTCCGCCGACCGGCTCTGCCCCTAGGTCTCCGGCGCCGATGAGGACGCCATACACGCCCGCCACCTCGGTCCCCGCTCCCATGACTCCGCGGGTCAAGATGGAGGGCACTTCGGACTACAGCCAGAGCACGGATGCGTCGCACTACCCTTCGCCGAGGTCGATCCACACCTCTTACACTTCGGACAACGGCCCGTACACCGGCAGCACCTCAACCGGGTACCTGTCCGACAGCGGGTCGACAGCCTGGCACAAGCCCGAGTACCAGCCGATGGAGCCTGAGCACTTCTACCCGGGTCCCCCGCCGCCGCCGCCGTCGGCCTTCATGCACGACGCCCGGAGGCAGTACCGGGTGACGCGGCCGAAGCGGGCGCCGCGCCGCCTGACGACCAAGGAGGAGGCCAACTTCCAGTGCGAGGTCAAGGGCTGCGGCAAGTTGTTCAGCCGCAGCTACAACTTCAAGGCGCACATGGAGACCCACGACGAGAAGCGCGAGTACCCCTTCCCGTGCCAGGTCCCCGACTGCAGCAAGAAGTTCGTGCGCAAGACGGACCTCCAGCGCCACCACCAGAGCGTGCACCTCCGGGAGCGGACGCACAAGTGCGACTTCTGCACTCGCATGTTTGCGCGCAAGGACACTCTGAGGAGGTAAGCTCAACACCCGCATCACGAAGCCTAACTAGGAATCGGTTTGCTAACCCTGCTCCCTTTAGGCACATGGAAGATGGCTGCTCCAAGAGGTTCGATATCGGGACCATGGACCTCCGCGCCGAGGCCGGGTATGACAACATGCACCCGAGCGCGCGCTCCATGGCTCCCATGGGCCACATGATGGCGCCATCAGGCGGCCTTCCGCCCATTGGCATCCCTCCCCTCTGCGGCCCCGGCATGCTCGGCTCCATGCCCCCCTCAATGCGCCCCAGGGAATCCCTCGCAGGGGGTGACCACTCCCAAGGCCACAGCTGGGGGCGGTAATGACGCCAAAAAGTCATTCATTCTCTACCGACACTTTTTCTGATTGGACATATTTCACACATTCTCTGGGTAGATACCAAGGAGGCGTCTCGGGCACAAGACGGGTTTTGAGTTTATTTCCACTTTTGTTTCTTTCTCTTTTTCTGTTTATTTTTCTTTTGCACGCACTGTATGAATAATGTACGCGATAACTACGGGGAAACCATGGGCACGAAGGTGGTGTTTGGGCAACGGTACGATACATTGGGAGGCTTTGGGTGGATCAAGACCTCAAACTGGAGGCAACGGGCGGCTTCGATCTTTCTGCAACATTATCTTTCTTTCTTTTTTTTTTCACTTTCTCTGTTGTTTTTGGGGATATCCCCGTTGTACACCTAGGTGTATCCTACTGCTACAACTACAGTACATTACTAGAGACCGGGCTGGAAAGGACGGTATTAGCTAGCTTTCTCGAGAAAGACACATCAATTTCTCGCATCTTGATCCCGAATCGCAACCCGCATTTGCCACGACGCTAAAACAACGATGAGCCCGATTTCCTCAGCGATCGGGTTCAACGCTGGCCTGTCCTGTGCCGCACCATCCGCTCCGCTCCTCGCGGCGAACGGCCCAGCACCCGACGCTAATCTCCCCCCAACTCCACGCTTGGCATGGGCCGGCCCTTGGACGCTAACGTCAATCACACTCCACCAACGACGACAAGAGATTAGCGCGCCAACAACTCGCTGAGTGAGTTCTCGTTCGCTGCTCTTCCCTTGCTCCTTCCCTGCTCCAAGAGTTCCCGAAGGCCCCGGGCCGCTATCTTTGGGGAGGGTCGGGTATGGAGAGGCCAGCGCCGGTGCAAATGCCGAATGAGCACCCTGCGTGTGCAGCACGCACAGAACTTGCTCCGAGTCTGACCAGCATCCGCTCCAACAATCAAGCTCGATTACGAAGTATGGCTGGCACGATGCCTTCGTCTCGTCCGATTCGTCGCGGTCGGAGCGGGAAGGAATCGGGAAAGACGTACGAACACAAGGCTGCAGATGGCTTGGCTGGCTCCTTCCGTCCGCTCACCTAAAGATCCTCCTCTTGCGACTGCAGCAAGTTATTACTCTGACTGCATGCGCTCCTTCCAGGGCCGAGAAAGAACCCCACGAGTCTACACTACCCTCTCTCTGCTGACCGACCGAATACCCCGAAGGGACCTGCACGCTCGGAAAGCGGCTGACCCGGGACACGCAGCATCCATCCATCCCATCCCACCCTCACACAAACCCAGGCGATTGGATCATGAGACCCGTCGTTCAAATTAACGAGAAATGCTGCCCTTCTTTCCCGTTTCGTAGGGCTATGAAGACACAACGTCGCGTTTAGGGGCCACTCATCAATCAATCAGCTGCAGTCATGCTGAGCCCTACGGTCCGACGTCGCACAGCAGAATCCAGACCCTATTGGACGTAGAGGATGACTGTGTAATTCGCTCTCGGCCCCAGACGATGTCACGCCCCTCGCATAGTTATGGGGCCTGCACGGAGTCAATCAACGCGACTCGGTGGACAAATGACTGCCCGGCCATGGTGGGACTGCTTTGGTTGAGTTTGTCGGCCAACCATCAAAAACCTGCATCCCGCAATCTCGGCAGGGCTGTGGGGGCGAGACAGACACGGCATCCTGCAGTGCCTGTCCACTAACTACACGGCAGGCGAGAAAGAACTGACTTCTTTTATCCGATAGGAGCTCATGATCCTCATCGAGAAAGGCAACCGAAAGTCGCTTGCCTGTGCAGTGTTGGTGCACAGAGCAACAAACTAGCGGGCGGATCTCTCCGCCATCCCGGCTTGAAGGAGGCCAATGGCCAGCATACGGGAGCACGCGAACGTCACTGCCGTCTGTTCGTCCAATCAATAAATTTCAAGGCTCCCAGGTTGCGAGATTAGCCTAGCAATCGCCAGGGGCTGGAGGTCCTTATTGAGACCTCTCCTTCGTCTCCCCGAGACCCCAACGGCGAGCAGACCATGCAACGGCCGAACAGCCAGCCAAAGATCAGGAAACTGGGGGAAGATCTTGCCCTCCCGGTCGCACCATTTGCCTACATTACCAAATAGTTACACATTGGCGAGGAATGACATCGTGGAGTCGTTGGTCTCATGGACAATCGGGCCATGAAGTGCAATGCAGCTGCGCATCAGAGAGCCCCCTTCGGTCGTATCCGCGGCGACCGTCAGCCTGCCCGCGTCACACAGCGGCGACCATTGCGATTCCTGCGGCCCCCAACCCGAAGACCTTCTCGTCACCGGCACGCGGCATTGGCCAAACTGGAGGGGCTGCCGCGCACACACCTCTGATCTTCGACGTTCTCGGCCATTCTTGGCCATTCTTCCCGTTTTCTCTCGGGGGCCAAGCGTCAGCGGCCCGGCTTGGATAAGGTGTGGCCCGCAAGAAAGAAAGGCAACAGAACCGCCATTGGCCCAACAGCCGCCTGACACTCTCGAGGTTGCACCGCACGGCTACTTGGAGATCCCGAGAACCAGCCCAACGGATTCACAATCCAAGAGACTCCTCACTTTCTGGTTAGGACGTGCATCATCATGGCGGCGCTCAGTCCAAAGCACAACTCGTTGGCGAACGCATGAAGCATCACCGCACGCGGATTCCCTGGATCAGGCCGGAACAAATCTGCGGCCTGTCGGTGCTCGCGCACAACATGGCGTGACCGACCCAATACAGGATTTAGCCTGACTGAGGCAGGACCGAAGGATCGTGCATACACAGAAGGGAGTGGCCGAAGAACAACGCTTTGATTGCCGGGCGCACATTATTACGAAGCACTATCGCAGCCGATCATCAACCACCCAACCCAAGCTCCGAGTCCCCCCATCCTCCGCCGGGGAAGGAACCCCTTTTCCCACGACTCCCGCTTGGACGCAATACCACGCTGGCATTGCACACCACAACGGTTGCCCTGAGCCCCCCTTCCACCACACAATCTCTCAACCGGGTATAGGAGGGGGAGGTCGTAGTTCCAGAAACGTTCCATGCTCTCCGCAATCCGCGTGCCGTGTTCCTGCTCCCCATCGCCCTTCGCCCCCGCGGACCGGCAGGCGGCACAGCAGCCGGCGGCGTTGCGGCGGCGGCTAAGCGCATCCTTTCCAAGCCACGCCACGCGACGAGAGCGGATCATCCGCCCTTGCGGGACGGACTGGCTGCATATTTGCCGGCCGACCACGAGGTCGCGGCTAGTTGTTCGTTCTTCGTGATTTGTGTGGGTTGGAGGGAGCATGCAGTTGGTTGTTTCTAGCGCTACCGCGACGGGCGCTTGCTCGGGGTTCTCGGATTCGACGTTGGATTTGAGGGAAATGACTGACGACCTAACTAGGTAAGTAACCCTTGGTGCTTCGTCGTTAAGGTGATGAAATGGGACGAGGTGAAGTTGGCCACCGCTCCGGAGCCGGCTCCGATGCCCTCGGGACCGGACCGGGCACCACGCATACACGCAAGGTATGAGATCGACGGGGAACGCATTGACAACGTCCGACACTTTCTCCAAGTACATACCAGTATCCTACTTTTCCAGGATCGCAGCCCCCCAGCAGCCATGGTTGGAAGCAACCCACATGCAGGGTGGCGCGTCTTGCCCGTTTCTGACCCTCGAAGTGTGTCGGTTTTGGAAGCGCGGCAGAAAGTTCCAGCCCCCAATCTCACTCACCTTCCTGCCATGCAATATGTTTAAGGATATGCGCTCCATACACTAGTAGGGTTTTTAAGTTCTGACGCAGCCCGGCAGTCGAGTGGCTGGATCCTGGAAGATTCCCCCCTCCTTGTCGTTGTCGGAGGTCGAGAACCATGGACCCGGCACGTGTGGCAGGCAGTCAGTCTTTCTTGCTCAACGAGGCCGTTCCCGGGGTGAAACATTTCCCCACGTGTTGCGAGCGACCCAATACCCTCCGGATTGGTAACGGTTCCGACCCTGCTCGGTCTTTTGGATATTGTTCTGGGCTACGGAACGAGCGGATCAAGTCCGAGTTGGCCGGGGTGGTCAGCGCGCTCGGTGCCTTCGTGGCTGCATGGTCAGTATTTCCTAGTAACTCTGCACCTGGTGCTGGAAGTTGGCTTTGCTTGCGAGCACTCGCCCTGCACGTGTCGTCGCTTCATCACTCTCGATATGCCGGAGATGTATACATGTGGCGTGCCAAGATGAGGGGGGTGCAAATGGCGAAACCGAAGCAGGTGAACCGTTGCCTGTTTTCCTTGCTCTCTCTGTGTGTAGGAAGGATCATGCAGGAGGTCGGCATCCTCCCTGAGGTGCAGGTTAGCCGCCTCTGTGTTTGTCTGGGAAGGATCGAGTTACTACCTTGGGGGCCGTTCTCCCGCGAAATCTCCCGTTTCCCACGCGGACTTTACGACGGAAATGTCGGTTGTGTTGTTCGTTTGGTGGTCATCAGACGCGCGTCTCATCCATCCGTCGATGTTGGTTGTTGCGCAGGGAGGCGGAGGGGGTGAGTTTGGCGTTCTGCCGCAGCGCGGTTGTCATCCCCCCCCGAGCACTCGGTTTCCTTCCCTCCCCATTCTACCTGGGATTTGTCACTATCTTGTTGTTACTTGACTTGCCAAGTCATCGGGTTCCTCTGGATCCCACCGCCCTATGCGTCTACACCTTGTTGGTCTTGTCCCCGGATTTCCTGCGGCCTTTGCGTTGCGTTTTTGTTTCCAAATCACACCCCCCGTGCTCAACGTACAACTCCGCGTTGCAGTTGCTGCACTCTCCATGCCAGAAGGTGGAGATTGGGCATGGCCTGACTATTGCTAAGTAGCAATCGGTTGGGGAACCAGGCTGCTTGTTCTTCATCCCGCAGCAGCGGTGCCTCGAGGCGAGGTCCCGATCGAGTAATCGGGGATGTTTGTAAAGTCCGGGACCCCAGTGTCAATTGTCAAACGGCCTCGCCGGGGCGGATGGCGCCTCAGGGTCACAACAACATCAAACAGCACGTTGTATTGCATGGCGATGCGAAGGCGATATTCCCTCAGCGGTCCCTCCCGTTGCTGTGCCGTCATCTGTGGCCCCTTGTCCTCCTCCCCGCAAATTGGGGCCGGGGGTTGGAAGGATTCAAGGTGTGGGAGGGGGGATGGTAATGTGTGACCTTCATTTGCCACTTAGGGGAGGGTTGATTTGAAGGACTCGTCCTACTGTGGATGGCTTCTTCGCGGTACATATGTGAGGCTATCGTGACTTGGGAGGGCTTGGACAGGCTCGGCTATGCAGAGTTCTTATCTGCAGTTATCTGGTGTAACAGACACTGGTAGGATGTCATTTGACACCGTTTGTTGACAGGTATACGCTCTGGTGCGTGGTTACTGTGTAAACAGACAGACTCAGCTGGGGAGATCCCGTATCTTCCCGGACAAATTCCCTATTCGGGAGCATGGTACATACTTGCATTCGCTTTTCTATCCCCACCAATTGTCAAACGCCCTTGTCTCTTCGGACCTAGCGGTGCATCCCCCGCATGGAGATAGGCAAGACTGCATGCCTAAGTGGGGGGTTGTGGTCAGGGTCAGGTGGAGGGAGAAGGGCGAGACATCACGGGAGTCACGGGGGGTTGCAATCAGGGGCCTCAAACAGCAGGGGCTAGCTAAAATCAACGTTGATGGGTTATTGGACGCTGCGCACGAATACATTCTGTGGTGTTCATACTACCTCAGCGGGATACTCGCTGGTCGAATCATGCTGGAACGTGGCAAGGTTGGGTTAACACTCACTGGTTATGTGCTCATCGTGGCAATGAAGGGGGTTGTTGTGTATTTGGCCATATCGGCAGACGATGAGAACGCCCTCGCTGTGACCGTAAGGGAGGGAAACACCCATGGGCTTCTCTTGTCATACCGCGGCAGTGACAACGACTCCAACCCCCTCTCTTATCCCGGCTCCCACGACCACCAGCCCATTGGTTGTCTTCCCCGAGCATGAGTCCCCGGGGGGTTATCCCCCGGCCAACACGGCTTGGAAAAGTATGAGACGTAGTAGTAACCGCAAAAGGGGCTTCGCTGGACGCAAGAAAAATAGATTGTAGGAACTCAAACCAAGCCATCTAGATACTGATGTTCCCTTTCTACCCAGTATATTTCTTTTTATCCTTTCCAACCGACCGCACTACCGTTCCACAAGCCAACCAAACAAACAAACCCAACCCCATCCCATGCCCGGGCATCTCGAGTACACGACATACAACACCACCACCGAGCAAAACACCGACCACGACCACACCACATCCGCACAACCACGGTCAGGAATCCCTTCGGCAATTATGCCCCGATGAAGAATATCTAAGCGGCCCAAACGAGCACGCCCCAAACGCGACCCACCGCACTAGCAGGCAGGTGAGGCCGGGTAGGTCAGAGAGGGACTCACTCGTTTGGCCACCGAACGATCCGGCGGGTTCGCGGGAAGAAGGGTTGTGTACCCCCCGAGGAGTCACGCGAGGATCTTGTGTGTGTGTTCGGGCCGAGGGGCGGGCGAAGGTGGAGGCAGGGGGCGTGCCTGAGGCTGTACCTGGAGCCGTGGAAAGATCGAGTTGGGATGTGGTGTTGTACGTGACACGGAGGGATCGGCGGCGGGATTCCTGCCGTGCTGTTCCTGCCTGGTGGACGAGGGAACGGAGGGTTCGCTTCTCGCACCCCTCCTCCATCACCGCTGAGCGTAACACGGGTGGAATTTATCTCAAGAACTACCATCATAACAGCGCGGGGGGGATTGTTGTGCAGTGGCTGTGAGTAGGTAAAGTAGGTGTTGCATATGCTGGTAAGATGTCTCCGGGTTCTGTACCGTCGAAACAAGTATATGGCTGCGTGTAGCCTGCAGCTGTCTCCACCGATCGTCTATCCCGCAGCCCTCACATCGGGGTATTCTTGGCCTGCGTCCAGAAGTTATCCATCTTCCGATGAGAGAGGAACTCCCTCGCCTCCCCGTCCGTCTCGCACACCTTGCTCCCCCACTTCTTGAAGGCGGGCGCCTTGCTCTCGCCCTCGAAAACCAGCACGCACTTGTTCGCCGACAAGTCCTTGAGCTGCCCGTTCTCGTCCTCCCCCTTGAGCCACTCCCGCACGGCACCTTGACCACCTCCTGCCGCGGCAGCAGCGGCGGCATCCTTCTCACGCGAGGGTAGAGACTCGGTCCAATCGATGCGGCGGAGCATAAGCTTTTTGTAGCTGTTGACGCTGTGCTCGCCGCCCTCGACAATTACGAGATTGAACTTGGGGTGCATGATGCACACGCCGCTGAGGCCGTTTTGCGTAGCGTTGATGTTAATCTTGTAGCGGTGCTGCCCGTTGGCGAGGTTGCCGATCTTGAACACGACCACGTGGATGCCCTTGGCTGCGTCCTTGGCCTGGTTCGCGGCCAGCTTCTCGTGTCGGTCCTCCTTGGTAAGTTTGCGCTCCTCGTTGGCCTCCATATGCTTGTCGAAGCGCGCGGCGATTTCGCGGTTGACGCGTGCCTCGACGGCCGTCGGATCCTTTACCGCCTCTTCGCCCAGGACACGCATCAGGTTGGATTTCTTGACTTTCGGCGGGGGGGCTGGCTCGAGGCCTAGCCTAATCTTGGCTTGCTTCTCCTTGAGTTCCATCATACGCCGTTGCCGCCGTAGCTTTTGCTGCTCTTTGGGTGTCAGGTACATGGGCTTGGGCGCTGGCGCCAGCTTGTCTTGCGGAGGCTCGATCGCGACGGGGTGCTGAATGTATAGCGTGACGATGCTGTCCGGCGTCGTGATCTTGAGAGACTGGGGGATGTTGCTGTAATCTTTCCCGTCGATGAGCCCCTCGTCCCACCACTCCAGCTCGGGAGGCGCTTCAACCAAAAACGCCTTCTCAACGGCCCGGTCCTCCTCCAGCCCTGCCTTGCGAGCCTGCTCTGCGATCCTCCTCTTCATGTCCTCCAGCGCAGCCTGCCTCCGCAGCGCGTTGGCCTGATGGATGTATTTGCCCTTTTGGTTGAAAACAAGCTGCCTCGGCTCCCTCGCCCTGCCCGTCGGCGCACTGCTCGTATCAAGATATGGGTTCGTCCGGGGGCCATCTTGTGTTGTCGTCGAGAAACCCAGTGGTTTCCCTCTCGCAGGCTTGCCCGCGTCTGGTGTAGAGCGCTGACCGAAGGATGCTCTGAGGGAGTCGCTCGGCTTGACCGGGGCATTAAGGTCGGCGAGGGCGGGATGTAGGGGTGTATTGAGACCACCCTTAGCCTTCGCACCGCCAACTGCTGCCGCGACTCGGGCTTTAAGGGCAGCCATGCGGTCGGCAGCCGATTCGGGCTTTTGGATTCTGGAAGCAGAGTCATGGCGGGGGCCCAGTCCGCCCTGCTGCTGTTGGTTTCGATCCATCGTCAAACCAGGTGTTGGGTTTTCTGTACTTCCTACGCTTGTCGAGGCAAGAATGGTTCGATGGTGTTAAAACAGTTTGCTGTTGGGAGATGACGCGACAACGTCAGGTCAAGGTCAGGCAATGAATGCAAGATTAACTGCCTGTAACGATGCAGCTTGGCTTTACTTAGCGACGGTGCCAAGCCCGATGTTGAGAAGCACAGACTCCAGCTCTCCTCCTGGACCAGGCCGCTGGGTGCCCCACACCGCACGCATACTGGTGGGGTTCTGCCTAGTCCGACCGCCAAAAAATATTCTCGCTGAAGCTTCGTCTCCAATTCCCCACCAATCACCGACTTGAAGGCTGCGATTTCGAGAGAGAAGCCGTTTGTTGCCGCCGACTTCGACCTCGAAAACCTGCCTCAAAGTCGGCAATCTTTCTGTAACGACTGCCATACTGCAATGCGACATCACTAAGCCGATTCTCCTCCAGCTTGGCCAGCATGAATATCGCACAACCTGTGGCCTCCTCGCTGGAGAGCGTCGAGTTCACCTTTCTCTCGGCCGACGAGATCCGATCTATTTCTGTCAAGCGAATCGAGAATGATAGCACCTTTGACAACCTTCTCAATCCGGTACCTGGTGGTCTCTACGACCCCGCCCTTGGGTCATGGGGTGATGCTCTGTAAGGCCGCCACCAAACGCGCTCTCCTGGCTCGGGACGGGACGCAAACGGGAGAATGGGACTAACAACATTGTGTGCAGGTGCCGGACATGTAACCTGAACCAGGCCCAGTGCCCGGGGCATCCGGGCCACATCGAACTCCCGGTGCCCGTCTACCACCCGGTCTTCATGGACCAGGCCTACCGTCTCCTCCGAGCCCAGTGTGTTTACTGCCACCGATTCCGCCTGCCTCGCCACGAAATCCACAAGTACACCTGCATGTTTCGCCTGTTGCAGGTTGGCTTGATTCACGAGGCGCACATGATCGAGTCGTTTTCTGTCAGCGATCTTGGGGACCAACTCAGGAATCTCAGGTTATCCGACGTTCCGAACCCCGAACAGGATGAGGCGGAAGAGGAGGGAGGCAACCTGCATGACGGCACCATGCGCGCCAGGGAGACATATGTGCGCCAAGTCCTGCGGGACCACAGGCTCAAGGTCAACGTCGGCGACATCAGGAGAGGCAAACACGAAGGTGCGGCGGAATTGAGGCGGGCCCTCGTGAAAGAGTTCCTTGCCATTATGATCAGGGAAAAGCGGTGCAGAAGCTGCGACGGTATTTCACCCGTCTACCGCAAGGACCGCTGGGTTAAAATTTTCGAGCGCGACCTGAGCGAGAAGGAAACGGCGGCCATGGCGCAAGCCGGAAGGAAGCGGACGGACGCACTTGCCCTCGGCCGAAAGCCGAAGAAACACGATGATGCCAACCCTGATGAGGGCATCGCCGACGTTGACTCGGCATCCGAGGCGTCGTTCGGGGCGGGTGGCAGCGAGAGTGAGGGCGAGAGCGAAGGCGATGGCGAGGAGCTCGACGAAAACGGCGATGTAATCATGAAGGATGGGCCGGCCAAGGCACAACGAAAAAAGTCGAAGTCGGTCAGACCCGCGCAGCGGTACCTCAGCACTATGGAGGTCCACAAGCGCCTCGAGATGCTCTTCGAACAGGAGCAGGAGATTCTCTCGCTTCTGTATAACTCGAAGCCCCGGCCTAGAAGCTCTAAACCGCTCTCAGCCGACATGTTCTTTGTGTCGACACTTTTGGTTCCCCCCAATCGCTATCGCCCAGAGGCTCGTATGGGAGATTCGCAGATCTCTGAAGCCCAGCAAAATAGCCTTTACAAGCTGATCCTTAGGAGCGCTTCTCTAGTGGCACAGATCTCGCGAGAAATTAGCGGTCAAACTGGGGAGGTCGCTCAGGACGAGGGGAGGAGGACAAGGGATATGAGCTCTCTGTACCAGGCGTGGACAGAGCTGCAGGATGCTGTCAATTCGCTCATTGACCGGGACAAGAACCCGGTCCAGGGCGCCGCCGCCAAGCGAAATGAGGAAGGTATCAAGCAAAAGCTGGAGAAGAAGGAGGGCCTCTTCCGGAAGAACATGATGGGCAAGCGTGTCAACTTCGCTGCGAGGAGTGTCATCTCTCCGGACCCTAATATCGAGACCAACGAAATCGGCGTTCCCCCTGTTTTCGCTAGGAAACTCACATACCCTGAGCCAGTGACGAGCCACAATTTCAAAGACCTTCAGTAAGTCATCCCGGCGCGTCTTGTGGTGCTTCGGCACGCTAACAAAACCAACCAGACAAGCTGTTATTAACGGTGTTGGTAAGTCACATCGGACTGCCGTTTGGGGTCTGCGATGCTAACAACGAACTCAGACAAATGGCCCGGTGCTGCGGCGATCGAGAATGAGAACGGCCAGATTGTTAACCTGCGGGCAAAGTCCCTTGAGGACCGTGTCTCGCTCGCCAACCAACTTCTTGCCCCGACCGGGAACAACTTCAGTGGCCAGCGGAATAAGAAGGTACACCGTCATTTGACCAACGGTGATGTGGTCTTGATGAACCGACAACCGACGCTCCACAAGCCCTCCATCATGGGTCACAGAGTCCGCGTTCTTCCGGGAGAAAAGACCATTCGCATGCACTACGCCAACTGCAACACCTACAATGCCGATTTCGACGGAGACGAGATGAACATGCACTTTCCACAAAACGAGGTTGCGCGTGCCGAAGCACTTCAACTCGCTGATACGGATCACCAGTACATCTCGGGGACGGCCGGAAACCCCCTACGTGGTTTGATTCAGGACCA
Organism: Chaetomium fimeti; assembly: GCF_033439085.1. NCBI lineage: Eukaryota > Fungi > Ascomycota > Sordariomycetes > Sordariales > Chaetomiaceae > Chaetomium > Chaetomium fimeti. The sequence goes on from NW_026944334.1 coordinate 1,576,441, forward strand.
TTTGTCCGTTTCGGTGGAGCTGTGCAACAAAGACGTATTCCTCGATCAAGGAGATTACCATCAGCTCGTCTACGCCGCCCTCCGGCCAGAGAGCGGACACATTACAGGCGAGAAGATTGAGCTCGTGCCTCCAGCGATCATCAAGCCGGCGCCCCGTTGGACGGGTAAGCAGGTTATCACAACGATCTTGAAGAACATCAGACCCGCCGACTGCGGTGATCTGTGGATGAATGGATCTGCCAAGCTCAAGAGCCGCAGTTGGGGCGAGGACTCCGAGGAGGGACAGGTGATGTTCCGCGACGGCGACTTCATCAGCGGCATCCTCGACAAATCCCAGCTGGGCCCAAGCGATGGTGGATTCATTCACGCGGTTCATGAAGTATACGGCCCATCGGTTGCAGGGAGGCTGCTCAGCAGCATAGGCCGGCTATTGACCCGATACTTGGCCATGGTCGCCTTCACTTGCGGTATGGACGATCTCCGTATGACCCCGCAGGGAGAGAAGAATCGCAAGGAAACGCTCAAAGCCGCGGCACATATTGGTCTCGAGGTAGCAGCCAAGTACGTTTCGCTCGAGGAACAGAAGCCGGCTAAGGACGATTCTCTGCTCTTGGAGCGTCTCGAGGAAGTGCACAGAGACGACAAGAAACAGGAAGGTCTCGAGTTGCTTACCAGTCAGGGATGCGCCGGCCTCTCGACCGAACTTACCAAGCTGTGCCTGCCTGCCGGTCTCGAGAAGCAGTTCCCGAAGAACCACATGCAGTCTATGACGACCTCCGGTGCCAAGGGCAGTCCCGTCAACGCCAACCTTATCTCGTGCAACCTGGGCCAGCAAGTCCTGGAAGGTCGCCGCGTCCCTGTCATGGTGAGCGGCAAGACCCTACCAAGCTTCAAACCCTACGACACCGATGTGAGGGCGGGTGGTTACATCGTCAACCGCTTCTTGACGGGCATCCGCCCGCAGGAGTACTACTTCCATCACATGGCCGGTCGCGAAGGTCTGATTGATACGGCCGTCAAGACATCCCGCTCCGGTTACCTCCAGAGGTGTTTGATCAAGGGCATGGAGGGTTTGAGGGTCTCGTACGACTCGTCGGTCCGAGATTCGGATGGCACTGTTGTGCAGTTCCTCTTTGGTGAGGACGGCATCGACATTGCGAAACAAAAGTATCTCAACGATTTCGAGTTTGTCCTCCGCAACCTCGAGTCGCAGTTGCCGCAGATCAGGTACCACGAGCCCGGCACCCAGGCTCTGTTCGAACACAGGGATGAAGTCATGAAGCGGATGAAGAGCGCCATCCGATCCAGCAGCACCCGCAACGCACTCGACCCGGTATCATCGGAGCTTGACCCCACCGCGTTTGCATTTGCCACGTCGGAGAAGTTCTACAGCAAGTTGATGGATTACGTCAAGACGAACAAGGATGGGCTAATCAAGGAGAAGAAGGGGTCAGACAACCAGCAGGGCCAAATCGCTCGCAAGACTGCCGAGAAGATCCTGGCGGCCAAGTACATCCGGTCACTGGTGGAGCCTGGCGAGGCGGTCGGTATTGTGGCCGGCCAGTCTGTCGGAGAGCCGTCCACGCAGATGACACTGAACACGTTCCATTTGGCAGGTCACTCGGCCAAGAACGTGACGTTGGGTATTCCGCGTCTCCGCGAAATCTTGATGACGGCTTCCTCCAGGATCTCGACGCCATCCATGACCCTCGTGCTCAACGAGGAGCTCTCGGAACTGGACGGGGAGCAGTTCGCCAAGTCCATCAGCGTCCTCCCGCTTGCGCACGTCACTAAAGAGGCGGTCGTCCGCGAGCGCGTCGGCCGCGGGATCGGATACGCGCTGGCCAAGTCGTTCGAGATCCGGCTGCGCTTCTTCGAGGCGGACGAGTACGCCGATATGTATGCTATCGACATCCCTGACGTACTCAACACGGTTGAGCGCAAGTTCATCCCGCTGCTCTCCTTACTCACCAGGAAGGAGATCAAGAAGAAGCAAAAGTCGAAGAGCGCAGCCACGCCCGAGGTCGGCGTCAAGTCCGGTGTTGTGGAGACGGCGCCCCCCGCTTCGGAACGGGTGACAACCGCAGATGATGAGGACGATGATGACGAAGGTGGTGACGACGCCACGAGCGCCAAGCAGAGGGCCAACCGGTCCGAGGCGGTCTCGTACGGCCCGAACGACGACGAGGACGACGAGATCCAGAACCAACTCCAACGGGAGACGGACGACGCCGAGGAGGGTGAGGAGAGGCTCGACTTCGTCGACGAGGCGTACGGCGGCAGCCCCGAGCCCGAGGACGAGCTTGGCGACAAGACGGACGAGGAGCGGTCGCGGTCGCGTGAGGCGCGCGTCAAGAACAAGAACGAGCACGTGGCACGGTTCCGCTGCGACGAGGTGGGCGGCGAATGGGTCGAGTTCACGCTCGAGTTCGACGCGTCCATCCCCAAGATCCTCATGCTCAGCCTGGTGCAGGAGGCCATCAAGAAGTCGGTCATCCAGCAGATCCACCGCATCGGCAATGCAACGTTTGAGCCCAAGAAGAAGAAGGACGAGTCCACGGGCGAGGAGCGCATGGTCGAGATGCTCGTGCATACCGACGGTGCCAACCTGCGCGCCATGCAGCAGTATGGTGACTACATCAACCCTAACAGGATATCAACCAACGATATCGCGCAAGTGCTCGAGGTGTACGGTGTCGAGGCGTGCCGGAGCAACATCGTTGCGGAGCTCAGCGGCGTTTTCGCCGGTCACGGTATCGCGGTCGATCCCCGCCATCTGAACCTCATTGCCGACTACATGACCAGGTGAGTGTTTCCCATATTCCGCTTCTCGCAATGCTCATAGCTAACTGTCACGTGCAGGAACGGCGGCTTCTCAGCCTTCAACCGCATCGGCCTGACGGGCAACGTCAGCCCCTTTACCAAGATGAGCTACGGTAAGCCTGGGATTCGTTCCTCCCGGACGTTATTATGTAACAATGCTAACGCTCTACATAGAAACCACGGTCGGCTTCCTCAAAGATGCGGTCCTCGACGGCGACTGGGACAGCCTTGCCACGCCTTCCAGCAGACTGGTCGTTGGCAAGCTCGGCACGGTCGGCACGGGCTCGTTTGATGTTCTCACCAAGTTGCCGACAGAACACAGCATTGCTGCGTTTTAGGTGGTTCTTGGGGGCGGGAGGAAGGTGTGAGAGGCTGAGAAGCACAGGTGTGATAGATAAATATTTGGTGGGGAAAGAGTAGTGGCGTAGGCACGGAGGCAGCTGTGTGTTGAAGCATGTACGGCTACGATATGATATGTACGGGGCAGTACGTTAGTGAATTCAGGATCCGACTCGTAGTATCCATCCATGACTTCCATGGTTATGCCAAGTAGATGTTCATGTACCCCACAAACCGGATGCGGGGTTAACATGCACCGCCGTCGACCCAGTCCCTCGGCTCGTTTCTTCGGTGTTTGGTTTGCAGGATAGATGCCGGCACGCACGAACACAGGTGCATCTCGGACAGTATCCCCCATTCGGCAGTGGTTTCTGTTGTTTTGTTGAGGTGTTGAGGGTGTTGAACTGTCATGTCCAACATCCCTGTCTCCCCAAGGGCGTACAGCGTTCGAGGTTCAAGTGCTTTACGGGTCGTGGACCGAGGTTGATTAGTTATCAAATCCATCTTCATCCCCAACCATCTTTGTTCCGTGGCATCGTTCACAACAACTTCCGCCGCCTACTTATACCGTCTGTACAATCACTATCTATGACGAAATCTGATCTATAATCACGTCGTCCACGCCTTTGTCATCTCTGCGAGACCCTACAAGTCGCCACCGCAACCATGGCCCCGCCCAAGATCACGCTTTACGTTGACACCGTCAGCCCGTTTGCCTACCTGGCGTATTACATTCTCCGGGTGTGTTTAAGCAGAACGTAAATAGGGAAGGCTTGAATCTGACAGCAAGGACAGCACAATGAGGTCTTCAAGGGGTGTGATATCACCTACGTGCCCATCTTCCTCGGCGGTTTGATGCACAAGGTGCGTGTTTCTTGTCTCCTGGGCGATTCATGGCTCAATTTGAACTTGGAAACTAATCACTTTCCGTCCTGCAGTGCGGCAACACCGCGCCCATCAAGATCAAGAGTATGTCTTGTTCCACCTTGCCACCCCCCACAGAACAGCAAGGCACTAATGCAACACGCAGACAAGGACACATGGATCAACGTCGAACGCCTCCGCTGGGCGCGGAACTTCTCCGTGCCCATGACGACCGGCCTGCCGCCCGACTTTCCGGCGAACACGCTGCCCATCATGCGCGCGCTCTGCGGCCTCGCCGAGTCCGATGCCACCGACGGATCCGGCCAGCAGCCGCGCCTAATCAAGGCGCTCGACGCCTTCTACTCGCAGTACTGGGAGCACGCCGCCGCGACGCACAAGCCCGAGGTGCTGAAGGAGACGATGGTGGGCTTGTTTGGGGAGGCCGAGGCCGAGAAGAGTGAGTGCTCCTTTCCGTGGGCGGGTTTAGCCCGGGCTGGCTTGACGCCTGTTCCCGTGCCTGTCGCACGCCCTGCCTGTCACCGGTTTCCTCCTTGCCATCCCGTCTCAACACTTGCACGCTGCCGCATAATCACCTCCAGGCCGCATCCCATCCCATCCCATCCCAACCCATCCGAATTCCCTTCCCCTTCCAACCAAACCCCTCCCACCCACCCCCTCAACCTCACCCAACAGACTCCCCCCCCCAGCCCCAAGTCAACCCAACCAACCTGCTAACACACACACACACAAACAGTTCTCCAAGCATCCACCGCCCCCCCAGCCAAAACCGCCCTCGCGACCAACACCGACGCGGCCTTCGCGGCCGGCGCGTTCGGCCTGCCGTGGCTCTACTGCACCAACAGCGCGGGCGAGAGCGAAGGGTTCTTCGGCGTGGACCACCTGGGCCAGGTGGCGCAGTTTCTAGGGCTGGAGAGGCCTGTTGGGCCGGTTGGGAATGGGAAGGAAGGGGAGGGGGAGGGGGATGGGAGTGGAAAGGGGTGGAGGGCGCTGCTTTAACTTTTGGGTATGGAGGGTGGGAGGGAGGGAGGGAACTTGGTGGTGGTGTGGTTGGGTGGGCTGGTTAGGGTTCGGTGTGTCTCGGTGTGCGTTGGTGGCGCGGAGGTTTATCAGTGACTCATTCGACCGGGTTGGAAAGAGTTCGGTGATTGTTCAGCGTCGGAGTGTCGGCCGGGGATAGTTGATCATGAACACATGGTACCAACCAAGCCTGGCTTGTGGGGGTCGCTTCGTGAAGTGTGCTTGTCCCGGGTCCACCCACATCCTCGTTGCCACCAGGGTTCGCGGTCGCGATCATGTTTTGGTCTCGCGCGTCAGGCGCGTCGCGGGTTTATTTACCCTGACAGGGCCACCATGTCACAGACAAGGAAATGAAAATCGAGTGCAGCGCAAATTATCGTGATCATGAAGTCAACGCGAATATTCGCAGCAGTCCGTTTGCCGCCGTGTAATGTACAGCCCCAGAGTAAAACCCATCGCAAAACGCCAGTTCCTTGTCCCATGAATGAGCCCCTTCATCCAGCTCGCGTCCCAAATGAAAAAGTCATGACCTGCGAAACCCCCAAACTAGCAAAGACTCAAGCAAACATGCTTAGTTGCGCTCGCCACGGAGGCGGCGGGCAAGCTGGATGTCCTTCTGCAACGGTTGTTAGCATGTGATGCATGGCAAGGTGTGTTGTCTGCTGTGTTGCGACTTACCGACTGGATGGTGACACGCTTGGCGTGGATGGCGCACAGGTTGGTGTCCTCGAAGAGGGAGACGAGGTAAGACTCGACGGACTCCTGGAGGGCGCCGATGGCGGAGCTCTGGAAGCGGAGGTCGGACTTGAAGTCCTGGGCGATTTCACGGACCTGCATTGCGACGCGTTAGTGTGTTGTCAAATGATGCGCGACTGCCAAGTCGCGTCGCCGCGACCGACCAGGATGGGAACGTACCAGGCGCTGGAAGGGGAGCTTGCGGATGAGGAGCTCAGTCGACTTCTGGTAGCGACGAATCTCACGGAGAGCGACGGTACCGGGCTTGTAACGGTGGGGCTTCTTGACACCGCCGGTGGAGGGGGCGGACTTGCGGGCAGCCTTGGAGGCGAGCTGCTTGCGGGGAGCCTTGCCACCAGTGGACTTGCGAGCGGTCTGCTTAGTGCGGGCCATTGTGATGAATGATTAAATGTATGACGGGATGTTTGGCGTTGAGATGGTGATGGTGGTTGACAAATGATGGGGTTGACGATTGGATGTGGAGTTGTGTGTGAGTTGAAAGGGAAAAGAATGTAGTGGGGGGTACGAGTTCTTAAGTAGGCGGGCGGTGTTGCGTGCAGCCGGCAGGCTGATTAACAAATAAGTGGGCCTATTTCCCTGATTGTGCCTTCGTTTTTTTGCGAATGCGCGTTGTCAGGAACCGGGGTTTGTTGCAAAGAATAATGGGTCATCTTTTTCCAGGAGAAATGCGCTTGGTTTGGCGGGAAATCTGACAAGTCCCAAAAACCAGTCTCAATTTCTATTGGTCCAAAAACTTAACTTCATGCGGCATGGAACATGTGTGCCACACAAGAGATCGGCTGCCACCAACCGCAGGCGGGGACCATTCCTCGATTCGAGATCCGCACCTTGTGAGGCTGGAAGGCGATGCCGTGCGAACGTCCCAGTTAGCCACGGTTTGGAATGTGATGCAATACACAGGACAGGAAGCGCGGGTTGGCATTTCGGTTACACTAAGTTTCGAGCGGAGATATCGAGCTGGCAACCTAAACTATGGCAATAGACATCACTCAAAGTGTGCATACACGGAGAAAAGCCCGCTTAATGACGCGGGCAGCGCACAGAGAGGCAAGCTCCTATGAAGCTGACTCGAAGGTGGCGATGTTTCTCACCAAGAATATGCAATGAGCAAACCTGGGCATCTACCGCCACTGAAAGACACAGCACACAACATGAACACGGGAGATCAGAGAGCAGCACTCGAACTTGAAAGCAGGGTAGATGTCCCGGGCGTCTATGTACAGTATCCGGGGGGCAAGGCGAGAAGCTGAAACCACCGGCACCGAGATCTACTATCCCCGTATCGCCTGGGAGGGCAGGGCCAGGACGGCGTCTTCCGGGGAGGAGGCTATCCACATGAGTACGTACTCAACTACCGTGTCAAGAGCACCGAGCGGCCGGGATGTGACTGTGCCGGGCGTCGAGATGGAAAGGGAGAGGGCAGGGTGGGATAGGTATTCTGGTATCCGAATCCCGGGGAACAGGTGACATGAAGGCGGCGGGTGTCTGAGAGGAGGCCGCCATGGGACCCGGGCAGGTGTGGGCAGCCGGAGACACGCCATGACTATTCTCGTGACCAAGTAACGAACCCGTCCCAACGGCAATTTCTTCCTCCAAGAAATAATACTACTCCATATTCTGACCACTCATAAATCGGCACGCGTTGAAAAAGCACAGATTGATTTCGAGGTGGGGGCTTGCCGCGATCAAAGACTGCCCCACAAAGCTCACCCCTCCCCTGTACTCCAGAAACGCGTTCCAAATCAGCGCAGGGGGGTCAGAAAAAATAGAGCCAAGCAAATCAGACTGATCTGATTGCAGGGCGGCTGCAGGTGCCGCCGTTGGCACTGCCGCATTTAAAGCCAGCTTCTCTTCCCCACGTTTACCTCAAACCTTCCCCCATCCTTCGCGCTCACAACCTCGATCCAACAAACGCTGCACATCTTCAGCCTCACTTTCCCACCACACTTTTTACCCAACAACCATCCATCAACATGACTGGACGTAAGTCATGACTGATACATCTACACCTCGTCGTCACACCATACTGACTCTCACCCAGGCGGAAAGGGCGGCAAGGGCCTCGGCAAGGGCGGTGCCAAGCGTCACCGCAAGATTCTTCGTGACAACATCCAGGGTATCACCAAGCCCGCTATCCGCCGTCTGGCGCGTCGTGGCGGTGTCAAGCGTATCTCAGCCAGTATGTTCCACCCCCCCACTGCTCTTGTGCAGCAGCAACCTTTTGCCCCTCAACGCGTTCTGACGCGTCCCGTTACAGTGATCTACGAGGAGACCCGCGGCGTCCTCAAGTCCTTCCTCGAGGGTGTCATCCGTGACGCCGTCACCTACACCGAGCACGCCAAGCGCAAGACGGTCACGTCGCTCGACGTCGTCTACGCCCTCAAGCGGCAAGGCCGCACCCTCTACGGTTTCGGTGGCTAAACGGGCCGCCGCCGTGGCGACGACTCTTGATGACATTTCAGCGCGCTTTTCACACTTTTTACTCTCCATCGGTTATGGTTGGGCTGCGATGAGTTTTATGGGCAACTGGGTTTATTTCACTTTCGGTCTGTCTGGGTTCTGTGTACCATACGGGGGCGGTCAACAATGGGTGTTTTACACGGGTGGACATACCAAGGCATAATCGATGCGATCTCCTGCTTGCCGCGGAGCGCATTCTTGATCAAAACTCTGGCTGCTTGCTGTGCTCGTGAACTGTGACGCGTCGCCGTGTGTTTACATCTGAGTTGTGGATCACGCGTGTCAGGTGGGCGTGTCGCTTTGTGTGGGCCGTCCCAGCTGGGCTATGGGTTCCCCAAGCCCGTCCCCATACTCTTGAACTTCCGCTGAGTCTAATCACTCGCCTCCGTTGTGACTCGGATCTCTGTTTTGCTTCCGCAAACTTGAGGTTGCTGCCTAGCTTCAAGTGCCCAGCCTTGCACTCGCGCTTGAGTCTCAGTATCTCGAGCCGGCTGTGTGACAACGCAACCCGGCCTGCGCAGTGTGCACTGATTCAAGGCGGACTCGAGCCTGTCCATCGCTCCTTTGGTGGCAACGAGACAGTTCCGTCGAGTTGATACGTATGTAGCGGCGTCGGCATGGTCCAATTTGTGGGTGACCGAGTCACCTCATAACACGGGCAAGGTGTTGCAACCGTTTCATGGCAGGGCTTAATGAGAAGGCAAACCTCTTCTGGCCAGAACCACTTTCATCTCGGGCTATGTATGTCTAGCTGAGTTGTGTAGGACTCAAAGTGACTGTTCCGGTGTCATGGTGGCTCTATACCTAGTACTAGTTGTGTTTGTTTTATTCAGCTTCAGGTTGTTACATTTAGTCGGAAGTCAACCACCTGCTGTTGTCGAGACACATTGGGTAACCAAACTTAATTCCAAAAAGTATCTTCGATGTAATCGAGTCATTATTCGGTACCCCCAGCGCGTGTCTCGCGTTTTGTTGTCTACATCTAAGATATCATGTTGGATTCCAATTATACGGGGTTGTTAGGTTTTGGGTCTCGACACATGAAACATGCGCAGACTTTTGTATCCCAGATCATCATGCCCACTTCTGGCTCTTACCTGGTGCAATGAACCACTCGAGTAGACTATGGCAGGACGTTGTCATTCTTCGAGGTACAGATGAAAAGGAACGAAGAATAGGGACGGTACGCGTGTAAGACTTCCGACATAGGTATCTAAACACGAGCGACCCGCGTGACTGGGAACAAGTTTATGATAAACAGCAAGTAGCCGAGCAAACCAGAAAACTCCAGTAATCAACCCATCTCGAGCGGTAGACATCTTATCAGTATCACGATTTTCGTATTTGATTATATCTGATAATTAAGTTACTTTTTTATTATTGATTTCCTTCTACACTCTTAAATATCCTAATACAACCACTCCCTCCCAAAACCATTCGTCCTTTATCACAGGTTCAAATCAACTCTTGATGACTGTTTGTTTCCACCGCGGGTTGTTTAAACAACTGTATTCGACACGCTCAAATTCAACTTACCTACTGCACCAAGTTTGATTCAGCCAAACCACCGTTGACTATTGGAACCAACCATTACTTTGTTTATCACCCATGATGTCCATCCTGTGTAAAAAGTCTATTGGTGGGTATCACAATTATGCACTGTCATGGGTTTTGTATGTTTGTGTGTTTGCTTCCTGGCTCGATGTGGAAATGGGGAGAGGTTGAAATATTCATCGTCACTAACAACCTAGACATAATTGTTGAAAAGAGAACACCACCAAACTGTTTGCAGCCCGGATTTGCAGCAGCGACATTGCAACAAGCATCATAACGCAGGATTATCATGGGCTCGAACGACGAGTTAAAAGGAAAATTCTGTGACCAACATAACTCGAGTTGATATCCGAGGTTACTTAACCTCTATGTGGTTTAAGCAACAAGAAATACAAAATAACAATGTTCGCTTGAATCACTTGAATCATCCCGATTTAGCACACAACCAGAGACAAACAATGAGAGGTCAACTGGTGGCATCGAAAATATGGATGACCGGACTTCACAAGCCTATGCACCGCTCGAGCTTTCTCAACGTGAAGACCAGAAGCACGAAATACACACCCGGACCGATTCTTCGGGAGAATGATAACCTGCATGCTTGCAAGGGCGTTTATACTTGAGCTCCCTTGTCCCTGTACATCACGTCCATCGACTCGCCATGAGCCAAGCCGCGGCCACAGCCGAGGAGAGAAAGAAGGACGTAAGGGAGGAGGAGGGTGTTCTCTAACCAGAACCAACTCATAGAGGTACCGTAGCATACCCAGGAGACAACCAACCATCACTCTGTTGCTAGTTCGTCAACAACAAGGCAGCACAGCAAGACAGCTAATATCGTTGACAACCTAACTAGACGGGTTGTCAACCTGAGTAACTACGGCGCTTTGTCTAAGCCCTGGACCCTCAGTCTTAATTCCACCCACCTAGCCCCCTACCTCAACGCCAACAGATGAGAATAAGTAAGCCCTAGACCCAAACGAATACCTTCGCCCAACAGTAATCATAATGCATCCGGGGGCTTCAGGACATCGGGCATACATGCACATCGACGACACCGACTCTATACCCAGTGTCGTGCCAGAGTTCAAGGCGGGTGTCTAAACAGGGCCGACGGAATGACAAGCCCGAGGGAGATGGCCGCCGAACTCGCATTGACTCTTCAGCCTTCGGACAACAAAACTAGTGCTCTGAATGCGGACTCGTGTTGCCAAAATCCCATGACATCACCCGCAGCCACCGAGAGAATACGAGGGACAGAGCTTTGTGGCTGCAGGTCTTGGCCGATATCGCGCTTAACCGAGACAAAGCTGGAGTGGCATGATTGGAGTACCAGCAAACACACCGTCACGCTCGAAGCTTGGTGGCTCGACTGGGCTGAACAAGCCGCTCCCCGCAGTGACATCGACTGGCTCGCTCGCTTCCGGTGGTACCAATCGTTGATGTCCATGTCAGGGCAAGACATTGAGCTCAATTTTATATTTATTCATGGCCTTCTCCCCACCCCGTGTCTCACCTGGCGTTGTCTCACCGTTTTGCTAACCCGGACAACACGGAAAACACCATTAGACAAGATGGCTCTGAGATACTCGTCGCTCGTTATGGTGGCTCTTGCCACCCTCATGTCAGTGGACTTACACAGAGACACCCTGACTGCCATGGATTGCAGCTGACTTTGACGATCACAAAATAGGCAACCGGCCATGGGCTCACCTGCCTGCCCAGCCCGATCCTCAACAACGCCAGCCCCATCTGGCCCCTCGACACTGCCAGCCTCATGCACGTACCGGCCGCAGGCAACGACATACACCAATGACGGATGCGACTTTACCTGCCCGCCACAGTCGGCGTGGTGCATTGCGGACGGTAAGCAGCGCACTCTACCCCCTTCCAACACATCCAACGCATGACTTCGAGAACGCGTGAGCGAGCGCATGACTGACGACTTACCAGCCTACGTGGTGCTGCCGTGCGGATGCGACAGGGCGGCCGTTCGCCCAACCACCGTCAGCCGCTGCCCTACGGCGAGCGGCAACTGCTTCCAGTGCTCGACCGGCTGGGGTATTGCAACCATTACCGACTCCAACTGCCCACCATCTGCGACTGCGACCCCGACTGCGGCTTAGGGGCTGGCTGCTCGCAGAGGTTCTTGCGGGATGTAATGGGCCGGGGCGGGAGCTGATGCCCGTGGCTGGTGGGGGTATTGGGGGCAAGGGCCGTTTTTATATTTGTCCCAGGGGGAACCCAGTGATGTTGGTTTTGATGGGAGGAGTCGGGGCATCTGATATGCACAGAGGCGTACCGTTGTTTGCCCAACCCTGACAGGACAAACTGCGTGAACTCGAGTCCTCTTTCCGTTTATTTGCCAGACCATTCAGAATGAACAGAATTGGCGGCGGGAAAGCAAGGCCAAGCAGCCGTTGGTGAACCCTTTCTGCTAGCCTTGATACTAGGAAGTAGCAGTGAAGACGTGCTTCTGCTCGGATTAGCCAGGCACGTATGACGAGAGCGCCTGACAATATAGACGCGCCTCTTTCGCGTGAACAGGCTGCCCAGGACTGTCGGACGGTGCCGAATCCAAGGATGTGCGGTTTGTCATGATGTGCCTGTTGCGCTTGCGGGATCACTCGATCGCGATCAACGAGCAGGTCCCCTGACGCCAAACCCCAGTGGGTTCATCACCACTCGACACAGCCTTGGAAACGACAGAGTAGCGGCGAGTGAATAAAAGCACGGCGGTGTCGGTTTCAAGTTTCGTTGGGTTTACGGAAAAGACAACACGCAGGAGCCTTTCGATCGTCAATTTGGGCGACTCAGTTTCTGCCACTGGGCAGGAAGTTCCAGGTCGGACGAGGCCGGAAGGTGGGAGGCGGAGGAAACTCTTACCCCGCCAAAGAAAGAAAGAAAGAGAAAGGAGAATAAAAAAGATAAGAGAAAAAGGGGGAAAAAGAGAATCAAAAACAAGACCAAAGAGAAAGAAAGAAAGAAAGAGCTCCGGGCAGGAGGTGGCCCTTAAATGCGTGAATAATTCGGGGTGATTTAATGAGAAACGCGTGCTGGAGCGCGCGCTGGTCGCGTTGGCAGGGGTAAGGCGATTCATGTGGACCAAGGAGCGATTGGCTGATGGTGCCTGGGATTTCCTTTTCAGGAAAGACAGGGGACTGCGATTTCCTCCAGTTGGCGCGTTCCTGCCTCTGTTTGTCTGATCAATTCTCCTCCCTTCCTCTGGAGTTTGACCATCTCGCTGTTTCCCTGTGCAGGCAACGGCTTCGCAGCAAGCACGACTCGAACCCGCAAGATTAAGCGGTTTCTCTTCAATGTATCCGCACTCGCCACACTTCCGGGAGGCTGCATACTGCCCTGGTGAGCCGCCCAGGAACATGAGGTACCCGCTGCTGTGCATCCAGTGATGTTTCACAGCTGGAGCCGTCGCGTGTTTGACACTCGGGCTTTGAACGACGAGGATAATGCTCAGGGAGCGTCAACAAAAAAAACCTGGATCGTCACAACGCCACTCGAACCATTCTGTCGGTCGCCTCGGCCCGCGAAACATTCGAACAAGTGTTCGATGGAGCCTCACGTTTTCAAAGCCTGCGAGCCGTTTATCCGATCAACAAGTTCGAACGAGATCTGAAGGAGCAGGGTGCCGGGTTTCTTGGGCTGTGCTTGGCTATACATCGGGCGGTGGCGTTGAATCTTGGACACGACGCTGCTTAACCCCGAGCCAACACCGTCTGCCGGTCGGTTGATGAGGGTCGGACAAACACTATTTCCATCGAAAACAGGCCAATGAGACTTGGCACGCCCGGCACGCCGGGCTCATTCCGGTGTCATCTACCGGCGAAGTGGGACAAGGGGCTCGACTTCACATCATCGGGTGGGATGTCTCGATTTGGATGACGAACTCGGGGTTGCGGGAAACGCTAGAGGCCCCGTGTGTGGGATGCGCGATTTGAGGGGAGAAAACACTCGGGGCCCCGGATACCGACCACGTCGTTTCCCCGGAGGCGTTTGACCTGGAGTATCTTGCTATTCGCGCGACCACGTTGCGGGCTGCTTGCGAATGAATACAGAGGGGGAACATGCCATGCACGATGCATGCGAACGACAGGGTTCCGGGTTGTCTACCTATGTTTGGAAACTCCGCTGTGGTCCCACCGCGACGGAGCCGCAAAGGGTCTCCGCCAGTTCCGATGGGAACGGCCCGATAACGTCACTCCACTAGCCCTGTTGATGACGTTGGGTAACGACCTTGAGATCCACGTCTTTACGGATCCTTCCGGTGTCAAGCTGCAACTGCCGTGATGCGCAGATCCAGGGTCGATGGTTTGACGATGGAGGCTCTTGAGAAAGTCAGGGTCCGGCGCAGTCAAGTGGAAGGTGCAACCATGAATTCGGAACCTCCACTTTCGGCAGGACCGGTCTCCAGCGTCCCCAGCGCTCCTGCTCGCTGCCCCTTCGACTCCATGGGGCCCCTCGTCTCTTCGCGCTTTCCCTCTCCATGGAGCCCGCATTGTCCAGCTGATCAAAATTCAGGATTTTTATCAGACGAGGGCCGCCGTCATGGACCCTCTCCTTTCTTCTCCACCGCTTCGAATTTAATATCGCGCGAGTCCCAACTTTCATCGTTTCTGTCTGGGTCGTCTTGCCACGCCGCCATCTTATGAAGGAGCCCCTTTCTGTCCGTTGACTCGTCACCAAACCCTTTCGGCCACTGATTCGACAATATGGCGTTCTCACGCTTCCAGAAAGCGTCGGCTGAGCATGGCCCCGCCAGAGCTGAGAGCCCATCGGCGGCAGCCATCGCTGCAGAGCAGAAGATTACGGCTATTGCCATCTTCCTCGGTGCGGTCGCCAGTATTGGTGGCTTCATGTTTGGTTATGTCAGGTAAGCAACCTAGCTGCTCTGCCCTTGCTGGCACCAGTCCGTGATCTCAGCGCTTACACAGACCCCAGCGGTCAGATCTCGGGTTTCTTCGACATGGAGGACTACGGCAGTCGCTTCGGAGTACACAACCCCGACACGGGGAGGTATGACTTCAGCGCTGCTCGCCAGGGCGCCATCGTCGGTCTCCTTCCTGCCGGCTGTCTCTTCGGTTCCCTGATCGCCGGAAACATTGCCGACTCTCTCGGCCGCCGCATGGCGATTTCGGTGTCGGCCCTCTTCTGTTCTGTCGGCAACATCATCGAGATCTCGTCCGAGACTTCGTGGGCTCAGTTTGCGGTCGGTCGTCTCGTCACCGGCCTCGGTATCGGCTCCCTCTCGGTGGCTGTCCCCATGTACCAATCCGAGTCGAGCCCTGCTATCCTTAGAGGCGTCCTCATCTCTACCTATCAGCTTTTTATCACTTTGGGTATCTGGACTGCAGAGATGATCAACTACGGTACCCACAACATGTCGGGTTCGTCGTCGTGGCGAATCCCGAACGGTCTGTCGTTCCTGTGGTCCCTGATCCTCGGCGGCGGCATTCTCCTTCTGCCCGAATCCCCTCGCTATGCGTATCGTAAGGGCCGCGAAGAAGAGGCCCGCCGCACCATCGCGCGCCTTGCTGGTCTTGACACCGATGCTCCGTCTGTCAATCAGCAGATCGATGACATTCGTGCCAAGCTGGATGAGGAGAAAGCCGGCGCGACCACCAGCTGGTATGAGATCTTTACGGGTCCTCGCATGCTGTACCGTACATTGTTGGGTATCACGCTTCAGGTGAGTTTCCCGCGAGTTGCCCCCTTAGTTTGGCAGGCCCCTAACTGTTTGGCAGGCTGGACAACAACTCACGGGTGCCAACTTTTTTTTCTACTACGGAACCACCATCTTCAGGGCCACGGGCCTTAGCGACAGCTACGTGACTCAGATCATTCTGGGGTCCGTCAACGTTTTCTGCACCTTTGGCGGTCTCTATGTGGTCAAGAAGTGCGGTCGGAGAAACGCGCTCATGGCCGGCGCACTTTGGATGATGGTGTGCTTCCTGGTTTATTCGTTCGTCGGCCACTTCAAGCTCGACCCGGTGAACCCCGCGAACACTCCGGCTGCCGGAAACGTTCTCATCGTCTTCTCGTGCCTGTTCATCGTTGCTTTTGCCACGACTTGGGGTCCTCTCGTCTGGGCCGTCGTCGCCGAGCTCTACCCTGCCAAATATCGCGCGCCAGCCATGGCGCTGGCCACTGCGAGCAACTGGTTGTGGAACTTTTTGATGAGCTTCTTCACGCGCTTCATCACGGACGCCATCGATTATCTCTACGGATTGGTGTTTGCGGGCTGCTGCGCGGTCCTTGTGCTCGTCGTGTTCTTCTTCCTTATTGAGAGCAAGGACAGGAGCCTGGAGGAGATCGACACCATGTACCTACTACACGTCAACCCGATCAGCAGCAGCAAGTGGGACGATAAGCACGTGCCGGGGAGCACTGATACAAGTGGCCGCCAATCACGGCAACAGTCATCTCACGACGGGGAGCACGTCGAGACACCTTAAAGGAGCGCAGTCTGGGAAGCGGTATATTGAAATAGAAGGCCTGGCGTCATGGAGCTCATTTGGTGGAGCATATACAAGTCTTGTGGTCTTGGGCCTGGAGCATCTGTGGGTTTAAAAGGTGTTGCTCGGGCACATCAACTGGGGCTTGTGGTATTATTAGTTGGCTTTTGGGATTGAGGCATTCACAGCACGGTCTGTCTATTTGATGCCGGTTATTCTGGGCAGTGAGTCTGTATGATACCAATAGCTACAGTCGGAGGGTTAGTTCGCTATGCAGTAAGCAGCCCAGGAGGCAATCGATGCTATCCACGACACGACAACTTTCCTAACAATTTTTACTTTGGTACTGTCGCCCGATCACGTCTTCCGCGGACAAAGGAAGAAAGAAAAACCTGCTTTCGTTGCGCTGACCTGACGTTGCCACCCTCGCCGAGGAATCCCTGCCACGGTGGGTTCTGGGCTCAACTCGGCAACACTGCGGTGTCACCGTTCGGCCTGCAGCGATCGACGGTGGGCCCGGCAGAACAGTCGAATAGGCCAAAGAGAGAAATCTCCGAGGCCAGCCAACCCTCATAGGGTTGTATTCGGCCTTAACTAGTGAGGCAAATGCCGGGCCGGGCGAGTCTTTTTTTATTTTATTTTTTCACTATGGAAGAAAATTGGGTGCATTGGTCTAGTCTCTCATCGTCCTCATCTGGCGCCTTGGCTGAGCACACGGTCTGATGGAGTGACTGGCCTGCCCGACCAACTCTGACTCTGACTCAATTGAGTTATTGGGACCAGATAGGCTACGATTGTGGTGTTTAGGTAGGGCATGCTGGGTTATGCTATCTATTATGAGGGAGTTTGCTATCCATCATGAGGGAGCTTGTGGGTTCTGCCCACTTCTTGAATTTGAATGGGTTGTGACGAACGGTGGGTTTTGACCAGGTTTTGGTCAGGAGATAAGAGGTTTGTGAGTTTATTACGAAGTACCTACGAGCCTACATACGGCAAGGTGTTCGGCTCCGGCCGGTGGGGCGACGGGATTCACTTTTTTTTCTGGGCGGTGCTCCGTTCGGTGGCGGTTTTGGCTACCTCCTCACGAGTTTCTTCAGCGTGCTGTGCTCTGCTGGGTTCAGCTGGTCGGCGTTCGGGGCTTCTAGGTTGTTGTTAGTTGGGGGCGGGTGGATGGGGTTTGGAAAATTTGAGATGGGTTTTTTTATTTTTTGCCTGCCTGCCTGCCTGCCTGCCATCGGCGGTTTGGTACGTTGCATGGGCTGGTGTAGATGATATGGCTGGTATGTATAGATAAGTTCCGGTGGTGCTGGTTTGGCTGATGAAGGGCTGGTTTGTTTGTTTATACACGGCGTGAAGTCAGCTTCGTGCCCCTGAATTGCTTCCTGTTCGTCTTGTCTATCCTTGTTGCGTCCGAAGTGGCCCATCCGTCCAAACCGCGAAGTATCCATATCCCGGCAGCCTCCATCCACTCCCGATCCACTCCCGGGTTTCGACACCGAGGACAAACTTTGTTCAACCTGACAGGGTTGTGCCTACCCGCGCTTTTTATCGGTTTTCCGTTTGCCGGAAGTTGCTGCCGGGTGTTGGATAGTAGGAGTTGACTCTGCATTGTTGTGGTTGTGTTGGATTCGAGTTGGTCTGGGAGTCACTCACACACTTACTCACACATCAGTCATTAGCTTTACTGCACAGTATTGCTGTTATCGAGAGAGTCTCTGGTCGGGTACTCCGAAAGATTGGGAGCTCGAAGTGTTGGGTTGGAGGAGACGGCGTATCCACACCATCGAATTTTTCTCGAGTTCTGACTCCCTCCTCAGGGGGGCTCTGTGACTTTTTGGTTTTGTCTCGGCGGTATTCTCAGACCTGTTCCACTGTTTCCCCGTCTTGTACGGCTTTCTGGTTCCCCTCTGGTTTGGACTAGGCGGCTCCTGTTGGCTATCGTTGCGCGGTATCAGATCGCGTCGCGGTTGAGACGCGCCGGACCGACCCCCCTTTACGCACGCACTCATCATACGTTGGCCTCACCATAATCCCACCACATACGCCTTCCACGCCTCACCAAAGCCGGGACGAAAGCGCTCAACGAGCGCCAAACCAGGCCGATGAAGGCCAACGGGACCCCGGTGGACTTCTCATCCTCCGGGGAGGACATCGGCGTCGTCGGGGGCACGACCCGTATCTTTTCTGTCACGGGCGAGAAGGGCAAGGAGATGGGCGGCAAGGAGAAGGGTAACAGCAGCGATGCCGACTCGGCACAGCAGGGGGAACTCCAGCGTCAGCTATCCGGGAGGCACCTCAACTTCATCGCCATCGGTGGTACCATCGGCACCGGTTTCTTCCTGGGTACCGGCACGGCGCTGGTCAAGGCTGGGCCGGCGGGGTGCTTGATCTCATATATCTTTGTCGGGTCGGTCTTATGGTCGGTGATGGTTTGCTTGGGGGAGATGGCCACCTATATCCCGACCGCTGGGGCTTTTTCCTCGTATGCCACGCGGTTCGTTGACCCAAGTTTGGGTTTTGCGGTAGGGTGGTTATACTGGTTTGGTTGTGAGTTCATCTCTTTCCTCGGGTTGGACCTAGCACGTGAAGGCTAACACTCTCGAAACAGGGGCCATCACTTACGCTCTATCCCTCGTCGCCGCCGGCCTCATCATCCAGTACTGGAAACACGACGTCAACATCGGCATCCTGATCGCCGTGTTCTGGGTCGTCTTCACCCTCATAAACTACCTCCCTGTTGGCATCTATGGCGAACTCGAGATGTGGTTGTCGAGTCTCAAGGTCATCACCATCGCCGGCTTCATCATCTTCGGCATCTGCATTGCCGCCGGCGCCGGCCAGGAGGGTGTGCTAGGCTTCAAATTCTGGAGCGACCCGGGCGCCTTCAACGAATACCTCGTGACGGGCGGGGTGGGCCAGTTCGTCGGGTTCTGGGCCGTCCTGATCCAAGCCTCCGTCTCGTACCAGGGGGCGGAGCTGGTCGGCGTCGGCGCGGGCGAGGCGCGCGATCCACGGAAGACGGTCCCGCAGGCGATCCGCGTCACGTACTGGGGCATCATGTTCCTGTTCGTGGCCACCATGCTGCTGATCACCATGGTGGTGCCGTCGTCGGACCCCAACCTGCTCAACGACTCGTCCAACGCGTCGGCGTCGCCCCTCGTCATCGCCGCCCAGCGCGCCGGCGTCAAGGTCCTCCCGGACATCATCAACGCCGTGCTCCTGACGGCGGTGCTCTCGGCGGCCAACTCCAACGTCTACTCGGGCAGCCGCGTGCTGCTGGCGCTGGCCGAGGAGGGCCAGGCGCCGGCCATCTTCAAGAAGACGAACCGGCACGGCATCCCCGTCATGGCGGTGGCGGGCACGGCGTCGCTGGGGCTGCTGGGGTTCCTCAACCTGTCGTCCGACGGCGGCAAGGTCTTCAACTGGCTGCTCAACATCAGCGGCGTGGCCGGGCTGACGACCTGGGCGAGCACCTGCCTGTCGCACCTGGCCTTCATGCGCGCGCTCAAGGCCCAGGGGATCCCGCGCTCCGACCTGCCCTACGTGTCGCGCTTCCAGCCCTACACGGCCATCTACGGCCTGTTCTTCAACGTCCTGATCACCCTGACGCAGGGCTTCACCGTCTTCATCAACTGGAACGTGAGCGACTTCTTTGCCGCCTACATCAGCCTGATTTTGTTTGTGGTGCTGTGGGCTGGCCACAAGCTGTGGCACCGCCAGCCGAGCGTCAACCCGGCCACGGCTGATCTCGTCCGTGGGAGGTATGACTTGAACGAGGAGCGGTCGGCTGCGGATGGCGGAGTATGAGAATGAATGGGACAGTGTCCTCGCGGGTACACGACGTACGAGAGCGGGCGAGGAGGTCGAGGCAATGGTTTGAGGATACGGCCTCGGTGTAAAAACATGACGGTGCCGGCGAGCAGAATCCCCAAAAAGTGTATGATATTACGGCATGCATGATAGCGATAGTACCCCTTATCTGTTTTAATCCATCGTTGCTTACTAGATGACACCGCTTTGCTCGCCCGCTCAGAGGATCATGTTCCAGCTGACCTTCTTGCCCCTCATCATGGTCAACACACCAACGGGTAGGAACTGCTTGTCGACAAGGCTCAGGCCGCCGAAGTCCTCCTGCAGTTCTTCGGCGTAGAGTTGTAGGAACCACTTCTTCTCCGGATCAAGTCGGACCCTGTTGCGCAGGGACACCCACAGCCCGCTCTCGACCTCCCTACTCATCGCGATTTCCTCCGTCGCCGGGATGCTGATGAACTTTTCGAAAGTCCTCGAGAAATCGCCGCTCATCCGTTCGCGGAACCGGGTGAACTCATCGAACGAATAGAAGGTCGATATACCCGACTCCGGAATGGCTCCCCTCTTGAGGGACTCCCCGTCTGGATAGATGTTACGGAGTCGGCGGCGCAGACTCGCATCGCTGCACGACTCGAAATTTTTCTTCGCCTTTAGATACTTCTCCCGTTCCGCCTTGAAGTACTTCTCAATTATCTCCTCGGGCGTCTCGTCGATGTTGTTGCGGACCAGGAACAAGCCCACGAAGGGGTTTCGGAGACCTAGGCCGCCCAGCTGCTCCGGCATATGGACGAAGGAGTCCGGCAGGTTTGAAACCCCGAAGCGAGTCTGGATCATGTGTTTGACTAGTGGGAGTTGGTATATTAGTGGAATGTACATGCCGAGGCTGTGGGGTGAATGAAGGCCGGATCGGCAACTTACCGTGTTCGACTACGCTCCCCTCCTTACCATCCGAGCCTGGAAATAGCCGACGCAGCATGGTTTGGTACGTGTTCAGGATTTCATCCACGTGCTCCCGGCCGAAGCAGTGGGCCGGCTCGCCAAAGGTGTGGCTGAAGAAGCGGCCGATGCAGCTGTTCCATGTCTGGACCCACGACAGCACGCTCTTGCACTCGGCGAGCTGCTTCTTCAGTTGGTCGACATGCGCCATGACGAGCTTCTGGTCAATAACCCATTTCCCAGTTTCCGGGTCAAGGCACAGGAAGCCAATCTTGACCGGGCCAGCCGGCAACATATTGGCAACGACGTCGTCTCGCTTGGAAACCCCGGGAAGGTAGACAGACCCGGTCTTGGCCTTGTTGAAGTCGAGCCCGAACACTTTGGCAAAGGACTGCATACAAGCCCAGGCCTGCGCGCTTCTCTCGGGCTCACCGACGAACCAGATATCATCGTGCAATCGGTACAGTAGGATGCCGGTGTTACGGTTGACAGCGAGGTCCATGAAGAACAGCACTAGCTCTCCGGTGAACTTCTCCGAGGCGTGCGCCATGGGAACACCCCTCTTGCGGATGCGGGGTCCGAGCTGCGGGCGGTCATCGGAGGCCGCGTCCAAGTTCAAGGGGGACTCGAGATACTTTTTGAAGAAGTCGATCCAATCCTGGCCAAAGCCGATGTAGCGCATGACGGCAAAGATGGTGCTGTGCGGGAGACCTGTGGCATACCATTGCAGATCGGTCTGGACCAGGGCGACGCCGTGTCCAGGTCCTGCCCGCGTTTCGTACGTGACATCTCGGAGCCGGTGGACAATCAGCTCGGCGGTGAGGTGGCGCAAGAGCTGCTGCTTGATGCCGGACCGTTTCTCTGGCGAGGAAGTCCCGTCCCCATACTCGTCATCGACGCTGTAGTCGCAATCATCGTTGTAATGATTACCGCCGTCGAAAAGCGAAGTCTCGGTGTCGGGCAGCTGTGCGAGGAAGAACTTTTCGAAGTAGGCGGACTTGCGTTTCGACTCGACGGAGCCGCTAATGTGATAGTCATAGTAGAACCGGCGCCTCTCTATATCGCGGGCGGATGGTGCCTTGTGGCCAGCGAGGTCTCGTGAGCACACGCTTTCCATGAAACCTTTCAGCGCTGGTTTCAGAATATTGCACAACCTGACGCCGATGTGTTGGACGAAAATCATTTGCAAGATGTCATCGTCGGCCCACACCCGATACTTGCCGTTCAAGCCGCGGCGCGGCATGACACGAATGCCATCTTCCCCGGTATCCCAGTGCCACTGCTTCAGGTCAGAGAAGCGCATGTTCAAGACGTCGGCAATCTCGGACTTGGCGACATTGCTCTCGAGGAAGTCGCGCAGGATTGCCTGCTTCTCGTCACTAAGGATGTCCTCGGTCAGGAGGCCCTTGATACAGCTGGTGAGAGAATCCCGGGTGAAGGGGGTAGCCTCGGACATGAGGCTGCTGGTCTCGTCGGCAATCTCCTTGCGTAGCTTCTCCAGCTCCTTTCGGCTGCTTTCGTCTGGGAACAGGCGGTCGAGGAAGCTGCGGATCTCAGTCTCGTCCGTCTCGAGCGGCTCGAAGACAACTCGTTCGAACTTGTCAACGAGCTGGCTCAGCCGCTGGCGTTGGCGTTCAACTAGCTCAAACGAGTCGCCGTCCGGATCGTCGGCCGAGGCCGGCAGTGGCTCGACAATTGGTTGGTCCATCCACTCTAGAGGGGCATGTCAGAATAGGGCCTAGGACATGCGACGGGCATAGAGGCAGCTTACCAGTCAAAAGGCGCGAGTACAGGTGAGCCATGTCCAGCTTGCGACTCTGGACATCGAGCTTGGCACGAAGCTGGTGGCTGTAGCTGTCTAGCTTGGACATGGGAATAGAGTCATCGTAGTGGGACTGGTCCAGCCAGCGCTGGATGTTATCAAGGCTGTCGTCTCTCGAGGCGAACGGGCAGATCGCTTTCACGGCCTTGAGAAGGCAGGCGAGACGGTCGCGGTAATCAACAGCGGCATCAGCTTCAGCAAGAAAGCTACGCTTGCGATCCTCGTAAGTCTTGTGGCGGGACTCTAGCTCGCGGATCTTGCTGAGGGTGATGCTCTGCAGCGTCTTTGAGAGGACAGATTTGGGAGTCGCCATGGCGGAAGCTGGATCACGATTCTTGATGGGGTCACCGCGAAAAGAACTCGGATGATGGGTATAAAGAAAAACGGTGTGAGATCCAAGAAACGACGAATGTTGAGACGGCGTCGACTTTATCTTCAACTTTTACCGTGTCGCGAGCGCTCGAGACCCTGGTTCAGCTCCAGGCAGATTGACCACGGGGTCCCGCCTTGGACACGACGATCATACTGGAGAATATGCATGATCTCTGGCTCGCGCAGGGCAGCAATGGCAGCAATGCCTGAAGAAACGTCTTGATGCCTGTTTTTTATGCCGTTGGCTGCACGTCGAGAGTTTGTTTGGCGTTGTGCCAAGCATCTGGGGAAGGCAGCAGCCGGTGGGGCTGCGAACGACCGGCAGATTCCCCACTTTTACTTTTTATTTACTTTCTCTTTTGGGCAGGCGCGGGTCGAGCGCTCTTCGAGCCTGCGCAGCCTCGCAGCTTACCAGAAGAGTGATGATTCTCCCTCCGTCTGTTAGGGCTGGCTTGCTTTTTTACGACGTAATCTTGCCTAAGCTGTTTTATTTGCACTGTTTTATTGAGCCGGGCGGAGAGCAAAAACAAACCACAGATGAAAGCCAGAGATTACACCTTATGTAAGCGGTGAGGAGCTGGACAAAGAGGGGAGCACAGACCAGGTGGGGCATCGAAGTGTCAGCATCAGTGGCATAACAAATGCCCCGCTCCGGCAACCCCACCACGGAAGCTCCGAAAGCGGCTCCTAGTCACTGTCAGTCATCACCATCCCAAGAGCCCATCTCCAATCCTCCAAAGGCCCGGGAATGGAGTTTGGTCGGAAATGCCCAAAAGCTCTCTAGAAGGGTCTTTAATAGATATTAGTCTAGCTGACGAGATCTGACCCATTGCGTTTTAGCTACGGAAAGTGGTAGATACTGGGCTGGGCCGTGGTTGGGTCGAGTACAGATTCGGGTGGTATGAAATCTCGACTTTGTGCAGGCAAAGTCGCCCCCGTGTCTTGTACGTGTTCTTCGAATGCCATTTTTTTTCTTACGCCGCAGACAAGGCCGCTGTGTAATCAGCGTCTTCAAGTTGTCTTGGTCCGATGTTTTATAGGTGGCTGATGGTCGTTGCCCCCCGAGCTCCGAATGGGGGGGGGGGGTCGGTCCGCTTAAGTTTTTTTCCCCGCGGCAGAACCTCGAGCTCCGAACTTTATTATCACATATCACAAGCAAACCCCCAAAATCCACAAATTGCCCACTCCCCACCACAACCTACTACTAGCCAACAGACAGCACTGCCTGATCACCACACTTGCTGCAGGCGCATGTTGGGCGCAATTGAGCCCGCACGCATAGTCTGACCATCATGGCGGACACCGGCAGCTCAGGTCCCACGAGGATCGCCATTCTTGGCAACGAAGACATCGTCGTCGATCACGGCATCTGGCTAAACTTTGTGACTCACGACCTACTCGAAAACATACAATCGTCCACCTACGTCCTCATCACCGATACGAACCTCTACCAAACCTACGTTCCTCCCTTTCAGGCTGTCTTCGACAAGGCCGCTCCTAAAGATGCCCGCCTTCTCACCTACGCCATCCCCCCCGGCGAGTACTCCAAGGGCCGCGACACCAAAGCCGACATCGAGGATTGGATGCTCTCGCACACATGCACTCGCGACACCGTCATCATCGCCCTCGGCGGCGGCGTGATCGGAGACATGATTGGCTATGTTGCTGCCACTTTCATGCGTGGTGTCCGCTTTGTGCAGGTCCCCACGACCTTGCTCGCCATGGTTGATTCCTCTATCGGTGGCAAGACAGCCATCGACGTCCCCATGGGCAAGAACCTGATCGGTGCCTTCTGGCAACCTCGACGCATCTACATCGACCTGGCCTTCCTCGAGACCTTACCCGTACGCGAGTTCATCAACGGCATGGCCGAGGTCATCAAGACGGCCGCCATCTGGAACGAGACCGAGTTTACAGCCCTCGAGGAGAACGCCGCCGCCATTCTCGAGGCTATCCGCTCCAAGGGCGTTAGCCCCTCCACCCGCCTTGCCCCCATCCGCCACATCCTCAAGCGCATTGTGTTGGGATCTGCCGGCGTCAAGGCTGAGGTGGTCTCGGCTGACGAACGCGAGGGGGGTCTCCGTAACCTGCTCAACTTTGGTCACTCCATTGGCCACGCCTACGAGGCCATTCTTGCACCCCAGGTCCTGCATGGCGAGTGTGTCGCCATCGGGATGGTCAAGGAGGCCGAACTCGCTCGTTTCCTCGGCATCCTTCGTCCCGGTGCCGTTGCCCGCCTAACCAAATGCATCGCGAGCTATGACCTGCCCACCTCGGTGCACGACAAGCGCATCGCCAGGCTATCAGCTGGCAAGGAGTGCCCCGTCGATGTGCTGCTCCGGAAGATGGCCGTCGACAAGAAGAATGAGGGCCGGAAAAAGAAGATCGTGCTTCTGTCGGCCATTGGC
The DNA here is from genome assembly GCF_033439085.1 of Chaetomium fimeti. Taxonomy (NCBI): domain Eukaryota; kingdom Fungi; phylum Ascomycota; class Sordariomycetes; order Sordariales; family Chaetomiaceae; genus Chaetomium; species Chaetomium fimeti. Next base: position 1,602,090 of record NW_026944334.1, read on the forward strand.
AAGACCCACGAGCCCAAGGCTACCGTTGTCGACGACCGCCCTATCCGGGTCGTTCTGTCCCCTTCCGTCCGCGTCACGCCAGGTGTCCCGAATGGTCTCTCGGTCAGCGTGACCCCGCCCGGCTCTAAGAGTATCTCCAACCGCGCACTCGTTTTGGCCGCTCTGGGACAGGGCACGACCCGCATTCACGGGCTCCTCCATTCGGATGACACGCAGTTTATGCTTACTGCCATCGCCCAGCTTCAGGGCGCCACCTATTCTTGGGAGGATGCTGGGGAAGTTCTTGTTGTCAAAGGCAAGGGCGGCAAACTGCAGGCCAGCGGCGAGTCACTGTACCTTGGAAATGCCGGCACCGCTTCGCGCTTTCTCACCTCCGTTGTGGCGCTCTGCTCTCCCACCGCCGTCTCCTCCACCGTCTTGACGGGCAATGCACGCATGAAGGTGAGGCCCATTGGCCCGCTTGTCGATGCCCTGCGCGCCAACGGCGTTGGCGTCAAGTACCTCGAAAAGGAGAAGAGCTTGCCGGTTCAGGTGGATGCTAATTCCGGATTCGCTGGTGGCGTTATCGAACTGGCTGCTACCGTCTCGTCGCAGTATGTCTCGTCCATCCTGATGGCTGCCCCCTACGCCCACAAACCTGTCACGCTCCGGCTGGTTGGCGGCAAGCCGATCTCACAGCCATACATCGACATGACCATCGCCATGATGGCATCCTTCGGCATCAAAGTAGAGAGGTCAACCGAGGATCCAAACACCTACCATATTCCACAGGGTGTCTACGAAAATCCAGCCGACTACGTCATAGAGAGCGACGCTAGCTCGGCGACTTACCCCTTGGCCGTCGCTGCCATCACCGGCACTACTTGCACTATTCCGAACATTGGCTCTACGTCGCTCCAGGGCGATGCCCGTTTTGCTGTTGAGGTACTCCGCCCCATGGGCTGTACCGTTGAACAGACCGACATATCAACTACCGTGACCGGACCGCCTCTTGGGACGCTCAAGGCCATCGAGCACGTCGACATGGAGACCATGACGGACGCTTTCTTGACTGCCTCCGTTCTCGCCGCTGTCGCTTCGGGGACCACCCAGATCACCGGTATCGCTAACCAGCGTGTCAAAGAATGTAACCGGATTGCAGCCATGAAAGACCAGCTTGCTAAGTTCGGCGTTATCTGCAACGAGCTTGAAGATGGTATTGAGGTGACCGGGAAACCGTACCAAGAACTGCAGAACCCCGCCGATGGCATCTACTGTTACGATGACCACCGCGTGGCCATGAGTTTCAGCGTTCTGTCAGCTATTTCCCCTCATCCCGTGCTGATTCTCGAACGAGAATGCACCGCCAAGACGTGGCCGGGATGGTGGGATATCATGTCCCAAGCCTTCAAGGTCCAACTGGCGGGGGAGGAGGACCCGACCGTGAAGCACGTCGTCAAGTCAGCACGCTCGGGCACAGACCGATCCATCTTTGTGATTGGGATGCGCGGCGCGGGCAAGTCTACGGCCGGTCGGTGGATGTCCGAGATACTGAAACGGCCCCTGATCGACCTGGATGTTGAGCTGGAGAGGAGAGAGGCCACGACAATCCCGGATATCATCCGTAGCGAGCGTGGCTGGGAAGGCTTCAGGAAGGCCGAGCTCGATCTCCTCGAGGATGTGATCAAGAACCAATCCAAGGGCCACATTTTCTCCTGCGGCGGCGGCCTCGTCGAAACCGAGGAGGCGCGCAAGATGCTCATCTCGTACCAGAAGAACGGCGGGTGCGTCCTCATGGTGCATCGCGATACCGACCAGGTCGTCGAGTATCTGATGAGGGACAAGAGCCGCCCGGCCTACTCCGAGAACATCCGGGAGGTCTACTACCGCCGCAAGCCATGGTTCGAGGAGTGCAGCAACTTCCAGTACCACAGCCCACACCTGGATGGCTCCGAGTCGCTGCTTGAGCCCCCGTCTGACTTCAGCCGATTTCTTTCCGTCATCTGTGGTCAGTCCACGCACTTGGAGGACGCCCGCAAAAAGAAGCACAGCTTTTTCGTCTCGCTGACTGTCCCCAATGTTTCCACGGCACTGGATATCATCCCTCGGGCCGTTGTGGGATCTGACGCTGTCGAGCTGCGTGTGGACTTGCTGGAGAGCTTTGACCCAGAGTTCGTCGCACACGAAGTTTCCCTCCTCCGATCCGCGGCCAAGGTTCCTATCGTCTACACGGTACGCACGGTCAGTCAAGGGGGTAAGTTCCCTGACGAAGACTACGACCTGGCCCTACAGCTGTATCAAGTTGGCTTGCGTACCGGCGTGGAGTACCTTGACCTGGAGATGACGATGCCCGTTAACGTTCTCGAGGCCATGGGCGAATCGAAGGGGTTCACCCGTATCATTGCGTCCCACCATGATCCCCAGTCCAAGCTGTCGTGGAGGAACGGCTCATGGGTCCCGTTCTACAACAAGGCGTTGCAGTACGGCGATATCATCAAGCTCGTGGGCATGGCCGGCGAGGTCAGCGATAATTTTGCTCTCACCAGCTTCAAGACGAAGATGCTCGCTGCTCACGACACCCCCATCATCGCGCTGAACATGGGCCACGCGGGCAAACTCAGTAGGGTGCTCAACGGCTTCATGACGCCGGTCTCTCACCCGGCGCTGCCAGCCAAGGCCGCGCCCGGGCAGCTCTCGGCTACGGAAATCCGGCAGGCACTCGCCCTCATTGGTGAACTCGAGCCCAGGTCTTTCTATCTCTTCGGGAAGCCCATCAGCTCATCGCGCTCGCCCGCACTTCATAACACGTTGTTCGGCGCAACCGGCTTGCCTCACAGCTACTCGAATTTTGAGACAGACAACGCTTCGGACGTTCAGGACCTCATCCGCTCCCCGCACTTCGGCGGCGCCTCGGTGACCATCCCGTTGAAGCTCGACATCATGCCGCTCCTGGACAACATCTCGGATGCCGCGCGCTTCATCGGTGCCATCAACACCATCATCCCCGTACCGTCCGCGACCGGGGACAAGCCAACCCTCCTCGGCGATAACACCGACTGGATGGGCATGGTCTTCTCGCTCCGCTCCGCCGGTCTCGTCCAGCGGACCGCGGCGTCCCCCGGGGCCGCCATGGTGGTCGGCTCGGGCGGCACCACTCGGGCGGCCATCTACGCGCTCCACTCCCTGGGTTATGCGCCCATCTACGTGGTCGCACGCACCCCGGAGCGGGTCAAGGAGCTCTCGGACGGCTTCCCCGCCGAGTACGACATCCAGCGGCTGGCCACGCCCGAGGAGGCGGCCGCCGTGGCCGGGCGGGACGCGCTCCCGGGCGTGGTCATCAGCACGATCCCGGCCGACAAGCCGATCGACTCGGGCATGCGCGAGGTGCTGGTCGCCGCGCTGCAGAGCGGCGGCGCGTCGGGCCAGACCAAGGGCGAGCCGCGCGTGCTGCTGGAGATGGCCTACATGCCCCGGCACACGCCGCTCATGCAGCTGGCCGAGGATGCCGGGTGGACGACTATTCCTGGGTTGGAGGTGCTTGCTGCACAGGGGTGGTATCAGGTATGTCATGTCTTTTTTCTTAAACTATCTTGCGTGTGTGTGTGTAGTGGTGCTGACCGAGGTTTTGCAGTTCCAACTCTGGACGGGGATTACGCCCATCTACGCTGATGCGCGGGCTGCTGTTCTGGGCAGCGAGTCTTCGTAGGGGGTTGGGGGTGGGTGTTGGGTGCGGAAGGCGTGGTAGATAGATACCTACTTGGCTTCGGGGCTGGGTGCCGGAAGCTGGGATAGAATAGAAGCAGAAGCAGTGGTAGTTTTCATGGGGTTTTGTTGTAGAGTTCTCTGCATTCTTAGGAAACATGGTTTGGTTTGTTTTCCAAACTCTTGTGTCATTCCCATTTCTCGCAGGGTGTTTTTGTGAGTGTGTGTGTGCTTCTTCCGGTCATCTACATTCCATTTGATGGGCTATGTTTGTTTACCACCCCCGAGGAGGCGAGTGTCTAGGGGAGTATGGCCTGCACCGTCTGCAGCCTGGTAGCGTACCCGCCATGGGTCAACCCGGGAACAATTAGAGTTCTGACGAGTTCCCCCGCCATCGGTTCTTTTCTGCACAACAACGTCATCGTTGCAACCGATTGCACTGCGACCTCGGCATGTTTTGGGTTCCAAGCTCCCAAGCTCAGGGCTTTGGGTCGAGTAAACACACAGTATGCACCTGCTCCTGTATGTACCTACATACATACGGGACTACATGCGCTGCATAGGGGCACAGTGCCATCGAGTCATCATGGCTTTACCTCACCGGCTCATCAACTTGTCATCTCTCCCACTTGTTGTCCGCTGATCGTCGTCATGGATCCCTCATGTCAACCGTGGTTGGGGCCATGTTGATGTGCATTTTTACCGTCAACGATCTCGTGTTAGAACCGGACGTTGGCCGTTCCGGCAAGCTGTATGATGTTTTCGGGGGAGTTTGGTGGGAGGTGGAACCTGGGGATCGCCGGGTCCATCCTTGGGAAGGTGGTATGTTCCGTCCCTTCGGTGGCTTCTTCATGACGCCTTTGCCGACGGTATCGGGGGGTGTGGGGGGTCGGAGTTCTTCCCGGGTGCATGTCAGGGCAGGCAGTTCGATTGGGGCTTAGATGGATGTCGGTTACGTGCAGCAAGCGGTTCAGATCGAGATCCTGTAGGTGTTAATCGTTTCTCGGTTTCTGGGGGATCGCAGCTACTGTGTAATGTCCGCCGGTTACTGCATCACCATGTGCGTCGAGAGCGGCCTGGATTACGTTGACGTCCAGTGTATCAAATATGAGTCGACTCGTCATCAACCGCTGTCGGGCTGTCTAGGACTGTAGGGCCCGATCACTGCCGATATCATCCCAAGTCCCGATGCCCAAAGCCCGGCAACAACAAAAAAACTGAGATGCGCGACGAGATGGGACGAGATGGGAACCCCCCCCCCTTGCCCGTTTGTCAACCGTCCCTATCCCACCTCAACGACGTCAGAAACGTCCGAGTCATCTACACTGCACAGTACATCAGACAGGGCCACGAGACACTCTGGCACGCTACGTATGGAGACACATCGCCAGGCCAGGCCATCCCTGGTCGCGGCAGCAATCAATTCGTCACCAAAAGGTGCGCAGAAAAAAAGAAGAAGATACGTGTCCCCCGCGAGGGCATGTTCATGACGAGTGGTTCCCACCAACCCTACCCACAGTGAAGATTTCCCAATACGGGGGGGGGGCATTCCCAGATTGCAGTGCACGCAGTGACAGCAAAGTGACGCCCGTTGATGCCCGTGATGCTTGTGATGCCCGCAACAGCACTTTGGGTTAGGTGCTGGAGTGCACCCCTCATCAGGCCATACTACGTCACAAGCCCCGCGCTGTTCGGCCAGGAATGGGCAGCGGGAACCTGGGTGCTGATCCTTGGAATTGGGCCCCGTACGGGACAGGGCCGGCTAGCCTGTAGCGAGTTTACTTGGTACATACTTACAGCGTATGGCGGGCCGGCCGGCGCTCTGCGGCAGGGCTGTGCATGTATGCTGTTGTGTAATATTTTTTTTCACTTTGGGGCTTGCAGGAGGGGATGGGATTTAACTTGTATGGAGTGGAGTGACGTGGATTGCTGTGGTGATTTGGGTGTACGGCTGATGGCGCTCCGTTCAGAACAAGATATCGGTATTTTCACTCTTTCATGTTGTGGCACTTAAAATTCATGGAATCTGCTTCCAAAAAAAAAAAAAACGCTTGATTGAATGCTCCTTCGCAACCCTAATGCTAACCGTGAAATCCAAGTTTTCCCGCTCCAGTGCCCCCGGGGGTCTTTTTTAGTCTATAGCGTAGGTCGGATGATGCCATGACATGTCCCATAATGAGAAAACTACCAGGAAAAGATCGGACCCATGCTATACACGCTGCCATGGTACATGCTGTTGTACAGTCTATCGTTCCCGGCTCAAACCGGTGTCATCGTAACGCTCATGAAAAAGAAAAAAACCAAAGAAGGAGAAACCGAGTGTGTCCAAAAAGTGACCTCGAAAGTCCGATAGTGGCGGTAATAAAAATGTTAGGCGGGTAAAATGTGACATTGAGAATGGTAGAGTAGGGACGTTGTGAAGTCGTCCCAGAGAGAATGAAATGAAGTAACCATCGGAGTCGAGCTTTGGGTGCCAATTGACCTGAAGCATGCCCCGAAAGCCGGATTGGTGATGTCGACCGGCCGTGGTATGACGTCATTCGCGTTCGTTGATTGATCGCGAAGACGTCGACAGCGCAACCCCCCCAAAAGATCAGCAGGGTCCTTGTGCGGCAGCCCCAGAATGTGCTCGAAATAGCCAGCGGCAGTGGGTCCCTGCAGAAAGACCGTGCGGTAAGGAGGGGTTGCCTCGGGCATGCCTGACCAATAGCAGAGGCGCAATTGTCGATTTGTCACAGCAGCCTCAGACGAGACCAAGTGTGTCGACGTCATCGGCGTGCAAAAAACCGCGAAGGAGTGCCAGGCCCAGGTGCGACATGCTGCGTGCCGCTCACAGAGCTGGGATGTTGGTGTAAACTCGCGTCGGAGCCAGCATGGTAGCGTAGCGGCTTTAGGCTTGGCCTCCACGCTTGCGGTGCTTGCCGGGGATCTCAACGTCGCCGTGAGTCACGCGATAGTGCCGAGTGAGTGCGTCGGCCCTGCTGAATGTCTTTTCGTCGGAGCAGATATGGCAACGGACTTTCTGCTTTTCGGCATTGTGGATTGTGTGTTCGTGCCTGGTAAGATCGTACGGCCTTGAAAAGACGGTGTTGCATGGCTTCCCGGTGCTCGGGTTGATGCGGTCGCATTTGTGCGGCCCGGCCTGCGTGTCGACCAGGCCCAATGCCGTGCCCGAACCGCTGAGGCCGTGAGCCTGCCGGTGGCCTTCCCTCTTGTGCTTTTGCAGGATTGCTGGCGTCTTGAAGCGCTGCGTGCAGCCGTGGTACGTGCACGTATAAGTACCGCCGTCTGCGCGGGTATCCGCCGGTCGTTGGGGGGCGACGCCGTGCTCGCTCGCCCCCGTATCCACCGTCGTCGCCCTTGACGGGTTGCCAGTCGAATGCATCGTGCTTTGCGGCTGGTTCGTAAACGGAAACTGCGGTGTTGGTACGCTCGTGATGAGGTAGTCGTTGACCGGGTCCATGGACATGCTGCCGAACAATTGTTGGCTGTGCGCGGCAGCCGCCTTGTTGATTGCGTTTGCGTCAAAACCGGTGGTATTCCGCTGAGGGAACAGCGGGAAGTTGTTGTCACCCTCGGTATCGCGGTACTCGAGCATGGCATCCTTGGGCGAGATGGTCTGGGGCGTGGCCATTCCGATTTGCTGACGCACTGCCTGGGCGTTGTGCATGGCTCTGCTCTGATCCCGCGACTGCTGCGCCGTCCCAAAACGCGTATGCAACCCCATCGCAGAGCGGTAGTCACTTACGGGAATCGCAGCCATGGGCGACCCGGTGCGGAACGGCGACCGGTCGCGGGATATCGACGAGACGGGCGAGTTCGTTGCCGCTGAGAAACGCTGGTTGTTGGCGGCCTGTAGTCGTTGGCTGAAGAGATCGCTCGTGGGTGATATCGACGTCTGGGCCGATGACTGCGACATGGCGGCGAAGTTTTCGTTGTAGAGCTCGTCTGCGTACGCATCCGTTGTGGTGCGTTCGAGCTTAGGGACAGGAGGGTGGACTGCATCGTCATGCGGTGGTGAGCAACATGCAATTGCATAGTAATCGAAAGACTCCGGGCAGGTCTCACCAGTACCACCACTCCTGTCCCCGTCGAGCTCGCCCCCCGCCGGCGTGGCGGGTGAGTCGGGTGCGATTGAGCTGGTTGCCGATGGGGGCTGTGACCTCGGCGCCCCAGCCGGATGCTCGGGGAGGAGGAAATTTGAGTTGTCCATGCGTCCTGGCGCGGTAGACTGGTACGAGTAACCGGGGACGCCGGTGGTGTCGGCGGACCCGGAGGGAGGGGGGGCGTAGAAGCGATCGTAGGTTACACCGGAAAAGGACTTCGGTGCTAGCTGGTAGTGGTTTACGTCGTCTGCGCTCCCGGAGCCGTGGAAAAGATCTCCATTCGAGGCGTTCATGGCGACTTGAGAGACTTGGGGAAATGGCGAAGCGGGCCTATTTGAGCCCATGGACGACTGAGATGAATGGCGGATGTGCAAGCGGTAAAGCTCACCGGGGGTCATCCGACCGTTGCGTGCCCATTCCGATTGCATCGCGTTGGGTTTTAATAGGAAATCGGTGGATGAGTATGGGGCGGCCTGGCCGCTTTGTCGAGGAGATGGGAACAAAGAGGGCTCTGCCAGAAGCGGAGTGGGCAGACCCTCGAAAGCGGATAAAGGTGAGTATTGCGACAGCAAGGATTGTGTCGAAACCGGAGAGGCCGACAGGCTGTTGTCGTGTTGGAAACTGTTCAAACTGTTGGAATCGATGCCGAAATTGATATCGAGCAAGTCGGCGTAGCGTGCACTATCGCAGAAGTCGATGGGTGGTGGTTGAAGATATTGTTCTGCGTCTTGTGTGTGGTGGTGTTGGATGAAAAGTGGCCGACTCTGGTTTTGTGTCATGTTGTCGGGAGCTGATTGCGTGCTGATTGGGAATGGATGTGTGTGGCAAATATGCCCTGATGGTGGGAAACGTTCGACCTGGATTCCTTTATACTCAAGTGACTAAATGACAATGTTCGACCTCGGGAGGGTGCGTGACTAATAGGTTATGGGGTGACTGCAGAGAAGACACCAGGGTGATGACGTCGGCAGGGCCAGAAAGGCGCGAAGCCAAGACACCGTGCAGGGGTGGGCGCAGGTCCGTTGACTGCGGGTGGGCGATGCGATTTGATGGGGGACAGGGGACAGGGTACCCGGTCGTGTCCGGAGGGGGGATACCTCGGCTTGTAGATGAACAGTGTACGAAATACATGTCCAGTCCAGACCCCACGAAGGAGTTCGGTCCGGTCTTTCTGGTTGGCCGAGGGGCCTGGCCGCCTTGGCTTTTGCTCGAGCCTGCAGATGAATGAAAATCCAACAGCAGCTGATGCAGCGCTCGCGCGAACCGTTTGATGCGAGAACGAACTCGGCTCATCCAGCATGTTCCCTCACCATCTTTGACAAGGGCTTTTCTCCGTAGCCTATCAGGTAGCGAACCCTAACATCTGCCATTTCCTAGCTGAATAGATCGATCGATGGCATGGTAATCCGTCGGGCAGTCTAGATCTCGGTAAGAAGCGTTCTAGACACTTTTCTATCAAGGGTTTGTTAATACAATGCGCGTCGAGGTCGTCAAAATACGAGATACCCAGATGCAGTGCGGAAAACGGATGCGACCCCGACCCAAAGCTGAACGTGTTGACCAAATGCTGACCAGTGTGTGTGTCGTCTGGCAGTGTCTAGATCAAGATCGATGCTTGGCTGGTTGCCGGTTGAACCTCCGAGGAGGAGTGGGTCTCGGGTTCGAGCACACGCCAAGTGATCACAGAAAATGAACGCCAGGATGGGTAAATAGGCTCGAGATAGGTGGATATTCTGTAGGTACTGTGGAGTTATTCGTATGGCTGACATTTCTGGACAGTGTGACCATCCGAAATCGCATTTCGCACTGCCACTCGGCATTCCCAATAGCAAATCAACTAAGCCGACCGCCGCGCTTTCGGGTGCCGGATCCTTCCCGGGATCCAGCACAATCTGAACGGCCCTGCGCCATCCACCCCAGCTATGTACGCAGGTACGGTCGCCATGGACGGTGTATCAGGAGCCACAACGACCTCATCATCACCATTCGTTGGAGCGTGATGTTCAGGGCGAGATCCCCACGGCCCACAGTGGGCGGCCGCCAACCGACCACTCCGCTTTTCCGCGGCATAACAGCCCGTGGAGGGAGCTTTGAGACCCACTTGCGGGCTTCGGCTTAACCCCCGGCCATAGGGCTTGCGCGGCACTAGCCACATCTCCGAGAAGCGAGCTGGCGACGAACCATCCATCCAGCACATCCAGTGTGGCTGTTCACTTTTGACACTTGCTCAACAAAAGATGCCAGCTGGAGCATACCTCAGCGTGCTTAGTTATACGAGTATACCTACGTGCGTACGTACGCTCGCTTGCTGATCTCCTGTTTTCGACCTGCTGATCTGACTTTCGCCCTTGCGAATCAACATGGCAGCATGGTTCGCGTAGGGAGGTTGATGTGGCGCAACCTTGAAGGCATGTACCGACAGTATCTCACAGTATGTGGCTTGCAAACCGTACCACCGGCTCAACACGAAGCCGAAAAATCCTGTTTCGTTTTCAAGTTCCCAGGTTTCGTTTGCATTCTCTAGATTTCAAATCTTTATTTCTTGGTCAATATACCGCGGAAATCCCATTGGTTAGATTACTGCTTGTGAGAGGATGCCGCTCCGGAGGGAGGATGTCTGTATAAGGTCTCGTGACCGGACATCACATGACCTTGGCAGTCGAAGCGGGTGCGACTTCTCGATATTAACTCGCTCCCATGACTATTGTGTATTGTGTGATTAGTTGCTATTCTACCAGTGTGGTCTCGCCCCCGCGTGAGTCAGTCGAAACAATGGGAGCTGTCCCTAGGCTCCTCTTTTTTCCTCCGTCCTGCGTACGACGACTTTGACCACGACTTGGATGTTTTGCTTGGCGCGGCAGCATCGGAGTTGAGGTGGGAGCGGCCCGGCCTTGCGGCTTGTTGATTCGCTCCGCTCCGTCATCCCCTCCACTCCCAGTCCGCCAGAAAAGGGACCTCATTACGTAGCTACCCTGTTAACAAGGACGTCTCCGAGTCCCCGAAACCTGGTTTCGCTGCAGGTCGAGATGTGAACTGCACGCAATTTCCATTCTATCAGCTCCTGTGTATTCATTTGACTGAATAACGGTCGGGGATTGACGCCGGGGTTCCTGGTTGGTTCAAGGGTTTGATGCGGGGAACGGGGAGGGGGGATCGACGCCGACCGGGACCGGGGGTTTCGGAGCCAGCCTCGACTGCGCTTTTCCAACGGCTTCCTCCATATGACTAACAACTTTGACAGCCGGCCCATGCGAAACCGATGAGTGAGGATGACGAGGACGGCTCAGAGGCTCAGCAAACTCGGCGACTTGAGATATTCGGCCGGTGACATATCCGGCGGGAACTTCGGTTCATGTGGTTACCGCTGCTGCCTTCGCAAAAGTGCCAATGGACTGATGCGTCGTTCGGCCGCCCCCCTGCTGTTTCTGGCATTTCTGTCCGGCACGGCTTTGAACCCTATTCTGGCGGTCGGTAACCAATGACACAGCCCGCAACAACTCACACCCAGATGCAAAAGAGCTTCGCTGCACTTGCCCGGCTGGATCGCTCAGCATGGCTTGTCACTTCTTCGGTCTGATTGCTCAGTCGGCACCGACTAGTCCTAGGTGTCGCTGCGCAACGTGGTGCGTGCGGCCTCTCTCGTGCCTCTGTTCCTGTGTACATGACTCGCATCGGCAGACAGTGATGCGGCACACAAGTGATGCGGTAGACACGAGAGATCTGGCGCACTAAGCTCCACGTGTTGCGGTGCGTTCAGCCGGTCCAACAACGCTTCGGTGACTCTCGACCACCAGTCCCACCTCTTGGAAACATGTCCTCAGCTCCTGATGGGTAGGACGTTCTGGATGATGCCGTCTTCGAGCCTGTTGCATCGCCGATTCTCAAATCCCGGCCTGCAGCGTCCAGATCGCCCTCACCTCTGCAGCAGGAAAGACACCAATCATGATCTGGGGTTGCACGAAGACCTGGGCTGTGCCACGCATCTGCCAGATCAGGTCTTGGTGCCCACTCCCATCGAGGAAAGTGGACCAATGGGGTACTGAGGCCGCCCTACCCCAAGCGGCAGATGCAGATCTTTTTTTTCCCTTGTGGCTTGTCTGCTGTCGGCGCCCCCGGGTGGTCACAAGCGGCAGTGTCCCAGACTCCTGGGGAGACCGTTGACGTTTTTCGTTGCGCCCGCGCTGCAGAAGACTCAGACCTCCACCAACATCTTCAGGTTTGCCAGGGTCGAGCTCCGCTGATCTTTGCGATTTCAGGGACCAAGGAGCTCTGCCTTGAAACATGGTGTGTTTGTCGAGCTTGAAGCTCGGGGCACCGGAGACAGGCCCGCACCTGGCGATTCGGTTGATGGTTTCGAGTCGTTGAACTGATGAGTGCAATTCGCGGCGAGAACAGCCCGATCACCCATCCTCCCATCCTTCAACCAAGTCCAAGTCGAAAGAGATGGCACATCAGTCGTCAAGATGATGATGCCCTGCCGACCGCGGCCTTGGCATCTGCTCGTTGCATGGCTTCGGCTCGCTGTCTCGCGCTTTCGCTCAAAACTCGGCATGCTGCAACGCAAACCTAGGGCACAACCAGCAGACTTTGTATGTCGGGCTAGAAATAGGGGTGCGCCCAAAACTAAGAGGTTAACAAATTGCGAGACCGACAACAAATCCTTAGCTGCCGCATGTGGCAGCCACACCGCCGAGAAGAAAAATTTTCCCCGTACCACGTTGCCGCCGACAACAGGCGCAAAAAAGCAGGAAGAAAAATTCTTCCATGGTTGCATGAAAAATGCCATCCTTCCCGACGATGCGGGTGGGAGGGCGCAAGGGCCGGCGGAAATGTCCCTTTTCCTTGTGTTGCATCGCAGCGAGCTAATGCAGGACATGCTGCCGGCCACGCTAAAAATGGGTGCACCAGCCCCAGAAAGGGGTGGGAGACGGCTTTCGGGAAGAGAGCACAGGCCCTTCGGAAGACGCCGATGCAGTTGAACAGCGCCTCGAAAGCCGCCGGACGGAATCGGTCTCGACTCCGATTCTTGCTCATTCGTCTCACACAGCGCGACCTCCAACCCCGATGCCCGACCGAACGGCCGAATCCTTTCTTTTTTTGTGACATATGTGGTATGTATCACTTCCCAACACCATGTGCTAGTTTTTTCTTTCTTTGCTTTTCCGGTGCCGGATGTGTGTTTCGATGCACCCATCCCACGACAGAGTTTTTCTAGAAGGCCCAAAGTCGTGCATCTCCGCATCGATCCCATTACGAGATGGCACCGAACTCGTTTACAAGTGTCCGGTGACATGTTTAATCACCAATCACTATCCGTACCCTCTTACAGAGTACGGTTTTGTCGGGCCGGATCTGCATTGTATCTTGTTGCGTTAAGCGATACCGAAGCAGGTATTTGAATCCAGATACCACCAAGTTTGGTCAATGATTACGAACGATTGGAAAGCCACGGGCAGGTCGGGGTTACCGTACGGACTTCGCACTTTTCCGAAATTTCGATTACTCAGCATGACCCCGAATGACTCCTTGGAGGAGTTACGTCGTATCCGTATATACTTCGCTTTACCCGTCCGTTTAAAATCCCATTTTAGGTGTTTGCATGTCTGGAGGGACTCTTGGTAAGCTCTTGTACATAATCCGTAATCCGTCAGCTCACCGAGCACCTTTTACCGTATGGAGGTATGAGAGAAACGAGACCACGACCGCCTGACCGGACTGTGCCTCGTCGATCTGGGCTTGCGAACCCACTTTCCATCACCGTCGAATCAAACAGGTCGGCCAAAACCCCGGCCGGACCCATCCCGGCCCAACCCGCGCGGCATGGAGGGGGACACTGCGTGAGCTGCGCAGCGGGGCAGTGGCACAAGGTGCTTGAACCCCCCCCTACCTTTTTCAGCTGTCTCGCATGGCACCCTGGCCATGGCCAGCACCGACAGCATGGAACTGCAGGAGGAGAAGCAAGGAGAAGGGGGAAAAACGCACGTCAGCGGCGCAGGAGAGATTAACGCCATGATTGCCGCCGTTCGCCCACTTTCGAGCCCGACGTCCAAATGGCATGTGCCGAGACATGGCTTTTGTCTAGAACCAGGAACTGCACACACCCATCTGCGAGTTTGTCTACACTCCGAAAGCCTCCGGTGCCGGCGCCGGCGCCGGCCGATGTGATTGGGGCCGAGATAGGAGTAGGATAAATCAGGCACCGGTAAATCTCAGCTGGAAAACTTCCCAATTCTCGGAGTGTGTGGTGGGAGAGAGGCTAGAACACGGCCGGCCGGCCGGGGGGACGGGCCTAGAATCTCCACATCCCCGGTTTGTTGGCCGAGGAGCACGGCCGGAGGGGGGTGGGGTGTAACGTTAACCACATAGGATGTATGTAAATTTTTTTCTTCTTCCGCAGGATGAAGGCCGATCTAGGAGGCCGTTAGATTTTCGCATCTGTTGCAACGAAGATGTAGATCCTAGGCAGGAAAGCAATACATGGTGGTGGTAGGAACGAGGAAGCGAAAATCACGCATCGAGCACGGCATCAAACAGGATCAACGGCTAAAACAATTTTCATTTTTTCATCTTCGGCCCTTCACCAACCCAACCTCGGTTTTTCAAGACCGAAGACAGATAGCTTCGTAGCCTGAATTCGTAGTAGAACCACAAACCCACCAGCACTCAAACACACAACTCCTCAAACCATGCTCCCCACCTTCCGCTATGAAAAACCCCATCCAATTTTTGTCTCCTCGCTGAAAAACGCATGCTTGAAGAAAACACCAGCACCATGCCTCGACGTGCAACATAGATAGGTGACTCCCGCTGGCCATCGCATCGTGTAAAGCGAAAGAAACTGGTATATTCAACCAACCCCCACGCCGTCCAACAAACAACAGAGCAACGAGATTGACACCCCCCCTTCCCTGTTCCGCGTTCCCACGTTCCTTTCCCCTTTCGAACAAACACCACCCGCATTCCATCGCACTCCCGTAGGCCTGACACCAGGCCGGCCAAACGCGGCCGGCCCATCAATCACCCTCAAATAATGATGAGCTACAACACACCCAGTAAGTCAGCCAAAGACACGTTCGATCGCCCAATGCAACACCCACTCCACCCTTCAATAAAAAGAAAACTCCCAAAAAAAGTAAAGGAACTCACCTCAATCAACTTCTCCGTCAACCCAAAGCACGTACGGTCCTGCTGCTCCTGGGCCAGGTTGAAGGAGCAGCTGCGCCAGAGGCCCGCGAAGCCGAGGTCGTCGAGCGTGTCGTTGAGGGCGGCGGCCGAGGCGTCGAGGGACGAGGCCGAGAAGCGTGGGTTCGACGTGAGCGTCTGCAGCAGCACGTGCGCCGACTCGAGCGTCGCCGACGACTGGCAGTGCAGCAGGATGTCGTCGAGCAGGGAGATGATGGGGGCGCAGCTGTGTGGTGGGGTGGGGTGGGTTAGTCGGGGGGTTCTCTTTTTTGGGGGGGAGGGGATAAAATAGGGTGGGTAGAATGGAGCAAAATAGAAAGAGAAAGTAAAACATACAGATGCATCGCGACCGCCGGCCGGCTCAGCGCAATGCGGTTCAGCCACTGCAGGCTGCGGTTCTGCACCGCGTCCTCGAGGTACTGGAAGTCGACGAGCTCGACGGCCGTGTTGAGCAGCAGGTCCTTGTCCTTGAGCCGCGCCAGGTCCTGCTCCGCGCGCAGCGCCGCCGGGTCCGACACGCCCGAGAGGCTGACGTTGATGCCCGCCGCCCACAGGTGCTCGCGCAGCTCGTCGATCGACGCCGTGCGCGCCAGGACGAGCGTCATGTACGGGGACGCCGCGAGATCGTGGATGTCTCGTTCGCCCCGGCTGGTCGAGCCGCCGCCGGGGTTGGTCTTCATGGGGATGGTCATTTCCAGGAACGAGGTCAGGACCCGCAGCGCCGTGGTCTTGGTGACGCCATCCGTCAGCCCCCTCACGAGGCACGCGCACGCGGCGTAGTGGAAGTTCTCGCTGTTGAAGTGGATCCCGTAGGCGTCATCCAACGGTAGAGCCGCATCCTCGAGCTGGTTCCGGCCCTGCAGCAGGTACGGCACCACCTTGTCGCCGCCGCCGCGCATGTCGCCGGTCGTGCTGATGTTGGTGAGCACCGCCTCGAGGAACATGGCGGTGCAGTTGAACAGGTTGGACGGCACCAGCCGCAGCAGCGAGATGGCGAGCCAGAAGAGTTGCAGACCGTAGCGGGAGGCCGACGGCAACTTGGCCATCATCTTGGATAGAGAGGTGACGATGGCGACGAGCATGTCGCTGTTGCTGTCCTCGCCGAAGCGGCCCACACTATTGCGCAGCGCAACAAGAACCTGGTACAGCAGGTCATCGTCAACCTCCTCGCGCGCGAGGCAGCCCATGACGGTAAACGCACGGGGCTGGATGGCGGGGTTGTTCTGGAAGGCCGTGCTCGCGACCAGGCTCATCCACCTCGAGCGCCAGACGTTGGCCATATCGACCGACGGCGCTGCAACGGCGCACGTCTCGAACAGAATCGTAGCCAGGTTCTCCGTCGCGGCCAGCGTCGGGCCGGCCTCCTGGTTCGTCGAGATGGATGCGCCATCGCGCATGAAGGTGACCGAGTTGACAAAGATGTCATTCTTCGGGTCCGACAGCGTCTCGAGTGTTGCTCTCAGCTTGGTAAGCCTGTCCTCGTCGAGCGCAAAGGAGGTGCACGCCGAGTGGACCGTGTTGATGAGCAGCCGGTGGACGACCACTCTGACGTCCGGCATGCCCGTGTTCGCAAGCATCGTGACGGCGTGGAAGATCTCCGGCATGTACGTCTGGGCCTGCACGCCGCTGTCGAACGACAGCGCCAGACAGAACTGCAGCAGCACGCAGATCTCGTTCCACACCGCATTGTCGGGCAGCGACTTGGTCGGCCGCAACGACGACCGATTGAGCGCTTTCCGCAGACGTGAGATGACCTTGCCCCTCAGGGTGATCGTGCCGATGGCGTTGGCGATCGAAGTCAACGTCTCGGTCTGGTCATCCTCGAACCCGTGGGCGAGGGCCGCTTTGATGATCTCCTCGAGGAAGATATCCAGCAGGACTTCATCCTGGTAAATGACCGGCCAAACCGACTGTTCCAGCGCAAACGTGAGCGTCAAGTCCGACAGTGCGACATCAATCAGCTTCCTGAACAAGGCGGCAATCTTTTCCCTCGCCTTGTCGCTCTCGACCTCGCCCGCCAGGAGAGACGTCCGCAGCCCAGGGATCCAGGGCGCCATGTACGCCAAGCTCAGGGGCTTTTGCTCGTCCAAGAAGCTATCCCACCCAACGAAGAACTCATTCAGAAAATCCGCCGTCAGCTGCGGTTCGGTCTGGGCCAAGCTCTTGCTGATCTTGATGATGAACTGCGACGGGTCCATCGGCACGGAGATCTCCCTAGTGCTCATGAGCTTGGACGCGGCCGTGAACTTGAACGCCTTGCACAGCGCACTGAGCAGGTTATACGACGACAGCCTCAAGACGGGATCGGGAGTGGCAAGATTTGTCAGGGCCAGATTTAGCAGTGTCCCCGGGACGTCCTGCGGCCGGATCAGACGCTCAAACGACTTTGTCGCCCTCGTGTCCTTGGCGTATTTGGTCTTTGCGGCGCGGATGGCCTGTAAGATATCGGCCTTTCTGGAGCTGGTGAAGTACATGACGATCTTGCCGTTGTCGGCCCTGAGACCGAACGCCGAGTCATCCTCTGTTTGGATTGAGGTGGGCGCTTCGTCGACATCGCCGAGCCGGAAGATGTCGTTGACCGTCGTGCTCATGCGCAAGCCGGGTACTTCCTGTTTTTTAGTCGTGGTGACCTGTACAAACTGACTGCCAACCTTAATGATAACGTCAACCTTGCCCTTGGACTTCGATAGCCTAGTGATCGGATGGAACACGTAGCGCGTGTCCGTCACCACGCTGATGGTCTCCTTAGGAAGATGCAACTGGCTGAGATGGAAGTGGGCCTGCAGGTCTTGCAGGCTCCCAATGAGATTGTACTGCACGTTCGCCGGGCTGAACACGCTCGTCTCGCTTTTGGCGGAAACTCGGAGGATCCGCCTCAGGCACTTCTTCGACGCGCTATTCATGTTGTAGACGTATATGCGCGTGAGTTGCCTGGAGAGTTCTCGTGGCGTGAGTAGTTCAAGCTTGTGGAACAACTCGTCCTTGGGCTCATTCTGCCCGCTGTAGTACGTTGAATCGATGAGAAGACCAAAAGGCCTGTGCCACAGCCGGCTGGCAATCTTGAGGTAGCAGTAAATCAGAGTGTCATAGTCGATAGACTCGCCGTCGATGTTGCGTAGAATGATGCAGATAATGGACAGTCCGTCCTTGCTCTCACCACCGTCGTAAACGGCGCGGGCGGTGAGGAACGACTCGGCGCTCCGAAAAGCGTTTCGAAGCATGAAGTCCTGGAACCTGGAGTAAGACGGCGGGCTGTTACCCGAGATCTGCGGTCGGTTCCACGTCACGGCCAGAGGCGGTGGCCCCAGGTTCATGATGAGGTTTCTTAGCGGCTCAATCGCGGGCGTCCGACTCCTCGTCGACTCGGCCGGCGATCGCACAAACTCTCTCTTCTCTTTGGAGGCCAGCCGCTGGCGCACGTGGTCCCAATGCTCGTACAGAAACCTGTGGAGGGCCACGCAAGAGCCAAATTCGAACGACTCGCCCCGATCAGTCGTATCCACGGCAGTTGGCGGAACCTGTACGGGTGTCAGTTCAGCATCCCCAAGACCGACGGCTTTTACATGAGCGGACTCACCGAGATCTCCCGCAAGAATGTCGTGACTTTGTAGATATTATTAGTCAGGAAGTCAATCAACGGAAACATGTACGGCTCCTTGGCGCCAAACAGAACGTTATTTGCCAGGTTCTGGATGACTTTGGCGATGAGCAGCAGCCCACGGCGCATCTCTTTAGAAGGCGGCGTTGCCACCAGGCCTTCGGCCTCAGGGGCGACAATCGCCGGGCAAAAGAAGCGCAGGAAGATGAACGCCCCGACGGCGGTGTATTTGGCGTCAGGAAACCTCTCCACAACCGCTTCTGAGATCTGCGGGTTGTTAGCATGTACGTACCCCAACCGAGAAACCAGGCTGTGACATACGATACTGCAAATCTGGCGAAACGAGGCCGGGATGCTCGACGACGAGCCGCAGATATTGTCGATAAATACCCGCGCGACTATTTGCAGATTGTTCGCGTTGGTCTGCAGTTCCTCAGGAGAGCTAACCCTAGCCGGGTCAAGCTCCAGACTTAGGTCTTTAGACGTCATCATAAGCCGCTCAACGACGTTCTGCAGCGTGTCCTTGAGGTAGCCGACGCCCTTCCACTTGGCAAAGATGGTCAACATCTTGGTGGCCACGCACGTTCGGCGGAGGAGCTCAGACTCGTTATCTACCGCACCGTCAGTTCAAAGACCTGCGGGGATGCTTTTGCTGACGGGAACAACCCACCTGTTTCCTCGATTTCCTGTTTTATAAGAGCCTCAAGAAGCACGTAACTTGATCCTCTCGCCTCATAGATATTCAGCAATGAGATGGTGAGCTCATCCACCTCATGACTGGGACAGACGGCGCTCATGGCTGCGGCCAAGCTCGGATCACTCGCAAGAAGCTGCCCAGCTGGTTAGTCATTTTCCTCAACCGTCAACAAGGGAGAACAGGAGATCAAAACTAACATCCAACAGCTTATCATACTTCTCGTTCACAGCCGCATCGCTCAGGTTGTTGAACTCTGTCCCTTGAACAAGGATATTGTACAACACTCTGACAAATGCGGTCCGAATGTCGGGATTCTCGTGGTACCCTATGCTCAGCGAGTGTTTGAGGCCGACATCGATATTAGCGCTGAGGAGATTGGACAGGATCGTGATGGCCAGATCCGACGTCGATGCCTCCGACGTGGCCGTGCCCCCGCTGCCAGTGGAACCAAAATAATGATTGCCGTGGTAGCCATGGTGCTCCCCCACGCGGCCTAAATCTGGCCCATTGGAGTCTATGTTGAGGAGAGACAGGAAACGGTTGAAGTATTGGTGGAACATTTGGGACTTGAGCTCGCTGGTGCCGACGTCAGTCTGCCCGTCGCCCGGCTGGAGGGGCAACCTGAAAGTGAGTGTGGAAAGGGAGCGGAGACAGGCTTTGTCGAGATCGCGCTGGACGCGGAGCATCTCGTCCTGGCGGCCGCCGGCATGCGGCGCGGAATCGCGGGGCGAGCGTGGCCGGGCGATCCAACGGAAGATGTACTCGAGCAGCTGGTTGCGGATACGCACGTCGTCGCGCAGGTTGAGCTGCTCTTTGCGTTTGGTCACTGCTTCGACGAGTTGGCAAATCTTGATCTTCACGCGGAGGCTGTTGGGTGTCTCGGCGACGCCGTCAAGACTTTTGGCAAAGTTGAGACAGAGGGCGCCCAGGTGGAGGGTCGATGCGGCGCCCAAATCCGACGGCGTGTCGAGTCGCTCGACGAGGACCTTTAGGAGCGAGGAAGACTGCTCCGCAAAAATGATATCGTTGTCCTGACCCTTGACGCTCGGCTCAAGGGCACCGGCGAAGAGCACGTCGAGCTCCGTCTCGAGCGCCTTGAACAGGGGCTGGAATAGGGATGGCGGCACCTCGGAGGAGAGGACCTCCCTCATGGTCTCGCGGACCCGGACGTTGGCGCACGCCAGCAGCTGGATGCTCAGCCTGAGATAGCGCGTTAGGAGCGGTTCTTCGTGGTTCCCGGACGACAGCCGGTCGATCCATTTTAGCCCGCTGATAGCAGGCTCCTCGAGGTTGGTAGCCTGCTCGGCCGTACAGATGCCTCCAAGCGAGGCGAGGAAACCCGAATAGTTCCGCCACTCGGCCACCATCCTCTCTGTGACAGCTTGGCCAGCGCCTGCTTGTGAAATCTCCATGGACAGTTGCAGCCACTTGTCGAAAACGAACTCCCAGGCGTCGAGTATGCCGGCGCTGGGGTATTGCATGCGCCTGAGGAGAGCCCTAACCCTCTTTTGGAATGCCACAATCCCGGTGAACCTGAAGTCACGCGATGAGATCTCGCCGAAGATTTCGCCATTACGGAGAAGAGTTAGTGATGACTTTGCCGTCGCTGGAGCGGTGTCGATGAGGCGGCACTCGTCGAGGAAGGTGCTGATGCAGGAGATGACGGTTTGGCAGGCTTCCATGTCCGCCGAACAAAGCGAGACGAGAAATAGTTTCTCCAGCTTGCTAGATGCGGCAGTACGCTCGGATATGTCGTCGGAGGTTTGGCCCAACTCCTACCCAAGGTTAGCGAATTGGCCACATGGGTTTGAAGGGAATATTTACGTACCGGGATCGACGTCAGCAAAAGTAGCCTTGATTCAAGGTACCCATTGATAGACTTGAGAGCTTCGGCGGTGCAGGGCAGTCTCGCCTTGTCACAGATGGAGATGAGAATAAGCGACCTGCTCTCTGTTAGCCCCTATTCCTCATTCCCGTGAAGTCGGGAACAGCACGTACGTCAACCTCCAAAACTTTGTTTTAAACGCCTTCGTCCCGAGTCCCTCAGACGACCTCAAGTTCGCAAGAACCTTTTCCTTCGCAAACAAGCGTTTGGCGACGCCCGTCGCCAGTCGCCTGACGGATTCATCAGCGGCGATGATGCACGAGATGAGTGCGCCCAGGTTCTCCTCGTAGAACTGGTCGCGCTCATCCTTGTCCGCGGGCGGGCCCTCAAAAAGGGTCATGGGCGAGGCGTCGAGGAAGCCGAGGATATTGCACACCATGCTGATAGACGGGGGGCTCTCCACAGCGTTGCGCTGGGCGCTGTGGTCTTCGATGTACCCATCGGCGAGGAGGGAGGCCATGGCCTTGGGGGTTGGAAGTCAGGGGACCGGCGAACAGATGTGTGATTGCTGAAGAGTAAAACTTACCTGCAATTTGCCCTGAATGAAGGCACTCACGGTGCTGAAAAGGGGCTGGTACTTTTGGTTGTTCTCCAAGCGCGCAAAGTGGGCACACGCCTGGACGACGGCAATCTTGAAGCTGTGCGGCGCCGAGGAGGAGAGACAGGACACTGCGAGCGACTCGACCGAGTGTTCAAAATTGAGATGCAACAGCGACACGAAGGCGGCTGTCATGATGTCCTGCTCGTACAACACGGCCTCTGCGCCGGGTGTGAACCGCCGGAACACGGCATCCCGCACCTCGTCCTGCACATCCATGGCGTAGCTCATCAGCGCCGAGTCGCTCTCGGCATCAAAGTGCCGCGCGGCCCTGAGAAGCAGCACTAGACAAAACGCGGCTTGTTCGTTGCGGTTCCTGAGCGCCTTTCTGAGCCCGTCTAGAAACTGTACCTTCTTGGCGATGCTGGCCCCCTTGGACTCGCGCATGTTGCTGGCCACTTCAAAGACATCGGGTTGGAGAAACAGCAGCGTCATCTGCATCGGAAACATGCCCTTTCGGCGTCCGTTATCGCCGATCGTCAGCGTCATGTCGAACAGGGTATCTGGTGAATTATCGCGGCGCTTAGGACTGCTCATGGAGTGCAGTTGGACAAACTCGTCTGGGTACCTGTCCAACCAGCGGGTGATGATCTGGGGCATGACGACGGCGATGGTGTTCTGGAAGGACTTGCGGTAGTGCAGGAAGCTGGAGCAGAGCTCTTGCACGACGAGACTCAGTTTCTGGCTGTCGGCCCAAAAGAACGAGACGAGGCGCAGCATGATAAGCGCGGCTCGCTCGTCATCGGCAGCGGTAGGGCTCGGGGCTACGGCAGCTCCCTGAGGGGGTACGTTCCGGGCCAAGTACATGATGTTCCGGAAGAATTCAAAACCGGCGGGCCATGACGACGCCGTTACGTACTCGACGATTAGCTTGACGTTTGCTTCGACGGCGCCCGCATGGGCTTGGAGGAGGTTTCGCGTGTCCGGAGCCTCACTGGACGAGGCCGAGAGCGGCGTTCGTGTGGGTTCTTCAAGACCGGAGGTCGTTATGTGCTTGGCGGAGGAATCGTCTAGTATCGCCTTGGGCGGGATCGAGTAATTATCTGGGATGGGTTCGAAGAGGACCTTGGTGGCCTCGAACATGCGCCTGAGCTGTACATCGCTGAGTGGTTCAGGATTGGGGAAAGCGGCTCGCTGTGAAGGAGATAAGGAGTCATCGGGTATGGGGGAAGGGGCCGGTTTGTCGCTAGACCCTTTGCGATACCAATTGCTGGCGCAGCAGTCGGCGATGAGCTCGACGACGTAGAGTTCGGAGAGGAGCACATGGGGTGGGTGCGAATGGACGGTCTTGTATGGCCGGGCGAGTTCCTCGAGCAGGGTCAGGAGGGCATCGAGGATCAGGGTGATGGAGGAGGCGCTGATCTTGACCAGCGAGGCGCGGGTGATGGAGACGATGTCATCCTGGGAGAGGTCCTGGGTTGGCGTGCCGGTGCGGTGGGGAAGCTGTGTGCGACATTGTCAGCATCGGTCGATCCATTCCATTCCATCTTGTAGAATAAGAGGCACCCCAAAAAGCGCCTGGGAGCGTCACGGAGCGCCAAAAAAAGATAGAGCACGCACTCTCGTGGTCAACCTGTCCACAAGGCAGCCTACTAGGCCCGCGTCGCCGTTCATTGTGCGTTGACGAGAGCAGGGTTGAGTCGGCGCCTTCCCATGGTTGAACTTTGTATTATTTTTTGATTTATTATCCTATTTCCGATCGACGGCGTCGGGGCCGCACGGCGGACCGTTGCCAGAGCAGAGACCGGGAGAAATACTGCCTATGTAAAGGTAGTTATTCCGGAGACGTGGTGTTCGCGCGCAACCCGGACGGTGGCGGTGCTGTCCTGCGGCAGCCGTCGGGAGGTGGCGAGAGAGAAGGTGTGTTTTGGGTCGGGGGATTCGGCTCTAGAATCTCTGGGAACGAGACGAAATTAAGATCGGGAAACGGACAACGGAGGTTTTTGCTTAGATTCAACAACGGGGGCGCACTTTGCCGGATTGCGGATTGCGGCAGGCGGGGGAGAGACAGCGCCAAACCGGAGCGGGGACCCCTGCTGCTATCAGTTGCAGAGCTCTTGTGGGCCCCGATCGAGGGCCTCCACAGTCTCACAGTGAACCCAGTCCAAATTCGGGATGGGGCCCGGCAAGAAAGCGCATCGACGCCGCACACCGCCCGCGAATCCCTCGGCCCCTAACGTGAGTTAACGGTTCCTGCATCCGCGAATTGATATTAGCACCATCCTCACCTCTGTGGGGTTGTGGAGGCGTAATCTTAAACGTCGTGTTCGTTCAACTTGCATCATGACTTTTAGTCGTACTGTTGAGGAAGTATGGAAGTAGATATTTAGTAGGTAGGCACATAGTAACTAGGTAGGAAACAAATAATCAATAATGGTTCACTGATCTGGCACATGATGGACGGATTTTCCGGGTAGATATTTGGGGCAATAGGATACATGGGATTGAGGTGTTGAGCACAAAGGATTGCATGCGCAGGACCCAATTGAAAGACCTCCCATATGTGATGCAACCTTCCGTGGTCGCCGTGTTGCCATTCAAATGGATGCAGCTTGTTTATCACTGCCATGAGGGGCCACTGGACAAAATGTGATGGGGTAAACCCCGAAGCGAATGGTTGACAAAAACATAAGCAATTCCTGAGAGGTTCCTCCGTTATCCGCATTGATCGAACAGCAATGAGCAAAACATGAGCCTATATAGCATGACAATACCACCCCTTGCAAGTCGTCTCTCTTACAGTCGACCCTAAGCATCCTCACCTCCCGTACCCCCGTGAATCGCGATTCCTATTACCCCCGTCGTACCTGTTGTCCTGGCGCCGATCTTGGCCCTGGCCTTGAGGCGGGCGGTACTGCCCCTGATGGCCCCCTTGGTGGCCGCCCCCTTGGTAGCCACCCCCTTGGTAGCCACCTCCCTGGTAGCCACCTCCCTGGTAGCCTCCGTGCGGTGGCGGCCCCGGTGGGTAACGGTCATTTCGATAGTTCTGGCCGCCGTATCCCTGGTTGCCATACCCTTGGTTGTGACCACCACCACCGGAGAGACCTGGAGGCGGCGGAGGTGGCACACCAATACCGAACCCAGGATAGCCGGGCGGCGGGGGTGGCTGCCATGATTGCTGGGCGGGCGGGGCGTGCTGCTGGTGGCCACCATAGCCGTTGCCATATCCACCACCACCACCACCACCCCCACCGTAGCCGTTTCCGTAGCCGCGATCATGTTGCTGATAACCTCCGCGGCCACGTCCACCTCCACCACGGGGAGGCCCACCGGCATAATTGATCCTGTCTCCTCGCCCACCGCCGTTGTAATTATTCCTTAACGGCACGCCGCCGAAGCTTCTCCCGGCCCCTCGCCCCTTGCTCCTGACAAAGTCGACATCACTCCTGTCAAGCGCAGGCGTGGGCATTTTCAAGCCGCGAAGGAGCATCGACTTGTGAATGTGAGAGCTGGTTGGCATATCATAGTTCACGCTGTTGACATAGTATTAGCAACATGTTTCTTTGATAAAGCTATCAGGGGAAAAGGGTACATACCTCATTGACCGGTCGTAGTCGACGTCCGGCATGGTGTTGCGCTCGAGCGGGTACACAAGCGAGCCATGCGGGACGTAGCCCTCAATCTTCTCGACCTGGCCGGAGAGGCCGTCGCTTCTCTTAGGGTCCAGCTTGAACTCTGGGACGGCCTGCTTCTTGGAGTAGAAGTGGGTTGTGATATCCTCATAGAGGCCCGGATGCGCGTCCGAGATGAGCAGGACGTCGTGACCCGGCGCGTTTCGCGCTTGGTCTTCGGCGCTCAGAAGATGTGCCTTGGTCTTCATCGCATCCAGCAGACGGGGCATCTCGATGAAGGGAAGAAGAGCAATACCCTGCCAAGACATCTTCTTACCGTTCAAATCAATCTCAAAGTCCTCCGGGTAGAAATCGAGGATCGGGCTGTCCTCCTGGGTCATCAAGTCATGGAATACCTCCGGAATGGCATGGCGGGAGGCGGCCGGAAGGACGCTCATGAGCTGCTCAAAAGGCCGCGATATCCTGCCCTTCTCGAAGCTGATCTTCATCTTTCCCAGGTCGACGAAATCAGCCGCAAACGGAGCGTAGTGGTATGGGTAGAACCACTCCCACGAGGGGCAGCCCTGGAAGTAGTACATCAACACCCAGGCGAGACCTTCGACGTATGCCCGGGCAACCTTGTGCCGGAAGGCGATGTCTTTGGGGTCCACTTTGAACTTTTGCTCGTAATACCGGTCAGCGTAACCCTCTTCCCAGAGCCTGACCGTGTCGGTTGGGCCTTCCTCGCTCGAGGGGGTAGCAGGGGTCTCGGCATCCGAAGTGGTGTCCGAGGCAGTGGTGGCCTCCTCCTCAATGAGCTCCGCCTTGCGTTTCCCAAGGGCTGAAGGTGGCGTTTTCGCCGCCGGGTTTTCCTCCTTGGGCTCGTCACCATCGGGTTTCTGAACCTGGGCCACAAGTCCCTGGATCTGGCTCTTGAGCACGCTCGCGGCGCTCTTGTTGGCCACATTGGCCTGGTCAACCGCACGGCGGTTCACCACCATGTCGTGAGTGATGCCGACGGGCTTGGGAATGCTCGCGACCGGGAAAAGATTCATCCCCGCCGGCGGCCCGTTCGCCTCTGGCGCTCCCCTTCGCCCTCCCCTACCACTGAGTGGCGAATCGTGGGCTCCGCCTCTGCCATTACCTTGTCGGTCGTTGAGCTTGCGTCTCTTGAAGCTCGCCTCCCGCCGGTCTTCGGTTTCCTTCCGCCTTCGGAAGATGGAGTCCTCCTGCTTGGCGAGACCGCTAAGGATGTACTGTGCGCGGTCGAGGTCCACATGTCCGTCCTTGGTCACGTATCCACCCATTACGGCGAGGTTGTCCTTCCAAATAGCCATGAGGGTCTCGATGCCGTTCTCCCTGATTTCGAGGGCGGGCAAATGAGGCAGGAAATCATTTCCGACAAAGAAGCACATGAAGACCCAGTCGTCGATGGCGCGTTCGAGATCCCAGCGAAATGGGAGATCGGGAATGTTCAGCTCAATGGCAAGGTACTCACGTAGGATCGAGACATGGAGCCAAATGAAGGGCTTTAGGGGCTCCGCCTTGTCCTTCTCGTCAAACTCGCCGTCTTTCTCCTTTGCCTCACCTCTGCAATTTCTCTCGTCGTGGCCCTTTTGGCCGCAGAGTTTGCACATCCTTGCTTTGCCCTGCTGGAAGAAGACATCCTCACGAAGGACACGGAAATGAGGCTCGTGAGTAGCAAGCCCCAGCATGATAAGATCGGCGTCCAAGCCGTAGATGACGTGGCGAGTGTTGGGGTCATGCTCGGGCGAGTTGCGCTGCGAGCGGACAAATTCCATGATTTTGTGTTCACCCTCGCCAGGAACAGTAGCATCGGAGATGATGACCTTCATCTTGGCCCACGCGGGGTCCGTGTTGAGCTTGTAAGCACACCAATACCGCAGGCTTGCGGCCAAAATGTCCATGAACGGTGTGCCCGGGGTGATGGAGTTGGAGTCAAAGGCCTTCTTGACGACAGTTTCGACAGGTTCCTCCTTGGCAGTACTGCCCTTCTCTTTCTGAAGCATCTTGAGGAGTTGCTGCTTGTCTTCCTCCTTTTCCTTGGCATCTTGGGCGGCGCGGAATCGGCGGGACCGCTGCTGATTCATTTTGGCTCGTGGTGCAACACCATCTGCTATGTGTTAGCATTGAAATCATAGCAAGAAGGGTAGCAAGGTGGGGAGAGAGCTTACCGACAGCGATCATGAGCAGCTTGCGCGGGCGGACCATGTTGACGACGCGCTCGGTGTACTTGAAGACCTCAATCATCATCTCCTCTTCATCCTTGGGCGCCGGGCGGTCCTCGGGATGCGAGCAAGGATGAACAATGCCGTTCATGTCCAGGTACAGGTTGTCGAACTCCTCCCCATTTGGGTTGGGTTGTGTCGCATCAACTGGGACGACAGTGCCATCTTCCATAACAAGAGCCTTCTCCTCGACGACGGGGGAGATGATTTTGGGATATTTGGTGGAGAGCCACCTGAAGGCAGCCGGAATACCCATGGCGAAAGGTTTGTAAAATTGTCAGCAGGCAGACGTTGCCTTGTCGGTCGGGGAAGTGGTTCGTGGTCACGACTAGCGACTAGCCGGGACTGGCTTTCGCAAGATGTCGCGCTTGGTGTAGGGTATTAATGCGAAACGTCGCTTCGTCGGTGCACATGGGGTAGCCCGATGCGAAAGTGGTCGACGAGGCGAAATAATCTGGAGATGGTTTGGAGCGGCGTCGGCTTCGCAACGGAATGCGAATCGAAGCGATAGTATACAGCCGTGCGAAACAAAGACGGACCAAGGTGACTTGTTCCTACAACTGCAGTCAATACCGGTGGAAAACCCGACCTCTTTGACACCAGCTTTCGAGACTGGTTGGGTATAGTCGATTGTATAAAAAAGGGAAAAGTGTGAGGCGCGACAAAGAATTCGCGTTCATGGTTTGAGAGAACGTGCTCAGAGCCGCTCCACGAAAATCCTCCCGTTTTTGGTCACTCAATGCCACTGAAAGAAGTGGGTCAATTAACTGCAAGTACTCGCAGGAGAGAACAATACGCCTCCCTGTCAGTACCATGACGGTAACACAGGAATCAGGGTTAGACCCACATTATTTTAGTTACGGAGCTCGACCGCATCGTGTTCCGATCCCATTCCCAATCATCCAAGCTCCAACCCAAGACAGCGGGTTGCCTACCGAGCTACCTTATGCACACCTGTCCACTCCCCAGGGCCTTGGCCTTCCGCGCGGAACCAAGGTAGATGCAGAACCCATCCTGGAATATTTTGCATCAACAGGAACGAGATCGTACGAATACAGATTACCTCCCTTGGTACTCTTCAACCCGAGAGCCACATCCTGCGGCCCCCCCACCCCCGACTCGACCAATTCGAAAACCGAAATTGTCCCTGACCAAGACAAAAGCCAACCGAACCACGAACACTCTCGAGTTGCTGTCACAGGATAAACTACCTACTATACTAGAGCCGATGCTCCTCCATGGCATCTAATAACAACGCACGGCCTCTCGCTCGCCCACCCCAATCACCACCACCACCATGTCCATGTTCTCGACCATCACCACCGCCCCGGCCAAGCAGTCGGTGAGCGAGACCATTCCGGTGCTCAGCGGGCGTCTGAGCACAGCGACACTGCTCGAAGACCGCCGCGCCGCCATCCTGGGCCTGCGCAGTTTTGCAAAACAGTACCCCGCTTCGGTTGCATCAGGCGCCCTGCGCAGCCTCATTGGCAGCCTCAGTCGCGATGGGGAGGATGTGGACACGGTCAAGGTGGCCCTGGAGACGTTGCTGATGCTCTTCAGCCCAGATCCGGACAGTCCCGAAGCTTCGGAGGAAATCGCCCTGTGGGTGGCCGACGAGTTCACACAGCGGCATGAGAACATCGCGTTATTGTTAGGGTTCTTGGGGAAAGAGAGGACGGATTTCTACTCACGGCTTTACTCGCTGCAATTGCTGTCAGCCATTTTGTCGGCGCGGACTGAACGGACCGAGGAATGCATCGTCAACACGAGCGACGGCATCCCCCGACTCGTGGCGGTACTCGAGGATGCGAGAGACGCGGTCCGTAACGAAGCAATCGGGCTGCTCACAGATCTCACGCCGTCTTCCAACGTCGTCCAGAATTTGGTCACCCTGGAAAAGGGGTTTGCGCCAATATTTGAAATAATCGCCAACGAGGGGGGTCTCGCGGGTGGCGCGAGGGTGGCGGAGGACTGCCTGATTTTGTTGGCCAACCTGCTACGGTTGAACCCCTTGAACCAGACCATGTTCCGGGACATGGGGCATGTTGCAGAAATCAGCCGACTCCTGCGGGATGCCTACCAAGAAGGCGAGGACGGCCAGGAGATCGCGCAGTGGGTGGAAGTCCAGCGCAACAGAAATGTGTACGCCATGCTCGCCGTGATACGGCTACTCCTTGTTCCCGGCGCGGCTGGGACGCCCCTGAACCAGGAGGCGTTTGTGGGTGATTTAGTAGCCGGCGGACGGACCCGTGTACGAGGCGGCCCCGTCCTCGAGAGTACTCTCCAGATCGCATTCTCCCACGTTGCCGAACTGCCGATTAAATCAGAAGCGCTGCTCGCATGCGCGGATATGATCAGGGGTAACGCTGGTGTGCAGGCCAGGTTTGCCGGGTTTCAGGTACCGTCGCCGCTCGCCGACCCCGTCGCCAACGGACAAGGTGCCCAAGTGAATGGCGCCCCCAAAGTTTACATCATCGACGGCCTCTTGGACCTCGTCCTCGCCGTGCATTCACTTCCGGCGTTCGACCTACGGATGGCTGCTTGCACGTGCCTCCAAGCGTACTTTTACAAGCACGCCGAGATCCGTATGCACTTCCTCGACCATGCTGTCCGGACGCACAAGGCGCACGCCGACGACCTCACCAACGCCCTCACAATCCTCCTGCAGCTAGACCCGGAGGTGGCCGCGGCAGACCCGTACAGATACTGGTTCGCCGCGGTGCTCATGTTCCACCTCTTGCATGACAACCCCGAGACAAAAGCCCTGGCTATGAGCGTCACCGAGGGCGACGAAGAAAGCGGCGAAGAAGTCGTCACGAGCATCCAGACCATGACGGCTCACCTGCTTAGTAGCGTCGCCAAGTCGGAAGACCCACGCATCAGCATTGGCTATCTAATGCTGTTGCTATGCTGGATGTTTGAGGACCTTGAGGGAGTTAACGACTTCCTCGGCGAATTCACCAATCTCCAGGGCCTGATACAGGCGGCAATTGAAAACCCCAACGGTGACGCGATGGTGCAAGGCCTGAGCGCGATGCTGGCCGGCGTGGTCTACGAGTTCTCGACCAAGGACTCTCCCGTCCCGCGCACGAAGGTCAGGGAAATGATCATGTCACGCATGGGCCGTGATCGCTACGTCGACAAACTATCAAGGCTGCGCTCCCACCCACTGATGCGAGACCACGAAGTCCTGTCCCAGAAGCTGGAGCTGGGCCCGGACCAAAAACTTCCCGACGTCTACTTCGACGACACCTTCGTCGAGTTCTTCAAAGACCACTACAGCCGCATCCTGCGCGCCATCGACCGCGACCCTGACTCAGAGACCTCCGTCGTGACCAACGGCATCCAAAAGGGCGTCTCCCGCAAACTCGTCGATGCCCTCCGCGCCGAGGCAACCGAGAAGTCCGTCGCCCTACAAGAAGCCCACACCCAAACCGCCACCCTCACGGAGCAGCTCACGCAGGAGCAAACAGCCCACCGCAAGACCAAAGACGCCCTCACCACGGACCTCACCCGCGCCCACGACCAGACCACCGCCCTCCGCCAGCAGCTCACCGCCAAGGACGCCGCCATCCGCACCGCGCAGGAGTCCGGCGCCGCCCTCACCCGGCAGCTCGCGCACGAACAGCAGGAACTCCAGCGCAGCCGCGCGGACGCGGCACGTCTCAAAACCACCAGCGAAGCCCTACAGCGCGAGCACGCACAGCAAACCGCCGCCCTACACGCCCTACAGGAGCAGCTGCGCTCCCGCGAGGACGCCCTCCGCCAGGCGGGCGACGCCAGAAGGGCAACCGAGCAGGAGGTCGAGCGCGCGCGCCGGCGGTGGGAGGCCGACATGGCCGATCTGCGGGCGACGGTCAGCCGGCTGGAGGTGGATGTGATGAACGCGAAGAAGGGGCGGGCGGCGGCCGAGGAGCGGGTGGGCGTGCTGGAGGGGGTGGTTGGGAAGCGGGAGGCGAGGGTGGCGGAGCTGGAGGCTGCGTTGAGGGCGAAGGAGGTCGAAGTGAAGAGGGCGGGGGAGAGGGTCGGGGAGGTGGAGGGGAGGGTGGGGGAGGCGGATGTCAGGGCGAGGGAGGCGGAGGGGAGGGCGAGGAAGGCGGAGGGGGAGGTGCAGGGGCTGAAGGCGAGGGTTGGGAAGGCAGAGGGGGAGGTTAGGGAGGCGAGGGGGTTGGTGAAAGTGAAGGAGGAGGAGCGGAAGAGCGCGCAGGGCGAGCTGGATGATATGTTGGAGGTGTTTGGGGATTTGGAGGAGAAGATTACTAAGTATAAGGTGAGTGCTTGTCGTGTTTTTGGCGCCGTGGGTGGGTGGTGTCGGTGGGCTAACGGTGGTTGCAGGAACGGCTTAAGGCGTTGGGACAGGAGGTGTCGGATGGTGAAGATGAGGATGGGGATGATGACGATGATGAGGACGACGACGACGACGAGGACGAGGATGAGGATGAGGATGAGGAGAAAGGTGGGAAATAAGGGGGGTTATATCTTTGACATTAGCCAGTCTTTGAACTTGTCCGGTCTTAAAAAGCAGGCGAGGCTTATGATGTGCATTTTTAGCGGGTACATGAGAATACAATACCAAGATTTAGATGCGTTGGACATGGGACGAGAGGTCCCCCATGTTTACGGCTGTTGCTAGGGAGTCCGTCTCCTGGGGAAGGGGAGAAAGGGGTAGACTTGGGGGAGTAAAAAGTATTAAACCCGCTCTGCGAGAGGGAAACATATTATGTTAACCATAGGATATATATTCTACCTTGATTGTATTTTCTCGAGCTCTATTACACCGTCCTGTGGTACCAGGCACACACAGAGAGGTAGGTAGCGCTGCACCGCAAAGTCTGCAGGCCGTCTCCCCGCACACTTTTTTAAGTTTTCTGATCCACATGTGGAAAAAAAGAATCGCTTTCCATCCCACTTCACATCCCACTTCACATCCCACTCTCACCACCCCAGTCCGTTCACCCCCCTCCTTTTTTTAAAGAACCCCGCCAAAAAGAGGGAAAAAAAAAGGAATTATACGACAACATGACGGAAGCATTCCCTCGCTCCGATTCGGGGTCGGTCTCGTCATCGGACAATGAAGAAGACAACTGGCTCAACAAGCCCGGCGATGAGGACGACGACGAGGAGCAGGAGCGGATTTCCATCGTCTCCCTGCTCGACGACAAGGTCTTTTCTGATGCGCCATCAATGTTGGCGTACTGCAAGGACAAGTTCGGGTTCGACTTTCTCGCCGTTCGGGACCGGCTGGGCTTGGATTTCCACGGCTGTGTGAAACTTATCAACCTGGGTGAGTTCATACTATTCTACATCTTGATAGACAGAAGTCAGGAATGAGGGGCTAACACCGATCTAGTTCGGAAGGGTGTCAAGTCGGGCACTTCGCTGCCAACGGAGATCACGGCGGACCACCTAGCCGACGACTCGCTGCTCATCCCCGTGCTGGAGGATGACGCGCTGATTTTCTGCCTGGACGAGCTGCCCGAGCTTGGGCAGGGCCAGGCGGACGCCGGTGCTGCGGCCGAGGGCAAGGAGGCGCTGGCGGGCACCAAGGCCCCCGCCGTGGACGAGCTCTTGCACAAGAACGCCCAGATGCAGGCCGAGCTGGAGGACCTCACCAAGCAGTTCACCAACTACCGGCTGGCGGTCGAGCAGACGCTCGACAAGCGCTGGGGCGTGGACGAGGAGGCCGACAAGGCCGGGGCTTCTAAGCCGGGTGCTGTTGCTGCCCCTGCTGATGCCGAGGAGCCAGTCAGGGACGACTCGGCCTATTACTTTGAGTCGTACGACCACAGCGGTAAGCCATTTCTCCTCTGGTCCTATCAACAACGACCACCCAACTAACCCCCACTCAAGACATCCACGAGACCATGATCAAAGACGCGGTGCGCACCAACGCCTACCGCGACTTCATCTACGCCAACAAGCACCTGTTCGCGGGCAAGACCGTCCTCGACATCGGGTGCGGCACGGGGATCCTGTCCATGTTCTGCGCGCGGGCGGGGGCGGCACGCGTGATCGCGGTGGACAACAGCGCGATCCTGGACAAGGCGCGGGAGAACGTGTTCCGCAACGGGCTCGACGGGGTCATCACGTGCGTGCGCGGGCGCATCGAGGACGTGGTGCTGCCCGTCGACGCCGTCGACGTCATCGTGTCCGAGTGGATGGGCTACTGCCTGCTGTACGAGGCCATGCTGCCGAGCGTCTTCTTCGCGCGCGACCGCTACCTCAGGCCCGACGGCCTGCTCGTGCCCAGCCACGCCAGCATGTGGGTCGCGCCCGTGTCGGATGGCGAGTACGTGGCCGAGAATATCGACTGGTGGCGGGATGTGTATGGGTTTGATATGCGCGCCATGCAGGCCGGCATCTACGCCGAGGCCCGCATGACCGTCATGCCCGGGGACGCCGTGTGCGGCGAGGCGCATGCGTTCCGCATGCTGGATCTGCACACGGCC
Source organism: Chaetomium fimeti (assembly GCF_033439085.1). NCBI lineage: Eukaryota > Fungi > Ascomycota > Sordariomycetes > Sordariales > Chaetomiaceae > Chaetomium > Chaetomium fimeti. The sequence goes on from NW_026944334.1 coordinate 1,636,086, forward strand.
AAGGTGGAGGACCTGGTGTTTGAGGATAAGTGGCAGACGACGCTGTCGGACAAGGTGGACGCGCTGGATGGGTTCTTGGTGTGGTTTGATTGCTTCTTTGGCGAGAGCCGGGAGGAGGTGGTCGAGGCGAGGTTGACGGCGAAGGAGTGGGCTGCCGGAGGAAGGGAGCGCGTGGCGTTCACTACGGGGCCATTCGATACCGCAACGCACTGGAGGCAAGGGCTGTACTTGATTGACAAGACGAAGGCCAAGGAGATCGAGGTTGGCCCGGGGAAGAAGCTGGCGGGCGAGATTCGCTACTCTACCCAAGAAGGGCATGCTCGTGGTCTTGATATCAGGGTAACGTGGGGGCTGGAAGGCGGTGACAAACAGGCTCAAACATGGCAGCTGAACTGAGGGTCAGGTACAAGTAAATGATGGGTAGTCTTGCAATAAAAATAGATGGGAAATGTGCGGGTATCTTGAGACTCAGGTATCTTGCCCTATCATCCAACCCCCCATGCTTCCAAGTCATCATCGATGTCGACAGTATATCCAAAACGCCACGCAATGTAGTCTAGACATCCGCCCTCTATCAATTCCCAAGATGAGGGACGCCAACGCTTTCCATGATCAAACACACAATGCTCAGGAACCCCTCGCCGAGAATGAAGCCCTAGGCACTGTCAGTAAACCATTTTATTCCCACGGAAAATAGCCGGCAACTTACTGAAGCAAGCACAATCAAGGGCGTATCCTTCCACCCCATGGTAGACCGCCACCACCAGGCCAGCAGGCCCCCGATCGTCCGTGCCAGAGTAAAAGACGGGACGTTGTACATGCCCACGGCGACGGCAATTCCGCCCGGGATCAAGGGGTGCCAGCGTGTGCCGGCCGTCTGCGTCCGCACGGCGGTGGTGAGGGCAAACAGGATAGCAGACCCGATGGCCCACTCCTTGGCCATGGGCGGAAGGCCTTTGCCTGTGACCAGGCGGGCGGTGAAGATCCAGACGTAGCCGGTGGGGACTTGGAAGAGATCACCCGGGACTTGGTAGACGCTGATGGGGGGTTAGCTAGCTGGACGATCCGGGGGAACACAAAACACTTACGACGTGTACATCCGGTAGATGAATGCGCTGACAACAGCCCCGGCGGTTGCTCCAATAACTTGACCCCAGAACTGAGCCTTCGGCGCAGCCCCGAGCAGATGCCCCGTCTTGAGATCCTGCATCATGTCACCCGCCTGCAGGGCACCGGCCTCGGATACCGCACCGGCCACCAAATTGATCAAAACGCTCGACTTGTTGGACTGGGGGATGATCAAGGCGAAGAATAGCTGGGCCAGCTTGCTGATGCCCGAGACCGGGTTTAGGTCGGTTTCGCCCAGGGCCCTGACACCCATGATGCTCAGCACGAGGGCCATGAAGACGGCGGTGATGGTAGCGTAGAGAGGGACGAGATCGCCGAAGACGATGTGGATGCAAACAACGCAGAAGATGATAGAAAGGATGAGGCCGATGGCGACGAGACGGTCGCTGATTTGCTGGTCGGCGGGTGCGTCATCTTCCTCTCCCTCCTCTTCGCGTTGGCGTTCGCCGAGCAGGGGGTTGTCGTCTCTATCCGAGACTGTGCTGTCCCTGGGATTAGGTGATGAAGTGGTGTCGTCAGCATCGGTGCTAGTGCTGATAGAGGTGTACCCTGCGTGCGACCTCCGACCCAACATCGTCTTGACCCGGCTAGGTACCGACTGGAACGCCGGGAAGTATGGGATGGTCGACCGGAGTGCAAGATAGCCCAAACTGACAACGGCATCCGCCAACATGATGGCCAGCGAGATCCAGACAATCCACCCCTTGCTGCCATTTTCCCAGTCACCCACCGGTGCTGGCGCCCACCCTTGACTTTTGGCCACCGGCGAGAGGATCCCCCACCCGACGACGGCACCAAGCAGCATGTGTAGCGTTGTGGCCGGCCCCATGATGATGCCCTGGCCGACATAGGCCAAGCTAGGGTTGAGCGTCCACAACCACGTGCTCGCAGCGACAGAGCCAAACACGGGGATATTCCTCAACACCGGGAGGAAGTAGGTCGCGAGCGTAAACACGCCCGACACAAAAAAGCAGATCAACAGCAACCGCACATTGCGCCTCCACGACTCGGCATGTTTGGTGCCCTCCCCATCCGCGCTGCTCACCGCCTGCACCTGGCCCTCCCCCTCCCTCGCGGCAAGACTCGCAAACCCTTCGGTCGTCGTCTTCCCCTCCCCCTCATTGGCCTTCCCATGCAACACACTGATCAACACGGCGGTACTAAACCCACTCGGAAACCTCAACCTCTCCCTAATAACCACCTGCCTCCTTAACGGCACGGCAAACACCACCCCAAAATAACACAGCCCCAAGCTCCACAACACCAGCTTCCCCAAACCCAGCACGATCGGCCCCTGCTCCTCGGGCGTCAACAAATAATTCATCGCCGGCAGCACCCCCACAAACCCACACCCCAGCGGCATGATGGCCATACTGCCCGCCACCGTCTGCACCAGCACATTCTCCACAGGTGAGAAGGGCAGCGGCCCCAGGCGGGCGCGCAGCAGGCGGAAGAGCCCGAAGCCCATCAGCGAGGCCGGCATGCTCATGGTGCTGACCCAGCCGGTCTGCAGGCCGAAGTACATGTTGGAGAAGCAGATGACCAGGCCGACGGCCAGGCCGACGAGGATGCCGCGCCAGGTGAAGGAATGGCCTTCGATTACCCGGGGGGAGGAGCGGGGTGGTGGTGGTGGTGGTGGTGGTGGTGGTGCTGGGGGGGTGTCGGGGGGTGGGGAGTAGGGCGGTGGTGGGGGGAGGAGTGGTGTGGTGGCATCGTCGGTGGCGGTGGTGGTTGTGCTGCTGGTGGTGGTGGTTGCTTTGGAGGGGTTCGTCATGGTTGCGGTTGATGGTGGTGACTAACTGCGGTTGTTGAATCCGCCGAGAGGAGGAAATGGAAAAAGAATATGGGACTGTTCGCTACTACATGGATGATGATGTTGGCCGAGTGAAGCGGACTCGAGAGGGATGATATGGGGGGAGGGTTTTGGTTGATGAATAATACGTTGATGACTGAGAGTGCTGAGTGGTTGGGATGAACGATCAATCTGCACAAGACCGGGGCCAGTAAAACAGCCGCTCTGGCCCGCGAGCCGAGTGAGTCCATCAATCACGTTCGAGGTAGGAATGTCGTGATAAAGCACTAACCGAAATAGGCAATTAGTGATGGACTCCCGCTGAGCGCTCTCATACTTGTACACATCGGATGACCGCCTCGAAGAGTAAATATTGATATAAAAGAGTAGCTTAAATTCACCGCAGTTCAACTCCTCCAGACCTGCTATCCGGTGCTCTGCCTTACTATGTTTCTTGCTATTTACACACGACACGGTACCCATTTTTACACACATTTGTGGTACCTGCCTAGTAGTACACTTAACCCACTCCCACCTCACCCCACCATAACTCGACGCCAACTATGCAACACCAAAAACGAGACCGGTAAGCTAAGCCAAGCCAACAAACAAAATAAGATAGAACTCCTCCCAATAAACCCTCCCCATCAAAACCCAAAACTATCCAACAACGAATTCGCATCCGGCTCCTCAAACGCCGTCGGTGCCGGCTGCTGCTTAGGCAAGTGTCCGCCCGACTTCATCTCGGCCGGCACAGTTTGTTGTTGCTGTTGTTGCTGCTGTTGCTGCTGCTGCTGTGATGACACGGGCAAGTCGGCCACGACCAGCGATTCCCTCCTCCTGAGCAATCTCAACGGGTTCACCTCCCCACCCAGGCCGGCGGCAGGACCGGCAGGCTGGAGGAACTCCCAGTTCCGCACTACCACCACCATTAAGTCAGCATCACCGAACCCCCACCGAAACAGCAGTAAGTTGAAAAGAAAGAGATCAACATACCCAAATCCAACCCCAACAAATCACACCCCATCCTGTCATACAACCGCGCATTGTGCAGCACAAACTCCCACTCCACCTTGGGCGTGACCTTGCTGGCGCCGCGCAGCGTCTGCAGCGTCTTCTGCCGCAGCTGGCTGTACAGGATGACCAGCGCCGGGTCGTCGGTCAGGAACAGCCGCGAGCGCGGGTCCGGCGACCCGGGCGTCTCGAGGAGCGTGTACACGGGTGTCTGTGGGTGGTGTGGGCGGTTAGCTAACTGGGCTTGGGGATGGGGGTGTTTGTGGTGGCTATTGTTATGGTATAGTGGTGAAGGGAGGGAGGGGGAGAGACTTGTCGTCGCTGCTCCCTTGCTGTGATGATAGCTTCTAGGTGTTGGCACTCACGATAAGAGCGCGCACCGCCATGTCGCGGCGGTGCAGCATCCAAAAGGCCCACGACGCCAGCCAGCGGTTGCCCTCCTGCGCCGCGATGGCGAGCACTTCCTCCTCGAGGAGGCGCCGGAGCACGGGGCCCGAGTCGCCCTCGTACACGCGCGCTACCGCGATGGCCAGCTGCAGGTCTTTGAGCTGGTTGAGGCAGACGTTAACTGCGTCGTGCAGGTGGTCGGCGAGGAGGAAGAAGGCGGCCGCATATTCTGGCTGCTGTTAGTTGAGGCGGTGAGAGGCGGGAAGGGAAAGCCTACCGAAACGTCTCTTGCTCATCAGGGCGTACGCGTTCTTGAGCGCCGACCTCCGCCATTTGGGATCCTCAAAGTTGTTCGCTAGTAGCCGCTGCGTGGCACCTTGTTCGCGATTCCAGGACGCCATGCGCCACAGGCCCTGCAAAACCGTCTTCTTTTTCAGTGCCAGATAGAACAGACTGCAGTCGATCGGGTTCTTGAGATCGCCTTTCGTGTACTCGTTGCGTGCGATCACCTCGAACTGTGCTTTCTGCTCTCCTGTCAGCAACCCCTTTTGCGTGCCTAGGGCGACAAGAACATAACTCACCACCGCAGCGTTATCGGCCAACCACATAAAAATCCCACTCTCCCTCGCATTCTCCCACAGCATCTTCCCATGACTCTGCTTCGACACAAAGTCCACCAGCACGTCCTGGCTGGTGGAGTGGTACGCCCAGTTGATCTCGCGCCAGCCCATCTGGATCTCGCTGGTGCGGCCCTTGCGCAGGGCGTGCTGGCGGAAGAAGAGCACGAAGCGGGCGCCGTTCTCGTCGAGCGAGCGGCGCTGCTTCTCGACCAGGCCGACGCACTCGATGATGTCGACCAGCTGGATCTGCTCGTGGCCCGACAGCTGCGCCACGTCGACCCGCGTGAGCCGCTCGTTGATCTCGGCCGCCACCTCCTCCGAGAAGGGCTCGTCGCCGCCGTCGTCGTACGACATGCGCCGCTCCAGGTACTGGCCCGCGTCCTTGTTCGACGACGTCTTGGTGGTCTGCCAACCGTCAGCACCAACAGCCTGTCAACTCCCCACCGTTAACCACGAAATAGGTAGGTCAGCAAAGAAATAGAAAAGAAAACGCACATGATCGACCTCATAAAAGTCCTCCAGCTGCAAACCCAAATAATCATCCAACTCATCCCCCTCAGCCCAAAACTTCAGCGTCCGATACAGCGCCATCAGAATAGCATGCACCAACACGATCTTCCCGGCCAATATACACTGGCTCAAAAACTGCGGATGGAACACGGGCAGCGGCCCATTCAGCCGCTGCACCACCTCAAACAAATCCCAATGCTTCTGGCCAACACGGCGCTGCGGCAGGCGGAGGCTGGTAACCAGCGAGCTGCCGGCATCGAAACGGCGGTCCTGCACAAACAGCTGGTTGCCAGCGCCGATGACCAGGTGGCCGTCGCCCAGCCAGACCGAGTCGCCGATGGGGTGGGGCGTGAAGTCGCGGATGGAGATCTCGCGGATGGCGGCCCACGCGGGCCCTTCGTTGAGGTAGTCGAAGCGCATCTGCGAGAGGAGCAGCACGCGGTGCGGGAAGCCGACGGCGAGGATGGATTGCATGTCGGGCGTGGAGGTCCAGTCCAGGTCGCGGATGGTGTGCGTGTTTTCAAAGTCTTGTGTGTATTCGAGGCGGGCGCCGCGGATGTCCCAGATGGTGAGGACGGACCGCGCCGCGTTGACGAGCGCCGCCTTTTTGCGCGTGCTTCCGCTGACGAGGGCGGGGTTGGAGACGCCGGTCTCCATGGAACAGGTTGATAGCCACTCGACGCCGTCGCTGCTGTGGCCGACGCGGGCGGTCCAGAACTCGACTCGCCCCGAGTGGGTGTATGAGATGGCGACGTCGCGGGCAAAGACGTCGAGGAAGCCCGAGACGTGCGGGGTGGTGCCGGCCGGGTCGACGGGCAGAACGTAGGCTAGGTCGCCTGCGTCTTCGAGCTTGAACTGAGCGAACTCGTGCACCGAGGGTTGTTGATGTTTGGCTCCGTTGACAGTAGGGGTCGTGGAGTGGGTACGGGAATAAAAGGGGAACTTGACTTCCCAGACCACCCCCCTCTTCTCCGATGTGATAGTAGCGATATGCGCCGTGGTATAGTCCTCAACCTTTTGCCTCGGGAGAACCAAGAGACATAGCGGCTTCCCAGGCACATCGTATTTCTGCTCAGCCAGCATCGCCGGCTCCGACTGGCGGCAGTCCCACAGCGAGATGTTCTCGTGGCGGAGGAAGACGACGAATCGACCGTTCCTGAGGAGGCACATCCTGTGGATATGCCCCTGCTCTGGAATCACCGCCTGCCGGGCGAGACCGGTCCGCGTAGCATCCAGTTCGTGTTTCCATATTACGCCTTGCCCATGCTCCGTCCGTGAGACAATGGCCCTGCCGCTGAAGTTTCGCACAATCTTGCGTATTGGCCGCGAATGCCCCGTCCAGAGAGCCCGTTGAACTAACCGTCTCCTTTTCGGGTTCTGGTCGAACAAGGCGGCGATATTGCCGCGGTAGACCTCGATCCTGCCATCAAAGAAGTGTAGCAGGATGTGCAAGTGCCCTCCAGAATGACAATAACTATAAGCCTCGACATGTGGGCTCGCTGCGACCGGGTTTCCCTTCAGGAAGTCTAGCTCCGGAGACGTAACATGGGCCACGATGAATACGTTGGACTTGTTGGTCTTACACCCAATGTTCTCCAAAGCCCACGCAGACATGCGCCCCCGACCATCTAGCACGACACAAATCTCCGGGCTGCGATTCGCGACGCTGATAAGATGCTCCAGCGCAGCGGCCCCCTCCTTCGTTTGCGTTCCCTCCTGAACAGCCTTTTCAGTCGCGGCAGCGAGATCCCCCCCGTGCATGACAAACGCCCAGCGCGAACTGTCCTCCGCCTTGGAAGATGGAGGCTCCTGTCTCGGAATCGCATGTCCCAAATCGAGGTTCCCCCACAAATGCAGGTGCTGATGCCCATGGCTATCCGACCCCACCCACACGCGCAGCACATTATCCGCGCAGAACGTGTACAGCGCATTTTCGATCGTCTGGTCGACGTGATGCGGCCGTCGCCACTGGATCCCCGTCACCGGCTTCGGGTGCCTCAGGTAGATGAAATCGAACCGGACCTCCCCCGTGCCGTAGCTCAGCCGCCGCCAGACCTTGACCAGCCTATCATACTCCCCCACCGACGCGATATACGCCGAGTCGTAGGACAGACTCGCCAGCCGAACAGGGTTGGCGAGCCGCTTCCGCCACGAACACTCAGGCTTCGGCAGGGTAACCGACGTCTGGTACAGCTCGAGGCTCGCATGGGCGACGAGCAATTCCTCGGACGCGCCCCAGGACAGCGACACGGCGGGCCCATTGTTGTCCTCCCCATTTCCTCCTTCCCCTCCCCCCCTTTCCCCTCCTCCGCCAACCCCCGCCTCCCCATCGGCAACAGCAAAACTGGTCTGCAGCGCCCACTGCAGCGCGTCCGCCTCCCTGCCGACGCCAAACGGCCGGTACACCCTGACGACGCGGCGCGTGCACACGGCGATCTTGCCCGAGGCCTCGTCGAGCGCCACGGCCTGCAGCGGGTCCGGGTCGTCGTCGTAGACGGTCTGGAGCAGCTTGTCCGGGTCGCCCAGGATGGCGAGGGCGTTGCCGGTGATGTAGGCCTGGAAGCATGGTCGGGGTCGGGGTCAGCTGGCCGGTATCGTAAGGGAGATATGGGATTGGGCTATAAAAGGAAAAAGGACTCACGGTGATGCGCCTCGACTCCCAGCACCCCGTCGCCAGCGCCTGGAGCCGCGACTCGGGCTTGCCCGGCAGGATGGCGCGCATCCTGGTTGTGTTTCTATCGGTAGGGCGTGTCCTGCGAGGACATTTCGGGTTCGGTTCGGTTCGGGGTTTGTGCTGTGGTTCGGCTGCGAGCGTCGAGGAAAAGCAATGAGCTGTGTTGAGTACTTAGGTGTAGGTAGCGATGTCGCAAGCTCAGCTCGTGGTGGTTGCGGAACGGACCAGCTTGCCGTGCCGTGCTGCCTGTGCCGGATTCGTCTTACAGGGAGTGGCCCACTAACTTCAGAGGACCCTGGTGCCGCGCGTCGTTGAGTGCTTCCCCAGCTCGAGCGACAATCTACTTGTTAGAACACAGCTTTGGAAGATACGGGGAATACAAGTTAACCCCTCATTGAGAGGCAATTCCATTACCTATGCAACCTATTAACTCTACACGTGCAGCTCTCACAAGCGCGTCAGCCGACAGAATTGAGCCACTGCAGCACCTCCTGGGAGGGCTCCTATGACGTGCGGTACCCCACCAACTTTGAATTTGGGTCTTGGCATCACATCGAGAGAGTTCCAGGCGAGAGGGTTGCTGACCCCTGGTTGATGTAAACATCTGAATATATGCACACTGATTGGGACTGTGATGCCTCGCTGAAGGACCCTTTAGTGGGTGTAACTGACGAATTTCACGCATATTGAATACCTGTACTGTATGTATACCATGCGCCTACCATCCCAATAACAGGCCCTATAATCCTCAGCCCTGCCCTCTATAACACACGCCGTCACTGCCAAAGTCCCAAGTCCCATGTCCCATATATCCCTCCGTCTCACTAAACTCCGTATCCCCTTAAAGGAAACAAATCAAACCCTCACTTAGGTACCACGCCATACAAAGCCCCCCCTAACAACCAGCAGGAAACACGCGCAGAAAAAACAACAACCAGAAATCACAACCGCACCCCCGCCCCAATCCCCCTGCCCACATACCAAACCCTCTCCGTCCAGCTCCCCAACCTCACCCCCACCACGGCATGCGCATCAAGCTTCATCCGCCCGCCCAACGCCTCACGGAGCTTGCCATAACCGACCGAGTCGAGCGACCAGTCGACGGGCAGCCTGGGGGTCTGCGAGTAGCCCGGGGGCGCGGCAAAGGGCAGGGCATACTCGATGTGGCCGATGGGCTCCGTGTGGTTGTACAGCGCGGTGGCGTTGACCGAGTCGATGAAGATGGTGTTGTGCAGCAGCGGGGAGACGAGCGTGAAGGTGGCCGTCGAGGAGAAGACGTGGAAGGTCGCGTCGCGGATGAAGTGGGGTTGGGAGTTTTCGTTGTCGTTGTCGTCGTCGTCATCGCCGCCGGGGAGGCGGAGTCGGGGTGCGGGGAGAGTGAAGTTGAGGCGGGAGAGGGCTTCGCCGAGGAGTGGGAGGGCTGGGATGCTGCCGCGGTGGGTGCGGACGGTGACCGAGGTGTTGTAGCCGGATATGTACTCCGAGAGGAGATTGCGGCCACGCTCGCGGCCCTCCTCCCCGCCCATTGACGGATTCCATACGGCCGAGACGGGCAGGTTTGTGTTATTGCCTGGCTTGATATCAATATTCTCTGCGAATGCCTCGCCGATGATCGTGCCGTTGTTTTCGACGTGTATGCTGATGAAAGGAATGCGTGCCGAGTAGGGCGTTGGATTTGTAATATTAACTAATGCATGTAGTGAAAGAGAGGTAGGAGTTGTGTCGGTGATCTCGACTTTTCCGACTTTGGGTGCAGCAGCGCCCAGGAGGTCCTTTCCGAGAGCTACGTGAGGCTCGTGTTAGTTTGCCGACCGAACCCGATCCGCAGACGGAAGAGCAAAACCCGAACCGGGGCGACTGACGAGATCATCAGAAAGGAGACGGACGTTTTACTGGGATCTTCCCCTCCGCAGGGACCGCCTTCACCACCAGCTGGCCGAGTATCGTCTGTACTTTGACATCCACAAGAGCCTTGATGCTGAGCATGACTTCCCCGCCAAACAGGAGAGCCTGAAGAACATCGGTTAGGACGTCCGAGTCGGTCACGTTAAGAGGCGCGTCCTTGATACGTGACCGGATCTCCAGCCCGGCCTCACTGCCCTTCTTCTTAGCTGGTATCTGCCTCGAGCTCGCTTTTTGCCACTTCTTCAGGTTGAGCTCTCCCAGTTTGTTGCCCTTGTAGAAAACATCTGCGTTCGCCCGTAGGTTGGTGACGTTCAACGAGAAATTCATCTCGGAAGGAAGACCTGCGAGAACCAAGATGGTTCCAGAGACTTGTGGGTTGGATCTGGGATCATCGGGTTCCGCATCGGGGTCCGGCATAGTAAAGTGGACATCGGTCAGGGAAAAGGTTCGAATCAAGTTACCAAACGAGCGTCCAGGAAACGGCACAGGAACGGTAACGCTGGACAGGATGTCCGTAATCCAGCCTGGGGTGTCCCCAACCGGATGCTTTTGACCCCGAACGAGAGCGGTTGCTGCTTTGCCGTCGAGATACTTCTTGAAGAGCATGTCAAGGGGCGAGGAGTCCGAATTGGGGCAGATCTGGGTGAGCGAAGCGGGCAGCTTTTTAATGAGGCCGTGAGCATTCACAACTACGTCTGCGTGTGCCCGCACGGCTATGCTGCTGGTTGTAGCGGCGGCCACAAGGATGGAGGGGTCGGTAGGGCTGCATCCAGGGACGAGGATATCGAAACCGAGCTCCGGAATGTCGAAAGAGATCGGGTACTTGTTAAAAGACTGGATCGTAATTTCGGCCGCCATCGCTTTGCGCTCGCCAGGGACAGGCTGTTCCTTGAAATTCATCCTCGTGATGTTGTACTCCGGCATGTGAGGCAATTTGCTGCCTGCACAACTCATCAGCAACGGTTCACAAGAATAGGGCCATGGTAACCATGTAGCATTCCGTCAGTAATTCAAAATAGAGATTTCTCTCCGAGGTACAGGGAAGCGAATGAACGATAGAGAGATTGACCTTCAAACGTCAGTGACTCCACAACGGAGTGTGTTCCCAGCGGAATGATGCCCGCCCTGAGTTGGACATCGGCCTGCCCCCGGACGCGGACGGAACCCAATTTCCCCTCCAGCCACTTATTCGCAATCGAGCGAATGCCCTCGGCATCACCCAGAGCAAGATCGGCCACGAAATCCACAGCGTTGTTGCGACCGTCCACGATGCTGACCTTCAGCGGAGGCACACCGGCAGTACCGAACAGAACGTCGTTATACTCGGGTAGGTAGACATTAATCTTGGTCTCCTCTGTCCCGAGCTCTCCTACAACCCACGTCGCCGCCCTGCCGATCCGCCTGACGTGCTCGTTCACAACACGCTGTGCGTCCAGCCGGAAGTTGGCTTGCACCCTGGCTTTGATACCGTTGGCTGTGATGGACTCGAGAGACAGATTCGTGGGTTCGAGAACGACCGCTTGCTTCGCATACTCCTCGACGGCGGTCGGAACAATAAACGCGAGGATCATGATGGCAAGCGCGGAGAATGCCAAGACAATCATGGCGATGATGGATGGCCATCGTATCGATTTGCTCTTCGCGGACTTGACGGAAGATGTGTTTGTGGCACGCGAAGCAATAGACGCTGAGTCGTCGTGATGGTCGTCATCCTGCTCGTCCTCGTGTTGCAATGTTGCAGCCGAGCTGGTCAATAGCGGGGTTGACTCGATCGACTCTTCGGGTTCGCGAGACTCGGAGTCTTTGCTGCCGTCCGCGACAGAAAGGAGCGGTGCCCGTTCTGAGTCGGCCATCTCGACGGGCTCCGACAATAACAGGTGGTATCAGAAAAGGCGATGAAACGGAAGCGTAGGCTGCCCGGGGCTGTCCTCAGGCCAGCGGACGACTACAGGTAATGATGCAATCGCTCGCTCAAATGGAGGACATCGCGGTTGTACGGCTCGACTTGACAAGTTCGGGAAGTAGTTGCGTGGGACAATTGATTGTTTGTAAAGAAAGTAACTAGCGTTTGCCGCGAGAATGAGCGGGGTGCAATGACGACACGATAGCGATGATGTATGTACTGTGTAGATGGCGATGGGGTTGGTTGTTGGATGTCTTCGTGGCGCATGTTTCGCTGGCAAGGCGGCTGAAAGCCTGAAACATGGCGCGCCTCGTCAGGCTGTCGCTGCTTCAGTCCAGCAAAGCAATGCTCATTGGCTCGAACGAGACACAGCTGGCCGTTCCAACACCAGACCAGGGGGCCGCTTCCCAACCCCGGCCACAACCCCAGAGTGGAGAGCCAACGTCCAATGGTTCTCCGCTAATTCGTCAGCCCACAGTGCCAATCCAACACCAAGAAACGCCAATTCAACAATTTCAAGACTGCCATCAGGGTTGTTTTGAAGAGTCGACAGCTTCACTTTCACTCCATTAGAATCACAAAATATCTGGTGAGCCCAGAGTATCACTGTAAGTTATTTGGGAGTTAATCTCGATCGGGCCTCTAATTGAGGATAAAGCTGTGAATGGAAACGTGGAAAACCTAACTGGTGAGACATCCAGGGTCCAGAATCCCCAGGCGAGCGACTTCGGCGAGTCATCGAGGTTGTGGCATCTTTTTTCTGGACCTTGTATTGATTGACTCACGGCGACGTGTCGATTGTGGATAAAACAACAAGCCCCTGCCATCACAGGAGGCTATCTCAGCTTCACTTTTCTCCGCTAAACTCACCAAAGATTCAGCAATTTGGACCTCCCCCCAAAACTGAATCTCTACGAATTTCCGGGTTTCCACCGCCATGTCTATGTTTTCGCGTGCTGCTTGCCGCACCCTCAAATCTGCCATGGCTCATCCTCAGACCCGATCTTTGTCAAGTGCCTCCGGGCCCAGGCATCTCTTGTCTATTAGCGATCTCAGCCCGGCCGAGCTTACAAAACTCGTCCTCAATGCGTCATCTCACAAGGCCGCCGTCAAGGCTGCTTTCGCCGCCGGCCAGCAACCCCCGAAACCGCTGCACGGTGCCCTGACTGGCAAGACGGTGGCTATGATGTTCAACAAGCGCAGCACCAGAACCCGTGTCTCGACAGAAGCGGCCGTGCAAATGATGAGTGGCCATCCCATGTTCTTGGGCAAGGACGACATCCAACTCGGGGTATGTGCAAACCCCACCACTCATTCGAACCACCTCCGCTCTTCCCGACACTAACCAGCCATCCAGGTAAACGAATCCCTCTACGACACATCGGTGGTGATCTCCTCCATGACCTCGTGCATGGTAGCCCGCGTAGGGGCGCACAAGGAGGTCGCGGACCTCGCGGCGCACTCCTCGGTACCCGTGATCAACGCGCTGTCCAGCGACTACCACCCGCTGCAGACGATCGCCGACTTCCAGACCATTCACGAGAGCTTCCCCGCGCGCACGCCGACCGGCGCGAGCCTGGGGCTGGAGGGCCTCAAGGTGGCGTGGGTGGGCGACTCCAACAACGTGCTCTTCGACCTGGCGATCGGGTGCGTCAAGATGGGGCTGGACATCGCGGTGGCGTCGCCGGCCGGGTACGGGATCCCCGCGGCGATGAAGCAGGTGATCCTGGCGGCGGGCGAGGGCGTGGCGAGTCCCGGCCAGCTGGCCGAGACGCACGTGCCCGAGGAGGCGATCAAGGACGCCGACATCCTCGTGACCGACACGTGGGTGTCGATGGGCCAGGAGGAGGAGAGCCAGAAGAGGCTGAAGGCGTTTGCCGGGTACCAGATCACCAACGAGCTCGCCAAGCGCGGCGGCGCGAAGCCCGACTGGAAGTTCATGCACTGCCTACCGAGGCACCCCGAGGAGGTCGATGACGAGGTCTTTTACGGTTCCAGGTCGCTTGTCTTCCCGGAGGCCGAGAACAGGCTCTGGGCTGCTGCCGGTATGTGCTACTTTGAGATTCTCACCCGCGAAGTCTTGCTAACTGACTATTGCAGCTGCCTTGGAAGCCTTTGTCGTCAACAAGGGCAAGATCCTATAAACGAGGCGATCCGGGTCTGATTTTCAGTTACACATTACTACTTCCAAGTCAAAGCAGGCGTGGCTTTCGGCGCTGGGGACTAAAAAGTTCACAATACCAAAATAAGTTTCATATTGATCAATTATTTTGAGTCACATGAAAACAGTTGCCCACTGATACATGACCAATACATTTTCCCAACCTACGCCACACTATAATACTTAGCCAGGGGGGAGCTGGCTGTAATCGACAACATCGTCCGCCTCCTTCACGTGCGTATCCTCGTCAGGCCCGTACAGAGGAGAGCGAGGCAGGGCCATGAGACCGGTGCGCGCCGACTCCAGGATGCCAAAGGGAGCAATAAGCTTCAGGAACGAGTCTATCCTGGATGGCTTCGCAGACCTGGAACAGACAGCGATTAGAATGAGTCAAAAAGGCTTGGCAAGAGATATGACTCTACTTACACCTCAACAATGCAGCTGTTAGTGCTAATATCGAGAACCTTGCCGCCAAATTGGTGCGCGAAGTAGGTAATGCTTTTTAGGTGCTCGTGCTTGTGGCGGAGCGCCTCGCTGGCAACGAGTTTGCTTGGGTGGAAGTCCTTAGCCGCCTCCACAAGGCTCGAGTCGGTGACCTCCTGACCGTTGCCTTCGGCGTCGGGGCTCTCGGCCGTCATCTCACGGTGATGGGCGAGCAGCTCCTCGAAGTACTCGGGGCCGAGAATGTTGATCTTGGCCAGGATGAGCTCGCGCTGTACGAGGGGGGCTCCTGTGTAGTCCAACACGGCCCACACAGGGACGAGGTCCTCCAACTGTCGACGCGCCTGCTCAACGACGCCATCCTGGCCCGTGAGCACGATGGTCATGCGGGAGAGATCCACCACCTCGGTGCTGCAGACCACGAGCGAGTCGATATTGAAGCCGCGGGCGGCCAAGATACCGGAGACGCGCGAGAGCACACCGGGCTCGTTTTGTACGAGACAGTTGAGTACGTGCCGCTTGGGAGGGGCGGCGGACGGGGTCGGGGTTTCGTAGAGGATATTGGAGACGGCCGCTTGAGCGGACCACGCTGGTGGCTGATCGATCGGGAGGGGCGCTTGCCGGCGACGGATGGCCTTGTACGCAATGGCTGAGGTTGAGCTGCTGTTCCGGGTGGCGATAGAAGGTGCCACGCGGGGGACATCTCGAGCTTGGGTCGCTAACCTGCGCCATGCCGGCGAGGAGGCAAAGAGGCTACGAGATGCCATCTTCGCAGATTGAATACAGGCCGGAGGGCCGTTTGGTGGGGGGAAGTGATATCCCGAGCTCCGTTTGGAATCGATTCGCTGTTTCAATATCAATGGAGATGGTCACTCAGTGAGTCACCTTGAACGTCACCGGGGACGAAGGGAAGGAATAAAAAGTTTCCGACCGCTGGAACGATCTCGTCACACCGCGGGAAGCAGCGCCGGTTTGTGGAGAGGCAAACTTGCATTGGCCAATTCCGCAAGCTTCAAGTCCAGGCCCAGCTCCGAGTCCGGTGCATGGGTGGGGCATCCTTGAGAGGGACCCTCGGGCCATGGGCAGGAGGATGGAGAAACCATCTGCCGCTTCCGGGTTTGTGAGGGAGGTCCATCGGTTCACAGAAAGAGGTCCACTGTGCATGCCCCGTGAACAAGGTACCCACAGTGCGATCATATAGCAGATTGAAACATCACACGGTATGGGCCAGGCGCCATGCCCAACAGCCTTGTGAGCATGGGACTTTTCCAGGCCGTCACAGAAAGTTTCCAGCTTCATGACCTTTTGAGTTAGCAGCACTTTTATTCGTGCTCCAACAACGAACGATTGCGCAACGCGTGTGTGCAGCTTCTTATCAGCATTTTCCCTCCACTTCACGTCCTCGACCAACCTAGCAATAATTGCATTCCACCGAGGGATTGCACACATGGACGACACCGATGGACGCAGTGCGAAGCGCTCTCGGTTTGACCGGACCGAGCCCGAACCTCGACGATCCCGGTTCGACCGTCGCTCCCGTTCCCCCCCACCGAGAAAGCCCGACTCCGGCCGTGATCGCGAACGTAGCCCCCTTTCGAGACCTCGCGATGTACCTGCCGACTCCAAGTCACCTCCCGTAGACCCCGCTGCTGCCGCTGGTAAACCCCCTTTCCACGCGATTCTTCATGGTCGCGTGTTACTAACCTATGTCACAGCCGCTGCCGCTGCCCGAATCAATGCACAGCTCCAGGCACGCAAAGGCATCCAGCATGTCGATGTTCCCCCCGTTCGGTCGAGCTCCGTCACAAGCAACAATGCCTCGCCAGCCCCTGGCGCCGCTCCTATCAATGGGGAGGTTTACATTTCCGACGGCGATTACATTAAGGATATCGAGGTCAACGACTTGCGCAACAGATATCTCCTGACGAAGGGATCGACTCAGAAAATGGTAATTACTCCTTGGTTGTCAAACTGATCCATCCTCAGCTCCTTGTCATGGCCTCCATGACGGTTTTGTGCGGGACAGTCTTGCTTACTCGAAGCACGATAGCTCGCACAGGCACACCCTCTTTTGCATCTGCTGACCTCGGCTGCTTGATTTAGATTAAAGAAGAAACTGGTGCTGGTACGCCGACCTTGAACCTTCAGCTGTTGTTAGAGGACACGGATTAACTAGTTTATTCAAGATGTCACCACCCGTGGAAACTATTACCCCGACAAGAACATGGCTACCCCGGCAGTATGTTGCCCGCTCGCTATTTCAACCTCGAGCTAACACAGATTCGCAGAACCCCCCGCTGTACCTCCATGTCACTAGCACGTCGAAGGAAGGCCTGGACAAGGCTGTTGCCAAGATCGAGGAGATGATGAAGCAGGAATTGCCCCAGCTTGTCGATGAGCGTCGGTTCCGCCGCCGGGACCAGGAACAGGCACCAGTTGAGCGCGACGAGTTCGGCCGGGTATGTGAAGGTGTTTGCTCCTCGTGCCACTCCCTAGCTGACCGTGAATAGCGCAAATGGCCCGAGGAGAAGATCCCAATTAACCTCGAGTCAGTGCCGGGGTTCAACCTCCGCGCCCAGGTTGTGGGGCATGGCGGTGCCTATGTCAAGCATATCCAGCAGGAGACCGCTTGCCGCGTACAGATAAAAGGCCGCGGCTCTGGCTATATGGAAGCCTCGACCGGCAGAGAGAGTGACGAGGACATGTTCTTGCATGTTGCGTAAGTTGGGCCTGTCTGGCTAGTCTAGACTGAACTAACATGGTACAGGGGCCCGGATCCGAACATGGTGCAGAAAGCCAAGGAGCTCTGTGAAGACCTCCTTAGCAATGTGAAGGAACAGTACGAAGAGTTCAAGAGCCGGCCGCCTCGCAACTACGGTGGTGGTGGTGGTGGAAATGGTGGTGGCTACGGCGGCCGGGGCGGTGGTGACTCTTACCAAGGCTACAATCGGGATAGCCACCATCAGAACAGCAGCCACAGCTACAGCAACTCCCCTGCGCCCGGGGCTGGTGCTTCGGCCACGCCGCCCGCCTCGACTGGCACTCCGACGTCGGCCGCCGATTACGCCGCTCAGTATGCCCAGTATTACGGCACTGCTGACCCATATGCAGCTTATGGTGGTTACCAGGCATATGTCCAGATGTACCAGCAGTGGGCGGCTGCTCAGGCCGGCCAAACCGGCCAGGCAAGCGCTGCTCCCGGTGCTCCCGGTGCCTCGGCATCCCCGCCGCCCCCGCCCCCGAGCGAGGCTGCCCCACCCCCACCCCCTCCTTCTGCGGCGCCGCCCCCCCCGCCTCCGTCGGGGCCGCCAGGTGCGGCTGGATACAGCGCGGTATGTCTCACCCCTGGATAGTTCGAGTCTCGCCGCTAACGTCGCCTAGGTACCTCCCCCGCCCGGGCTTTAAGTCCCGCTTCTTAGCGTTCGAATCTGGAACAAGTACGTTCCCAATTTGGGGCCGTCTCCGCCTAGCGGCGCTATTTCCTCGCGGTGAGGAAGTATCAAGTAAGAGGAGACAAGAGATATGGTTCATAACCCGGGCTGTACTTTTCCCAACCTGGCCCTGCATCTCGTGGTGATTTATCTGTTCGGGCTTTCTTTGGCTTTGGTTCTGAGTCTGCTTTTAGTCTCAAGGATTCAAAGCTGCCACCTCTGCTAATATAGGGCGTAAGGTGTTGTGGGTGTCGTAGTTTGACGAGGATCTATCAATATCTCCTCGCGGAATTGTTTTGTTCTTGGTGATTTAGGTGGCCTACATTTGGCCCCGGTCTCGCTCATGTATCCAGCCATTGAACCGTCAGGTTCCCCTAGTCGCTGAATAAACCCTTTTTTCTGGAAGCCTCTCGGTGTAGGAATATGGATGTTGACATTGTGACCGGTTGGGCATCGGTGTTAGTGAAGCACCGAGTGGCTGGCCAAGTCCGTGACCGAGACCAAGCAAGCACCCCAGCACCCCCAAAATCTACGTGGGGCACCCAGCGCGCTCCAACTCCCCAACTCTCCAACTCCACCCCGCCATGTCTCGGTGCATCGCCATGTTCACCCACCATGAGCCACCAACGATACCCGTCCCATGATGCGGTCAAGGAACCGCACTCGGTATCTTTGAAGGTGCTGCGGTAAGTCCCCATCTATATTGGATTTGAAAGCTCAGTCACTCAAACGAAACAATTATAGCCTCTCCCGCCCATCCCTCGTCGCCCAATATCCCTTCCAACCACCTTTTCCCTCCTCCTCCGACGGCTCCCTCTCCCACCAACAGCCCATTCCCGCCTCCCTCGCCTATAGCCCCAATGGCACCAACAACCCCCCGACAAACCCGACGCCCTTCGTCCTAAGCCCCATCCTCAACCTCCCCCCATCCTTCGGCTCAGCCTACGTCGGCGAAACATTCAGCTGCACGCTCTGCGCCAACCACGACATCCCCGACGACGCCCCGCCAGCAGCGGCAGGCAAAACCATCCGCGATGTGCGCATCGAGGCAGAAATGAAGACGCCCTCCTCCGCAACGGCCCTCAAGCTCGCCCTCGCCCCGCCCTCCCCCACTACAACGGAAAACAACGAAGCCAACGAAGCCGGCACCGACCTCGCCCCGCACGAATCCCTCCAAAAGATCCTGTCCTTCGACCTGAAAGAGGAGGGCAACCACGTGCTGGCGGTGACGGTCTCCTACTACGAGGCGAGCGAGCTGTCGGGCCGCACCCG
This sequence comes from Chaetomium fimeti, assembly GCF_033439085.1. Lineage (NCBI taxonomy): Eukaryota > Fungi > Ascomycota > Sordariomycetes > Sordariales > Chaetomiaceae > Chaetomium > Chaetomium fimeti. The sequence continues at coordinate 1,655,324 of NW_026944334.1, forward strand.
CACCTTCCGCAAGCTGTACCAGTTCGTCTGCAAGCCCTCGCTGATCGTGCGCACCAAGCCGGGCGCGCTGCCTACGGCCCCGGGGGGCCGGCGGAGGTGGGTGCTGGAGGCGCAGCTGGAGAATTGTGGGGAGGAGGGGGTCATGCTGGAGAAGGTGGGTTTGGAGCTGGAGCGGGGGTTGGGGTATGAGGATTGTAATTGGGAGGGTGGTGGTGGTGGTGGTGGTGGTGGTGGTGATGGGGGGGTGGGGAGGAAGAGGCCGGTGTTGTTGCCGGGGGAGACGGAGCAGGTTTGTTTTGTGATTGAGGAGGAGGAGGCGGGGGGTGTGGAAGAGGTGGAGGGTCGGGTGGCGTTTGGGATATTGCAGATTGGGTGGCGGAGTGAGATGGGCAATAGGGGGTTCTTGTCGACGGGGAAGTTGGGGACGCGGTTTGTGAAGCCGAAATAGAGACCTTGGGGATAAAGGTGTTGGGCGAGTAAAGGATTTGGCATCAGTCCCATGGATTGGATTGGTAGCAGCCGTGCCAGGGCCACAGAACTGATGTATTGTTGCATGTGAAGACATGATCGAGGAGCATCAATAGACCCAGGCAATGAGCAATGATTCATGCCCGCCCATAAAGCACTGGATCAAATCCGGAAACTGTCACATAGCAGGGGTCACGTAGTCTTCCTCTCCCGAGTTCAAACCACTGTAGTGGTATTTTATTGCTTGGCTAACAAGCGTTAACAAAGATGAGTCCCATCAAAGCTAGTCTACTGTGTAGGTAGACTCGAACTAGCTCCAGAGGAATTCTTCGAGCAGGGGCCACGCCCGGTCCGTCCCTAAACATTTTTATATCCATGCAGACGTAAAAAGGTGGTCCCCGATGAGGGCTCAATCGGTTTTTGACGCACAGATTTAGGCGTTTCTGGGGTCACAGCCCGGCATCCCGAGAGTTTGGGACGCATCTTAGCCGACGGTTCGGCGTTTGATATTTAGTGTACGTAGTACAAGTATAATTGCACGAATTTCGGACCCAGACATTGCTCCCATGTATACCTTGAAGGCAAACACAGGCACGGCTGCCATAGTCGGCGCCACCCGAGACCTCAAGACGCAGGCTTTGCAAACCCAGACTGTTTCATAGCCCTGATGTCGTGTTCAGCGTGGCCATGACTCGCTACCTCCGGATCCGTGTCGTGCAGAGTGGAGTTTGGGTCCCGTCGAAGATCACCCGCGCTGTGCCATGATGAAGGTTCTGCTAAGCAGGGAAGATAGACTTTGAGTTTGACCCAAGATTTAAAGTCGGTTTGTGCTTTTTAGCTTATAACAGGACTTGCTAAGACAGGGCCAGGATGACAGGCAAACCAGGTTTTCGGAAGACCCCTCCCGTGTCCGTGATCAAACGCGACAGCGGGTGCTAGCCTTGTGTGACGTCTAACTAGGCACGTCTTGTGTGTTCTGCTACACAATAAGTGCCACTGATGGGCCTCGTTCGAGCCCTTTGATGCTGGTTTTCGAGACCCAACCCTGGATAAAAAATATCACACCTTTGACCACCGGTTAGGGATGGTGAGACTGTCGCGGGTTGGGGAGTTGCAGTCTGGCGTTTGCTGATGGATCCGAGTCCACTAACAACTTCAAGTAGAGAGTTGCCTGTTCGGGACACCTCCCGCCCGGATGGTTGGTTCGCCACCGATCAGCCGGATACAGGCCCGATGTCAGGGGACGGTTAATCGCTAGTCATGTGGCTCCTGTCTGTTCTCTCATCAGTTCCGTAGAGTTCCGGTAGCAGAAGATATCTGCCGTGAAGGGACTAGTGGAGAAGACAACTTGGAAGTCGATCAACAATCATGGAAATCCCAGGGTCAAGATCTGAAGCTCCTCCCCCACATGCCGCAGCCTCGAGAACCCCTGGTTTTGCCGAGGGTGGTTGCATCCACACGAGTCCGTATCGGGACTGATCGTCGACGGGACACTGCGATGCGACTGCAAGATGCCACAGTCAACCGGGCGTTATCGGCCATTTTATCTGACGTCTCCGACGGAGCTGAGATGCAGCAAGCCTTTGTCTGAGGGTTGGGGGCATCAACAAGGGTACAGGCAGCATCTCGACGCCTATCACCATCGGATTCGCTCTGCGTGCTGCCGCTGAGATGGGGCTGCATACTGTGTAAATTGCTCCGGCTCAACAAAAGGAGCAATGACGGTCGGGGAATGCTTCATGTATGTGCAGATTACTTGTACACTAACTACACAGTAGGTCGGTCTACGGCAACGACGGGAAATCTGACCGTATGGGGTACCGAATGCGTCAGGGGGTCACAGACGAGATGCCGTCATCTGTTCTGAAATCGAACGGCACCAAGCTGCCATGTGGCGCCCCGATGCTGGGGGAAAAAGAAAACAACAGCCTCCTGCAGCTCCCCAGGGGCCGACTCGGGTTCGACCACTCTTGTCCCACCTCGGACAGCTTCTCGGCTGCAGGAGGAGGCGCCTGCGCGGCGTCGAGGCTGGCGCGGCCCTGGAGGAGGGCCATCCATCCCATTAACCAGCTGCACGGATGCAGCCATCCAATGGCGGGTTCGAACGTTGTCTTCCTTCAGGAACAATGCAATCGAACGGCGGGTCAAATTGCTGGTGATGGGCGCTAAGTCGAATGTATCGCTATTTCTAACAACTACAACCCTAACTCAAGAACCGAGAAGGAAGATGGCGGAGTTGACATGGAGGAGACGAATCTGGAAGGCCGGCGAGGTTTGGAAGGCGCTTGTCGGCACCCCCGATTTCCACATCTGGTGCTGGATGGAGTGTGGCATTCGATCGACAAATGTGGTCCCCGTTTCGGACTCTTGGGGTCACCCTGGATCCTCCCCCAGACCCCCTCCACTTTGAAGTTGGACCCAGTCCGAAAGTGCCTCGTGTTGGGGAGGAAAACCGCCTGAAATACAGGGAGATTAGGGGCCTGCATGAAAATGTCGGGAACACGGCTGTTGATTTCCCCAACACCCAACTTAGGAAACGAGCTGGAGTTGAAACCCCGAGAAACAACCAATGGCCGAGAGCATCACGAGTTGACATGATATGCAGCATGGACCAGCCTATGGTGGGGAAGCTTGCGAGGCGGGCGATGGGCCCCAATGGATCTGAGTTCGGAAAGCGTCCGACTCCGGCACCTGCGCAGTTGCCTCCACATCGATTCTGGAAGATGGATGGGATAACCTGGAACATTAACTCCACTGAGAGAGTCGGACCCGACGCGCTAGCTAGGGGACCGCCCACTCCCTAACATGGAATCTGGAAACGGGAGGGGCATGGACGTTACGTGCCTTCCCAGCCTAAGTGAGTCGAGAGGAAAAGTGGCAAGAGCCCGTGTTTTCTACTGGGTGAATGTTTTTCGAGTGTCTGGCAAAAGTGGTCTGGACTGCCCGATTCTGCGAGTCGGCCTAGCGTGTGCTGCGATCCCCTTACCACATTGGTTTGCGTGCATAAAGACGACCCAGGAACCGCTGGGGCCAGCAAGGAGGCTAAGGACGCAGGGGCTTGAGAAGGGTGCCGCACCTCCTGCAGCTCAATTACAGGGGTTACTGTTAGGCCTAAATGCAGATGCAGAACGGCAGGAATCCAAGGAACCTGGAACCAGAAAAAAAGTGAGAACCCACGACGACATCAACAGGTGCAGCACTCCGGCTCCGCCTCTCCTACAGTAGTTTGTTGTTCAACTCGTGACTGGGTCTGAACTCTTGAGAAAAAAACACCGACCTCAGCTGCGCAACCGTGGCCGCAATCTTCTAGATTCGGACCTATCCGATCGCTCATCTCTGGCCTGTTCCTGTTTCGGATCCCTACCTCGAAGCAACTCACATCAGCCCGCATCAGCCCGCATCACCTCACCTTTTGGTCACTTTTCGTCCAATATTCGTTACCGGCTAGAAAGCTCGTGTTGGTACTGTGCCGTCAAGGTTACACGTTGAGCAGGCGGGGGCCGCTGTCTCTGGCCGCCGCCGTTGAAATCGGGGGAAACGCACCGCGGTACAGTTGCATGCGTAGGTTGCACACAAACTTTGCCGTCACCGACTCCGTTGTGGTCCGACACAGGTTTCGAAACTTTGCAGACCGACAACAAAATCCTCGGCCCTCACGAAACCGAGCACCGATTCGAACCGACCGGTCACAGCAACCCGGCTGAATAGAACATTGAGGACATAGCGAGAAGGAACCAAAAACAAAGACGGCTGGAAAAGTGATGTATCATGGACAACTCTTCCGCACCGCTCGCCGACTACTTCTGGATTGCCGGGATAGAGCACGTCACCTACGATGATGGCTCGACACCCCAGCAACCCCAGCAGCTAGACGACACCATCGCCGAAGATGGCGAGGGAGAGGATACCGACAGCTCGGCAGCGACCCCGTCGCGTGCGACGGCCCGGCATTCCCGCCAGAGCTCGGCCAACCGCCTCTCCACCATGTCCAAGCTCTCCCTGTCGCCCTCCCTCTCTGGCGGCGATGGTCGAGTGCTAGAGGACATTGATGGCAACACTAGGAGCAACCGCAGCAGCGCGACCATCCGGCCTATAGCCCCGCCGAACTTCACCGGTGGGAACACGAACGGAACCACCTTTGCCGACCTGAACGGCTTTGGCGGAGGGGCGGGGATCGGATTTGACGGCTTCCCAGCCGGCTTCGACTTTGACGAGGCTCTCCTCAAGTTCGCTGCGGAGCGGGAGAACTTCCTCGACGACCTCAGCTTCACCGCCGGCGCAAAAATCCACACAAGACCCCCGATGGTTAACCCGAGAGCCGATAAGCTCAGGGCCGAGGACGCCGACGCCAGTGGGAGAAAGAGCCCTCTTAGGAGCATCGGTGGCAGCATCCGCCGCAAGATGAGTTTTAGGGATATGAGCAGCGTGAGGAAGCAGCCCATGCCCCCAAGAGCGGGTATGTAATACGCGAGATGTGACTTGGGTTTGTTGGCTATTCATGCTAATCCATAACTTTTCCCAGCCTCCGTTCGCACGGCGAAGCGCCTAAGCAACTACAACTCCGTTATACCACCTCCCGAGCCATTGAACCTAGACCCCGACATGCACCCGCTTAAGAGACGGTTCGAGCCGGTCTTGCTCGACAGGTATCCCCAACGAGACGCCTCACCAGACGAGTTGGCCAGGAGGGGCAAGTTCCCAGACTATGTGCCCATGTTCGCCTTCCCCAACGACATCCAGATTGTGTCCTCAGACGAGCGCCCTCGCACGACATGGCACGGGTTTACCATGACCTCGGACGACAACTCCAAAATATACGGAATCACCATCATTGTTTGGGCGGCGCTGAACGCGGAGGTAGCCGAAGAGGTTGAGAAGCGGTGCGAGCTGTGGCGGCAACGGCACATGAGCAACGAGGAAAGGGAGCTCGCTGCCAGTCTGGGGGGCCGCCTCGCTGCCGATCGTGCGCATCTCTCTCAGCTTCTGGCACAACTGGGTACCGTGCCCTCCGGCTCTGCGGCGAGAGACACTATCGACGAAGAAATCAGCGCCGTGGAAGAGAAAATTGCGCTCATGACAGAGATGCTGAGGCCGCTAAGGCACGGCGCGGCATCCAAGATCGACGGTCTTACGGCCGGTGAGACTGGTCTCTGGACACCACGAGCGTTCGGCATTCTTGGTAGGGACCCCGCCAAGATGGGCTTCTGGAAGGAGTGGCTCAGGGCAGTTGTCGTGCCCATGACCGACGGCGCCGTGTTGCGGATCTCGCCGAGCTCTCCCAAGGTTGGGCGTTGGCAGCCGCTGGAGCGCTACGTCATCAACCTCTGCACAGAAGCTTTCAGCCCCCTGAGTTCACTGACCCAAGTGGAGTTGGGCGTGCGGGAGTTGCGGCTGTATGCACGGAAGGAGGCGACCAACGAGATCCCGGGTTCGAGAACCATCGATATCTACGCCCTCTTCAGGTGCCTGTCGCTGGAGAACATCGTGCTTCTCCTCGAATGCGCCATGTCCGAAGCCCGCATCATCTTCCTCTCGTCTCACACCGGCATGCTGCATCTCGCGTGCCATGCCCTCGCAAACCTCCTTTATCCTCTGAAATGGGCGAGCATCTTCATTCCGGTGTTGCCCGCCCGGCTCATATCTGCCCTTGAGGCACCATGCCCCTACATTGTCGGAGTGGAGAGACGGTACGAGAGGATCGAGCTCCCCGATGATGATTATGTGTTGGTGGACCTCGACAGGGATTCCATCGATACCACGGCGCATCCGGTCAGCTTACCCCGACAGCACCGACGGAAGCTTCTCTCCTTGCTACAGGTTGCTGCTCCTCACCGCTTACGGTATGGAGTTACCGCCGGCCCCCCGCCGTATGCTGTCGAAGCCTTCCCATATGATGCGTTTTCGGCCGAGGGCGAGACAATCTTCAATCCGAGTACAGTCAAGAGTTCTCTAGGCAAATGGGTAACACAGAATTCGTCCACATTCGGCGAACCAGAACCCCCGGGCTCGAATCGTACACCTCTCTTCAACGCCTTCGCCAAAGCGAAGGTCGACCCGAGTAAGATGGAGAGGCCGACGACATCCAAGTCGAGCAAGGGCAGCCCTCCTTCGTCTGTATCTCCCGTTTCGATGCACTTCCCGCCGATGCCCACGACGCCGGTGTCGCGCAGCGACTCGGGTTTCGCCCAGACGCTTAGGGAAAAGCGATCGGGGCACTTCGACGACAAGTCTAGGCGCAGCTCGTCGTTCGGGGTGGATAGACACCACCCGTCAATGCACCGGCCAAGCCTTCCCTTCCTGAACGGACACAGCCAGAACCTATCGATATCGGCCATCTCGGTCGATTCGCAGTCGTCATTCGGAGGCTATGCGCCTTCAACGTACGCACAGTCCACGATTGCCGCGTCAACCATCATGCCCAACATGACGGTTCAGCCGGTGCGGAACACGGAGAACACCGTCTGGGTGGAAGGTCACTGCTTCAAGTGGACAGCCTCGGAGCTCAACTCAACCTGCACGATCTGCGAGGACAGGTCAGAAGGAGACGGTCTCTACAAGTGCAGCGGATGTAACTGCATCGCCCACAACCGGTGTCTCGGGTTTGTCTCCCTAGTATGTCCCGAGGCGTTCCACGCCGACCGCGTGCGTGCAGCATTCGTGCGTTGCATGGCCAGTCTCCTGTATACCTACCGCAAGCACCTCGGCCGGCCAACCAGGGAGCAAAAGTCCAACGGCCAACTGTACGCCTTCGACATGGATGCCTTCATCCGTAGCCTTCCCTATGACCAGCAAGAGTACGCCACCATGATGCGGGACACCCAAGGTACGCGCGTTTCAACCCTTCCCCTCCCTATCTAAACTACAACAACTAACTCCCCTCGCCCAGCCTTCAACGAGTTCATCCACGAGCGCGAACGGAATGCCGCCAGCGACCCATCCATCCGCCTCTTCGACGAGATCATCCTCGCCAAGAAAGCCCGCGGCCGCCCGGTCTTCTCGTCCGGCCTCTCGCGCCTCTCCACCCTGCGCGGCGGCGGCGGCTTCACGGCGCCCACGGCCGCAGCCGCCGCCGCCGCGGGGCGCGCCGCCAAGGTCCCTGGCTACCTCTCCGACACGGGCGACCACATCTGGCGCACCGCGTCCGTCCCCGTGCCGTCCGCCAAGTTCCAGGGCGACTACAGGAGCGTCGTCACCCGCGTGCCGCTGCGCCTGGACTCGGCGCTGATGAGGCAGCCCCGCGCCATTCAGGGTGTGCCCAGGCCGACGGAGCAGGGGAAGGTCAAGAAGCTGGTCAGGAAGCAGGTGGCTAGTATGCTCGGCGCGCCGGCGGGGTTCAAGGCGCCTGAGTGAGTGTGTTTGTGGTGTGGTTGGTGATGGGGTGAGGGCGGTTGGTGGTGATTGGAACGGGGTGGGTTGTTGAGGGTGGTGGAGAGTTCCGATCCACGCATCTGGCTTTGTTATTATGGCCGGCCAGCCTTGGGATGTATGTGGTTTGTTTTCTTGGCGGATGGCCGGTTCGTCCGTTCGTTCTTTTCAAACGGCCTGGAGAGCGAGCGGGCAGTGTAATATGTGTTTGTACGATAAGGCATTGTAATCTCTATTTTGGCCCTTTTCCGTCTCGGGCGGAAAGACAGCATTGGATGGGATGGGGAAGGGGCCTGGATTGGGTGGGTGGATGGATGGGAGGTCATAAACACAAAAGGATAGTTTGCTGCTTGCTGAGTATTAGCATTGATTTAGGGTTGTTTGGTTTGGGTTTTGGAAGGGGGGTGTCGAGAACAGGAGGAGACACCTACTCGCTTGTTGGTGAGGGTGGTGGATAGTAGTATATTTAGAAGCATAACTCGCATAGCACCAGCCTTGAGTTGGCGTGGGAACAAAAAAAGAACGAAAAAATACAACACAAATCATCCAAGGTCGTGGCCGGTTTCATGTAGTAACGTGTGCGTGTTGTCAATGCCTACGACGTGCATGCTAGGTCGATTCGTGGAGTATCATCTTTTGAACCCTGTCGTTCTAGACTGCCGTGTCTTGAATACCATCTTTACTACCGCCTTTTCCATAAGGACCGGCCGGTGAGTACAACAGTAATCTATGTGTAGTCCTCGGGAATGTGACTATTACTTCCAAATGCCATGGGCCACCAACTTGTCTAGGAAGAACCTAAACCGAAGCCTCTAGTACATTGCGACTACCAAGTCGCTTCACCCTGCGCTTTCCATCCATGCCATTCCCCCCCGTGTAAACGCCCCAACCCTCGGTAACCCAAACCGTTCTATACCGTACCCAGGCAATATCCATGTATTCAATAACCAGCGCTCATGCCCCTTGCGGCCCCTGCGGCCCCTGCCCGGGCGTACCCTTCCCCTTCCCCTCCCCACCATCGCCATCCCCATCCCCATCCTTGACCGGTTTATCGTACCGCGGCATCTTCTCGTACGCATTCGGACTCGGCTGGCGCTTCTGCCGCCGCTTCCCCCCACCCCGCCCCCGATGCGAGTGGGAGTGGCCGTGGTGCCCGTCGCAGTCGTGTCCGTGCCCGTGCTTGTGATCGCCGTCGCCGTTGCCGCCCCCCACTTTCTTCCCGCTCCCGCTCCCGCGCTCGGACTCGGAATCGGAATCGGAGTCGGATGAGGACGAGTCGGACGAGGAGGAATCGCTCGATTCGTCGACGCCCCGGGGGCGGTGGTAGATGCAGCAGACTGTTTTCGGTTACATGTCAGTGGCTTTGTCTTTGTGAGTGGGGGGGTACTTAGGTAGGTAGGAAGGTTTACCTTTGGATTTCTTCCTCCCCATCCCTTCATTGTCGACCACGTCTGATCGCCATTGTACCGACCTCCCCGTGGGGGCATGTGCGCCTCGCAGACGGAGGATGGCTTGTGGTTGGGTATGGGTTTGTGGTGTTGTGGATGGGGTGGTTTCGGTTTGGCTGGGGGCAGGACGTGGCTGTTGTCGCTGCTGCTGCTGCTGCCGGGATCGGGGGGCGGCTGACGACATGGTGTCCCAAGGTTGTGTGAATGCTTTGTGTTGCGAAGTGTGCGTAGTCGAGACTCGCCCAAGATTTGGGCGACTTGGTGCTTGGTCACGTCAGTTGCCCCACGTCACATGCAGCAGCGCACAGACATTGTTGTGGGGTGAAGACCCTGGCATTCTTGTCCCTGGCCCCTGACACACAGGGGACCTGCATGACAAAGCCATCAAGGCAAACGGACGTCGATTGTCAACGGCCCGGGATCTGAACGAAAGCGATGCCTCTATGATGGTACCGGATATTAGACCTATGATTGGACCGCTGTTTATTTATGAGGCAGTGACGTCTATTGGTAGCGGCTGTCTTCGAGAACATGTAGGATGGAAACAGCAAGGTGTAAGTGGGAAAGAGGGGGGAGAAGGGAAACAAGGGGAAACGCAAAGAGGAGGAAGACCCAGCAAGTCTAGAAATACCTAGGTAGATACTGTCTAATAGAGTTCCATTTGTTTCTCGATTGCCATATATCTTGAACAGTCGTCAAAAGACGTGAAATACACTGTGTTGGGGTTGTTGAGCTAGGAAAATCGGATTTCATTATACCAAGCCCATGCCCTCATAATAAGTCCTGTTTGCTCAGTTTACTGTTTTAAAAGTATGCATTTCTTATCCGGTCATCCTCCAATGACTGCCCTGTATGCAGTGTGAACATCGTGTTGGCCTGCTGCTTTCCGTGGCGTGTGTGGAGATGGGCTGTGTTTGGGCTTGTACGCTTGGATTAAGCAACTGTCAACAAGCTTGTGACCGTGAAGCTCTTCGGATGAATTCACACTGAACTGATACTTGTGTGTTTCCTCGTGATATACGAAGTGCCTGTGAATGTGTTACCAGTGCTAACCTGTGGACCACCATGACCAGTCGCCTGGTTACTCGACCAGCTTCGCACTTTCCCGCAGCCACAACCATAACCACCTCACCTACCAGCTTGCACCTTCCACCTTCCCGCCCAAGTTTGTTTTCCTTTTTCTCGGCATCGTGGCTTTCAAACACGTCGTCTCTCAAACGGCATTTGATCACATATCCGCTGTAGTTTGATGGCTTTGCGGGTGACATTAAACTAGAGGTTGGGTCTCACTGCAGGAAGCAGGCGGAAGGAAAGCAGCGTCCCGACACGCAAACAGTTAACATTTGGCCAGCACTGGGCTCCTGCTTCCATTCTGGAGAATTGAGTCGCTCTCGATCGCCCAAAGAGCAGTCACGATCCACATCCACCTCTGCAGGCAGGCTAGTGAAAGCCGGATGCGACTGCCCTCCCTCATCGACACCAACTTCCGAGTCAGCGAAACGTTCTAGCCCAACACTCCACAGTACAACACTGACACTCGGCAGTGCCCGCTGCAGCCTACCTAGGTATCTCGTCACTTTAACGGAAGTCGCTAGGGGTGAGCGGGTCCCTTCCGTTCCTGACAACATGGCTACCATTAAAGATGAGCCACAGTCGATCAAGGGAAATGGTCAATCAACTACTACCCAGGCCCTCGAGGCGGCAGAACAACAGCCAACGTCTGACGACGGTACCACGGAAATGCCTCCCAACGGCAAGCCACGATCGAACACTGTTCGGCGTGAAGCTGACCTGAGCTCGCTGCTAAACCCCGCCGAGAAAACCGAGTTGACGGCGTTGGTCACCCGAGTGACCGAGTCGATGCTTAAACATGTCGCTCTGCTCTTTGACCCCGTCCCCGGCGGCGCCAAGGCCGAGGCATCCCGCAACACCGTATGGAGCAAGCTGCCCTATCACCTTAGGGATGTGAGCCTGCATAACCCCTTGAACGAGACCCGATTGGGCCCCAAGGAGAACGTCAAACCTCCCCGCTCCAAGAAGGCGGGTCGGGCCCGAGACAAACGCGGTGCTGCTCCGAGCACCGCCGACGCTTCTAGCCAAGAGGAGAGCGACGCCACCCCACGGCTTCAGGAGCTGAAGAAGGAGGCTCTGCTGCACTTCAAGAAGTGGCAGACGGCTGTCCACCGGAGAGTTGGCGAGATCTCGGTCAAGAAAGGACCAGATTTCCAACCTAGCCCTGCGCCTGCTGGACCGAAAAAGCGTCTCCCCTCTAACAAAAGAGGCAAATCAACCGGTAGGATCCCACGACCGGGTACCCGCCCTTCAGGCTTGCTGACAACACAACAGTTCCCAAGTCTCCGGTCACCCCATCCCTCAGCTTAGAAGCCGACCCTGTGTTGACGCAGCTTTACCCGCCCACATCGACGACGCTCTCTTCTTCACCCGTGGAGAAGAGGTGCCTGTTGCTCCACGCGCTGCTCCTTCTGCTGCTCTCTATCGAGAACTATGGCGCTTATACCCGCGTCCTTCTCCAAAACATGGCCTCGGCTCTCCAGCTGCCTCTTCGTGTCCTGACCGAGGATGAGGTTAGGGTGTGCGATGCCCTGGCCCAGATCGCCAAGGGTATCCCGCCTGAGCTTCTGATGCCGAAGAAGAATGAAGATGGCAAGCCCATTAGAAGGTGGAGGGCTGGGTTGGCGGGTATCTCTGCCGGTGCTATTCCTGGGGCTGGTGGCCTCCCGACAGCGTTCGAAGCAGCACGTATCGGGTCCGTTTTTGGGATCGCCGGGATCCCAGGCCCAGCCGCAGCAGGTCTTCTTGGTATTATGGGCGAAAATAGCCTAGCTGTGGGCGCCTTGTTCGGCATATACGGCAGCAGAAATACTGGCAAGATGATGGAGCACTACCTCAAGGATGTCGGCGATTTTGCTTTCCTGCCGCTTCGCGGTTCGCCTAGCCAGTATCTAGAGATGGGCAAGGTTGACCCGGAGAGCCGTCGGCTCCGAGTTGTCCTAGGCATCAGCGGATGGACGATGAACAAGGATGACGCTGCGAGTCCCTGGCAATGTCTTGGGGAGCAGAGCGAGGTGTATGCCGTCCGCTGGGAGCTGGATGCGTTATCCAAATTGGGCGCGTCGTTCGATACGCTTGTGCGAAGCGCTGCGTGGTCCATGGCCAAGAAGGAGATCGTTGCTCGGACCAGTGAGCACCGTTCCGGGCCCTCCAACCGCTCTGCAATGATGATAGCTAACAAGCATGGGCCAGTTTTTTCCAACCTGGCCGACGGCCGGTGGCCCGCCAGCCTTCTCAAGATTAGCAAGATCATCGATAACAACTGGAACAACGGCATGGTCCGCGCCGACAAACTCGGATCCACCCTTGCCGACGTCATCATAAGCAAAGCGCAGGGTGAGCGCAGTGTTTCGCTGATCGGATACAGTTTAGGGGCCCGAGCCATCTACGCTTGTTTGATGTGTCTGACCGAGAAGCGCGCTTTCGGACTCGTTGAGAACGCCATCATGATCGGGACACCCGCGCCGTCCGATCCCATGGCGTGGTGCGCCATGAAGAGCGTGGTGTCGGGCCGACTGGTCAACGTGTACTCGGAGAACGATTACATGCTGGGATTCCTCTACAGGACCAGCAGCATCGAGTTCGGTCTCGCCGGGCTGCAGCGCGTCATCGGGGTTGACGGTGTCGAGAACGTGGATGTTACTGCTAAGGTCAGTATCCACCCGAGATACCAATACCTCGTGGGCAGTATCCTGCGGCACATCGGCTGGGAGGACACAGACACGACACGCATCACCCGGGACGAGGCCGAGATGTCGTTTTATGAGGATCGCAACCGAAAACATGAGGAGCGGCGGGACGCCGTGGAACTGGGCAAGGTGGAGGCCAAGAAAGAGAACGACCAGGGGATTATCCGGACCAGGATGCGCAAGAAGAATAAGAAATGAACTGCCTGGTGGGTCAGGCTACAGTCGCCGGGGAGGCTCGAGCAGTATGTTTTGGAGACGTCGTCTTTGGCGGGAGGAGAGGTTGGCGGCGTCATGTTATCTATTTGTATGTTATTAGCACCCGGGGTTTTAGCCTACTTGGTAGTTTGCGTTATCTGAGGAGACAAACCACATAACAATCAGCATGGTGGTACTTCTGACCCTTCCATCTGCGGCTTGATGGACGTGTCTGTCCTGTCCTTCGTAACTCCCCGTTCCCCTGCGGTTGCAGGCTGTAACTAGCCCGTGGCAACCTTCCAAACGTCGAGTACTAAATATCACTCTCCCCCCTTTACCCCTCTCCCCTCCACATCCACATTCCCCACAGCAACGCCATCTGAAGAAGGGATGGATGATATGTGGATAGAAGGCCCACTTTTTGGTGGAGTGGATTACTAAGCAGTGTCCTATGGACAAAAGGATCACGCGTGGATCCATTAGAACTTAGAAGAAACAAGCAATCTTATTAGTGTGTTTTCATAGTACCTAATAATAGGAGGTGAAGTGTATCAACCGCTCCCGACTGGAATTTTTATTTGTTTTGTTGCTGTATTGATAATATGAGATTTTGCCTGGTATAGTCCAGAGACTATTAAGTTTTTCCGCCTAGTGTTGGCAAGCAGTTTACCTACAATACCTACGACATTACATTACCGATATAACGAACCACTACCAAGTACCTATTATAAACGGCCGACGAGTATTATAGTCCGATAGTATAATCGAATAAGTGAGAGAAAGCCTGAGGGGATGTGAAGATAGATGTGCCGGAAGCTTTTGGCCTAGCTTGTTGAGATACCTAGGCTAGGAAGAGCAGGCGATAATACAAAGTACTACTTACAAAAATTTCGATCGAATTCGTAAAGACAGTCAGTATATATATTGGAACGATAAGCTAGATAGCTGGTAATAGTTTAGCCTACGATACTCCTCTGAAGAATCTGGAAATTACTCTGAGATTTTAAGAATTTGCTCTATTCTTACCTACCGGAGGCTGATCGGAAGCTATAATAATTAAAAGAAATCTTTCTATAATACCAGAAAGAAACGGTTTATAATAATTATAAAGGTACTTTTCCTAAACAATTTAGCTAGCTCCGAGCTGTTAGATAACTTTAAAATTTTTAGAGAGTTTAGTTACTAGGGGATTGAATAGTACGATATACTCTTAATAAGGAAACCCCTATATACTATACCGGGTAGGAGCAAACTACTTACCTATACTGTTACTTCTATCCTTAAGGACCTTATTACTTCCTTTTTTATAATAGAGAGTTACTATACTCCTTCCTTATAGTAATAAAGATAAGGTAGGAGTTATCTTCTTAAGGGCGAAGATTAGGCGAATATATTAGATAATTATTATCTTCTTCGTTAGAGTTATATAGTAGGCAACTTATACTATTATCATTACTAGTTTTATCCCTGGTTTTGGAATTATAAGAATATATTTAGTACCTTTATATTAGTCCGATACAACCGGCTAATAGACAAGTATCGATATTATTACTATATATCTGAGAATCCCGAGGTTGGGAGGAATTATTAGATAACTTCCATTTAACAATACTATTACAATTACTATCTAAGTTAGTCCCTAAACCATTGTTACCATTACCAATACCTCCTCCATTTCATACTTTATAATCTACTTTTTATCTACCGGTATTACTTATTAAGAAACACTATATTAATATAACATTGTAATAGCCAACCTTTTATAGTTGGAAGGGAGAATTAGCTATAGAATACTTAGAAGATATTTAAGTTAATATCGATCTATTAGATATTACTACAGAGACAGTAGAACGTATCGCCTACAGTAAATTTCGTAC
The DNA here is from genome assembly GCF_033439085.1 of Chaetomium fimeti. Lineage (NCBI taxonomy): Eukaryota > Fungi > Ascomycota > Sordariomycetes > Sordariales > Chaetomiaceae > Chaetomium > Chaetomium fimeti. The sequence continues at coordinate 1,670,438 of NW_026944334.1, forward strand.
CGGCCTATATAGTGAAGCCAAGGATTGGTAGTATACGGAATATATTGGTAATCGGGAGGACTACAACTATATTTAAGCCGCCTTTTGAGAACGATTTCCCTATACAACTATAACAAACTCGGCAGCGGTAATACAGTAAGCTATATCCTTTAAGCGTTACAGTAGTAAACCCTTAGAAGATTACCTTAAACGAGCCGATAGACTATATTATAAAATTATATTACCGGAGATTCAGGAGGTATTAGCTAGCCGGCTGTTGAAGAGCATATATAACGGAGAGAAAGACTCAGCCCTATAAGTTAGAGTTATCGACAGATTATATACCTAAGGGAAAGTGGTTATTACCGGAGGTATAGATTGCCTAGCGTTAACCACTATATTTAAAGATATTTATAATACTATTATAGTATATACCCAGCAGTTTGGTACCGGCGATACCAATAAGGATAACAGTAACGAAGGTACTAACGATATAAAGTTACTAGAGAAAATTGTTACTACTATTACAGAGAAATTCACCAACATCGTTATATAAGTCCTAGTAAACCAAGCACTACCTTAGCCGCAACCTTTATTCCTAAATCGGAACCCTAATAATCGATAACTATATAACCCAGACTTATACAGATTACAGTAAACCCAGCCTAGAGCATTAAGTAGTACCGGTTTCCAACAATAACCAAATAGATAACTCTAGTACTACAATTAGTATAGCCTAGACAAATGTAAATACCTAATATAGAGATATCCTTACTAGAATACTATAGATCCAAATGTAAAATATAGTAATATATATAGATACTAGGCTAGATAGGAAGCTATAAGGAATATATAGATATAATAGACCCAACTCTAACAGAACTAGCAGTAAGGTAATCCTCAGATCTTAAATTTAATATCGATATCCTTTACTAATTTCATCAGTACCTTTAGTCTATATAATATAAGGGTATACTAGGTAGAGTTTACCTAGATAGAACGGAAGATTAAGGCTATTAAGAATAACAATACAATATACTCAATTATAGCTATTAGAAAGCTAGAGCCGAAGCCAATAATAACACCAACCACCACCAAACCAAAGGACAAAGTTCACAAACCAGTCAAGCCGAAAAAGGTCTACATCAACGAAGACTCTATTAGCAGATATCTGCATAATGATACAGACTACCCAGCTCCCAGCGAAGGGGATAACCCGGTTATACCAAGTATATTACCTCCGATTATAGAGATACCGGAAGTAGCTAATATAATTCTATATCCAGAATAGATCCCAACTTACTAGAACCTACCGGAGGCAGCCTTATTAGACAATACTAATAGGGGTAACTCTCTAAACTAAGAACAGGACAGTAATAAGTTAAACAACAGGAATATATACCGGTCTATACCAACTGGCCCAACAGCTATCGATTACTAGATAGTTGATTAAGTTATTAATAAGTTTAATAAGAAACTAAGAGAGGTAATATAGTTAGTACTACTACCTATAATACCGGTACCCTCTAATTACAATACCTCAGATAGTTAGGAAGCGACTATACCGGATAGTAATATAACTCGTTCTAAATTATATATCGTTAGTCTAGCTAGGTTAGGTTAGAACCCCTTTAATATTAGAGATACCTTAACCGGGGTCTACCTTAATATCGGTTTACTTTAATTATTGGATACTACTCCCAAACTCCGAACCGAATTATCAAAGCTGGTTACCGCTAAGGCCTATAGTAACAGGAAGAAGATAGCAGCATCGTTAACGGTAATACCCCCAATCCTAATACTTAAAAGTTTAAGCTTCTTACCCTACTCTACTTACAGAATTAACCAGTATAGTAATATATTTATCATTTAGGATCGGGGAATTGGCCGAGATAAAGTCGGCACTATCTTATCATACTATATTAAAGGTTATATTTAGAGTATATTGTTAAACTACTTTATAATTGATAGCAGAGCAACCCTAGAGTATATATTACTATAGTTTTATAAGGAGATAAAGGTAGTACTATCTAACCTCGAAATTCTATAGGAGGTTATATTAGCCAATAATTCTGTTAATACTCTTACCAAATATATCGTTATTAACCTAGTTATAGGTAGTATTAGTACTGGAATAGTTGCCTTTATTTATAGCAACAGCAGTTTTAACGTTATATTATCCAACTTATAGCTTATAAGAGTCAGGGCTATTCAGGATTGGGGAACCTAATCCATTACAGTTTATACTTAAGATAGATTACCGGAGACGATTCTATTTACTATTATCCAGGAAGTGGATTACAATCGTATTGTTAGTATAGAACCGACAGTTCCTCTTCCAGTAATAGAGGATCAGATAAGGGAAGTCCTAGCAACCTTCTAGTTAACTTCAATATATAAGCGTTTAACAGCTTTAGGAAAAGTACTAGCCCAATCTTAACGGACTTACAAGATTAGGTATATAAGGATCCCAGAGCCGATTATACCAATATCTCTATTATAAGATTAAGTATATTATACTATTACCATCCCTATTTAGACTATAGTAGGATTAGCAATAAAACCAATTACTATTACCTTAACTACTGTAATGTAAAACCTCAGCGATATTTAGATACTATATCAAAAGTTTTCTAGACTATATATACTATACCTAAACCCATTACTATTATCAATACTACCAGATAGGAGGAGCTACATTCCTTACAATACTAGCAAACTATAGGGATATAGAATAGATGGGGAGGGGCAGTAAGGGTAGCTAAAGATAGATATACCGGAGTAGAAGTACCGGATAGGTAGGAAGGCTATAGGTATTAGAAAGTAGGTGAAGATAGGGTATAACTGCTATTTGGTAGGAAAACCGAAACTTAAAGAGGTTAGCCTATAAATCCGAATTTCCCACCAAAACTCGAAATGGCCGGCATAGCTATAGGATACCTAGGAAACTTAGCTTACAATACTAGACCGATAGTATAGGAAATTGCTCTAGATATTTAGGAAGTTTCTCTAGTTGAAATAACAGGGTAAGAACGGGTAATGTAATACCCCTAGTAGTATTATTAAGAATTATACTAGATATTCCCTAGTAAACTACCAGAAATATTATAATAATATTAGGACAAGCTCCAAGCTATAAGTAAGAGGTACTATCCAGGCTAGTAGATACCGTTTTAGTAGGGAAATCGAAATACTAAGGGGGACCCCTTTAAGATACAGCAATCCCTGCTAAATCTACAAATAGTACCAGATTCCTAGAGTACAGTCAACTCTTAGTTCGAAACTTCTAATATTACTATCAGGCTACTTACCGATACTTAGGAGAAGATTAACTTAGCTAAACGATTATATTTTATATAGTATAAAGTCTTTTCTTATATATTGGATAATCTACTGCCTACTAATATAATTGAATATCCTATTATTACTAAGCCTAATATGAACCTAGATATTAGGAAGCTATTTAGATATATACCGGGTTACCGGAAATTTAGCGAGAGGGTTTTTACCAAAATGGAATTAGCCGGTATTATCTTATAAGGCGAAAGTCTATATAGAGTATGGACTATCTTTATCGATAAGCCTAGAGAGTTAGCTAAACTACCGGGGGACCGAGTATATCGAGTTATCTATGATTTTCGCCTAGTTAATAACAATACTATTAAATCAGCTTATCTATACTATAACATAGAGGTGGACTTAAATAACTTATATCTAAGTAAACCGATATATTACTCTAAGCTAGATACTAAGAATAGGTACTAGGTAGTTCCGATTAGATCTAGAGATAAATGGTTAACCGGATTTATTTCACTATCTAGCTGGTTCTATTATAGATATATAGCTTAGGGCCTGAAATACGTACCAATAACATACGCAAGATTTGGAGATATAGTATTTGGGGTATTCCCAGAACAACCGATACTACTAGAGGGATATCCAATATATAGCCGTGTAAGTAATAAAATAGGAGAGTAGTAGGTTATATAGGAACCTCCTAGACTATTACAGACAATATTGCCAGTACTTCTATCTATCTTAGGATACTATTAGGCTACCGGGAATTCATTTATTATTTATATAGATAACTATATTATATCGGGATATAATTTCTAGATATATTTAGTATTCCTTTACAAAGTTTACTTTCCTTAGATAGTATTTAGCCCAATCCTATTAGCACTAGATAAGATATAATTGTTTATAGATAAACTAGAGGTAGTAGGATTTCACCTAATAGATAGGAAAATTATTCCAGCAGTAAAGTATATTACAAAGTTCGAGAGATAGTAACATTAGTAGGTACAATTACTACCGGGGTTATAGGATAAGGTATAATAGTTAGTGTTTTTAATACCATTTTTAAGACGGTACATTCTAGGCAGGGCCAACTTAGTTTATAAACTGAAGATAGCTTTCTTCTATAAGGCCGGGAAAGTTATACTAACTGGGAAAAAGTTAACTATTACCGAATAGGTCGCTCACCCGTTACTACAATAGACTATAGAGTATGACGAAGCGGTAGTGAAGATCTATAACTCTATTTAGTAAAATGCTATTTATAGAACTGACCCGGCTAAAGTATTTTATATTATATACAATGCTAGTGTTACTAGGTTAGGAGCTGTAATGTTCCAACTAGGTAATGCCGAAGACCCGACTCTACTAGACAAATACCGGGAGAAACGATATTTTAAGATAATTAATATTAATATGTTTATATTATTTACACTCTAGGATAGGGAGCTTCGATATACTATTCTGGAAAAGGAGATATTAGCTATAGTATAAGTACTAAAGGAAACCTAATAGATTATATAGGTATTAGACTTCCCAGTTTATATTTATAGCAACTACCTTTTAGTAGTATAATCGATAATAAACCTAGGTAAGGTTTACTCTAAGGTAGTATAATAGATTAATATAATTACCGAGTTTAATATTATCTTTTATTACTAGCCAAATACTAATAAGGTAATCGGTATTATAGATAGTATATTAAGATTGTATAACAACCTCTAGGATAGATTAAGCTATAAGGTTGGGTAGAGGAAAGATATATCCTAGAGCTTGGAGTCTATTATAACTTTAGACTATAATACCCCGATTACTGATATATCTTTAGAAGGGGGTTTACCCTTAGTAGGGATGATTGCTTCGGTAAAACCGAAAATATAGTATATATATAATCTCGATTGGTATAGGGACATTACGATATAGCTGATTAGAGGTAATAAGGAGATTCAGTATCTGCTGAAGGCCTAGTAACAACTAGTAAAGAGGAGGGCCTTAAACTACTAACTGGACAGTATTATATTGTTATAGGTAGAGAATAACGATAGCTTAGCTTTATATATTAACCCTAATCGGAGGGCAGAGATTATAGTCTGGGTATATAACTACTATAGCTATTATATAGAGGTAACTATATTGTAATATCTGTAAGGGCGGTTCTAGTAGCCTAACCGGGTAAGCAATGTCGATAAATACTGTAAGGTATATAAGGTATATTAATAAGTTAGCCTATAACTAAAATATAGAACCCTATAGTATTTGGTAGTCTTTTAGTCTATAGTTCTCTTTAGTATAGACTTTATCGGCCTAATTACCCCGGTTAGAGTAGGAGAGAAGAAGTATATACTGATTAGTATTAACTACTTTACTAGATTCATCTTTACTATATTCCTAATAGAGGCAACAGCATATTCAATAGCCTATACCTTTATATACCAATAGTCGCCAGTCATTAGATAGCTATAGTAAACATATACTAACAATAGTTCTCATTTTAAGAATACGGTATTCAATATAATCTTTATTTAATATAGTACCGAGATAACCTATATACCGATAATATACCTATAAAGTGTTGGACTGGCTAAATGGTATATACGGTTAGTAAAGGCTTAGTTTATAAAGTAGACCGGTACTAAGGTTGGAAAAGACCTATAGTAGTAGCCAACAGTCTTACTATATATTACAGTAGATATTAATATACAGTGGTTTCGATTATTAGGAACCTTACCGGTATCGGTATTCCTAGGATTTAACCCGGTATATATACCCGCTCCGGATAATATTATAGGATTAGGTATAAAGCCCGCTACTTTTAACGATAGTTTAGCGGTATATAACTATATTATAGCTTATATCGATATATACAACGATATATAGTATAATATAGGATCCAGGCTCGCTAATAGGGCAGACCGTTACCTAGATACTAAACTAATTCGGTAATTTAAAGTTAGATTATAGGTATAGGAAGTAAGAGATAAGGAGGGTACAGACAAATCTAAGTTTCATCTACAGTAGGCTAGACTATATCGTATTATACGTTATAAATCACCCTATATATATATCGTTTAATCTGTCAACCGACCAGGGAAAATGAGGAAAGTCTATATAGATCATCTCAAGGGATATTGCGGGTATAAAGATTGGATGGAGTACGGGGTATATATAGGATAGAAGGACGATGAGATCATTACAGGCAGGGGATTGGAGGAGCTGAGTACGTATAGTTGGGAGGAGGAGTTAACGGGAAAGGACTTTGACTTAAGTGGGCATTGATAGAGGATAGTATTATTACGATTTTGTAGCTATTGGTATTGTACGATGGGGGCATCGATTATATTGACCGGGGGATTGAAGAAGGGATGGATGATATATGGACAGAAGGCCCACTTTTTAGTGGAGTGGATTACTAAGCAGTGTCCTATGGATAAAAGGATTACGCGTGGATCCATTAGAACTTAGAAGAAACAAGCAATCTTATCAGTGTGTTTTCACATCCCCCTTCCTGCTCCGTACAACGAAATACCTCCCCACCCTCTCCCCCGCACCCCCGAGCACATCCCAATCCTCCACCCCTTCTATCCCCCCACCACCCGCATCATCCTCCTTCTTCTCGTGCGCGGCGGCGGCGGCGCCCCGCCTCCGCCTCGGCCGCCGGCACCGCCCGTGCGTCTCCTCCGCCTCCAGCGCCGCCCGCACCGTCGCCACCCCGACCGTCGCCTCGCGCTGCCCTGCTACCGTCTCGTCGCGGATTGCGGCGAGGGGTTCCACGCCGTCGGTGTTGACCTGTTGCATGTCGCGCACGAAGTGTAGTTGGGCGTGGAGGGTGGCGAGCATGTGGCTGGTTTCGGTGGGGGTGGTGGGTTGGGGGAGGGCGGAGAGGCGGAGGAGGTGGGTGAGTTGCGGGGGGGTTATTTGGGGGGGTTGTGAAGGGGTGGTGGTTGTGGTGCTGGAGGGGGATGATGGTGGGAGGAGGGCGCGGATTGACCAGGTTGGTTTGGAGAGCAGCGCGTGAGGGTCGTGTTGTTGCGGTTGTGGTCCGGTGGGTGGTGCGGTTGAGGATTTGCGGGTCTGGATTTGGCTGAGACGGAGTCCCCCGGTGAGACGGGAGAGGGGGAGGCGCGGGCTGGCCATCTTGTTGGCCTAGTCGGGTTGTTGGGCGTGGTTTGAGGCTGGGATGAGACGAGCTGAATGAAGCTGGGGTTGGTGTTGGTGTTGAATTGGAAATATTTATTTTTGGCTTGATCAATTTGCACAGGCTAACCTGTTTAGCAAACGCTAGAACCCAAAGGGGGAATGCTTGGACTCGTAACAGCTGGCGTCATAGCTTCCGCTGCAGACATGAGACTGTGTTGGCCCACTGCCCCGCCTTACCAAAGCCCCCAACCAGCCCGCTGAGCCCGGTATAAGACTGCAACGCGACACTACCCGATCATAGCCTCGCTCTCGATTCGTGTCCATTCTGAAACCGCACCCGAATACCATCGAAATAACACCATGGCTCTCGACCCGCGCGCACTTGAGGATAAGGTGCGCTTACTCTCCAGCCCCGCCACACCCCTCCGAACCGCTGCTAACGATCAGGTACACAGGCGAAGAAGGCCCTCCAGGGCGCTTCCGGAGGGTTCAGCTTCTTCAGCAACAAAGAAGACAAATACCAAAATGCCGCCGATTTTTACATCCAGGCAGCCAACGCCTACCGGTTGGAGCGGATGAGTACGCCGCTTGCGCCCAGCCAGTCCCCTGCCCGGCACGCGCTGACCCCAGATAGACAAAGAGGCAGGACAGTGTTTTGAGGCGGCGGCGGGTATTCACAAGGACAAGCTGAACGAGCCGGACGATGCGGCGAACCAAATGGTGGACGCATTCAAGGTCTACCGGAAAGAATACCCCCAGGACGCCATCCGCTGCATCCAGGTGGCCATCCAGCGATACCAGGCGAAGGGCAACTTCCGGCGCGCGGCATCGCATTTGGAGAATGCGGCCGAGCTGCTCGACGAGGTCGGTGACCGCAAGGGCGCCATGCCGCTCTATACCGACGCGGCGCGCTTTTACGAAGAGGACGGGGCAAAGGCGTGAGTAGTCATGCACCGGTTCGGTCCCATGTTTCGTTGCTAACGCGATTGGGATAGTCTGGCGAACAAGAACTGGCTCAAGGTGGCCGACATGGCGGGGCTCGAGGGTGATTACTTCAAGGCCGTGGAAAATTACGAGAAGGTGGCCGACTCGTCGCTGGACAACCACCTGATGAAATACTCGGTCAAGGACTACTGGATGAAGGCGGGGATCTGCATCCTGGCGACCAAGGATCTCGTCAGCGCTCGCCGTAACCTGGATAGGTACAGAGAGAAGGACCCGTCGTTTGCGAGCCAGCGGGAGTACCAGCTGCTCTCGGATCTAGTCGACGCTATCGACGCTGGGGACCAGGAGGTGTTCACCGACAAGCTGTACCATTACAACCAGATGAGCCCACTGGACAAGTGGAAGACGGAGATCCTGCTCAGGATCAAGAACCAGATCGAGGATGCGGACAACGAATTTGCTTGAAATACCACCTGGATGGTTTTGGCGTTTGGGGTTAGAGAGCATAATTGATGGGCAGATTCGACGATTGTGGGATAGAGGAAGTACCTAACTCGGCCAATGGACCATATCAAGGCCTGAGCCAACAGCCGTCCCAACCAACACCGTGCCAGCCGCCGCCCCGCAAGTGTACCGTCTTCTCGTATACTATTTGAAGCCCCCAGTTGATGAACGACTAGTTTGTAATAGCCTAGCGTGCCTAGGAAGCCTCCTCTGTTTAACACAGGTCCTAGAAGGGGTTTGGTCACTGTATGCAGATAAAGTGACTGGAGAGCCATTGGCGAAACTTAACGAGTAAAATGTGGAATAAAGTGTGCATTACTAAAAATAAAACATCAACACTCGCATGTACTTCCCTCTTCATGGATGAACAGGTTTGTTCGTTAAACTTTGAACTCACCTCAGCTAACCCTGAACTTCAACTGCCCGCCGCCAACCCTTATCGGACCCTGCAGCAAGGTGGGGTTGGCCCCGATAAGCGATAATACCCAACTTTTTGATTCTTGCTCTTGAAATTTCTCGATTTCCAGACCGAGAGGTGCTTCGTCTTGCACACCGGACCTCAGATACAGACTGCCAAGATGGCTTCTCCTTCATTGAAAGAGAAGCTGGACAAAATCCGGTCTCCAAATCTGCAGAGCCAAAAGCAGGTGGGTTTATGTTTCTATTTGTCTCTTCAATTATTTTCCTTCTTCCCTTCTTCCCCTTCCCGATCCCCGAGCGCTGACTTATCGCATTATATAGACCGCCAGTATTCTCGAGGGTGTCGAGTCTGCCCTCAAGGAACGCAACACCGAGCCCACCCCTACCGCCTATTTTGCCGCACTCCTCAGCCTCCTCGACAACAAGACACTCGCACACCCCGTCGTCTATCTCCTCGATGTCATCACACCTTTCGCACCCGAACCCCTCCTACGTGCCAAGTTCACCCAGATCCTCACCCTACTTGCGCCAGTATTGTCCCAGCCCGACGCCGATGCGCCCCTGATTAGATCGTCAATTGGTTGCCTGGAGGGCTTGTTGCTGGCCCAGGATGCGGCAGCATGGGAGATGAGCGCTGCCGTGATCGGCCCCCGCCGTGCGGTAGGCGGCCTGTTGAGTTTTTCCCTCGACCCCCGCCCGAAGGTGCGCAAGAGGGCGCAGGAAGCCCTGAGGAATATCCTCAAGAGCCCCCCGCCGAGCCCCTCCCTCGACCACCCCGCCGCCGCCATGTGCGCCGAGACCGCCATCATGAGCCTGAACGCAGTGGCAGAGAAGGCCGCCCAGCTGAGGAAGGAGAAGAAGGGCTCCGAGGCCGTGCACGACCCGGAGCTGATCCACGCGCTGCAGCTGGTCAAGACCGTTGCGTCGGCCAGCGGCGGATGGCCGAGCAAGAAGATTGAGTCGCTTTGCGAGCTTCTCCTTGGCATTGCCCGGTCCGGAAACGAGCACATGAGCATGTCGGTGTTCGATATTTTCGAGATGATTTTTGAGGGCATGGCAGACGACGTTGCTTCGGCCAAGCTGCCGAGGCTACTCGAGATCATCAAGGAGCTGCGCCCGGCTCCCAACGATACCCAACTACTTCCCCCTTGGATCGCGATCGTATCCAGAGCCTACGATGTTTCGGCACAGATTTCGCCTGAGGAGACGTTCCAGGAACTTCTAGAGCCGTTTAACATGGCGGCGGGGTATCTCGAGTCCGAGGTCAAGAACATCCGGATCTCGGCCTCGGAGTGCTTGGTGTCGTTTATGGCGAACTGTGTCCCGAGACAGGTGTTGGTGGACCCATCAATATACGACGAGAAGGTCATTCAACAACTGGTGAACACGGTGGAGGGCCTTCTCACTGTGAAGTACCAAGCAGCGTGGCTCGAGACTTTCAACGTCATCGGTGCCATGTTTGACGCCCTGCGCTGGAGAGCGGCACCCTATCTCCTTGCCATAACGAAGAGCATCGGCGAGATGCGCGGCAACGATTCGTTTGCCGGAAAACAGGAGGCCGACGAAGTGCTTGGGAAGGCAATTCGAGCCATGGGCCCGGAGGCGGTTTTGGGAGTGTTGCCCCTAAACTTGACCAAGCCGGCGAGAGGCCAGCCGGGGAGGGCGTGGATGCTGCCACTCTTGCGCGACTACACGTCAAATACCAACCTCGCCTACTTCAAGACCGAATTTGTACCGTTGAGCGCGGCCATGTTCCAACGTGTGCTAGACCACGGTGACGCTGCGAAGACGATGGAGATAAAGATCTTCGAGACAGTTGTGCAACAAATTTGGTCCATTCTCCCGGGATTCTGCGATTTGCCGCTGGACCTCGTGGAGGCGTTCGACAAGGAGTTTGCCGAGATGTTGACAAGTCTGCTCTATGAACAAGTCGAGCTGCGTCTGGATGTCTGCCGTGCCCTCAAGGCGCTCGTGGAGTCTAACCAGGCTGTTGTTGCCTTGGAGACGGAGGAAGAAGACCCTGTCCTGCACAGCAGGGTCACCAAGGAGGCGGCGCAGAAGAACCTTGAGTACCTCGGGACTGCATTCTCTGCCGACTTCCTTGCGGTTCTCTTCAACGTTTACAGCACGACCCTGCCCCAGAAGCGGGGCCCGGTTCTGCAAACCATCAATGCCTACCTCAGCGTCATCCCGCCGGCGCGGCTCATGGAGACGTTCGACCTCGTGTGCGAGAAGCTGGCTGCGGCTCTCCAAGAACCTGTCGAGAAGCCCAAGAACCAGCAGGGCGGCGAACAGGTGCCTTCTACCGCCCACACGCTGATGGACCTTGTCGTCACCATGTCCATCTATCTACCAAGGGAGAGCTTTGAGGCTCTATTCAGGATCGCGTCACTCGTGGTCTTCAAGGACGACGACCCGCAACTTCAGAAGAAAGCCTACAAGATGATTCCGCGGCTAGCAGATTCGGAGATTGGCAAGGCTGCTCTTGAGCAAAGGCACCCCGAGCTCCAGAGCCTCATCCTGTCGAGTGCCGAGAAGGTGTCTGCGCCCGCCAGGCGAGAGCGTCTTGCCGCGATTACGGCGCTGATCCCCTTCATCCCTCACACGTCACTCCACTTCATTCCCGCTGTCCTCTCCGAAGTCGTCATCAGCTGCAAGGAGAACAATGAGAAGGCTCGGACAACGGCCTTCGACCTTCTTGTTCTAATGGGCCAAACCATGGTTGCCGCGGACGGAGCACTAATCGACAACAGCAAGGTACCGAACATGCCTAAGGATGCGCCGACGGCCAAAGCCTCGGTCGAGGAGTACTTCACCATGGTCAGTGCCGGTCTCGCAGGCAGCACGCCCCACATGATCTCAGCATCCATCACCGCCATCACCCGCGTCCTCTACGAGTTCCGGGAGCTGCTGAGCAAAGAGACCATGTCAGACTTGGTGCAGACAATGGACCTCTTCCTCACCTCCAACAATCGCGAGATCGTCAAGAGCGTACTGGGCTTCGTCAAGGTGTGCGTCATCAGCCTGCCGGCCGAGCTCATGCTCCCGCGCCTCCCGACCCTGATTCCCAACGTCATGGTCTGGAGCCACGAGCACAAGGGCCACTTCCGCTCCAAAGTTAAGCACATCCTCGAGCGCATGGTCCGCCGCTTCGGTGTGGACACGGTCAACAAGCACTGCCCGGAGGCCGACCGCAAACTCATCACCAACATCCGCAAGACCAAGGAGCGCAGCAAGCGCAAGAAGGAAGCGGCCAAGGAGGGTGGCGGCGGCGGCGACGACTCGGACGGCGAGGGCAGGCGCAAGAGCCGGTTCGAGAACGAGTACGACCAAGCCCTATACAGCAGTGAGGACGAGGACGGCGGCGGCAACGAGTCGGACCAGTCGGACGACTCGGACGCCGAGATGACGGGCCGCCACCGGCAGAACCGTGGCCGCGGCGGCGCCGCCCACAAGGGCGCCAACGCCTACATCCTCGAGGACGAGGCCGAGCCGCTCGACCTGCTCGACCGCAACGCCCTCGCCAACATCTCCACCACCAAGCCCGGCCGCCTGCGCAAAGACGGCACGGGGAAGCGCATGAAGGCCAAGACCGACGTCGACGGGAAGCTGATCCTCGGTGGGGACGAGGACGCCGGTGGTGCGATGGATATCGACGCGCCTGCTGGTGCGGCCGGTGGTGTTGCTGGTGAGGAGGAGAGCGGGGTCGGTGCCTACGTGGCTGCGCTACGGGGCAAGGATGCGCCGCGTCGCGGGCAGCGCGGGAAGCTCAAGTGGAGCCGCGGGCGGAAGGGTGGGGATGATGATGATGAGAGCGATGATGGTGGTGGGATGGATGTCGATGAGGGTGCTGCGGCGAAGGCGTTCAGGGATAACAAGCGTGGGGGTGACCGTAGGGGAGGTAGCGGTGGAGGAAGGGGGAGAGGCGGCGGTGGTGGTGGTGGTGGGTTTGGTGGGTTTGGGAGGGGGAGAGGTGGTGGTGGTGGCGGTGGAGGGAGGGGAGGCGGACGCGGTGGAAAGGGGGGGATTGCGGCTGCTTCCGGGCGGAGGGGCTTGGGGCAGGAACGGCAGAGGGGGTCTGCTACGCATGGGAGTCGGGTTAATAAGGGCGGTAACAGGCGGTCATGAGTCGGGAGGTTTTGTTTGTTACCTAACCTTGTGTTCTATCTTTCTTTCGGTGTTGAGGTCGGCTAAAACGGTTCTGAGTTAGGGCTGAAAATTGTTTAGTTGTGTTCCTACTGTAAGTTTGCGCATGAGTGAGAGGGAAGTTCGATGTTGTTTGCTTTACCCCTTAGATAAGCGGGAACTAAACGGCACCGAGCTATTCTTTACTTGTAGGCACGAGCTCCCCGAAGGCCAGGCTTCCCACACGGGAGGCAGCGGGAGCGTCAACCCCAGGGAGGTCGAGCTCGGAAACGTCGTGTAGGAGCCCTTCGTTAAGCACATTGTTTCCCGCGCCGCTCAGTATGGTTCGGTCGGACTGGGAGACTAGGGGTCTCGGACGTAAAATGCAGCCAAGTGTCAGACCTGAATTGAGGAGATAGTGGCTTCCCAGCCTTCCCTCAGCATCCAGCAGTGGCCGTTTCTGCCCCCAACAGCCCCGGTGTACGGAACAACGGTTTTGGATTCCAGGCAAGGGGTCCTTTCCATCCCAACCACCGTACCAAATCACCGCAAAGGCGACAACTCAGGTCCGAAATTCGGTCCTACACGGTCAGGGTAAAGAGGGCGAGACCCGATCCAACGGCCGCAATATTGAGGTTAAACAATACTATAGCAATGCAAGGCGATATGCCGAGACTTCCGAAATGTCCGGGCAGTACAGCAGCGCAGATGGAGGCGACATTGGAAGTACCTTGGCGACCCAAGTATCAGCTTCTGAGATTTCCATCGGCGCAGGAACGCAAATCGAACACATCTCTATCTATACAGACAGACTCGGGTCGTACCCAACGCTCGCTTCGTCTTCCTCGCCACTATCCTCTCTGCAGCTCACGGAGCAGATATATCAGCGAGCAAGTCCTACCAACGCACTATCGCCTACGCATCTAGCGCGGGTCGCCGCTACAACTAAGGTATACACTAGTTGTAGCCACGAAAAGTAGGAAATCGTAGTAATGAAATGGTGTAGTCGATTTCCCAATTTGGCGATGTAAGTGTCCGAAAGTGAGGGTGTCCGAAAGTAGGGGTCCCGACTTACCTACCTTACCTACCGGAGGTTGCAAAGGGAAAGTGAGGCCTGCGGTTTGATTACAGCACAGCCAGACAGAGGTGTGACGACTCACCCCTTTCTAATCGGCTAACGACGTGGCCGATCAAGCAGTGCGGTTGGGTTGCGACTGCCCGCCCGTTGGCCTCCTGTTAGCAGCGGGCCTTTGGCAATAAGATAAACTTACCCCGCATTCTTCCGTCCAAGAAAAGAACTGCTTGGGGCATTAGACATGAAATCAAAGAGAACGCATCGATTGAAGGGCTACGAGCCGTGCAACCCCGCAACTCTGAACCATCTTTCATTGTCTTCAATTTCCAGATCTCAAATCTTTTCCCAACCATCTGTCTGTGTCTCACATGAAAAAATGGCCGAGGGGTATCAGTATGAAGACTTGGTTTGGGAACGACAGGAAATCCGTCTGCTAATACTTGAACCGGGGAACCGGGGAGACGACATTGCGTGCGCGCTGGTCTCTGCCTGCTTGTCCGACCCCGATGTCTCTTTCGAGGCACTCTCGTATTGCTGGGGAGATTCGCGGGACAGACGACAGATCTTTGTTGGCTGCGCTGCGATGCACATCACCGCAAACCTCTTTTCTGCGCTTCAGCACCTCCGCCACGTCTCAGAAAACCGCGTGCTATGGGTGGATGCAATTTGCATCAACCAAGAAGATGTCGACGAGAAGACGGTGCAAGTCGCACTCATGGGAACCATTTACAGCACTTGCACCAGGGTGCTCATATGGCTTGGGGAAGCTGCCCAGGAAAGCGGCCGGGCCCTGGGTGGATTGGCCGACCTCGCCCTCTTCTACACGATGGTCCTGCCAGGCGGGTTTACCGAAAAGGCAATGCGCCATCTTCTCGAACGCCCCTGGTTCGATCGTGTTTGGATAGTGCAGGAGATGGCCTTGCCCAAGAAGGGTACCTTCATCTGCGGCGACAGCACCCTCGACCTGGACGTATTGGAGCGGAGCATGATCAAGGCTGACGAGGTCATAGCGGAAGGGGAAGGGAAAATGAGATCCAAGCACCCCGACTACTTCTACAGGCTGTCTCGACACATGAGGACCCGAAGGGCGACACATCTCGGCGAGGCCTTGGGCTGTCCGTTTCCTTACGTTTTCGAGAGGCATTCCGATGCGCAAGCAACGGACCCGAGAGACAACGTCTTCGCCTTTGTCGGACTCGCCGAGCAGGTGGGTGTACTCGACATCGTCATCTCATACCAACTTTCGGTACAGCAAGTCTATGCGAATCTTGTCAAGCGATGGATCAACCGCTATCTTCAACTGGATATCATCACGGTGTTTTTGGAGCGGCAGGAAAGACGTCTTCTCGATCTTCCCTCCTGGATTCCGGATTTCAGTGGCAGAAGCGCCGTCGATCTTTTGAACACTGCGTCAACGTCTCCCTTCGAATGGGATAGCTTCACAGCGTGGGCAGGTCGCCAGCGGACGGATGACATACTCGAGACGTCACTGAGGGACGGCGCAAACCAACGTTGGTACATCGACCGAGCCCAGCCCGAAGAGGGGGGAGATGACGAGCAATCGATTGTTCAGCATCCCCATTACAGCAAGTTCTTGGCTCTGGACGGGTGCTTGGTCGACACAATCTCGGAAGCATTCGACCAAAAGCACGAGACCTTGGACGCTCTCAAGGTGCTGGCTGATCCCTTCTTGAAACCGGAGTGTGAGCCAGAAGAGGAACCGGACTCGGACGAAGAAATATCCATCTTGGACGTCATACAACAAAAACGGGAAGTATGGGACCACGTGCACACCTCGCTCAGGCCATGGACGCAGATCTTTTCCACCATGGAGCCGCCTGATCTCGACGACGCTCCGTACCCGGCAACCGGAGAGACAAGGTTTATCGCTTTCTTACAAACCCTTACCGCCGGCTACTCTTCATACGACGACGAGGGATTCGTCGAATTCGTGCAGAAATACCGGGCGCTCATGTACAAGGATGCCAAGAATAATCCTCTGAGCGAAGCCATGATGAATTCAGGTTCTCATATCGACGAGCAGCTCATGCACACAAATCCGAATTCCAAGATCAACGAGCGTCTCAAAGGGTTGCTGCGCAAGCGGCGGTTTGCCGTAACCCAGACCGGCTTTTTTGCACTCGTGCCTATCCAGGCCGCTCCAGGCGATATCATTGCCGTGCTGGTTGGCGGGGCGGTCCCCTTTGTGCTCAGGAAGAAGGTACTACCAAACACCTCGGGAGAGAATAACCAGGTCAATGCTAGCCCGAGCGGCGCCTCGGCAACGGGGAATACTGATTCGAAGAACACAACCCCCTCGGATACTAGTAATGAGATCGAGCTCGCCACGGCGGAAGTTTGGCATGAGATGAATGGTCCCAAGTATGCTGGAACGTCGAGGAGCCCAGATTCGCCCTTGCTCGTCGAACAGACGCTACACCCCGATGAGACAGGAGAGACCACGTTGGGGTTCACGGCACGATTCAAGACACCGACAAAAGTGGTTGGTATTGAAGACGAGGTGTACGATCCGGCATGGCAAGTTATAGGGACGGCATATGTCCACGGCATCATGCACGGCGAGATGAAGGAGCGGTACAAGGCCGGAGATGCCGCTCTTCAGACATTTCTGTTAGTCTAGAGGTTACAAGGGATAGCAAGTCCTCTCAAAGCTACGATAATGAGAGAATGGTTGACCTGTTCCGTTGGGCCTTCTCGTTTCTGCCGAGGATTGATGTATTACTGTAATTTGGAAACAATCTTCAATTGTCTAGAGTATCTACTTATATACTTATCTCTCTAGGCTCTACTTTCCCTATCCAAAGTCGAACGTATCCAAGTCTTTCTTTTGCTAACTCTTTAACCTACTTGCTGTAACTCCCTTGTGGTTGTAGGCATTGAAGTGCTCTTGTAGTTTGTTTTTTTATATTTATTGATGAACTTCGGTGTTGGGTCTACCGCTACGAGAACTCTCTCTTTTTTCGTTTTTACACTTAATACCCCAACCAATAGCAACAACTAGCAAGCTAATCAACTAAGAAAACTTACAGTAAGACTCTCCAAGTAATTCAGCTACGATTATAATCCCGCCCCCACTAGACGTGGATATTGAATAAGTGAGCGAGTGAGCTCGCTGTTTTTGCCAGGGGCGCCGCTCTCGAGAGTATACTTGGGGGACTCCATACAAAAGAGGAGCTTGAGAAAAAGGCGAAGGATACGAAGGTCGATTTGTTTGAGACGTCCAAAGAAAGTGGGCGAAACGCCTCAGATGAGCTCCTACAGGATGGTCAAGATATACCGGGAGATGAAAGCTTAAGTAGTATCAGTTAGATGTCACGAGCGCCCTGGCGAGGAAGGTCCCGGGTGTTTTCAAGAAGGGGAAACGGTGCAGCCTCTGGATTGTGTTCATGCACATGGCATCTGAAATGTCGCCAGGTAGCGATATCAGTAATGAGTGAAGGGATACGTGGTGGGCTTATGCCCCCGTTTTCGGATGTGTCACGGTTTGAAAGGACTCAGCTACTCAGACCGTAAATAAAACGAGCAGTCTACTTAGCGAGCGCCCGGCTAATCTAGCATGGAAGAATTAGATATTTGGATAGGATCGGTACTATTCCTATGTGAAATTCGACCAAGGTAATCTCGAACCTACACTTCGCGGTTCGCTGCTTTCTAGATCTAGTATTTTTCTTTTCCTCTATCCCTACCCTTGCGACATAATCCTAACCTAGTTTTATTCACTAGGATAACGAGAGTATTAGACAGTATGTGTACAAAAGAATCAGCACGTCGATTTACAACCAGCCCCTTTCTCTTACAAGCATCTCCTCCTACAAATCAAATGTTTTACAACCTTTACTATCTTGACAGCTTAACGAATCCTCAGTGTTCCCCGCCCCTCCTTCGTCCATCCTTCTTTTACCGTTGCTAGTACTTTCTTAGGCCTAGGGCAGTTATATATGGACCTCTCGGCGATGCCGGTCCCACTCGATCGACTGCAAGAAGAAGCGATTTCAAACCAACCCCACAAGGCTAGAAAGGGCAATGCTCGGCGGGTTATTCCTATCCGGACGATTCCCGGATGACGACGTTGTAGTGTAAAAACGTGAGACCTGGGTCCGCTAGGTCCGGGATAGCCGACAACATTCACGCCTTGGTACCGATGAATGACAGGAACGCTGTCATCTTGGCAACGGCACCTTCCGCTACGGCTACTACCCAACCAGGAGTCCGGCGTGTTCAACTACCGGCGCGGCGAAAGTGCCGATCGCCTTATTGTGTATGAAAAAAAGCCGCACCCTACATGTAGGACCCACGTCCATTCGGGCCGGGTCCGGTGTCAACGAGCCTCATCCTTGACAGCCCCCTATGGGGGCCCACCTCCTCCAGATGCAGTGAGCCCGAATCCGGAGCAACAACACAGCAAGCCGGGGATGAGACTGGAGAAGTTGGGGATGTGTGGGGAGACTATGGGGTCCTATCTGGGGGCTCTCAGGGGCTTTGGCGGGGAGAAGGCTTGAGAAGGGTATAGCATCGCTGCTATTTCGGACCAACTTTCCTTGCAATGTGGGAGTTTGCCAGCGAGTGATTCACTCTTGTTGAAAATAAGGGGTTGAAAACTGTCTTAGTTGGAAGTTGGAAGTTGGAACACGGGAACTTCGGTTTGTACCTTTTCTGCTGCGGTTATAACTCTTCTATAGCAGCCTGCTGCATGTGGTCTTCCTATCCCCTCTCTGCCTCCTATTCAAGTCCTGCCGGTGTTTAGCTCTCAACCCACCAGCAATAGTAGCTTCGTTCTTTTACACATCATGGCGGCCAAGCCTAATGACGCCCAGATCGAGAAGGCCGACGCGGTGTGGGACGAGAAAGGCGATGCTCTCGCGCCGGGGGAGCCCAACGATGAGGAAGTCGACGCCTTCATCGACGACATGGAAGCCCAGCTCGAGGCCGAGGGCGGGCTGCGCAAGGGGCTGCTGGACCTCGAGTTCAAGAACCCAAAGTACTTTACCTGGGTCATTGTCGCCTTCGCGTCCATGGGCGGGCTGCTCTCCGGCCTGGACCAGTCGACCATCTCGGGCGCCAATCTGTTCCTACCCGTCGACTTGGGGTTAGACACGAGGCAGAACAGTCTCGTCAACGCGGCTATGCCCCTCGGCGCTGTTGGCGGCGCCTTGATTCTGTCACCCTGCAACGAGTGGACCGGTCGGCGATGGTCCATCATTATCTCGTGTATCTTGTACACCATCGGCGCGGCGCTGGAGGCCGGAGCCATCAACTATGGTATGCACGACCCTTTCTATCACCGCTTGTTGGTTGTCCTAGGCACTGACTCGGCCGTCCACCGCCTATAGCTATGATTATCGCCGGACGGGTGCTTCTCGGCATGGGCGTGGGTTTGGAGGGAGGCACGGTTCCCGTCTATGTGGCTGAGACAGCCGAGCGCAAGGTGCGCGGCAACCTCGTGTCGCTGTACCAGCTCAACATTGCCCTCGGCGAGGTCCTCGGTTACGCCGTGGCGGCCATGTTCCTGCGCGTGCCCGGCAACTGGCGCTACATGCTGGGCTCGTCTCTGGTGTTTTCGACCATCATGCTCGTGGGTATGCTCTTCCTGCCCGAGTCGCCGCGCTTCCTCGTGCACAAGGGCCGTACCCTGGACGCCTACCGCGTATGGAAGCGCATCCGTGGCGTCAGCAACCGCGAATCACGCCGCGAGTTCTTCGTCATGAATGCATCCGTCCGCGACGAGGCGCGCGTCGCCGCCGAGAGCGCCGTCAACAAGCGCTTCCCCTGGCTCGACTTCTTCACGGTGCCGCGCGCCCGCCGCGCGCTCATCTACGCCAACGTCATGATCTTGCTCGGCCAGCTGACGGGCGTCAACGCCATCATGTACTACATGTCGGTGCTCATGAACCAGATCGGGTTCGACAAGGAACAGGCCAACTACATGTCGCTCGTCGGCGGCGGCTCCCTGCTGCTGGGTACCATCCCCGCCGTCCTCTTCATGGAGCGGTACGGCCGCCGCTTCTGGGCCAACACCATGCTGCCCGGCTTCGTGGTCGGCTTGGTCGTCATCGGCGCGAGCTACCAGATCAACATCGAGACCAACCTCGAAGCCGCCGAGGCCACCTATCTCATCGGCCTCATCCTGTACATGGGCTTTTTCGGGTGTTACGCCTGTCTGACGTGGGTGGTGCCGTCCGAGGTGTACCCGACGTACCTGCGGTCCTACGGCATGACCACCTCGACCGCTCTGCTCTTCCTGGCCTCGTTCGTCGTCACGTACAACTTCTCGGCGATGCAGGAGGCCATGACGCGGACGGGCATGACGCTGGGCTTCTACGGCGGCATTGCGGCCGTGGGCTGGATCTACCAGCTTCTCTTCATGCCCGAGACGAAGGACAAGACGCTCGAGGAAATCGACCTGTTATTTCAGCGGTCGACGTCAGAAACCGTTGCCGAGAACGTGAGGAATCTGACCCAGGGGTTCCGAAACTTGTTTGTTCGGAGGTAGGGATCCAAGAGCCGCAGCATGTAGTACAAAGTCACCCGCTGGCTGAGGCGTACTGTGTCGTTCAATCATAGTCAGCCATATACGAGTCCCGATCCTCTACAAAGTCAAACGATTGCCACTCCACATTGTCCCTGTCCTCGCCCAAAAGATGTTCAAACGCCCGCATGATCTCGGTCCCCGGCATCCAGCTCTCCCCGACCTGCCACGTCACTTTCCCTTTCTCGTCTCCCTTCGGCGCTTCGTATTTCACCCCCCATCGAAACATAACCTGACAGTCGCCATCTACTTGCGGAACCCAAGAAGCCCCAGGCGCCCCAACGCCCCCTTCATACTCTTTCCTCCGCTCCTCAGAAGGCAGCCACGTAAGCCACGTGAAGAGCTCAGCGTCTTGGAGGGACGGCATTGTTTCCCGTCCAAGCGACGACGCGAACGCCAGGAGCAGAGGGTTGACACGCTCCTGGATGGGCCGTATGCGGAACATGTCCGGCCGACGGGGCTGGAAAATGTTCTCGTCCTTGCCCATGTCATCCCATTCATCCTCATCCCGCCACCACAAGTCGTGCGTCTCCTCGATGTCTTCCCGGCCCGGCGGGTAGTGGTCCTCTTTCGTAACAGCGAACCCTGTCGGAAAAGGGTCTTCACCCCGGGGGCCAGAGAAGTACCAGCTGCCGGTGGGCGCGCACGGATGGAATTCCACCTTGAGGTGCCGCATGCGCGGCCACGACGACGAGGCGGCATCGCCCGCCTCTGACCCATCACCACCACCACCACCACCGCTACAAGGAAAAAGATCCGGGGTAACAAGCGCGCGAACATCCAACTCCTCCAGCCAACCCCCCAGCTCCCTCAACCCGCACGACACCGGATCCACCCCCCCAAACTCCTCAGCGTTCGACGACGCCCCCATAACAAGATCCGGCATCCGCACCGCCTCATCCATCTCGGTACCCCATATCGGCTTCCAGAACCACAACCGCACCTTGGCCAGGCCGGCCGGCATCACGGGCACAAAGTCGCGCACGCCCCGCGCGAACTCGGCGCGGGCGTCGCGCCACGGCCCTTCCCAGACGCGGGCGAACACGCGCAGCGCGCGCGACCAAAAGGCCACGGGCAGGCGCTCCCACAGCCAGCGGCAGTGCAGCGCGCGGAGGTTGGGGAGGCGGGCGGCCAGCTGGAAGGGCACGCGCGGGGAGAGGGGTCGCTGGTGCGCGGAGTCGAGGCCGGGCTCGCAATGGTAGTTGGTTTCGGGGTGGACGCGGAGCTGGGTGACGCGGTGGAGGAGGGGCAGGGTGTCGGCGTTTTGGACGGTCAGGCGGCGGCTGGGGTGGAGGCGGTGCAGGCAGTCGGGGTAGATGTCGTAGGACTGGTTGGTGATTTGGATTTCGGGCTGGAGGCCGGAGGTGGGGCGGATGAGGTCTGGTTCGTTGACTGCTAGTTGCTCGAGGGAGTGGAGGGCGTGGAAGAAGGCGTGGATTTGGGCGGAGAAGTGCGCGTTGACGGCCTCGAATAGAGCCAGCGGCTCGCTGCATGGGACGGGCTCGTCGGGCGGGTTGAGGAGTAGGGGCATTTCCGCGTCGAGGTTGAACTGGCACAGGCCGACAGGGGGTTGCGTGTTGAAGGCCCGGACTCTTTCGAGCAGGGGATCGAGGATGGCGCTTGGGGTTGGCGGTGTGGCCAGGATATTTTGGGATCCCATCGTGAAAGTTGGATTAGGGATGGCTGTTAGGTGGTGTGGATGGGTATGGTTGCGATGAGGTTGTCCGAGGTGATTAATGTAACGATATACTACGAGGCTAGGAGCCGACAGAAAGAACTGTATTTCCCTAAGTATACTCTCACCATTTGTGCTGTTTGGTGACTGGACGCCGCACGCTCTCGATCTTGGGTGTGGTGCAAGGAACTTGTGTTGATGCCATTTCAACCCCGCTTGTAGGAATGGAAGAGCCCTCCCCCCGAATCATTCACTTACCCCTAAAGCTTCTATAGGGTAAAGACGGAGACGGCCCGCCCGGGGTTCACTGATTGGGCCTCCAAACGCCTCGCCTCCCATCTTTGCGCACGCCTGGGTGAGCGAGTCTCGTTCCTTAAGTGGACATGCTTATGCATGAACATGTACCCCTATTGGGCGGGAGAGATGTGAGATATGGCGTCTCCACGACCCAAGGCTCGCTGCCTTACATACTCGCTTCCTCACATCGACCACGAAACTGCTAGCGAGACACGAGGTTCAACGCTTACTTATTGTTGGTGATGCCCCACGAGTTCATGGCTTCTTTCTAGGTCTATCTCTTGGCCTGTGGGCTGATGAGGGAACTATCGTAGCCGCGCGCCTTGATTAACCCCTATTCTCTTCGAATATACGCTCTTCGTGGACTTATAAAGGGAGAGGGTAGACGGGTTTGGAACCTTACCGGCTCAAGAACCATACTACTGCGAAGCCAAACCCAAACGCAATGGCTCTTAGTAATTACACCCTCAACGGACGTGATGTCCCCAAGTCGGACGTCATTCTGGAGTTGGCCCTTTCTCCCCATGGACTACAATTTGCAGATTCCTTTATCAAAACAAATTTATCCCGTATCGACGAGACTGGCGGTGTCAAGGACAAGATCCTCAGGGCCTTCAACCGTACCGACCGCACGCGTACATTGCCTCTTATCCAACCCACCGTCGTCCTGACCTTCTCCGACCCCCCGGCCCAGTCACGCCCCTACTTCACCATTGGCTACGACCCGGCTTCATGCGATGTTGTCTGCACTGATCCTGCCGTCGATGACGTGCATATCAAGCTGAGCATCGAAGGCGACCACATCGTCCTATACGACGTCTCTTCTACCGGTAGCCATATCGCCCTGGACGACCGAGGCTCCCACCAAACCTCCCCGAGGCCGGGGGCGCCGTACCGATGCATCTTGCCCCAGGAATGCAAGATCACCCTCATCATCCCGGGTCACGAGTTCATAATCCGGCTCCCGCGCCGCAACTTGTGGGAGATGGACGATTTCGACCAGAACCGCGACGCGTTCCTCTCAAAATGTTCAGGGAGCGAGCTTTCACCCGTTGGTTCACCCGATCCATCCCAGTACCGTGGGGGTGCTGACTGGCGGCCCATGTACTGGTTCGAGTCGCCGCTAGGGAAGGGGGCTTTCGGGACGGTATCCCGCGTACATCGCCTACACGACTGGACGGTCCTCGCCGTGAAGGAGCTCAACAAAACTGCCGAGGGTCGGGACCACGACGATGGCAGGTCCTCACGGCGAGTTCCCAAAACCCCGCCACGGGTAGATGACAGTCTCATCCAAGAGATGCGGGCGCTGCAGCGTCTCCGGCACGAGCGCGTCATCCGATACAAGGATTGGTACCAGGATGGCCCCGAGAAGAACATGCTTGTGATGGAATACTGCGCGGGAGGCAGCCTCGACAACATGATCTCCGCGTCGGCGGCCCCGTTCTCGCACGGAACGGCAACTTTGATCCTTCGGCAGGTGGCCGAGGGCCTGGTCTACCTCCACGAGCACCGCGTCACCCACCGCGACCTGAAGCCCGCCAACATCCTCGTGCGACAGACGAATCCTCTCTCCCTCGCTCTCAGCGACTTCGGCTTGGCTAAGATAAAGTCCAAGCGCGATTCGTCACCAATGCGTGGGGCATATGGGACGCTATTCTACGGCGCCCCCGAATTGCTTGGGGGCCTACCCTACACCGAGGTGGTTGATATCTGGTCCATGGGTGTGATAGGGGTTGAGTTGCTTGATACGACGTTGATGGATATGACGGTCAACGTTCTTACGGAAATCCCTGGGGAGATCTCCGCTCGAGCGCAGGCCATGTATGAGAGGAGTTCATGGCCGATCCTGCAGATCGTGAACAACATGTTGACGTGGAGGGACTCGCGCCGACCCTCTGCGGCCGAGTGCGTCGACGACCTGGACCAGCTGCAGAGGCTTGACCGGCCGGGCCCGGCCGGGCGAGCTATGTCGCCGAGATCTAACGATTACGACCCTTCTCCGGGACAGAGGCGCTATTTCGTTCCGGGCGCAGGCGTCACGGTACGGCCTGCCGATACTGCGCTGGGCGTGCCGAGGAGCTCTGATTATCGCGGGTCCTCTCCGGAACAACCCATCTATTATTCGGGCTCTACCATACGGTCTACCTCGCGAAGGAGAGACATAGATGATGATGTGCCCTCGTCCCGGTCACGCCGCCCCGTGGAACTAAATAGATACGCTGGATACGTAAGTTGTCCCCCTTTTGTTCCGTCTCACGCCCTATCCTCACTTTCTCGTTCTTCAGACCTCTTAATGGACGTCAACTAACAACAAGACCAGTAGGCAGATGGGAACGTGCTTGGAATGGGGTAGGACGGGGCAACGGCACGCACACCAGGGACTTTCCGGGCATCATTAATCTGAACGAGCCACACGCTGTTGGCAGCGCTCTCATACTATGACTAATAAGCAGAGCTTTGTAAAGATAGAATTGTAATTTTCCCTATCACTATCATTTTTCCTATCCCTAATCTCTGCGTTTCCCTTAACTCAAGTGAGACACCCCGGTACTATTATCTGTCGACGAGCCGTAGGCTGAGTGGAAGGCGGTCACTTGGCTAGTAACCTCATTATAACCGCATGTGATGAACCCCCCCCCCCCCCCTTTCCGGAAGTCCCGGACGGCAGAATATCCTGTCATTTGCTACGGTCATTTGCTTAACGGGTCTCGAACAGCAATTCGAATGCTCCTCCTCAAACCCGGGACATCTAGTGCGGAATCCCCACCCCTGAGCTCTTGTTTACGCTTCGCCGTATTTGTCGTCGGCGCCGTTTTACCTTCACCCGTGTCCGATGGCTGCCGACATGTACGGTCGTCTACAGCCGTAGATTCCTTACTGGGGCTCAGCTTGCCTCGCTTGGTGTTCGTCTGGCTTAGTTTCTTGGGAATTGATGTTGTTAGATCCCCGCTCGAGTCGAGAGTCTTCGACTCGGCGTCCTGTTGTGAGTCTGGATACTGCTCCTTTTGGCTCTCCTGTGGTGAGGCACTAGCGGTCTCTGCGCTTGGCTTCGCACTAGATGCTAAGCGCTTTGAAGGCCTTGCGTCTCCTTCGCTTCCATCTTTGTCGGGGTCATTTCTCCGCCGTTTTGCAGGAAGCAACCTTTCCTGCTCGGCCAAGGACTCCTGACTGTGCCCCCAGAGTTTCATCCAGAGCTGGCGATGGGGGATATTGTATTCTTCAATGAGCCCCTCGCGAGTGACCTTCGGTGCCTCGGGTGTGCTTTCGTCGCAGTTCTCTTTTCTCAGTTCCTTAAGAAGGGACTCCGCAGTGGGAAGGTTCTTCACGATGTCCTCTATAAACTCTCTGTGCCACTCCATGTCAATATAGTCGGGCCAGATCTCGCGCCCGGGCCCAACACGGTCCTCCATATCCCGCTGTAAATGGCCTCGCAAGTAGGTTGTAAAGGCAGTGACAGCGGCGATTGGTTCTAGGCTGTGGAGGTCAGATTCAGAGTCTTGACTGCGGCGTTTTGCGAATCGTTTCCAAAGCCTCAGCTGGGCCTGCCAATACATCTTTTCGTCCATATAGCGACACATCATGTACTCCTCCCCATTGTCGTCACCCCGTTGAGCATCGGTGAGATCTTCAGGTCGGTAGTCAACCCAAGGCCGCAAAGGTATGCCTCCCAGCTCAACGAGCTCGTCAAAGGGTTTGCGAGCATCCAGACTCCCCTTTTCAGCGCTCGGGGTCTCTGGAGACAGGGTGCGTTGCCTGTGTCCGATGTTAGTTTGATGCGAGTTCAATGGGGCGACGCGAATGGCAATGCGAACCTGAGTTTTTCATTCACAACCTCAAGATTTAGGAAGCCAGGAACAAGCGAGGGAGAGGGAGGCCGACTGGCAGAGAAGAAGCGGACTGCAGGGGAGTCTGATTCGTCGCCGCTGGCCAAAGGTGATGCCATATCAAAATTAATGTCGCTGATAATCGAAAAACAAAACAAAACACAAGATGAGATGAGCTACGGATGCCTCGAGGACTCAAGTTCGACGAGTGAAATGGCTACGAGAACGAAGCTGTTGCGGTGTTTGTCTGATGGCAGGCCTGGAATTGCATGAGCCCATGCCGCCCCCGACAGCCCGGGTGGTTGGTCGGTCACTTGGCTGGCCGGTTGTTTAAGTGGTTGGTTGAGATAAAACGAAATGTTGCACTCAACAAGCGGCCGGGCGGGACAGCCCGCAACCTACTCGGCAAAATACTTAATCAGATCAATCCAATACACAAAATCCCTAAAACTTAAATAGGACGGTGGTGCTTGGGCCAGCATCAATTAGGTCACGTAGCTTATAAGGCATCTAGGATGTTAGAAAGACGAGTCTGAATGGGAGATGTAAGAAGTACCTATCTGAGAACGCAAGGTGCGCCCTATTCGTACCTACCCTATTTGTTGAGGCCAAAATGGCACTTGCCAAATCGGGATTCATCAACGCCTCGCCAATTGTTGGAAGGTGCTGTGTAACTCTGGTCTCATTTTATTGCCTTCCACTGTTCAGCTGAGTGATGAAACTCCATAAACCGGCCTCTATTGATCTCACGCACACGTAAAACCTGCAACCTCCTTCGTGACCCCCCCATAACGACTATCTCATCGCCCCCGTCTCACTCGGTATCGTGGCTTCCCCTTCTTCCTCGCGGTTCAGCCCTCTTCTTCATGCCCTCCCTTTCTCCCCTTCCTCCCCCTCGCGGCCGCCCACCAGGCAACGACAACACCTCACTCTCCAGGTTGTTTGGTCGCGGGCCTACCTCCATCCGTTACAGCAGTCCTCAGCAACCATCTCGCTGTGTGACCGGCCCATCATGGAACCCCCTTTATGTACTCATGCCTGCGGGCTTAAAACCTCGGGCAACCCAGAGGATTGTGCATCTTGCGGACCTTTATCTCATCGCATCCTTTCATCTCACTATTATTGCACCTCCTCCACTGTACTACATTAGATGGGTCTTGACGAATACATCGTGGGCGGGCGCAAGGTTCTTGCGTCCGACCTGATCCTCACACTAACGGTACCGGCCTTCGAAGGCTGCGGTCCCTTCGTCGAGGCCAACCGTTCCCGTATCAGCGGGAATTCGCGTCCCGCGTTGCCCGACCGCCGCGAACGAGGCAGAACTGAAGAACGCGACTTGTCCTTCACTATCGTCCTGTCCTTCTCCAACCCCCCAGGCCAATCGCGATCCCACTTCGTCATCGGCCGTGACCCCAAGTGCTGTGACGTCGTTTGCACTTCTCCTGCGGTCAGCAACCAACATATCAAGTTTGCCGTCGAAGGAGATCACGTCGTCTTGTACGATGTCTCCTCGCGGGGAAGCAGCCTGGCTCTGGGTGACCGCGGAGGGCAGCGGACATGGCCAAGGCCCGGCACTCCGTACAAGTGCATCCTACCTCGGGGTTGCGCCATCACCCTTGAACTTGGGGATAGCTTGGTATTCCGGGTCCGAGTTCCTCCCTGCAGTGGCCCTGAACTTGATGGATTTCGCAAAAGGCGCGACGCGTTCCTCGCCAACTGTTCTGACCTTGGAGCTTTGAGCATCGCCTCTCAGGTACCAACAGCAGTCGCAACCCCCTCGCGCCCGGCACCCAAGAAGCGGCAACATATGTACTGGTTTGGGAAGGAGCTGGGGCGGGGTTCGTTCGGCACCGTGTATATGGTTCGCCGTTTGCAGGACTGGGCTGTCTTCGCCGCGAAGCAGATTATCGAATTCAACTCTGAATCCCATTCCATGTCCAAATCCAACCTTGGGCCTGCGACCAGACAGTCAAGTGGCTCTGAAACCGACAGAAGAGGCCTGAGAAGGGAGATGGAGTCACTGCAATCCCTCAGGCACGAACGCATCGTCGGGTATGTGGATTGGTACGAAGACATACCAGGCCGCTGGATTCTCGTCATGGAATATTACCCGCACGGCAACCTCCAACAGATGATCAGGGATCAAAAAAAGCCCTTCAAGAAGTCTGAAATCGCCGAGATTCTAAAGCAGACGGCTGAAGGATTGCTTTACATCCACGGCCGAGGCGTCACACACCGAGATCTCAAGCCTGACAACATCCTCCTACGCAGCAAGAACCCTCTCGCCCTCGCCCTAACTGACTTTGGCCTCGCCAAAAGAAAAGGGGGCGACTCTTACATGAAGACAATGTGCGGCACCCTGGCTTACATGGCTCCCGAGATGTGGGAATGTGAGAATTACACCAATGCCGTGGATATCTGGGCCCTCGGTGTTGTTGGGTTCGCGCTTATTAAGAATGGGCTGCCGGCCTTGCCAAAAAGCCGCTATCGCATCTATTTCCAATTTGTTTTCGACGAGATACAGGTCATGTTTGACCGGGATCCCAAGGATCGGCTTGTAGGCAACGTTAGGAAGATGCTGGCTCAAGATCGTCACGATCGACTCCCGGCAGCCGAGTGCATCGAGGACGCGAACGAGTTACTCGACTCTCTGCGCTCATCCCAGACAGCAGTCCCGGCGGCGGCTCCAACGCCTTCATCAATCCAGAACCAGAACCAGGATGGCCAGTCTAGCAGCCGGACGGTCCGACCGTCTGAGATTCGAGAACTTGAAGAGAGATATTTCCAGACGTCAAGATTCCGAGCTGCCGCCGCAGCTGCTGTGGATACGACACTTCCGGTACGGAATTCCACCCAGAAACGAGGTACTGACGCTCTCCCACGGTCCAACTCGCTGGAAGCACCGTTGCCCAAGTTACCCCGTACCAAGGTACGGAATCACATGGAACAGCAGGGTCCCAGCGCCCCGCAACGTCCCAACAACACTTCGGCCACAGCTGGGCAGCATGCCCCGGAAAAAAAGGGCGCCGGCGTTCTTCCGCAGCTCAGGCCCACGAACACACGACGGACCGAGCAGCCTGTCCTCGCACAGAAAAGGGTAGCGGGCCACCAATTGCGGCCCGACTCACCGAACTCAGCGGTACGGAATCCGTCTCTCACGGAGAAAACAGTTCACAGGATGCCGGTTCTTGTCGAGGAGAAGGAGCAACCGCCCGGGCAAAAGGGGCATACCAGCGCTCCACCGACGATGACCAGACCAAACAACGTAGCGGGTGTCGCAGCGAAGGCCAGGGGGAGCACCGGAACGCAAAATAACCCGACGAGGTGATTTAGGTAGCTTTAGGTATGTGCGTCTTCTCATTTTCTCGCCTCATCTGCTTGTGTTTTCGAAAGCAACGACTGACAGTGGTCTCTAGATAAACGGATTCTGTGGGGCGAAAAGGGGAAAAGGGGAAATAAACAATGCGGATGATGTGCTCGTGAAGATATTACTTCACCGAGTAAACAAAATGACGTTAGATGATATGATGTACTTTCCTTGTGAATCAAAAACTTCCATGTCAGATATCATCATGCCCAGTCAATTGTAGACCGTCCCATCGCCGCCACCTCTCCCGGTGCCCAACTCTGCAGTTTCCATGGCAACTCGATCCCAACAAGACCGTAACTTGAATACTGCCAGCTGGTTTTGGTGGTATGTTGTGTACGGGTGCTCTCGGGTCTGGACTTGAACCCAGTGATCTGGTTCAGGCGACGGCAGCCGAGGTCAAGCAGTTGTGGATTCAAGAGTTGGTTATAACAGTTGGGGGTTTCAAGTTCCTTCAACAACTCATTCGCCAAGAAGTCCGTAACAGTATTCAGACGCACTGTGATACGCACGGTGGCTTCACGAAATAAAAGTTCTCGGCCAGTGTCCGCACCCCACCTTTTTCTTTCTCTTTTTTTTCTTCAGAAAGTTTACCCCCGGAGACGCAGAATTTAGGCCCGATGTTTCAGAGGACTGGATTTTCCTGGACTTTGTGTGTACATCGGGTTGTATTAACCGGGTAGAGAAACCGGCGTCCCAAGAATTGCTGCTATGCTGGTCCTTTTGGGCCTTGCGATGAGTGAGCGATTCCGTTTGGCCTCGACATTTCCAGACCTGTGATTTGAGTTCGCGTGTGTGATACGACAAGCATTGCACAGGAAGTCCCAATGCCTGTTTGTCTGCTTGCCTGCTTGCCCGTTTGGCATGCAGTGTAGTGTGGCACCTTCATGTTGTGTAAGGGCCGGCGCCCGCTCCTGCTCCCCGAGCCGTTTCTGAGCATGCGATGACTGCCCGATATTGAACAACACCGGGGGTCGGTCTCGTTCTGGGGCAACTTTAGTACGTGAGACGTGTTGGCCAAACACCAACTACCCTCCTAGACTTCCATTAGACTTTTCAGCATGTTTCTCTGCCAATTTCCGTACCTAAAATGCTTTCCACCGCATCAAAAATGAATGCGAAGCGAGAAAAGTGAGAGTTGTTCACGATTGAAACAAAAAAACGTCACCTGTAGGATTCGAACCTACGCTCCCGAAGGAACTGCCTAGCAGCTAACTGTGAATTAGCAGGGCAGCGCGTTAACCACTCCGCCAAAGTGACTTGATGGTATAAATTCTTATCCTTCCCTTCTTTACATACAGCGATTTGGATCCACCGTTGTTGCCGACCGGACACTACAACTTTTCCTTCCTTCTGGACAGATCACGGTTTACTCGCTAATACAAAACGTTCAAGCAAGCTTCATCTTGAGACGTTGCAAAAACCTCCGCGTCAGTGCGTGATTTGTGGCGTCCCACTTGCAGGAGGAGCCACGACTCGATGGGGCCGGCAGCAATGTGGGCAAGTGCCATTGGACCAAGGCGTTTTTGCGCCCTGTTTCGATTCTAACCGAACCACAGAACTTTCCCTGGTGCTGATGGCGGGCCCCAGGGTTTGCAGTGCTGCGCATCAGCATCAGCTCTGCTATTCCAAGCTGCCGGTGTCTTGCATTTGCCTTCTTCAATTTAGTGAGGGACTCTTTCCTACATGAACTTTCCGGCTTACACGCAGGCCGGCATTCACCAAATATTCCACCCCGGCTCTGACTCCCAATGCTCACGCGCTGGACTGTTTGCATCACACGACCATCAACAACCTGGAAGGTTCGTTTTATCACAACTATGTACGAAGTATGACGCATTGGGTTACGGGTTTATATAAGACACCAACATTGTGGCTTGCTCTGTTTACCGATATGTTGCAAACACGATATCGTACTCCTCCCTTGTTTGCGCCCCTATTTGCCATTTTTTGAGATCATCCATTAGCCGCCAAGATGTCTCGAGACGAAGAGCCCATGTAAGTCGGAATCCGAGGCAACTCTGAGGAGCGCCAATCCACCAGTTCTCGAAACGTCAGTGGCTGGAATGGAAGACACGCCTCGGCAAGCAGCTGGACGCATGGGTTGCGACCCGCATGCGGGCTGCATCGAGATCTGCGCTTCGCTGTTCTTGGGGCTGGGCCCGAGCAAGCTGAACATGACTGGATCCGGCTTTGCCAGCTACGTTGCGCCCAAAACGCGGCCCCGATTCGATGCCCAACAGCTGCTTGGTGCCATGCTTTCCAGAACAGCCCACTGACGATCCGCTTGAGCCGGGTAGCCCGACTTCATATGTCTCAGTACCCCCGCCGCGGTCATTGAGTCCATTGAGGTCCCCTTCTACAGACTTATACACCCCTTCCATCCCGCCCCGCTCAAACTTTTCTCTCCACACCTCGAATTCATGCCCTGGCACCACCATGACGAACCGGGCTGACCCGTATCCCAGAAAGAAGGTTGCCATTGTCGGCAGTGGCTGCGCTGGAATCGCGGCCCTGTGGGCACTGAACCGCAGCCCTCACGATGTTTACATGTATGAGGCCAGTGGGCGCCTGGGTGGGCACACCCAAACGGTGGAGTTCACAAACGGGAAATACAAAACGATGGTCGACACTGGCTTCATCGTCATGAACTCGGCGACGTACCGTACGTTGCCCCATCCAGCTGGTCATGAACCCGTGCTGACCCCTGAATAGCAAACTTTCTCAATTTCCTCAAGAGGATTGGTGTCAAGACGGACCCCACTGAGATGAGCTTCTCCGTATCGAGGGATCAAGGTCGCTTTGAGTGGGCAGGCTCGAGCTTAGATGCCCTGTTCTGCCAGCGCGAGAACTTCCTCTCGCCGAGAATGTGGCGCATGCTTTTCGACATTTTCCGGTTCAATCAGTTTGCCCTGGATGTTTTGAAGGCGAAGGAGCCGACCGAGGAGACGATTGGGGAGTACCTGGACCGGGAAGGCTATTCGAATGCGTTCCGTGACAACTACCTCATCCCCATGGCGGCCGCTGTCTGGAGCACAAGCCCGGACAAGTGTGCGCTCGACTTCCCGGCAGTAACACTAGTCCGTTTCCTGTGAGTAACCAGATACCTAACATGGTAATGGTTCGGGTATGCTGACACAACTTGCAGTTGGAACCATCACCTGCTTTCGACCTTTGCCGCCCGGCCCGAGTGGCTGACCATTTCCGCGGGGGCTAAGACGTACGTCGACAAGGTCATGAGGGGCTTCCCCCCGAACCACCTGCGGCTCAACACGACTGTGACGGCACTTACCAACGAGGCCGACGGGCGTGTGCGGCTGCATACCGAGGGCGGCAATTCCGAGGTGTTCGACCACGTCATCCTGGCAACCCATGGCGACCAGGCGTACTCCATCATCCGCGACTCGGCAACCGAGGAAGAGAGGTCCATTCTGAGCAACTTCCGCACCTCGCAGAACGTGGCGGTCCTGCATTCAGACACCTCCCTGATGCCCAAGTCGAAGAACGCCTGGTCAAGCTGGAACTACCTGACCAAGTCGGCATCACCCAGCGGCAAGGGCAACATCAACCAGGTGTGCCTGACGTACAACATGAACAGGCTGCAGCACATCCCGCGCGACGCGTTCGGCAACGTCCTGGTGACGCTCAACCCGCTCCACGAGCCGGACCCGAAGACGGTCCAGGGGTGGTACAGCTACCGGCACGCCCTCTACAACCCGGGCACCGTCCGCGCGCAGCAGCACCTCGACACGATCCAGAACACGCGCGGCATCAGCTACGCCGGCGCGTGGACCAAGTACGGCTTCCACGAGGACGGCTTCAGCAGCGGGCTGCGCGTGGCGGTCGAGCACCTCGGCGCGACCATCCCGTTCGAGTTCAAGGACTCGACCTGCAGCCGCGGGGAGAAGCCCAGGCTGACGCTCGTGGACTATCTTCTCAGGTTGCTGATCGCACTTGTGCAGATGTTTATCATCGAGATCTTGGATGGGATATTGAATGTGGCAAGCAGGGCGACGACGACTCGGAGGTTGGCGTCGAGGGTCGGTAGCTCGGGGGGGATCAACGGTCGGCTGCATGAGAAGGAGCATTAAATTGTATTGGATGGATGGATGGATGGATGGATTGGACAGGATGTTGGATATTCCCAGATACATGTAACTGAATGATTATGATTATGAATGAAGTACCTTTTCCCTTCCCCTTTGGGCAACTCGAACTCGGTGTAAGTGAGCGAGCCAAGCCCCACCGCCAGGCAACAACACCCCGCAGATTCCATTCCTCGTCCGAAGTTCATGAATTTATTCCCTTTAAACTCTGTCTTAGTAAATCAGATGATTGTCCCCTAGCAAATACCCTGCTGGTGCACCACCTAAGCTACCTAGTTACTCGCATTGTGCTCCGCCTCCATGAAAGCTCCCAACTTGCTCGACTCTAGCGACTATGGAGAACCGGAGCCCAAGGTATCGCATCCTCAGCTTCACAACTTCCAACGAGTGCGACAAGCCTCAATGGTTCACTCTTGAGATCCAACTTCACACCAGCCGCTACAGAATATCGGTTTCGCCATCAAACTTTCGCAACTCGGCCGTTCGGTCCGACGAGTTCCAAAAGTATTTTGCATTTCTGCTCTCCGAAAACAACGGCGACAATGATTCCTCTGAGGATATGGATGAAGAACAACTTGAAGGGGACGAACCTAGCCAAACCACCATAGACGACTGCTTCGACTGGGCAGTCACCCCATGTCTTGCTGATTTTGAGTACCTCTCGCCTGCTCCACCACCAGCCGAGAGCGGACAGCTCACTCTAAGTCACTTTCTTGCCGCTACTTCTTTTGAGTGCGATCTCACTGCAACCGACGAGGTGCTGGCTCCTGGGGAGATAGAGCGCGTTGAAACGTACGAAGATTGCTGGTCCTCCTCCCTGGGTTCTACGGATGCCTTAGCTCCAAGTTCTACGGACCCATGGACAACTTCCTTTCCGTCCTTCAGCCCTGCGGATATTGCAGTTATCTGTGACGATCCGGATCACCCCCTTGACTCGAACCCATCACAAGTCCGTATCGGCCAGCAACAGTTCTATTTTAAAGAGAGTATGGACCTGGATGATGTGGTCACAAAGAAGGAAGTCGAGACATACGAAAGGATTGCCGCCGCTAACTTAGGACCCGGCGTTCGTATATCCCGCCTCCACGGCGTTGTTCAGAACGAGATGAAACAGCTGGTCGGCTTATTGTTGTATCACATCGAGGAGGATACCCTTCTGACATTTGCTGTGGGACCTGAGACCCCTGATGCTTTGAAGGATAGGTGGGCGCAGCAGATCCAAGATACCATAGCTGCCCTCCACCAGGCTGGCATTACTTGGGGAGATGCCAAGCCCGACAATATTCTCGTCGATATTCATGGCGATGCATGGATAATTGACTTTGGAGGCGGCCGAACGAAAGGATGGGTTGATTCCAGCAAGGCAGGGACAGTGGACGGGGATCTGCAAGCCCTGGAACGAATCTTGAAGTTTATCGTGAGCGGTGGCGATGACCACATAGACTACTCGGAGGAATAACTAGCAGTCTGTATCGCGCTTAATGTAACGGGCCCAACGAGTGTATTGCACCTAGCTAGTGATGGTCCTGGGAGCCGAAGATATTATGAGGATGGAGGTGGAGAGAGATACTGTATATGACAGACAACCAGTGGGTTAGACAAAACAGTGAAGATAAACAACACGGGCAAGTAGAAAGCGATGGCAAAGTCCACAAGTTTGGTGAACGTTGTTGGCTCTGCATTGTGAGTTTGTCTGGACTTCAAGTAGTACTCGCTACGGGACACTTCGAGAGAGATGCCAGCTGACCCTAGGTATATGGGCACCTTGCTCAAGGCAAACCGATTGTCCGAAGACTACTTCTGACTAGTCCCCGGGACACAGAATGAGGAGCCCTACAAAACCAGTCCCGCCTTCCGGTGGACGTTATGGAGTTGGGCTTGGAGAGGTGTAAGTCTATGTCCGGACTGAGTCGGTAAATAGGGTTAGGGTTGACCATGCGCAAGGCCTGGAACTTCAATTCAACGGCCAAACAAAACCTCCCCACCACCTCCACCCACCCCACGAGCTCGCTCCCTCGCCCGAGCTCACAGCCCACCCCGACAATGAATCCAATACCGCGCCTCGCCCAGCGCGTCGCCGCCGAGGTCTCGTCCAGCTGGTCCTGCCTCTTTTGCCGCCGCGCAGGTGCCCAAACCCAATGGCAGCAGCCCGCTGCGGTTAGATTCGGCTCGAGCCGTTTCTTTTCGCGGAGCTGTCCCAGACGCCAGCAACAGCAACAACATGCGCAGCAATATCAGAGGAGAGCAGCGGATGGGGCGGCGCCGGGAATGGATAAGATGAACGAGGTTTATAAGAGGCGGAATCGGTCGACTGCGTAGGGGCTTTCTTCTCCCTTCTCCGTCTGGTGTGGTCGGTGGGTGGTTGATTGGTTGCATGGTGGTGGTGGTGATGGTGGTGTTGCATGGAAGGGGTTGTTGACTGGTGTGCTTCTGTCGCAGGTACTACACCCTTAGCATCATTCTGGGGACCGTCGCGTTCTCGTATGGCTCCGTGCCCATGTACAAGATGGTCTGTCACCCTTCACCCCCCCCTCTCTCTCTGACTTACACCGTGGTCACCCACCCCGTCCCAATTACTGATACCCCATATCGTACACAGATCTGCCAAACCACCGGCTACGGCGGACAGCCAGTGCGCGCACACGGGGGCGGGAGCGGCGGGGGTGACGGGACACCCGAGGACCTCGCGGCGCGGCTGGAGCCGGTGACGGACGCGCGGCGGATCCGGGTGACGTTCTCGTCGTCGGTGTCGGACGTTCTGCCGTGGAAGTTCACGCCGCAGCAGCGCGAGGTGCGCGTGCTGCCGGGGGAGACCGCCCTCGCCTTCTACACGGCCACCAACCACTCGGACAAGGACATCATCGGCGTCGCCACCTACTCCGTCACCCCGGCCCAGACCGCTCCCTACTTCAGCAAGATCCAGTGTTTTTGCTTTGAGGAGCAGCGGCTGGCGGCGGGTGAGACGGTGGATATGCCCGTGTTTTTCTATCTGGATCCGGATCTGTTGAAGGATTTGAATATGCGGAATGTGCATACCGTGACGTTGAATTATACGTTTTTTAGTAAGTTTCTCCGTTTCATTTGTTCTCATTGGAAAGTAGATGGCCGGTTGCTGACCCTGAGCAGAGGCGAGATATGATGATAAGGGGAAGTTCCAAGGGGCGCCGGGGTTCTGAGGAATTAGCGGAGGAGGCGCTCCAGGACGGCATGTGAGATACAGTGTATGATGACATGTACTACATAAAAGATGGCCTGGGTAGATGGCAAGGGTCGGCTGAAAAAGCCAGCCATGGTTGGCAAATAGAGATTATACCCACCTCTCCGGTATCCACCGGGTATCTTACTCGATCCGATTGCTTCATGGGATATCAAGACATGTTTACAATATTGTACAGTCATAGTCATCATACAGCCAAGCTATCCAAAACCACCGCACCGCACCCCTCACTCACTCCTCCCGTCCACCCGCCTCCCTCGCCCTCCTCACCCTCTTCTCCATCTTCTTCGCCCCCTTCATACTCTTCCTCGGCCGCGCCCTGGTCTCCGCCCTGGGCTTGTTCAGCATCCACGCATTCATCGGCGCCCGATACCCAATAAACGCCCCGTCCGGACTATACACGTCAATGACGGGCCACTTGGCCTCCACCCCCCGCTCCTCCTCCTCCCTCGTCTTCTCCTTCCTCGCATTCACCGGCTCCGGCCTCAGATCCAGCGTCTGCATATTCCCCTCCACCCCCCAATCACCCTTCCCCTCCCCGCCGGGGAACAGCTGCCGCGTGCGCACCTGCACCACCACCTCGACCCACCCACACCCCTCCACCAGGATATCCAGCGCCAGCACACGGTACGGCAGGCGATCAACTTTCAAACCAAGAGCCTCCTTGCGGGTAATCGGCCCAGTGCGGGCCTTCGTAACATCATAGCGGAGCTGGAACGCACCAGCATGGCGGATCTTTGCGCCCGTTCCCGGGAGAGCGACGTTCTCGACGCGTGGCGCGTCGGGAGTCTGGGTCTGCACGGCGACGGCCTTGTCGGTGGCTGTGGCGTGCGCCTCGAGCGGCGTGAAGGCGTACGCGAGGAAGACGAGCTCGTCGTCGCCCTCCGCGGCCGTGTTGCGCGGGGTCAGCCGCAGGAAGCCGCCGAGGAGGAGGGATTGGCCGGGCTTGAGGACTTGTTGCTCGGGGAGGACCCGGGATTTCATGATGAGGGAGGGCCGCTTCTCGGGCGTGATGTGGTATTCGAGGTCGCTTCGTGCTAGACCTGGGAGGTCGATCAGCTCGCCGCGGCCGGAGCCGAAGGGGACGCGGATCGGGGAGGCGGTCGTGCCCGGGAGGGGGGAGACGACGGGCATGGGGGGGTAGTTGGTTTCGGGTTGGGAGGGCGGGAGGAGGGATACGTCGGACATGGCGTAGGTCGGGTGCGAATCGGTGTCCTCGGAGGGGTCGGTTTCAGCCGTGGCCTCGGCGCTTACTTCGGCTTCTGGGTTTGTGTCCGGCGTAGGTTGTGGTTCCGGCGTAGGTTGTGGTTCCGACGTAGGTTGCGGTTGTGTTTTGGGGTAGACATTGATCGAAATTTTGTGCTTGGGAGCTTCCCAGTCCATCCTACCCTTAGGGAAGACGGCCTCAAAGAGCTGGCTTTTGCCCACATTGGCTTTGCCCACCATCCACCCGGCACCGCCGCGCTTCCAGATCTCTTCCTTGAGGTCCTTAGTCCACCATCCCCTCTTCGCGCTGACGCAGTGTACATTCCCAAGCCTGATACGTCCACCGACCCTGCCCAGTGCCTCCCGTAGCGTCTCCTTGAGGTATGGCATCAACGAGTCGACCTGCTCCTTCCGGGGCGCCAGGAGATCGGACCTGCTGATGATAAAGCTCATTTCTATCCGCCTCCCGTGTTGGTATTTGACTGACTTCGAGCGGCGGTTCTGGGTACGCAACGTGACATCCAGCAGACCGTGGAGCTTTGAAAGCAAGGACATTGGGAAGTCGGCGGCATCTAGGACGTGGTACACGTGGTTGTGCTTGTAAGGTGACTCGTCGATGGTGTCACGTAGGGACTCGATGCTTGGGTGATAGATCGATTTGCCGGCAGAGTGGTGGATCAAGTGATGGCAGCGGTCGCAGAGGGGATGCTTGTCTGGTGCTGGTGCGGCTTCGGCCACGGGGGCCCGCTCCGGCAATAGCGACTTGAGGTCGATGCCTTGTCGTTCTAGGGCTTCGACATCAACTGACTGCAGCGCTTGCTGCACGATCTGATCGGTTTCCACCGGCTTCTCCTCGCCCGTTTCCTCCACTAAGCCTAGGTATTTTTTGACCGCCTTGCGTGATAGATCGTAGTAGCCAGCCTCGTCGGGGACGGTAGTTTGCGACAAAGCCCCGCACCCGTGGCATTGTAGAGGCAGTGTCTTGGTGGGTTGGTTGCTCAAAGAGGGCGGTTCTACGTTGACCGACGCGATAGTTTCCGTATGTAATCGTCGCACTCGAACGGAGCTCGTGGGTACTCGACATGGTCGGCGGAGTGTCGCGTGCTCAGTGGAAAGTGACCGGAATGCAGGGCAGAGATATAAGGGGACCTCTGATGGCGCAGTTCTGCGCTCAATGTTGAAGACCCTTCCCAGCAATCTCGAGGGCAGCGCACGCGCAGGCGCCATAGCGAATAGAGTCGTTCGGGAGGAGACTGACTTGCCCACGCCGAGGAACATTAAGTCTGAGGGGCGTTCGGTCAGTTCAAGCAAGAGCCTCTCCCATAGAAATTTCTTGGACCTCGAAACTTCTAGCAGGGGTTGCGGCAGGCACAGAGAATCATTGCCCCACATCAAAGGTTGGACCCCTGTTCTTGGCTTTTGGATGGGCTCCGGCAGGCAACTGAAAGCGGTGAATGCAAAGATTCCAGAAGTTCGGCCCAAAAATTTACGGGGGTTCCAAGCAGCGGCGGCTCCGTCCACCTCGGCGCGGGATACGAAACGTCCACACGCACCTAATCTGTTTGTCTTGAGCTCGCCGGCTCCCAGAATTTCAAAATGGTGGGTGTCATCCGTCGCATGAACCATCTGACAGAAGTAAGTTACCCTAGGCTCTTTGGTTTGCGACCAATTGGCTAACTTGGTGTGTTGTAGAAGGTACAGTGACTCCGCCCCTCGTTACCGACGACCTCACCCCCGACCCCGCAAGTCGGCAGTACTGACACGTTCCAGCTCGTCCGGATAAGAAATGGCCCCGGAGCGGCGATCCTCCCACAGGATGTGACACGGATACACATGGACTTCGCCCACAAAATCAACGGGGGGCATATGGGACCGAGGTACGAACGATTCCGCCCTGTTGTCGCGCACCTCACCCACCAAGGCTCACACATTGTGATAGGAAAGTCTGGCGTGACAGCCTACCGCGGTTGAAGTACTGGAACCCGACCATACCCATGGTTGTCAACCGCAGCGACAATCAAGACGGCCCCGCTACGCTGTCAATTTACTTCCGTGAACCGGGCGCAACACTCGCCTCAGACGTCCCAATGCCCAGTTCTTCAGCCGAGGGATTTGCAAAAGCGCCCGCGCCGGCCGCTGGTGAGCGCGTGCTCACCATCGACATGAAGGAGCGACGGTCCGAGGCAATTCTGAAGGAGTTTATGGATAAGAGCGGTGCCGTACCAGTCAAGACCACGCCGCAGGACGAGGCCCTCTTGCGCGAGGTCGAGGACCGGAAGGCGACCGGTGCCATCGATCGGGAGCGGATCAGGCAAGAAAACGAGGCGGTGAAGAGGGAGAAACAGATGATTGCACAGGCACATTCCGAGGCGGCTGCTATCAAGGCGGCTCTCTAAGAGCCCGGCTGAATTGGTGTGACGAACACCTGCCCGGAGATAAAGGAGTTTTGCGTGTATATCACTTGTACATTATCTCGCGTTAACGAGAAGGGCTTGTGCGGTCCTTAACATGACCCTGATACCCTGCGTTTGCTGACGACTTGGACATGTAGAGGTTTTTGGTTGTGGCAACTCAATTACGCAATGCTTGTTGAATACCTACTGGAGAGACTCATTTTTGCGTAATGTGTAAACTAGGATTTTGTTTCCAGCGCTTTTTGAGGCTGTCTGATGTCTTGAATTAACACCCGGGGTCTAAGAGCTACCCACGACTCTCATCAGAGAAAGAGGCTCCATACACGGGGAATAATCCGCGCCGTTTATCTTTCTCTAAGAATATGGAGATCAAGTTCCCTATCCGTCTTCTTGAAGCCCGAATCTGTGAAGGCAGAGTGAGGAAGTAAAGCGAAACGGGCTACTTTGTAGATTCGAGGAGAGAATTCACTATTCTTGAAGACCATTTGTTGCAATCTCGATAACCAACTTGAGCGCAATATATTCGTTCAATCAAATATTTTAAAATAGAACTCCCGCCATGTGCAATGAAACGTTGTTCGGGGCAGAGTGGCTTGACGATCCGTGGCCTTGTTGACAGGGGTGGGGCGTTCCCGAAAGAGACTTGGGCTGAGGCAGAGAGACAGGGAAGGTCGTGCCAAGTCCGAGCGGGAGGCTCCCTAACGGGCGAAAAAGGCCACGAAGTTGCATGCATCGTATCCCCTTTTTTTCTCAGCTCAGCTCTTGCAAGCTCGACTCGACAGCGAGGAGGCAGCGATTTTAATTCTTCACTTTTCATCCTTTCATCATTTCATCGTGTTTCCTTGAATTTTAGGGGACACAGTCTGTTGGGCTGCGAATCTACCATTGGTAGCTTCGCTCTTAACGGCTTTTACCGTTTTGAATTCGATTGCTTCGACACGCTCGTTTTAACCCCGTTTTATTATCCACAGCGCATATCACGACCGCGGCCCGTCGCGACCCCCTGAGACGCAACATCTCAATCCGTCCCGATCTGCGCAAAACAACCAACCTCGGAATATCGACAGCACCAACACCAACACCATGGCTTCTGGATACGACAGGGCCGCTGTCGTCTCCGGCGCCGACCTGGGCGATGCGGCCAAGAGACGCAATGTCCCGGGCACGCCGCAGCAGGTGGGCGTTCCGCAGGTCCAGCCTGTTGACGACAAGAAGAAGGCGAAGAAGCAGCCATCATTCCTCGAGGTCCTTGATCAATGGGAATGGATCATTGCCCCGATCGTCTTCACTGCTCTCGCCTTCTTCACCCGCCTCTACAAGATCGGCCTCTCTCCCATCGTTACGTGGGACGAAGCTCAGTTAGTTGATCCTCCATCCCTCCGGTGCAAACCCTCGCTAACCTATCTCCCAACAGCTTCGGAAAGTTCGGCAGCCACTACCTGAAGCGCGAATTCTACTTTGACGTTCATGCAAGTTTGCCCTCGACGCATAACACTTTAAACCTCGACTAACCCAAACTCAGCCTCCTGCCGGGAAGCTCCTCGTCGGCCTCAGCGGATATCTCGCCGGTTACAATGGATCATTCGAGTTCAAGTCCGGTGAAACCTACCCTCCCGAGATCAACTACACCTTCATGCGCCAGTTCAACGCCTTCTGGGGCGCCATCTGCGTGCCAATGGCCTACTGGACCGCGAAGGAGCTGAACCTCAAGCGCGCCGCCGTCTGGCTTGTTACCCTCATGGTTCTCTGCGAGAACTCGTACACCACAATCAGCCGCTTCATCCTCCTCGACTCGATGCTTCTTTTCGGCACTGTTGCGACCACACTCTGCTGGGCCAAGTTCCACGGCCAGCGTAGGAACAGCTTCGAGCCCGAGTGGTTCTTCTGGCTGTTCATGACTGGATTGAGCATTGGCTTCGTTACTAGCATCAAGCTGGTGGGACTCTTCGTCACTGCTCTCGTTGGCCTGTACACTATCGAGGACCTGTGGAACAAGTTCGGAGACACCAAGATGCCTGTGGTACGTAAAAACTGCATAACCCCTATCTGGACCTCAAAGCTAATTCGATACAGACCGAATTGGCTGCTCACGTTGCAGCCCGCGTCGTCGGCCTCATTGTCCTGCCGCTTCTCGTCTATCTGCTCAGCTTCGCCATCCACTTTGCCGTGCTCACTAACAGCGGCCCCGGCGACGCTCAGATGTCTTCACTTTTCCAAGCCAACCTCCGGGGCACCGAGGTCGGCAGAGACAGCCCATTGGAGGTTGCTTACGGCTCTATGGTCACGATCAAGAACATGGGCTACGGTGGCGGTCTCCTCCACTCCCACGTCCAGACGTACCCTGAAGGCTCCGGCCAGCAGCAGGTGACGTGCTATCACCACAAGGATGCTAACAACAACTGGTTTTTCTACCCCAACCGTGGCGACACACCCTATGACGCCGCCGCCGACCCTCGTTTCATCGCTGATGGCGAGGTAATCCGTCTTCTCCATGCCCAGACCGGCCGCAACCTGCACTCGCACCAGATCGCTGCCCCTATCAGCAAGTCTGCCTGGGAGGTTTCGTCGTATGGTAATGCCACTATCGGCGACGCGAAGGATCACTGGAAGATTGAGGTTGTCAGCGACGCCGCGTCTTGGGACCGGAGCAAGGTCCGCACTCTTACGACCGGTTTCCGCCTAAAACACGATGTTATGGGCTGCTATCTCCGCGCAGGCAACACCAACCTGCCGCAGTGGGGTTTTAAGCAAATCGAGGTTACCTGCACCAAGGAGAACAACCCCCGCGACACCTACACGCACTGGAACATTGAATCGCACATCAACGAGAAGCGTAAGCACTGGTCTTGGTGACAGTTTGGCTAGTGATACTAACAGCGACCAGTGCCCCCTGGTGACCCTGGCCAGTACAAGTCCCCCTTCCTGAAGGACTTCATCCATCTGGTAAGCCCCCTGTCTAGGCCGTCCACGTAGTACATTAGCTAACACTATCAGAACGTTGCCATGATGACCTCCAACAACGCCCTGGTCCCCGATCCCGATAAGCAAGACGATCTGGCCTCGCAGTGGTGGCAGTGGCCGATCCTGCACGTTGGCCTGCGCATGTGCGGCTGGGACGATAAGATTGTCAAGTACTTCCTGCTCGGCAACCCTCTCGTCTACTGGGGCTCGACGGCCGGCCTTGGAATCTTCGCCCTGCTCGTTGTCTGGTACACGCTGCGCTGGCAGCGCGGCTACCGCGAGTTGTCGCAGTCTGAGATCGACCAGATCCACTACGCCGGTCTGTACCCGGTCATCGGCTGGTTCCTGCACTACCTCCCCTTCGTCATCATGGCCCGCGTTACCTACGTCCATCACTACTACCCGGCGCTGTACTTTGCCATCCTCACCTTTGGCTTCCTAACCGACTGGTTCGTCCGGAACCGCAAGGCTGCCGTGCAGTGGGGCGTGTACGCCCTGCTCGACGTGACCGTCATCGGTCTGTACGTCTACTTCATCCCCATCTGCTGGGGCATGACCGGGTCGAACAAGCAGTACGGCTACATGAAGTGGTTCAGCACCTGGCGGATGTCGGATGCA
The DNA here is from genome assembly GCF_033439085.1 of Chaetomium fimeti. NCBI lineage: Eukaryota > Fungi > Ascomycota > Sordariomycetes > Sordariales > Chaetomiaceae > Chaetomium > Chaetomium fimeti. Next base: position 1,715,152 of record NW_026944334.1, read on the forward strand.
TGAGCGGGTCACCATGTACAAGGGCTCAAGGGCGAAAATGAGGAGGTGAAGGAGGAAGAAGGGTCGAGGAATCTAATGTCATTTGGCGTGTACGATGTCTGTCTAGAGTGGGATAAAGCGGAACAGAAATCCGACAGCATGATTGAACCGACTATGCTATCTCGTCTCTCATCGGTGTTTTCTTATCGTCTAGCTGCGCTGGCTGGACTGGGCTGGGCGGAGTCTATCGGCTAGGGAGGAATGCATCCAAGCGCAAACAATGCATTACATGGAGGGATGGGGTTCGGGACGCAAGGGGGGAGTTATGGCTACATGCTGTGCAACTTACGGCAGGGGAGGAGTGAAGGGGGCCGGGGGCTGTCTTGCTGTTTCTGCCTCCCGCACTGCACTCTAATACGTCCGGACACTCAACTCTGGATTTGGTCTTTTTTGTTAGACGGGGCTTGCTAGATCTATATCTTTCTACAGTAGAACGAACTACTCCATGATGATGCCACTATTGTTGCCACGCATATGAAATTGATGCACTGCCTCCTTGTATGCTCAATGCCCTCTGACATGGTACTGTTTATATGCTCAGTGGTTTGTTTCACTTCCCTCGCGGGCATAACCGTATGTTTGTACCTTTCAACCCAGCGGTATTTTGCTTCCCGCTTCCTAGTACTTATTACTATTAATACAATGCAGCCCCTCCTCCCTCCTCCCAGCTTCATGCTAACTACCACCCCACCGACCCATCCTCACACATGATACCTACATCGAGGATAATCCATCAGCATCAACCCCCCTTCACCTTCAACAGCACCCCCCACCCAACCCCTTCCCCGCATCGCTCGTCAACCGGACCGCTTTCGCGGCCGCCGCACCCGCGCCCCCCGCGCTCGGGCCCTTGACGCCGGAGCGCCGGTCGTTCAGGTCGTACTTGCCCGCCTGGATGTTCTGGAAGATGCGCTCGGCCACCCGCATGAAGGCCATCTCGACGTTGGCGCCGCTCTTGGCGCTCGTCTCCACGTACTCGAGCACCCCGTTGCGCCGCGCCCACTCCTCTGCCTCCTGCCGCGTCACTTCGCGCTTGTTGTTCCCCTTTCCCGCCGCCACTGTCCCGGTGCCGGGTGTGTTTGTTGTTGTGTTTGTTGTGTTTGTTGTGTTTGGGGTTGTGTCGTTGTCGTCATCGTCGTCAGGGGCGTCCGGGGAGGCGAGGTCGGCCTTGTTGCCGACTAGTACTACTACGATGTCTGGTTCGGCGATCTGCCGCAGGTCGTTGAGCCAGTCGGTGACGTGCTGGAAGGTGGAGCGGCGGGTGAGGTCAAAGACCAGCAGCGCGCCCGACGCGCCGCGGAAGTACGACCGCGTCACCGACTTGTACGTCTCCTGCCCCGCCGTGTCCCACAGCGAGAGCTTCATGTGTTTTTGTGGCTGCGGTGGCTGCTGCTTGGCCTGCTGCTGCTCGACGGGGATGGTTGGTGGTGTGGGCAGTCCCCCTGCTTCGCTTGCGTTTTCTGTTGTTGTGCCGTCGCCGTCGCCGGTGCCGTCTGCTGGGGAGGAGGGTGATCGGGAGGAGGTGGCGGGTGTGAGCTTGCTGGAGTAGGGCGGCCCGACCGGGACGATGCGCGAACCGAATTCCACGCCGATTGTTACATCGTGATGCGGGACGAAGCGCCCCTCGCAGAGCCGGATCGTCAGGGAGGATTTACCGCAGCCTGAATCGCCGATGCATACTAGCTTTGCGATGTAATCCCACGGAGCGGAGGACATGAAGACGGATGTGGGAGGGCGAGGCGCTTGACGGCGGGGTTGGAGGCGGGGGGGTTGGCTGGCGATGAGCGCTGCTGTGACTGGCTATGGCGAGTCGGATGCTGAGTTAATTGACGACTAAGTTGCGTTTGCGCGCGTGATACGTTGTATCATGAGTTGAGGCCGTAGTTGTAGGTCGGAGTTTGCTCGCTTTCCCAGACTTGCGCTTCGCAATTCAGGGCAATGGCGAGAGTTCTTGTTCCGTTGAAGCCAGCCAGAAGTTCCTTCAGCCGAAAACACAAAGATGGCAGTCTCAACAATCGCAAGATAAGGCTAGACTTAGAATTGGTTATAAACAAGAAGAGAATCGCAAGTTTTCGGGCAGGCTCCAGAAGTTACACTTAGGCTGAGCGCGGCCGTTGAGTTGCAGCGCAGCTACAGGAGCTCCAACCAATCCATGAGAGACAGCAGAGGCCTGGAGCTCCGATGTTCCACCAAGCAGCGATCAGCAGGCCTGGATCAGCAGCTGACAGGGTCGGCTATCAGTGACGCAACCGCGCGATAACGACTCTGGGGCCGGCATTAGCCCGGAAAGCGGACACCGCGAGCTGCATGATCTATGGGGCGCATTCCGGTCTTTGTATGGTGCCCATATTTTACGACAAAGAGAAAATAGGGGGTGAACTCCTCGATGAGAGGTGATGTAGCGTATGTCCGTTTTGTCTATGACTTTCGTTACCTCACAGCAAAGATTCTAGGTCAAATGAATGTCGTTATCCTAGTGCGACGACAGTTTCATACTTAGTGGGTATGCATTTAATCAGTGTTTCCCCAGACGCAGAATTTCTCTAGCTGCATATCCACAAGGGTGTTCTCCCCACATCGGAACTGGTCAGTGGGTCCCCAGCCTGGTCACCGACTCCAGTCACACCCAAGTGGTGACTTCCGCCTCGTGAGCAAACCCCCAGCCAGTGGCTGCCTATCTCCGTTCTCGCGCTGCAAATGCTTTTTTCCATCGTTTCCAACAAAACCACTTCGTCCAAGGTCATGAACCTATCGGTTCCAGGGAGATATATTCAATATACCACCATTTTCTTTGCCGCAGTTTTGCGAGCCCGAAGCATTCCCTGAGGCGCTGACACCCAAACCGGATCATCATTACATCGGCGGCCCAACATATTGGCCAACACCACGCGACCCGACCCGTCACCCCGCAAACCGGTCCCCCCAAGTCCGACGTCCCCCCCGAAACTCCGCACCACTGAGTTCTCGCCAACTCGAAGACTGTGCGTGGAAGTCAGCGCTCTCGCCACGGGGGTGACGGGAATACGCAAACATGTTTTCCGAATGTGAGTCTGTGCCTTTGTCTGGTGAGTCTGTGCTTCGCTAATCTCCCGCTCGAAGACGCCTCCAAGTTCCTCGCGCAATCACAATCACGGCTTTCCAACTTCGCCGGGACAGAAAACGGAGACAGGACATCTCGACCGACAGACTGGCAAAGTAGAGGGTCGCGGCTGGGAGGTCGGGCTTTCTTGGGTAGGGGTGGCGGGAATCCGTACCAGCCCAGCGGCTCGCGGTTTAGCAACCTCGCCACCTTCGGCTCCCGGTACGCTACCAACGACGCACCGTTATTCCAGGCCACCCTTGAGCATGACGACGACGATGAAGAGGAGGCAGCGGATTTGTTTGCGCTTCAACGGTCGCGGCGCGTCTTTGCTGCCAGTCGGCTCGAGGAGAGTGTCGAGACAGACAATGACGAGAGCCGTGGCTCGCTAGAGCGGAGTCACGATGGCGAGCGCTCGGCGCTAGGGGAACGGCTTCTGGGTATCAAGAGTAGTTGGAATGGTGCAAAGGGCCATTCGCGCCAGGCGCCGGGACAAGGGATTGGCCAAGACAACAAGAGGGGCCACCGGCGAACATCAGGAGAGAGTGACGAAGACAGGGGAATGGAGGACGTCGCCCTCCAATCTACGATCGCCGGCAGCGAACCGCCAGAGGACCTCCTGGTAGAAACTGTGGGGGATAACGACCCGCCAGCCTTCCAGAAATTCCAGTCTACAACTACGCCAGCGCGATTACCAAGGAGAGACTCGGCCGCCGATTCGGAACTCGGTCTTGCCCGCCCTCCTAGCTCGTTGGACACAAATTTGAATGGCTCGCCGGCCTCGCCTATCATGGAGGGCGAGATCTTTAAGCATGACGCCTTCTTCGCTTGGCTCTATTTGATTGCACAAGCATCCCTGTTCTCGACCTTCGTGCTGGTCGTGCTGCACACAGACCGCGGGGACGGGCCGCTTGGGGATACCATCTACACTACCTTGCGGGCTTCCTTCCACCTGCTGGCCGTTGATACTCTGGTGTCCATCATTGTCTCCTTCGTTTGGCTTGCGGCACTGCGCTCGTTCGTCAAACCGCTAGTGGCCCTGGTCATGATTGCGGTGCCGGTGATTTTGATCTCTTTCTCGCTGTACCCCTTCATCTCCAGCTACCAGTCGACCGATGGCAGCACGCGCCTCCAGGATACCGTCATGCGGTGGGCGGCTAGCGTTCCTGCTATCTCTGCCGTGGTTTGGATCTACCTAGTGTATAAGGGACGGCACGCAATCCAATCGGCGGTTGGTATCCTCGAATTTTCGAGCCGTATTTTGGCTGCGAACTCGGCCCTCGTCCTGGTTGGCATGGCATGCCTCGCCGTGGTGGTAGTCTGGACCTGGGTGTGGCTGTTCATGTTCACAAGGGTCTTCCTGGGAGGGAGCTTCTCGAGCAGGCTCGCCAAATTTATCATCAGCACGTCAAGCTGGTGGCTTGGGGTCTACTTCGTCCTCATGTATCTTTGGACTCTGTCCATCATCTCGGGGGTGCAGCGGAGCACTACGGCGGCGACGGTATCTCAGTGGTACTTCCATCGCAACGCGGTGCCGGCTCCGTCCTCTAAGGAAGTCGTATCGGCCGCCCTCGGCCATGCGCTGACGACCATCTTCGGTACCATTAGCATGTCGACGCTCTTGGCCCTCGCCATCCGACTTCCCTTGCTGGTGTTGCCTCGGCGGTTGGCGAACATTCTCAGCATGTTCGTCTTCTCGTTCATCCCGACGTCCATTGCTGCCCTCACGAACCCGCTGACGTTGACCTACGCTGCTATCCACTCACAGCCGCTGGCCATGTCGGCCAAGGGGCTCAGCCAAATGGATTTTCTCTCACCACAACGGCCGACCACGACACTCACACCGGCAGCGCTCCCCAAGAACAACAGGCACTCCCCGCTACTGCCGTATCGGCTTGCAAAGCTGATCCTACACGCGACGCGCTTTATCATGGCTATCGCTCTCGGCTTCGCGGGCTGGGTCATGACGGCCCGGCAGCTGAAAATCGAACAGGCGAATGGACTCGGTGTGCGGGGCAGCGCTTATGCGTATGTGGTGGGCCTGATTGCCAGCTTCATCGGCTGGGGCATCCTCGGCGCGATGGAGGGTATCCTGAGCGGGATTGTCGACGCCGTCGTTATCTGCTACGGCAGCGAGAAGCGCATGGCCACGGGCCCCGGCGGATACTGCATGGAAGCAGCGTATCTTTTTGGGGACCGGAGAATGGAACGCGAGAGGGAGGATATTTACTGATTCTTTACAGCGTGGCGTTATCACGGTATTTTTATTGGGAATGGATGGAGTTTGAGGTGGTCTGGCCACCGGCCGGGGGCTACAGCATCCAGGGGACTTACACAGTTAGGGACTTGCTAGATAAGAGAAAGAGGTGGTGGGTGCATTGGACTGAAGTAGTATCATTAACGGTACTTGAATACCTGCATATCTTTTGCGAATTAGAGTTGGCTTGGACATATCTCATAGTGTGGCAGCAGCTCAATAGCAAAAAGCGAGACATCTTGGCGAGTAACAGACGGCCTCTGCATTGAATCGGTTTCCTTTTTGGGCCATGCTCCGCAGCCTCGGGAAGCGTCCATGTCTCGGCGGCGACGGTGGCGTGGTGTGTGTGTGTGAGCGGGTACGAGTGCGTATCTCGAGGTCATGCTGTTAACAGACACAGCCCCTGGCCACGCGTTCCAGGCAGCGGACGCGGAAACGTGCCTGCCACGCCCACATTGAAGGCATTCATTGCTTGAGTGATAGTTGACCCCACAAGGTGCGTGATTGCCGCCAAGCATAGGTCGGGTGGCGCAACCTTCATACACGGGCGTATCCCGTTTTCTCCTTGAAGCAGATAATCCACTTTCTCCATAACTGTGCGAGCAAGTGATTCCAAACTACAAACAACCAGCATCCCTGTCACCCCATCGGACAGTCGGTTCCTGCTTCTTCCCGCTCCTCCGCCCCCATCGGTCAGGAGGGGGGCTGTGCTGAATGGGCCTCGTAGTTAGGCGATGTTGCCCCTCACTTACAATGGCCACTTTACCTGTGATACGCACATAAATGGAGTCGCCGTTCCGGAACCGCTTTACTTCCGAGGTCGTTGTTTTATTCTCTCACTGCCCAGCTGAAACGGAGGCCTCCGTAACTTTGTCGTGTTGAAACCCTTTTCCGGCCTGCGACGACCACTTCAACTACCCCGCCATTCCGGCTCCGACTCAAGTACTCCCCCACTTCGCGAGCGCGACCTCATCTGCACTTTGTCGATCACTTTCTTCTCGGCATCATCTCCCTAAAAAAGAAGCCGCCCTCTTATTGAAAAAACACCGACACAACATGGCCGATTTCAATGCGCCTCCGGGCCCTCTCCCGCCCCTGGTGCCCGAGGGCTGGGTAGCCCGCTTCAACGAGCAGTACAAAGAATGGTAAGCACAAGCACACCTCCCCCCTCCTTACCATCCCATCCTAACCAACTCCTCCCCCGCCCGGCAGGTTCTACGTAAACACCTACACCAAAAAGTCCCAATGGGAAAAACCCACCGAGCCCGCCCAGCCGCCGCCCCAAGACGACCTGGGCGCGCCGCCAGGCTACACGCCCGGCTCGACGCCCGCGCCCTCCGACACCAAAGTCAACCCCTACGACACCCACAACAACAACAACAACAACCCCTACGACAATAACCCCAACCAAGCCGGCGCCTTAGCCTCCTACCTCAACAGCGCCCCCGGCTACAGCGGCAGCACCAACAACAACGAGGACGAGGACGCCCGCCTGGCGCGCCAGCTGCAGGCCGAGGAGGACGCACGCGCGCGGGGTGAGTCCCCCTACCAGCAGGGGCAGCAGGGGCAGCAGTTCCCGGGCCAGCTGCCGCCGCGGCCGGACGATAAGGCGCGCTCGGGCGGCGGCGGGCTGCTGGGTAAGATCTTTGGTGGGAGTGGTAAGAAGCCGATGATGGGTGGTGGTGGTGGTGGTGGGCATGGGCTGCCGTTTGGTGGTGGCGGTGGTGGTGGGCATAGTAGTGGTGGTGGTGGTGGGTTGGGGGGCGCGCTGAGTGGGATCATGGCTGGTCGTGGGGGTGGGAGCCATGGTGGTGGTGGTGGGCATGGCCTGCCGTTTGGTGGTGGCGGTGGTGGTGGTTATGGGCAGCCCCATCAGCAGCAGTACCCGCCGGGTGGTGGGTATTATCCGCCGCAGCAGCACGGGTATGGCGGTGGTGGGTATCCGCAGCAGGGGGGTTACTACCCGCAGCAGCATGGCTATGGGGGGTCGCATGGCGGGTATAAGAAGTCTGGCGGCGGCAGCGGCATGGGCATGATGGCGGGCGGCGCGGCGCTGGGTGTGGGTGCCGGTGTGCTGGGTGGTGTGTTGGTGGCGGATGCGATCAATGACTCGAATGAGGATGCGTACCAGGAGGGGTTTGGTGAGTGCATTCCCCCTTCCCTTGAGAGATGCGGTGATGATTGTGATGGCTAACGCGTGGGTACAGAGGATGGTGGTGGTTTCGATGATGGTGGCGGCGATTTCTAGGGGGTAGTGCATGGGGTGGTTTGAGAGTGGAGGGTAGGAAGGAGACCGACGGGTTGCTTACGTCGTGGTGTGGCCGGGTGGGCATTGGGTGTTTTACTTCGATGCCAGTTTGTTTGATTCTGCTGTTCCTGTATCATGGATTTGGCCGAGCTCTGGCTGGTGGGCACTCTGTTCACTTGTTGACTGCTGGCTCTGATGATGGCAAGGCACGTACATGATTAATACATCACGATAATACCAGTCATCTTTGTGGCGTATGGAGCAAAATCGTCGAGCAAAAAGTTGAGGATATGTGCGGACGTTGGTGTAAGGGGGTGCGGTAGGCAAGGTAGCTTTGAATCCCCCCTTTCCGGCGGCCGCGTTGGCGGCTCACATACAAGGGTTGCCTTTGGATAGTCCGTAGACTCAGAAATAGACACTCTATTGTATGTGCCCACTGACCCCTTCGTATTCCTACAACTCCTGTATCAACACAACTACCTCTTCTTCTTGCCCTCGCTCTTGCCCTTCGCACCCTCCTCCTCCGCCGTATTCGACCCCGATCCCGACCCTGCCAAGAAAGCGGCCATATCAAAATTGCCCATCGGATTCGCGTTCTGCCCGGAGGCGGCGCCCATGATGCTGTTCATCGGGTTCTCCTTCTGCCGCTCCTCCCACTCGGCGCGCATCTCGGGGTCCACTGTGCGGTTGTCAGCTGCAGTCCTTCTGTCTTCGCCCAACAGGGGCACTTACTGTTCTCCACCAGCTTCGGCATGCCAAAGAACAGCGCCATGCTCACCAACCCGAGTAAGATCATCGGGTTCTTGAAGATGGTCAACACCGAGACTGTTGTTCACCGCCCCAGTTAGCAAATCACTCCCCAGAACAACCACCCAAAAGTCCTCCATAAAATCAAAAATAAACTCACAGCTACTCCTCTCCATAAAATACCCCTTCCCCCCCAGAACCCGCACCTCCACCAGCACGCCCCCATCAACCTCCCCCACGGGCGCCCCCTCCCCCGTATTCGCCCAGTCATTCCCGCGAAACGTCTCCCACGCCCGCACCCCCCCTTTACCCTTCCCCTTCCCACCCTCCCCGGAAGCACCAACCACATCCACGCGCAGCGGCGCGAACGCGTGGGTCGCGCAGTGGACGTCGGCGAGGTAGGAGCCGGCGCTGACGTTGCGGAAGACGAAGGTGTTGGCGACGGACAGAGGTGCCGAGAGCGCGCCGCCGAGGGTGGTGAGCGTGGCGCGCGTCGAGGCCGGGAGGAGGTGCGGGTTGGGGAGGGAGGGGCCGGAGGCGGGGATGCGGAGGGTGAGTGTCGTGGTGCCGGTGCCGGTGGTGGGTTCTTGTTGTTGTTGGTCGGGTGGTTGTTGGGAGGCGGTGGTGAGGGTTGTTAGGCTCCCCAGGAGGGGGAGGAGGAGGGTGTTGAGATGCATTGTCGGTTGGGTTGGGCGCGTGGAGAGCGCGGGTGGTGACTTGCGTTGGTGGTGGTGGTGGTGGTTTAACTGCCTTTTGATGCGGTCGGCGAAGTCGGGAAAGGAGCTGATGGAGGTTTTGGTGACGGAATGCGAGTTGCAGGGTGTGCAGGGTTGCCCGGGTGTGATTGGTGCCCAGCGACAGGGGGCTTTAAAGGTGCCCCCTCTCCTTTTGATGAAATCCGTGTGTCGCTGTCGGGGGCGGTCATCGCGTACCTTCACCTCAGTGCAACATGTCAACGGATCTTGATCGATACTGATGGTCCCACCACAGAGTATTCATTTCCGGGTGTTGCAGGAGCCGTAGGCGTGGGGGTTCAGGGAGGGCAGTAAGAATCGGAGGATGGTCGTGGACGGTAGCGACAGGCTAGGAAGACTGGGAACCGGTAATCGTAGGTAGGGGAGAACCCGGAGGGACATTTGTAACTATTAATATTTTACCGTATATAAATCGGAAAGGAACGTACGACGATATACGCGGCGGCGCTTTGGCGGTCGGTGGGAGGGCTCGGCCGTGACGCTCCGGCTCCGTAGGCGACGGGCATTTCCAGTCGTCTCCCCAAGAACGGGACGGGATCGTGACTGGTCCCTACAGGCTGTACAGGTCTTGTACGGACTCGGGAACGCCTTTAGGATTGAGGCGGAACTGGGAGATAACCCTCCAGCAGCCGCATCGCGTACAGAAGGACAGGGACGCAGCCCCAATCCCGGCCCTATTCCTCATATCATCTCATGAGGCTCGATAAGGTCCCACGGTCAACGCTCCTCAAGCCCTCTTCAAGCCCCGATTTTAGCCCCTTCAGCTCCTTGATATCTCTTTTATCGAATTGCTGAGCTTCCCTTAGTTCGATAGCCACGTGTAATCCTAAACCCCTTCTCATCCAGAAAGTAGAGATAGAAAAGAAAAAAAAGGGGGTGCCTTCACACCAAAGCACTCAACCAAAAAAAAAACATTTCACGCATCCTTCTCTAACGTCTCCCGCATGGCTCGCACTTCCTCCTCCGTGGGGTCATCCGACACCGACGCCCCCTTCTCCTCTTTGCTCCCGCCAACGTACGCGCCGTCGTCACCAAGGGTCACGCGCACCTCGTGTTCCGTAGAGAGCATAATGTCGTCCTCGGCCACGTTGTTCTTCTCCAGTGTGCGCCGCACATCAATATCGTTCTCCATACTGCTGAGGTTCCGCGCGTTGATTGCCTCGGCGGGGTCCTCCTGCAGCACGATGCGCAGCACACAGTCGTCAAGATGCTCGTAGAAGCCCTGCGCGTTAGCGAAGGTCTGCGAGCAGATGCTGCACTTTCCAGTCGCGTCGGCAGCGTACCTACCCGGCAGCCTCTTGCGGATGCCCGCGGGCGGCTCCTTGCGGCTGTTGGGCGGTGTCAGGTCGACGCCGTGTACGGCCGTTAGGTGGCGCTTAAACACGTCCGCACGGTTGTAGCTCTTCTCGGCCGCCGACAAGGAACCGGGGCAGAAACCGCAGACCATGGTGCCCTTGTAGTGCGTCAGGGTGTGGCGTTTGCGGTCGTACTCGCGCGCGAAGCCCTTGACGTGGTACTCGCACGTGGCGATGGGGCACTTCTCGGGGCGCCCGGTCTGGTGCGTGAGCATGTGGGCCTTGAGGTCCTTGAACGACTTGCCGCAGTCCGGGTAAGGACAGCGCGACTTCTCCTTTGCCTCATCGCCGCTGAAGGCCGTCGCGGCGTCGCCATAGGAGGGGGAGGCCTCGAAGGGGTGACTGGGCCGCCGCGAGGAGGCATCAAGGGGAGCTGGGTAGGGGTTGAAGAGCTGCGGCTGGAAGCCGTTGTCGAAGGGGGTCGGAACTGGGCGGCTGATGTCGGGGTGGATGAGGGAGGTGTCTGTTGGCCCTGTTAGTCTTGTTTCTGGGGCTTTTGGTAGACTGGAGGTGACAGCTCGACTTAAAGAAAGCGAACAAGAAGATTGTAGGGGCGCCGCAAAGCTGGTGCCGTTTTGAGGGACAAAGCCCTTTGAGAAGCTCTGTGGCGTCTGGGGCGAGACGTCCCACTCCGCCGCGGAGGTGAGGGGCGGGGAATGAGAAGCGTTGGGTGTGGATGGCGACAAGAAGAGGACCCCGGAAGCCGACGAGAGGGAAGCACGCTGAGGGAAAACAGGCACACGAGTAGAGACGCTCTCCAACTCACCCACGAAGCGGGGCGGCTTCCCGCCGCCGAAGTCAAACGCACCGTACTCCTCCATGCCGGGGAAGGCCGTGCCGTACTCGGTGGCGCCTAGGTACTCGGCGTGGCCCACGATGTTGGGCGATACGTTCATGGTCTGGGGCGCCGCCCAGCCGGGGAATTGAGCCAGCTGGTCGTGGTTAGACTGCGGCAAGCCCACGGCGGAGGAGACGGCGGGTGCGGACGAGAGGTTAGAAGGGCGCTCGTCCACGGGGGCAGAGGGCGAGGAGCGGCCGTAGGTGGGCTCTGGGTACAGGGTTGCGGGGTCGTAGGAGGGGGCCTGCGGCGGGGGCGGGTAGCGGTAGTCGCGCTCAGGCTTGATGTGGCGGTCGAGTACCTCGAAGGGCGGCGAGCCGGGGACTTGATAATCACGGTCACTGCTAATGCCGCTAGATGTTTCTCTGTTCAAATAGTCAACCTCCACGGTCATACACCGAGCATTCGAGATCGGCGATTGGTCTTTCTTCGCTTCCCAAGACGAAATCTTGGAGGCATATCCCATCTCGTCATCTACTAGGATCCTAGCAAAGTCGAGGGGATTTGGTTCGTTGTCTCCAGCTGCAGAAAATCCGAGGCTCCCGGAATCTGCGGTCAGATCGGTGGTGTTGCCCCTAGATTCGAGTTTCGCTACCTGCACCGAGGCTTCCGAGCCTCCAGCCTCCTTGTCTTCATCGCTGTTAGGTAGGACAAAAAGGGCCACATCCTCCATGTGACTCGCAACATGGCCTTGCAATGCCATAGGCGAGAGCTCTTCTCCACAAATAATACACGGCTCTTTCTCACCAAGTGAGATATCGGCTTGCCGTTCGGAGAGATCCACGATGACGTTAAGCCGGGGCGCTGGGATCGACTCGCCATAATGTTCTCTGTGATGTTCCGATGCTTCCTGTCTTTTCTGAAACTTCTTATCGCACTCCTTGCAGACATATTCACGCCGATGGACCTGCAGTTCATGATACATCCAGTCGTGGCGACTGACGTACAGCTTCCCGGCGTTCTGGCAGTCTTCGAAAGTGCAGACGTAGGGGCGGAGGTCGTGGAAGACATGGCGCCTAAATTCAACCGTTCAGTATATCCGAATGCGGTGTAAGGATCTCACGGGGAGTTCACTTACTGCCACGTTTGCCTGTTCTCCATTTCTTTATACTCGAGCGGCATCCCACAGTACGGGCAGGGAAAAGTGCCCGAGTCATTACTGGCCTTCGGAGGATCAGGGACAGAATTGGAACGGCTCTTTCCGACCGCTGTGGGGGAGTATACCGTCCTCGGTCGAACGTTTGTTTTCGTGTCGTGAATAAGTGAGACTGGGGCGGTGGAGAAGCTCTGCTTTGACACTGCAGACCTTGGCCCCGGACGCGGAAGATTTGGGTCTGGCGGCTTGAGGGTTGACGTTTGGCTTCGCGATTCTTGCGCTTCTCTGACTTGTTCGACAGGAGCCTGCGCCAGGTCTTTGGAAGCGTCATAGGGATGTGCGGCCCAGTACTGGAGCTGCTCGCGTCGCCTCGTATTCGCTCTCGCAAGCCGTTGACAGAACCACAGGATGTCTTCCACACCGTCACTTATCGGTGCATTCTCAGTAGGCGCGGCCTCTTCCTCTTCAAAATCGAATCTCTTCTCGGCTTTCGTCAGACCTCGCCATTGTAGCACTTTCTCAATAACGTGGTCCTCGTCAGAAGCACGGAAACCGACACTGAGTGGCAAGGTGTCCGAATCTCTCGATGTAAGCTTATCGAGCTTCGAGTTGACGGAGCGGACGTATTTTTCTGTGATCTTTGGCCGTCGGAGCAAGGATGATAGATCGTACAGTGATCGAATCACGCCCGCTATCCCCCGAACCAAAAAACAGATCCTCGGCGTACTACGACTCACGCCTTCGCCGGCGCCCGAATCGGAATCAGCGTCCGAACTAACGCTGCTGACCGAATCGTAGTCAGACCCAGCTTCAGGATCGTGTTTCTTCTCAGCGATAAGCATGGCTGAATAACGATGAGATGGTAGTCTTGGAGTTCCCAGGTTGCGAGTAATAGAACCTACCTTCGGCCAGGTGTCCCCTCATTCGCATGAAGAAGCCCCGGGTGAGTTCCTTGAGATCGTCATCGTGCCGCATAACATCGTCCAGAGAGCCGCGAGCTCCTGCTGGGAGATCTGCTTTCGACTGGTGACCCCAAAGCTTGACCCTTCCGTAGTGCTCGAGAATTTCTGTGAGACTGACCTGTTCGAGATGTATGACGCGGCAGTCCTCTCTGTTGAGAGCCAGGATGAGTTTCTTGAAGGCCTCCACGCATTCCAGGAAGGATTCGCAGAGGGATGCGGGGTCCGCAGGAGTGGAAGAGCCCTTCATGACAGCCAGTCCGACTAGTATCTCGGCCTATGTACCTCGAGTATGTCCCAGTTCCAGCGAGACTCGAGTTCCGGAGGTCGTGCGCTACTAAAGACGGAGAGGTGTCGAGGTGGACAGCAGGATGATTCCCCACACCTTTGAGGGACCATGGTTCGAGAAAGGCGAGCGGCTGCGGGTGTAAGAGCGTCCAATCGGGCTGTGCCACGCCCCGCAGTCACAACGCGCAGCCGCCTGCTCAAGTTATTCAGCCGCTTCCAGAGCTGGAGAGAGCAGAGAGAGGGCGTGACCCCGCTCAAACGCCCCCATGGTCGCTAAACGTTTGTGAGCTCCTGAGCTTCCTCCGCCAGCTTCGACCGAAACCATGGCGGAGATCGTAGGCCTCGTCGTGGGCGGGTTTCCCATAGCGATATGGGCACTCGAGAAATACGCGGAACCCTGGGAGACATATCACCGCTACCACACTACGATCCAGGCCTTCCGGGCCGACCTGATCCTGCAGAAGCGACAACTCCAGACCTCGCTCTTAAACATCGGGCTACACGATAACCCGACGACTGAGGAGGTACGGGAATTCTTCGAGGAGAAGTTTCCGGATATATCTCCAGAGTTGATGTCTATCATTCGACGGATGGACGAAACAACGGCGTCGTTGCTTAAGAGTCTCGAGATCGACGTGAACGGAAAGGTATTTAACCTCAGAGCACTTCTAGGCTCATCGAAAGGGTATACCGTGTATCTACATTGTCGAAGCTTACATCTTGTGTCAAATAGCCGGATGTTCTGCTCGGAAAGGTCCATTGGGAATGGCGCAGAGTGAAGAATAGTCTCAGCACCAAGAAACGTGCCAAAGTGGTTGACGATCTCAGGCATTGGAACGACGACCTCAGGAGATCTCTCGAGAAGCCAGAGGTGCCCGCCCAAGACGACAGCTGCAAGGTCCAAGACCTGAAACGTCGTTTCAACATCACGCGTAGCAACGCGATTCGACAGTGCCTGGCCTCGCTCCACAGAGCCCTCGAGCTTGGATTCCGCTGTTCCTGTCCCACACCGCACGCAGCCGCGATTGATCTCGACTGGGCGTCCTATGAGTCTGATTCAGGGATAACTTTCAAAGTAGCCGTGTCGTACGAGACGAGCGCACAGTCTCAAGGGGTCGGCTCCTGGTGCAAACTGGACATTACCTCCGAGACCGCCACGGAAACGGTCGAGTCTGTTCCTGAGTTGCCGAGTATACGATTTCCGGCGCCTGTTAGGGCTCCTGCTTTATTGGTCCCGTCACTTCCTACCGGTTACCGATCTCCCTCCCCGAGTTCGTCGTTTCGGTCCAAGGTGGCACATTTCAAGCACAGCCGGACGTTTTCGCGAACACCTCCACCGCCACCAACTCCGCCGTCCACGACGGGTAAGTAACTCGTGCCTAAAAGGCATATTTTGCGAAGCTAACAATGATAGCTTCATTACCAAATCTAAGAACACTCGACACAGCACCCGCTGTACCGTCTCCACAACGCTCCGGGATAGCAAGCCTTTGCGCCGCGCTACGCACGGAGACTTGCCCGTGGCCCTTAAAGCGCTTTCTCAAGGACCCGGATTCAGAACAGGCCCGACATTACTCCCTCTATCACCATCCTGTAGACTCACCGAACATCATCAAGGCCGTGCCTGTGAAGTCATTGCTTTCGTCGCGAGGGCAGCAAACCCAGAAGCGCAGCCCCTACCTGGCCCTCACCGCAAAACAGCGTTTCGGTATCGCCGCCACTATCGCGTGGTCCGTTCTCCATTTGTCCTGCAGTCCATGGCTCGACGAACGCGAGTGGGACCAAAAGCAAATGGCCATCTTCATTGAGAATACCCCGAATGGCCGCAAGACGTTCTCACGCCATCCATGTGCCTCTTATATTTTTGCTCGACGAACTTACCAGGAGGACGTTCCCCCTGACTTCGACAACCCCGTCAACAGTCTGGTCCCAAACAGAACCATATTCGCCCTGGGCGTCCTACTCATCGAGCTCTGCGTCAGCGAGCCCGTCTCGAAACCGGATGGAGATAACGCGGGAGCGACCTCGCTCATCGATGACTACCAGTCCGCGTTAAGCAGGCTAGACGAAGTGTACAGACTAGCCGGTGACTCTTACGGATATGCGACAGAGCGATGTGTTAAGTGTTCATTTGAGGGGAGGGATATGTACAAGGACTTTGAATTTTCGCGATTCCGACAGCAGTTCTATGATGTGGTGGTTGCGCCAGTCCAGGCGACGTACCTCACGTTCCCGGAGTCATCTCATTGTGTGTAAGCTCCAAAATGTAGAGAGCACGTGTAACCAGAATCCGGGTACCTGAGGAAAGGTAACAGCTTCAATTATCGGCGGGTCAACTAATCAAAGGGCAGAGGGTAAAAGGGGCAATAAAAATGTTAAGACCTGACCAAGCACACGTATAATGGCCTGAACCTATAGGAGGGGAAGCCACATCTGGGTCATGGATATGCGACGGAAGACATCGAGTGGCCACGCATGGCAGGATGGCAGCACAGGCGAGCCAAAATGGCCATTGATAAAAGGTACTCTACAAAACTTTGGCCGGAGTGTTGACCGGCTGACTCCAGGCATCCATTACCACAAAATGGTTGCCATGCGCAGCATGTTTCGTTTGCCCAGCCCTGAGACTGTATTTATATTCACTATTTTCTTTCCGACGGTTCTTTTTTCCCCGTCCAGTGAACCTCAACAAGTATATCGGCCCCGCCGGAAATGTATGTACATACCTACCATAGCGCGCCGGGGGGGGGTTGCAAAATGATGACCACCGACGTTTTTTGGTGCCAAAATGATTTTTTCGTCTGAAAATGAACTTCAAAATGGAAAACGAATACCACGACTAGCCTGTAATAAAAATGATAAAAACTCGAAAGATTATTTTGGATAAAAAATAATTTTCAATCTTTAAAATAATTTTAAATATAGAAAATAAATACTATTATTAAAATATAATAAAAGTTAATTTTATATAAAATTATTTTCAAAAATTAATATAATTTTAAAGCTTTAAAATTATTCTATATTAAAGAAATAAACTTTTAGTAAAGTTTATTTTACTATATTATAATTTTAAAGTAATAAAACTATAATAAATAAATAATAACTTTTAATATATAGATATTTTAATATTCTAAAACTATCTTCTAGTTTTCTTTAAATAAAAATTAAAGTTAGAGAATCTTTTTTTTAAAATAAGTTTACTTAAAGAAAACTAAGTGTAAGGTGCTGGCCCTATAGCAACTACAGATAGGCGCACAATATTCTATTCTGAAAGCTTAAGGAGGGAAAAGATATTTTACATACCCCTAATACGGGATTTCCTTCTTATATAACCTCCGGTATATAACCTAGGTAGACCCGGTACAGGTCCGTTCCGGAGCTATACCGGATACGGTACAGTTAGGACAAAGCTCCTAACCTCTTGTTAGCCGGGTATAGCCCGGCCCTTAATATACCCCCCTCCTCTACCGCTTCTGGGAGGGCTGTTACTTATACCGGCTCTGGGCTATATATATATCGGATATAGATAGGCTCTCTACTATATAAACTATATATATATATCTTTCTATTACTTAATGTAAACTACTATATTTTGCCCTCCCTACTGTATGCCTTCCTCCTGCGAGCCTATATTGTACTATCTATCTGTATTTCCTAGGTAACCCTACCCTATATATAAGTCTATAAATTTTCCTTCCCCCCTCCTTTATTCTACTCTCTCTTCTCTTCTTTTCCTTATACTATAGTTAACCTTTCTATATTGGCTCTCTTCCTTTTAGGATATCTTAACCTCTTTTTTTATATATATCCTACTTACTAATCTCTCTCTTTCTATATATAATATAGAACTATATAGAATATTAACTATAGTTAGCTCTATAGGTAGTAGTAGTAGTAGATACTATTCTAGTAGCAATTCTAATAAGGATTATAATATAAGTAAGCTTCTTCTATCTATATTATAGAGGCTAACTGTAAATGATATAGAGAGATAAGTATATAAATACCTTGTTTAGTAGCTTTGCTATAAAGGGTAACTCTTCTAATAAGGAATTTAACCTACTCTCTAAAGAGTATTAATACTATATGCTATATATTAATAGGCTCCTAAATAGGAAGCCTACTATATATACTATTAATATCTATAGATTCTATAAGGAGTGTTATTCTATTTATTTAGCCTATATCTAGGATATATAGCTATAGATAAATAATCCCTATCTATATATTAGTTTTAAGAAGATTAAAAAGTTATATTTAAATAATACCGCTCTATTCGAGCTTAACTGTACCTATACCCCTAATAAGCCTTCTAAATACTCTATCCTAATAGGTATATTTACTATCCTAGTATAGAACTTCTACTATCTTTTCGAGCTTATCTAAGAGAATCGCTTATCTAGTTATACCGCCTTTTTACCTACTTCTATATAGCAGTCTATTACCTCCCCTATATTACCTTCTACTCCTATATATACTAGTTATAGTACTTTAGTTTCTACCTCTCTCTCTTATTATATAGGTTTTACTTCTATACCTAGTCCTAATAATACTATTATTAGTACTATAGGGAATATACTCTCTTATTATTTAGTTATAGCTAATAACTATACTAGTATCTTTATATATAAAGTTAGCTAGTAGAATAATAATATATCAATAATAGTTAATATTAATATAGCCCTTATTAATTACTTTCTCGGCTATTCTTAGACTCTCTCTCCTACTATATACTATATCTATAGTATATCTATCTCGGGCCTATATACCCCCCGTTCCACCCTATATACCCCCTATTAAGAGTATTGCTTTATATCTCCTACCGAGTATACCTCTACCTATACTTATAACTACTATAAGCAGACCTTCTATATAATAGAGGTCTTTTCTCCCGTTCTACTATATACTATACCTACCCTAGAGCCTCTTAGTTCCTCCCTACTATATACCGTACCCGCCCTACCGTCTATTACCCCCTCCCTACTATACTATAAGTCCGCTAGGGTTAAGTTTACTAAGGAGAAGGAGGAGTATAAGGATAAGAATAACTATAAATTCGTTACCGAGGAATAAGTTTACCAGCTCCTAGCTACTTCTACTATAGGCTCGGACTACCTCTACTATAGCTTTCTATATACTATTTTTATTATATATTATAGTCTAGTTAAATAAAACTTATTTCCTTTACCTCTTCTAATTTATAACCAGTCTATCGTTTATATATATATCCCTCTATTCTACCTTAAAGGTATCTAGTATTATAGAGTCCTCTTATTAAAGTTTAGGTAGGTAAGGCCCTATAGTACACACACTAACAGGGCTTACAATACACTTTGAGGAAGCAATATACAGTACTATTACTTAGCTACCAGCAGTAATTACAGGGCCTAGGCCCTATAACAGTGGTTAATTTAGTAGGTAGACCACTATTATTTTGGGAATACCTCTATATTTGCTATCTTAACTACTAGAGTTGGATTTACTACTTCCTTCTCATATACCCACCGACCGGGGTACAGTGCCGAATTCAGCCCAGCAGTCTTAATAGTAAAAAACTGAATCCCGCAAAACTCATTTATATAGGTTTGACTAAAAATGGGCTTACCTGCTCGCAGCCGCACCCAGAAGTGCCTGGGCCTACTTATACTACTACCTTAAAAACCGGTATAGGGTAGGCCGGTTAGGGCTAAGCGGTGTAGGGTAGGCCGCTTGGGAGCCAACTACCGGTATAGGGTAGGTTGCTTAGGATGCTAAGAGGTGTAGGGTAGGCTGGTTGGGAATAACTGGGTGTAGGGTAGCTTGTTTGGGAAACCTAGGTGTAGGGTAGGTGTAGGGTAGCTCGATTCGGGAGAAACTAGTATTTAGTGAAAAGAAGAACTAATCTTCTTTAAACTAAGATAACTAGCTACCTAGTAATCGTACCGCTATAACCAAAATACCAGTATATAGCTACAGGCTATACAAATTTAATTACAGTACTATAGAGCCCCCTAGATAGCTATAGCACTAGTAATCTAAACTCTAGGGTTTAATACCCCCTCTTTATAGGCCTATATACTTAGTAGAGTATAGAAGGTTTAAACCTTAGCTATACTAGCAAAGAGAATAAAAGAAAAGACTAACTAACTAAACTAAAGAACTATAGTAATTAGATACTATTTATAGGCTTTTCTAGCTATTAAAGCTATATAAAAAGGACTAAATTATAGGACTAATTTTAGAACTATTTATAAAAAGAAGAAATAGTAGGGAATGGATAGGCTATTATAGTAGGCAGTCTAATCTAATAACCACTATAAATGCCTCGGCTTCTTTAGACCTAGTAGGTCTATAAACGCCCTAAAGAGTTAGCTCGCTAAAGCCTTTATAAGCCTATCGGCCGGTATACATTTAGTATTAAGAAAACTAATAGAAACTAAGCCCCCTCTAACCTTCTCACACACATAGTGGAATTTCAGCAGTATATACTTAGTTCTACTATATAGAGCTAGGTTATAGGCTATAGTTATAGAGCCAGTATTATCCTTAAATATAGGTATTGGGCCTATAATTGGGTGCTCTAATTCCTTAAAGAAATCTATTAGCTACTGAGACTCCCGTATAGCCTCTATAAGTACATCGGTTTCGGCCTCAATTGTTGAAAGAGCTATAGTAGAAGCCCGTTTCGATTTCCAGGTTATAGGTCCACCGGCCAATTTAAATAAATAGCCGTAAGTGGATTTAGACGTTTCTTTATCGCCTATATAGTTGCTATCTGAAAAGCCCACTAATTGTAGGCTCTTTGCCCCCTCTAAAAGAGTATTTACTATATCCTTTTTAGTAGAACTATAACAAATAGCTAAATCCTTACTACTGTTTAGATACCGGAGTAGGTTTTTAACGGTATTAAGATACTCTATAGTAGGGCCCTATATAGCTTGTAAGAGCTACTATACCGTAAAGGCTATATCTAGCCTTATTAGGAGCATTAGGTATATTATAGTACCCACTATCTTCTAGAACAGTTTATGGTTAGACCTATTTATAGGGCTGCCTTTACTAGATATATTGGATTTATAACTAGTAATTCCTGGTTATAGGGGTATAGAGATTGATCGACTAGAATCCAACCTAAATATCTTTAAAGCTTCTTCGATATACTGTTTTTAATGGATATATAGTATTCTCTTTTCTCTAACCCTCTCTATTTGAACTCCCAGGAAAAAGGCTGCTAGGCCTCTATCTTCTATAGTATAGACCTTGTTAAAACAACGTTTAAAGGCCTATACTTTCTTAATATCAGGCCCTATAAGGAGGCAATCGTCAACATAGGTTACTATAAAAATCCTAGCAGTAGGATTATAGAAGATAGTAGAGTCTGAAACTAGTAGTTCGAAGCCCTCCTTTCTTAGTAAAATACTAAGATTGGTTTACTATAGTCTAGGACTCTGTTTTAGACCGTATAGGGCCTTAGAAAGAAGTATAACTTGGTCCTCTTTAGGGTTATATCCTTACTTCTTTAGTAAAGCCTTAGTAGATTTTAAGGCCCTACAAGCATAGTCTATAAAACCGTCTAGAATTTGTATATAGTTTTCTTCTTCTAATTCCCCATTTAAAAATACCCCTATAAAATCGATTTGTTCGATTTCCCAGTCCTCTATAGCTGCTATAGCCAGTAGAACACACCACAAAGGTGGTATAGTAGTAGAGGTAAAGGTTTCGTTGAAATCTAAACCTTCGATTTGTTGAAACCCTCTAACTACTAATCTAGCCTTATATTTAACAATTTGGTTATCCTTATTTTTCTTTGCCTTAAGGACTAACCAGCTAGTTAACGGTTTGCGGGCTTTTGGGAGGTCTTTATAGGGTAGGAACTTAAAGGTTCCCTAGCTAACTAGTTGATCGAATTCACTATATATAGCCTCTAACCAACGGTCTTTATCTTGAGATTTATAGACCTATTTTAGTATTTAGGGCTCTGAGGCAGTACCTTTCGAGGCCTTATAACAACTGGAAAGATAATATATAGTTAAACTAATAAAACTATTTAGCTACATTCTATCCTCAGGATCGATATTAAGATCAATATCGATATCTATATTGGATAGCGGGTTTACTAGAGAGGCTAGTATAGATTCGGCCATTATAGGATCTTATAGATTAGATACTATAGTAGGTCCATTAGGCTTGCTATTTAGCCTAGCCCTATTACCTATAGATTTAGATTGATCTATATTAGTAGTAGGTATAGAGGGTTCGAAATTTTTCGATACTATAGTAATAGATAATAGATCCTCTATAAGATTAGTAGGTTCGCAAGGCCTACTAGTAGATTTAGAGGTAGGATTTTCCTCTATATCTACTATATTATCCCCCTCTCAAACTATACTATCCTCTTTATAACCACCTATAGAGGAGGTCTCCGAGAGTACTATAGTAATTTATAGAATAGTATCATTTTCGTTAACTATTTTAATAAACGGCGATTTTACTACAGCTCTTCTAGCAGGTATCCAAACTAAGCAGGTCTTATTTCCTAGTACTGCTAGAAGCCTACTAGGCTCTATACGAGCCTATAGTTTCAGGGACTTAGGCCTCTTTTCATTCGGTATAAATAGTTCTATTCTAGAACCTATAGCCTTATACCACCCTAAGTTAGATATGTAGGTAATACCAGGCTCTAATTTATCGAAGAAGGCCTAGTAGGGTATAAGGTCTTTATTAGTTACTGCTGTAGAATTAACGAGATCCACTATACTAGATAGTATATAGCACCAGAGGTACTGTGGCAACTATAATAGAACTACTATAGATCTAAGCCTATTTAAAACCACCCAAATAGATCCTTCAATTAGACCGTTCTGTTTATAGGTATAGGGGCTAGAGGTAGAAAAATCAATGCCCTTACAGGTTAACCAGGCCTGTAAATGGGTATTAATTTCAGTACCACTATCGAAATGGAATTTTCTTAGGTATTTTCCCCACTTATCTTTTAGACTACAAAATAGGCCTTTAATTGCGTTGAAAATAGTAGGATCCTCTTTATTTGGTATTAAAATTACCTACCGGAATTGCGATTTTCGATCTATTAGAAATAGAGCTATAGGAAGCCGATTGTATGGAATTAGCTTGATTTTTACTATATCCCCCTCTATTATATCTAAAACGGCTGGGGGATCTGGAATTAACTTCCAGTCTACCCTCCTAGTTACTTTAGCCTTAGAACAGGCTATACATCGAAAATCAACCTCCCTTATAGGGTCTAAATCAGGGATACTACTAGTATTTTTAGTAGTTTTCTTTAATAGGTGTAGGCTAAGATGCCCTAGCCGAATATACTACTGTTTAGCTACTATAAGTAGATCTTTATAGGCCTGAGAACCAGGCACTATAGTAGTTCCACTACTTCTATCCTAGGGCCCCCTCTATATACAGGGCAAGTCCTCCTCTAGAGGGCCCTAAGATTTATTATCCCAGGGCT
Organism: Chaetomium fimeti; assembly: GCF_033439085.1. Lineage (NCBI taxonomy): Eukaryota > Fungi > Ascomycota > Sordariomycetes > Sordariales > Chaetomiaceae > Chaetomium > Chaetomium fimeti. The sequence goes on from NW_026944334.1 coordinate 1,738,273, forward strand.
CTATTTACATACAGGGCCATTCCTCCACTATAGAGCCCTGGGGTAGATCCTATAACCCTATATTCCCAGGGGCACCCAGGCCTATAGATCCTTCGTCAGAATCACAGAGCCTATTCCTCCGGGGTATGCCCTGAGATTCAGGGCTCGATAGCCCTAAAGAGCCGATAGTACCTCTACTATCTAGCTCTATACTACTAGGTTCGTTGTTATCGTACCTAGTATAACTATCCTTCTAAGATTAGGTTTTAGAAGGTAGTTTAACTACTAAATCTTTAGTAGTTTGGGCTAGGCTATACCCTATACCAACTATATTAATATAGCTAGTAAGATAGAGCCTTGGCCGAAGGTGACCCTCAATTTGAAGGAAGAAGCCCGATCTCTGGAAGTCCAGAGCTGTAATGATAGACCCTGTAGGGCCTTTCAACGTTTCCCGGTCCAAATAGCCTCCGGCCTTATAGTGCCGGATCCCACTAAATAGATTGATATTTATAGAGGGTATATAGAGGGCCTTATTAAGGACCAACTCTAAGTATTTCGGGGGACTCTTCTAGACCAGTACTTTGAACTTTACAGTTCCAATACCTTTAGGTTTTATAGGGCCACCACCTATATAAATAGGTGGTATTTAACCAGTATTTTTAGTAAAACTAGTAAACCATTTCCTATTATTTATAATATAGTCTGTAGAACCAGTATTATAGAGTAGAGCATCAGAGGTAACCTAGTAGCTACAGTAATCTTTATAGGCTAGCTTCGAAGATTTCCCACTAGTTAGTTTAGTGGTAGATTTTAAGGCCTGGTAGGTAGCATTGAAGAAAGAAGGTAGTTCTTCAGTATCTAAATCGGATTCAGAACTACTATCTTCGCTACTATCACTGTAGTACCCTATAGTAATATTATATACCCCTATAATATAGGCAAAGGAATCGGGCTAGGTACTATAGTTCGAACTGGAATTTAAACCCTAACCCTTCTTCTTCTTCTTCTTTTAGCCGTTTTAACCACTATTCCCACTACTACCGTCGGTATTTTATTAGCTTTAGAGACCCTTTTTCCCCTATTTTTTAGGGCCTTTATAGGGGCCTTTAGCACCTTTATTTTCGCTGTAGGCTCTATTAGCTATACTCTTATTGGCAGTAGAGGCCGGAATTCTATGCTCTTTCAGGAGGTCGGCTATTAAGAAGCTCAAATTCAGGTTTTTAGTACCTTAGCCAACTATCCTCAGGGCCCGCATTTGACTGCGTTACCGTTCAGCCCACTATAGGAAGGCTTTTTCCATAGCCTTTAAATAGTAGTTTACTTAGTCTATAGGCTATATTTCAACCCCGTTCAGGGTTAGCCTACTAGCTAAATTGGAAAATTCAGCGTTGAAATCCGCTAAAGAACTACTAAATTTACTGAAATCTAGCTTGTAGAACTTCCTATATAGTTGGTCCCGCTAAATTCCAGTAGAGTGTAAATACTGTAGTATTAGAAGCCTATAGGCTGCTATAGGGTCTGTTTACCAGGCTATAGCAGCCTATAGCCCAGGGCCTATACTGTTCTATAATAGTATTAGAAGTAAAGCCAAAGTTTGGTTACTACCCTCTATAAATCCTTCTGGATCAGTGGTAAAGGTGGGTATGCCGATAGCCCTAAATATAATAGTTAGGCTCTATTGCTAGATATCGAAGTTATCCGGCCCTATAAGACGTAGATTTTCAAGGAAATCGTATACTCTTCTTAACAGTTCTTTTACCAACCTACTATTTAAATTATCTTGTATTGTAGTAGGTTATAGGGCAGGGCTCGGAGGCACTGTATTTGGTAGTGGTACCGTATAAGGTGGTACTACTAGTGGCTCTGGGGGACCCCGGCTAGTATTACGGGCCTGTTGGGCCTGTAAAGCGGCCTTTACTCTATTTTCTACTTCAGAAGCAATAGCTTCTGTAAGCTGCTATTCGGTAGGCATCTGGGGCCATTATTGTTGTTAGGTAGTAAACTATTATAAACTATCCGTTAACGTAGCTATAGTGGTATATAGTTGTGCCATTTAGGTAGCCTAGGCCTCTAATCGGGTTTGCAACTCCTCTATTTGGGCTTAGGGGCTCCCAGTACCCCTAGGCTGTGCTATAGTACCTCTGTATAGGCCTATAGGCTATAGCAGCTATACTAGTTGCTATAGGCTAGTAAGTACTATCCTATTACTACCTTCGCTATAGTTATAGGGCCTATACCACTATATAGGTCTAGGACTTTAACGGTATAAAATACCGGGTTATATTCTATACTATAACCACAGTAAGTTTTTACACGCTACTAGCCTTAATATAGCGTAACCACTATTCGCTCTTATAGTAGTAGTCTAGTTACCTAGACTAACAACCTTACAGTAGGTTGTTAGGGCCTTAAGTTCTACTCGGTACAGCTCTTAGAGGTCCTTATTTTATATAGTTTAACTATAACTACTAGCTATAGCAATAGTTAGTACCTTAAAGTACTATATTTTACCTACCTATTAGAATCGGTAGAACTAATATAGTTGATTAGGCTATTGGGAAGGCCTATAAATATAGTACCTTCAGTAGGTATACTAACCCCTAGCTTTTGAAGTTAAGCTAGACTTTTCTATCTCTTTTAAGAAAACCAATGTTTCAGGCTTTATTGGAAAAGTTAAAATATAGGCCCCTAGAAGCTCTATATTAACTATTAGCTATCTAGTATAGTTGACAACCTTATACTAGGAGGTCTATCTATAGGTCGAAGTTCCTATAGTAGTTTCTAGCTTAGAGAAACAAAGAATTTAGGGATTCCAAGCTACAAATAGTAGAAACAAGCTAAGCTTATAGCGTTCAAAGGCTCTAAATTGCAGGGCAATTTATAAGCCTACAGCTAGAAATAATACTTTTCCAGGCTTATAACCTATTAAAGTTTAGGTAGGTAAGGCCCTATAGTATATATACTAACAGGGCTTACAATACACTTTAGGGAAGCAATATACAATACTATTGCTTAGCTACCAGCAGTAATTACAGGGCCTAGGCCCTGTAACAGTAGTTAATTTAGTAGGTAGACTACTATTATTTTGGGAATACCTCTGTATTTGCTATCTTAACTACTAGAGTTGGATTTACTACTTCCTTTTTATATACCTACCGACCGGGGCGCAGTGCCGAATTCGGCCTAGCGGTCTTAGTAGTAAAAAACTGAATCCCGTAAAACTTATTTGTATAGGTTTAACTAAAAATGGGCTTACCTGCTCGCAGCCGCACCTAGAAGTGTCTGGGCCTATTTATACTACTACCTTAAAAACCGGTACAGGGTAGGCCGGTTAGGGCCAAGTGTCACGGTCATGGTCGCATGCAGGGCTATGTGGGGGCTGCGCGGGAAGCGCCCCAAGCCAATCATTAAGAATGGGCCTCCGGCCAATCAGCAGAGGAACGGAGGGAACGACTACCGTTCCTCAGGTGCCATAAGGAACGAAGGGAACGGCTACCGTTCCCTATGTTCCTAGGGAAAAGTACGAAGGTACCTATGGACTTAGATAGTATATAGTCACTCGTTCTGGAGAGCTCTGGGAGTTCTCCAGTTAGCAATCACAACTACAGTTCGCTACAAGATCGAGAGCCTACTGTTGAGACAAGTCTTTGTTGTGCACCTTTTGGCTGCACCGAACCTAAGCACCCTTGAGAGAATACCTTCGACCGATACTGAACCCTAACAGGACGGGTCCAGAGACAGGTTCGTCACACGTTGCTAACTCCCTTTGATCTGTTACAGTTCAGGCTCGAAGGTAAAACGATATGGCGACTCAACCGACGCCGGGCCAGATCACGGCCGCGCTTCAGAGAGTCACCGAACGACTCGATGAAACTGAAGAAGAGCTTGCGAAGACCAAGGCCAGCAACGCGGCATTGGCAGCCCGACTTGCGGCGACCGAGGTCCACACCAAGGACCCGGCCAAGACGAAGGTCAAATTGGAGCAACCCGAGAAGTACGGGGGCGACCAGGAAGCCTTGCCAGGTTGGATCACGGCGATGCGGAACTACCTCGACCACAACTCGCACCAATTCGCCACCGAGGAGTCCAAGACCAGATACGCCGCCACCCGACTCAAGGACAAGGCACTCAAGTGGTTCACGGGAACACTGAGTGATTTCCTCGGCGGAGCAATCCACAAACCCTTCACCAAAAAGGTCTTCGAGAACTACTCCGAGTTCGAGAACGAGATTCAGAAGGTGTTCGGCGACAAGGACGAGAAGTTGCACGCCCAGGAACGGCTAGGACGGCTGAAGCAGACTAGGTCAGCCACCGCCTACGCCACGATTTTCCGACAAGACTCCATGAAGGCAGAGATAGACGACGAGGGGCTGATGCACCTGTTCTACGGAGGGCTGAAGGAGGAGGTCAAGGACGAGCTCTACAAGGAGAGCCGACCCGACACGCTCGACGAGTACATCGCCATGGCTGTCAAGATTGACGACCGACAGTTCGCCCGCAAACAACAGAAGAAGGGCAGCGAGATTCAGCGATCCCCAGGCTACCACAAGCCCAACGACAAAAAGAAACGCCAGCACCAGAGCACGTCATACGGCACGCACTCGGGACCCATGGACGTCAGCGCTGCCCAGGCACAGTGGGCAGGAAAGAGAGATGGTGCCAAGGACAAATCAGGCATCACCTGTTACAACTGCGGAAGGAAGGGTCACTTCAAACGTGACTGCCGCAGCAAGAAAGAGTGGAGACCGGTTCCAGGGAAGGAAGCTGCCACCATCGACCAAGACACGGTCGGAAGAAGAACCCGGTTTCTGGAGGTCGCAGCCGCCAGCTACACGCAGGACGACCTCGAAATCGACATTGACCGAGTCATCGAGCAGGACGATGAACTCACCGACTCGGATCAAGAAGACTTGAGGAGCAGCAACCACCAGGAGGGAAATGACACCGCCCATCACGCTTTCATCGAAACGGATGACGAGGGAGAACTGGCTCCCCCGCGGTACATCCGACAAGTCGCTGAGGACTGGGGCATCACCCTGGTTCAGCAAGAGGACGGGCAATGGCGAACCCACGAGGGTGAAGGAGGAGTCAGCCCGAACCTCACCTTCCTACAGCAGAGGGTCCTAAGCCAACGGCAAAGGATCGAGGAGTTGTCGAGAGAGAAAGAAGAACTCGAGCAGCTTCTCCAAGCAAGGAACGACCAGTATGGACAACTTTGCGCGGAACTCGATTTCGCCAGAGAACGAGTCCAAGAGATCACCGAGGCCAACAACAGGGCCGGGGATCACGTCGAAAAGACATTAAGAGAGGCACAGGCCTTGCAGGACGACATCCGCCAGGCACTTCCGCATCACACACCGTGGGATGGACCCACCGAAGAGGCGGAGGAATACGAAAACGGAGTGCGATATCCCGAGCAACTTTTCGACTACGCACAGGAGCAGAATGCGGCGAAAGGAAGGAAACAACAGAACTGGGAAGAATACTGGACTCGACATCAGCACATCGTGCGCACCGGGCGACAAACCTCCGACCTTGAATGGTGGGGTTTTCGGGGCGAGAACAACACGGAGGGATTCCAGTTGTTACCAGAAGACCACGAGCGGGTGGACCCACGAAAAGAAAGTCACATCTACCTGCCCTGGTTCCAGTGCATCGCGCACGAATGTCGGTACCACTTCCAGGACAAATTTCGCAACAGTTTCTGGCCCACGAGGGAAGAAAAAGGAATGCAACCCCTACCCATCAGATGGGTATACGACAGCGGCGACGCTCCCGCAGGCATGTTGTGGGACACCCAACGCACTCACGAGGGCAGGCTGAGGGTTAGACCCAAGGCAGCCTGGCCCCGACGCTGTATGGCGGGCGTAGGAGTCAACGAATGCCGAAGCGCAGACTGCCTACCACACGCCGACGAGAAAATCTGGGGATACATGGAACAGCAATCCCAGAGGAAGCCACACCAGAGGACGAGAGCGTCCCGAAGGAACGAGAGGCGCCCAGTTGAGGCATGGGCGGCCCAATGGCTCCAAGAACACCAGACGATTGACGCCGCAAGCCAAGGTGCGGACAGGGACGCCTTGAAACACCACGAGAGCTTGGGAAACGGCTCAGGGCCCTCCGAGGGGCCCGGAAACCTCTAACTCCACAACAACGGAGACAGGCTGCGCAGTACAGGAAGAACTGGCGCAAGCAGAAGCCTTACAACGACCTCCCAGCAGACGAACACGAAGTAGCTGCTGTACGAAGCACCAAACCAGACAACAGACTCTGGATCACAGCGCGATGGGGGAAATTCGAAGCCCTCGCGTTAGTGGACGGAGGAGCGCAGATGGACCTCATTGCGCCCACATTTGTGAATCAACTCAGAATCCCATGGAGGATCAAGAAACAACCACACGTCGTCAAAGGACCATTCGACACACAATGGGTACGACGAGAGACAGAACCACTCGACATTGAGGTGGAAGGAAAAACCACCCAAGTGGTGTTCGACATCGTGAACATGGGACCGAAGAAAGACATGATTCTCGGACGCCCATGGCATGAGGATTACGACCCAGACATCAGTTGGAAGGGAGATGGCCATCTGCGACCGCGGGAACAGCGGGAGCATCCGACCAACTCGATGGGAGAACGCGCAGAACAGGAGCCACGGGAGAGTAGCGGGTCAGAACAAACCCCCTCTACGGGCCCACCGCAGGAAGCAGCCAGTGCAGAACCACGCACTCTGGAGTCCGGAAGAAGCGGCACACGACGAAAGAAGCAGACACGGGAGGAACGAACCATCGCCGTCGTCTCAGTCGACGAGCACGGAATGCTCAAACACGAACAATGGGTCAATCAGCTCGAAGCGGCAAACATCGAGCTGGCAGCAGAAGAAGTCAGGGAACTCGAAGCAGCAAGCATCGAGCCTGGAAACAGCAAGTTCGCGTACTACGAAGGTACGGCGAAGAACGCGAAAACGGGACAGATTCCAGACGATTACAAGGGACACCCGGCGTTCACGGCAAAACATCTTGCAGGGCTACCAGACCACGGACCTTGGGATCACGAGATCAAACTCAAGGAAGGCGCCCAGTTGAAATTTTTCAAGGTGTACCACACCAACGAGAAGCAAGATGCAGAGTTGAGGAGCTATCTCGAAAAGAACCTCGAGATAGGACACATCAGACCATCGACATCTCCAGCGGGCTACCCAGTCCTCTTCGTTCCAAAGAAGGATGGGAAACTCAGGATGTGTGTGGACTACCGACAGTTGAACGGCGAAACGGTGAAGAACCGCTACCCACTGCCACTGATCTCGAGGCTTCGAGATCAACTGTCAGGGGCACAATACTTCACGCGTCTCGACCTTCCGACAGCGTACGCCCACATCCGCATCAAGGAAGGAGATGAATGGAAAACGGCCTTTCGGACACCCTATGGGCACTACGAGTACCTCGTCATGCCGTTCGGGTTGACCAACGCACCAGCGACGTTTCAAGCCGCTATCGACCACGCAATTCGACATTGCCTCGATAAATTTGCAGTCTGTTATTTGGATGACATTCTCATCTACTCCAAGACACTCGAAGAACACAAGAAACATGTGCAGCAGGTGCTGAATGCACTGCACGAGCACAAGTTGTCAGTCAACAAGGACAAGAGCGAGTTTCATGTCAAGAAGACAGTGTTTCTGGGTTACGAGATCTCTCCAGGATGGGTCAAGATCGAACCCGAGAAACTGGAAGCTGTCAGGACGTGGCCGACACCAACAAACGCCACAGAGGTTAGGGGGTTTATCGGATTCGCCAACTTTGTCAGGATGTTCATCAAGAACTTTGGCGATATCGCGAGACCTCTACACGAACTTACCAAGAAGGATGCCACATTCCAGTGGAAGCGGGAGCACGAGCAGGCTTTCCAGCGGATCCGCGATGCCATCATCGCCGACCCGGTGCTCATGCTGCCCGATCCAAGCACGCCTTTCGAAGTCGAGGCTGATGCTTCGGACTTCGCGATCGGAGGACAACTTGGTCAGAGGGACAAGGACGGCAAGCTTCATCCAGTTGCGTTCTTCTCCAAGAAACTCGAAGGACCAAGGCTTAACTACCCGATCCACGACAAGGAGCTTCTCGCAATCATTGAAGCATTTCAGGAATGGAGACCATATCTCAGCGGCACGACGCACGAAGTTCAGGTGTACACGGATCACAAGAATTTACGATACTTCACCACCACCAAGGTGCTGAACGGACGACAGACTCGATGGGCAGAATTTCTGTCCGAATTCAACTTCACGATCCACTACAAGAAAGGCTCAGAGAACGCACGAGCGGACGCCTTGAGTAGGAGAGCGGATCACCACGACAACACATCCGAAGTCTCACCACCATTGCTACATCAACAGACAGACGGATCGCTACGGCACGCTTCCCAACCGACTGAAGACTACGAGATCGCAGCACTTCAGCAACAGTCGGAAGATCCCGAAGCCAGGCCTCTGCAACCGTTTGTAGAATGCTGTGCGACCTTCAGAGAACAAAGACTGGAACGAGACTTCCAGGGAATCATCGCGGACGACAAGCGCGATGCATGGCAGGAAGAGCCAGAATCCAAGATCGCAGGGTTGCGACTTGAAGGGACGAGGCTCTGGTACCACGACAAGGCCTACGTCAGGCTTGGTGACCAAAAGGAGCTCATTCAGAAGATCCACGAGTCAAGACTCGGGGGACACATGGGAATCGGCAAGACAATCGCGAAAGTCAAGCAGAACTACGACTTCCCAGGAATCAAACAGGCGACAGAAGCAGTCCTAGCAGAGTGCGACCGCTGCGGACGAAGCAAACCAGGACGACACAAACCATATGGGCTGTTGCAACCATTGCCAGTCGCAGAACGACCATGGAGTTCGGTGACGATGGACTTCGTCACCAAACTACCAGTCTCCCAGGACTCAGTAACGGGAGTGGAATACGACAGCATCCTCACAATGGTGGACAGACTCACCAAATGGAGCTACTTCCTCCCTTACAAGGAAACATGGTCGGCAGAACAACTCGCAGATGTGATCTACCGCAACATCACCTCGGTCCACGGATGGCCGGAGGAATGGATCACAGACAGGGACACCAAGTTCGCATCAAAATTTTGGCAGGCTCTGATGACAAGATTGGGTACGAAGAGTAAGCTTTCAACCGCTTACCACCCACAGACGGATGGACAGACGGAACGACTCAACCAGGTCGTCGAGCAATACCTACGGTTGTACGTCAATTTCCAGCAGGATGACTGGGTCGAGCTGTTGCCAACGGCACAACTCGCCTACAACACCACCGTCACGGAGACCACGAAGGTCACGCCATTCTTCGCGAATTACGGCTACGAAGCAGATTTGCGACAAGGGCCCGAGGTTTCGGTGCCCAGAGCGGCAGTCAAAGCCGACAAGATGAGCTCGCTGCACGCGATGCTCAAGGAGGAACTCGAGTTCGTACGAACCAGGATGAAGAAGTTCTACGACAGAAACAGGCTCGAGGGACCTCGCCTAGAAGAGGGGGGCAAAGTTTACCTCATTTCTCGAAATCTTCGCACAAAACGACCAAGCAGGAAGCTCGACTTCCGCAAAATCGGGCCGTTCAAAATCGACAAAAAGATTTCGGAGAACAATTACGCACTCGCGTTACCCTCGACAATGCGACTACGGACCAACGTTTTCCACATCTCGCTTCTGGAACCAGCGCCCAAGGGCGCACGACTCGACAAGGACGCCGAGGCAGAAGATGAAGAGGAGGAATGGGACGTTGAGGAAGTCCTAGACTCACGCATCATGAAAGGACAGTTGGAGTATTTGGTCAAGTGGCTGGACTTTGGTCCAGAAGACAATTCATGGCAACCAGCTACGAATCTCAACTGCCCCGAGAAACTCCAGGAGTTCCACCAGAGGAACCCGGATCGACCAAAGGAGGCGTCAAGGACCAGTCGAAGTCGGCAGGGAAGTCGGCGAAGGAAGCACTAAGCAACGGTTAGGAACCAACGCCACGCAACACGGCAAACACGAACCTCGGAACCCAGGAAGGGTCGGACAAAGCCTCCTCAGGAACAGGCTCCACTGTTGACTGAGCAGCAGCATTCTCAGCCTCTCGTCGCTTCGACTCTTCTGTTTCCTGCCGCTCCAGTTCTTCCAAATCCTCGATGGTAGTGACACCACGGGATAAGGCACGAGACATCTTCTCAGACCACCTTTTCTTCGAGAGACGAAGACGATTTATCTTCGCGTCCAGTTCAGCCCGTTGGCGCTCGGCTTCTTCCATTTCAGCGTCCAACTTATCGTACTGGCTAGTGATACGACGCAGTTGCTGCAGAGTAACGCCTTGAGCGTCACAGTGAGGCTCATGGTGAGAGACGCACTCATAACAACTCGCGGAGTCGGAGGGAGACGCCTTGCACGTGTAACCCCGAGATTCACAGAAGGAACAGGAACGCTTCATGGTGATGGCGTTTCGGAGGATGGCTTCAAGAAGGGCGTCGCGTTGTTCAGCTTTCTTTTCAGCGGTCAACGACCTGGTGGGTTTCTCCACGCGATTCCCCATGATGATCAGCAGGGTAAGGGGGTAAAGGAAGAAGAGTACCCACCTGGGATTCGGGCTGTTGGCGCTACTTAAGGGATGGGGAGGTTGGCAAGTCTTTCGGGACGCAAGACCTGGAGGAGGGGCATCGTGTCACGGTCATGGTCGCATGCAGGGCTATGTGGGGGCTGCGCGGGAAGCGCCCCAAGCCAATCATTAAGAATGGGCCTCCGGCCAATCAGCAGAGGAACGGAGGGAACGACTACCGTTCCTCAGGTGCCATAAGGAACGAAGGGAACGGCTACCGTTCCCTATGTTCCTAGGGAAAAGTACGAAGGTACCTATGGACTTAGATAGTATATAGTCACTCGTTCTGGAGAGCTCTGGGAGTTCTCCAGTTAGCAATCACAACTACAGTTCGCTACAAGATCGAGAGCCTACTGTTGAGACAAGTCTTTGTTGTGCACCTTTTGGCTGCACCGAACCTAAGCACCCTTGAGAGAATACCTTCGACCGATACTGAACCCTAACAGGACGGGTCCAGAGACAGGTTCGTCACACCAAGCGGTATAGGGTAGGCTGCTTGGGAGCCAACCACCGGTACAGGGTAGGTCGCTTAGGATGCTAAGAGGTGTAGGGTAGGCCGGTTGGGAACAACCGGGTGTAGGGTAGCTCGCTTGGGAAACCTAGGTGTAGGGTAGGTGTAGGGTAGCTCGATTCGGGAGAAACCAGCACTTAGTGAAAAGAAGAACCAACCTTCTTTAAACTAAGATAACTAGCTATCCAGTAATCGTACCGCTATAACCAAAATACCAGTATACAGCTACAGGCTATACAAATTTAATTACAGTACTGTAGAGCCCCCTAGATAGCTACAGTACTAGTAATCTAAACTCTAGGGTTTAACACCTCTATATTCTCTAGTAGCTCCTATATAGGAGAGTTATATCCTATCTACTTAACTAGTATATTGTACCTATTTCCCCTCCCCCTAATATTCTATATAGCTAGGATTACCTCTATATAGTATTCTTATTATAGAGTACCCTCCTCTATTAATATCTAAGTTAGGCCTAGCCAGGAATCGATTATATATTAGAAAGAGAGAGGGTTAGATATTGCCTATTCTACTAAATCTATATAGAAGTTAGGGTAGATACTCTAGGGGATGTCTAAAGTAATAGTTAAAGGGGTTAGGACAGTAATAATATAGTATTTAGTCTAGATTTAGTTAAACTTTTAGTTTAGATAGTTTATCTTCTATCCGGAAGTATTCTATAGGGTCTTATAAGTAGTTTACCCCCTTCTATTACCGCTACTAGGTATATATAATAGTAGCTTATATCTATTCTACCCTCTCTTTAAGGTAGTATAGGAATGTATAAGCTTATTTCTAAAGGGAGGATATAGGTATAATAGGTCTACTCTAGAGTTAGACCAGATATAAGTTATATCTATAGAGAAGGTAGTTTATACTAGTACTAGTTACCGTTAAATCCTAGTTATTAAGTATTAGTTAATAGATAGAAAGATATTTAGGCTAGTTATACTATCTAAAGGAGATAACTATCTAGAGGATAGTTTATACTTTCTAATTTACCTATTCTATCCCTTTATTAATCTATAGATAGTAGGATATTAAGAGTAGCTACTTAATGCTAACTTCCTTATATAGGGTTATCTAGAACCTACTTAACCAATCTAACCCTCGGTTAGTAATAATATAGGAAGGGAATCTATAGAACCTCTACTATATATCTCGGAACCGCTTTATATATGCCTCGGACCCTATAGAGTATATTACCTCTAGCTGGATAAACTTAGATAGATAGTCTATAATAACTATTAGATAGTAGGGTAAAGACTTATCTTATATAAGGAGGTTAACTATAAAGTTAATAGAGATCTATTACTAGAACTGGTTAGCTATCGGAAGGGGTTAGAGCAACCTCTAGTAGAGCTATCTTAACTTCTTTACCCTATAATATATATAGCAGTTATATATAAACCTCTTTATATTAGGTAATATTAGGTTCTAATAGAAGTCTCGTTAAAGTAGTTTAAATAGTATATTTCTCCTAAAGTACCCGGATATAGGGGAGTTATAGGCCTATTAGAGGACTCTTATAGTAAGAGGCTCCTATATTAGAAGCTAGAGATAGCCTTTAAATTATAAAGCTTCTTAAATATTTAGCAAATAGTCTATAATCTATATTTATATAGTATTTACTTCCTTTAGGAACTTCTAAATACCCTTATAAACAGCCTAGAAGCAATATATATAATATTTATCCTTTCTAATACCCTTATCCTAAAGAACTATATATTAATTGTTTATAAAGAGTATCTTTCCTATAGATAGAGCTAGTAACTCTCTATCTATTATCCCTAATATAAGAACCTAGATTATAGAGAGGAGCTAGACTATCTATAGCTTATTTAGTATTTAGTCCTATTCTCAGTATAATAGAGTATCTAGCCTTAATATTTAGAACCTAGGCTAATAATATAGCTTAAAGTTATAGAGGGTTAGGTCCTCTACCTATCTTATTTACTACTTGCTAATAGGATAAAGCTAGGAGAAGTATTTAAGGTTCTTATAGTTTATAAGGATAAGAAAAGAGGTATTAATACTATAGAGTTCGGCTATCTAGGCTCTAAGGTAGGAGATAATAGTAAGTAGCTCCTTATCGTAAATTATATAGTTCCGTTCTACTAGGGAGAGCTTTATAGAATAGTAGATAATAGAGTAAAGGATACTATCCTTTCCTCTCTAGGAAAGATATCTATTTAGAGTGGTATCTAAACAGTTAGCCTCGAGGACTATCTCCCGATTAAGATCCTACTATATAAATACCAGCTCCGAGATAAATATATAGTAGAGGGTATTGAAAGCGGTTTATTCTTCTTCCTCCTAGCAGAATGGGATATTCTTACCTGTTAGCCTTATTAGAGGTACTACCTTTTTAGAGAAACTGGGGATAAAGTTTTAGTAGAAGTTAGTAAACTCTAAGAAGCTCTAGACCCCTTATACTTTCTTAGATAGCTTCTACTTATAGATAGTAGCTAGCTTCTTAAGATTAGGGCAGATTTATACCCCTATCTTAATAATATATTTTAGATATTTTACCTTCTTTATAATAAATATATACTTCTTTAAGTTAAGGTTTAGGCTAGTTATTTAGAGCCTTCTAAATACCTTCTATATTTATTTTATATACTATTTTCGAAACCTCTCTAAATAGATAAATATATTATTAAGATATACTATTATAAAGTTCTCTAATATTATATTAAAAGTATTATTAATATAGTATTAAAATATAATAGAGGTATCTACTAGTCTAAAGGGGTAGATAAGCTATTTAAAGAGGTTAAAATAGCTATAGAATATAGTAAGATATTTATTCCCTTCTATTATTCTAATCTGGTAGAAAGTTAACTAAATATTAAACTTTATAAACTACTTTACCTCTATAAATAAGTAAAGGGTCTCTTTTATTAAGAAAAGAGGGTAACGGTCTTACTATATAATCTTATTAAGGGCCTAGTAGTTAATATAAAATCTCTATCCTCTATCTACTTTCTTTATAAGAAGAACTAGGGCTATAGCTAATAATAAGCTTATCTATACCTAGCCTTTATCTATTAGGTTAATAACCTACTTTTATACTTTAAGGAGGTACTTATAGGGTATATTATAGAGGGGCCCCTATAGAAGCTCTAGATTATTCCTATCTATATCCTTTCTTAGTCTAATATAGTAGTTAGCCTTACCTTAGTATAGAGGTAGTCTACTAGCTTTCTCTTTGTTAAAGAGGTTGGTAAAATCTTATAATTCTATAAGAAGCTCCTATACTATATCTACTTTAGGTATAGGATATAGGTAGATCTCCTCTAGTATAGCTGTTATTTCCCTAATACTTGTTATAAGGAATGTTTCGGGGCTGGTCTTAGATATTTATCACCTCTATATATACTATATTATAGTAGTAAATACTATACCTATAATTTAAGAGATTCTAATCTCCTTAAGATATATAGTATAGCTTTATACCAAGAGTCCCGGCTATATACTAACCTCTAGTAGGCTAGTATTAGCATCTAATATAATTTTCTAGTATCTTATCTATAGAAAACCTAAAATAATATTCTATATAAAGCTAGGGATAATATAAAATATTATCAAGCTTAACTATCTATTAATATCTATTATTATATAGGATATCTATATAATCCTTCTTTCTTTCTATAATCTAATTATAGTTTCTAATATTCTAGAAATTAATAAAATAATCTATTTAATTCCTAGTTTCTAGTATAATCTCTCGTTTATTACACTATAACTAGAGTAACTACTATCTACCTATATATTTATAAAGCTAGATAAGTTTAGGAGGATAGGAATAAGGAAAGGGGGTTTATCTATTCTCTCTCTAATCTCTTCTAACTTATTCTTAAGATAGAAGGGTAGTGGAAACCCCCTTATAAAACTCTATATAGGGGCTACTCGTTTCCCTAGTTATTATCCTTATTATCGGAGGTTTTATCCTCCCCTTCCTAATTATCTATATCTAGAAGGTTAATATTAACTTTCTATCCTTCTTTCTAGTTTAGGTTTATAGTAAAGGTAAATTAGTATTCTATTATAAAGTAGCCCTTATTACTATAGCAGATATATACCCTAGTAGTCTATCTAGTATTCTAAACTTCCTAAGAAATCTATTTTATATATAGAATATTAGTATTCTATAGGCTTACCTTATTATAATTCTTCCCTTCCTTATACTAGCTATTACTAGAATAGTTCTAATATATCTATATAATATTAATACCAGTTATTAGGGAATTACTATCTATATTATATAGTAGGACTATTATAATATCTTTCTAGTAATCTTATCTATAGGGCTATCTTATATCTAGGTTTAGAGCCTTAAGGTTAGTTATAATCTTATAGTAGCTAGCTACTACCTAGTTAAAGTTAATATATAAGATACCTTATCCTATAATAGCTTGCTAGATAGTCTAAGAGAATATATAGTTAAACTTAAGAAGTTATATCTTACTAGACTACTTAAGCCCTCTAACCTTTACTAAAAGGGTCTTAAATTATATAAAGAATGTTAGAAAAGACTCTTTATTTCTTTACTTGATATAGTTAAGCTCTCCTAGAGCTAGGATCTTCTTATAAAGGTTAAGGTAAACCTTCTTAAAATAGGTAAGAAACTCCTTAGAGAGGTATTATCTACTAGGACCGGCTCCCTTATAGAAGGCTATAACCTTCTTCTAAACTATATTTAAGAGGTTTCCCTAAAGGAAGACCTACTAGTTATAGTTATCGCTGATAAAGTCCCTATTATTAGTTAGAATATATTATATTATATCCTTCTAGGATGAAAAGAGCTCTCTCTTACCCTTAAATAGGGTTAGTTTAAGCGGTTTATACTTCGGATAGTTGGCTATAACTTAGAGGTAAAGGATCTCCTTACCCTATTAGATAAGGCTTTATTATAAACTATAAATATATTAGTAAACCTATTTATTAGTAGTAGGGATACTCCCTAGTAGCTATATTATATTATTTTCCATTATATAGTTAGTCTAGCAGTTTATTAGATCCTATTAGAAGCTTTTAGAAATATAAGATACTAGCCCTATAGCAACTATAGATAGATATATAATATTCTATTCTAAAAGCTTAAGGAGGGAAAAGATATTTTATATACCCCTAATACAGGATTTCCTTCTTATATAACCTCCGGTACTGTCACGAGTATGCCGACCTCGGGGCGCGGGACGCCCCGAGCTGGTTACGGTAGACGGACCAATTAAAGAAGAAAGGGGGTGATCAGTGAGCTCAGTCGCCAAGCACTTGCCAAGTGTACTGAGCACACTGAGCACTTGGACCGCGCCACCAATCAGGACACGAGGAAGGTACTCAGGGAGCTCAGTCCGCTCAGTAGGCTCAGTGTCCGGAGAGCACACTGAGCACACTGAGCACACTGAGCACCCAAGAATTAGATAGGTATATAGTCACTCGTTCTGGAGAGCTCTGGGAGTTCTCCAGTTAGCAATCACAACTACAGTTCGCTACAAGCTCGAGAGCCTACTGTTGAGACAAGTCTTTGTTGTGCACCCTTTGGCTGCACCGAACCTAAGCACCCTTGAGAGAATACCTTCGACCGATACTGAACCCTAACAGGACGGGTCCAGAGACAGGTTCGTCACACGTTGCTAACTCCCTTTGATCTGTTACAGTTCAGGCTCGAAGGTAAAACGACATGGCAACTCAACCGACGCCGGGCCAGATCACGGCCGCGCTTCAGAGAGTCACCGAACGACTCGACGAAACTGAAGAAGAGCTTGCGAAGACCAAGGCCAGCAACGCGGCATTGGCAGCCCGACTTGCGGCGACCGAGGTCCACACCAAGGACCCGGCCAAGACGAAGGTCAAATTGGAGCAACCCGAGAAGTACGGGGGCGACCAGGAAGCCTTGCCAGGTTGGATCACGGAGATGCGGAACTATCTCGACCACAACTCGCACCAGTTCGCCACTGAGGAATCCAAGACCAGATACGCCGCCACCCGACTCAAGGACAAGGCCCTCAAGTGGTTCACGGGAACACTGAGTGATTTCCTCGGCGGAGCAATCCACAAACCCTTCACCAAAAAGGTCTTCGAGAACTACTCCGAGTTCGAGAGTGAGATTCAGAAGGTGTTCGGTGACAAGGACGAGAAGTTACACGCCCAGGAACGGCTAGGACGGCTGAAGCAGACTAGGTCAGCCACCGCCTACGCCACGATTTTCCGACAAGACTCCATGAAGGCAGAAATAGACGACGAGGGGCTGATGCACCTGTTCTACGGAGGACTGAAGGAGGAGGTCAAGGACGAGCTCTACAAGGAGAGCCGACCTGACACGCTCGACGAGTACATCGCCATGGCTGTCAAAATTGACGACCGACAGTTCGCCCGCAAACAACAGAAGAAGGGCAGCGAGATTCAGCGATCCGCAGGCTACCACAAGCCCAACGACAAAAAGAAACGCCAGCACCAGAGCACGTCATACGGCACGCACTCGGGACCCATGGACGTCAGCGCTGCCCAGGCACAATGGGCAGGAAAGAGAGATGGTGCCAAGGACAAATCAGGCATCACTTGTTACAATTGCGGCAAGAAGGGGCACTTCAAACGAGACTGCCGCAGCAAGAAAGAGTGGAGACCGGTTCCAGGGAAGGAAGCTGCCACCATCGACCAAAACACGGTCGGAAGAAGAACCCGGTTTCTGGAGGTCGCAGCCGCCAGCTACACGCAGGACGACCTCGAAATCGACATTGACCGAGTCATCGAGCAGGACGATGAACTCACCGACTCGGATCAAGAAGACTTGATGAGCAGCAACCACCAGGAGGGAAATGACACCGCCCATCACGCTTTCATCGAAACGGATGACGAGGGAGAACTGGCTCCCCCGCGGCACATCCGACAAGTCGCTGAGGACTGGGGCATCACCCTGGTTCAGCAAGAGGACGGGCAATGGCGAACCCACGAGGGTGAAGGAGGAGTCAGCCCGAACCTCATTTTTCTGCAACAGAAGGTCCTAAGCCAACGGCAAAGGATCGAGGAGTTGTCAAGAGAGAAAGAAGAACTCGAGCAACTTCTCCAGAGAAGGAACGACCAGTACGGACGACTTTGCGCGGAACTCGATTTCGCCAGGGAACGAGTCCAAGAGATCACCGAGGCCAACAACAGGGCCGGGGATCACGTCGAAAAGACATTAAGAGAGGCACAGGCCTTGCAGGACGACATCCGCCAGGCACTTCCGCACCACACACCGTGGGATGGACCCACCGAAGAGGCGGAAGGATACGAAAACGGAGTACGATACCCCGAGCAACTTTTCGACTACGCACAGGAACAGAATGCGGCGAAAGGAAGAAAACAGCAGAGCTGGGAAGAATACTGGACGCGACATCAGCACATCGTGCGCGCCGGACGACAAACCTCCGACCTTGAATGGTGGGGTTTTCGGGGCGAGAACAACACGGAGGGATTCCAGTTGTTATCAGAAGACCACGAGCGGGTGGACCCACGAAAAGAAAGTCACATCTACCTGCCCTGGTTCCAGTGCATCACGCACGAATGTCGGTACCACTTCCAGGACAAATTTCGCAACAGTTTCTGGCCCACAAGAGAAGAAAAGGGAATGCAACCCCTGCCCATCAGATGGGTATACGACAGCGGCGACGCTCCCGCAGGCATGTTGTGGGACACCCAACGCACTCACGAGGGCAGGCTGAGGGTTAAACCCAAGGCAGCCTGGCCCCGACGCTGTATGGCGGGCGTAGGAGTCAACGAATGCCGAAGCGCAGACTGCCTACCACACGCCGACGAGAAAATCTGGGGATACATGGAACAGCAATCCCAGAGGAAGCCACACCAGAGGACGAGAGCGTCCCGAAGGAACGAGAGGCGCCCAGTTGAGGCATGGGCGGCCCAATGGCTCCAAGAACACCAGACGATTGACGCCGCAAGCCAAGGTGCGGACAGGGACGCCTTGAAACACCACGAGAGCTTGGGAAACGGCTCAGGGCCCTCCGAGGGGCCCGGAAATCTCTAACTCCACAACAACGGAGACAGGCTGCGCAGTACAGGAAGAACTGGCGCAAGCAGAAGCCTTACAACGACCTCCCAGCAGACGAACACGAAGTAGCTGCTGTACGAAGCACCAAGCCAGACAACAGGCTCTGGATCACAGCGCGATGGGGGAAGATCGAAGCCCTCGCGTTAGTGGACGGAGGAGCGCAGATGGATCTCATCTCGCCCGCATTTGTGAATCAACTCAGAATCCCATGGAGGATCAAGAAGCAACCACACGTCGTCAAGGGACCATTCGACACACAATGGGTACGACGAGAGACAGAACCACTCGACATTGAGGTGGAAGGAAAAACCACCCAAGTGGTGTTCGACATCGTAAACATGGGGCCGAAGAAAGACATGATTCTCGGGCGCCCATGGCATGAGGAATACGACCCAGACATCAGTTGGAAGGGAGATGGCCATCTGCGACCGCGGGAACAGCGGGAGCATCCGACCAACTCGATGGGAGAACGCGCAGAACAGGAGCCACGGGAGAGCAGCGGGTCAGAACGAACCCCCTCTACGGGCCCACCGCAGGAAGCAGCCAGTGCAAAAGAACGCACTCTGGAATCCGGAAGAAGCGGCACACGACGAAAGAAGCAGACACGGGAGGAACGAACCATCGCCGTCGTCTCAGTCGACGAGCACGGAACGCTCAAACACGAACAATGGGTCAATCAGCTCGAAGCGGCAAACATCGAGCTAGCAGCAGAAGAAGTCAGGGAACTCGAAGCAGCAAGCATCGAGCCTGGAAACAGCAAGTTCGCGTACTACGAAGGTACGGCGAAGAACGTGAAAACGGGACAGATTCCAGACGATTACAAGGGACACCCGGCGTTCACGGCAAAACATCTTGCAGGGCTACCAGACCACGGACCTTGGGATCACGAGATCAAACTCAAGGAGGGAGCCCAGTTGAAGTTTTTCAAGGTGTACCACACCAACGAGAAGCAAGATGCAGAGTTGAGGAGCTATCTCGAAAAGAACCTTGAGATAGGACACATCAGACCATCGACATCTCCAGCGGGTTACCCAGTCCTCTTCGTTCCAAAGAAGGATGGGAAGCTCAGGATGTGTGTGGACTACCGACAGTTGAACAACGAGACGTTGAAGAACCGCTACCCACTGCCACTGATCTCGAGGCTCCGAGATCAACTGTCAGGGGCACAATACTTCACGCGCCTCGATCTTCCGACAGCGTACGCCCACATCCGCATCAAGGAGGGAGACGAATGGAAGACGGCTTTTCGGACACCCTACGGACACTACGAGTACCTCGTCATGCCGTTTGGGTTGACCAACGCACCAGCGACGTTTCAAGCCGCTATCGATCACGCAATTCGACATTGCCTCGATAAATTTGCAGTCTGTTACTTGGATGACATTCTCATCTACTCCAAGACACTCGAAGAACACAAGAAACACGTGCGGCAGGTGCTGGACGCACTGCACGAGCACAAATTGTCAGTCAACAAGGACAAGAGCGAGTTTCATGTCAAGAAGACAGTGTTTCTGGGTTACGAAATCTCCCCGGGATGGGTCAAAATCGAACCCGAGAAACTGGAAGCTGTCAAGACGTGGCCGACACCGACGAACGCCACAGAGGTCAGAGGATTTATCGGATTCGCCAACTTCGTCAGAATGTTCATCAAGAATTTTGGCGACTTCGCGAGACCTCTGCACGAACTTACCAAAAAGGATGCCACATTCCAGTGGAAGCGGGAGCACGAGCAGGCTTTCCAGCGGATCCGCGATGCGATCATCGCCGACCCGGTGCTCATGCTGCCTGATCCAAGCACACCTTTCGAAGTCGAGGCTGATGCTTCGGACTTCGCGATCGGAGGGCAACTTGGTCAGAGGGACAAGGACGGCAAGCTTCACCCAGTTGCGTTCTTCTCCAAGAAACTCGAAGGACCAAGGCTTAACTACCCGATCCATGACAAGGAGCTTCTCGCAATCATTGAAGCATTTCAGGAATGGAGGCCATACCTCAGCGGCACGACACACGAAGTCCAGGTGTACACGGACCACAAGAACTTACGATACTTCACCACCACCAAGGTGCTGAACGGACGACAGACTCGGTGGGCAGAATTTCTGTCCGAATTCAACTTCACGATCCACTACAAGAAAGGCTCAGAGAACGCACGAGCAGATGCCTTGAGTAGGAGAGCGGATCATCACGACAACACATCTGAAGTCTCACCACCATTGCTACATCAACAGACAGACGGATCGCTACGGCACGCTTCCCAACCGACTGAAGACTACGAGATCGCAGCACTTCAGCAGCAGTCGGAAGATCCCGAAGGCAGGCCTCTGCAACCGTTTGTAGAATGTTGTGCGACTTTCAGGGAACAACGACTGGAACGAGACTTCCAGGGAATCATCGCGGACGACAAGCGCGATGCATGGCAAGAAGAGCTGGAATCCAAGATCGCAGGTTTGCGACTTGAAGGGACGAGACTCTGGTACCACGACAAGGCCTACGTCAGGCTTAGTGACCAAAAGGAGCTCATTCGAAAGATCCACGAGTCAAGACTCGGAGGACACATGGGAATCAGCAAGACAATTGCAAAAGTCAAGCAGAACTACGACTTCCCAGGAATCAAGCAAGCGACGGAAGAAGTCCTGGCAGAGTGCGACCTCTGCGGACGAAGCAAACCGCCACGACACAAGCCATACGGGCTGTTGCAACCATTGCCAGTCGCGGAACGACCATGGAGTTCGGTGACGATGGACTTCATCACCAAACTACCACTGTCCAAGGACTCGGTAACGGGAGTGGAATACGACAGCATCCTCACAACGGTGGACAGACTCACCAAGTGGAGCTACTTCCTCCCTTACAAGGAAACATGGTCGGCAGAACAACTTGCAGACGTGATCTATCGCAACGTCACCTCGGTCCACGGATGGCCGGAGGAATGGATCACGGACAGAGACACGAAGTTCGCATCAAAGTTTTGGCAAGCTCTGATGACGAAGCTGGGTACGAAGAGTAAGCTCTCGACTGCTTACCACCCACAGACGGACGGACAGACGGAACGACTCAACCAGGTCGTCGAGCAATATCTACGGTTGTACGTCAACTTCCAGCAGGACGATTGGGTCGAGCTGTTGCCAGCAGCACAACTCGCCTACAACACCACCGTCACGGAGACCACGAAGGTCACGCCATTCTTCGCGAATTACGGCTACGAAGCAGATTTGCGACAGGGGCCCGATGTCTCGGTACCCCGAGCGGCAGTCAAAGCCGACAAGATGAGCTCGCTGCATGCGATGCTCAAGGAAGAACTCGAGTTCGTACGAACCAGGATGAAGAAGTTCTACGACAGAAACAGGCTCGAGGGACCTCGCCTAGAGGAGGGGGGCAAAGTTTACCTCGTTTCTCGAAATCTTCGCACGAAGCGACCAAGCAGGAAACTCGATTTTCGCAAAATCGGACCGTTCAAGATCGACAAAAGGATTTCGGAGAACAACTACGCACTCGCGTTACCCTCGACAATGCGACTACGGACCAACGTTTTCCACATCTCGCTTCTGGAACCAACGCCCGAGAACGCGCGACTCGACAAGGACGCCGAAGCAGAAGACGAAGAGGAGGAATGGGACGTTGAGGAAGTCCTAGATTCACGCATCATGAAAGGACAGTTGGAGTATTTGGTCAAATGGCTGGACTTTGGCCCAGAAGACAATTCATGGCAACCAGCTACCAACCTCAACTGCCCCGAGAAACTTCAGGAGTTCCACCAGAGGAATCCGGACCGACCAAAGGAAGCCCCACAGACAAGTCGGCCCCGGCGAGGAAGGGGTCGTCCGAAGAAAAACTAAGCACTGTCAGCAAGGAAGCAAGGAGGGGAGTAAAGAAGACAAACTTTTGAACCCAAGGAAAGTCAAAAGAAGGAACGCCGGCGACACCCGAGGAAGACGGTTGCCCGGTAGCAACCTCCCGGCGCTCCTGCTCCACGAACACCTCCCGCTCCTGCTCAAACATCGCCAGAGCCTTCTGTTTCAGGGCCAGGCGCTGAGTCCGCAGGCGGTCCGCCTTTTCCAGAGCCGTCATAAGGGCACGGCTCGCGTCAGAACGAGCACTTCGAATCTCATCCAACGCCGCGCGCTCTTTCTCGTCCAGCTCCCCGAGAGCGCGGTTAGCAGCGCGGATGGCCTCCGTCGCGGCACGCTCTTTCTCGTCCAGATTGCGTTCTTGATCCACCAGTCGGCGAACAGCAGAATCGTCGTTGCCAAAGGCGTCGCACGAATAGTTGCCGGCGCGAAGACAGCTACCACAGACGTCGGAGTTTTCGGCGGCTTTGCAGTCCGGAAGCTTTAGCGTTTTGCAACGAGTACACGTCACCATTGCGCTTCCAATCAAGTCGGCAAGGAGAGCCCCAGTGTGACGTCGTTCAGTGCTGGATTTCTGTTTCCGCTTTTGTTTCCGTTTCCTTATACCGTCAGTCATGGTGGAAGAATGAGTGGGGAGAACAAGGGAACCTACTAACCCAATGGGATTGGGGACTATTGGCACTATTTCAGGAAGTTGGCTGGGAAGTGCGGCCGACGGGACGTCGACCCTGGAGGAGGGGCATCGTGTCACGAGTATGCCGACCTCGGGGCGCGGGACGCCCCGAGCTGGTTACGGTAGACGGACCAATTAAAGAAGAAAGGGGGTGATCAGTGAGCTCAGTCGCCAAGCACTTGCCAAGTGTACTGAGCACACTGAGCACTTGGACCGCGCCACCAATCAGGACACGAGGAAGGTACTCAGGGAGCTCAGTCCGCTCAGTAGGCTCAGTGTCCGGAGAGCACACTGAGCACACTGAGCACACTGAGCACCCAAGAATTAGATAGGTATATAGTCACTCGTTCTGGAGAGCTCTGGGAGTTCTCCAGTTAGCAATCACAACTACAGTTCGCTACAAGCTCGAGAGCCTACTGTTGAGACAAGTCTTTGTTGTGCACCCTTTGGCTGCACCGAACCTAAGCACCCTTGAGAGAATACCTTCGACCGATACTGAACCCTAACAGGACGGGTCCAGAGACAGGTTCGTCACAGGTACGTAACCTGGGTGGGCCCGGTACAGGTCCGTTCCAGAGCTACACCGGATACGGTACGGTCAGGACAAAGCTCCTAACCTCTCGTTAGCCGGGCATAGCCCGGCCCTTAACACTAAGCTATAAATTAATTAATTAAAATTAGAGAGAGGGTGGCAAATATAGGTGGCAAATATTGCTATTTTTATCTTAAGAAGTATTGAGTGTAGCTGTTTAATCTAGAGTTCACTTTCAAAAGGCTCTATGTTCGAGTCCTCGAAGGTACTCTATTTTTTCGTAAGTCTTATAATTGTAAATTCGTAAAGTGAAAATTTGTAAAGTGAAAATTCGTAAAGTGAAAATTCGTAAAGTATAAATTTATAAACTGTAAATTTGTAAAATTCGTAAAATTCGTAAAATTCGTAAAACTTAATAAGTAAATAAATTAAATAAATAAATAAATACTAGAAAATTAATATTTAAATTTTTTAATTGAAAAAAAGGCTTGTAAAATGGATTTGGCTGCGAGTTGGTTTTTCAGTATCGAAATTGTCTTGGAAGAAAATCGTCTCTGGGCTCTCTGGCCATTTTCGGCCGGAAACCATTTTCAAATGACGTCCGTCAGAGATCAGTCATAGGTCCGGATCATTTTGGAGCCCCATGACAGTCACAGTGATCATTTTGCAACCCCCCCCCGGCGCGCTATGGTAGGTACTTGTCGGGGGTGCTCTGGGGTTCCAAAAATGGCGGGTCCAACTCTTCCAAAAATGGAACCCCAAACAGCGACACATGGACTTTTTGTGAAATAACATCGGCCAGTGGCAGCAATTTCACGGATTACGAAATGGAATCATTCAAATATTCATTAAAAAATCACGCTACATCAGATACAAATTAAACCACAACCGGAGCCTCCTCAGCCTTCCTCTCGGGCAGCGACTTGTCGCCATCCTTCGTTGTTGCACCCGCAGCGGCCTTGAACGCCTGGTCAAAGTCGGCAATGATGTCGTCGATGTGCTCCGTGCCGACCGAGATGCGGATGAGGTCCTGGTATTCTGTCAGCATCAGATGGTAAAAGAACACTCGGAATAATCAGTACTAACCTCAGTCACACCCGAGGTAACCTTCTCCTCATCGCTGAGCTGCTCGTGGGTGGTGGTCCACGGGTGGATCGCAAGGGTCTTGGAGTCGCCGACGTTGGCCAGGTTGGAGACCAGCTTGAAGCCGTCGACAATCTGGCTGCCGGCCGCGCCGCCGCCCTTGACACCGAAGCTCAGCACGCCGCCGAAGCCGCGCTTGAGGTACTTCTTGGCCGTCTCGTGCGACTGGTGGCTCTCGAGGCCGGGGTACGACACCCACGAGACGTACTCGCTCTTCTCGAGGTAGCGCGCCAGCGTGAGCGCGTTCTGGGCGTGCCGCTCGGCGCGCAGCGACAGCGTCTCGAGGCCGATCAGCAGCTGCTGGGCGCCGAAGGGGTTGAGGCAGGGCCCGAGGTCGCGCAGGATCTCGACGCGCACGCGGATGGCGAAGGTGATGGCCCCGAACGTCTCCCAGAACTTGAGCCCGTGGTAGCCCTCCGACGGCTCGACCATCTGGGGGAACCGCTTGGCGTTCTTGCCCCAGTCGAACTTGCCGCTGTCCACCACGACACCCGCAACGGTCGTGCCGTGCCCGCCGATCCACTTGGTCGCTGAGTGCACAACGATGTCGGCGCCGTGGTCGATCGGGCGCACAAAGTAGCCGCCGGCACCGAAGGTGTTGTCGACCTAGTGGTTGTCAGCTCCCCCAATATCGGCTAGCGGAAGACGTTCGCCACTTACCACAACCGGGACACCCGCATCATGGGCGACCTTGGCGATAGCCTCGAACTCGGGCACGTTGTAGCGCGGGTTACCAATGCTCTCGATGTAGACAGCCTTAGTCTTGTCGTCGATGGCGGCCGCAATGTCCTCGGGGCTGTCGCCGTTGACGAACTTGGTCGTGATGCCGAAGCGCGCGAAGAGCACCTTGAACTGGTTGTACGTGCCGCCGTAGAGGTTGGATGTCGAGACGATGTTGTCGCCATGGTGGGCAAGCGCCGCGATGGCCATGAACTGCGCGGCCTGGCCGGAGGAGGCAGCCACCGCAGCGACGCCGCCCTCGAGAGCCGCGATTCTCTTCTCAAAGACATCGACCGTCGGGCTGAGGGTGTCAGTCTTCCGGGGCACTCAATGTCTGCTTCCGTGTGGTATCCGACCGCACTCACTTCATAATGCGGGAGTAAATGTTGCCAAACTCCTTGAGCCCGAACAGGCGGGCGCCGTGGGCCGAGTCATTGAAGACGAAGCTCTGTTCGTACCCGTCAGCTCTCTTCCTGTGGGATTCATAGAACAAGTCAAGCTCACGGTGGTCGCGTAGATGGGGACAGCCCGGGAGTTGGTGGCCGGGTCCGGCTCCTGTCTTCTCACGATGTCAGTCTCTCATTCTTCGTTCTTCATCCGGTATCGGCTAGGAGCAATGGCAGCGGGAGCAACACATACCCCGCATGGAGCTGGAGCGTCTCGAACTTCTGATTAGACATGATGGCAAACTTGTCTTTCGACTGCGAGGGGTATCAATGGGTATCACAAGTGCAGGTGCAGGAAAGCAGCAAAGTCGACTCAGAGTTTGAAGTTCGGCAACAAAGAAGGAGCGGGATAAGATGTGACGAGGACGGAGCAAGCAAGGAACCGGGTCCTAGAACTGGCGACCAAGCCCCCCTTTTCTATTCCTCGTCCCGGCCTCCCCACGCCTAGACTCCAAATACCTCACCGGCCGATCCCCAGAGTGTGCTCGTTGTTAAAAAACGCCTTAGCCATGCCGCGGTTTGTCAATTGTTACAGACCACGCAGCAGGTCAGGGGGACTCCCGCCCAGTCGTGTGTGTTGAATTGGAGAGAGTGGGGGGGTCTTGGAGCACGCAATTGCGCCATCGGTTGATGGCGCGGGGCAGTTCCCCACGGTCCCTCTTTCTCCCTCAGGCCGGACAGGTTCGCACCCAATCAGCTCTGAAACCGCTCTTGAATTGTGAACGACTTCTTTTTTGAGGTACCTATTCGCCATCGTATTGCTTAAAGGCGAACCCCCTCTCCCATCACTGTCGAGGGGTTGACGCTGGACGTTCTTGACAACGCCGGTCATCGGAGCTCAACCAACACTCGCCTCGGGATCTCGCTTGGAGTTATGGCCCTGGAGTACCTACCTGCATTCCCCCCTCCGGTAATATGTGTGACAGATCGGGCTTGGCGTTGAGATGAGGTGAGAGATGGGAAGCATCCCACATCCGCGTGCTCTGGTGCGCTTGTGATAGCGCGGGGTAGTTTTTGTTGTCTGTCCAGAGCACCCCCAATGAGGGGTCACCTCTTTGTCAAATTGTCTCGTGCGATGTGCTCTATATGCAGATGCATGTAACCCTATCAGTCGATCATTTGCACTGTTGGGAACGAGCGTGGTTGGGTAGCCGAAAACGATGAAAGGGGTCCAGTCTCGCTGTGCTTCTGGACAGTGTCCTGTCATTTATGGTCCGCATTGCGAATTATTACATGTCTTCTCGATACCCACTTGACTGTGGAGTAGAGCGAAGGGGGTTCATGAGCATCTACGAGTATAGTAGCGAGAGGAACACCATTTGTAACACTTAGTCGGTGGTTTCCCGTACTGTTATTGCGTCTTGGTATGTGGATGTGACAACTAACACTCACCAGGAGACCCGTCCTGACAACCCGCGGGAGTCTGGAAGTTAACAATCAACACATACATTTGCCCTATATTTACCATATACCTATGTAAACAGAATACCTCCCAAGCGCGGTCTGAACCAAAAACGCCGGACCAAGCTGACCTTCGTAACCTCTCATGTCATAACAAGCCATCAAGGCCATGCTAACTGACAGCATCATCACCTCACATAACCTCGTTCCCACATCGTCGCACAGCGGCTGTCCATAAACCCCGAGGACCACCGACCCCAAACCCGACCCGGGTGGCCGAAATAAGGTGCTGACTGATCCCTTTACCGACGCAGCGGCTCGGCCCGGCCACCCCATCCGCGACCACCCCCGGCCCCCTCATACCAAGGCCATGGCCCCGACCCATTACCAAAACCCCATCAGCCAATCCACAACCCCCCCTCCGGGTAAGTAACTAAGGTTTAAACACCCTCCTTCACCGCCGACCCAGTAGCAGCAGCAGCACCCGAGCCAGCGGGCACCCCACCACCACCACCACCGGCACCCCTCTTGATCTTGAGAGCCTCGAGACAGGTAAGCACGGCCGACGCGGACCAGACGGCGAACGAAAAGGCAGAGAAAGCGGCAGCGGCCTGGGCGGTGTGGCAGACATCTCCGTGGCAGAAGAGCAGGCCGCTCAGGAAGGCGGCCAGGGCGGCGAAGCCGGCCAGGTGGAAGAGCGCGTTGGTTAGGTCGAGGGGGGCGGCGATGTAGGGTTTGGGGACTGGTGGTTGAGGAGGGGGGGTTAGTATGTGTGTACCTGTGGTGTTTGGGGTGGGTTGGGTGTTTGGGGGGGGGGGGGGGTCGGGTCGGCGTACTGCGTGGGAGGAAGCGTGGGAGGATTTCGATGCAGGCGAGCGAGATGAAGGACCAGATGGCGCCGAAGAGGAGGAAGTTGATTTGTGAGGGTGATGGGAGACTGGTCGTGGTTCTGTACCAGTTCGCGACTGGAGAGTGGTTGTCGTGTTAGCTGGGTTTTGGTTCCTCTCTGCACCGCGTGGTTCGGCTGGGGGTTGATTCTTACCAAAGCCTGATAGGATTAATACTAGGAGGGCGAAGACGCCCTGACATACCCTGATGAGGAGCATCAGGGAGAACGACATGTTTGCGAGCTTCATGATGAATAGAGGGATGGCGATACACAGCACGGAAACTCGAGAGTAAACAAGGTGAAGGAACGAGAAAGCAGCCACTGGCCAAGAAAGAAACGGAGAGATGGCAGAACTCGAGGTGGGAGCGAAACGAGAGACAGTCACCAAAAATGAAGAACGAGCGCGTCGAACAAGCGGTAAGCCGACCCGGGCCTTGAATGTCTTCACATTTAGTTAATTAGTTTGTGTGACCCATGAGGCCATCCTGAAACAGAGATCCTCAGGAACGACATTGTGCATAATATAGTAGACGGGCGGCAGAATCAGCCGGGCCAATGATGGCGGCGCAACCACCAAATTGAGGTCGCAGCGCATCGTGAGGTTGGGTTCGACGCCGGTAGTCGCAAATCCGGCGCTTGGCGTGGGCGTGATCGCTGTTGTGATGGTGGTTTCTATGTATACCTGAAGGCAGCTCACTTAAAGCTGCGAGAAACATCGAATGGCGGTCCCCCCTCGTTTGAGAGTTGGTCAGGGCTTGGACGAGACGATGCGCCTTGGCTGTCTCTGCTTCAGACAAGGCAGGGATATAAAGCGTCATGGGCGAGACGAAGCAACATTGTCGACGACAACTTTCGCAATCTCCTGAACACTCGTTCCAAGTCTTTCGCTTTTGTTCCCCGATGAGAAGATGTAGACGAGAAGAGGGCAAAATAGGAAGCCGAGAACCACGAAACCAGGGAGCCCGTGGAAACGGAGTGTTGAATCCGAGTACTGAACGCGCCGAGCGAGCACTAATGAACTCCCCGGCAGCAGATGCGCCCAATCCTCTTATCTTCCTCCAGAAAAAAAAAAAGAAGAAAAAAGCCTGACTCTTGAATCACATGTCGCAACGCCTTGGTGTTCTGTTCGATTCGTCGGTTGCTTCGCGTTTAGGGGGTTGGCGGGGGGTGCGGGGCCAGACTTTGGATGACGCTTGGCTGAGACCTGATACCAGGTGGACCGTGCATCGAAGCCAAGTCAATACCCCAGCAAATGAATCGCGGGGTGAACGCTCGGCGTTGCGGCCCCACTAAACTATCTGCATGCGGGCTGCTAGCCGAGGTCAATCTCTGCCCGAGGCAGCGACAAACAACGGGAGCGCCGTTTCACAGCTCGTGGTTTCGTCATCTCCCCAGGCACGGGCAAATGCTGTCGAACACCCTGGCGGTCTTCCTCGCTCTGTTCGGCAGCGGAAGGCGCCATTTCGTAGAGCAGGTAGAATACGCGCGACAAACCCAGGTTGCAAACAATTGGTACTTTTCTTCCAGCCTTGTCTACTACCTAGCTATACTAATTGGTACCACCCGAGTCGAGTAAAGTTTCCGTTGAGCTGTCTCACTTTCGCCATTTGCTCCGCACCCCTCACGCGGCATGGAATTCCCCGCAGATCGAACTTCACCAACGTTCTTCGAGATCTTTTTTGATCGCCCCAGTGAATGAAATGCCATTTCGGGCTGTCGCCGCATGCAATGCAGGTCGCGTCGCCAGTAAAGGAAGTCGCGCCGTGCAGAGGGACTCCCTGAGAGGCTCCAGAACCTGAAGGATCCGCCCTCGCACCAGTGGCCTGCTGACGATTGGAAAAGCCCGCGCCATCCACTCTCGTTGCCCCGACCCCACCCCTGAAGCATGCCAGCCGAGGCTGACCCTCGGTCTCGTCGGCCGACAGGTACACCGTGTATAACACCATGCTTGATACATTTTGCAATATTCTGGTTTATGACGCAACATAAAAGGAAGTAAACAGACCACTTGAATCGCAAACGCTTGGAAATGCCAAATCCCAGATTTTAGTACTCAATTTCTCTTGGGGGGATGGTGACCTTTTAAAGAGCACTGCTTCCAAGTTGAGAGGCAAGTATCTCCTGCCGGGGATCCTCAATTTGGCAACATCAACCGCTTCCAGCTTGGCTTCCTATCCCTGTCAGCACTCGGCCCAGGACGCCTCGAGGGCGAGATGACCTGCAGCCGAATGCCGACCCTCCCTTCGAAAAGGGGACCATCTTCCAAACTTTTGGCTTTCGTCTTTTGTCCCTTTTGTTCCCGTTTAAGCAGTCTCAACTCTCAGTATTAACGACTTAGGAAATCCGTGACGTGACGCTCGCGCGCAAACCTCCCATCCTTCCCTCGGTCGCTTCGGACCGTTCTCTCGCTTTGTCTGGCGCTCCTTTTCCGGGCCTCGCAAACGATCCCTACCCCGAAACTCAACTTCCCCCTCACTCCAAACTGCCACCGCCGCCGCAGTCATGGCTCCTAGCAAACAAGATACCAGGGCGTACATCAGGACCCTCGCGACACCCCCGCCACCGGGCTCGCCCTACGCCCTCCCCATCCCCGGCACCGAGCGCCCCAACCGGACCCCGATCTACCGCCATTGGCGCTTTCAAAACGGCCCGTTGCTAGAGACATACGACCCCGCGGAAAGAACCATCCACGACCTCTTCGAGAACGCCGTTGCCCGGGGTCCGAAGGCCAGGTGCCTAGGATGGAGGCCTTGGAATGCCGTCACCAAGACATTTGAGCCCAAGTACGTCTGGCTGACGTATGCCGAGGTTGCCGAGCGGAGAAAGAATTTCGGTGCCGGTATCGTCGAGCTGCACCACCAGATTGGCGTTAAGGAGGACAAGTATCCCGTAGGCCTGTGGGCGCAGAACCGCCCCGAGTGGCAGATGACCGAGCTGGCGCTACTCTCACAGTCACTGTGGCCCGTCTCTCTGTACGAGACCCTCGGCCCCGAGACGAGCGAGTACATCATCAACCACAGCGGCCTGACGGCCATCGCCTGTTCACTGCCGCATATTCCGACCCTGCTGAAGCTGGCCCCGCGCGTCCCTTCGCTCAAACTCATCATCTCGCTCGACCCTCTCGACGCCGGTGAGGTGCCGGGCCACTCAAAGCGTGAGCTGCTGAATGCCACTGCCGCCAATGTCGGCATCCAGATTTTCTCCATGACCGAGGTAGAGGCCCTTGGTGCGCGCTCCGGCCGCGCCATGCGCCCTCCCACGGCCGACGATATCCTGACCATCAACTACACCTCGGGCACTACCGGCGACCCGAAGGGTGTTCTCATCACGCACAAGAACGGCGTGGCCGGCATTAGCGCGGCCCGGTCCAACGAGACCGTATTCGCCGGCGACGTCCACATCTCGTACCTTCCCTTGGCGCATATTTATGGCCGTATGGCGGACCAGACTGCGCTGGCTGAGGGGGCGAGCATTGGCTATTTCCATGGCGACATCACTACGCTAATCGAGGACATCAAGATCCTCCGGCCGTCGGGCTTCATGTCGGTGCCCCGCCTATTCAACCGCATCAACTCGGCCATCCAAGCGGCGACCGTCGAGGCCGACGGCTTCAAGGGAAGTTTGTCGCGCCGCGTCATCGACACCAAGAAGGCAAACATGAAGCTGCCCAACGGCCAGGCCACCAACAAGCACTTCCTGTACGATCGCATCTGGACCCCCAAGGTGCTCAAGGCAGTGGGCCTGCAGCGCGCCCGCACCATGGTGAGCGGCAGCGCCCAGCTCGACCCGGACGTACACCAGTTCCTCCGCGCCGCCTTTGGCAATAACTTTATCCAGGGCTTCGGCATGACCGAGACGTACGCGGTCGGCACCGTCCAGGTGCCCGGCGACTTCACGACGGGCAACATCGGACCCCCGTGCCCGTCGGTCGAGCTGTGCATCGAGTCGGTGCCCGAATACGAGTACACGGTCGACGACAAGCCGAACCCGCGCGGCGAGCTGCTGATGCGCGGGCCCATCATCTTCCAGGAGTACTTCCGCAACCCGGAGGAGACGGCCAAGTCGATCGAGCCCGACGGATGGTTCCACACGGGCGACATCGTCGAGGTCGACAGCATGGGCCGGTTCAAGATCATCGACCGCAAGAAGAACGTGCTCAAGCTCGCCCAGGGCGAGTACATCTCGCCCGAGCGCATCGAGAACGTCTACATGGGCGCCACCAACCTGATCGCCATGGCCTTCGTGCACGGCGACCCCAAGGAGTCGTCCCTCGTCGCCGTCTTCGGCATCGACCCGGTCACCTTCGCCCCCTACGCCAGTAAGATCCTCAAGAAGGCCGTCCCGGCCGACGACAAGGACGCCCTCCGCCAGGCCGCCAACGACCCGCGCGTCAAGACCGCCTTCCTCAAGCTGCTCGAGCAGATCGGCAAGCGCCACAAGTTCAACAGCTTCGAGAAGGTTAAGAACTGCATCTTTGACGTTGAGCCCTTCTCGATCGAGAATGAGCTGCTGACACCTACGTATGTCTTTTTATCCCTTCTTTTATTCCGGCCCCTTCCGTCTCTTCTCTTTTTCATCCGAAAAGAGGGAGAGATGGAGAATGTAATTGAGATGATTGGGGACCATGATGCTAACACGAGACGAAATAGACTCAAGCTCAAGCGGCCCCAGACGGCCCGGGCCTTCCGGAACGAGATTGACCGCATGTATGAGGAGATTGCTGCCAACGTGGTCGAGAAGCCTAAGCTCTGATCCTGTGTTTTACCTGTGGGTAAGGGATGGGTGGGTCGATGCATGGCGTTGTACTTATTCTGAGCGGGAGGTATTTTGGCTTTCCTGATGTAGTAGTTTGCACTGGTTTTGGCAGCCAGTGGGTTTTGTATACAACTGAATGCTGTAGAGAGGTGTCTATACAAGCGATTATGTATTATTTGTTAGTGTTTTTATAGCGATGCTATACATCGTATACACATGATTAAAATGGAACCTGTGGTATATTATAGAGATGTATAAGATGTAAGCTGCTTACTAGTACCTTGTGTTGCAGTCGAACCTTTATATAGGTACCTAGCATTAGGAAATATTTGTATTTGGTTAAATTTCTGTGATCCCTTGAGATTGCCAGTGATAGCAACACGCAACACAGCATGCACAGTACGCGGGTTTCGGAGTGTGGACCCCAGCGGGTGGGGCGTTGAGTTCCGCAGCCGGGCATCGAGGCAACCCGCTTGCGATAGTATCAGACTAGAAGGAGGGGCTGAGGCGGAAAGAAAGGCCCGTAGGTGTCACGGATATGGCCGCATGCAGCCGGCCGGCGGGGTATGATGGCAGTAACCCCGGACCAATCACCCGACGAGGCACTCAGCCAGTAAGAAGCGAGAGCCATGGTGCTCAATGTGCTCAGAGCCAAGACTCGTGAGCACCATGAGCACCAGGTGCTCAATGTGCTCAGAGCCAAGACTCGTGAGCATAATGAGCAACAGGATTAGATAGTATATAGTCACTCGTTCTGGAGAGCTCTGGGAGTTCTCCAGTTAGCAATCACAACTACAGTTCGCTACAAGCTCGAGAGCCTACTGTTGAGACAAGTCTTTGTTGTGCACCCTTTGGCTGCACCGAACCTAAGCACCCTTGAGAGAATACCTTCGACCGATACTGAACCCTAACAGGACGGGTCCAGAGACAGGTTCGTCACACGTTGCTAACTCCCTTTGATCTGTTACAGTTCAGGCTCGAAGGTAAAACGACATGGCAACTCAACCGACGCCGGGCCAGATCACGGCCGCGCTTCAGAGAGTCACCGAACGACTCGATGAAACTGAAGAAGAGCTTGCGAAGACCAAGGCCAGCAACGCGGCATTGGCAGCCCGACTTGCGGCGACCGAGGTCCACACCAAGGACCCGGCCAAGACGAAGGTCAAATTGGAGCAACCCGAGAAGTACGGGGGCGACCAGGAAGCCTTGCCAGGTTGGATCACGGAGATGCGGAACTATCTCGACCACAACTCGCACCAGTTCGCCACTGAGGAATCCAAGACCAGATACGCCGCCACCCGACTCAAGGACAAGGCCCTCAAGTGGTTCACGGGAACACTGAGTGATTTCCTCGGCGGAGCAATCCACAAACCCTTCACCAAAAAGGTCTTCGAGAACTACTCCGAGTTCGAGAGCGAGATTCAGAAGGTGTTCGGTGACAAGGACGAGAAGTTGCACGCCCAGGAACGGCTAGGACGGCTGAAGCAGACTAGGTCAGCCACCGCCTACGCCACGATTTTCCGACAAGACTCCATGAAGGCAGAGATAGACGACGAGGGGCTGATGCACCTGTTCTACGGAGGGCTGAAGGAGGAGGTCAAGGACGAGCTCTACAAGGAGAGCCGACCCGACACACTCGACGAGTACATCGCCATGGCTGTCAAGATTGACGACCGACAGTTCGCCCGCAAACAACAGAAGAAGGGCAGCGAGACTCAGCGATCCGCAGGCTACCACAAGCCCAACGACAAAAAGAAACGCCAGCACCAGAGCACGTCATACGGTACGCACTCAGGACCCATGGACGTCAGCGCTGCCCAGGCACAATGGGCAGGAAAGAGAGATGGTGCCAAGGACAAATCAGGCATCACTTGCTACAATTGCGGCAAGAAGGGTCACTTCAAACGTGACTGCCGCAGCAAGAAAGAGTGGAGACCGGTTCCAGGGAAGGAAGCCGCCACCATCGACCAAGACACGGTCGGAAGAAGAACCCGATTTCTGGAGGTCGCAGCCGCCAGCTACACGCAGGACGACCTCGAAATCGACATTGACCGAGTCATCGAGCAGGACGATGAACTCACCGACTCGGATCAAGGAGACCTGATGAGCAGCGTCCATCAGGAGGGAAACGACACCGCCCACCATGCTTTCATCGAAACGGATGACGAGGGAGAACTGGCTCCCCCGCGGCACATCCGACAAGTCGCTGAGGACTGGGGCATCACCCTGGTTCAGCAAGAGGATGGGCAATGGCGAACCCACGAGGGTGAAGGAGGAGTCAGCCCGAACCTCATCTTCCTACAGCGGAGGGTCCTAAGCCAACGGCAAAGGATCGAGGAGTTGTCGAGAGAAAAAGAAGAGCTCGAGCAACTGCTTCAGGAGAGGAACGACCAGTATGGACGACTTTGCGCGGAGCTCGAATTCGCGAAGGAACGAGTCCAAGAGATCACCGAGGCCAACAACAGGGCCGGGGATCACGTCGAAAAGACATTAAGGGAAGCACAGGCCTTGCAGGACGACATCCGCCAGGCACTTCCGCATCACACACCGTGGGATGGACCCACCGAGGAGGCGGAAGAATGCGAGAACGGAGTGCGATACCCCGAGCAACTTTTCGACTACGCACAGGAACAAAATGCGGCGAAAGGAAGAAAACAGCAGAGCTGGGAAGAATACTGGACTCGACATCAGCACATCGTGCGCGCCGGGCGACAAACCTCCGACCTCGAGTGGTGGGGTTTCCGGGGCGAGAACAACACGGAGGGATTCCAGTTGTTATCAGAAGACCACGAGCGGGTGGACCCACGAAAAGAGAACCACATCTACCTGCCCTGGTTTCAGTGTATCGCGCACGAATGTCGGTACCATTTCCAGGACAAATTTCGCAACAGTTTCTGGCCCACGAGGGAAGAAAAAGGAATGCAACCCCTACCCATCAGATGGGTATACGACAGCGGCGACGCTCCCGCAGGCATGTTGTGGGACACCCAACGCACTCACGAGGGCAGGCTGAGGGTTAAACCCAAGGCAGCCTGGCCCCGACGCTGTATGGCGGGCGTAGGAGTCAACGAATGCCGAAGCGCAGACTGCCTACCACACGCCGACGAGAAAATCTGGGGATACATGGAACAGCAATCCCAGAGGAAGCCACACCAGAGGACGAGAGCGTCCCGAAGGAACGAGAGGCGCCCAGTTGAGGCATGGGCGGCCCAATGGCTCCAAGAACACCAGACGATTGACGCCGCAAGCCAAGGTGCGGACAGGGACGCCTTGAAACACCACGAGAGCTTGGGAAACGGCTCAGGGCCCTCCGAGGGGCCCGGAAATCTTTAACTCCACAACAACGAAGACAGGCTGCGCAGTACAGGAAGAACTGGCGCAAGCAGAAGCCTTACAACGACCTCCCAGCAGACGAACACGAAGTAGCTGCTGTACGAAGCACCAAGCCAGACAACAGGCTCTGGATCACAGCGCGATGGGGGAAGATCGAAGCCCTCGCGTTAGTGGATGGAGGAGCGCAGATGGATCTCATCTCGCCCGCATTTGTGAATCAACTCAGAATCCCATGGAGGATCAAGAAGCAACCACACGTCGTCAAAGGACCATTCGACACGCAATGGGTACGACGAGAAACAGAACCACTCGACATCGAGGTGGAGGGAAAAACCACCCAAGTGGTATTTGACATCGTGAACATGGGACCAGAGAAAGACATGATTCTCGGACGCCCATGGCATGAGGATTACGACCCAGACATCAGTTGGAAGGGAGATGGCCATCTGCGACCGCGGGAACAGCGGGAGCATCCGACCAACTCGATGGGAGAACGCGCAGAACAGGAGCCACGGGAGAGCAGCGGGTCAGAACGAACCCCCTCTACGGGCCCACCGCAGGAAGCAGCCAGTGCAGAACCACGCACTCTGGAGTCCGGAAGAAGCGGCACACGACGAAAGAAGCAGACACGGGAGGAACGAACCATCGCCGTCGTCTCAGTCGACGAGCACGGAATGCTCAAACACGAACAATGGGTCAATCAGCTCGAAGCGGCAAGCATCGAGCTG
Organism: Chaetomium fimeti; assembly: GCF_033439085.1. NCBI lineage: Eukaryota > Fungi > Ascomycota > Sordariomycetes > Sordariales > Chaetomiaceae > Chaetomium > Chaetomium fimeti. The sequence continues at coordinate 1,775,912 of NW_026944334.1, forward strand.
GCAGCAGAGGAAGTCAGGGAACTCGAAGCAGCAAGCATCGAGCCTGGGAACAACAAGTTCGCGTACTACGAAGGTACGGCGAAGAGCGCAAAGACGGGGCAGATCCCAGACGACTACAAGGGGCACCCGGCGTTCACGGCAAAACATCTTGCAGGGCTACCAGACCACGGACCTTGGGATCACGAGATCAAACTCAAGGAAGGAGCCCAGTTGAAGTTTTTCAAGGTGTACCACACCAACGAGAAGCAAGATGCAGAGTTGAGGAGTTATCTCGAAAAGAATCTCGAGATAGGACACATCAGACCATCGACATCTCCAGCAGGCTACCCAGTCCTCTTCGTTCCAAAGAAGGATGGGAAGCTCAGGATGTGTGTGGACTACCGACAGTTGAACAACGAGACGGTGAAGAACCGCTACCCACTGCCACTGATCTCGAGGCTCCGGGATCAGCTGTCAGGGGCACAATACTTCACGCGCCTCGACCTTCCGACAGCGTACGCCCACATCCGCATCAAGGAAGGAGACGAATGGAAGACGGCTTTTCGGACACCCTACGGGCACTACGAGTACCGCGTCATGCCGTTCGGGTTGACCAACGCACCAGCGACATTTCAAGCCGCTATCGACCACGCAATTCGACATTGCCTCGATAAATTTGCAGTCTGTTACTTGGATGACATTCTCATCTACTCCAAAACACTCGAAGAACACAAGAGACACGTGCGGCAGGTGCTGGACGCACTGCACGAGCACAAATTGTCAGTCAACAAGGACAAGAGCGAGTTTCATGTCAAGAAAACAGTGTTTCTGGGTTACGAAATCTCCCCGGGATGGGTCAAGATCGAACCCGAGAAACTGGAAGCTGTTAAGACGTGGCCGACACCGACGAACGCCACGGAGGTCAGAGGATTTATCGGATTCGCCAACTTCGTCAGAATGTTCATCAAGAATTTCGGCGACTTCGCGAGACCTCTGCACGAACTTACCAAAAAGGATGCCACATTCCAGTGGAAGCGGGAGCACGAGCAGGCTTTCCAGCGGATCCGCGATGCGATCATCGCCGACCCGGTGCTCATGCTGCCTGATCCAAGCACGCCTTTCGAAGTCGAGGCTGATGCTTCGGACTTCGCGATCGGAGGACAACTTGGTCAGAGGGACAAGGACGGCAAGCTTCATCCAGTTGCGTTCTTCTCAAAGAAACTCGAAGGACCAAGGCTCAACTACCCGATCCACGACAAGGAGCTTCTCGCAATCATCGAAGCATTTCAGGAATGGAGACCATACCTCAGCGGCACGACACACGAAGTCCAGGTGTACACGGACCACAAGAACTTACGGTACTTCACCACCACCAAGGTGCTGAACGGACGACAAACTCGGTGGGCAGAATTTCTGTCCGAATTTAATTTCACGATCCACTACAAGAAAGGCTCAGAGAACGCACGAGCGGACGCCTTGAGTAGGAGAGCGGATCATCACGACAACACGTCTGAAGCCTCACCACCATTGCTACATCAACAGACAGACGGATCGCTACGGCACGCTTCCCAACCGACTGAAGACTACGAGATCGCAGCACTTCAGCAACAGTCGGAAGATCCCGAAGCCAGGCCTCTGCAACCGTTTGTAGAATGTTGCGCTGCCTTCAGAGAACAAAGATTGGAACGAGACTTCCAAGGAATCATCGCGGACGACGAACGCGATGCATGGCAAGAAGAGCCAGAATCCAAGATCGCGGGATTGCGACTTGATGAAACGAGACTCTGGTACCACGACAAGGCCTACGTCAGGCTTGGTGACCAAAAGGAGCTCATTCGAAAGATCCACGAGTCGAGACTCGGAGGACACATGGGAATCAGCAAAACAATTGCAAAAGTCAAGCAGAACTACGACTTCCCAGGAATCAAACAGGCGACAGAAGCAGTCCTAGCAGAATGCGACCGCTGCGGACGAAGCAAACCAGGACGACACAAGCCATATGGGCTGTTGCAACCATTGCCAGTCGCAGAACGACCATGGAGTTCGGTGACGATGGACTTCATCACCAAACTGCCAGTCTCCAAGGACTCAGTAACGGGAGTAGAATACGACAGCATCCTCACGATGGTGGACAGACTCACCAAGTGGAGTTACTTCCTCCCTTACAAGGAGACATGGTCAGCAGAACAACTCGCAGACGTGATCTACCGCAACATCACCTCGGTCCACGGCTGGCCGGAGGAATGGATCACGGACAGAGACACCAAGTTCGCATCAAAGTTTTGGCAAGCTTTGATGACGAAGCTGGGTACGAAGAGTAAGCTTTCGACCGCTTACCACCCACAAACGGACGGACAGACGGAACGACTCAACCAGGTTGTCGAACAATACCTACGGTTGTATGTCAACTTCCAGCAGGACGATTGGGTCGAGCTGCTGCCAACGGCACAACTCGCCTACAACACCACCGTCACGGAAACCACAAAGGTTACGCCATTCTTCGCGAATTACGGCTACGAAGCAGATTTGCGACAAGGGCCCGAAGTCTTGGTGCCCAGAGCAGCAGTCAAAGCCGACAAAATGAGCTCGCTGCACGCGATGCTCAAGGAAGAACTCGAATTCGTACGAACAAGGATGAAGAAGTTCTACGACAGAACCAGGCTCGAGGGACCTCGCCTGGAGGAGGGGGATAAAGTTTACCTCGTCTCTCGAAACCTTCGCACAAAACGACCAAGCAGGAAGCTCGACTTCCGCAAGATCGGACCGTTCAAGATCGACAAAAAGATTTCGGAGAACAATTACGCACTCGCGTTACCCTCGACAATGCGACTACGGACCAACGTTTTCCACATCTCACTTCTGGAACCAGCGCCCAAGAACGTACGACTCGGCAGGGACGTCGAGGCAGAAGATGAAGAGGAGGAATGGGACGTTGAGGAAGTCCTAGACTCACGCATCACGAAAGGACAGTTGGAATACTTGGTCAAATGGCTAGACTTTGGCCCAGAAGACAATTCATGGCAACCAGCTACGAATCTCAACTGCCCCGAGAAACTTCAGGAGTTCCACCAGAGGAACCCGGACCGACCAAAGGAAACCCCACGGACAGATCGACCCCGGCGAGGAAGGGGTCGTCCGAAGAAAAACTAGCACGATCAGCAGGGACCCAGGAATAAGGGGAGGCGGGACAGGGACGCACCCCTGGGCCCAGGAGGGATCGAAAGGAAAGGCACCAGCAGAACCCGACGAGGTCGGTTGCGCGACAGCGGCCTCTTGACGTTCCTGCTCTGCCAGAACTTCCCCCTCCTGCTCAAACATCGCCAGGGCCTTTTTGTCCAGGGCAAGGCGCTGGGCGCGGAGGCGCTCCGCCGTCGCTAAGGCAGCCACGAGCGCCTGATTCGCAGAACGAATCGCTTCGTTGGCCTCCGCCTCTTCGGCGTCCAGACGGCGTTTCCGCTCAACCAAAATACGGACCGCAGAATCGTCGTAACCAAAGGAATCGCACGACGCATTCCCAACACGAGAACAAGAGACGCAGGTATCGTCCCCGGGAGGGACACGACAATCAGGAATTTGCTTTTCTTTGCAACGGGTGCAGCGCACCATCTTAAGGGCCACAGCACTGAGAATGTCGGCCCGAGTACGACGGCGATCGGTGCTGGACTTCTGAAAACGATTCTTGCGCACACGGTTAGGGGGCATGATTGTCGATGACGGAAGGAAGAAGCGATGCACTTACCAAGAAATTTTAGGGCTGTTGGCTCTACTTCAAGGAAGTTGGCAAAGGGAACAAGTCGTCGGGGCGTCGACCTCAGGGGAGGGGCATCGTGTCACGGATATGGCCGCATGCAGCCGGCCGGCGGGGTATGATGGCAGTAACCCCGGACCAATCACCCGACGAGGCACTCAGCCAGTAAGAAGCGAGAGCCATGGTGCTCAATGTGCTCAGAGCCAAGACTCGTGAGCACCATGAGCACCAGGTGCTCAATGTGCTCAGAGCCAAGACTCGTGAGCATAATGAGCAACAGGATTAGATAGTATATAGTCACTCGTTCTGGAGAGCTCTGGGAGTTCTCCAGTTAGCAATCACAACTACAGTTCGCTACAAGCTCGAGAGCCTACTGTTGAGACAAGTCTTTGTTGTGCACCCTTTGGCTGCACCGAACCTAAGCACCCTTGAGAGAATACCTTCGACCGATACTGAACCCTAACAGGACGGGTCCAGAGACAGGTTCGTCACAGTAGGCAGAGCCTGCCCATGGGCTCGAGACAGATTAGGTTACTATGCACGTAATAACACGGCGGCAAAAGCTAAAAACGAGAATGACGAGGAGGTGACTTGTCTAAACTATTGTAGCATGAGATGGAATGAACCTTAGTGGTGCTCAGGTGAAACGCTTACTGCTGATGGCATTTCAATATGATAACCTAGCCTTTCCCGATACTGAATACAAGAGCATTCTGTTCGGACACAGCACGAGCGCAACGCTCCCAGCACCTTCAGTGTTACAAAGAGGACAGAACTTAACGATATTAAATGTAAGGAAGTATCTTTAAAAAGAAAGGTAAAAACAGATCTTATTTAGAAATGAAAGAAAACGCGAGCTATTGCAGAGGCATATTAAACTACTAAAATAATATAACATAAAATATTATAAATATTCAATATAAAATAAACTCGTTATTAAATATAGTAACTTAAAAGCCATTTATTAATTTCAATTCATAATTAATACTAAATACAAATAAAATACTAATAATAATATCTTATAAATTAACTATTTGATTGCTTAGTAAGTATCTCCATGAGCTGTTTCTTGGCTTTTCGCTTAACCAAGATGCTAATTTAACTTGCCACCGACCTTCAAATAAAACATACACCTCAAATGGAATCTCGGTACGTAAAATAATCGACGCGTGAATCAATGTATAACGCGTCTCTTTGGATTTCTGAGGATTATCAGGCGATATCCTACGAGAATCATAATGTCCCCACAACCTCCGACATGAGCCCGACGGCCACCACAACCACATCTCCGCCTACCCGCCTCCAGATCCAGCAGATTGCGGCTGTATCACCAGTAACTGGACGACCGTTGTTAACCAGTCCGTTTAGCTCGGGCCTCAATCTCGGGACCGGTGCCTCGGAGGCTTTACCGAACGCCGACAACTCCTCAGAACTCCCACCAGCGAAGCGGATACGCCTGGGTCCGCCAACCTCCCACCAAAAACTTGTAGATTGTCTACAAAGGCAGGTTTTCCCACACATCGATGCGCAGATCGCAACCCTCCCCAAGGAGAGGGTGAACACTTTGGCAATTGGGAAGCAAGTAAGTGCTCCTCTCCCATCCCATCGTTATACATTCTGTCCTGCCGCTTTCCAAAACCCTTACACACATGTTCTCGTCAGGTTGTCGCCCTCTTGACCGGGCAAGAATTCTCCCGGGAATACAACAGCCGTGGTGATGGAACCATAAGCCTGAAGTTCGAGGCCAAGTTGGCGGATCTTGCCGCCTTGCATGTTCAATCGCTTGCCCGTCGCCTTGTAAAAACAGTCCTTCCCTAGCTTCTCGATTCGAAACCATAGCGAGTGATCGAGATGCTAACCCGCTCTGCTTGCTTAGGGTCACCAACTGGTTCCTCCCAACCTATCGACGGCACCATCTCCATCCCCATCGCCAGCACCTCAACGGGTCGAGACACCGGTCCCAATCCCCGATCCTCAATTCCGTGTCTATCAGCCAAACCCGGTCCGTCCCATCTCAGTACCCTCACCGACGCCAAGGTTTTCGTTTTCGCCGATTCCTGTTCCTGCCCTCCCGAGCAATACACCACAAAATGGCTATACCAAGCCAAACGGGGCTGGCGAGGTGTTGTTGCCGGCCAGCGTAGCCGCGTCATCAAGTGCTTTGGGAACTCCGCCTGAGGTGATTGCTCTAGATGACGATCCCGAGATTCTTCGGCAACGGCCGGTGTCTATTGGGACGACGCCTGCAGCTATAGAGCCTTTCGAATCTCGTACGCCGCCTTCGGCTAGGGAAACACCAGGGTACACTTCGCCCAAGCCTGCCGCGCCTCCGTTGCTCGCTATTCGGTGGTCGCCGAACGCAACCCGAGCACCCGCCCCCGCTCCGACCCCGGCACCAGCTCCCTCCATACCTTTAGCAGTTCCTCTCCCATCTGTCGTTCCTCCAGCTCGGCCATCGCAACCAATTATCTCGCGGCGACATCAAAGCACGCCGCAAGATTGGAGGACCGAGGCCCATACCCTCGTCTGGCGAGGAAAGGATTGTGTTACGGGTCAAGACGCATCTAACCTAGGGGCAAGGTGGGCCTCTGGACGGCGACGGCCCTATCTTACAGCGTCACAGAGAACGTTGATGGTCCAGGGGGCTCAAGGCGCCGTTGAGCTTGACCCGACTAGTCTTGTCGACCCCGTCACGTTTCACGTCGATTTTTCGACCGAGGAGATCAAGCACCTCCGAAGCCTCAGCCGGCGCACCCTCAAACTATCGCAGACGAAAGAAACCAAGGACCCAAAAAAGGACCTCTGGAAGGTTCTCCGCAAAAATCCCCAGTTTGTCCCACGGGTCCTGGATACATTCGAACGGGAGGGCCGGCTTCCCGGGCGGACAAGGGAGGACGTCAGGAATCTAGTTCAGGACTTATACTATCGGAAGTCAAGCTCTGAGCCGGTTATACTCACTATCGGGAGAGACGACCGCGACCAGCGAGGCGAGCTTGTCCGCTCAAGCCGGGTACCTTCCCTCCTCCTGGCAAGAGAAATATCAGGGCAGCGATTAGGGGCAACAAGGTGTCTACGGAACTTTCACAATGAGTTTCGAACATGCCGGGAGGACGAGTTAGAAAAGAAAGCGGAATGGACGGGCTGTGCGGGGGACATATTCACCATCACTTGGGTGTCCAACGACGGGTTTTTGTGCGGCACCACGGAGCACTCGGACGCCCACAATCAGCAATACAACAAGCCCGGGAACCTGGTACTCGGGTCTTGCCCTAATGTAGCGCTCCGCGCCTACCCAGAGCATCGCATCGTCCGGCCGGTTGTCGAGAAAGGGGAGAACTCGACCGAAGCTATGCGACAGAGCCAAGATCCATGGCTTTACTCATCTGTGGTATCCTCTGACTACGACGAGGCCCACGACCGCGCATTCACCTGCTCATTCGACCGAACGGTCAAAATTTGGAAGGTAGAGAAGTCGGGATCGTCGATGAGTCTCTTGGGTGAGTGGAAGCACGACGGCAACGTGAACTTCGTTACCGCTTCCAAACATGAGTCCGGTATGGTCGCTACGGCAGCCGATGTTGCGGCTGACGCGATCCGTATCTACAACTCTAACGCCACCGACATCTCGAGGTCCCCTTTTCGGCCTCACTCATGCTCTCGCGTTACGGACGAGAGAGGAAATATCGTGTCTACCGAAAAGTGGGCGTATTACCCTGCTACCATGCAGTGGGGTCTCGCACCCAACGTCAGACACCTTCTGTTGGTTGGTTACTCGCCCCGAAGCCGGACGGGGGATGATAACGATATCCCTGAGCTTCGCCGGGATTCGGGGGAACTGTGTCTTTGGGATGGGATTACCGGCGAGAGGTGGCGAGTCACGTCTGCTACGACCCAGAACGTGTTTGAAGTCCTGTGGCATCCAACCCAGGACTCCTTCATCGCTGCCACGTCGCCGCAAGGCCTTGATCTGGAGCCTAGTGTGCGTACACAGATCAGGATTTTCCGGCCGGCCGATAAAGACGAATTTGGCGTCAAGGCGTACAGCCCGATCAAGACGCTCGATTGCACAGCAATCGACATCAACGAGCTAACAATCATGTAAATTCCTCCCTAAATCCCCCACCTCACCCCAACAACTACCTTTTTCCCCCCTGCTAATTCTCACTTCCCCTTTAGGCCAAACAGCTTCTCCTTCTGTTATGTCACAGCCGGCTGTACGGATGGCAATACGTACGTGTGGGACACAGCTCGAGGCGACAAACCCATCCACGTCCTTCGACACGGCCAGCCGATCGACGAATGCCGAGGTGATCGGGAACGAGAAGACGTGGGGGTAAAGTTTTGCGCGTGGGGCACCACCCCCGATCGATTCTACACCGGTTCCTCAGATGGTGTGGTAAAAGTCTGGAACGTCCGCTCTTTAGACAAACCGCTCGTTCGAAACCTGCTGCAAGCCCCGGCACCTATCACAGCGGGCATGTTTTGTCCGGACAAGTCGCGCCTCGTAGTTGGGGACGCTAGTGGCCGTGTTTTCATGTGCTCTATAGACGAAGAGAAGGCACAATCGATGACATCGATAAAAGTGCCATTGCCAGGCGCAAGGGGCTTCAGGACCATCCTGCGCCCGCCAACCATAACCCCCCACCCGGACCCTCCAGCGCCAACTCTTGATGCTGAGGGACGCCTCATTGCGTCGGAATCAGGGCCTACAATAGGGCGGGGCTACCTTGACAACCTATATCTCGAACGACATTTCAACCCTACAATCGGTGTTGTACAAGGCCCACGATATGCCGAGACAGGCCTATTCCGGCGGGAGATGCATCTTAATGAAGATCCGAACCAACCACTCCTTGCACAGTGGGAGGCTATGCAGCAAGAGGGGCGTCGAAACCCTTGTGGCGCTTTATGGGTAGGCGCCGGGACCAAGGGAATGTGATTAGGCCACCAAGGGAGGTGGATAATCTTGAAGCTAGGCATAGAACAAACAACGGCTTGGATTTCAGTGTTGAGGCATTGACTGAGGAGACAAGGATTAGTCTCGATAGAGATGGGGTTGACTTGAAGTTAGGAGATGACTATCTTCTCAAAGAGGAAGAGTAATTTACTATTTGAAGGGACGGGCTGTTATCGTACTGTACATTGTAAACAACCACCGAAGGAGATCAGTTCGAATATACATTAATTATCTCGAATATATTCTTCTTTTCACATGCACAAGTAAAATATACGAATAATAATATATTTTTAGATCTTTAACGTAAGTTTATTTAACGATAAATGTTAAATAATTATATTATATATATATTATAAATTATTTAGCTAAGTTAGTTAGATATTATTATATAAAACCATCTGTTATATAGCTTATAGTATAATATAAAAGAGGTAACAAAAGTTTACTTTTAGTAAGTTAAACTTTGTTATTCCGCTCAGCTTTCTCAAATATGTGTATATATATAAGCACCGTTACTGTTATATAAATGGTTTTCCGGTAGGACTCGAACGCTAGAGAGAGAACTTCATTACTTGTGCTTGCTCAATGCTAAACCTAAGAAAAATGTAACGGCCACGGCAACGGAACTCCATAGAGATGGATGCATGCAACGTCAATTGCTGTGTACAACGAAGGCTCTCTCTGTTAGTCTATCCCTAGCAGAGCCAGGTACATTTGGCTACCTGGAGTAAGCATGACCAGCAGCGTTCTACTAGCTCTCTAATTACTATTCTCGTCTGGTCTTTTCGACCTTTCGTTCTCCTTCCGTGTTACCTACTTGTCTTCGTTTAGAGGCTATTATGTATAGCGAGAAGCACTCCGGTAAACACATAGTGCTATTCTACTAGCATTTCTCCTATAATATCAGGCCATTTCTACTTGCACTTTACGAGTAGAGTGGGGACTTACAGTCTCGTCTACACGAAGCTCTGCATCTCTCTCATCGAAACGAACTTCATACTGTACAACGAAACGCAAACGATACTAGGGGGTAAACCTAAAAGAGTTGCCCGTGTTTTTGCCTTAGGTGCTCGTGATAAATGTCCGAAGATCGGACAACTGTAACGTCCTGGGACACAACAAACTCGGACCGTTGGTGCGACCTCTCGGCCCGAGGCACCGACCCCCGGGGGATTCAACCCGAGCGCGAAGCTTCTCTCACTCCCTCACACCTCGGGGCATGAATATCAGGTTATAGGACGAGGTTCCCTTCTCGCTCACTTGCAAGTCTCTACGCAGTACCCGTAAAACAAGAGTGTCACCCCCCCAAAAAAAAACATTTTTAAGGCAAGAAGATCACGGTGGTATTCCATGTGTTCCGCCGCCATCCGAACCTCAAAAGCATCACCTTCCCCCCCCCCCCCCCCCCCCCCCAACGCCAGCCAGCCCGTCATCTGAAGACCTGTCTTGGAAATCCATCGCAACTTCCTCGAACCACAGCCCGTGTCCCATGATGTCGTCCCCAGTCCGTGATAGGTCCGTGATGCTGCTCGAAACAGAAGAGACAAAAAAGTAGTGTATACAAGCAAACCAAGAACGGTGAACGAATCAGGTAAAGAAGAAGAAGAGTATGCAGAGAACCGCCTGATCCCATGAACCGCTTTCAGAACCAACCTCCTCCCTAGAGCTGAAGACGGCACCTGGGTAAATTTCCCACCCCAACGCCAGAAGCTAAATAGCACCAGATTCCCCAAGCCCCTCAAACACTCTCGGAGCAGCGCCCACGGTGTTCACTAGCCTAGGGGTGCGAGGCGGCGGCGCCGAAAGAAAAGTTGGGCGGGTAATTAATTCCGTTGGGCCCCATAGTGATACCCGCGGGTAGATCCATGACGATGGGCTCGTCGGCGTTGCCACCCTTATTGTTGTGGTGGCCATCGTTTCGATCGTCGCCGCCTCTTCTCGCATCGCGCCCACCGCCGCCGCCGTGGTGCTTGTCCGCGCCTTTATGGCGCCACCGGCCACCGGGGGGACCGCCAGGGTTGTTAGCAGCGCTGTTGGTGGGCCCGACGGGCGCGCCGCCCATGTGTCCGTGGCCAGGGGCCTGCGGGTTGGCATGTCCCCCGAAACCGACGGGCGGCTCGTCCTCGGCATGTCTGCTCGACTTGGGTCCGTGGTTACCGCCCTTGTCGGTCTGCATGCGGCGGCTGATGGCCTTTGATGAGACGCCGGCGCCGATCTCGATATCGGGTTCCTCGACCGACAGGCCGCCAACGATGGGGCGGCCGCCAGAGCCGCCGTAGGGTGCGGTCAGCATCCACTTGCGGTCGGCTTCGGTCAGCTTATGAATGGGAATGATGCTGACTCCGCTCTGGTAGTCACTGCAGTCGCGGGGGCCAAAGCCTACACCCCATCTCGTCTATTACGGATGGTGGCATGGTTAACAAAAGGGGTTTCAGCGAAGAGCGGGGTGGGGTTAGCGTAGGCTTACTCTGAGTTGAAAGTCCTGGCTGCGCATGTCCTCCATAGCGGTCTTTGCCCGCTCGGCGTCCTTGCGGAAGAACATCTTGACAAAGGCATGGCGCTTGTCCTTGTTGACAATGCAGGTTTGGACTTGGCCGAAGCGGCTAAAGATGCCACGGAGCTCGCTCTCGGAACAACTAGGGATCGTCAGTGAGCCATGTCCATACGGGATACGCAGGATACGCAAGGGTGATTGATACTCACGTTACACCGCCCACAAAAAGGGTTCGACTGTACACCTTAATGCTGCTGCTGGGAATGTTGTTGTCATATTCAACCCACTTCTCCTGCTGGGACGGTTCCTGGCCCGGGCTGTCGCCGTGGCGCCCGTGAGGAGACCGCTGGCGGTAATCGGGCATTTGCCCGCGCCGGTCATCTACACGACCCCGGCCAGGTGAGCCAGGGCGTCCATAGTCAAAACTACGGTCATTCGCGCGCGATCTAGGAGAACCCCGGTTATCCCAACGTGAAGGGGAGCGCGACCTGGACCTGCCGCGGTGTCGGTTCGGCGACCTCATGCCGTCATGATAGTTACCACGATCACGGGTTTCGTCCGGTCGAGGTGCGTCCCAAGGAGCAGGGCCACCGCCGACTGGAGGAGGTGCTGCATACCCAGTCTGGGTGGGCTGGGGCATCTGAGGCGGAGCTGCGGCGGGCATCGTGCCCGCTTGGCCCATCATCGAAATTACGGTCGCGATCTTGTCAATGGGAATACCCTGAGCGGCCAAGGCTGCAACGAGTTGCACAGTCGCAGCAGCCGGATTACTTGAGCCGCTCTGTTGCGGCGGGACGGCACCCGGGGCAACTGGAGGCCCTGTCTGTGCGGGCATCGCTGGTGGAAACGTGAACGGCAGTCCTGGTGCATTTACAGGATGGGCAGTTGCTTGAGACGTCGGCAGGTACGAGATGCCCAGCTGCGCCGGCACGGGCGCCGGAGCGGCCTGCATGGCGGCATTACTAGGCAGACCACCGGGTGCACTGAACACAGGTGCCGTAGCCGGGGTGGACGCCGGAGCCAAAGCTGCCAGGCTGGGATTACTCTGCGCAGACGAAGCATTCTGTCGCGCAATGCTCGCAAGCCTGTCCAAGATGATGTTCGGGGCCGCTTGGTTTGCCGATGGCGCTGCTGCCACTTTGCTACCAGAACCAAGCGAGGCTAAAGGGTTGGGAGGCGGGCTGCCAGGTGGTGTTGTTGAGGCATCTGTCGACAGGGGTATGGTTAGAGCAAATTGGACGCTGAAGCGTGTTCCAGGACAAAGCGGTGAGGGCAGTCTTAGGGTAAACCTACTCGTGGGTCTCGGAGCATTCAGTCTCTCCTTGAAGGAGTTGACCATAGAAACAGGGAACGTTTGGCCCTTCTCCCAGATATCGACAAGCTTCTTAATCTTTTCCTACGGGTGACGATCCTTGTGAGTGTCCATCCATCATGAAAGTGAAAGTACGAGTTCTCAGAACGCAAGTGAGGTGGGCCTCGAGGTAATGCCCTCGTCGCGACTTTTGACTCTTGAGTCGCGAATCGCGGTGTTCCCGTGAATGGGGTCATCTTGGGCTCGCCTCACATGTTGCTGGCATATTCCTAGGAATCAGGTGGCATTCAATGCGATGTTCTCTGCGTACCTTTTGATCTTCTGGTGCCGTAGCAATGATGTCGTTCATCAAGATGGGTATCAGTTCTGTTACTCTATGCACACCCGCAGCGAATGACCCGTCTGGCGCCGAGAGGCTTGGTGTTTGCCCTCGAGCTTTGGCCTGCTCCCACCATTTCCTTGTTACAGAGTCTACGACGTAGAGTACTCCCAGTTTGTGTGTGCCGGGTGTTTTCTTGAAATGTGTGAATAGCTTTTGTATCAGGACCGATTCATACTGTGAAAGAGGCGATGTTAGCCCAAACAACTGTGCCGCACAAGATTTTCGCGTGAATTCGCGTGGGCTTGTCACTGCTCACCTGGACGTTGTCGACACATAGCGACGTGATATTTGTGATTCGGGAACCAGATACTCCTGGTGGCTTCAGCGAGAGCATGCCTTGCAGGCCGGCCTCTAGCTCCGCTACAACCGATGATGCCATGGTGAAACAATGGCAGGCGATGGCTGATCAAGAGTTTTTGACGGAGCGCGTGTTTCGCGATAAAGTACGATAATTGCCCAAGTTGACAGGCAGAAAGGTCTATGACATGCTCCAAAAGTCACGAAAGTACGGTGCCTGTTGGGAAGTTCCAGCCTTCGTCGATGCACTCTTTTGCGAGACTGCAATCAACGGATTACGAAACTTCGACTAGGGCGAGGGTAATGGCGCGAAGGGCTGACTTAGAAGGTGCTGAAAGGCGAAAAGGAAAAGGACCTGGCCCGGAACACTGTGACGTGACGCCCGCTCTTGCGAAAACCGCGACGGCACCAGCAGATTCTGCGCAGTGCAAATAGTATTTCAACCAGCTGCACCAGTCGCGGAGTCGACCTCAAGACCAGCAAACTTGCACCGGGGCTACTGTGATTTTGGAATTGATGAGGATGTCTTCGGATGGAGCGTTGTGGAAAAATCGATGGAGGGGGTCGCAGCAAACAGCAACACCAGTTCTTTGTGGGATGAAAGAAGGAGGGGCCGAACAAGGAGAACTGAGGGCGTCCTTTTCTCAGAATCTGGTTTGACCCACATTTCCCCGAGCCAGAAATCACCCGGGCAAGTTTGCAGGTGCCGGTTGACTAAGCCGGATGTGTGGCGGCTGGTGCCAAACCTCCGGTCGCCCAGGACAGAAAGACCGAGAAGCCGACCAACACCAACAAAACATTTTGCACAGTACGGCCAAGCACGCAGTTGAGGAACAGTTTTCTCGGGCCGGGGCTGTGGGTGTCAATTAGTCCCCCACTTCCATAATATCAACTCGACTTGTAAGACCAGCAGCATCACAACCCTGGATCAGTCGGCTGAAAGCCCTCTCCCAACTGTTTCAAGTGATGCGCCGATTCCATCAAGCGCCGTGACGTCAATGGCCACACCTTGCAGCAGCTCATAAAAAGCATGGACCTCTCTTGTTGTTGTTGGGGACGAACAGTGTGAGCTGCCCAGAGAAGCTGTCAAGAACCCAAAAATGAGTACATTTTCTGTAGATATCTTATCTGGTACCAGAATGGGCATCCTCCTGATCCAACGGACCGCTACGGGTGAGATCGGGAATTGCGATGCTTCCTTGAGGTACGGTGTAGGGTGCGGGAAACAGCAGGCGTTGTTGGCATTGCAATGACCTATGTTTTTGGGGCAGCCCGCCTTGGTTCCGAACCCCGGTTGGTCCGTTGTTGCAGGTGCCGCCCCCATGTGTCCGGCTGGGGGCTGCGGGTTTTTTTTTAAAGTTTGGTCGCCCGAAACTTTTCTCTCCCTCCGTCCTTCCTCACCTCCTTGACCACCTTTCAAGCCTCACACCTCAGATACCAACCATGGCTCCCGCTATGCGCCTAGCGACCTCCACGATGAGGGCCTCCCTGAGGGCACCCTCGGTTTTCTACAGAAACACCGCCTTCACGGCCGCCAGATGCTACTCCTCCAAGAGCCAGGTACATAGACCTCGTCCCGCCTCGCCCTCTGCAGCCTGACATCATCCATTGACCGTGTAACCTTGATACAGACATTGAAGGAGCGCTTCGCCGAGCTTCTGCCAGAGAAGATTGAGCAGATCAAGGCCCTGAGGAAGTATGAACGCCCTCGCCATTTAGCTGGTCGCACGCCGTTGTGCATGTTGCTGACGCCCTGTCGCAAATAGGGAGCACGGTTCCAAGGTCATCGACAAGGTCACCCTTGACCAAGTATATGGCGGCGCTCGTGGCATTAAGTGCCTGGTGTGGGAAGGTTCCGTCCTCGACGCCGAGGAGGGTATCCGTTTCCGTGGCAAGACCATCCCCGAGTGCCAGGAGCTCCTGCCCAAGGCCCCCGGTGGCAACGAGCCTCTCCCCGAAGGTCTCTTCTGGCTTCTCCTGACCGGCGAGGTCCCCACGGAGCAGCAGGTCCGTGAGCTGTCGGCCGACTGGGCTGCCCGCTCCGAGATCCCCAAGTTCGTTGAGGAGCTCATCGACCGCTGCCCTACCGACCTCCACCCCATGGCTCAGTTCTCGATGGCCGTCACCGCTCTCGAGCAGACCTCGTCGTTTGCTCGCGCCTACGCCAAGGGCGTGCACAAGAGGGACTACTGGGGCTACACCTACGAGGACTCGATGGACCTCATTGCCAAGCTCCCCACCATCGCGGCTCGCATCTACCAGAACGTCTTCAAGGGCGGCAAGGTCGTCGCCGCTGAGAAGGACAAGGACTATGCGTACAACTTCTCCAACCAGCTCGGCTTCGGCAACAACGCCGACTTCATTGAGCTCATGCGTCTCTACCTCACCATCCACACCGACCACGAGGGTGGTAACGTCAGCGCCCACACCACCCATCTGGTTGGCAGCGCTCTCAGCTCGCCCTTCCTGTCCCTGGCCGCTGGCCTGAACGGTCTTGCAGGCCCCCTGCACGGCCTCGCCAACCAGGAAGTGCTCAACTGGCTTACCGAGATGAAGAAGGTCGTCGGCGACGACCTCAGCGACGAGGCCATTACCAAGTACCTCTGGGACACCCTGAACAACGGCCGTGTCGTTCCCGGCTACGGCCACGCCGTCCTCCGCAAGACCGACCCGCGTTACTCTGCCCAGCGCAAGTTCGCTCAGGGTAAGCCGATTCTGACCCTCCCCCGGCGACTGAGCCGCTACCAAACGCGTATGGAAATGGTTACTGACCCCCTCTGCAGAGAAGATGCCCTCGGACCCCATGTTCAAGCTGGTCAGCCAGGTCTACAAGATCGCCCCCAAGGTTCTCACCGAGCACGGCAAGACCAAGAACCCGTACCCCAACGTCGATGCCCACTCTGGTGTTCTCCTCCAGTACTATGGCCTGACTGAGGCCAACTACTACACTGTCCTCTTTGGTGTTTCGCGCGCCATTGGTGTACTTCCCCAGCTCATCATTGACCGCGCCGTTGGCGCCCCCATCGAGCGGTAAGCAACCCCCACCCACTCGATGCAACCCCGAACCGTTCCGCTGACATGATAACGTGTGCAGCCCCAAGAGCTTCTCGACGGATAAGTGGGTCGAGATCTGCAAGAAGCTGTAAAAGGCTGTAATACTGGCGCAATGCGCGCATAGGGTTGGGTTGCTGGGCACGGCGTGAAGGGGTTCGTTTACGGTTATATCATGTATAGAATGGATGGGATATCTGGGCGGTTTCTCCAGCCCGGCACGGGGGTTGACTGGGCGGATGGCTATCCATTGCGATTGTACGATACAGTTTCCGTACTCCGGGCCCAAAAAATGAAAAGTTCACAGCAAGTAAGCATTCCGATTCCGAGCGGAAGATGTACGAAGTAGGAGAAGGGACGGAGGTCCGCAAATGCATGCATGGTTGACCTCGCATGGTGTCCGTATCGCGGCCTCCGGCCTCGGGGCACCGAGCATCGCCCGAGAGTGCCTCGGAGGATTGCGGCTTCGCCCCCGTTTAGGTTGAGCTCCGACAGAGGTTCATCCAACCGACCTGAGCAGCTGTATCTCGATCAACTGGATCAATCGAATTCTAGGGACAGCG
Organism: Chaetomium fimeti; assembly: GCF_033439085.1. NCBI lineage: Eukaryota > Fungi > Ascomycota > Sordariomycetes > Sordariales > Chaetomiaceae > Chaetomium > Chaetomium fimeti. Next base: position 1,792,695 of record NW_026944334.1, read on the forward strand.
AAGCAGAGACATGTTGTCTACGTGTCGAACAGCGGTTTGGATAGTTCATAGGCGGTGATGCCAACAAGCCGAAGTCGCACAAATTCGGAGCCCAAATTCTAAAAATCGTCCCCCAAAATCCCGGGTCCGCGAAGATCGTCCCAAACCCCAAGCGGATTGCGTTGAGCTGCCGAGGAAGGCGTTGAGTGGCCCAGGGGAAACTAGCCAATGAGACACGTCTGTTGAGGTGCACGCCTCCCCCCTGGCACAAAGAGCCCGAACCAAGCAAGCACGATCGCCCGGTGCCCGATGCCCCTCTCCCCAACTCAGACACCAGCGATTTTTTTTCGGGTGTTCCAGGGTGTCAGCCTCAAAAAGTACATCCCGTTCAGTCCCCCGACTGTTCCCGATTCCTTTCCAACCATCGCCAACTTCCTCACTGTCAAACATTCGCGTCAATCGCTCGGAATCCGCATCGAAGCGCATCCCGTCTGTAAGTGTGGACCCTAAGCTATGTCGCATTGCCCGCTTTGTCCGCATTGCCGCGGGTAGACAAAACGAACCTCGTCCCGGGGGGACTCCTCTTTGGGCAGCAGCCCAGCCAGTTGAAACCCACCATGACGAGCTCCCATCGGTAACACGTGCAAATTAGGGTCCTCCTCAAGCCGATTCATCAAGCAATCCACCTAGTAACCGCCTATTTCTTCCGGAGAGTCTTAGAAACGCACATCCGCCAATCCGTCTAACCACTACATCTCTGCCGAGACTCCGCGTTTCTCCCACCACCCCGCGTACTCACCCCCTCACCCGCGAAGAAGCAACCTCCTCCCTTGGTCAGGGCCCCTTTGTCGCAACATCCGCCTAGTCATGTCCGCCGCTGTCGCCCCCGCCCCGGCCTCGTCGCCGCAGAAGCTGGAGAAGAAGCCCATCAAGTTCTCCAACTTGCTGCTGGGCGCTGGGCTCAACATGTTTGAGGTCACCACCCTCGGTCAGCCCCTGGAGGTCACCAAAACCACCATGGCCGCTCACCGCAGCGATGGCTTCGCGACAGCTCTGGGCCGCATCTGGAACCGCGGTGGTATTCTCGGCTGTAGGTTACATCGCCCCGATTGGCAGAGATCGTCTCCCTTGCGAACCGCTGCTGACCTTTGGGTTTTTCGTTCACAGTTTACCAGGGTCTGATTCCCTGGGCTTGGATCGAAGCGTCGACCAAGGGCGCCGTGCTGCTCTTTGTCGCTTCCGAGGCTGAATACTATGCCCGCAACGCGGGCGCCAACGAGTTCGGTGGCGGTATCATTGGCGGCGTGACTGGCGGTGTTGCTCAGGCATACGCGACCATGGGTTTCTGCACTTGCATGAAGACGGTCGAGATCACCAAGCACAAGGTGGCGGCCGCAGGCCAAAAGGCGCCCGGTACCTGGGCTACCTTCATGGACATCTACCGCCGCGAGGGTATTCGCGGCATCAACAGGGGTGTCAACGCCGTCGCCATCCGTCAAATGACCAACTGGGGCTCGCGCTTCGGTCTGAGCCGGCTCGCCGAGCAGGGCATCCGCAAGGTCACCCACAAGGAGCACGGCGAGAAGCTGAATGCCTTTGAGAAGATCACCGCCTCGGCTCTTGGTGGTGGCCTCTCGGCCTGGAACCAGCCCATCGAGGTCATCCGTGTCGAGATGCAGAGCAAGAAGGACGACCCCAACCGTCCCAAGAAGATGACCGTCGGCAACACCTTCCGGTACATCTACGACAGCAACGGCATCAAGGGCCTGTACCGCGGCGTCGCGCCCCGCATCGGCCTGGGTATCTGGCAGACGGTGTGCATGGTTGCCATGGGTGACATGTACGTCCATTTCTTCATTATTCCCGCTTTTGATCCAACATGACTAACTCTTCAAAACAGGGCGAAGACGTATGTCGAGAAGCTTACGGGCGACCAGGTCACGGCAAAGCATTAAGCGGCGCCGTTCTTTTTGTGGTGCGGCAGGAAGGGCATCAGCTCAACCTCTCGTCGGGATAAACTATTCGCCAATGTTATTTCCTCGGTCGATTTCACTCTAGAGCGGGCGGTTTGGCGGATTCCTGCGCTTTTTAATACAGGCTAGGACCCTTGGTCGTTCTGGGCTGGACGAATATAGACTTTCCCTTTTCTGTTCCTCAACCCGGCACTTGATTGTTTCTCGCTCCGTGCGCGATTGTCCTATGACTCCAGCTCCGGGAAACTAACCCCGTTGAGATATCTCGAACTATCGTGCAGTCCTAGTCCTCCTCGGACGATGTGAGACCCTCCGCCAAGCAGCGCCCCATGCATTGTTGGCAGGCCTTGTGGCTAGAAGCGAGGCGTTGCTTCTTCCACCCTAACCCACCCTTTTACATCAGCTGGTAAGCCGTGACAGCATCGTATGGTACTACGAGCGCAATCCCATAACTAATTATCCGTTGCACTGCTATCCTCTGTTCTCCGCCGAGGAAACCTCTTCCATCTTGGGAAGCTGATTTGTATTTCCTCCCTTTCTTAGGTCAGTAGGCAGGTTGAGAGAATCTTGAAGATGTGTCACGGGAATCGTGGGACGTTGGAGATGCCGATGGGGATTGTGGGCGAGGGTGTCTTGCGGGCTGGGTGCCCACACGATCGAGGTCCCTGGTGTTGGGGGTGTGCCGTAGGCGTGAGGACTTGGGGCTTGTAGTTTGGGGCTTGTGAAGGCTTGGGTGCGTGGGTGGAGGAGAGGAGGGTGGGGTGGTGGTGGTGGTGAAGTGATTGTGGGCGAGTGGTGGGTGAAGTGCTGGTCGGAGTGAGCGTGGGTGAAGTCGTGGTGGGCGAGTGTAAATGGTATTGCTCGGTGTCCGTTCTCGGAGTCTCGGCCATGTGGTGCTGGGTGGGGATGAATGCAGCCCTGTTTGTAGCGCGCGGCAAATGTTTGTTGTGACTGTGAACGGCACTTGGAGGACTAAGCGATAGACTTGGTGTTATTTATGATTTGGGTTTGCCTCGTAGTATGGGTATGAGTTATATAAGGGGCTCCTGGAGCACTAGGATCAATGTAAGAAGGGTGATGCTAAGGTCCGGGCGGTGTTTATCGTTCTAGTTGTCAGGCTTATGTACACAAAGGTACCTCGAATGTTAATGGTTGTCAGAAGACGTCTAATGGAGGGTATGTCGGTTATCATGAGCTTGTCAAAGAGGGAAATATATGACCACAGCATTGCAGTGTGCTTGTACCCCAACGGAGGCCGGTGCTATGGGGGCAGGATGTCCAATATCAAGCCCAGTTGCTTTCGAAGAGTCTGGCCATTGACACCGCCTATATTTAGGTTTCGAACCTGTGCTCAGTAATGAGCCTTAAACAAGGGTCGTGACTGAGTATAGGAGATGGGAGCAGCCTCAAGGGGCCTCCGAGTGTTTCTCATCGCCGAGATACATAAACCGGGGAGCTTTCTCCACATCAGTATTTATTACTTGCGTTCCGGGATAGCGTCAAAGTTGAGAGGGATGTTTATACCTCGCGACGCCACGTTTCGTGTGGGTAGGATGAGATACAGAAGATATCACGCAGGCTGCGGCACTCGATACTCAGATCTCCTCCTAGATGGAGATGGCCACCTCTCTTCTATGTTTGTCCCCTTTGCCCGTCCTTTCCAAGTTCCCATTCTGTGGTCCCTGTTTCTTTACCATTCTCTTTCACCTGCCATATTCCTCGCGGGGCTCTACTTCGCTATACAGGTCCTCGAACCCCAACACATCCCATATTTCGATTGGTATTCAAGTGCTTGGGAATATACGAGGCCAACGAGTTACACACACGTATATAAAGTTCATCTCGCTGTCCATTCTTTATTCAATACCGGGAGACAAGAACCAAGGTCATGCGTTAACCTCGAAGCTGATTTTCGCAACGTTGGTTCAAAGTTTCTGGGCAGACGTCATGCTTGAACCCCAGGAAGAACCACCATGGGGCGGGGGCTTCCGCATAACGGTCGTTGTACATATCTGTTAGTGGCGTTCTTGTTTTCTCCGGCCCGAGTCTTGAAACGGTCGGGTCAAGCTCCGAGTTTCGCATGCAAAACGAAGACCAACCCGCAGCCGGGATCTCCAACGTTCGCCGGGTTGCCACCCGGAAGCCCGAGTCAGGAGCCGGGCCGACATCTGTTCCTAACCTCGGAGCCGCCGAGAAGGAGCCCAATAATGACACAAACGCAAACTTTCTGACACAAACATGAAGCAACAACTAGGAGCCCGTGATGCCTCCTGGCTATGGTCCATGGACGATCTCGGGCTTGCCGGCGTCTTGGACGCTCTGGCTTTTGGGTGGAAGGCGAACAACGACAAGTCATGGAGGTATCACGAAGGTATTACGAAGGATGACATTGCCACCCAGCCTCGAGATGTTATCCGAAGAAGGCTCTAGCACTTGAATCCCGGAGACGTTGAATTGGCGTAAAGGCTCAACCTTCAACTAGTTGAACTCCTATAATTCATGTGAAAGTGCCGACAACCACAGCTGCCGTTAACCGCAAAGTGGTCTAGTCTAGACGAATATAATAGTATGGAACAACCTGACCATACTGAGCTTGACACAAACGAGACACGTACATTTGCTCAAACAGGTGAAGCCATGGGAACCATCGCTGAGTTTCGGCGTGGTGATGCTAGCTCAAGGCAAGGCAACCCAGGACGACAGCAACACGGTCAGCCTTGCTTCAGCCGTAAAGGCTATACTCACACAAAACATGCTCCTCTTGCCTCCACCCGGGTGTTTTCATTTCTCCCAGGCAGCACCTAGCCACGCGAGCTAAGATGACCCCGGTTTATATTCATCAAACTTTTCGGAGATGGCAAGAATGTCGAGGAGCAAGAACAAGGGCTCCATGGTGTTTTGGTTTCCACTTTGTCCATCACTGTGACCGAGCGGAGCAGAGCGGAGTAGTGAACGCGAGTAAAGACCCGAGCCGTCTTGTTTCCAGAAGAACCCCAGGGGAGACCGACTCCACGCTCCCGCAAAATTGAAAGGGGTTATCACAGCCAGTGACAAACCCATTCACGTTTTTCCGGCGTCTGGAATGAGCGTTTCTGGAAGGCCAAAAAAACCAGCCGATACGTTTGTTACAAGGATGGCAATAAACCGGCAATAAACTGCAAGAACAGGAAACCCGAGCCGGAGAAAGCGAACCCAAACCGGAGAATTCCACTTCAGCACCTTTGCGCAGAAGGCGAAAAGGTACGTTCCCAATCCCGAACTCCGACCGACCCAAACTTCCCAACTGGCAATTTTCCGCCCTGGTCCTCCGAACCTTGCCTGGGCATCGCCGAAGTGCCGGAGACGACGAGCGAGGGCCGAAGGCTAGGCTCAGCTCGCAGCCACCGCCCACCGCCGCGGCAAGCGGAAAGCGGAAAGCGGCACGCGACAGCGCCGATGCCCATGCTCCCATGGGCCAATCTCCCTCTGTTCGTTTTCAACATTGGCCTCGTAACAAGGCGACGGTTGACCGAGAACGAGACTCCTCTTTCCCCGAATCGGGCCGCTGGTTTAAATGTTTCCCCCCTGGTGCATAAAGCGCGCAAAATGAGGTCTTTTCGAGCCGAGCTGGGCTTGACTGGACCTGGCCCGGGCCTGGGACTATGTATGATTGCACTGGCTGAAGAAGGCAGAGAAGGCATGATTGTAATATGTACTCGTCACGGTAACTACTTACAGTACGAATGTAAGTAAGAGTACATACTAGGTCAGGGTTGGAATGATAATCAGCCAGAAATGAGGTGATAGGGTAAAATGTTCAGGTGAGAAAAAAGTGCTAATTGCTGCTTGTCGGCGGCCGATAAGCGAGGCTCTGCGCTGCGAGACAGACCCTGGACTCGATCCTGGGGGTGGGGGAGGGGCAGCAGCTCATCGCTTCGAGAGTTGGGGGTCGTCGCGAATTGCCTCGACACCGGTTCTTTCCGCCTGCTAGCTTGCGATGAGGCAAGGCGCGAGGTAAGGCGAACGAGCGGTGTCACCTGCCCGATGATGCTCCATCTGGCGTGGTGTTGGTTGCAGCTTGTCAGCCCCGAGGAGAAACTCCCTGGGCACCTCGGCACTTGGGTGCCTGGTAGGCTGGTGGAATGCTGCCGGGGTCGGAAGCAGGCTTTATACACCCAACCACCTCTTCTTGCCTCCCTGAAATAGAGCGGCTCCTTGGGGATGACGGCAAGACCAGCGATGATGCAGCCCGCCCATGGGGAACACAACTTCATCGGGACGCCGCCCGGAGGCACAGCCGTCAACTAGCGTGTTTTGTGCCTTGTCGACCTCTCCAGCCACCCACGTCTCGTGGAGCTCCTGGCTTGATGAGGGTAAGCTGACGGCGAAGTTCCCTCGGACGAAGTATGTCCTCAATTGTTCGTCCTATCCTGGATAATGAATGCTGAAGGCTGGGAATGACGAGGAGGATGGCCAAGCTGGAAGGTCTGACGAGCCCGCGCACAGGGCCAGCCAGGGCCGGCCCTTGATGCCACTATTTCGAGATGGCCGTTTGTTTAACGTAAAAAAGCCACAGGCCTCGACTAATTCCGGGGATGGATTGCGTTTGACAGCGTTCAGTGTCGTGTCACGCAAACCAGCCCCCAAGACCAACGCCAACCGGGCCAAGGAGTCAAATCGTGAACCAAAGCATCGCAACCTCGCCTGTCAACCCCAATGGCGGCCGAGCAAATGCAAACAAACGGCGAAGCATAACTCGTAGTTAGGTAGTACGGAGCACCACGACGGTGCGGGTTTGATGGAGAACGGGAGGAGACGGACGGAAACGCGTACCTGCATGCAGTGGATTGGACATGCGCAAGCGCAGCGCATTTTCGATCGGCGAATGAGCGCCGGCCTCGTCACTCGACCGCTTCCTTCTTTGGGCATTAGTCCTGGACGACGAGGAAGGCCGGAGAAACCAAACAAAAACAAGAACTTGGTGAGTCCTGGCCCACCCCCATGGGTTTCCTCGGGGGCCGGGGGCTTCTGGGGCTCCATCGCGAGCATCCAACAAATCTCGTTCTTGCAGGTTTCGCTCGCCGACGACTGGCTCGTTTCGGCGGAGCGGTTCCATCGCTGTCGCTCACCGTTCGCGAGGCTAAAACCAGTTGGGCCGTCGGTGATGCACCCCACGCCAAACGGAATGCGGCCGGGCGCACTTCCGTCGACTTTCTCCCACCATTTTGGCTTGACGCCCATTGCCCTGTTGCTTGGCTCAAGCCGATGACATGAGGGGAATGGAGAATGCGGGGAAGGCAAGCAAGGGCTTGGGGTTCTGGACCCATCTTGGCGATGGATTGAGGGAATTGGCGATTCTTTTTGAGCGACGGTGACGAGAACACCCGTCTTGGAACCTACCGAACTCTCCTCGCCTCTGTCCGTACGCACGTAAACAAACACTCGCGCTCGCCGGGTAGCGTGTCAACACTGATGGACACGATTGCAATGTCCGAGGATGCCCACAAAGCGGGCCCAGGCAGCTCCTGAACGGATGGCGAGTGGGAAACTGTGAAATTGAAACTCCTCCTGCGGCAGAGCTGCCGAGCAAATGGCCGCCGGCAGCATCGTGAAAGTTGCAGAGGACAGGGTCTTCTTTGCATAAGTGGGGACAAACGGATCCACCACACGTGGAGTGTGATTTTTTTTTGTGCAGATAGCTCGGATCCGCGCATATTCCGGTGGGGGCAGTGGACCACTTCCATCCTTCCAGGCTCAATTGCCCACTGGCCATGGTCCGTGTCACAACAGAGCCAACGAGCCAACCACACCGTCGCCATTATCGAAAACGCGCCCCCCGACCGTCTTTGTTGGTCGCTCCCGACGTTTGCTGCCGTGGCAAGCGTGGCTCCTGGATGCCGTCTCGCCCGGGGGGGCCGCCGAGGATCGCCACTGACGGAAGCGACGTCGGGCGGTGGCCGAGGGCGGCAAACTCGCCCCCCACGCCGCACGGGATCGGCAAGCGACTCTCGGCGCCATTCACCGTCAGAACGGTTGGGGTCGATGGCCCGGTGAGCCGGCTGCTCCGTGTTCACTGCTCGCTCAGGCTCGAATGCATGCTGAAGTCCCGTTGCCGCCTTTAGCGCCGGATGCCGTGATGCCCCAAACGGAATATTGTAGAACCTTATTGTATTGAACCGGGGGCATGGTGTTTTGACATCGCACTATGTTGAGAGCCGTTCCCCAGTTCCCCCAAGACTCTGCGAGGAAGTTCCCCGCAAGCAGGATCAACAAAAATCCACTTACACTGGAACGGCCGCCGCAACCCGCTGCTAGGTTGCTCCATTGGTTGCCAAAGATTCTGGCTGGATTCAGTTGGCTAAAGGTTATGGGAAAAAGACTCAACATTGCACATAACTTCTCAGACCGCCATTTGCGGGATAATGTGCCGCCTTTGACGGGATTGATCGCCTGTAACCGTCCGTTCTTACGTGGAGGCTCGGTCGGTGCATCCAGATTTGGGGGTCCCGATTGCTGCAGTAACGATGGAGAGAAGCGCTCTCCAGATCTCGGCACCAAAAAAGCCCATACTTGGTAACTAGGTAACTACAGATTAGTTACCTCGGACTGCCGGTTGACAGAAAACAGTCTGTCGCGTGCTTGGGTGCCGCAGTGAAGATCGAGATAACACGATCAAGCAACTGCCAGTTAGATTTTCTGATAAGAGTTCCGGTTGGCCGCCTTATGCTCACATCCCAATTTCATCCAAGGTGCCAAGCGGCCTGGCTACACGCCTCTTCAAATCTATAAGTCTGGGCGTTGTCGCACCTCAGGTGGTGACGGGCCTCTTGGTGAGTTCGTTTCCCCGAATCGGCATTCCACGATGAACTTGGCTCGAGAATCCTTCACACACGCCATCCAGTAAACGTTATTCTTATCTCGATTCCCTGGGTTGTCCGTCAAATACCGCCGGCTCGTCGCAATATCCAGGCTTGTCGTTGTCTGGCTCGGGCGCCACGACTCGGGTCATGCAGCCACAACCGGCCGGCACTGCCAACCCCTGCTGGGGAGCTGTTGATTCGAGTCTGGGGTTTTGGAGGGGTAGGGCTGGGCAGCGTTGAGGGATGCGTCCCTGACTGAGTAAGGCGGCGAATTAGGACGTACTCGCCATCAATCGGGGAATCCGAGGCTAGAAAAGAGAATGAATTATCAAGGGGCGAGGTGTGCGAAGAGCCGTCAGAGGCTGAAAATTTTCGAGAAGGCTCCCCGTTCGGAAGGGCCGGCCTGTCAAAGTGAAGGTCTCGAATCTCTACGATACAAGGTGCCTGTGGTTCGGTTCGAAGCGCTGGTTTGGGGCAAGTAAAAATGACGTAGCGAAGGCGGTCATGGCCTCGGCACTTCCGCTTCGGCCGATCCTACACACCCTCTTCGGGCGGCGGCACCAAGGATCCGGGCTGAAAAGCCAATTGCGCGAATTCGCCATGACGTTCGCGATCGCTTCTTTCCGCCATTTTGGGGGTTCGCTGACGGAAAGGCTATGCTGCCGGGTAAGGTGGTGTTGGCTGAGTTGGCGCTCTCAGGGAAAGCGCGCATAGCACTTTGGCCTCAACTGGCTTTCGGGTATGCCCGCATGCTTCGGCCGTCCTCAATTGACGAATACTTGGTAACAAACAAATGGCTCGTTGCCCCATCCTCCCGTGGGTGAATGAGCCTCCGGCTCCACACTCGGATCAGTCAGGCAACTCGCAAGACCCTGGCCTGGGATGCGCCGTGCCGCCGCGAGAGACGAGGGGCGAGAGCGAGGCATGCAGTCTCGCTGGTATCGTACCGTGCGTTACCACGTTACCAAGCTTTGTTTCTTTCCATCCCGTTGTTTCCTCGCAAGGATGGCCGCTTCAACCACCAGTAAGAAAACGGCATTGCGTGCTGCCCATGGGAACCTCGTCCGGGCGACCCAGTCAAAAGCGATACAACTGCTTCATGGATGCTCCTCGTCCAGGCCTTCCATGACGAACGGGCAAAATGCTCAAAGCTTGTCAATTTTCTCAGTCCGTGCGGTTTCACGTTTCGCCAAGGGAGCGACAGAGTTGATGTCTCAACATCAGCAGGCAAGTGTTTGCTGGGCGAGAAACGGTGAACCTTCCCTGGAAGATTCCGTGAGACTGTCAATTGTCTGTGAGCCAGCCTGGCCTCAACCGGCGCGAATTAAATCCCTCTGTCAGGCAAACGCGCGTTGAAAGAGAGGCGAAACCGAGCTCACACCGCATCATCGTCACGTAAATTCTTCCAAGAGTCCCGTGTAATGTACCCAAGCACCCAAGGTCGGTAACCCGCCTGGGCGAGATGCACACGGCTGTGGGCAGGCAAGCCTGAGAGGAAGGCACGGAGGCACAGCCAGAAAATCCCGCAGACTGGGTTGCTTGAGGCGGTACCTCGGAGGGAAGCTGCAACGAGGTACCGACCGCGAGAGATTTGCAGCCAAGGCAAACATAGAGTGGGGAAGAGCTACCTGAACCGTGCAAGCCGAACTGGTCGCTCCCTGGACATTGCGACTTACAGCCGGGATGCCCACTTTCTTTCCTGGCGGGCAGGGGTCCTTGCTGCCCCCCAATGCTTGGGGTCACATCACATCGATTTCCGGCTGGAGACAGTGTGAATTGAAACGTAAAAAACCCCGAGACAGCTCCAATGCGCGGAAATGGCTGGTAGGACCGGGCCGCGCCCAGTGCCAACAGCGTCGCATACGGTAGGGGCTGGAGATACCCGACTCGCATCAACGCCGCCAGTGGCCGGGTGCCCAGGTGCCATTCTTCGGCAAGACGGGGGATCCACCGCTCTCCAGTGGCCAACCTGGGAGCGTGAGGAAGGTTCGCTTGGGGGGCATGGCGTAACAATCCCGCGCCGTGGGCGTTGGAGCGAGCGGAGCGAGAAGGTAGCGTTTTATCGATACAGGGACAAGGTGCGTTGATTACGGAAGTTAGAGCTTTCGGGCGTGGGCCGAACAACGAGCGTTCTTTCCCATGGTGAGCGAGCAAACGTTGAAATACGCCGGTCACCCACCCGCTCCCCCCCAAAGCTCTCTTTCCTTTCCTTTTCTCCTTTACGCACGGAGGTCCTTCTAAAACTCCCTTCGACGTGAGGTCTCGCTTCTCCCCTCGAGTCCGCCCTCTCCGCTCTCAATTCACGCCGTCCGGTCTTGGTCTACTTGGGCGATTGCACCTGACCGCGACCCTAATCAAGAAGGTCATCGTCTGAAAAATTCCTCGCGCTTATCACCGACCACCGCCCACATAAATACTTCTGTAATTCGCGCGTGGACGCGAGCTCCCTCATACAACCACCCCGATTGACCATCGCCCTTTAATTCTTCACGCGCCCAATTCTGAGCGCCCAACCCACGTCGACAACCCGTGAGCCCCGCGCAGAGCTTTATCTGCCGCAACAACCGCGCCAATGGCCGAACACTCGACCACCGGCGCTCCCGCGCTGTCGACCGACATTGAGAGCGGAAAGTTTGACGAGAAGGCCGCCCACCACAGCGTGCCGGCAGCCAAGCCGCCTCTCGAGGAGGAAGAGGAGGACGAGGACATTGATGCTCTCATTGATGACCTCGAGAGCCACGATGGTCACGACCAGGTAAGCCAAGCCAAGCCAAGCCAATCCACTCACGCGCAATCGGGCCCCTCCCCGAGATTTGTACCACCCAATCACGAGCTTCAATTGGGTAGCGTGTGCCATCGGCGGTTTTCGCCCAGTGCATTGCTGGCGCGTCGCCGCCAATTCGGCCGCGTTGCCCGATGGATCCGCGAGCGGGCGGAATCACATCAAATTTCATCACCTCGATTGGCATCTAATACTAACAATTGGTTTTGCAGTTCGAGGAGGAGGAAGATGTCACCCCCGGTGGCGGCCGTGTTGTCCCCGAGGACATGCTCCAGACCGACACTCGCGTCGGTCTCACATCCGAGGAGGTCACCCAGCGCCGCCGCAAATATGGTCTCAACCAGATGAAGGAGGAGAAGGAGAACCTTATTCTCAAGTTCCTCGGCTTCTTCGTGGGCCCTATCCAGTTCGTCATGGAGGTACGTCGAAATCCACAAGCTGCTGTGCTCTGGCGCAGCAGCCTTGAAACGAAACATTTTCCCCACTCACCGTCTTGGACTTTATGCTAACCCATCAACCAGGCTGCTGCTGTCTGTATGTATCCGTCCAACTCGTCGTCCCATGTTTTCCCCACCCAATGCCGTGAGGCTGCGTTGCGGGGAGCCAAACGGCTTTCTTGCATGCGGCTGAGGGGCACCCCCCTGGTGCCAGGCCGCCAAGCTCACCAGAGCGCCAACCAATTGGTTATGGAGTGAACACTTTTGCTGACCGCTTGGACCTATAGTGGCTGCTGGTCTCGAGGACTGGGTCGATTTCGGTGTTATCTGCGGTCTGTTGCTTCTCAACGCCGCCGTCGGTTTTATCCAGGAATACCAGGCCGGTTCCATCGTTGACGAACTCAAGAAGTAAGGCGACTTGCCCGTTCAACTTGACGAAGGACCCATCATTAACCCGCTGCAGGACCCTTGCTCTCAAGGCTGTCGTTCTCCGTGACGGTACTCTGAAGGAGGTTGAGGCCCCCGAGGTCGTCCCCGGCGATATTCTCCAGGTTGAGGAGGGTACCATCATCCCCGCCGATGGCCGCATCGTCACCGACGATGCCTTCGTCCAGGTTGATCAGTCTGCCATCACCGGCGAGTCGCTCGCTGTCGACAAGCACAAGGGCGACCAGTGCTACGCTTCCTCTGGTGTCAAGCGTGGTGAGACCTTCCTGGTCGTCACCGCCACTGGTGACAACACCTTCGTCGGTCGCGCCGCTGCCCTCGTCAACGCGGCCAGCGCCGGCTCCGGTCACTTCACTGAGGTGCTCAACGGCATTGGTACCATTCTGCTTGTTCTCGTCATTCTCACCAACTTGATCGTCTGGGTTGCCAGCTTCTACCGCTCCAACGGCATTGTCCATATCCTTGAGTTCACCCTGGCCATCACCATCGTCGGTGTGCCCGTCGGTCTTCCCGCTGTCGTCACCACTACCATGGCTGTCGGTGCCGCCTACCTCGCCAAGAAGAAGGCCATCGTCCAGAAGCTCTCCGCCATTGAGTCTCTGGCTGGTGTCGAGATTCTCTGCTCCGACAAGACCGGTACCTTGACCAAGAACAAGCTTTCCCTCGCCGAACCCTACACTGTTGCCGGTGTCGACCCCGAGGACCTCATGCTCACTGCCTGCCTGGCTGCCTCGCGCAAGAAGAAGGGTATGGATGCCATCGACAAGGCTTTCCTCAAGAGCTTGAAGTACTACCCCCGTGCCAAGGGCGTCCTTTCCAAGTACAAGGTCCTTGACTTCCACCCCTTCGACCCCGTCTCCAAGAAGGTCACCGCCGTTGTCGAGTCTCCCCAGGGCGAGCGCATCATCTGCGTCAAGGGTGCCCCTCTGTTCGTTCTCAAGACCGTCGAGGAGGACCACCCCATCCCTGAGGAGGTCGACCAGGCCTACAAGAACAAGGTTGCTGAGTTCGCCACCCGTGGTTTCCGTTCGCTCGGTGTCGCCCGCAAGCGCGGTGAGGGCTCCTGGGAGATTCTCGGCATCATGCCCTGCTCCGACCCTCCCCGTCACGACACTGCCCGCACCATCAACGAGGCCAAGTCTCTCGGTCTGTCCATCAAGATGCTTACTGGTGATGCCGTCGGTATCGCTAGGGAGACCTCGCGCCAGCTCGGTCTCGGTACCAACGTCTACAACGCTGAGCGCCTTGGTCTCGGTGGCGGTGGTGACATGCCCGGCTCTGAGGTGTACGACTTCGTCGAGGCAGCCGACGGTTTCGCCGAGGTTTTCCCCCAGCACAAGTACAACGTCGTCGAGATCCTGCAGCAGCGTGGCTACCTCGTTGCCATGACTGGTGACGGTGTCAATGACGCCCCCTCGCTCAAGAAGGCCGACACCGGTATTGCCGTCGAGGGTGCCTCGGACGCTGCCCGCTCTGCCGCCGATATCGTCTTCCTTGCCCCCGGTCTCGGTGCCATTATTGATGCGCTCAAGACGTCTCGCCAGATTTTCCACCGCATGTACGCCTACGTCGTCTACCGTATCGCTCTGTCGATCCATCTCGAGATCTACCTGGGTCTCTGGATCGCCATCCTGAACCGCAGCCTGAACATCAACCTCGTCGTTTTCATCGCCATTTTCGCCGATGTTGCCACCCTCGCCATCGCCTACGACAACGCACCGTACAGCAAGACGCCCGTCAAGTGGAACCTGCCCAAGCTCTGGGGTATGTCGGTCCTGCTCGGCATTGTCCTCGCCATCGGCACCTGGATCACTGTCACGACCATGTACGTGCATGGCCCCGATGGCGGTATCGTCCAGAACTTCGGCAACATGGACGAGGTCGTGTTCCTCCAGATCTCCCTCACTGAGAACTGGCTCATCTTCATCACTCGGTATGTATTTGCATCTTGGTCCCTGACTGTTTTGTCGCAACGTTTGTAATGCTAATACTCGTTCAGTGCCAACGGTCCCTTCTGGTCCTCGCTTCCCTCGTGGCAGCTGGCCGGTGCCGTCCTGATTGTCGACATCATTGCCACCCTGTTCACCATCTTCGGTTGGTTTGAGGAGGGCCCTGGCAGGGACACCTCGATCGTCGCCGTTGTCCGTGTGTGGATCTTCTCGTTCGGCGTCTTCTGCGTCATGGGCGGTCTCTACTACATGCTCCAGGACAGCGTCGGCTTCGACAACCTCATGCACGGCAAGTCGCCCAAGGGCAACCAGAAGCAGCGCTCTCTGGAGGACTTTGTCGTGTCCCTCCAGCGCGTCTCGACCCAGCACGAGAAGTCGCAGTAAGCGACGCGTGGGCGAGCGGTGCCTCGTGCCGTGCCTCCAAATTACCCCGGCGGCGTGAGCGATGCCATGGCGTGGGGCGTATACTCACTCCCTACCTGCCTGCCCTAGATGGCAGCAAATAGAAATCCTCGGTCGCGGGTGATAGTTAGGAATGGACGGCCGGGGATATATTTTTTCATTTTCTGAACAAGTTCTGTATGGACTTTGGTATTAGGGGCTAGAATTACCCCGATTTCCTTAGACAATCTAATATAAAGAGTAAAAAATATGGTATCTTTTCCATGTGACTAAGTGAGCTTGTGATGTGGTGGCGATACGAACGCGGCGAAGGTTTGGCGTTTTGCCTACCTGCAGACTCGCTGTGTTTTCCCCTGACATCACTGCTTGGGGTGGGTGGTGCATGCAACCTTGAGTGGACAACCATTTTGAATATGCCAAGCATTCCATCGAACACGGCACTGTCTCCCATCTGAATTTACTGCCAACTGCTGTTTTATACTACGGTTCATCTCTCATTGACTGCCCTTGACCGCAGTGCGAGTGTTGCTATTGTGGTTTTTGTTTCTACCGTTCCCTCCACCCTCCTCCCAATTTTTCTTTCCTTTTTTTTCAAGCATCAATCGGTCACCCACCTGCGTATGCATTTATGCAGTGAGCCGAATCCAGACCGACCGACTCGTTCCTCACCCCCAAGTCCTAACCGTCACCTCTTGAAAATGAATCGAGAAATACCCGGCTTCTACTATGGTCAGCCCCATCCTCCCAATCCTCCCAATCACATCACCCATCCTCATGTCCACCCACCCTAGCCTAGCACCCCCCCCACTCCTCACCCACCCACCACCCACCCATCACTCACTCAACCCCCCTCCCCCCCCTCATAGATACCGTCAAACGCAAGTATTTCCGCATCGAAGACGCCCGCACCGCCCCCCGCGCCGCCGCCTGGTCGGCCCCCAACGTCAAGCGCCGCGCCCAAGAGCGCCGGGACGAGAGCCAGCGCCGCGAGAAGCGCCGCCGCGAGGCTGGCCGGGTGAGGAGGGCGGGCGCGCTCCTGCCCCGTGAGGCGCCGCTTATGGGGGGACTGTTAGCGAGGGAGGTTGGGGCTTTTGGTTTTGGGGGGCGGTTGGGGGGTGGTGGCACTGGAGGGGGTGGTGGTGGTGATGGTGGTGGTGAGGAGGGGGGGGAGGTGATTGCCAGGGCGTGGGCCGGGGGGTTGAGGGGGAAGGGGGTGTTGGAGAGGTTGCAGTGGCGGGGGTCGGTTATCAAGGATATGTGGATTGGGGGGGATGTGAGGAGTGGGTTGGGGCTGGCGTATGTGGTCGGTGGCTCGAGTCCGGCGGCGTCGTATATTCCGCGGGATGCGGAGGATTGGTGAGTTGTGCTACTCTGAGAACGAAAGGGGGGGGGGGTTGGTTTTGGTGGTGGGTTGAACGAATGCTGATGGGGAACAGTATCAACTTCCAGGACGCTGCTCAACGGTATCCCCGGGTTGATTTCCAGCCCAGGTATTTCGGGCAGAGTAACCAGCAGTGCATAACGGCCATCAAGTTCCACGAGCCGTCCTCCAGGATGCTCATGGCTTGGGAAGGCATCACGGCGATTGGCATCAAACACTTTACACCGCGGTCCCGGGATCCGAGTGAACCGGGTCCAGGATGGGTGATAGGCGCCGGTATGTTTCATGATTCCGCCTTACGCTGCGTATCTCTCGACCTTGCAGCACTACTAACCAGCTAGCGGGAAGACGGGGATGGCCTACAAACCCACAACTCGCTCCTCAGCGACGGTTCCGCCAGCGCCATCAACGCGCTGCAGACAGCCCCGCCGGGCTCGCGGATGACCTGCATCGCCGGCACCAACGCCGGCATCGTGCAAATGCGAGACGACAAGCTCACCTGGCTCACACCACCGCCACCACCCCGCCAGCGCAACCGCAGAGGCACCGCGGGCGCAAGCACCACACCACCCTGGCAAGGGGACGTGCTGTCTGTGGACTTCCTGCAACACAACCCAACCGAGGTGGTCCTCGCGGGCACACGGTCCGGACACGTCTGCGTACTCGACCTGCGCGTCCCGGCACGCGAGTGGTCCGTCCAGAGCAACACCTTCCGGCACGTCAGCAGCGCAGCCCACGTGCGGTCCGTCGGCGACTACGGCGTGCTCGCCGCCGGACCCTACAGCGCCATGGCGCTCTACGACGTCCGCTACCTACGCCGGCGACAACAAGACCAACACCAACACCAACACCAACACCAACACCAACACCAACAACCCCACCCACAGGGCCGCAACCACCACAACCCCCCCAACGCAGCCAACGCCGCCCGCCCCATCGTAACCTTCCCGCACTACCGCAACGACGACAACATCCACGCCGGGCTCGACGTGCTGCCCGCAGCAGCGGGGTACGGGTGCGGGATCGTCGCGACGGCACACACCAACGACATCGCCACCACATCACAAGCCGCGGCCGCAGCGACGCCGACACTGATGTGGCAGCAACTACAAGGACAACAACAACAACAGAGTGGAAGGACCACCAACAACCAAAGGATGAACAAAAGAGAAGAGGACTGCGGGCCGCGGTACGGGGTGGCGCTGCACTCGCTGCGGGACGGATCGCGGATGGACGGGGGCGCGGTCGACGGCATCCGGGCGCCGGCGGTGGTCAAGAGTCTGGTGTGGCAGACGCTGCCGGGGGATCGGCACCCGAGTTTGTTCGTCGGGGAGGGGGCGCATGTCGGCAAGTATTCGTTTTGGGCGTGACGGGACGGGACGGGACGGGGTTTGTTTTGTTTACTTGGCGTTGCTGGGGGGTTTGGGGATGGATATACTCGCGTGTGGTGGGTTAGATAAAAAATATGGGAAGAAGGTTGGGAATGGGAGTTGGTGGTGGTAGTGGTTTTTGATGATTAGATTTGTGTGATGCCAGTCGGCCGTTGAAGGTCCTGGCTGGGCATCGGTGTGTGTTGCCACATCGAGTCTCTAGTCTCCACGGAGACTGATGATGCTATAAGTGAATATTACAAGAGAATATATGACCCCCCCCCCCCCCCACAATGTAGAGCCATGTGTACCAAACGGCCGCCTCCTTCTCTTCCATGAACGCCCGGTATTTTTACTAGACTAGTCCGCCCTCCCTCCAAACGAAGTATATCTGCGAAAGTTGAACAGCGTACCGCTTTTTGTTTCCATGTTCCAGACCCGCCCTAGGAAATGTAAGAAAATCATTGCTTGTTTCATGTCAGGATATATACCATCCCCCATTATCCCCCTTAAATTCAAACCTTCAAATTGAAGGACCCCACTAAGGCCGGAAAAGCCCTCTCAAAAGCCGGACCGAGCGTCCAATTCTCCAGCATGCAAATATGCTGCTCAAACACCGGGTTGATCATCAGCTCCTCGCTGGTGGGGCTGGCCAGCAGCACGAGGGTGTCCTCATACGGCCAGTTCAGGCTCAGGGTCGAGGTGAAGGGGATGAAGAAGTGGTCAAACGGGAACGGGCCGTCCTGGTAGATGCACACCAAACGCTCCCGCATTTCCGGGAAGGGGAGGTGGTCATACCAGGCCGGGTGGTCCTTGGCGGTCTGCCCGGGCCCGGGGCGGAACCAGGGGGGCAGCCGGAGATAGTTTTCCTCGGTCGGCGAGACCTGCCAACGCATGAGGAGGAACATGACGTACAGCACAGCGACGCGCTCGGGGAGGGTGGCCAGGTCGGGAAAGCGCGCCAGGATGTCGGTGAAGACTTTGGAGAGCGGGTGCGAGTAGGCCGAGACGGCGGGGTTGAGCAGGGACGAGACCGAGGGGTAACGAGGGCCGAGAATTTCGGACTGCGAGAGGCCTTCGGCGGCGCGCTGGCGGCGCTCCGAGAGGAAGTCTAGGAGAAGGGCGTCGAGGGGGCAGGTCGGCGCACAATTGCGTGGGACGATGTTGTACCTGGGGGGTGATCCCGTTGCGGATGGTCCCGAGGTGGGGGCTGGGGAGAAAGGGGCGCTCGTGGGTTGAAGTCCGCTGCTGGTGGCGGGAGATTGGGTGTAGATGGGGGATTGGGATTGTGTATGGGTTGGCGGTTGTCCCTGCATACCCGGTATCATGGAAATGGTGCCGTTCCAGTCGTGCTTCATGGGTATGTGGCGGTAGTGTGGTGAGTCCTGGGCTCCGTCGGGGCCCTCCTTGATCCTGGCGACCTTGAAATTGGGGTCGACTAAGAAGTCGAGGCCCAGCCGGTCCGAGCCTAGATCTAGGCCGTGAACTAGACGGTGGCGCTGTTGATCAAACGGTCCCATTTCCGCAGGATGCTGCTGCCCGTCGATGCTCACTGTGGGCGCGACGGGGGATAGACTGTTCTGCCATCGGCCGTGTGTCCCCACAGACGTCGGGGAGGTGGTACTTGCCGAGGTCGTCTCGGGGTTATGGCCCGACGGTGCTGTATATGGTTTTGTAGGTCCGTAGCTCTGGCCATGAGGCCGGCAGGCTGGTGCTGGTGACGTGTGTCAGCGTGAACTGGCCGTAGTAGCGGGGAGTAAAACATACGAGCGCCCTCGGGAGCACCCAGAATGGGCTGGATCATGCCCACAATTGCGGCCATACGCCTCTTCACATCGGCAAGCTCGGCCTCAACGGCTTCCTTTTGTCGAACGACGCTCTGCAGCTCCCGATAGGGCTGAGTAGCCTTGAGTTCGGCGATCTCCCGTTCATACTGCTCCGTCTTAAGGCGCTGGCGTTCCCGGATGGCACGTTGTGCTTCGCGGTCTGCATGGCGTTAGGGCCGGGTTCGGTTCGACGGGGAAATTACCCGAGACCAGTTGGGTCCGGGGCCCGGGTCCGGCTCGGCCCCCCACTTACCGTTGGCTCGTTTCCGCTCGAGTTGTTCTGGGGTCAGATGGGCCACGCCGCGAGACCCCCGGCCGGTCTTGCGCCTTTTGGATGCAGCGGCACCCCCATCTGTACTACCTGGGGTATCGGCATCTTGCAGATCAGGGCTATCGGCGCCATCCGCCGACTGTTGTTGGTGTTGGTGTGCCAGTGGCAGCTCGTACCCGTATCCCGTCCTACTCGACTCGGTGTGCTGCTGCTGCTGTCGTGCATCTCGGTCCGTAACAATGTCGACGCCACCGTGTCCGGGACTGGTTGGGGTCCCGCCGTAGCTACGCTTCCGCTCGGGGCCAAGCGGGTGCGGCAGGGGCGGCGGGTGATGGGCGTGGTAACTGTGATGGGTGGATCTCGGGCGGTCAGGGTATGGTTGTGGTGGTTGTGGTTGTGGTACATCATCGATGTTTGCACTTGAATTCGTACTCTCGGCTATGTTGACCGAACCGGACGGAGACGCCATGGATTGGGATGGGGTCCCCAGGTCAAATCAGATAGCAGAAATCAGAAACCGGAAACCGGAAACCGGAAACCAGCGAACAAAAACAATGAAACAAAGATACGACGAAATACACAACGTGACAAGACAACCACGCCGGAAAGGGGAGGGACGAATGAAATCGAACAATTCAATGCAGAGCACAGCCAACCGGGAACTTCGCTGGGCCGCTGTTGTGCTGACCCCCTCCGCCCCTGCCTCAGATCTGTGAGTTGGTACAGATCAAGGTTGCTCTTGCTGTGGGTTGACAGGCTGTTGGTTGTGGCAGCGGTCAAGGGAAGGCGGAGTCCGGGAGGATTGCTGCCAAAAACGAGGGGAAGCGACTCAAGCATTTGAGCTTGGAAGGAAGGGCCCGAGTCAGTGCACGACAGGGGCTTGGATTGTTTTTGGCGGGCAGCTGCAATCTGTTCCAGGCCCACTTGGAGCCTCGTCTTGTTCACGAAACGATCCGACCGCCGCACCGCACGGATCATCCATCATCTCACTTGGGGGCGTGGCGCCCTATCATTGCGCCGACATCTAAGACACTCTAACCATGTACGTGATCCGGTGGCCCGAGGAGGCGGTTATTGGGTGAGCCGAACGATTTGAAAGGGAGTTGAGATGGCATAAACAAGGACATACCATGTTTGGGATACGAAGATAGCTTCAGCTTGTGGGTGAGGTGTGGCACACTAGCTATGAGTTACGGGTATGTCGGCAGTGGTACCCAGGCCCGGACAATGACGCTGCCGGTGCAACACAACAGGAACGGGGTGACGGGCGAGCTGCAAGCAAACCTGCAAACCCCAAAGGTGCATACGATAACTGGTGTGTAGACGACGTTAAAGCTCTAATATCAACAACAACAGCTACCTTCATACATCACTCCTCTCTTTCCTCCCCCCCAATGCTGGCTTGTCCTCAACACATTCATTACCCAACCCCCAACCTCAACTTCAACCCCATCCACAGCAACACCCACACCCTCAATCCGCCGACGCCCTCGCCAGCGCCTCGTGCAGGTGCGGCGGCAGGCGGTAGCGCAGCTGGCTGGTGTACGAGGTGAGGTCGACGCTCATCTGCTTGAGCTCGTCGACCATCTGGCGGGCCGTCGACTGGTTGCCGCTGAACTGGCCCGTCGCGAGGCGCTCGCGCTGCTTGGTGCAGCAGACGACCGTCCACATGAGCAGGTTGGGCACGTTGATGGCCACGGGCTGCGACAGCGACGAGAACCGCGCCGCATACGCCCGGATCACGCTCGGGTCGCCGCGCGCCGTGAGCGGGAGGATGTCGAGGGACCGGATTTTCTAGGGTAGTTGTTATTAGTATTTATTGGTGGAAATGGGGGGGGGGGGGGTTGAAAATGGGCGTCGGGAAAGGGAGGGGAAACTCACATCCAAGCACTGCGGCCACTTGCCCTGCTCGACCATGTTCTTGATGTCGCTCATCTGCAGTAGCACCGAGCATGCCGTCCGGTTCGGGTCGCGGATCTTCTGCCAGAACATGTGGTCCCGCTCGTACATGCTCATCATCGTCTTGGCCAGCTCCACCGGGTCGTCGATGGCCGCCAGGCTCAGACTGCTGCCCCGCTGAGCAGCATCCGGCTCCGCGCCGCCCTCGACGCGGGGCTTCACCGGCACCAGCCGCATGGACTCCTCGCCAATTTCGAGCGAAACCGCCTCGCTCAGCGCCCTGCTGACAATCGACACGACCGTGTCGTAGTCCTCCGCCAGGTGGTACAGCAGGACCGCGTCGGTCGTGCGCCCGTTGTCGTCGGCGAAGCTGGCCGCCTGCAGCGTGATGGCGCGGATGAAGTCGTCCTCCTGGCCGAGCGCAATCAGCGGCCCACGGTCCTCGACCACGCCCCTGATGCGCTGTCCATCCGGCTTGATGTCGCCGATCAGCCGGCTGAACTCGCGCGACTCGAGCACCAGCTCGCGCAGGGCCTCGTGACAGAGCGCCGCCTGCTGCTGGCCGCCGGCGTCGTCCGCATTCAGGCATATGAGCACGAGATAGTCGACCGCCGCGGCGGCGTTAGCAGCGCGGAAGTCGCGGGTGTAGTAGCCGAGCATGCGCCCAAAGTTGATCTGCGGCTGGCTCCGTGTGTTGTGAGACAGCAGCTCGTTGGCCGCCGACTGTGCGTCCGCCGGGCGCAGGAGACCGTAGTAGGTAAGCGCAATGGCGAAGTGGACCGCGTCGACGTAGGAGAAGGGGTAGAGGTAGGCGATCGCCTGTTCGAACATGCCCGACAGCACCTGCAGGTAAAAGAACATGCCGAAGCTACCGTTAGTATCTTCGGCCGGTGTCTTGGGGAAGTGCTTCAAGCCGATCTCGCGAATGCTGATCTGGAGCTCGGTGAGGCCGTACGACTCGCCTGCGAGCTCCAAGGACCGGTCCGTCTCCCGGGCCAGGTTGAACTGCAGCCAGATCCAGTCGTTGACATCCGTTTGCAATCCATCCAGGCTCCGGTTGGTGAGATCACAGCGGCCGATGATCTTGTAGCAAGCCATGCGGAAGGGGTCAATCGAGCCCTCGGGCGCATTGCGGATTCGTTGGTTGTACTCGCTCATGCACCGGTCCTGCATCTGCCGCTTCAGCCGGCGCTCTTCGCTAGAGGCGTAGCTGTTGATGTAGCCCGAAAAGGTCCGGTCGATGCTGCGGAAGTGGTTCTGGTTCTCGTTGACGTACTGCGCGGCTTCATGAACAAAACCCGCCCGCAATAGGTAGAAGACGATGGCCCAAATGTACTCGTTGTTCGCCTGCTGGAGGTCGACATTGTCCGGGACGAGCGTTTTCCGGGCGAGGCGGAGCCGGATGTAGGCCTTGATCTTGCTGACCACGTCTGGCAGGCCGCCCAGGTTGGCGTCCTGCGGGTACTTGGCGATCAGCGAGTTCACCTCGTTCCAGAACTGCTTTTCCAAAAAGGCGTTGGCTCCGTTCAGAATCTGCTTCCGCATCGCCACGGCGTTGGCAGAGTGATGGTTGGGGTCCAGGTACAGCTTGGCGTATTGCCGCTCCTTGGGCGTCTCCTCTGCTTCGGGAAATTCCCCAACAATTTCCATCATCGCCCGATACGCCTCGACGAGGTGCGGCCCGTGAGGATCTCCAGACTTGGACTCCAACTCAGCCAAGTCGCGGCAAATGTAGATGGGCAGCGACTGCTGGCGGGCATTGTTGAACTCGTGGATCTTCTCGGCCAGCTTGCTCTGCTTCTCGCGCAAGAACCGATCATCCATCGACCCAACGCCGCCGGACCCAACCACGTTCTTGCGGGCTTCTACATCCGTGAACTCGCTGGCGTGAGATCCAATCCGGCTAGGGGCCCCAATAACAGAGCGCTGCATAGCCGATCTACCCAACACGCTCGCCCGCGAGGTGGCCCGCTCGCCACCAGCAGCCTGGCTAGCCTTGCGCCTAGATCGTCCAAACGTGCCCTGTCCATCTTTTTGTGGTGTCGACGCGCGCGCTGCGGCCTGCGCAGAATCCGTGGCCTCCTCCCGCGGCTTGATTCCAAAATGCTGATAAATCCGCTTCCGCTGTGCCTCCCACTCCATCGTCACGTTGTCCTCGAGGAACGTGTCGAAGTCCCGCACTGACCGATCCAGCCCGTCTGCGATCATGCTCAACGTCGTCTTGGTTTGCAGGTTCGAAAGGTACGCCTCGACGTCAAGTTCGCCAGCACCGCCGCCGAACCCGGACCCTGGGCCAGCAGCGCCCCGCTCCCGTGCCTGGAGCCCGAAGGCGCCCAGATCGCGCACGGCCGCGCCAGGGTCGACGCCCGAAGCGGCGAGGAAGTAGTGCGCCTTCCCATGCTCCAGAGGCTTGTCTTGCGAGGGGCCGAGCGACCTGAGACGCTGACGGAGATCGCCCAGTCCCAGCTGGAGCGAAGGCAGCTCCCCGAGCGCGGTTTCCCCCTCGGCTTGTTTCTTGTTCTTCGCTAGCAGGCTGTCGAATAGGGCGCCCGTCGGGAGGGCGGACGGCGGGCCTTGTTGCTGTTGCTGCTGGTTCGTTGACGCAGCCGGGTTTGTGTTGGTGGTGCTGCCAAAACCAAGGCCTCCTAGACGCAGACCCCCGCCCTGGGGAGCGGAGAGAAGGCTAGCTCCGGCTGGCTGCGTAGTGGTTGCGGTTGAGGCGCCCAGGCCCAAGGTGCTACCGAAGAGGCTGTTCCCTCCCGTGGTGGCGGGTTGGTTGGTCCCTGCTTGTTGCTGTTGCTGGTTGCCTCCGCCGAAGAGCGACCCTTGCGGGGTGGTCGTCGATGTGCCGAACAGCGAGGAACCGAGGTTGAGTCCCGCAGGTCGAGGCTGGGTGGGGGTCGTCGTCCCAGCTGCGGCACTGCTACCGAAAAGAGAATTCCCCGTGGTCGTCGCGCCAAAAATGCTGTTACCGGCGCCCGGGGTGGCGCCTTGGTTGGCTCCTGGAGTTGAAGCGCCCAACATTCCCGTCGATTGTGAATTCGCGGGTGTCCCCCTACCCATGAAAAGTGACATGGTAGCGTTGATAGCGCCAATTCTTTGCGAGCTGCTTGCGGCCGGAGAGGGGTGCCGCGCAATATGGCCCGTTTGTAGGAGGGAGGGTTTGCAGGCAAGAGCACTGCTTGGTTTCTCAGGTTTGGTTGTTTTCCGATTGTTGACCCTGCGTGCCTGCCCTGAACCTGAAAATGCTTTGGGACGCGCCTGCAGGGAATTGAGTGGGGCGGCCAGGAGGGTATCCATCCACTCAGTGGGCTGGTGGGGAGCTTGGGCCACATGCAGCTCTCAGTTGACCCGCCAATGAACTTTCCATCTCCAATTTACAGAGGACCACGCACACAGCACACAGCAAGAGTCAACCCACTGTTCCAGTGCATTCAGGCCCAGTTTGTCGCTCGGGCACTAGCAAACGACTGTGTAGACATTTGCAGTCAAATCGTTACATTACCATGAGTATCTCTCTAACTAAGTCGTCTAGCTGAATCGAAATGAAGTGACCGAGCCACGCAAAGTCAGGCATCCACCGTCATCCACCTTTCCAGGTTGTCCGTCATCATCATCACCAGTTTTACCGAACCCCCAGGTCATCAATCAATTAATTGCCGGCCTCAGCATCCAGCGTGGACCCCTTGAGCGCCTCGTCAATCTTCTTCCGGTAATCCTGTTGGGTCTTGCACTGGTCCAAGAACACTTCGTACTTGGCATCCAGCAACTTCTTCTCGGCCGGGTCGTTCCGGCACCAGACCACCTTGCCCGGCTTGCTCATGCGGTCCATGATGTTCCACAGCGGCTCCGACTTGCCGTTCTTGCCTACGCTGGCCGCCTTAGCTCCCAGCATCGCGGCACCGTGCACGACGGCCGCGTTGACGTAGCGCGGGATCAGCACCGGCATGCCGCACGCCGTGGCGATCAGGTCCATGAGGATCTCGTTCTGGCACTGGCTGCCGGACATGAAGATACTCTTAATACTGTGTCCGGAGTTGTTCATGGCCTCGACGATCTGCCGGGTCTGTAGCGCGATGAACTCCATGGTCGAGTAGTACAGCAGCGCCATGCCGTCCTTGCTCTTGTCGCTGCTCATGCCGATGATGGCGCCGCGCATGTTAGGGTCGGCGACCGGCGACCGGTTGCCCCAGAGGTCGCCGTAGAAGAAGTAGTGCCGGACCAAGAACGAGATGGACGGCGCTTCGGTCTTCTCGGCGAGGTGCCGCAGGTGGTCGTTGAGGTAGTCGTAGATGCTCTTCCCCACCGCCTCGGCCTCTGCCAGCGTGTCGTAGTACGCAGCGTGGGTCTCGAGCATGTGCTTCATGAGCTCACCGGTGGCCGACTGCCCACCCTCAGCCATCCAGAAGTCGGGGATCAAGACGTCACGGTAAGGGCCCCAGACGCCCGGTACGAAGACGGGCTCCCTGGACATGGCCAAGTGGCAGGTCGACGTGCCCGCCACGGAAGCCAGCCGTGTGAAGGCCTGTGAGACATCGTTCGGTGCGACGGAATCGTCAAGGCAGTCCGGGTCCAGCTTGACCTTGGCGCCAACCGTGCCGATCCAGCCGGCGTAGGCGTCAATGACACCGCTCCCGATCGCAATGCCGGCCGGCAGACCAAATTCCTTGGCCGCCTTCTCGCACAGCCCACCAACCATCTCACCCGCGCTCAAGAACTCGCCGTTCTATCGTTTGTTAGTCGACCGTTCCGCTGTACCCCGGTCTGTGGGGAAGGAAAGAAGAAAAAGAGATACTCACAACTCCATTAACACCGCCCACCCGCTTGAACCCATCATCAGCCAGTTCCCCAAGGCCAATATCTCTATAGAAATCCTCCTGCCAGCCCTTGACGCTCCCGTCCACGCCGACAGGTACGTAGCCCTGCTTGCACACGGCGCTGCAGAAGCTGCGGGTCTCGCCGCCGGTGGCGAGATGGGTCAGCGCATCCGCAAGATCGTAGAACTTGCAGCGGTTGAACAGCTCGGCGGGCATGTGGTTCTTGAGCCAGAGGACCTTGGGCATCTCCATCTCGACGTTCATCTTGCCGCCGAGGTAGCGCAGCAGGTTGTGGCCCGTCTCGTTGATCAGCTCCGTCTCGGCCAGGGGCCGGTGGTCCAGCCACAGGATCACGTTGCGGTCCTCGCCGTTGGCGTTGGCGAAGTCCGGGCCCGTCACGGGCACCGGCTCGTCCGTGTCGTGCGTGAACACCGCCAGCGAGCACGTCGCGTCGAACCCGATGCCCTTGATCGTGGCCGGGTCCGTCTGCGAGTCGGCCATCGTCTTGCGCACGCAGTGCGCGATCGCCCGCCAGATGTCGGTTGTGGATTGTTCCTGGTGGAGGGAAAAAGCCGGTCTGTTAGTTTTGGGTCATTGTGGTTGTTGTGGCTGGCTGCCCCCCCACTTGGGCAAAGGGAGGGAATGGTGGGAGGAATTGGGCGACTTACATAGTGTGAGCCGGTGTAGCCGTGTGCGGGCTGCCAGAGCTTGATGTTCTCGCTGGCGAGCGCCTTGATCTCGCCAGTTGCGTCAATGATGCAGGCCCGCGCGGAGCCTGTCCCGACGTCTACGCCGATGTAGTGGTCCTGGGGTAGCATGGTGAGCAAATTGTTACTCGGGACCGATTTTCACTGTGTCGACCAACCGTGGAAGCCCTAGGTTGAGGTGAGGTCAGCGATGCTATAATGTTGGGCTCGTGGGTTGGCGGTGTCAACTTACATTTCTTCTGCTTTGTGTGGAATTGGATGGGGCGAGTTTCTTTAAGAAGCTCGGCTTTGGTGTGACGAGCACACTGCCTCGAAATTGGGCCTGGTTGCACGGTGGGAGGCGAGGCACGGAGGAAGGAAGTACAACTGAATCACTTGTGGCAGCGCTTGGTTGGGAAGAGAATGGGGATTATTCGAGTTCAATTTTCAGACGGACGAGGTCCCTTAAAGAAGGAACCGTCTTATGTTCGAGAGCTATGACAATGGCATCCAAGGATGGCATTGGACGATGGGAGAAAGGGAGGGGGGATGGGGGTGAGAAAGAAGAAATCCCATGGTCGGGATGGTTCCACCTGCCTCGTCATCCCCAAAATCCCAAAATCCCGTATCTTGTCGCCCCTTGGAAGCACACCATGGAGTCTCGGCACAGGGAAGAGCTGCGGGCGGTCGAGGGGCGGTCGAGGGGCGGTCGAGGGGCGGTATGCAGGGAAGAGGTCGAGGCCCATTGAGGTTCTTGGTTGCCAACCACGCTCCCACGCCAACTCAGCAACTCAGCAACTCTGCGACTCAACCCCCAGCTCAACCCAGCACTACCCACCCAGCTCAACCCACGCTCTCAACAAGTCAACCGGAAGCGTGGGATATCGTGTGTAAAAGTCTGGCCATCACGCGTCGTCAGAGCACCAGCAGGATCAGCAATGATCAACACGCTGTCGTGCACGCCTTATCTCTGAAGTCGGTAAGGGGGTTGCACCGACCAGAGCTTGACGAGCGGGTACACCGGGGGAGGTGCAGCGAAACTGCAACATTCTGCAGCTTTTGCGGGTCCGACATGGAAGCCCTCTTGCCTCGTGACATGCAAAGCTTTATTCGGGTCGGGGCTAGAACCAGTCGTGCCAGTGGCACAGCGTCTGGATCGCCGCCTCCCCCACTCCTACAGCATCTTGTTCCTTCCCCGGAGCTCTACCGAGCCCTCGACGCGAGCTGCGGGTGTGCGGCCACTGCGGGGCTGTTTTGTGGGCGAGAGCGGGCGGCCCGGCCTACCCGGAATCCGGACCCGGCAGGGCTGTCGCAGCGCCTCCGAGGAATTGGTACGCGTGGAACGCGAGGAACGCCCACCGCCGAGTTGAGGTAACGCCGATCGCGGACATTTTGCTTTGTTGTCCGCTGTTGTCCGTTGTTCGTTGTCCGTTGTCCGTCGTCCGTCTACCCGGAGTGTCTTTCGATCAACCTAAACGACAGCCCAGTGGGCAGTAAAGAGCGGGTGCGGGGTGGGGAACTGCTGTGTACCTGACCATTGGTGTTGAACTGTCTCCCCATCTCTCGGCTTGCGTTATGTGTTGTCTTTCTCGTTGTTATAGGTAGGTAGGTATTCTTAGTTGTTGTTTGCTGGGCAAAGTAAGTCGGTCGGATATTGATGCGGAATCAATCTGGCCTTGAGTAACATTTCGCTGATGGTTTAACGCTCGAGTTCGTAGTGTCGGCCCTGTTAACTCTACTTGAATTTTATGAGTAAAGAGCGAGAAATAAACAAAACTTGCACTGGTGGTGAAGTTGTGGGAGGTTTGGGTGGGAAAGTGTCGAGGCAGCAAGGTTGGGGTCAATTAAGGAAGCGTTTTCGAATGTGAACCGTAACTTCTGAAAACTTCCACTTTACAACGCCGAGGCCTCCATCAAAATGGACTCTGAAACGGCAGCAACGCACGAAGAAATCTGGGACGACTCGGCGCTCGTCGATTCTTGGAATCAGGCGTTGGAGGAGTACAAGGTCAGTGAGCGGCACGTTTCGAAACCGCGACAGCTGCACGTCACCTTCCAGGCTGGCCCGGCGCCCTGACACAATCGCAGAAATACCACAGCATCCATGCGAAAGGCGGCACGGTCGATGACATCCCAGACAGCACAGACGAAATGTAAGACCCCCGCCATCCCAAACACTCGGGCGACAGACCAAGAGAGGAGAGTCGGGTCATGATCCCCTTTCTGATGCCAGGGTACCTAGGACTGGGGCAAATGCCGATGCCAAGCCTGAAACGGGCGAGCTCAACGAACCTATCGCAGAGGGAGAGGTCGAGGGAGAGGGAGATGAGACGATGTCCATGGACGAGAGCGACGAAACATCGCACCCGGCAATCTCGGATGCTCAGGGCTCCGTGGAGGTGAAGAAGGTAGGGAGATCTGACCCCCCTTTCACCTGCAGAACGAGAATCGGAGAGATCGTCAAAGCTTGGCATCAAACAGTTCAAGATGTTGTTTCTCACCGACTAGCGGATGACTAACGGATATGCTCAAGCAGGCCGATGGGATGCTCGCCGGGGGTGCTCCTGCGTTAGGGCCAGAGGCGTTTCTTGGGGCTGGTGAGTTTTGGGTACTGAATCTCGAAACGGCTAACGAAGCTAATGGGTTGACGAAAGTCCAAGATGGGGAGCTAAAGAAGCTCTTGATGTCGTGGTATTACGCCGGCAAGTTTACTTTGGCCCGATCTCAGCCCTCCAACTAACTGTTACAGGTTACTACACGGGCCTCTACGAGGGCAAGCAACAAGGGAGCCAGCCGGCAAAAGGAGGAGGCTCGAAGGGCTCATGAGAGCGTTCCATCCGGGCGTTGTTGGGTGGTAATATGGTTCCCTCCCGATATGTTTATCGTACGAGAAACATCAGCCACTTCGGAGTGTCTCCTCAAGTGGAAATGATAACCTAATGTTCCGAAGCCGAGCCAAAGATCAAAATCCCCGAGAGAGCATGTGCGCAGGCGAAGATGCAGCGTGCCCCACAGTCAAAACGAAAGGCTGAAAAACTGGGGGTAACAGTATCTGGAAATGTAAAATCCAGGTCTTGGCACACAAATTGGGAAGCCCCGGTCTCCAGGCCCTGTCAACCCTGATCGCCACCGAAAACGGCCGACTGCGACGACTCGCGTTCCAGAACCCTGACTTTTCGCACGGCTTCACGAGTTCCACGTCTGAGCATCGCCAAGGCATGTATCAACTCCACAGCCTCTTGCGTGCCTTGCCTCGTTCTCCGGCGTGGCAGCTGGCAATGGGGGACGAACTTTCATCTCACGGAAAGCAAAATCCGGTATCCGTCCATTCCACTGCCCGTTCTCCGGATGAGCCCACCTGCGTTCGGCATTTCACGGGGACACGACGCATCTCCGTGCTCACTTCCTTCCACCTTGTCCTCCAAGCAGTGGCTTCGTTTCATGCACAGGCGCAACTTGATCTTCCTCACCCGGATCCGTTGGCTGCCTCCCGTTTACTCATCCAACTACCGTGGATGTACGGGAGTCTGGTTTTCCATGGGCCTTCTCGATGAAATCGGTGCCAAGGCCAGGTTCGGAGGTCCAGACCTGCGGAATCCCCGGGCGTTGCGCGAGGTGGGCCGCTCCATCACTCTAATTCGGGCCCGCAACCGAGAAGCCAACGTTTATCCTGACCTCGAATTGCCCAGGGCATCTTGAGGGGAATTCTCAATATGCCTCGACCCCAGAATCCTTAAAATGTGCTCTGCACGAGCAGTAAAATATCGTGGTTGTGACATCCTGTGTGGCGATACGACCTCTCAGATGGGATGGGATGTTGCTGGTTGTCGAGTCAAGCGAAACGCGCACACTCCGTACCAAGAAACATGGCAACGCCCCAAACAGGATAGTTAGCGGGCCGCCATCACTGGCCGTGATGGTTATTCAACATGCCGGGCGGTTGCCGTTTTCTCCGGCCTATGGCTGCCGTTGCTGAGACCCAGCGGTTCCTTAAGCGCGCCGGCTTGGTCCTCGGTGTCGGCCGCATGTTTCTGCAGCGCCCAGAGACAAGGTCTGACATGGCGATTGCGCCGAAGGCGAAGCACGCTCCCGTCTTCTGGGTGGCACGAATCGCTGCGCACAGTACTGTTCACAGTACCACAGTAATCCGTATGTCGGTAAGAAGACTTGGCACCTATTGAATAGGAAGAGCCTGATAAACTCTTTTTTTGCAAGGACTGACAGACTCGAGTTTCGCGAATGTCGCCTTCCGGGGCCAGGTCCGGGGTAAAGTGGTAGAGAAACCCCTGCTTCGGTTTCTTCGTCCCATCTGAATCGTCCGTGCACGTTAAGCTTGGCGAAATGCCAAACGCGATTCTGAGACGATTGTGTCACAGCCGACCTCCTGCTTTCCACCCCTAAGTCTGGGCCATCGTCGCCCTTTACTCGCAATCACGGCATCGCCTCACATTTGCAACCCGCTCTGGGCAGACGCCCCAGACATCAGATGGGGGTGACAGGGACGTGGCAGGGGAAATCGCTACCACGGTGATGCCTTCCCGAGTGTTTCGACTCTCTCAGGACTTTCCCCCCTTTGCACCCCTCGCTGGCCGGGATCTCCCTCGATTTCACAGCCTGGGACGCCGTGTTCGAAGATCATCATGCTGCGATATAAGCC
Organism: Chaetomium fimeti; assembly: GCF_033439085.1. Lineage (NCBI taxonomy): Eukaryota > Fungi > Ascomycota > Sordariomycetes > Sordariales > Chaetomiaceae > Chaetomium > Chaetomium fimeti. The sequence continues at coordinate 1,824,410 of NW_026944334.1, forward strand.
GTGACGGGTCCCCTCAGATGGCCACACAAGAAGTCTTGTTTCTTCTCTTCACATCCCCCTCTTCCACCATTACCTTCTCTATGTGTTTTCGCTCATTTGGTTGATCCATTCTTTTCTTCACTTCTACACGAGCAGGGACTCGCTTTGGCATCCGGATTATACACCACTTATTTCCGTCATATATTTCCCCGGCAGACAAACGACATCTACGAAGTAGGACGAGAGAAGAACGAAGAAGCACAATGAAGTTCTCTACAGCAACAGCGATGGCATTGGGGATGGCCCCCCTGGCTTTGGGCAAGGCAATTCACAACGCCTATCCCGTCCGGCGAGATGGTCACCAGGTCGTTGAGCTACCAGGTGGCAAGAACAGCGTCCAGGCTTCCGACCAGCAACTTGCCGAGCTCGCCCGCCTGATCGGCCTCAACCGCGGCAGCGGCACCTCTATCAACTTCCTCTGGGTTAACATTGGTGGTGGCGCGGCAACCACGGTCGTTGGCGAGGCTCAGACCGTCACCGTCACCCAAACCGTCGGCGGAGAGGCCGGCGCTACGCCTCCGCCCGCCGTCGTGACGGACGAGGCTGGCTCGACTACGGTCGTTGCCCCTCCCACGGGCACCGTCGGCGCCGGCGGCGCCACCCACAGCGTCACGGTCGGCGGCCCCCAGGGTCTCTCCTTCAACCCCCAGCAAGTGAGCGCCGCGATTGGCGACACCGTCATCTTCAGTTTCCTCAGCCAGAACCACACCGCCACCCAGTCCGCTTTCGACACCCCCTGCGCTGCGCTCGACGGTGGCATGGACTCGGGTTACCAGGCCAACCCCAACAACACCGTCAACCCTCCCCCGCAAGTCGCGATGCAAGTCATGGTTGACACCCCGCTTTGTACGTTTCAATCCCACATCCCCGCTCTTCACAGCTTCCAAAACTAACCAACTCGTGTCTCCAGGGTTCTACTGCCGCCAGGGCAACCACTGCGGCAACGGCATGGTCTTCAGCATCAACCCGAGCGCCGAGAAGACGCACGCGCAGTTCCAGGCGCTGGCCATCCAGCAGAACGGCAACGGCGCCGGCGGCGCCATCACCGGCAACCCGCCCAACGCCGACCCCAACGCCGGCACCGGCGGCGCCGCCGACGGAGCCGCCACCTCCGCCCTCGTCACCCCGCCCGGCGCCACCCCGACCGATGCCGCCGGCGCCGTCAACACGGGCATCGCTACGGGCGTCGGCCAGGTCGGCGCCGACGGCTCCTGCGTCTGCGCCGTCCAGTGCAGCGTCGGCGGGTTCCCCAACCAGGCCGTCCAGGGCCGCGACAGCTTTGGCGGGTTTGGCGGTAAGTTATTATAATAACCCTGCGCTCGTTTTGGGGAGATCGTGTGGCTAATGACGACGAATAGGTGCCATCCCCATGGCCATGGTCGAGCCTCCTGCTCGCAAGGCATAAGCGGGTCTAAGCATCATCTTTTTCATGAAGCTATGACTTTGTTGTTGTCTGGTTGGTTGTGGCGGTTTATTTCCTGGGCGGGTGTTTTAAAGACGCTGTGGTGGTGATGGGAAGGCGGAAATACCATTATCTGTAGATTTTACTTGTTTTTTCTTGCTGTCGCTTTTTCTACTGTTTTTCTCTCCTGCTGGCCCAACCTGGGTGTTGTCGGCGCAGGGAGGTATATGACTGGCTCGTATTTTCTGGATGCACAAATCTTAATATATCACATTGAGGTGGAATCACGAGTTTTTGGCCGGTGTCTAGTGTATGAACTCGGTCAACACTGTACCCAATCGACCTGTACCCAGTCGACCTGTTCAGTGTGGGTATTCAGACTCTGTGACGCGCACAAGTTAGCCTGGGTTCTCGGGGCAGCTCTCTTACTCTCGCTGTGCCCGCTGGCGGTCTGTGCATGTGGTTGTTTCTGCCACTTATGTTCGTTTTTTCCTCGTGGAATGGAGGAGGCGCAGAGGGGAACTGGTGGTTACCTATCTATCTGATCTCGTGGATCATGCGAGACGAAGTATTTGGAGCGATGCTCGCAAAGCATATCATTAAGGCTGTTCATCAGTTAGCCTTGTATTCTTCAGCTGACCTCGTTGGACGAGTCCGAGATTGTAAACCGGGAGGTGAAAATGTCGTGATAACAATTGATTCTCTCACCTTCACCGGACTGTTCTGGCCTGTTCTTATGTGAGTGTGAGCTTCGTCCACATTCCGTCGTCCCAGCAATTAACTAAGAGCTGCTCGTTCAATCTCTGGCATGTCATTATTGCCAACCACAATGTGTATGTATTCTGGCATAGCTGCCCGCATATTTTATTTGATCTTGCTAGTTTTACTTCCGGGTTCCAATGTGTTGTCTGTTCATGGCATGACAGAGGCTCGAAATACAAAATGTGTGTCCCATAATAGTTATCGATTGGATAGCGGTATTTCCTGTTCCTGGTTCACTGACTCTCTCGTTTTCTCTGATGCTAGTAGCCACGCAGGAGAAGGGTTACAGCAATGCTTCACGGAGGTAGGACGAGATAAGAAATTGGAGGTCGTGCTAACCATGGCAATGCTTGTTCAGCGAGATAGGGATAGAGGGGCTACGATACGCAGCGGACGAGGAAGATGCAAGTTGTCCTACCCAAATCGCTGCGCCTACTGACACAAAGGGCTGGGGGGTTAATCAACCTGCCCACACAACACGCCTTCGTCTACGCCTAGGAGATAGTCGAGTGTGGTTGCGGCTGTGTTTGGTCCCTCGGCCCAACGATGATAAGGGTCATATAAATGTTCCTCCCCGTCTTGACGCCGGATCCAATCTCCCCTCCATACAGTTCACCTTGGGCAGGAAGAACGCGGTCGCTATGTGGAATGTGTAGGTAGTGAAGGATGTCGTTTCGGTCATTGATGGTGGCTCGTCATTCATTTCTTAGCAGTGGAGGTCTCGGCTTTCTTTGCATCGGCTAGAAACTGGGTCAGTATGGCCGGTCGGAGCGGCCGGGTGAGGTTCGCAATCGGGGTGACGGTCGGCGCGTACCGGCTGCCTGCTTCTCGCGCATCTTTTGCGCCGCAACCTCCTTCGCCTTGGCCAGCTCGCTACCGCTCATACCGTGAGATTTTTTCTGTAAACGAAATAGATATGTCAGAGACGGGCTTTTAGAGTGCTGAGGTGCCCGGCTCCCGGGCTACCGAGGCAAAGGAGGGCGTACCGAGGCGGCCAGCTTCTTTTGGTTGGCCTCGCGAGCCTTGTCGCGCTGGTTTCCGCGAGCCATTTTGACGATGAGGGCGGATTTGGGTTAGCGTTAGATGCGGTTCGATATGGAAACGAGAGCCGCGTTCGTGTTTCGACGCTGTGTGAGGTGTGTTGGGTGCTGAGGGTCAGTCAGTGAAAGGGGTTTTGCGGTCAGCATGTGGGAAATGGACAAGGCCGCCTGGGCGTCACTTGCCGTCAGTTGGCGTCGGACGAGGCTGTGCTGCCCCACTTAAATTGGAAGTCTTCTGCCCGGCTCCTCTGGGCGCTTCTTCTGGTGGGGCCTTTGAACATGCCAAGTGATTCAACACCTTCAATCTTCACCCAATCACCCCCTGCGTTCCTCTTGCTTAGACGCGCGCGGGATCCTGCTCTTCCGCGTTTGTGTCGGCGTCAAGTGTAACTTGGCCACTGTTACCCGCGGCAAGATGGGTCGACCTGAAAATAGGTTTGTTGTGTAGGAGGAACAACCTAGAAAGACATGGTACACAGGAACAGTACCGAGGCCTGCGGCTCATGACTTACACGGCAGGTGCGTTTCGTTGCTTTGAGGCTTGAGCACAATGAGAACAGCTGGTTCTAGGTGAGGCACCTGGGCAATGTACGGGAGACTGCCCTAGTAGGTACGTTGGAGGACAAGTTTACAACTTAGCAATGAAGTCACCAATACCTACTGATCGAGACACCTCTGAGTCAAAGGAAGAGGCTCATGATGGATTCGAGGAATTTCCAGTTCAGCCCTAACCCTACGATAATTTTGGGATCTGCCACCAAATGCCCCAACTTCCCCCACTTCAACTTCAACTTGGGCTTCGAGAACCCATGCGCAACATCGACAATTCGGCGCAACACGCGATATTAATGTTTCTAATTGTGTCCCTCCCCTTGTGCCTGGCCCTCCCAAACCCGACCGAAATTTCAGTTCAGCAAAATGCGATACCTGGCCGGTGGTGCCCAAGGCTAAATGGCCTGAAACGGCCTTGGCTTGCTCGTAGCCAATCGATTCATCTCGCAGGTCTGGATTTGAAGATGCCCTGCCGAGCTTGCTCCGCGCCTCTTCACCCCGGAATCTGTCTGGAGGCGGCGGCTGTTCTCGCCGTGTCGCCTCAAATGGGTCCATTAGAACCATTGGACTACAGTGATCGACAGGTCGCGATTATGCGCTGCCAACAGAGCATCCACTGTCCTTGCGTGGGATCGCGGGGCCATGGGTCGTCGCATGCCGCCTTGAACCCTGGCTCTCTCCTCTCTGCCGACGATGGAGGGGCAGCTGGGAGCATGCCGCCGACGCGATGAGACGAGACCGCGGAGCTGTTGTGTTCAATGTTGCGGCTTTCGATCCGTTACCCGCATGGTGCCCCTGTCGACCACATTCCTCCGTGGGACGGGGTGGGCAAGTTTAGGTGCTCTCGATCCTGAGCCGGAGCAGTGCCTATGGCTTCATTGGCTAGAAAAGCAGGAAACATTCTTGCTTAATGCGAAACACTCATGGGGAACACCCGCGAGCCAGTTCCTTACCCACTGGGTCCCCCTGCTTCCGCCCTCCCGCTCTCTTCTTTATTCGGTTTTGGGCGTTAAACCGCTTATGACAGTGGCAGCTGCTCCTATTGTTATAAGGCCGCTTGCCACCACTGCCTCTCCATCTGGCCTTTTTCTGGCCATTCACCTTTGTCGGGTTCTATTGTCTGCCTCCCAACAATGAGAGTGCTGGACTATTGATCTGTCCTCCGCTCTTTTTTCCTTCGTCCATTTCTTCTTACCCTGTACGATCTGGATCGTCACGCCTCATGTTACCTTGAACAACTCTACTCTTCTCTTTTTCCAACTTATCATCTCTCTCGACACCTAGCTGTTTGTGTATCTGCCAGCAGATCCTCTCTAGCATATTCGGCACTCTAAGCACTGCGGGCAGTCCCATTGATATCAGATCACACACTCTCTGTAAGTACATATACACTGCCCAACCCACCTGTTCCCTCCTGAGCACCAAATCCCCAAATCCCGGGGCATGTTTTCCGGAACTACACCCACCCGCAACCCGGCGCTATAAACCCGCAGAGTCCACGGCGCGCCATGGCACACTCTTCTACTATCGAGTTGGGGCGGCGCTCGACGATGCGGTCGGAGGTCTCTACACTTTCGGAAGGCTCTACCGAACCCCCGGAGCGCCATTCGATAGTCTCATTGTATGAAGACGCGCCGGGTTCCCCTATGTCATTGCACCTCCCTACCACAGTTCGTCCCCCAACCCCTGGACCATCTAGAAGGCGATCAGCACCACGGAGGGCTCGCAGAACCCCGACTCGAGCCCCTGGCCAGCCACTGGCCAGTCGACCACTGCTCCAGCCCGCCTCCACTGAGACCCGGCCATCCAGGTCTCCAAAACCATTACCACCCCTTCCACCTACCCCAGACGTTCCCACCACACCGCCAGCACCCCTCCCACGAACACAACCAGCTCTTCGGGCGAAGGCAGCGCCTAGTAGACGGGCAAAGGCTAACAGGAGAGTAGCAAAACCTCAACACAAAATGTTTAGCCTCGGGCAGGACTCGAAGCTCCTCGGCGCCGGTCACGTCGTCCTCAATGTTCTACGGGCTTTCAACATGATCGGCCTGGCTGCCGCCATGGTGGCCAGCATGGTCATGCCCGTTCTCTCAGGCATCAAAGGCCACTTTTACTTTTTCGACATGATCACTCACGTCTTCGTCTTCCTCTTCGCCACGTTCCTCTTCGTCTCGGAGCTGCCGGTACCGTGGAGGAAATTGAAGGGGTACTACGAAAGGAACTGGCCTGTGTTTGGCCCGGACCACTCGCTCGTGTGGCTCGGCTGGGGCATGGTATTCATTGGCTTCCAAATCCTGGGCGATGCCTGGAAGCCGGCGTACACGGTCGAGACCATCGGGCTGGACTGGTGGCGCGCCATCCTCGCCGCGGCCATCCTCTCGATCACCTTCGGCTTCTTCAACATCTGCGCCTCCATCGTCTTCCGGACCTCCATCGACGGGCTCCGCGGCGAGGTAGTTAAGGTCACCTCCCGCCAGATCCGCACCCACGGTAACCTCTCGCTGCAAAACGCCGCCAACAAGAGCGACGACATCGAGCACAGCTTCTCGTCCCACTACTCGTCGCCCCACCGCGACAACTGGTCGGCGCGGAGCTATTCCAAGGAGGAAGAGGCCGTGGAGCCGTCGTCGGCCGTCAAGCGCCTCACGCGGGCCTTCAACCCGCGCAACTTCAACTTCCGCAAGTCGCGCATCCAGATCAGCAAGCCGATCCCGCACAACATGGCCGCCGACGACGTCGAGCGCGGCCACTCCAGCCACAGCCGCGGCGACAGCTTCGACGACAACCTGAACGGCCACGGCGAGGACCGCGGCAGCCCCATCATGCCGGGCCTCCAGCGCCCGCCGACCGAACTGCACCCCGCTTACATGCCCAAGTCCCGGACCAGCCTGTACAGCGCGGCGCACATGGATCGGTTCTAAGCATGGGACAACACAAACTCCCTCTTTGGGTTTTACATTTTCTTTGTTATAGACTGGAACAGTCAGTACACTGCTAGTGCGTGGTGGGAACAGCATTATACAAGGCAGGGTGGAGGTGCGGTGGGTTGACGGGCGTCTTGGGGGTTTGGGAGTCATGGGTTGGTGGTTCGTTGCTTTGTAATGTATACCCGCTAGTTTTTTTTCTGCTTTTCGGTGGGATGGCAATGGGAAGTAATAGTATTATCCAGTTGCCTAGATTGGAACAATGTTCGTTGAAACTGGCCTGGAACTTTGTTCCGACTTGTGTGCCATACCTCGTGGAGGGTCGGCTATCTTGTGGTAAATTTGTTAGTAAGTACCTAAGCTGGCCGTCCTCTCGCGTCGGGCCGGCAATGGGTGCGAATTATGAATCCTTAAACACCAAGATAGATGTTTAGTGAGCCCTCAAAAAAATCATGTGAACCCTGGGCTACCTCACCTATGACTCCGATGGAGAACCTGTGAGTTGAAGTTGGGAAAGAGCTGCTTGACGGCCCTGGCGGTTGTGGGCAGCTGTATGGTCCGTGCACTTGTTAATCAGCCCTTTGTCCGCGTCGCTCTTTCTTGCTTGCCATCGTGTGCCTCATTCCAACGACCGTGACGACTGCACTGCACGGCCTCTTTCCCCAGCTTGACTCGTTTCCACGGCTATAAATTTGACGGCCCCACGCAGCGTTGCGATTTCCTTGCGTAGCACGACAGTAACTGAAGCAGCTGCCGACTTGCCACAAGACCGTTCGACCACCACCCACTGACTGCTTCGCTGCTCCCACCACAGCGATTACCACCACATCACGACCATTCTCTCGCCCTTTCGCCCATTTCTGCTCTCTTCGCCAGGCCCACGACTTTAGAAGGAGAGGGCTGTGAATGGTGTGCGCATTGTGACTTGGGCTCTGTGTTCGGAAACGTGCAGCTGGGCTGGTGGAATCTGTGGAGGGCATTGCACGAGCACCCTGGTGCTGGGCTGGCCTCCATTCGCAGAGGGAGATAATAGCTGTTCTCCGTCTATTGTTCTCGTCGCCTGAATAGGGGCCCACCTCTGAGATTTCCCTGCTCCCATTCGTGACTGGAATCGCTAGAGGACATCCTTTCTGCGCCCTTCTTCACGGCAGCACTTCGCGGCTGTCGCTCAATTGACACTACCTGACCGTTGATTGATCTCTCGACCCATCATTACACCTGTTGCTCGACATAACCATGGCAGACAACGCGGCCGAGGTGGCCGAGGACTATCGACAGGCCCTCGAGGACCTGACGGTCAACTCGCGCATCGAGATCGCCACGCTGACCAACATCGCGCGTGAGAACGCACACCACGGCTTCGCCATCTCAGAGGCATTGGCAAACCACATTAAGAAGGTATGTCTGGCTATGCCGAAGGCTTAGACGCTCCCTGGCGATAGCTACACGATTGAACGTACAAGACCTAACTTTGATCAGGTGCCACCCGCACGGACACTGCCAGCGCTCTATGTCCTCGATTCCGTTGTCAAGAATGTCCCGACACCCTATGCGTTATACTTTGGCCCGAAGCTCTATTCGGTCTTTATGGGCGCTTACACCAAGGTCGACAATGCGACAAGACGAAAAATGGACGAAATGCTCAAGACATGGAAGGAGCCGGTCCCGGGCTCTATCTCAACGAAGCCTGTCTTTCCGCTCGAACAGGTCCGGCCCATCGAGCATGCTCTGATGGCCGCTAGAAACGCCGCCTATACCGCCCAGCAGAATAGCTTTCAGGGGCAGCAGCAGCTCATGCGCGGTCGCCAACCCGCCCCCAGCCGAGACACACCTACGCCACCGACTACCAGGTCATATCAACCTCCACCGCAGCAACCTTCTTACCCCGGGTCAAATGGGCATCGGCCGGATGCGGCTCAGCGGCCGTATCCGATGCAACCGGCCAACGTAAGCTAATTCCTACTCGTGAAATTGGCGATTCCTGTTGCTAACGACCTCTACAGGGCCCAGGTACCACATCTCACCGCTCGACACCGCAACCAGCTCCGCCTGCCGGGTCTCATCCACCTTACCAGCAGCCGGCCGCGGGACCAGTCTATGGCGCTCCCCAACCAGGAATAAGCATAGACAAGCTGAAAGATGATGTCCAGCAACTGATCGTTGCGGAAAAGGCGGAATTTGCACAAGACCCACTTGATACTAGTAAACAGACCAGACTGAAGGCGTTGCTGGACTTGCAAACAATAATCCAGAGCCAAGACATGCCTCAGGATCAGTTGATGATCATAAGAGATCGAGTTGCTGAACTTGCTGTAAAAATTCGCCCGCAGCTCCCAGTCACTGCTGGTCCTGCCGGCGGTGGTGTTGCTGCACCCAACACCGTTTATTCGGGAGTCTCGTACACCACCACTCCTACGCCCCCGGTTGTGTCTCAGCAGTCAACCCCTGTGCCCCCCGCAGCCGCCGCGGTCGTTGCGGCAGCTCTCGGGCGTCCTCCGTCTGCTGCATCGGCCCCTCCCGCTACGGGCGGAGGCGTGTCGATTGACTCCATCTTCGGACAAGGCGCGTTGGCGGCACTGATATCGGGAAATGCGCGGAAGTCGGCCACGCCCCAGCAAGCTCCCACACCACAACCTCCGCCGCCGGCCCCTGCCCCGGCGATCGGACCTGCGGCGGCCGCCGCGATAGCTGCTGCGTTGCGGTCGCCGCCTCTGCAAAGACCTGCTGAGCCGCCCAAGCCTGCGGCTTCGGCCCCCCCGGCATCGAATCCGTCAGCGTTGCTGGCCATGCTGAGGCAGTCCGGTCTGATCAAGCCCAGCGGAACGCCGACTCCCCCGCCAGCTGCTCCTCTGCTGCCCGGTTTCGGCCCGCATGGTTTCCAGTCGCTTGCCGGGTTGACTTTAGATGCCAACCCCCAGCTCAGGCCTGCTTCCCTAAAGACGTGAGTTCATCGTTATCCTCTCATATCACACATGAACGCATGAAATTAACGCCGCCACCCAGCTTCCGCCCGCATATGATCTCGCGACTCCACGAAGACCTCGGCCCGCCCTGTACCCAGTGTGGTCGGCGCTTCAAAGCCAACGAGGATGGCCGCCGCAAGAAGACGGCGCACATGGACTGGCACTTCCGCGTGCACCAGCGCATGACCGACGCCGAGAAGCGCGGGCAGCACCGCAGCTGGTATGTCGACGAATCGGTACGTATCCCCCCTTCCTTCCTTCTCTTTGCCAGCACACACCCATCATTAACCCCCACCCAGGATTGGATCCGCACGCGCGAGGCCATCGACACGGACTACACGCACCCACCGCAGGACCCCTCATCAACCTCCGCCTCAGACCACCACCACCACCACCTCTCCTCCACATCCGGCGGCGCGCACGACGGCGGCGCGCACGGCGGCAAGCCGAACTCGGCTTCGGCAGCAGCAGCCGCCGCCGCCGGCAGGATGATGCCCTACCTGCCCGTGCCCGAGGACAGCGCGCGCGCCAACAACGCCTGCCCGATCTGCCAGGAGAAATTCGAGATGAAGTGGCTCGACGAGGCCCAGGAGTGGGTCTGGACTGATGCTGTCCGCGTCGGGGAGCGTGTGTTTCATGCTAGCTGCCACCGTGAGGCGTATGGCGTGCAGGCTTTGGCGCAGGCGCAGGCTCAGGCACAGGCGCAGGGCCAGGGACAGGGGGTGTTGGGGAAGAGGAAGGCTGAGGTATGTTTTTCTTTTTTTGTTTTCTTTTTTACCCCTGAGATGAGATGATGGGGATGGTGTGCTGACGATTTTGTGATAGGATGATGTTGGGGGCTTAAGAGGGAGAATGAAAATGGAGGGGTATTGAGGGCTTGGTTTCTGGTTGGGGGTGAGGGACGGTTGAGGATGGATGCATTATCAGGCGCGTGATGGAATGGAGGTTGCTGCTTGTCTTTGCTTGTTGCCCCCGGCAGGTAGTGCCTCTGGATCTTAGCATCATCAATGGCCGGTATGCTTTTTGATATTTTCAGCAATGTCTACCACAGGTTGACGAATGGTTTTCGTGGTGAAAACGCAACTAATATGGGTCGTACGGCATGTTCAGTGGCTGTGTGTAACTGAGAGAGTGAATCCTACGCTTATGAGGTATTCACTTTTGTGGCAAGGACGAGGATGACAATCACTACTACCAGAATATGAGAAGTGAATTGGATGAGCCGTTTGTAATTTGAGCTTTCATTTCCTATCTTGATATTAAACCCTTCCCATTAACATGAACCCAAGACGTGAATGCTAGGCCCGGTGAGCCCAACCATTCTGCAACCACCCAACCCGCAAACCTACCCCTGACAACACCACCACCACCACCACACCACCCACCCCAGAACCTTCCTCACAACCCCCCCTCTCCCCCTCCCCCCGCAACATCACCAACCAACCTCCCAAACTCCCCCGCGCACCTCTCCCACTCCACCGCCCCCTCCCCCGTCCCCCTCCACCCCGCCACCCTCCCCAGCACCTCCAGATCCTCCCGCATATGCGCCCCATCCCCCGTCCCGTTCAGCACCACCACCCCGGCCCGCACCATCAGCAGCGCATACCACGCGCCCGCGCGCGACAACCCCGCCCCGCGCGCCACCCGCGCCACAAACCCCCCGTCCCCGTTCTCCGGGGCGGATTGCTGTTGTTGCCAGACGAGTGGGTTGCCCGTCAGCGTCCAGAAGCCCTGGTAGCCGGCGTTGTGGGTGGCGCACCAGGTGCGCACGCTGATGTCCCAGCGGCGCTCGGCGGCGCGGAAGCGGTTTTGGATTATGCTGGGGGGTGGTGGGAGGGGGGTTGGGGATTGCGGGGAGGAGGAGGAGAGGGCGCGCAGGGTGGGCAGGGTGACGTTGGAGATGCCGAGGCGGCGGACGCGGCCGGCGCGGGAGGGGTCGGTGGTGGTGGTGGTGGAGGTGGGGAGGTAGGTTGCGAGGGCGGACCAGGCTTGGAGGGTTTCGGCTGTGGTGGGGAAGGGGGAGTGCAGGATTAGGGCGTCGAGGTAGGCGGGTTCGTGGTCTGGCGTGGAGAGGTTGGCGAGGGATGAGGTGAGCGAGGCGTGGATCTGGGTGGGGATCGGGTCCGTGGGAGAGTAGGATGGGATGGAGGAGTCGAAGGGGGTGAATTTGGTTTGGATCTGGTTGGTGGTTAGGATGTGGGATGTGGAAAGGTAAATAGGCAGTTGGGAGGGACGCACGAAGAGGTCTTTCCGAGAACATATGCCCTCGCTGATTGCGCGGCGGATGCCCTCGCCTGTACCGGCCTCGTCGTAGTGTCTCTTCATGGCAGCAGTGTCGATGCCGCGGAAGCCGGCCTTGATGGCCTCATACACGAGATCGGCGGTCCGTTCCTTCTTCCACGCGGTGCCGTACATCATGGGCGGCATCTCCGCAGTGGCCTCGGGGGTTGCCATGGTGTTGTTGCTTTCTAACCGAGACAAAGGCCGGTTAAGATTATAATGAAATGAAAATGGTTTACGTTGATGCCAGGATCCGAGGGGGTTTGGGTTTGGTTGCCTCGCGCGGATGAACAACGGTGCTCCCCCCCTCCAAAGCACGCCAGTCATTGATGGGTTATTTTTGAGAGAGGGCGGGGAAGCTGTGTCGCTCAATGAGGGGATCAGGAGGTGGTCTTGGTTGTATATCGGCTGTTGGACCAGAATATAACGATCCTTCCTTTTCCTTCTTATGAGTAAACTCATCAATTCGTTATACCAGCTCCATTCTCGAAGATGAGAAGCACTGTGTATTCTGTCAACCACGAATGACGTCGTCAACACCCATGCAAGATCGCCAATCTGTCCCGGGAAGCTCTTCCCGGGGTTCACTGAGACATCCCGGGGGGAGCGGTCTCGGCGCTCCCTGATTCGCTCTGCACCCTGTAGCGGGCCGATACCAAGTTGATTTAGCGCGGAGGGAGCTGGAGATCCAGGGGTTGCTCCCGCAGTTCAAGCTCTGGATGTTTCGGCCATTTACCCGCAACGCCGTCGCTGCCCCGCCATGAGCCCCATCGATGGAGGGGAAGATGGGGGGTCACGGCGGACAACAGGCTGTTGCTCTCGGTTTTAAGAGCCAGGCGCCGAGAAGTTGACTAGAAACTTCAAACTTCGCTGCTCTCCCCCTTTCCAAGTCAGTGATCATTAGAGAAACCCAAGCATCAAGTCATCCCACAATCACAGCGATGGCGTCGTCAACTCCGTACACGGTGAGGTGGGGTATCATGGCCACGGGTTGGATTGCTGAGGGTAAGTAAACTCCCACGCTGAACCGCGTTTCCTGCACGGCGCTTACTTTATGCCCGCAGTCTTCACCAAGGACCTCCTCGCCAACCCGGCCATCCGTGGCGTGCATGATGTTCGCCACGAGGTCGTCGCCGCCGCCTCCTCCAGCTCCAAGGAGAGGGCCGGTGACTTCCTCACCAAAGTCAAGGCCCCGAGCTCCGCCAAAGCGTACGGCTCGTACCACGAACTGGTGGCCGACCCCGATGTCGACATCGTCTACGTGGCCACACCCCACAGCCACCACTTCCAGAACGCCATGCTTGCGCTCGAGGCCGGCAAGAATGTGCTCTGTGAGAAGGCCCTGACCGTGACGGCGTCCCAGGCCCGCAAGCTCGTCGAGGCTGCGCGGACCAAGGGTGTCTTCTTCATGGAGGCCGTGTGGACCCGCTACTTCCCTCTCAGCATCCAGGTGAGGGACCTGATCTCGTCGGGGGCTATCGGAAACGTCTATCGCACCATTGGTTAGTTCAAAACTCCCACCTTCCTGTCGTCCAGTGCCATGCTAACATGGAACTTAACCAGCCGACCTGTCAATCGGCAAGGACAAGGCCGACGGCAAGATCGACTTCGCCGACTCGCACCGCATGGTCAATCCTGAACTGGCCGGCGGCGCCCTCCTTGACCTCGGTATCTACGCCCTGACCTGGGTCTTCCAGACGCTGTACCACGTGCAGCCCGAGGAGCAGAAGGAGGCGCCCAACGTCATGGCCGCCATCAACAAGTACCACACCGGGGCCGACGAGACGACTAGCATCATCCTGCAATTCCCCCAGCACAAGAGCCACGGAATCGCGCTCACGTCGCTCCGCGTCTCCAGCGATGTGGACGGCAAGAACAGCGCCGGCGCATCCATCCGCATCCAGGGCTCCACGGGCGAGATCCAAGTTATGGGCCCCGCGTACTGCCCGCTGCAGTATCGGGTGATCAAGAAGAACGGGGGTGGCGAGGTCCAGGTGGTCGACTGCCCGATCCCCAAGGACCCCGAGAGCGGCTGGGGCCAGGGCATGTTCTGGGAGGCCGACGAGTGCGCGCGCTGCTTGCGGGACGGGCGTAAGGAGAGCAAGTCGCTGCCGTGGAGCGAGAGCATCACCATCATGGAGGTCATGGAGGAAACGCTGCGGCAGGGCGGGGTTGTGTACTCGGATGTCATCTCGACCGACGTGTACGATGCTCAGAGCCCGCTGAACACTGGCAAGCGGTAGTTCGTTGGTAAGCTTGGAGCTTGGAATGTGACACTGGTGAGCTGAGAAAATGGGCTGGGCCTTAACGGGACTGGCGTCATCAGCCCTAGTTCAGTTCGGGGCTGGCTGGGCGAAGCTGTTGTTGTTTCTTTTTGAGCTTAACGAGTTAGTTAGTCAGCCAGAAGACAGGGACGTTCAGGTTCAGGATTCTGAGGCTGACATGCCCGGATGTATCTGATTTCTCATGCATGACCTTCGGGCTTGGAGGATTGTGACTAGATGTTGGAGCAGCCAACCAGGTTTCGGCTCTGTCTCCTTCTGTTTCCCTCTCTCAATCCACCCCTCACCGTCACCGGAGAGAGACCTACCTGACTGGGTTCGGGACTGGGCCCGTTGAGAACTGCGGCTATTTGTTAGGAGTACAGAGTACATCCGGGTCGGATAGGTCGTTATCAGACACGTTCAAACCGGAGGGTGTCATGCATGACAACTTTGTGCTTCCTGCCAAGGCGCTTTTCTCGGGCCCGGAACCCTGGGTCCCGGTTGCTGTCACTGCATCGAAGTACTGTGTACGCGCCCTGTTCTTCACTTTCCCATGCATCATGATATCGGAAAAGGGCCGGGGGCTGGAGGTGAGACGGAGGGTAGGATGCAGGTCCGACACATGCAGAAAAGAGGGTTACTTCAGCCGTCGAACTAGCACGATCGGCGGGTCTGCAGAGAGACGGAATCGGGAATCGTGATGCAAGTAATTGCAGAATTTTCATCCAAAGTTCGTCACAATTTGTGCGCCAAGTTCCATTGCTCCTTCCTTGGTTGCAGCGTTGGGGGCAGCTCGGCAGGCAGCGATTCGAAGCTCGAGGAGGGGGAGAAGGAGGGGGAGGGGAGGAGTTTGTGTGCAGGTGATGAGTGGAGGAAAGTTGCTGGCTTCCCCCACCATCCACAAATCAACGTCAGAATGTTTCAGTTCAGCCCACACACAACCTTCAGCTTCTCTATTCGACTCTAACCTAACTTTAACCCAACCGCAGGTTATACCACATCCGAACCGGTTAACCGACTGACCGAGCAATCCGCCTGACCTCGAATATCCCTGCTTTATATTTTTGCTTTGTTTGAGCGGTCGGGGCTGCCTGAGGGAGCTACTGCGGAGGTGAGCATCTCGGCTACTGTCTTCCACTTGTTTGTACCCTGTACCTACATGCATGTATCTCATACATTGTCCCTCTTCCGTCGTTCGTGCCCCTTCAGCCCTGTCCGGCTCCCTGTCCGGCCGGGGAAGTTGTATGGGTGTGCCCGGAACTGCACATCACAGATTTGGCAAGGAACCATGCTTTACCCTTTTTACCCCTCCAGTTGGCAGACCCCCTAGGATGCCATTGTCTCTCTTCCGATTCTGCGCGGGCGGATGATGGGATCGGATCGGATCGGGCGGTCGGGAACTGGGTTCTCCCCCTGTCTCTGCATCCTCGGGACTCCCACATGCGCACATCGAGGGACACACTACGGCAAGTGCAATATGCGTGGTACATATCTGCAAGTCGTGGCAGTCCCCTAGCTCATGTCTTCTCGACCGCTACATTTCGAATACACCCTTCTCCGCTCTTTCATGCGCTAACAAAGAACAGCGGTCAAGAACACACCAAAAGAAGGCGCACCAGGAATCTGGAATTTTCCACGTCCTTCGACTAGGCCGGCAGGTGTGACGCAGCGGTGTGTGAAGAACTCTGCGGCCTGACTTGACGAGCACAGGAAACGACCAATCCTCAGTTCGCTTGGCTGTGTCCCTCGTTCCCCTGCTCGGCCCGCGGTTATCTGGCCACCGCGCTGTGCGCCACGCCAAGTTGGGCCTCAGGGAAGCAGGACCTCATCGCGACCGTTGCCCGACCCAGAAGCAGGAGCGGGAGGGCTGCCCGAGGTATCGTTACCATGGCTTCGTCGTCCGCCACGCCATCGGCCCTGCCGTCCTCTTCGGCGGCTGATGCGGTTGCCAAACTAACAGCCGCCCCCACCGCCGGTACCGAGACGGGGACTGGGACTGAACCAACAGCGGCCGAAGCAGAGGCCGAGGCTTACGAGCGGACACACGTCCACGGCGTCTACGAGGCGATCGCCCCGCACTTCTCGGCCACTCGCTACAAGCCTTGGCCTGCCGTGGGGTCGTTCCTGCGCTCTCGGGCAGCCGGCGCCGTTGGGCTCGATGTGGGCTGCGGCAATGGCAAGTACCTGGGCGTGAACCCCGACGTCTTCATGCTGGGCTCTGATCGGAGCCCATCGCTCATCGCGCTTGCCAGGGACCGTTGCATGCAGCTCCAAGCTCAACAGGGTAATGCGGCCGAGGCAGGAACAGGCGGGGAAGCCGGTGGCGCCGTGGTGGCCACTGACGTTCTCGTGGCTGACGGGCTTTTGCTACCCTTCCGTGAGCGTGCTGCAGACTTCGTCATCTGCGTGGCCGTCATCCACCACATGTCGACGCGGGCAAGGCGGCAAGAAGCGATCCGGCAGCTGCTGCGATGTGTCAGGTTGGGAGAGGTCGGGCAGACAGGGGGCCAGGTCCTCGTCTACGTTTGGGCGCTGGAGCAGAACGCAAGCCGACGCGGATGGGACGAGGGCGGCGAGCAGGATTTGCTGGTGCCGTGGGTCTTGAAGTCCCAACAGAAGCAGCCGAAGCAGCAGAAGCCGCAGAAAAGGGCCCTAGCCCAAAACCAAGCCATTGGTGGCGGTGATGCCGTCGATAAGGGCGGTGAAACACCGCCTTCACCAACACCAGCTGGCCCTGCCGAACCAGGGACGCCACTTAGCCACACCGACCCCGTCTTTCAGCGTTACTACCACCTCTACCGCAAAGGCGAGCTGGAAGAGGATGTGCTGGCGGCAGGGGGTGTTGTCGTTTCCAGCGGCTACGAGAGAGACAACTGGTGGGTGGTTGCTGCCAATGAGCCGGTCCCCCAGGGTCAACAATGAGGCCTAATCTGAAAGTACATCCTGGGCCGAAGCAAATACTGTTTGTAACTGGTATCGGCTGCCTCTCCCCTGGACCGCTCTAGTCTCTCTCACGAATGCAGACGCCCCCCTTCGCTTGTTGTGACTGCTGCATCTCATCTCATTCGGTAGTCTGTCTATCGGGTTCTTTGACTACCGCCCATTGGGCTTGATGATCCATGCTCTCCGCGTATGCCTCATCGGTTCTGTTATCCCCCACACGATTCCCTGTCTCGTAACCCAGCCCAATAGAAGGAACAACGGCTGTTTCAAGCGGGCCGCTGCCCCTGAATCACACACCAGCCCCTGGTAAACGTCCAAAGTAAACTCCATTGGCGCCCCTGCCGCCCCCCATTTTTTGCCCGCTCGCCGTCGTGACCAACAAACAAGAAACCGGTCTAGACTTTTTGCTTTTTTGCCCCTTGGTACCGTACCACTTAGCTCAGCAGACGCCGTGTAACACGAGATCTTTGATGTGACTTGAGAGAGAAAAAGGTCTTTCAATGGAATGGAATTGAGAAACGACAGGCGTAGAAGCAAAGGGGGGGTTCTCGCCCACCAAAAGCCGGGGGACTCTTTACCCCAAAGAAGGAAAGGGAAGCAGAGTAGTAGCTGAAAGTACAGATAGCCGTCCGCGTTTCGCCGCCGCGTGCTGTTGTCGTGGATGGTTCCGTGTAGGCAAGGGAATAAATCGAAAGAATGGCGATGATGGTGCTGTTGCTGTTGCTCCTCTTTTGCCGTCGTTTCAGGTAGTCGTTCGTCCCTCTGTCCCATCCGTCGTATCCCGTAAATGTCCATATCCATATCCATATCCATATCCATATCCATGGCCATGCCCCATACCCATGCCCAACCCGAATCCCATCGCTCTCGTAAATGCGTAACCCATGATGATTTTCTTTCTTTCAAAAAGAAACCAAAACAAAAGAAAAGAAACAAAAGCATAGGCAAACAAACCCAAAAAAAACCTCCCACATCAAATCATCAAATCCCATGCCTAGCCACCCTCCTCGCCGGCACCATCCCCGCCCCCATCTCAAAAACCGACGACGGCTGCTGCTGCGGCGGCGGTGGGGGTGGCGGCGGGGGGTATTCGTCCCTCGCCCCATCCCTAGCCGCCGCCGATGACGAAGAGTACAGGTGCTGTCTCCGGCGGCTGGTCTCGCGGCTGCCAAACCTGTGGTCAGGCGGACTTGCCCGCCGCTTCCCATGCCCTGGCCCTGGCCCTGGCCCCGGGGGCGCCGGCTCGTGCTGTGGGTATGGAGACAGCGCGGGCAGCAGGCCGCCGCCGCCGCCGCCGCCGCCTGGTACCCCCGGGCCCGGACTGGCCGTCGCGCTGCTATGGATCGGGCTGGTCGCGGTGCTGGGTTGGTACTGGTGGTGTTGGTGGTGGTGTTGGTGCGGTTGCTGCTGCTGCTGGGAGGAGTGGTGGTGGTGGTAGGGGTGGGACGGGGTCGGGGGCGGGGGTGGGATGCCGCTGCCGCCGCCGCCGCTGCCGCCCCCCTGGGCGTAGGCCGGCGTGCTGTAGGGGCTGATGCCCGTAGTCAGCTCCGCGACGCCGGGGAGCCCGCCGCCGCCGCTGCCGATGGAGCCGCGGCTGTGGCCGAAGGAGGAGCCGCTGGTTTGGATGGGCGCTAGGCCGTAGCCGTAGTCGCCTGTGTCTGAGAGGGGGGGGCCGAAGGGCCCGCGCGGGAGGCTCTCGCGCCGGGAGGAAAGGGGACGGCTTCCGATGGAGGTCGGGGTCGGCGGGGGGATTAAGGGTGGGATTTGGTGGGAGGGCGGGCCGGGGCCGGGGCCGGGACCTGGGGGTCCCCGGGTGTAGCGTGGTGATGGTAGGCCGGAGAAGTCGCGTGGCATGCTGCCTTGGGACTGCGAGTGAGCGTGGCCACCACGGGTCGGGGAGATTCGCTGCGTCATCGAGCCTTGTGGCTCGTTTGACGCTACGTTCAGCGAAAATGGAACGACTCCAGCCCGCCGAGCCATCTCGGCCTCGCCTAGCTGCCAGTGCATTGCCTCAGCGGCTCGCCAGGGGACTTGCATCTCTTCGGCTACCTTGGCCCATATTTCAGGTTTGAACCTGGGAGGAGGGGGGTGTTAGTGATGTCCAGGGGGGCTCCCGTTGGCGGTGCTTACCTTTCGTAAAGCCTAGCGAGTTTGTTTTTGCGCTCCTCGTCCCATTCACTGCGCCGTTCCAGGTAGTTCTGGTAATGAAGGCGACAGCTGATAGAGCTCCGGCCCGGGAGCCGCTTCGAAATGTCGTCCCATTTCATGCCGCTGCCCCTGAGTTCTATGATGAGGGAATCCTCCTGGGACGACCACTTGCTCTGCTTCTTCGCAGGCGACTCGAACGTGTGCGGCGGCATGCTGCGCTTCCCGCCACCGCTCCCAGGACGGGAGTTTATCCTTGAGCTTGATGTTGGACCCGAGATGCTCGGCGCTCTGCTTCCGGTCCCGGCCGCGGCGCCAGATCGGGGTGACAACGGGCCGGTTGCTACGGCGAAGGATGCCGGCGACGGGCCGCTCGTAGATGCCGTTGCCGCTGCGGATACTGGGACCGTGCTAGATGGTGTTTGTTGGGCGGGGGACACGGCGGACTCATTTGAGTCGTCCTGGAGAAGGGAGGCGATATCCACGATGGGCTCTATCTCGCCGGGTTTAGCCTAGAAGGGCAGATGTGGCATAGGCACGCAAGGTCGTGCGTCTTGGTGGAGAGCTGTCCCTCTGTGCCGCGTAGTGGGTTAGATGGTGTCAAGTTAGATGGTGTCCCACGGGGCTCGAAAGTTCTTGTCCCGCTCGGTTAGGCCAAGGATCCGGTATCGTGTCTCGTCCTTCGTCTGAATATGGTAAGTCTTCGTGGCTCAAGCGATGTCGACGCGCGCAAGGTACGTACTAGCTATCCGGGTGAAACGTCAGCAGGGCGGACCAAGTGTGGTCACTCGGGCGAGCTAGGCGAGGAATCGGACTCGGAGCGCAAGGTGGTTGAAGTCAGGTGCAATGGGTAAACGGTGTCCGTGATCCCTGGGTGCTAGGGACGGGTGTTCCTGTCGTTCCTGTCGAGGGTGGACGGTGCTAAAAGGGGGGCCGTCTGTCCAAAGAAGGAGCGAGGGTCCCTTTTAGATGGGACTACTGGAGTTGTCTTTCCTCAAGAAGGCGTGGCCCGTATATCCAGGGTGGTCTTTAACATGATGATTGGTTCTTCAAGGGGAGCGTTCCACCAATGAACGTGACAAGATGAGCAGAAGAAAAGTAGGCAATGGAGACAAGGGGTGCTCGCGGATGGATACGTCGGTCAGGCGAGGTTGGCGGATTCCTGCGGCTTGAGGGGAGTTGTTTCCCTCCTCTCCAGAATCGCCAACTGGAGAAAGAGGTGAGCAGCAGGGAAGGAGCTTGGAGCAGAAGGGGGCCGGGATATCTCGATGACGCCGTGCCTGTCGGGGGTGGTGAGGAGGGGTGGGGGACTGAACCGGGGTTCGAGGGAACACGAAGCTAGAGACGACCGGGAGGAGGAAAGACTTAAAGATGAAGAAGACCTTAGAACGGGAGTGTGCAGAACTAGTTGCATGCCATATAGAGATGGCAACGGCAGAGGACCTGCTGGGCATACCACGAGGGGTGTGAGCAGGGAGCGAGCGTATAATTGTGGAGCGGGAGGAAACAGAACAAGTAGATGTGGGTTCAGGGCTTGGGTGTAGGATGCTGTGCTAGGCAATCGGGCCCCGGGCTTGCATAGGGCTTCGGTAGTAACTGGTGAGTGGTAGTATTGCCAGGGGGGTCCGGATGTACAATGCAGCAGCCCCCATGCCCGCCAAACGCTTTCGTTTTTTTCTTGGAGAGATGTGCTAGGGGAAACGGGCGATTCCCGGGAAGACAACCGTCATGGCTCGGTAAGCAACAATACAGTTTCTGCTAGCGTCCGAGGGTTGTAGCAGGGTAAGGTCAAGCGCCGATAACAGCATTGGCCTTCCCACGCCGCGTGTTCGTTCCAGAGATGGGAAGAACCAAAAAGTGCTGTTCGCGGATCCGGTCCAGACGTTCACGGCCACATGAACCGCACCGCCCAGACAGCTAGTCATACGGTGGCTATGTACCCTGTTCTGCGAAGCAGCACCGGGTTCTTTACCTGTGGGCTTCTTTACGATATTTGTGTGATCTGGCGCGGGGCGTCTAGTTGCCGGGGGGGGGGGGGGGAGGCTCCGGAGGCGATGACAGCTTCAAATCGAACACCACGGATTGACAGATTGAAGCTCGCCTTGCGGGATGCCGGCCGGGAGCATACCTGGTGGCTACGGGGTGAGTGTATCATGCTTTAATGCTGGTCTGCGTGAGTCGCGTTCAGTCCGATAGATTGGTGGATCCATGATCGGAACATGGGAGGGAGGTTGGCGTCCTCAACGCCGAAAGGGTCCCTTGCGAGAGGATCGGGTTGCAATCCGCGGTGGCTGACTGCCGTTGGGCTCGACCGGCCTGTATTCTCTACTTTCCCCACGAAGTAGCAAACGCAATCGGTAGCCTGTCGTGCGCCGCTTTGGAGGTTGGAATGGACGGTACCTGCTGCATGAAGAACTGGTGGCGTCAAAGAATGGCAAGGCGTTGGCCAAGTCAACGCTACATCGGCATTGTCTTCAAGCATTATCCTCGTCGGGTCCGGCGGCGAAGAGTCCTAGTAACGTGGAGACGACGGAGAGCAGGACGGCAACGAATGAGTGGCCAGGACGAAAAAGAGAGTGCCCCATGGGTTCGAAACCGCCACTGACGGGAGGGGGGATTTGCGAACGGTGGAAGGGGGCGAGCCAACTCGTGGTCCATGCCTCGATTTGAGATTTTTCTGCCCCGACAGCCCGGCGGCCCGGTTGTTCCTTGGTAGCATCATGCTGTTCAGAGTTCCGGCGCCGTTGTCGAGTTGTTGCAAGCCCATATTTGGCATCTGGAACAAGAAAAAGGGCTAAATTTGGCGGGCGAACAATGCATACAGGAAGGATAGAGGAGGTGATCGATCCTTTGGGGAGGCTCGTGCTGGGGTCAAGATAGAAGAGCGGGATGGAGGAGGCTCGCTTCGATCCGCGACTTAGCCATCCAGAAACAGACGTCCTTCGGCTCACACCGTCGCCCGGGTCACAAATCGGGTTTGAGATCTCAACCCTGTCCCATCACCAAGATCCCAGCCGCCTACCCGATCTGGCGAGCGCCATCGCGATGGCACGTTGGGAGGATCTCTGCTTGTTTTTTTTGAACCCCCGTGCGCAAATAACGACATGAACCTGTCTCTCCTCCTCCTCAATGCGACCAACCCCTGTCAAGCTGCACAGGAGGGGCTAGAGAGATGCTCGACGCATTACTTGCATGGACCAACGGGGGGCAAATGCCCTAACATCGTAACATCGACCGAACTTGACCCGCACCTCTCGCTCTCTTCAGTCGCCCGGCCGCGGAAGTGGCAGGGCGGCAGCGGCGAGGCGCCGGTGCAGCGAGGGATCGGAATCGAGCACTTGTTGCCGAGCTTGAAAGCTTGATCCGATGTCTGTGCGGCTCCGGAACCAATGCCGGATCACAACAATCCTTTGTCACATGTCCCTGACCTGGACGGCGATGGCTGAACAATGAATGTCCACATAATGGATTGTCAGCGTCTGCGTTGTCGGAAACCCTCGGTCGGCTGAAACCGTCGGTTTCTATCCAGCGACGAGATGGCCAGACCAGCCAGGTTTCTTTCTGCCGACGAACTGGCGGTCAGCTTGCATGGATTTCTTCCCCGCATCAGTGAGGATCAGGGTTATTATGGTAGCATGCCGGAAAGGCGATCATGAATCGCGTTTCCGTTTTTGGGTTCTTGCGTTCGAAGAATTCCCCGGCCGCAGAGTGCTCCACTCACTGGTGAACCAGGACTTTACACTTCATGGTTGAGAGCATGCTTTTGCCCGCCCTCGGTTGAGATGCTTGTCTCAACCCACGGACCAACGGGCCATCAGACCACCGAGGGCATCAAACAACCCAATGACAATTGGACGGTGGTCAAGATAGAGCTGACAGAACATGCTCAGCCTCCCTCAACTTATGTTGTCGTGGGGGGTTCGCATGCGCGGCGAGACCGCGCCTTCCAGGGGGGGGGGTTAAAACCGCAGCATGGGACTGGCGGGTGCTGATTCTGCGTTGTCATCCAACGTCTCCGGTGATATGGCCCTCGCAAATACGTGGACTTCATGACCTCATCTGGCCCTACGCCGAGGTGGGAACGGCAGCAAGGGCGATCCGCGACAGGGAAGGCGGCAAGAAGCCGTCCGATAAACCTGGAGGCCGCTTGAAACTAGTCTGGAGCAAACGGGCGGGGGATGGTGGGTTTCTCATGGTTGCTTTTCCGTCGCCCGCGCGGTGACGTTCGCTAACCTTGAGTTATGCGTTCAACAGCGCGGAAGGTGTCGGTTTGGCGCGTTCTGTTTCGTCTGTGGGCCGTTCGTCAAGCTCAACAGCTGCCAAGTCAAGTGAGACGAACCTCATGTACGTCGACGTTTTTGCCCTCTCTGCCAGGGCGGGCGCCTTTGAGCCTATGGGAACCGTTCCAGCCACCGCCAGATCAAGGCGGTTCGATCGCTTTCTTCACGCAGGAGATGAGTTATTGGATGGTCAAGACCGCCGGCTCCCTGAGGCCAAGGCGAATGCTTATCGCTGCCCGTCCTCGGCTAGCTGTGGGCGATGTGTTGGTCTTGGCGGGCTTCGTTCGCCTTGGCGGCGCCATCCGTTCAATTTTTGTGAACTTGTGTCCGTTGTTGCTCCAGGTTGTGGCGGGCCGGTAACAAGGTTTCAAAACCACGTGTGGGAGCAGAAAGAGGATTGGACTTCGCGCAGACATCCCCATTCCGGCGTCTCCGAAACCGATGAGTGACACTGATTGCACTGCGAATAAAGACACGCCCAGGAGGTTCGACCCTTGGCCCTGGCCATCATGTCATCTCCCGCCCACGTCAGAAAACTGTCAACAACGTCACAGGATCTTGTCGAACGAACCAACGTGGCGGTGAATGACACAGGAACAGATCTTGGGTAGCAAGCATGCATGTCGTCCCTGGCCTGACACTTGTTTCGAGCCCATGTCCCTGTCATACTTGACAAATGCGTGGCTAAGTGAGGACGAGGCGACGAGGAGAAAGCCTCTTTTTTTCGGTTACGACGCTGTGGGAGGAGGCGAGCTTCATTGTCAAATGGACGGCGCTGCCTGGATATGCAGGACTTTCTGAGCGGTCAATTGCATGCATGGCAGAGCGGTGACTCGCGAAGGGATACATTTTGCAGAGGAAAATGGAGGAAGAGCGTGTTAGTGGACAGTCGAGACAATGGGATGCTTATCTCGGGTACAGGCCTCGCGCGGCCGCCTCAACTATCAGCAGTTGCAACGGGGCAAGGGCAAGGCAATGGATGGATGACTTGTCAGATGCTGCATCCATCCATTGTCCAGCCGTTCCGTTTGTATGTGTATGGGGTTAAGGCGGACACGGGCGGCTCGTACCGGCTGGTATGGAGTCTCCGCCTCGGCTTCGGGCATCGATAGTCAATGACGGGAGGCCGTCGGACGCGTGGACGAGTCCAGCATCATTGTTGAGGGTCAAGCCAATAGTGATCTGCAGGGCCGTTTGACTTTCAGCTTGCGGCGGGATCTGGGGTCTGACCGCATCGATGCCGAGATGCCTCAAGCCGATGGTGCTTTGGAACATCTCCAATGGGACGGTGTCTGGTGAGGCTGCAAACGGGCAGGACCTGAATGATTGGAAGCTCCGCGGGAGAACATTCGAGTCCTGTCAGTTCCCGTACCGGGGCGCCAGATTGTGTGTTGGCGTCGGGAGGCCGCATGGGTCAGGTTTGTTGCAATATACGATGCATTGTTTGGGTTAGGAGATTGGTCATTGCGGTTTTGGCAATGATTGAGAAGTTTGAAAATGCCAGAAGGGAAAGAATGAAACAGAAGGTTTGTGATGTGAAATTGCGCGCCCGAGATGGAAGGCACAACTAGCACAGCCACCACCCGGGATGGCACTGTGGCTGGTGGTATAGCGATGCGGCGTAACTCTCCTCTCCACAGACGTCAGGCAACAACCCCACACACACAGTTGAGGCAGTTGCGATGAGAGGGAACCTCAGAACCCTAGAACCCTCCCTCCATGTCAACAAGATCTTTGCATTTCAAAATACAACTAGAGGATTGGGAGTATTTTAATCGTGAATAACTTCCTCCCACACATCGTGAAAATCGCGACAGGGGCAGTCCTAGCAAGCGAGCGCCGGTTACGAATACTTTCGACTCCTTTCTCTCAGTTTACTAATTCACTCGGCTCACAACGTGCTACGTCTTGCAATCGGTCTCTACAATTTCCCTCCACCAAACAACGAGAACATCCTTCATCAATCCAGTTCTTATCAACTTATCAACACCCCGAGCTTCAACTATGGCAGACGTTCCTCTCTATGTGGTCTCTGACTACGCCTCCGCCGAGAGACGGATTACTCCGTCGTGGTCCATATCGCAGCTCAAGACCAAGCTTGAACCCATTACCGGCATCCCCCCCTCGTGCCAGCAGATCTTTCTCAAGACGTCATCCAGTGAAAAGATTGCGGTCGAGGCTCCAGACGAGGAGTCGGTTTATCTACAGCAGTTTCCCCTCACCCCTTATGCCGAGTTGCTGGTTCGTATATCCTGACTTCAACCCCCGGGCACATCACGTCGCTATCTTAATGGAAGATCAAGGGGGTCTAGGTGGAAAGTGGGAGGTTAATCAAATATGCCAGATCGTCGACACGAGACCCGCCTCCGCAAGGCCCAACTTCTCAAGCACGGCCGGTGTTGAGAAGTACGTGTTGCCCGAGGAGGAATACGAAAAGAAAGCGGATTCTGTCCTCGCCTGGAAGAAGACGGAGAAGCTGGGGCGTTTCGACCCTAACGCTGCGAATCATGAGCAAGCAAAGATAACCGCCATTTCTCAAGAGATCGAAGCCAGGGGCATCGCCGTGGGAAAGCGCTGCCAGGTCGGCGAAGACGACTCTAGACGGGGGGAAATCAAGTATGTGGGCGATGTGAAGGAAATCCCCGGCCTGGGTGCTTGGGTCGGCGTCCACCTGGATGAGCCAGTTGGCAAGAACGATGGGAGCATTGGTGGCTCCCGCTACTGGGGCGAAGAATCGCAACTCAAGCACGGCGTGTTCGTTCGCCCGGAGCGGGTTGAGGTTGGCGACTTCCCAGCGCTGAATGACCTCGAAGACATGGAGGAGATTTGAGCGGTCGGTCACCGGCGCGGTTGCCTGCACAATGGAAGCGTTATAATGCGTGGCGTCACCCCAATCCCCACATTGTTGGTTGCCGCAACGCTTGATGCTCCCCGGCCTGCCTTTAAGTCTTTCTCATGCGCAATTGCCTGCTCTCATCTCGGTCTGTGCATACAAGGTAAGCTTGGGCACAGCAACCACCAATTGACCGCCTGGTATCCATCTGACAAGCCACCCGGAGCAGACTGTTGCGCAGTTCCACCCTGTCAAAATGGTGGCCCCCTTCCTTTATGTGGTCCGAGAAGCGACGCGAGCTTGGCCGCACACATGGGCAGTGAAACAACCGCGACCTCCACAATACACAGTCTTGACAAACACCAAGCCTCGGAGAACACAAACAAGCGAGCACATCAGTACCGTGACTGTCATTTAGCCGCACCTGCCGGTGTTGCTGCAAGGATGTTGTGCTGTAACACCCCCTGTGTGATGTCCCGTCTCTCGCCAATACCACGCTACTCGGCACGACTTGTTACCCTGAACGGCCCCAATGATCTCGAGCTCGCACGATATATCTAACCCACATTTAAACCGACCAAGTCCCTTGTGGACGCGTATGGCAGCTCCAGTTGTTTTCTACATTACCAAATGGCCATGCCCGCCTCTTTTCTCGGGCTTCAGGGGTGATTCGTCCACAGAAAGTAACACAACAGGGCACGTTACCTATTGGCTACCACGCTCTTGAAGTTCCCTGTTAGCAACCTGGAGAGCTGCGCTCAGCATCTGAGACGTTGATGGACGATCCCTGAGCTCGGCTGCCAGCGTCCCGAGAAAATCTCCGAACCAAAACGGTGTGTTTCGCTGGACCGCTGTCACAGACCTGTCAAGTGCCAACGATGAGCCGAATCCGGGAAATGCAACAAAGACCCACCAGCGAAGAGCCTCAGCTGAACAAAGGCCGAGGAAGTTCACTACCTACGCAGTACACAGTAGATGTACCTTCGTCGTTTAACTGCCATCCCATCTATGCGGACAAAAGCCAATCATGATGACCACGCTAACTCGGTGTCGGCAACATCCTTCTTGTAGAACATTCGGAGGACGGCGTTGCGATGATGTAATAAGATCACCTCCTCCGAGACGCTGGGATACCTACCCCGCATGCCTCTTATGATGCAATCCTCAGGGCTTGGGCACAGGGCTTACCCGTTCCATGCTTTAAGTACCCGCAAGCACTAAAACATATCCCAAACGCTCTGTCCACCGATCCACTACAACCCCATCCTTTGCCCAGCTGAGTGTACTAGTAGTGTAAGTTACTCCTCTGTGCATGCTCCATTTCCCCACACGTCTACTCCGTATGCGATCCGTCTGACAACGTCCATCCAGCTTGGTTGATGCCGACCTCCAAGGTGATAACCCAAGCTACCACCTTATTGTTACAGTGCGCCATCTCACATGAGGCGGCAGGGGGTGCATATGGATACGCTGTGGGATTTTGAGTGTGACCGATTTTAGTTGAGTCTGAGAGGGCTGTGTCATCCGGGATATCCGGCCAACGCGGATTCGGTTTCTCTTCAATACACAGTACGCAGCTCAGGTGAACGAACAGTACCCCGCCAACAGAATACCTACCTCCATACCACCACACTTCAACTCATACCTTTCCGCATTCCGCAACTTGGCCACGTTGACTAGACCTCTTCCGACTGGCTCGACCAAGCGCGTCTTTGTTCTGCCCGAGCATCCGAGGCCGTCAACCCACCCGGGGTTATCACCCGAGCCACCCCGCCTCTTAGCATACGCCTTACGCCGTCGATCAGGAATCGAAGAAACCAAGGACGAGCGCCACCAGGCAGCCCCAGCATGGAGACTTTCCCGGCTGGCCGACGTGCAATGTGAGATCTGGTCTACCAAACAACTCTTGTCCCAACCACCATTTCCGTCTTCTCCTCTGCCACACACCCACTTCCGCCGGCATCCCACCATCCCCGCCCCGACTTGAAATCGGCACACAAACCCACTCTCGCCATCCTGCCTCTACTTCCGCCCGCAGCGACGTCGACCGTCGCAGGTGTTGGGAAAGATGGCCTCGCTCGGGTGCTTGTTCCTCGTGTCCCTCCTCTCGGCCCCTTTCGGGGTCCGCGCCGAGGACGCGAGGATAGCACCGGCATCCGAGGTGACTGAGTTGGAGCTAAACTCACTCATGCACCTCGAGCTTACCGCCCCGGAGACGGAGGCCTTGCGACTCACTTACAGCGTTTACCCTCTCACGGAACCCGCGGGGCTGAACCGGAGTGACAGAAGCGTGAGGCTCGCCTTTTCTTTTCTTTTTTTCTTACAATAGAAAGTTGCTGTTGCTGATGCGCCGGCAGTCTATTTGGTTCCGCGGGAGTTTGGTCCCGGCCGAAGTTTTGGCTGATGCCCGGCTGATGAACGAGGAAACAATAGTGTTCTTCAGTTGCGACGGCGAGGATGCGACTGTAATGGTCAACCAAATCATGGGTGACCAGCCCCAGGCGATTTTGCTCTATAGCGTGGACGGAACCTCGTGCAGCCTCGAGGGCGACGATCTGGTCTACAACTCCATTTACACCATGGGCAACCCGAACGAGGCGCGGGACACCATGAATACCACCGTCCGAGCTGGTGGGGTCTTGCGCGCGACGATTACGGGTGCCGAGAATATGACGACTAGACCGGAGCCTGACAACCCGGGGCAACGCGGGAGCAACTCGGCGGTTGCTATGAGCATCCTTTACAGCATAACGGGCCTCATCACGCTACTCTTCTTGGTTATCATCGGGACGGGGGCGATCCGGGCGCACCGGTACCCCGAGCGATATGGCCCACTGTCAGGCGCCGGCGGGCGGCCATCGCAGAGTAGGGTAAAGGGGCTGGCTCGGGCCGTGCTGGAGACACTGCCGATTGTGAAATTTGGTGACCCTGGCCCGTCGAAGTCTCTCGAGCTCGAGTCTCAGCATTCAGCAACCGCACCGGATCCGACCATGGGAACAAGGTTATCGGCGATTCCGGAAGAGCCGCAGTCGCCGCAGGCCCGGCGGAGCGTCGCGCCAATGTCGGGCGCAATGCCTAAACCCGAGGTAGTGCCTGCACCAACAAGCAACGAAACCGATCAAAAAGACGGGAACAAACCCGCTGAGAGCCCGGAGGAGGGACATCTCGGCTGTTCCATCTGCACAGAAGACTTCACTCTAGGCGAGGACGTCCGGGTCCTGCCATGCAACCACAAGTTCCACCCACCCTGCATCGACCCCTGGCTGGTCAACATCTCCGGAACCTGCCCACTATGGTAAGCCCTCACCCACCCACCACCCACCACCCACACCACTCTCAACACCGCTAACATCCCCCCTCCCCCCATCCACAGCCGCCTCGACCTACACCCGCAAAGCCGCCGAGCCCGCAACTCCAGCCACAGCAGCTCCTCCCCGCCCAGCTCGCCCACCACAGCAACCGCAAACCAGAATGAGCACGACAACACCAACACCACCAACACCACCACCACCGCCAACACCAACACCACCACCACCATCACCACCACCACCACGCCGCAGCAACGCAGGCGCTCCTTCCGCTTCCTCGACCTGCACCGCCTGCGGCACGCGTCGTCGATCGAAGAGCGCATCGAGATCCTGCGGCGGCACCGCTCGCACCAGCAGCAGCAGCAGCAGCAGCAGCAGCAGCACCAGCAGCACCAGCAGCACCAGCAGCAACGCGAACCGAACACGGCCCCGGCCGACGGAACGGACCCGGCCGGCGTCGCGCCCCCCCGCGCGCCCAGTTGGCGTGTCTCGTTTAGTAGGGTGGGGGCTCCGAGGGATACGGGCGCGGCGGGGGAGGGTGGTGGTGGTGCGGGGGAGGGGACGA
Source organism: Chaetomium fimeti (assembly GCF_033439085.1). NCBI lineage: Eukaryota > Fungi > Ascomycota > Sordariomycetes > Sordariales > Chaetomiaceae > Chaetomium > Chaetomium fimeti. The sequence goes on from NW_026944334.1 coordinate 1,854,710, forward strand.
CGGCAGAGGGGACGGGAGAGGGGACGGGAGAGAGGGCGGGAGAGAGGGCAGGAGAGGGAACGGCACCGGACACGGCGGCCGGTGAGAGAAGGGGTTCTTGAAAACTGACCTGCCAGCCACGCTTCCTCCATTCTTTCCCCATTTTGTTTTGACTTCTTTTTTTCTTTTTCACAGTTTGAGATACCCGTTACTTTTGCGAAACCTGACCCCGTTTCCGGTCGGCCAGATGGATGGAGAACACAGGTGTAATATGAATGGTTAATGCTGCTGGCTGGTATTATTTCGGGCTTTGGGGGTTTGCGTCATCTTGAGGGGTGGAGTAAGGATGGAAGGGATTACGGTTCGGGCGGTGACTGCAGGTTGTGAGGATAAGGTACCGTCTGGGCTAGACGCTGGCGTTTGGGAGGCTGGCTGATTGTTTTTTTTTTCTTGCTGTATGGTTTGGTTTGGTTTGGTTCGGTTGGATTTGGTTCGGTTCGGCTTATGGTTATTTGGGTACCGACCGACACAGCATTTACAGGGTGCAACTTTGCTTTTTGGAGCGGTTGGGTTTGGCTTGTAATCTTTATTTGTTTTTGTTCTTGTAAGGGGTTCAACACCAGAATGTGTATACACTATTGTAGGGGATATGATCTAGTGGTTGGTTGTTCACCCAGGAAAGGACAGTTGCGCTGGGAGGCATTTGTGGGAGGTTCGAGTTGTTATTGGCAAGAGAACAGGGAGAGACGTTCTTTACTATGGCGGGGATCACGTAAACACATATATAAATTGTTGAAGTTTGTATTGCGCACAGTTATGGATGTCCCCGCAGCTCCCGGGTGGTGACATGTCTCTCGTGTGGTTGATGGAAGCGTTGGGATTTGTGGGGTCGCACATTGTTCACCATACTCATTCTTAGCGTAGGACAGGTCGGGGAAAAAGCAGACAAGGTTGTGATACGTCCGTACTCGGTCCTCTATCCTGGCTTCCTGCTCTCAATCACGACCTTTGAGTGTTGCCGCAAGGTGGCTCGACAGGGTACTGGGGTGAAACTCTTGGTGAAACTGAAGGTGTGAGGTCCCGATTTACATTTAACCGCTGAGCATAAAATCCGCGTTAAGTTCTCAACGTGATGGGAGAACCCGGAGCTCGGTACCAGGCCGCAATCCGCGATGCATTGAGGCCCACCATGCCATCGCAGATCTCGCGCTGCGAACCGGGGCGTGATGCAAAATGCCAAGAGAACCCCGGACTGATCGCCGCCGGGGTTATTGCAAGGGCCCTGGGATGGACGCTAAGCCTGTTTGAATGAGACCGGACGGCTGGCTCTTGCCTCCTCATCCCGTCTCTCGCCGTTTGCACTGCAATTTTGGCACTGCCATGGCAGCTCATTCTTCACTCTTCCCAGACGCTCTTTCTGATTGTGTCAGGTCCTTCTTACCACCGGAGGGTTGAGGTTGAACCGCGCTCCTTTTTTTTTGTTTTCTTTTCCCCCTGCCGTCAGTCACAAAAAGCATTCGCGCATCAGTGCATTGCATCCATTGTCCTGTTAAGTTCAAGCTCGGCCACTCGGTGGCTTCCATGTTGCCAGCCTCTCACAGGCCGTGGGGGTTCCGGTTTCTCAAGACGAACGCATGATGCCTGCGTCGATTCGAACATGACGATGCTCGAGGATGCGTGGTTGGAGCGGGGTCGACTCGTCGCGAATCTGATTTATCAGATCTGTCAATGCAAGTGATGGTTTCCATCCCACAATCACAGTAGCGCCATCGAGAAGCAAGGCCTCCCTGTTGGTGCATCCTGATGTCTCGGGAAAGCAACGTTATCGAAGACGCGAGGGATAAAAAAAGAAATAATGTATGGATATTCCCCTCCAGATCAAGCCACACCGATGACTCGCAGTACGCTAGCTGGCTATCCGTACACCAGGCGTGTTACTTTCTATCTGCTGCCCGGTGTACTCGATATGTTTCTTTTTATTCTCTTTCACATCCTTCAGTTCCTCTAAGCCTTAACCACAAACAGGCCCTCGAGACAGCTCATACTCCCCCGCGTCTTCGCCAAAAAGTCCGCAAGGAACAATCCTCGAAATCGAAACAGTTTGGTTCGTATCACCCCATCCTGCAAGCCCTCATGCCTCCCCGTGAGCCAGGCGAGTGTTTGATCAAGGCGCCAAGCAGATGGGCGGGCTGACAAACGACAGCCTCCGGTAACTTGCAGCTGGGTGGCGTTGACTTACCTGCCCGGCGCCCTTCGTTTGGCTCAGGAATTCCCCATGTCTGGGACTCGGATAGCAAGATTGGACTCGGCCTGCCGCTTCCCGCCGGCTTCAGCTCAGCCAAACTGCACGTTTGCGCCTTTATCTGCCCCATACCATGTTGGCAAATTATCGGGCTCGTATGTCTGGCGTGGTGCGCGTGTGTTTTGGTCCGGGGCTCACCGCTCGGTGACGAAGGCGATGGGAAAAGCGATCTTGGGTTGGAAAAAATAGTCCTTTTCAACATCCATCCTACGATTCTACCGCGTGTCTATCTCCAAGAGTGCTTCAAGGCCGGTTGTAGATCACTTCCGGGCCCTCCATTGGCCACTCCCTCTCCCTCTTGGCCCCCTAGGGCTCCAAGCCCATGGCCCCAAATGTGTCTCCTCTCGCCCCACGACATGAGCCAACCCACGGAAGCAGCGAGCCACTCTCGGGCTTGGTGATCAGTGTTGCGCTATCGATGCTGTCAATTTCGGCTCTCTCCGGCTTCACGAGTATGATGGCAACCCGCTCTTGAAGTCGTCCGGATATGGGTTTGCTGACCGGGGACGGCGATGTCGTTTAGCCCAAAGATATCTCGCAATCAAGACCTGGAAACAACTCCCATTTGTACAATGGCGTGCGTCATCTAACCCTCTCGTTCCCATTATGCGTCCCATACTGATAGTGGAATTATTCAGTCGTCTTTGCCATCTACAACCGACTCCTTCATGTTTGTTTTTGCCACCGCCGTGCTTCAGTTTGGCTTTGGCGCCGGGTACTCGGGCGCAGCTTGCGAAACTGCCATTTTGCTCTGTCTAGTGTGCTATGTGACAACCAAGGTAAGTTTGTTCCTCCCCAGAGTTCGTCTGTAGGAAGGATACTGACAGTTTCCGCGCATAGATCGTCGGTACTCCGACTCGGGCTCCAGAAGTCAAGATTACCAGAAGCACAACTGACTCCCATATAGCTCATATACCTGTTCTTGGTAGAGAAAGCGGTAAGACCCACAGCATTCGCCGCCAGCACTATTCAGCTGACGCCGAGTAGTACATAATACGATCGAGCAACAAGAAGCCGAGGCTTAAGTCCAAACTTTACATCTTCAACTCGTTCGGCATGATTGGTAGGAGGAGCACAGAGGCCCCCTTTGCGCCGTTAGAATTCGCTAACCACCCACCACCAGGGGCATACTGCTTGGTGGTCGTGCCAAACTTTGTGTTGTAAGTCCACAGTCACGGTCTTTAGAATTGCCACAACTCTTACACCGATGTTCAGACGGTTCGCGCGAGTAGAGAATGGTGAGTGCATCATTGGCATGCAGAGACCGGCAATGATACCCCTTATAGTCTTTGACCTTCTCGTCAACGTAAGTCGCCTCGTTAAGCCCGGTATCTCTGTTTGCTAACTGTCCCAGGTCTACCTGACCATAATCTTTCTAAAACCGCTCTCGGGTTTGTTTCTGTTACCTACAGTCTCTGAATAACCCGCTAAAGTTTTGCAGGCCTCTACTCCTACAAGAACTTCGATCGGGCTCCTGGTAGCCGACGACTTAAAACCATGGCCACGAGGACTTTTATCGGCTGCATCTGCACCCTAACCAGCAGCATAGTGTACGCCACACCTCCACCCAAACCTTCTTACACGCAACTAACCCCCTAGCAGCAACCTCTCTGTCCTCGTAGGTTTGAATGGCGAGCCAGGTTGGGTGTGCCTGATGTGTTGCAATAGCGACAGTGCGTTTCCCTACCCCTTAAAGGCCCGTCGCTAACTAACGACTCCCCGCTTGTGCATTTATCCAGTCCTATTCAGCGCAGCCGTGATCCACTGGGTCACCTCCCGAGACAGCACCACCAGCCCACACCCCTCCGACGACACCCTACCCTCCTCCGGGACTCCCAACCCCAACAACCATAACGCTTGTGGCTGCGGGCTAGGGGGGCAAGACAACGAGCTAGGTGCCATCCCGCACCGCATAGCCCGACACATGCGTCTCTCGGACGAAGACGACGACAAGAGCCCAGCCGCTACCAAGTCCAAGACCACGCGCAGATCCCACCTCTCCCTGAGCACGGAAGCCGAGGCAATCATGGTCGACGACGCGGCCAAGATGTCCGGCACCCCCTCCTCCTCCTCGGGGGGTGATGACGACGGCGACGGGGACGGCGATGGAGACGGCAACACCTCACCCCGCACAACCACCAGCACAACCACAACCACTAGCAGCACGCTCCACGAGCGAGAGGGCACGCACAACACACCATTCAGCATCCTCACCCCCGAAGCAGCCGGAAGAAACAGAAGTGACACCACCCACCGCGCCTCCCTCCACCGCCCGCTCTCCACACCCACATCCCGACACGGCGGCACCCCTCCACCTCATAACCATCCTCACAACCACAACCATCCTCACAACCACAACCACCCTCGCAACCACAACCATCCCCACAACCACAACCACCCTCACCACCTCCACCCACACCGCCACCACCCTCCCACCCCAACCCCAACCCCAACCCCGATCCCAGCGCCAACACCCACCCTCCGCAACCGAGCTCCGTCGGAAGTGCGCGTGGACATCGACTACGGGACGACGACGACGACGACCACCACCACCACCACCGCCGCCGCCGCCACCGCGGCGCTTGGTCATCAGGATGATGAGGCAGAAGGATTGGGGCTGAGGCTGGGGAACGAGGTGGTTATTGGTTCTGGTTCTGGCTCTAGCTCTGGGGCCGGTTCTGGGGCCGGGGTGGGGGGAGGGATGGGGAGGCAGAGGGGGCGGGGGAGGGGGTGGCGGTAGGTGCTGCTCTCCTGTACTGTACTCTGCTCTGCTCTGACCTGCTCTGACCTGTTTTGATTCCTGGGGTAGGAGTTAATGGGTAATTAGTAATGGGTTCTGGGGGTGGATGGGTTGGGGGAGGGAGAGAAGGGGGGGTGCGGCTAGAGGAGTTCAGGTGGGTTAAAATTTGGATTAATAGGGGGTTTGGGAGGGAGGGTTAGATCGGTTTGGATAATACGATATGGGTTTTCGAAACGGTTTGGTTGGGGATCTGGAGAGGGTGTTGGCTTTGTTTATTAGGTATGGTTGGAAACTAGGTGTACGTAGGCAGAAAAGAAATATCAAGATGGGTTCAAGTCAAGTCATGGCATCAGTTCTCTTCACATGTGGGCGGCAAGTACTCACGTGTTGTCGCCTTCCCGGATGTGAAATTCCAGAAGTGGGAGACGTCCGCGATTCCTGAGACGTATGAGCGGTGAGGTCGGGCCATGATGGCCTCGCCGCCAACGGGTCGAGTATAGCTGACTCGAGTTCATGTCTTAAAAGCTGTCTCGCAAGCAAGTTTGCCATTCCTTTGTCTAGACACCGAGCCATGTCTACATGGTGGCATGTCCAAGAAATATGTGCTCGAGTGGCATTGCCACCACACGGACATCACGTCAAACACAAACAGATGCTGCGGGCTATTTTGATATCCGTTTCATAGCTCATGAATCTAACCCGATCCATCTAGATGATTGTGTGCCATGTCCATCCGTGTACCGGCTCGGTCGGTATTGCCTACGCCATCGCCAAATCACATGTACCTTGACCGTTGACCTTGAAAATCGTACAAAAAATGAAAACATCAAACCAAATCACTGCCTCGGTGGACAGGAAACGAGTGAAAAGAAGAAGTAAAAGTGGTCAAATATGTACAGGTGAAATGAAGCAAAGCTGTAGCAGAAAGCTGATGGCCAAAGATGTCCTCCTCTGCTAGTCTGCCCATGGGGATCTAGACAGAGGTTAAAAAGTCCTTCCAGGCGTAGCCATGAAACTGGGGTGTAGAATCGAAATGCTGTCATAGAAGCAAAAGGCGGCTGGGCGCCATCTTAAGCTCCGTAGGCAAAGGTGTTGCCGTAAACGCTGGGTGTATTGCCCTTGACCATGGTGCCATCCTGAACCATGAAGTACGAGTAGCGCTCAACAAAGGAGTACGTCGCGTTGGTCTCGATCTGGTCAATGACCGTCTCGAGTTGCGCGTTAATCTCGTCGTCGGAGCCATCAAAGGCGAACTCGGTGATCCAAACGGGCATGTTGAAGGCGGTATGCACGTCACGCAGATGAGTGAGGAATGTGTTGGTATCGACGCCGTAGATATGGATGTTGAGGAAATCCACAGCGCAATTGCCACCACAAGCATTGAAGAAACGCTGCAACCACTGGATACCATGGTCAGGCCCACCACCGTTGGTGATGGCCGGAGAACCAATGAGAGCCTTGCCCGAAAAGGGATTCATGAGCTCAATGTGCTTTTCGGCGGTAAGCTCCGGTGACATGTTGGCCTGGCTCTCGAGCTCAGGCTCGTTGAAGCTGAGCAGGCATCGGGATCCCGCATCGATCGCCTTTTGGGCATTTCCGGGCCACACTTGGGGAAAATCAAGCTTCAGGCCCCAGAGCATGGGGCAGAACTCGAGGTCTGTGTCCGAGTCGTCGTACTGGGCCCAGTTATAAGCCCAGGAGACCTTAGTTCCAGCGTTCAGAAGGGACTTCAGCAACTGGGGGTTGTTGTATACGAGGCCACGCTTGACGCCGGCACCGGTGTTTCCGTTATTGCCGTCGTTGCTACCAGTGTCATCGCCGCTGCCATCGTTTCCGTTGTTGTCCCCAACAATAGGAACGGGGATGGGGATAGGAACAGGGGCGGGAGGCGGGGCAGGTTGCGCAGTGGAAGAAGGCGCCGGTGGTGGGGGAGGCGGGGTGTTGACGACAACCACCTCGGAAGTGGTGCTCGGAGACGGGATAGCCTCGACGGCCGGTGGGGTGTTCTGCTCGGGAGCAACAATGGTAGATGTGACTTGAACAACGATGGTGGTTGGAACAACCGGAGACGGTACCGGATCGGAGGTCGTGGTGCTCTCGGTGCTGGACTGGGGCCTGGACTTGCGAGATTGGGTGTAAAAGACCTTGGGGCTGGTCTTGGTCTCGTCACCCTCGTAGACAGTGACGGTGACCCAGTCTGTGACGGTCACCCGCTCCGTGACAAGGGCCTTCTTCTGGTGCGCGTGGCGAAAGCCTTGACCACGGGGGATAGCAATGGCTTGGCCTAGAAAGGTGGCTGCCACCAGCGTGACAAGGGTCTTGGTATACATCTTGCTGATGTTAGGGGGGCGGTCAAGCCGTAGTTGGATGTTTGACTGATTTAGTCAAAATCGATGAGATTGGTAAGGTCTTGATCAATGAATGATGGCTCGATCGCTGTCGGGTCGTAGTTATTGGAAAGAAGTGCAAGAGTTCGAAAGGATGGCCAGCACGACAAAGCGAGGAAGGAACGGAAGGGTGTAAGTATCTCTAGATACGTGTCGGTTGCTCCAGGCCACAATGGGTAAATGAAGGTGAATTCGGGGGCCGAGGTGGCGTTACCGGTAGGTTTGTGTCGCTGTCTGTCAAAGACGCAGAAGGAATGATGCGAATTTGCAAGTCCGAGTGGGACAACTTGAATGACTGCAGCCGTGACCAGAAGGCGCCAAAGATTCGGTGGTTGTACGACGGCTGAAGCTCGCAGCCAGTCGAGGAGAAATGGAAAGAAAACAAACGGTTGCTAGAAAGGAAGGGAATGGAAGGCCCGGGAGCGTGGGTGAGAAAGGAAACCAGAATCAAACAGGCATCGTGAAGATGCGGGAAGGAGTGAGGTTTGGGACTTATAAGAAAGCGGGAGAGGCCGGGATGGTCAGATCGTGGAAGGAAGGAACCCAGGGAAAACGGCCAAGGCAGGGGGTGCTTGACGCGGGGTTCTGGACCGTGGTGGGACGAAAGTGCCTGCAGGATGGAGTGGAGAAACCGGGCACACTCCTGTCAGGAACAAATGAACTGGGTGCCTGGGCCGCAGTGACGGAACCGGACGGCACACCTTGTCACAAAAATACAAGCTTGGGGTAGTACACAAGGCACACGATTATTACAATATATTGCTATACTCGTCACCGTAAGCTCGTGGCAAAGGTTGGCAGGCTCGAGACAAGTCATCCGGACTCATTTCCGCCGTGCCTCTCTCCTTTTGCTCGGGGAAGGCCTGAGGTGTTTTGTTTCTCAAAAGAATGGATGGTACCCGGGCCACCAACAAGCAAAACCGCTCATCGTCCCAGCTTTTTCAGGGCTGACGGAGCACACAACTTGGTTCATCAGATGCAGTGAGATCAGACGATGCAGCTGTCAACCCAATCGCCCCACCCAACCCCTTCCATCGATTCGTTCCTCTCCTTGCACACAATCTGCAGTCAAAAGCATGACCTGCCAAGGGTCAAGGATTTCTCCTGTGAGCGATTTCGAAAATCGAAACAAATCCTCCGACACGGCGCTGCAACAGCTGGCGCTTGACCGACCCCTTCTTTGTGGGGCATTCAGACGACTCGGAACCAACTTGGTGGGCTCGCAATATCGGGCCCCACATTTACCCGCTTGTCAAGCATCCCGCCAATCGTGGGCAGCTCCGATCCCGAATGCAGGTACGGAGTCCTGCTGAGGGGCAAACTCAGGTTGGCACCTGCAGGAACGCGGCACTTTGCTTCTCTTGCCAGTGCTTTTCAAGCAAAATTTTGCGCACAAACGAAATCCGGATTTTCTGCCGGTTTGCCGTGTTTGCCTGCATCGGACAGCCCCCCTGGCGGCCCCGACCGGTTTCTCGGATTCGACGGGCGCTTCCCCGATCAGGCCAATGATCAGCTGCCATGTGCGCGCCCGCATCGTGAAACAGGGTTTCGGGGAAGCTAACCGTGACCTGCAGACACCCTGGTCAGACAGGAAACGTGCAGTGAGACAGCGCCAACGGTCCTGGCCAATTTCGACGAGAAACAGCACTTACACCCACAGAAGTTGCACATGCACACATGCTCGATGAAGGATGAGTGACGAACGATTGAGATAGGGATTTTTTGGTTCATAACCCGCTAACTCTCACATGCGCACATATGCACATTTAGACCTCCGGGTGGGTGATTGGTGCCAAATGTGACCATTTCCGGAGCTGGAGTGTGCTTGTGTTACCGTGACTTTTATACTAGGACCCGACTCGGGAGCTCGTGAAACGAGACTCGAAACCTGGACCCGGTACCGAATTCGTGTCGTTAACAAATCAAACGTGAAATGGAGGATGTTGAGGTTTGGATATTAAATCAATCACTACATGTACCTAATTAGCATGGTTCACAGACAGACACTTTGTTGATTAACGAGTCAATATAACAGTGAGCTACTACTGGCAGTACAGCAGGATCAAGGTCACATCTAACGAGTGTATGGGTACCTACCTAGGTAGGTAGGTAGATAAGCCCAAAACCCCAAACTCCTAATACCATTCAATTTCAATCTATCACGCTAGACGACACCGCCCCCCAGCCAGGGAACCAGCCCCAATCAGCAGACGAGTCACCGTACCGGACCACTGTGCCGGACCAGCGCTTGCCCTTCTATCCCCCCACCCCCTGCTGCGGGTATGGGAAGAAAACCTTGATGCTTGACCCAACCACCTCGGATCATGTCCGAATCAGCGCGAGTAGTCTCTGCTGGGCCCGCCGTACCTCACGTCGTCCATGGTATACTGCCGACTGTAGTTGACAGTCTGCGGAACATAGGCGCCGCCCTGGGTCTCGACAACAATGACATTTCGCGTGGTCGAGGGCGCGGTCCGCGTCGGGAGGGTGGTGGTAGTCCCCGACGCCACGGACCTCCCGTTGGAGGCGGCCGAAGAGGGCCGGGGAGCGGCGTTAGGGTTCTGTGAATAGGTAAGGACGGACCCCGGGTCAGTTGAAAGGGGAAAGCCGGAACGGGGATGGAGAGGTACACTTACGGTGGCCTGGCCGTAGAGGCGGTAGTTCTTCTCTCGCTCGTTGATCTCCACCTCATTGAACCTCCTCTCCATATCATCATAGGTGTAGTTCCTATGGCAATCCTGAAGCCAGGTCTTGAACGCCGCGCCTTGGCACGCTCCGGAGAGCCTCCTGTTTAGAGTATAGAATAACTCGTTGATCAGGCTCTCTGCCGTTGGGTAGCTGGGACCAACTACGTCGAAGTCGAACTCCAAGGAGGCGACATTCAAGGTGAGGGCCAGAAGCACGCGGCGGATGGCCGTCTTGGCCGAGGCGACTCCGGCCTGGCGGCGGAGCTCGACGGTGTTGATACTCTCATAGGGGTCGAAGCTGGTCGACCTGTACCTGGGATTCGCGTTGGGGTCGCCCTCTGCGACCGTCATCCTCTTGGCGAACTGGGCCTCCTTAGTCCCTGGCCGTCCCGCGTACTCGATCTTTCGCCACACGGGCAACCAGCCGGCCTGGGGCACCTTCATATACTCGTCCATCGCAAAACAGCGCCAGTTGGCGAGCGCATACCTGTTGTTTCTCCGCTCCGCCGGCAAGAGTTGTCTCAAGGCATCCTCCCAATAGAAGGCGCCCTTGGCGATCTGAATCAGTTGCTCGAGGTTGTACGCGGCCTTCTTGCCCAGGCCCTGCGAGACGTGCACGTGGCAGGCGCAGAAATCGTTGGTCCAGAGGTTGAAAGTATCCGTGATGGATTTGAAAACCAGCTCTATCGCGGCCTGCCAGTCGCTGCTCGAGGACAATGGAGGTGAGATGATCTCGATACCCCCTGCGCCGTCCGTTAGCCAGGTCTTCCCTCCCGGTGGCAACTACCTGCTAGTAACTACCCGATAGCAGTAGGGATCGTGAGGGCCCACTTACACCATTTGCGGGGGTCGGGGGGCAGCTCCAGCTTGTATTCTTTCAAGCTCGCGTCGGCCGTGCATGTCCAGCCGTGCTTCCGATCCAGGGTCTTATCAAGGATCTCCATGATGGCTTGGCCCACGTATTCGCGTTGCTTCTCCTTCTTGTCGCGGTGGTCGCGGTTGCCTTCGGCATTGGAGAGATCCCACTGCCATTTCTCCCAATGGGACGCCACCTTCTTCCCATTCCTGAGCTTTTCTTCGATGTTCTTTTTGACGCTATCCCTAACCTTGACGAAGATCTCGATCTCGATGCCAAACCATGGGTTCTTCACGGGGAGGGGCGCTGGGGCAGCAGAGCTAGGGGGGCGGCTGCGCATGGGATCCGCAGTACTCCTGGTACCCGAACCCGCACCGCGTTGGCCATTGGGGGGCATGTCGAAGGGATAACGGGCAAAAGAAGATCTGGAGTGCGGGCCACCGCGCGAGGAGGGACGGGGGAGAGGCAAATAGATAGGATGTCTCTGCTTGGGGAGTAGAACAGCCTACAACAACCAGTGTCGAGGCGAAAAGATGGGGTGAGGACGTAGGTACTGTATGAATATCTTGGCTACCTGTAACCTGGGGAGAGGAAACACGTCTTTATACGGGGAACTTGCGCGTTGCTAGCCCCGGGTTTCTCGAAACAGGATGGGAACATGGGAATCACAAATCCATGCGGCGGCACGAGGTCTCCCGAAGTGGCCGCCGTTATTCCTCAGACATGAGGCCATGCCTCGCTCTCGACGAGGAGGATCAGACCGTCTACTACTGCTTATGGTGGCGTAGTGGGATGGGCATGGCCAACCTTGGGATAGCCAATGTCCGGATCGCGGGTTAGGCTGACCATGAGCTCCTTCACTCCTTCATAGTTGAGGTCCCGGGGCTCTGGGACTCTAGGGGATCAAGACCGGAGACACTGGCCATAGTGTTGCTCATCTCCTCATCCCCCTTAAACATCGTACACCCGCCGCTGCCACTGGCCTCCGCCGGGCCCGGTTTGTCAGATTTGAATCCCAAAAGCCCACGACCCCGCTATTGTTACATAGTTACTTCCCTCGGACTATGTCAGACCGTAAGCCGATCCTCCACGAGTCTGCCAAGGGGCCTTCTCTCATACATGACCCTAACCCTGTCAACATTGGCACCATCCTCCCCAATTCTCTAAGACGATGGTTGGGTTAGGCAGATATGTAGGAAACAGACTTGAAACTCAGTCTGCAATCTTGTGCCTGTTCAGATACGGGCGGTCTTGCTGGGAGTCGCAGTACTGTACCAGCAGTCTGAAAAAGGGGGTATGACGAAGGGTTAGGGTTGCATATAGGATCCTCTCGCCAACCCCGGGCCCTTACACGGAGGCGCAGCTTGTTCATATCTCGTGAGGGAATGGCCTCATCTGCTTTCGTAAGCTCGACGTCTGGGGGTAAGAATCATGGTCACCGGATATGAGCAACATATCGTTCCTACCGATCCGTACACCAAGGGCAGGAGCCGGATCGTCGGATCCATGTCATGTTGGATTAAGCGGCCGCTTGTTTCACACCATGGTCTTGCTGTGCCGCCGTGGTTATGTGGGGAGTCTGATATCTCGACTACTACGGGGCTGTGGAATGGGCTGCAGGATTACCTCTACATGCCAACACCGCCTCCAGCCGGCTCCTTTCCACTAACCTGCTTCCTCGGTCACCGTGTCCCGGAGTATAAGAGGTTGAGGATCCTCCCAGTACCAAGTGCTCGGGGTCATTCAAGTTCTAAAGTCCGAGCTTTAACCATAGTCCGGATCTTAATTCCTCAACCACCGATCTACCACATCGGTGACCATAGATTTTGCGGCGAAAACTTTGCGTTTTCTTATCCGTTCAGTTCCCACTCTCCAACCCATACTCAACCAAGTTCCACAAACAACCATGTCTTCCGGAAATGGAAACCAGAGAGGCCCCGCGGGCGGCAGGGCAGCGCCCGCGGCCCCAACGGGTTCGGCACGCAGCACTGCTTCAACAAACACTCCGGCACGCACCGCCCCTCAAGGAAACACGCCGGCACGTACTGCCCCTCAAGGAAACACGCCGGCACGCACCACCGCTCAGACAAACACTCCGGCACGCACCACCGCTCAGACAAACACTCCGGCACGCACCACCGCTCAGACCAACACCCCGGCACGCACCAACCCTCAGGCAAACCCTTCCGCATCAAGCTCGGGGGGCACCGATAAACCGCTCAACATGTCCGGCCCCGACCCGGACGCGGCGGACGAGGCGATGAAGGACTCGCTAATGGAAACGAACTGGCTGAAGGAGCTGCCGGGCGCGGACAGGAAGTACAGCTATCTCATCGCCTTCGACCAGGCCACGATGAGCGCGAAGGCGCGGATCGAGCAGGTCATCGGCCCGACCATCAAGCTGGGCAAGGCGACGCGGCTGCCGGCCATCTGGGAGCCGTACACGGACGACGACACGCTCGGCACCGTCCAGCTCGGCGCCATCGACGGCAGCCACATGGAGGCCCTCGAGGCCAAGGGCCTCCACTTCAAGCGCATCCTGGTCCAGGTCGGCGCCCAAGAGCGCGTCGCCTCCATGCCCGAGGGCAGCAGCAGCAGCAGCAGCGCGCCCGCTCCCCAAAAGGCTGCCGCTACTACCACTACTACCGCCCCAAAGCCCACTACCACCGCCGGCGCGGCTCCCCAGAGACCGACGGGCACCAACGCTTCCACTACGGCTACCTCTACCACCACAAAGACTACTGCTGCAAAAGCCCCTGTAAAGACTACCACTGCTACTACAAGCGGCGGGCCGGCTAAAAGGACGACCACGACTACTACCGGAAGCGGTACGAAAACGACGAATACCAAGACAAACGGCGGGGGATCCGGGGCGCAGCGCTAGACAACCGGAAGCCGGGTGGATGGCGGTTCGGTGCGGGCAGTGGTTCGGGGGTTCCGGGCTTGGGCGGCGAAGCAAGCATGCTGTTTGTTACTTGGGTACTACACTTTTATACAGGTAGTATAGCCACTGCTTCTTGGTTTGGTACCTATACAGGTGGAGTTCTGGGTTGAATTTCTAGCCGAATAAAATTATCCAAGCCGGTTTTGGAATCAGTCGCTCTAGTTCGCAGAGTCCTGCATTTGTCCCTCCCCCTATAATCAGAATCAGACAGTTTGTATTTAAAGCGTCGAAGTGTAACTTGAAATTAGTGTACCTCATCCTCGTAGTCTGCTTCCCTGGGCGACATCAAAGGACATGGCTCGCAAGCTTGGTGATTTGGTGGGACGACATCATCGAATGATTGATTACCTAGGTAGGTACGAATACTCAGCAAAGATTACGCGATTCGAGGTTCGGATCCTGGTCCGCGAGCCGCAGCGGGACCCGGTGTTTCACAACCGCGACGTGCCGCGTATTATAGTGCTTACCGAGTACTTCAAGTAGGTACATACACCTTCTCCTTGAAAATTTTTTTCTTGGCACCCTCTGTTAGTACCCCCCATAGTAACAACCGCTAAAACCTTAACATCCCCCAATCTTTAGGGCAATCCGGCCTCGTTGCGAGAAGGCGACAATGGCCGGCAGTACTCCAATAACGCCGCTGAGGGCGTTACTGCAACCTGTATCGACTGCTATAGCCTTTACCCGGCCTGCAGACCCCCCTATAGTAACTAACCTGTAGTATAATAAGTGGAATAAGAGTGTAACGTTTATGAAAGTGCTACCGCTGAACCTAGTGAAGGCTACTACTTAAATAGACTTAACTATCTAAGCCTATATCGATAAGGCAGTTAACAATATATAGGCTTAACTTAACCGATTTAAACTTATTATATTAATATTAGCTTTAGGGTTAGATAATACCTTTAATATATTGGAGGGACTATACTAGATAGATATATATTAAAAAGTATATAAATATATTAATTAAATGTTTTATCTCTTTAATATATAGATCTTTACTAATATTAGTATAGTAGCTCTATACTAACTTAAAAGTATCTAGAAAGACTCTAATAAAATTTAGTTTATTAGAGAAAGATAGACTATATTAATACCGGCCTAATAGTATCCTTTAGTAATTAGTATACCCTTAATACTAGATTCTAAACTTATATAAGTAGCTTTCTAGGTTACTATAACCTTATATAGTAGTAGCCGATCCTGCTAGGCAGAGCCTATAGCTATATATAAGTCCTTTAAATAAACTAGAAATATAACCTCTCTTATAAAGCCTAAGAGAGAAGATCTAAAGGTCTTAATTATACTTAACAATAATAAGGGTAGGATATCTAAGGAACTACCTTATAATAAACTATTCCTTATCTATACTATAATCATATAGATACTAAAACTTATAACTAGATAGCTACCTAACTATATCTAGATCTATATAGGGTATACCCTTATTAAACCCTAGAGTTTAGATTACTAGTACTGTAGCTATCTGGGGGCTCTACAGTACTGTAATTGAATTCGTATAGCCTGTAGCTATATACTGGTATTTTGGTTATATCGGTACGATTACTGGGTAGCTAGTTATCTTAGTTTGAAGAAGGTTAGTTCTTCTTTTCACTAAGTGTTGGTTTCTCCCAAATCAAGCTACCCTGCACCTACCCTGCACCTGGGTTTCCCAAGCGAGCTACCCTACACCCGGTTGTTCCCAACTGGCCTACCCTATACCGCTTAGCATCCTAAGCGACCTACCCTATACTGTAGTTAGCTCCTAAGCGGCCTACTCTGTACCGCTTAGCCCTAACTGGCCTACCCTATACCGGTTTTTAAAGTAGTAGTGTAAGTAGGTCCGGACACTTCTGGGTATAGCTGTGAGTAGGTGAGCCTATTTTTAGTCAAACCTATATAAATAAGTTTTGCAGGATTTAGCTTTTTACTACTAAGACCGCTAGGCCGAATTCGGCACTGTACCCTGGTTGGTAGGTATATGAGAAGGAAGTAGTAAATCCAACTCTAGTGGTTAAGATAGTAAATATAGAGGTATTTCTAAAATAATAGTGGTTTATCTACTAAATTAACTACTATTATAGGGCCTTAGCCCTGTAATTACTGCTAGTAGCTAAGTAATAGTACTATATATTACTTCCTTAAAGTATATTATAAGCCCTGTTAGTATATATACTATAGGGCCTTACCTATCTAAATCTCAATAGGTTATGAGCCCGGAAAAGTACTATTTCCAGCTATAGGCTTATAAATTACCCTGTAATTTAGAGCCTTTAAACGCTATAAGCTTAGCCTGTTTCTACTGTTTATAGCTTGGAATCCCTGAATTCTTTGTTTCTCCAAGCTAGAAACTACTATAGGAACTTTAACCTATAGATAGACCTCCTAGTACAAGGTCGTCAACTATACTAGATAGCTGATAGTTAATATAGAGCTTCTAGGAGCCTATATTTTAACTTTTCTAATAAAGCCCGAAACATTGGTTTTCTCAAAGAGATAGAAAAATCTAGCTTAACTTCGAAAGCTAGGGGTTATTACACTCACTGAAGGTACTATATTTATAGGCCTTCCTAACAGTCTAATCAACTGTTTTAGTTCTACCGATTCTAGTAAGTAGGTAAAAAGTAGTACCTTAAGGTACTAACTACTGCTATAGCTAGTAGTTGTAGTTAAACTATGTAAAATAAGGACCTCTAAGAGCTGTACTAAGTAGAACTTAAGGCTCTAACAACCTACTGTAAGGTTATTGGTCTAGGTAACTAGACTACTACTATAAGAGCGAATAGTAGTTACACTATATTAAAGCTAGTAGTGTGTAAAAACTTACTATAGTTATAGTATAGAATATAACCCGGTATTTTATACCGTTGAAGTCCTAGATCTATATAGTAGTATAGGCCCTATAACTATAGCGAAGGTAGTAATAGGATAGTATTTACTAGCCTATAGTAACTAGTATAGCCGCTATAGCCTACGAGCCTATACAGAGGTACTATAGCATAGCCTAGGGGTGCTAGGAGCCCCTAAGCCCAAATAGAGGAGTTATAAACCCGATTAGAGGCCTAGGCTACCCAAATGGCACAACTACATACTACTATAGCTATATTAACAGATAGTTTACAATAGTTTACTATTTAACAATAACAACGGCCCCAGATACCTACTGAATAGCAGCTTACAGAAGCTATTGCTTCTAAAGTAGAAAATAGAGTAAAGGCCACTTTACAGGCCCAATAGGCCCGTAATACTAGCCAGGGCCCTCCGGAGCCACTAGTAGTACCACCTTATACAGTACTACTACTAAATATAGTATCTCTAAGCCCTACCCTATAACCTACTATACTGTAAGACAATTTAAACAGTAGGTTAGTAAAAGAACTGTTAAGAAAGGTATACGATTTCCCTAAAAATCTACGTCTTACAGGGCTAGATAACTTCGATATCTGGAAACAGAGCCTAAATATTATATTTAGGGCTATCGGTATACCTACCTTTCCTTCTAACCCAGAGGGATTTATAAGGGGTAACAACCAAACATTAGCTCTACTTCTAATACTATTACAGAATAGTATAGGCCCTAGGCTATAGGCTGCTATAGCCTAGTAAACAGACCCTATAGCGGCCTATAGGCTTCTAATACTACGGTATTTACACTCTATTAGAATTCAGTGGGACCAACTATATAGGAAGTTCTATAAGCTGGATTTTAGTAAATTTAGTAGTTCTTTAGCGGATTTCAACGCTGAATTTTCCAACTTAGCCAGTAGGCTAACTCTAAATGGGGTTGAAATTCAGCCTATAGACCAAGTAAACCACTATTTAAAGGCTATAGAAAAAGCCTTCCCACAGTAGGCTGAACGGCAACGCAGTCAAATGCAGGCCCTGAGGATAGTTGGCCAAGGTACTGAAAACCTGAATTTGAGCTTCTTAATAGCCAACCTCCTAGAAGAGCATAGAATTCCGGCCTCTACTACCAATAAGAGTATAGCTAATAGAGCCTATAGCGAAAATAAGGGTGCTAAAGGCCCCTATAAAGGCCCTAAAAAACAGGGGAAAAAGGGTCCCTAAAGCTAACAAAATACTAACGGTAGTAGTGGGAATAGTAGTTAAAACGGCTAAAAGAAGAAGAAGAAGAAAGGTCAGGGTTCAAATTCCAGTTCGAACCACAGTACCTAGCCCGATTCCTTTACCTATATTATAGGGGCATACAATATTACTATAGGGTACTATAGTAATAGTAGCGAAGATAGTAGTTCTAAATCCAATTTAGATATTGAAGAACTACGTTCTTTCTTTAATACTACCTACCAGACCTTAAAATCTTCTACTAAACCAACTAGTAGGAAATCTTCGAAGCCAGCCTATAAAGATCACTATAGCTACTAGGTTACCTCTAATGCTCTACTCTATAATACTAGTTCTACAGACTATATTATAAATAATAGGAAATAATTTACTAGTTTTACTAAAAATACTAGTTAAATACCACCTATTTATATAGGTAGTAGCCCTATAAAACCTAAAGGTATTAGAACTATAAAGTTTAAAGTACTAGTCTAGAAGAGTCCCCCGAAATACTTAGAGTTGGTCCTTAATAAGGCCCTCTATATACCCTCTATAGATATTAATCTATTTAGTGGGATCCGGCACTATAAGGCCGGAGGCTATTTGGACCGGGAAATGTTAAAAGGCCCTATAGGGTCTACTATTATAGCTCTAGACTTCCAGAGATCGGGCTTCTTCCTTTAAATAGAGGGTTACCTTCAGCTAAGGCTCTATCTTACTAGCTATATTAATAGAGTTAGTACAGGGTATAGCCTAGCCTAAACTACTAAAGATTTAGTAGTTAAACTACCTTCTAAAACCTAATCTTAGAAGGATAGTTATACTAGGTACGATAATAACGAACCTAGTAGTATAGAGCTAGATAGTAGGGGTACTATCGGCTCTTCAGGGCTATCGAGCCCTGAATCTTAGGGCATACCCCAGAGGAATAGGCCCTGTAATTCTGACAAAGGATCTATAGGCCTAGGTGCCCCTAGGAATATAGGGTTATAGGATCTATCCCAGGGCTCTATAGTGGAGGAATAGCCCTGTGTGCAAATAGAGCCCTGGGACAACAAATCTTAGGGCCCTCTAGAGGAGGACTTGCCCCGTATGTAGAGGGGGCCCCAGGATAGAAGTAGTGGAACTACTATAGTATCTGGTTCTCAGGCCTATAAAGATCTACTTATAGTAGCTAAATAGTGGCATGTTCGGCTAGGGCATCTTGGCCTACACCTACTAAAGAAAACCATTAAAAATACTAGTGGTATCCCTGATTTAGACCCTATAAGGGAGGTTGATTTTCGATGTATAGCCTGTTCTAAGGCTAAAGTAACTAGGAGGGTAGACTGGAAGTTAATTCCAGATCCCCCGGCTGTTTTAGATATAATAGAGGGGGATACAGTAAAAATCAAGCCAATTCCACATAATTGGCTTCCTATAGCTCTATTTCTAATAGATCGAAAATCGCGGTTCCGGTAGGTAATTTTAATACTAAACAAAGAGGGTACTACTGTTTTCAACGCAATTAAAGGCCTCTTTTATAGTCTAAAAAACAAATAGGGAAAATACCTATAAATTCCATTTCGATAGTAGTACTGAAATTAATACCTATTTACAGGCCTAGTTAACCTATAAGGGCATCGACTTTTCTACCTCTAGCCTCTATACCTACGAATAGAACGGTCTAATTAAACGATCTATTCGGGTAGTTTTAGATAGGCTTAGATTTATAGTAGTTCTATTATAGTTGCTACAATACCTCTAGTATTATATACTATCTAGTATAGTAGATCTCGTTAATTCTATAGCGGTAACTAATAAAGACCTTACACCCTACTAGGCCTTCTTCGATAAGTTAGAGCCTGGTATTACCTACATACCTAACTTAGGGTGGTATAAGGCTATAGGTTCTAGAATAGAACTATTTATACCAAATAAAAAGAGGCCTAAATCCCTAAAGCTATAGGCCTATACAGAGCCTAGTAGGCTTCTAGCAGCACTAGGAAATAAGACCTACCTAGTCTAGATACTTACTAGAAGAGCTATAGTAAAATCGCCGTTTATTAAAATAGTTAATGAAAATAATACTATTCTACAAATTACTATAGTACCCTCGGAGACCTCCTCTATAGATAGTTATAAAGAGAATAGTATAGTTTAAGAGAGGGATAATATAGTAGATATAGAGGAAAATCCTACCTCTAAATCTACTAGTAGGCCTTACAAACCTACTAATCTTATAGAGGATCTATTATCTACTACTATAGTATTATTACAGAATAGGGCCTCAGAGCCCCAGAATAGATGATAATATTATAAGGCTCAGTAAGGAGCCTTTTAAGTATAGCCGAGCCCGATCCTGGAGAAGCTCCCTAAGGATCAGTTCCAGTTACTCCTTAAACCTAACCTTAGGTCTAAATAAGAGTATTTAGCTAGGAATTAAATCTTTATTCGCCTGTAAATCGCCTTAGTTCCGCAGTCTGTATCTATATCAGTATCTTCTTTAGTAATTCTCTAAAGAGTTTAGTTTCTAGTTCTTTAGTTAGAGACCTCTAATAAGTTCTGATCCTTCTACTCTTACTAGATAAGATATTACCGATTTTCAGCTAAAGTAGTGATAAAGGGTTATTAAGAAGATTACCCTTTAAACTTTAATTATAGTTAAGAAGCTATTTAAATATACCTTTTTAAACTCTCTCTAATTAATAACCTCTTCCTCTACTATAGATAGAATTGCTCTTAGAATAAGTTTAGTAATGAATTTAAGTTTTAGAGTAATTATAATAACTTTAAATTTAAGAAAAGGAGCTATAAGGATAACTTAGATTACCTTTAGATAAATAACTAATAAAATAAAGATAAAATTCTAATTCTTTATCTAATTCTTATAGTTATAGATATACTATTATAATAAAGAACTTTATATATTTTATTAAATCTATAATATATTATTAGTAAAAAGAATAGTTCTAGGATTTATAATAAGTATTTATTAGAGACTTTTAATAATTTACTATTAAGTTTAATTAAATCCTCTTTATATTTAATTAAATAGATAAATAATTTTAGAACTATTAGTATAGCTATTATAGAAACCTTTTATTTAAAAAGTAATATATTATTAAAATAATATAAAATCTTTTCAAGACCTAGATCTAAACTTATATATAGAACTAGGCTAATTAGACTTCTATTATTATAAAATAACTTAATAATATATAATAATAAGAAAACTAATTGTTTATAGACTTCTATTACTATTTAAAGTCCTTAGAGAACTATTTTCCTTTATAAAATAATAAGAGCTATACTCTATTATTTTATATAAAGCTTTTAGCCCTAATTATATAATATATTAATAGATATCTCTTATTAATCTAAAACCTATAAGGAGATAGTTTAATTAGCTATTTAAGTTTAGTAAATATTTTATTTAACCTAAATGTTAGTAGATTACTCCTCTTATACTGCCTCTTCGCTATTTTCTCAATCTCAATATAATATTTAAAGATGTTATTTTTTATTATAAGGATAAGAACATTCCAATTCTTATAATAATATATTATATTATAATATTATATTTGAGTTAAATAGTAATTAGTATTAGAATATTACCGATTCTACTAAGTTTAAGATAGGAAGTATTCTAAGATATTATATTTATAATAGTAATAAGTATTTAGTAAATGTTTATCTATAAAAGGGGAAGTTCTTAAACTAAATTAGAGGATACTGATAATAAGGGTATTATAGCTCCTATACTAGTTGCTAGGGAAATGGTAGGAACCTATAGTAAACCCTAATATTATAGAGACTTCTCTTTTAGAGGACTAAACCTAGTAGTAACTTTATACTTCTAGAGTTTTATATACCTATATTAATATTTCTTTTTTTATTAATTTAGATATATATATTGAACTTAATATTATAGATATTTACTTTATTTAGAGATATAAACTATATTAGATTAGAAGAGAGTTATCTTAAGTTTACTTTATAGATTTTTATTTTATAAAGATCTTTAATATTTACTAAATACTATTATCTCTTATTAATTATTATAGTTAAACTCGAAAAGTATTAATAAACTATATTATAGTTTAATAGAATATTATTAAGGAAGATTTACTAATAATTCTAGAGATATTTATATTTAGTTAGTTAGGGATTCTTTTATTTCCTTAGATATAAAGTTAATAGTTTATTTAGGAAACTAATATAGTTAAGTTAACTAATCCTAAAAAATCTTTAAAGTATTATAAGAAAGAAATATATATTTTTACAGTATTAATTTACCTAGATATACTAATATCCCTTTTCTCTAATAAAGAAGAAGAGAAACTATAGTAAAAAGTAGAAGAGATCTCTACTAAATTATTAAAGTTTAAGAATATAATAGATATTTCTAATTTAGATATTCTACTTTTATTAAAACCTATTAATTATAAGATTAATTTATAACTAGGAATAGTACTCCCTATTAGTTCTATTTATCCTTTATTTTATTATTAGTTATTAATTTTATATAAGTATTTAAAGGAAAACCTAGTAAAAGAAAGGATAAAACCCTCTAAAAGCTAAATAGCTAGCCTAATTCTCTTTATCTCTAAGAAGGATAGAAGTTTATATTTATATATAGACTACCGGGGATTTAATAAGATTATAATAAAGAATTATTACCCCTTACCTTTAATTTTAGAGATTTTAGATAGAGCTTTAAGGGCTAAGTTTTTTATAAAGCTAGACGTTAAGAATATCTATTACTAGATTCGGATCTGAAAAGGAGATAAATAGAAGATAGCTTTCTATACTTATTATAGATTATTTAAGTATCTAGTTATACCTTTTAGGTTAACTAATACTTTAGTAACCTTTTAGAGCTATATTTACTAAACTTTAGAAGGATTATTAGATAAGTTTTATATTATTTATCTTAATAATATTCTAATTTTCTTAAAAATATAAGAAGAGTATATAGGATATATTTACTAGGTATTTACTTATTTAAAGTAGATATAACTTTACTATAAACCTAGTAAGTATTCCTTCTATAAAGATTAAATAGAGTTTTTAAAATATATTATAAATATTTATAGAATTACTATAGATCTAGAATAGATTTATACTATTTAAGAGTAGTCTAAACCTTAAATATTCTAAAATATTTAAGTATTTTTAGGATTTTATAATTTTTATTATAAGTTTATTTATAATTATTTAGAGATTATACTTCCTTTAATAAGTTTAATAATGTGACGAACCTGTCTCTGGACCCGTCCTGTTAGGGTTCAGTATCGGTCGAAGGTATTCTCTCAAGGGTGCTTAGGTTCGGTGCAGCCAAAGGGTGCACAACAAAGACTTGTCTCAACAGTAGGCTCTCGAGCTTGTAGCGAACTGTAGTTGTGATTGCTAACTGGAGAACTCCCAGAGCTCTCCAGAACGAGTGACTATATACCTATCTAATTCTTGGGTGCTCAGTGTGCTCAGTCCGGGTTCGACAACTGAGCTCACTGATCACTTCTGAGTTACAATCGTCCTGATTGGTGACCTTGCCTGGTGCTCAGTGTGCTCAGTCCTGGCTTGGTAACTGAGCTCACTGATCACCATCGATCCTGTTCCTGCCTTCCGATTGGCTTATTCCATGACTGGCCCGGGGCGTCCCGCGCCCCGCGGTTCCGCCTGTTGGCATATTCGTGACACGATGCCCCCCCTCCAGGGTCGACGTCCCGTCGGCCACTTCCTTTAGCCAACTTCTTGAAATAGCGCCAACAGTCCCCAATCTGTTTGGTGAGTGGTCCCCACCATCCTTTCCCATTCATCCTTCATCATGGCTAACGGTGTGAGGAAACGCAAGCGAAAGCAAAAATCCAGCACCGAGCGCCGTCGTACTCGTGCAACTTTATCCAATCTTGTTGGCACCGAAATGGTGAGGTGTACTCGCTGCAGGGAAAAGAAACTTTCAGATTGCAAGGTTTCCGACAATTCCGACGTTTGCGGCAACTGTCTCGACGCGGGTAACCATTCATGCGACGCTTTTGGGTATAGTGATTCTGCCGTTCGTCGCATTGTTGACGAGGAGCGCGATCTGGACGAGCAGGAGCGTGCTGCCACTGATGCCATTCGGGAGGCACAGCGCGAGCTCCTGAATGCGAATCGCGACCTTGCGACGGCCCTGGCGAAAGCGGATCGCCTGCGGACCCAGCGTCTGGCCTTGAAACGCAGGGCCCTGGCGATGTTTGACCAGGAGGGGGAAGTGCTTGTGGAGCAGGAGCGCCGGGAGGTTGCTACCGGGCAACCGTCTTCCTCGGGTGTCGCCGGCGTTCCTTCTTTTGACTTTCCTTGGGTTCAAAAGTTCGTCTTCTTTACCCCCCTCCTTGCTTCCTTGCTGACAGTGCTTAGTTTTTCTTCGGACGACCCCTTCCTCGCCGGGGTCGACTTGTCTGTGGGGCTTCCTTTGGTCGGTCCGGATTCCTCTGGTGGAACTCCTGAAGTTTCTCGGGGCAGTTGAGGTTGGTAGCTGGTTGCCATGAATTGTCTTCTGGGCCAAAGTCCAGCCATTTGACCAAATACTCCAACTGTCCTTTCATGATGCGTGAATCTAGGACTTCCTCAACGTCCCATTCCTCCTCTTCGTCTTCTGCCTCGGCGTCCTTGTCGAGTCGCGCGTTCTCGGGCGCTGGTTCCAGAAGCGAGATGTGAAAAACGTTGGTCCGTAGTCGCATTGTCGAGGGTAACGCGAGTGCGTAATTGTTCTCCGAAATCTTTTTGTCGATCTTGAACGGTCCGATTTTGCGAAAATCGAGTTTCCTGCTTGGTCGCTTTGTGCGAAGATTTCGAGAAATGAGGTAAACTTTGCCCCCCTCTTCTAGGCGAGGTCCCTCGAGCCTGTTTCTGTCGTAGAACTTCTTCATCCTGGTTCGTACGAACTCGAGTTCTTCCTTGAGCATCGCATGCAGCGAGCTCATCTTGTCGGCTTTGACTGCCGCTCTGGGCACCGAGACTTCGGGCCCTTGTCGCAAATCTGCTTCGTAGCCGTAATTCGCGAAGAATGGTGTGACCTTCGTGGTCTCCGTGACGGTGGTGTTGTAGGCGAGTTGTGCCGTTGGCAACAGCTCGACCCAATCATCCTGCTGGAAGTTGACGTACAACCGTAGGTATTGTTCAACGATCTGGTTGAGTCGTTCCGTCTGTCCGTCCGTTTGTGGGTGATAAGCAGTCGAAAGCTTACTCTTCGTACCCAGCTTCGTCATCAGAGCTTGCCAAAACTTTGATGCGAACTTCGTGTCTCTGTCCGTGATCCATTCCTCCGGCCATCCGTGGACCGAGGTGACGTTGCGATAGATCACGTCTGCAAGTTGTTCTGCCGACCATGTTTCCTTGTAAGGGAGGAAGTAGCTCCACTTGGTGAGTCTGTCCACCATTGTGAGGATGCTGTCGTATTCCACTCCCGTTACCGAGTCCTTGGACAGTGGTAGTTTGGTGATGAAGTCCATCGTCACCGAACTCCATGGTCGTTCTGCAACTGGCAATGGCTGTAGTAGCCCGTACGGCTTGTGTCGTCCTGGCTTGCTCCGCTTGCAGAGGTCGCATTCCGCCCGGACCTCTTCTGCCGTCTGCTTGATTCCTGGGAAGTCGTAGTTCTGCTTGACTTTCGCAATTGTCTTGCTGATTCCCATGTGTCCTCCGAGTCTCGACTCGTGGATCTTTCGAATGAGCTCCTTTTGGTCACCCAGCCTGACATAGGCCTTGTCGTGGTACCAGAGTCTCGTTCCTTCAAGTCGCAATCCCGCGATCTTGGATTCCGGCTCTTCTTGCCATGCATCGCGCTCGTCGTCCGCGATGGTTCCTTGGAAATCTTGTTCCAAACGTTGTTCCCTGAAGGCCGCACAGCATTCTACAAACGGTTGCAGAGGCCTAGCTTCGGGATCTTCCGACTGTTGCTGAAGTGCTGCGATCTCGTAGTCTTCAGTCGGTTGGGAAGCGTGCCGTAGCGATCCGTCTGTCTGTTGATGTAGCAATGGTGGTGAGGCTTCAGATGTGTTGTCATGATGATCCGCTCTCCTACTCAAGGCGTCCGCTCGTGCGTTCTCTGACCCTTTCTTGTAGTGGATCGTGAAGTTGAATTCGGACAGGAACTCTGCCCATCGAGTTTGTCGTCCGTTCAGCACCTTCGTGGTGGTGAAGTAGCGTAAGTTCTTGTGGTCCGTGTACACCTGAACTTCGTGTGTCGTGCCGCTGAGGTATGGTCTCCATTCCTGAAATGCTTCGATGATTGCGAGAAGCTCCTTGTCGTGGATCGGGTAGTTGAGCCTTGGTCCTTCGAGTTTCTTGGAGAAGAACGCAACTGGATGCAGCTTGCCGTCCTTGTCCCTCTGACCAAGTTGTCCTCCGATCGCGAAGTCCGAAGCATCAGCCTCGACTTCGAAAGGTGTGCTTGGATCAGGCAGCATGAGCACCGGGTCGGCGATGATCGCATCGCGGATCCGCTGGAAAGCCTGCTCGTGCTCCTGCTTCCACTGGAATGTGGCATCCTTCTTCGTGAGTTCGTGTAGAGGTCTCGCGATGTCGCCGAAGTTCTTGATGAACATCCGGACAAAGTTGGCGAATCCGATGAATCCTCTGACCTCTGTGGCGTTTGTTGGTGTCGGCCACGTCCTGACAGCTTCCAGTTTCTCGGGTTCGATCTTGACCCATCCTGGGGAGATTTCGTAACCCAGAAACACTGTCTTTTTGACATGAAACTCGCTCTTGTCCTTGTTGACTGACAACTTGTGCTCATGCAGTGCATCCAGCACCTGCTGCACATGCTTCTTGTGTTCTTCGAGTGTCTTGGAGTAGATGAGAATGTCATCCAAGTAACAGACTGCAAATTTATCGAGGCAATGTCGTATTGCGTGGTCGATAGCGGCTTGAAATGTCGCTGGTGCGTTGGTCAACCCAAACGGCATGACGAGGTACTCGTAGTGCCCGTAGGGTGTCCGAAAAGCCGTCTTCCATTCGTCTCCTTCCTTGATGCGGATGTGGGCGTACGCTGTCGGAAGATCGAGGCGCGTGAAGTATTGTGCCCCTGACAGTTGATCTCGGAGTCTCGAGATCAGTGGCAGTGGGTAGCGGTTCTTCACCGTCTCGTTGTTCAACTGTCGGTAGTCCACACACATCCTGAGCTTCCCATCCTTCTTTGGAACGAAGAGGACTGGGTAGCCCGCTGGAGATGTCGATGGTCTGATGTGTCCTATCTCGAGGTTCTTCTCGAGGTAGCTCCTCAACTCTGCATCTTGCTTCTCGTTGGTGTGATACACCTTGAAAAACTTCAACTGGGCGCCTTCCTTGAGTTTGATCTCGTGATCCCAAGGTCCGTGGTCTGGTAGCCCTGCAAGATGTTTTGCCGTGAACGCCGGGTGTCCCTTGTAATTGTCTGGGATCTGTCCCGTTTTCGCGTTCTTCGCCGTACCTTCGTAGTACGCGAACTTGTTGTTCCCAGGCTCGATGCTCGCTGCTTCGAGTTCCCTGACTTCTTCTGCTGCCAGCTCGATGCTTGCCGCTTCGAGCTGATTGACCCATTGTTCGTGTTTGAGCATTCCGTGCTCGTCGACTGAGACGACGGCGATGGTTCGTTCCTCCCGTGCCTGCTTCTTTCGTCGTGTGCCGCTTCTTCCGGACTCCAGAGTGCGTGGTTCTGCACTGGCTGCTTCCTGCGGTGGGCCCGTAGAGGGGGTTCGTTCTGACCCGCTGCTCTCCCGTGGCTCCTGTTCTGCGCGTTCTCCCATCGAGTTGGTCGGATGCTCCCGCTGTTCCCGCGGTCGCAGATGGCCATCTCCCTTCCAACTGATGTCTGGGTCGTATTCCTCATGCCATGGGCGCCCGAGAATCATGTCTTTCTTCGGCCCCATGTTTACGATGTCGAACACCACTTGGGTGGTTTTTCCTTCCACCTCAATGTCGAGTGGTTCTGTCTCTCGTCGTACCCATTGTGTGTCGAATGGTCCCTTGACGACGTGTGGTTGCTTCTTGATCCTCCATGGGATTCTGAGTTGATTCACAAATGCGGGCGAGATGAGATCCATCTGCGCTCCTCCATCCACTAACGCGAGGGCTTCGATCTTCCCCCATCGCGCTGTGATCCAGAGCCTGTTGTCTGGCTTGGTGCTTCGTACAGCAGCTACTTCGTGTTCGTCTGCTGGGAGGTCGTTGTAAGGCTTCTGCTTGCGCCAGTTCTTCCTGTACTGCGCAGCCTGTCTTCGTTGTTGTGGAGTTAAAGATTTCCGGGCCCCTCGGAGGGCCCTGAGCCGTTTCCCAAGCTCTCGTGGTGTTTCAAGGCGTCCCTGTCCGCACCTTGGCTTGCGGCGTCGATCGTCTGGTGTTCTTGGAGCCATTGGGCCGCCCATGCCTCAACTGGGCGCCTCTCGTTCCTTCGGGACGCTCTCGTCCTCTGGTGTGGCTTCCTCTGGGATTGCTGTTCCATGTATCCCCAGATTTTCTCGTCGGCGTGTGATAGGCAGTCTGCGCTTCGGCATTCGTCGACTCCTACGCCTGTTAGACAGCGTCGAGGCCAGGCTGCCTTGGGTTTAACCCTCAGCCTGCCCTCGTGGGTGTGTCGGGTGTCCCACAACATGCCTGCGGGAGCGTCGCCGCTGTCGTATACCCATCTGATGGGTAGGGGTTGCATTCCTTTTTCTTCCCTCGTGGGCCAGAAACTGTTGCGAAATTTGTCCTGGAAGTGGTACCGACATTCGTGCGCGATGCACTGGAACCAGGGCAGGTAGATGTGACTTTCTTTTCGTGGGTTCACCCGCTCGTGGTCTTCTGGCAACAACTGGAATCCCTCCGTGTTGTTCTCGCCCCGGAAACCCCACCATTCAAGGTCGGAGGTTTGTCGTCCGGCGCGCACGATGTGCTGATGTCGCGTCCAGTATTCTTCCCAGCTCTGCTGTTTTCTTCCTTTCGCCGCATTCTGTTCCTGTGCGTAGTCGAAAAGTTGCTCGGGGTATCGTACTCCGTTTTCGTATTCCTCCGCCTCTTCGGTGGGTCCATCCCACGGTGTGTGATGCGGAAGTGCCTGGCGGATGTCGTCCTGCAAGGCCTGTGCCTCTCTTAATGTCTTTTCGACGTGATCCCCGGCCCTGTTGTTGGCCTCGGTGATCTCTTGGACTCGTTCTCTGGCGAGATCGAGTTCCGCGCAAAGTTGTCCATACTGGTCGTTCCTTCTCTGGAGAAGTTGCTCGAGTTCTTCTTTCTCTCTTGACAACTCCTCGATCCTTTGCCGTTGGCTTAGGACCCTCTGCTGTAGGAAGGTGAGGTTCGGGCTGACTCCTCCTTCACCCTCGTGGGTTCGCCATTGCCCGTCCTCCTGCTGAACCAGGGTGATGCCCCAGTCCTCAGCGACTTGTCGGATGTGCCGCGGGGGAGCCAGTTCTCCCTCGTCATCCGTTTCGATGAAAGCGTGATGGGCGGTGTCATTTCCCTCCTGGTGGTTGCTGCTCATCAAGTCTTCTTGATCCGAGTCGGTGAGTTCATCGTCCTGCTCGATGACTCGGTCAATGTCGATTTCGAGGTCGTCCTGCGTGTAGCTGGCGGCTGCGACCTCCAGAAATCGGGTTCTTCTTCCGACCGTGTCTTGGTCGATGGTGGCGGCTTCCTTCCCTGGAACCGGTCTCCACTCTTTCTTGCTGCGGCAGTCACGTTTGAAGTGACCCTTCTTGCCGCAATTGTAGCAAGTGATGCCTGATTTGTCCTTGGCACCATCTCTCTTTCCTGCCCATTGTGCTTGGGCAGCGCTGACGTCCATGGGTCCTGAGTGCGTACCGTATGACGTGCTCTGGTGCTGGCGTTTCTTTTTGTCGTTGGGCTTGTGGTAGCCTGCGGATCGCTGAGTCTCGCTGCCCTTCTTCTGTTGTTTGCGGGCGAACTGTCGGTCGTCAATCTTGACAGCCATGGCGATGTACTCGTCGAGTGTGTCGGGTCGGCTCTCCTTGTAGAGCTCGTCCTTGACCTCCTCCTTCAGCCCTCCGTAGAACAGGTGCATCAGCCCCTCGTCGTCTATCTCTGCCTTCATGGAGTCTTGTCGGAAAATCGTGGCGTAGGCGGTGGCTGACCTAGTCTGCTTCAGCCGTCCTAGCCGTTCCTGGGCGTGCAACTTCTCGTCCTTGTCGCCGAACACCTTCTGAATCTCACTCTCGAACTCGGAGTAGTTCTCGAAGACCTTTTTGGTGAAGGGTTTGTGGATTGCTCCGCCGAGGAAATCACTCAGTGTTCCCGTGAACCACTTGAGGGCCTTGTCCTTGAGTCGGGTGGCGGCGTATCTGGTCTTGGATTCCTCAGTGGCGAACTGGTGCGAGTTGTGGTCGAGATAGTTCCGCATCTCCGTGATCCAACCTGGCAAGGCTTCCTGGTCGCCCCCGTACTTCTCGGGTTGCTCCAATTTGACCTTCGTCTTGGCCGGGTCCTTGGTGTGGACCTCGGTCGCCGCAAGTCGGGCTGCCAATGCCGCGTTGCTGGCCTTGGTCTTCGCAAGCTCTTCTTCAGTTTCGTCGAGTCGTTCGGTGACTCTCTGAAGCGCGGCCGTGATCTGGCCCGGCGTCGGTTGAGTTGCCATGTCGTTTTACCTTCGAGCCTGAACTGTAACAGATCAAAGGGAGTTAGCAACGTGTGACGAACCTGTCTCTGGACCCGTCCTGTTAGGGTTCAGTATCGGTCGAAGGTATTCTCTCAAGGGTGCTTAGGTTCGGTGCAGCCAAAGGGTGCACAACAAAGACTTGTCTCAACAGTAGGCTCTCGAGCTTGTAGCGAACTGTAGTTGTGATTGCTAACTGGAGAACTCCCAGAGCTCTCCAGAACGAGTGACTATATACCTATCTAATTCTTGGGTGCTCAGTGTGCTCAGTCCGGGTTCGACAACTGAGCTCACTGATCACTTCTGAGTTACAATCGTCCTGATTGGTGACCTTGCCTGGTGCTCAGTGTGCTCAGTCCTGGCTTGGTAACTGAGCTCACTGATCACCATCGATCCTGTTCCTGCCTTCCGATTGGCTTATTCCATGACTGGCCCGGGGCGTCCCGCGCCCCGCGGTTCCGCCTGTTGGCATATTCGTGACAAATAAAAGGAATAGAGAATGGAAAGAAATTTAGAGATCTTTAGTTTAATAACGAAACGAGAGTGGCTTTCTGCTAACTTAAGAGTATCTTCTAATATATACCCCTTTTATAATATTTCGATCCTAAGAAACTTATTATTATCGAGACCGATATATTAGATTTTATAATAGGAGTAGTCCTCTTATAAAAAGGAGATAACTATTAAAAATACCCTATTATATTCTAGTCTATTAAGTTTTCTAGGTTGATTAAGAACTATAGTATCTCTAATTATAAGATAATAGTAATTGTTAAAGTTTTTAAATATTAGCGATATTATTTAGAAGAGAGTTACTATAAAATTATAGTTTTTTTAGACTATAATAACCTTTAAAGGTTTATAAAATAATATTACCTTAATAGTAGATAAACCTAGTAGTATATATATTTAATAGGATTTAATTTTACTATTAAATACTAGACTAGGAAGTAAAACCCTATTAATAGACTATTAAAAAGATCTAACTATAAAGATAAAATATTTAATAGGAAAATAGCTTAGTTACCTACTATTTAAAATAAGCTTAAAGTAGTAAATTAGATTTAATAGTAGGATACTACTAACTTAAATACTATTTAGAGGATAGCTATATTAGAAATAATTCTAGTAATTTTAAGAAATCTAAAAGATTAAAAGCTTATTAAATATAGTTTACTATCTCTAACGATACTATAAATATCCGCCGAAGATAAGGTAAGATTTGAAGGAATCTATACCTCTAATCCCTTATAACCTCTTAGAGAAGTGATTAAAACCCTTTAAGACTTAGATTTAGTTATATAGAAAATCCAGAGTTATCTTATAAATAAATAATAAAGGGTTTCCAACTAGATAAATTAAGCTAGAGCCTCTACTAGAGAGCTCCTCTACTAGAGTAGACTTTTTATTTCTAAAGAATTAGTAGTAAAGTAAGAGCTTCTATAGTAATACTATAACAATCTACTAGTAGGTTACTTTAAGATTATAAAGATATTTAAACTCCTTTAAAGGAAGTATTACTAGCCTCGAATAACTTAAAACGTTAAGGAGTATTACTATATATACTATATATACTAGACTAACAAACCCTAAAGATACCTAACTTATAGTAATTTCAAATTGCTTCTAATTCTCTAATATCTTTAGAGCGAAATTATAATAAACTTTATAGTTAGTTTTCCAACTATAATAGAACTAGATAGACTTAAGTAAGATATAACTCTAGTTATAGTTAACTACTATATTAAGATATCCTAGTTCTTTACTATTAATATAATAATTAAAAGCTAAGAACTTGCCGAACTTCTTTATAGAGAAATTAAACTTAAATATAATATACTAGATAGCTATATTAGTAATAGAGGTTCTATATTTACCTTTTAATTCTAGAGTAATCTATATTATCTTAATAAGATTTACTATAAACTCTCTATAATATTTTACCTTTAAACCAATAGGTAAATAGAATAGATAAACTAGATACTTATATAATATCTCTACTACTATATATCTAAAAATCCTACTATTTAGGCTATTATTCTTTCTAAAGCTAAATATATTTATAATAATATTTAAAATATAATAACTTATCTTACCCCCTTTTAAATACTAATAGAGTATAATCCAGTAATTTTACAATATACCGAGAGTAGAACATTCTAGAATAGGGAGTATTACTTAAATATATAAGAAAGACTTAATTAATTTAAGGAACTTTAAAGATAACTTAAATAATATTAGTTAGAAGTAGTAGCAAACTAAAAGTAATACTATAATATAAACTATTAAAAATAAAAGCTTTATAAGGGATAGCTTATCCTTTTATCTATATATAATCTTAAAATAAAGATATCTTATAAGTTTATTTCTAAGTTTATTAGTCCTTTTCGTATATTAGAATATATTAGCTCTCTAATATATTGCCTTACTTTACTAGAGAAGTATTCTCGTTTATATAATATATTTTCTATTTCCTTACTTAAACCTTGGTATTCCTATAGTTAGGAAGATAAAGAATAGATATCTATACCTAATTTAGAAGATAATAAAGAATAGGAAGTAGAAGAAGTAAGAGAAGAAAAGTAAGTTAATAGTAAAATATCCTTTTATATAAAGTAGAAAGGATAGCCTTTAAAGTTTAACTAATAGATCCTAGAAGAAGATATAGAGAATATATGAAGACTAATTAGTTATTTTTATAAAGAAAGAGAGTAGAAGAAGAGGAAGAGAGGAGGTATAATATAAGTAGAAGAGGTACTAAAATAGCGATATAAAGGTAAATTACTGTTAAATCTTATATAAATAGATAATATATAATAAGATAAATATAAAAGTTATTTATTACTTTAAAGGGTCTTCTCTAAATAGAGGAAATAGATTAACTATCTTTATAATACTATTAAAATACTCTTTAATAAGCGATAGGGCTATTTATTATTACTCTCTAATACTCCTCTATATACTCCTCTATAGATTTATTATTCTACTCCTTATCTAGAATCTTATAGATAGTGGAAATATACCGAACCTTTACTATATTTTAAGTAAGAAACCTATTATTACTATGGTAAAGATGATATATAATTACGAATTTCTAATTATATAAATAGTTATTAAAGTTCTATAGAAATATTAGTGAATTATCCTGGATTATATAGTATAAACTATATACTTTAATACCTCTCTCCTTATATAAAGGAGTTAGGTATAGAAATAAGGTAATAGCGAAACTAGTATAGGATTTAAATAGATAGTTATAGTTATAGTTTACCTTCTAAATAATAGATTAGTATAATATTATAAGTAAAATATAGATAAATAACTTATAGAAGTAGGCTTTTTCTTACTTGAAATGCTATACTAATAACGATAAATAGCCTTAATAGACTTAAAGGTAGTAACTAGCTAGTTTACTATATAAGTGATCTTAATATATATAGCTAGAGAGAAAATATAGTAAATTCTATCCGAATTAGAGCTACTTCTATCCTTATCTAATAACTCCTCGGCCTCCTTAGTATATATTATATAACCAGCCTTAATATATTTTAGTATATCTATAATATTACTAATTATAGTACTAGCTATCTATAAATTATTAGTTAATTAGCCTTTAATCGTTTATATTAATATAAACTGTAATATACCTAATATCCTTATACTTAATATACTATATATACTTAAATAATAAAGCTTAGTTAAACTTATACTAAATAGATAGTAGTAAGCTATTATTTTTATCTACTAGCTTTAGAATATTATATATATAATATATATATAGTAGATAAGGATAAGGGATATCTATAATAAGTATATAAGATAATAAATATATAGTAAATAAAAAGAGATAATATAGTAATATAGTTATAAGAAGAGAGGTAAACTATAACTAATATAAAAGATTAAAGGTTAAAAAAGGAAGAAAATTTTACAATTAAAAGAGAAGAGAGGATATTTATAGGAAAGTATATAGTTAGAAGAAGGAGGTAATTACCTCCAAACAGCTAATAACTCTATAGGAAGGAACAGTAGAAAATAGTTATAAACTATATTAATTTTACTTTATAAGACTAAATCTAAGGATAGATTTCTTAAAGAGGAGGATAGTTATTATAGAATAGAGCCTTAAAGCCCTAGAATAGATAATAATATTATAAGGTCTAGTAAAGAGCCTTTTAAGTATAGCCGAGCCCGATCCTGGGGAAGCTCCCTAAGGATCAGTTCCAGTTGCTCCTTAGACCTAACCTTAGGTCTGAACAAGAGTATTTAGCTAGGAATTGAATCTTTGTTTGCCTGTGAATCGCTTTAGTTCTACAGCCTGTATCTATATTAGCATCTTCTTTAGTAATTCTCTAAAGAGTTTAGTTTCTAGTTCTTTAGTTAGAGACCCCTAATAAGTATTGAAAAATTTCGAACCCTCTATACCTACTACTAATATAGATTAATCTAAATCTATAGGTAATAGGGCTAGGCTAAATAGCGAGCTTAATAGACTTACTATAGTATCTAATCTATAAGATTCTATAATAGCCGAATCTATACTAGCTTCTCTAGTAAACCTACTATCTAATATAGATATCGATATTAATCTTAATATTAATTCTAAGGATAGAATATAGCTAAATAGTTTTATTAGTTTAACTATATATTATCTTTCCAATTGTTATAAGGCCTTAAAAGGCACTGCCTCAAAGCCCTAAATACTAAAATAGGTCTATAAATCTCAAGATAAAGACCGCTGGTTAGAGGCTATATATAGTGAATTCGATCAACTAGTTAGCTAGGGAACCTTTAAGTTCCTACCCTATAAAAACCTCCTAAAAGCCTGTAAACCCTTAACTAGCCGGTTAGTCCTTAAGGCAAAGAAAAACAAGGATAACTAAATTGTTAAATATAAGGCTAGATTAGTAGTTAGAGGATTTCAATAAATCGAAGGTTTAGATTTCAATGAAACCTTTGCCTCTACTACTATACTACCTTCATAGTATATCCTACTCGCTATAGCAGCTATAGAGGACTGGGAAATCAAACAAATCGATTTTATAGAGGCATTTTTAAATGGGGAATTAGAAGAAGAAAACTATATATAAATTCCAGACGGTTTTATAGACTATGCTTATAGGGCCTTAAAATATACTAAAGCTTTACTAAAGAAGCAAGGATATAACTCTCAGGAGAACTAAGTTATACTTCTTTCTAAGGCCCTATACAGCCTAAAATAGAGTCCTAGACTGTAGCAAACCAATCTTAGTATTTTACTAAGAAAGGAGGGCTTTGAACTACTAGTTTCAGACTCTACTATCTTCTATAATCCTACTACTAGGGTTTTTATAGTAACCTATATTAACAATTACCTCCTTATAGAGCCTGATATTAAGAGAATATAGGCCTTTAAACGTCGTTTTAATAAGGTCTATACTATAGAAGATAGAGGCCCGGCAGCCCTTTTCCTAGGAGTTTAAATAGAGAGGGTTAGAGAAAAGAGAATACTATATATCTATTAAAAACAGTATATCGAAGAAGCTTTAAAGATATTCGGGTTAGGTTCTAGTCGATCAATCTCTATACCTCTATAACTAGGAATTACTAGTTATAAATCCAATATATCTAGTAAAGGCAGCCCTATAAATAGGTCCAACTACAAACTATTTCAGAAGATAGTAGGTATTATAATATACCTAATACTCCTAATAAGGCTAGATATAGCCTTTATAGTATAGTAGCTCTTATAAGCTATATAGGGCCCTACTATAGAGTATTTTAATACTGCTAAAAACCTACTCTAGTATCTAAACAGTAGTAAGGATTTAGCTATTTATTATAATCCTACTAAAAAGGATATAGTAAATACTCTTTTAGAGGGGGTAAAGAGCCTACAATTAGTAGGCTTTTCAGATAGCAACTATATAGGCGATAAAGAAACATCTAAATCTACTTACAGTTATTTATTTAAATTAGCCGGTAGACCTATAACCTAGAAATCGAAACAGGCTTCTACTATAGCCCTTTTAACAGTTAAGGCCGAAACCGATACACTTATAGAGGCTATATAGAAGTCTCAGTAACTAATAGATTTCTTTAAGGAATTAGAGCGCCTAATTATAGGCCTAGTACCTATATTTAAGGATAATACTAGCTCTATTACTATAGCCTTATTAGGGGTCTCTAACTAAAGAATTAGAAACTAAACTCTTTAGAGAATTACTAAAGAAGATACTAATACAGATATAGGCTACGGAACTAAGGCGATTTACAGGCAAATAAAGATTCAATTCCTAGCTAAACACTCTTATTCAAACCTAAGGTTAGGTCTAAAGAGCAACTAGAACTAATCCTTAGAGAGCTTCTCTAAGATCAGGCTCAGCTATATTTAAAAGGCTCCTTACTAAGCCTTATAATATTATTATCTATTCTGGGGCTCTGAGGCCCTATTCTATAATAACTATCCTCCTCTTTAAGAAATCTATTCTTAGATTTAGCTTTATAAAGTAAAATTGATATAGCTTATAACTGTTTTCTGCCGTTCCTTTCTATAGAGTTACTAGCTGTTTAGAGGTAATTACTTCCTTTTTCTAACTATATACTTTCCTATAAATATCCTCTCTTCTCTCTTAATTATAAAATTTTCTTCCTTTCTTAACCTTTAATCTCTTATATTAGTTATAGTTTACCTCTCTTCTTATAACTATATTGCTATATTATCTCTTTTTATTTACTATATATTTATTGTTTTATATATTTATTATAGATATCCCTTATCCTTATCTATTATATATATACTATATATATAGTATTCTAAAGCTAGTAGATAAAAACGATAGTTTACTACTATCTATTTAATATAAGTTTAACTAAACTTTATTATTTAAATATATATAATATATTAAATATAAGGATATTAGATATATTATAGTTTATATTAATATAAATAATTAAGGGCTAATTAACTAATAACTTATAGGTAGCTAGTACTATAATTAGTAATATTATAGATATACTAAAATATATTAAGGCTAGTTATATAATATATACCGAGGAGGCTAAGGAGTTATTAGATAAGGATAGAAGTAGCTCCGATTTGGATAGGATTTACTATATTTTCTCTCTAGCTATATATATTAAGATCACTTATATAGTAAACTAGCTAGTTACTACCTTCAAGTCTATTAAGGCTATTTATCGTTATTAGTATAGCATTTCGAGTAAGAAAAAGCCTACTCCTATAAGTTATTTATCTATATTTTACTTACAATATTATACTAATCTATTATTTAGAAGGTAAACTATAACTATAACTATCTATTTAAATCCTATACTAGTTTCGCTATTACCTTATTTCTATACCTAACTCCTTTATATAAGGAGAGAGGTATTAAAGTATATAGTTTATACTATATAATCTAGGATAATTCACTAATATTTCTATAGAACTTTAATAACTATTTATATAATTAGAAATTCGTAATTATATATCATCTTTACCATAGTAATAATAGGTTTCTTACTTAAAATATAGTAAAGGTTCGGTATATTTCCACTATCTATAAGATTCTAGATAAAGAGTAGAATAACAAATCTATAGAGGAGTATATAGAGGAGTATTAGAGAGTAATAATAAATAGCCCTATTGCTTATTAAGGAGTATTTTAATAGTATTATAAAGATAGTTAATCTATTTCCTCTATTTAGAGAAGACCCTTTAAAGTAATAAATAACTTTTATATTTATCTTATTATATATTATCTATTTATATAAGATTTAACAGTAATTTACCTTTATATCGCTATTTTAATACCTCTTCTACTTATATTATACCTCCTCTCTTCCTCTTCTTCTACTCTCTTTCTTTATAAAAATAACTAATTAGTCTTCATATATTCTCTATATCTTCTTCTAGGATCTATTAGTTAAACTTTAAAGGCTATCCTTTCTACTTTATATAAAAGGATATTTTACTATTAACTTACTTTTCTTCTCTTACTTCTTCTACTTCCTATTCTTTATTATCTTCTAAATTAGGTATAGATATCTATTCTTTATCTTCCTAACTATAGGAATACCAAGGTTTAAGTAAGGAAATAGAAAATATATTATATAAACGAGAATACTTCTCTAGTAAAGTAAGGCAATATATTAGAGAGCTAATATATTCTAATATACAAAAAGGACTAATAAACTTAGAAATAAACTTATAAGATATCTTTATTTTAAGATTATATATAGATAAAAGGATAAGCTATCCCTTATAAAGCTTTTATTTTTAATAGTTTATATTATAGTATTACTTTTAGTTTGCTACTACTTCTAACTAATATTATTTAAGTTATCTTCAAAGTTCCTTAAATTAATTAAGTCTTTCTTATATATTTAAGTAATACTCCCTATTCTAGAATGTTCTACCCTCGGTATATCGTAAAATTACTAGATTATACTCTATTAGTATTTAAAAGGGGGTAAGATAAGTTATTATATTTTAAATATTATTATAAATAAATTTAGCTTTAGAAAGAATAGTAGCCTAAATAGTAGGATTTTTAGATATATAGTAGTAGAGATATTATATAAGTATCTAGTTTATCTATTCTATTTACCTATTGGTTTAGAGGTAAAATATTATAGAGAGTTTATAGTAAATTTTATTAAGATAATATAGATTACTCTAGAATTAAAAGGTAAATATAGAACCTCTATTACTAATATAGCTATCTAGTATATTATATTTAAGTTTAATTTCTCTATAAAGAAGTTCGATAAGTTCTTAGCTTTTAATTATTATATTAATAGTAAAGAACTAGGATATCTTAGTATAGTAGTTAACTATAACTAGAATTATATCTTACTTAAGTCTATCTAGTCCTATTATAGTTGGAAAACTAACTATAAAGTTTATTATAATTTCGCTCTAAAGATATTAGAGAATTAGAAGTAATTTAAAATTACTATAAGTTAGGTATCTTTAGGGTTTGTTAGTCTAGTATATATAATATATATAGTAGTACTCCTTAACGTTTTAAGTTATTCGAGGCTAGTAGTACTTCCTTTAAAGGAGTTTAAATATCTTTATAATCTTAAAGTAACCTACTAGTAGATTGTTATAGTATTACTATAGAAGCTCTTACTTTACTACTAATTCTTTAGAAATAAAAAGTCTACTCTAGTAGAGGAGCTCTCTAGTAGAGGCTCTAGCTTAATTTATCTAGTTGGAAACCCTTTATTATTTATTTATAAGATAACTCTGGATTTTCTATATAACTAAATCTAAGTCTTAAAGGGTTTTAATCACTTCTCTAAGAGGTTATAAGGGATTAGGGGTATAGATTCCTTCAAATCTTACCTTATCTTCGGCGGATATTTATAGTATCGTTAGAGATAGTAAACTATATTTAATAAGCTTTTAATCTTTTAGATTTCTTAAAATTACTAGAATTATTTCTAATATAGCTATCCTCTAAATAGTATTTAAGTTAGTAGTATCCTACTATTAAATCTAATTTACTACTTTAAGCTTATTTTAAATAGTAGGTAACTAAGCTATTTTCCTATTAAATATTTTATCTTTATAGTTAGATCTTTTTAATAGTCTATTAATAGGGTTTTACTTCCTAGTCTAGTATTTAATAGTAAAATTAAATCCTATTAAATATATATACTACTAGGTTTATCTACTATTAAGGTAATATTATTTTATAAACCTTTAAAGGTTATTATAGTCTAAAAAAACTATAATTTTATAGTAACTCTCTTCTAAATAATATCGCTAATATTTAAAAGCTTCAACAATTACTATTATCTTATAATCAGAGATACTATAGTTCTTAATCAACCTAGAAAACTTAGTAGACTAGAATATAATAGGGTATTTTCAATAGTTATCTCCTTTTTATAAGAGGACTACTCCTATTATAAAATCTAATATATCGGTCTCGATAATAATAGGTTTCTTAGGATCGAAATATTATAAAAGGGGTATATATTAGAAGATACTCTTAAGTTAGCGGAAAGCTACTCTCATTTCGTTATTAAACTAAAAATCTCTAAATTTCTTTCCATTCTCTATTCCTTTTATTAAACTTATTAAAGGAAGTACAATCTCTAAATAATTATAAATAAACTTATAATAAAAATTATAAAATCCTAAAAATACTTAAATATTTTAGAATATTTAAGGTTTAGACTACTCTTAAATAGTATAAATCTATTCTAGATCTATAGCAATTCTATAAATATTTATAATATATTCTAAAAACTCTATTTAATCTTTATAGAAGGAATATTTACTAGGTTTATAGTAAAGTTATATCTACTTTAAGTAAGTAAATACCTAGTAAATATATCCTATATACTCTTCTTATATTTTTAAGAAAATTAGAATATTATTAAAATAAATAATATAAAACTTATCTAATAATCCTTCTAAAGTTTAGTAAATATAGCTCTAAAAGGTTACTAAAGTATTAGTTAATCTAAAAGGTATAACTAGATACTTAAATAATTTATAATAAGTATAGAAAGCTATCTTCTATTTATCTCCTTTTCAGATCCGAATCTAGTAATAGATATCCTTAACGTCTAGCTTTATAAAAAACTTAGCCCTTAAAGCTCTATCCAAAATCTCTAAAATCAGAGGTAAAGGGTAACAATTCTTTATTATAATCTTATTAAATCCCCGGTAGTCTATATATAAATATAAACTTCTATCCTTCTTAAAGATAAAGAGAACTAGGCTAGCTACTTAGCTTTTAGAGGGTCTTATCCTTCCTTTTACTAGGTTTTCCTTTAAATACTTATATAAAATTAATAACTAATAATAAAATAAAGGATAAATAGAACTAATAGGGAGTACTATTCCTAGTTATAAATTAATCTTATAATTAATAGGTTTTAATAAAGGTAGAATATTTAAATTAGAAATATCTATTATATTCTTAAACTCTAATAATTTAGTAGAGATCTCTTCTACTTTTTACTATAGTTTCTCTTCTTCTTTATTAGGGAAAAGGGATATTAGTATATCTAGGTAAATTAATACTGTAAAAATATATATTTCTTTCTTATAATACTTTAAAGATTTTTTAGGATTAGTTAACTTAACTATATTAGTTTCCTAAATAAACTATTAACTTTATATCTAAGGAAATAAAAGAATCTCTAACTAACTAAATATAAATATCTCTAGAATTACTAGTAAATCTTCC
The DNA here is from genome assembly GCF_033439085.1 of Chaetomium fimeti. Taxonomy (NCBI): domain Eukaryota; kingdom Fungi; phylum Ascomycota; class Sordariomycetes; order Sordariales; family Chaetomiaceae; genus Chaetomium; species Chaetomium fimeti. Next base: position 1,896,457 of record NW_026944334.1, read on the forward strand.
TTAATAATATTCTATTAAACTATAATATAGTTTATTAATACTTTTCAAGTTTAACTATAATAATTAGTAAGAGATAATAGTATTTAGTAAATATTAAAGATCTTTATAAAATAAAAATCTATAAAGTAAATTTAAGGTAACTCTCTTCTAATCTAATATAGTTTATATCTTTAAATAAAGTAAATATCTATAATATTAAGTTTAATATATATATCTAAATCAATAAAAAAGAAATATCAATATAGGTATATAAAACTCTAGAAGTATAAAGTTACTACTAGGTTTAATCCCCTAAGAGAGAAGTCTCTATAATATTAGGGTCTACTATAGGTTCCTACCATTTCCCTAGCAACTAGTATAGGAGCTATAATACCTTTATTATTAGTATCCTCTAGTTTAGTTTAAGAACTTCCCCTTTTATAGGTAAACATTTACTAAATACTTATTACTATTATAAATATAATATCTTAGAATACTTCCTATCTTAAACTTAATAGAATCGGTAGTATTCTAATATTAATTATTATTTAATTTAGATATAATGTTATAATATAATATATTATTATAAGAATTAGAATATTCTTATCTTTATAATAAAAAATAACGTCTTTAAATATTATATCGAGATTGAGAAAATAGCGAAGAGGCAGTATAAAAGGAGTAATCTACTAATATTTAGGTTAAATAAAATATTTATTAAACTTAAATAGCTAATTAAACTATCTCCTTATAGATTTTAGATTAATAAGAGATATATCTATTAATATATTATATAATTAGAGTTAAAAGCTTTATATAAAATAATAGAGTATAGCTTTTATTATTTTATAAAGGAAAATAGTTCTCTAAGAACTTTAAATAGTAATAGAAGTCTATAAATAATTAGTTTTCTTATTATTATATATTATTAAGTTATTTTATAATAGTAGAAGTCTAATTAGCCTAGTCCTATATATAAGTTTAGATCTAGATCTCGAAAAGATTTTATATTATTTTAATAATATATTACTTTTTAAGTAAAAGGTTCCTATAATAGCTGTACTAGTAGTTCTAAAATTATTTATCTATTTAATTAAATATAAAGAGGATCTAATTAAACTTAGTAGTAAATTATTAGAAGTCTCTAATAAATATTTATTATAAATCCTAGAACTATTCTTTTTACTAATAATATATTATAAATTTAATAAAATATATAAAGTTCTTTATCTTAATAGTATATCTATAACTATAAGAATTAGATAAAGAATTAGAATTTTATCTTTATTTTATTAGTTATTTATCTAAAGGTAATCTAAGTTATCCTTATAGCTCCTTTTCTTAAATTTAAAGTTATTACAATTACTCTAAAACTTTTAAATTTATTATTAAACTTATTCTAAGAGCAATCCTATCTATAGTAGAGGAAGAGGTTATTAATTAAAGAGAGTTTAAGAAGGTATATTTAAATAGCTTCTTAACTATAATTAAAATTTAAAAGGTAATCTTCTTAATAACCCTTTATCACTACTTTAGCTGAAAATCGGTAATATCTTATCTAGTAAGAGTAGAAGGATCAGAACTTATTAGGGGTCTCTAACTAAAGAACTAGAAACTAAACTCTTTAGAGAATTACTAAAGAAGATACTGATATAGATACGGACTGCAGAACTAAGGCGATTTACAGGCGAACAAAGATTCAATTCCTAGCTAAATACTCTTATTCAGACCTAAGGTTAGGTCTAAGGAGCAACTGGAACTGATCCTTGGGGAGCTTCCCCAGGATCGGGCTCGGCTATACTTAAAAGGCTCCTTACTAAGCCTTATAATATTATCATCTATTCTGGGGCTCTGAGGCCCTATTCTGTAATAAGCCTATAACCTAGCTCTATATAGTAGAACTAAGTATATACTGCTGAAATTCCACTATGTGTGTGAGAAGGTTAGAGGGGGTTTAGTTTCTATTAGTTTTCTTAATACTAAATGTATGCTGGCTGATAGGCTTATAAAGGCTTTAGCGAGCTAACTCTTTAGGGCGTTTATAGACCTACTAGGTCTAAAGAAGCCGAGGTATTTATAGTAGTTATTAGATTAGACTACTTACTATAATAGCCTATCTATTCCCTATTATTTCTTCCCTTTATGTCACGGAACGACCTGAGGGGCGGCCCGGGGCGGCCACAGCCGAAGGCGCAGGACGCCGACAGCCAATCGCTAAAAGAACCAATAGGAACGGTTATCACCGACTGTCAGTGATAATGAAAGATTATCACCAGTTGTCAGTGACAACGGAGGATTATCACCATGAGGACGGTGATACTAGATAGTATATAGTCACTCGTTCTGGAGAGCTCTGGGAGTTCTCCAGTTAGCAATCACAACTACAGTTCGCTACAAGCTCAGGAGCCTACTGTTGAGACAAGTCTTTGTTGTGCACCCTTTGGCTGCACCGAACCTAAGCACCCTTGAGAGAATACCTTCGACTGATACTGAACCCTAACAGGACGGGTCCAGAGACAGGTTCGTCACACGTTGCTAACTCCCTTTGATCTGTTACAGTTCAGGCTCGAAGGTAAAACGACATGGCAACTCAACCGACGCCGGGCCAGATCACGGCCGCGCTTCAGAGAGTCACCGAACGACTCGACGAAACTGAAGAAGAGCTTGCGAAGACCAAGGCCAGCAACGCGGCATTGGCAGCCCGACTTGCGGCGACCGAGGTCCACACCAAGGACCCGGCCAAGACGAAGGTCAAATTGGAGCAACCCGAGAAGTACGGGGGCGACCAGGAAGCCTTGCCAGGTTGGATCACGGAGATGCGGAACTATCTCGACCACAACTCGCACCAGTTCGCCACTGAGGAATCCAAGACCAGATACGCCGCCACCCGACTCAAGGACAAGGCCCTCAAGTGGTTCACGGGAACACTGAGTGATTTCCTCGGCGGAGCAATCCACAAACCCTTCACCAAAAAGGTCTTCGAGAACTACTCCGAGTTCGAGAGTGAGATTCAGAAGGTGTTCGGCGACAAGGACGAGAAGTTGCACGCCCAGGAACGGCTAGGACGGCTGAAGCAGACTAGGTCAGCCACCGCCTACGCCACGATTTTCCGACAAGACTCCATGAAGGCAGAGATAGACGACGAGGGGCTGATGCACCTGTTCTACGGAGGGCTGAAGGAGGAGGTCAAGGACGAGCTCTACAAGGAGAGCCGACCCGACACACTCGACGAGTACATCGCCATGGCTGTCAAGATTGACGACCGACAGTTCGCCCGCAAACAACAGAAGAAGGGCAGCGAGACTCAGCGATCCGCAGGCTACCACAAGCCCAACGACAAAAAGAAACGCCAGCACCAGAGCACGTCATACGGTACGCACTCAGGACCCATGGACGTCAGCGCTGCCCAAGCACAATGGGCAGGAAAGAGAGATGGTGCCAAGGACAAATCAGGCATCACTTGCTACAATTGCGGCAAGAAGGGTCACTTCAAACGTGACTGCCGCAGCAAGAAAGAGTGGAGACCGGTTCCAGGGAAGGAAGCCGCCACCATCGACCAAGACACGGTCGGAAGAAGAACCCGATTTCTGGAGGTCGCAGCCGCCAGCTACACGCAGGACGACCTCGAAATCGACATTGACCGAGTCATCGAGCAGGACGATGAACTCACCGACTCGGATCAAGAAGACTTGATGAGCAGCAACCACCAGGAGGGAAATGACACCGCCCATCACGCTTTCATCGAAACGGATGACGAGGGAGAACTGGCTCCCCCGCGGCACATCCGACAAGTCGCTGAGGACTGGGGCATCACCCTGGTTCAGCAGGAGGACGGGCAATGGCGAACCCACGAGGGTGAAGGAGGAGTCAGCCCGAACCTCACCTTCCTACAGCAGAGGGTCCTAAGCCAACGGCAAAGGATCGAGGAGTTGTCAAGAGAGAAAGAAGAACTCGAGCAACTTCTCCAGAGAAGGAACGACCAGTATGGACAACTTTGCGCGGAACTCGATCTCGCCAGAGAACGAGTCCAAGAGATCACCGAGGCCAACAACAGGGCCGGGGATCACGTCGAAAAGACATTAAGAGAGGCACAGGCCTTGCAGGACGACATCCGCCAGGCACTTCCGCATCACACACCGTGGGATGGACCCACCGAAGAGGCGGAGGAATACGAAAACGGAGTACGATACCCCGAGCAACTTTTCGACTACGCACAGGAACAGAATGCGGCGAAAGGAAGAAAACAGCAGAGCTGGGAAGAATACTGGACGCGACATCAGCACATCGTGCGCGCCGGACGACAAACCTCCGACCTTGAATGGTGGGGTTTCCGGGGCGAGAACAACACGGAGGGATTCCAGTTGCTGCCAGAGGACCATGAGCGGGTGGACCCACGAAAGGAGAATCACACCTATCTGCCCTGGTTCCAGTGCATCGCGCACGAATGTCGGTACCACTTCCAGGACAAATTTCGCAACAGTTTCTGGCCCACGAGGGAAGAAAAGGGGACGCAACCCCTACCCATCAGATGGGTATACGACAGCGGCGACGCTCCCGCAGGCATGTTGTGGGACACCCAACGCACTCACGAGGGCAGGCTGAGGGTTAAACCCAAGGCAGCCTGGCCCCGACGCTGTATGGCGGGCGTAGGAGTCAACGAATGCCGAAGCGCAGACTGCCTACCACACGCCGACGAGAAAATCTGGGGATACATGGAACAGCAATCCCAGAGGAAGCCACACCAGAGGACGAGAGCGTCCCGAAGGAACGAGAGGCGCCCAGTTGAGGCATGGGCGGCCCAATGGCTCCAAGAACACCAGACGATTGACGCCGCAAGCCAAGGTGCGGACAGGGACGCCTTGAAACACCACGAGAACTTGGGAAACGGCTCAGGGCCCTCCGAGGGGCCCGGAAATCTTTAACTCCACAACAACGAAGACAGGCTGCGCAGTACAGGAAGAACTGGCGCAAGCAGAAGCCTTACAACGACCTCCCAGCAGACGAACACGAAGTAGCTGCTGTACGAAGCACCAAGCCAGACAACAGGCTCTGGATCACAGCGCGATGGGGGAAGATCGAAGCCCTCGCGTTAGTGGATGGAGGAGCGCAGATGGATCTCATCTCGCCCGCATTTGTGAATCAACTCAGAATCCCATGGAGGATCAAGAAGCAACCACACGTCGTCAAAGGACCATTCGACACGCAATGGGTACGACGGGAAACAGAACCACTCGACATCGAGGTGGAAGGGAAAACCACCCAAGTGGTATTCGACATCGTGAACATGGGGCCGAAGAAAGACATGATTCTCGGACGCCCATGGCATGAGGATTACGACCCAGACATCAGTTGGAAGGGAGATGGCCATCTGCGACCGCGGGAACAACGGGAGCATCCGACCAACTTGATGGGAGAACGCGCAGAACAGGAGCCACGGGAGAGCAGCGGGTCAGAACGAACCCCCTCTACGGGCCCACCGCAGGAAACAGCCAGTGCAGAACCACGCACTCTGGAATCCGGAAGAAGCGGCACACGACGAAAGAAGCAGACACGGGAGGAACGAACCATCGCCGTCGTCTCAGTCGACGAGCACGGAATGCTCAAACACGAACAATGGGTCAATCAGCTCGAAGCGGCAAGCATCGAGCTGGCAGCTGAAGAAGTCAAGGAACTCGAAGCAGCAAGCATCGAGCCTGGGAACAACAAGTTCGCGTACTACGAGGGTACAGCGAAGAACGCAAAGACGGGGCAGATCCCAGACGACTACAAGGGGCACCCGGCGTTCACGGCAAAACATCTTGCAGGGCTACCAGACCACGGACCTTGGGATCACGAGATCAAACTCAAGGAAGGAGCCCAGTTGAAGTTTTTCAAGGTGTACCACACCAACGAGAAGCAAGATGCAGAGTTGAGGAGTTATCTCGAAAAGAATCTCGAGATAGGACACATCAGACCATCGACATCTCCAGCAGGCTACCCAGTCCTCTTCGTTCCAAAGAAAGATGGGAAGCTCAGGATGTGTGTGGACTACCGACAGTTGAACAACGAGACGGTGAAGAACCGATACCCGCTGCCACTGATTTCGAGGCTTCGAGATCAGCTGTCAGGAGCACAACACTTCACACGACTCGACCTTCCAACAGCGTACGCCCACATCCGCATCAAGGAAGGAGACGAATGGAAGACGGCTTTTCGGACACCCTACGGGCACTACGAGTACCTCGTCATGCCGTTTGGGTTGACCAACGCACCAGCGACATTTCAAGCCGCTATCGACCACGCAATACGACATTGCCTCGATAAATTTGCAGTCTGTTACTTGGATGACATTCTCATCTACTCCAAGACACTCGAAGAGCACAAAAAACACGTGCGGCAGGTGCTGGATGCACTGCACGAGCACAAGTTGTCAGTCAACAAAGACAAGAGCGAGTTTCATGTCAAAAAGACAGTATTTCTGGGTTACGAGATCTCCCCAGGATGGGTCAAGATCGAACCCGAGAAACTGGAAGCTGTCAGGACGTGGCCAACACCGACGAACGCCACAGAGGTCAGAGGATTCATCGGATTCGCCAACTTTGTCAGGATGTTCATCAAGAACTTTGGCGACATCACGAGACCCCTACACGAACTCACGAAGAAGGATGCCACATTCCAGTGGAAGCAGGAGCACGAGCAAGCTTTCCAGCGGATCCGCGATGCGATCATCGCCGACCCGGTGCTCATGCTGCCTGATCCAAGCACACCTTTCGAAGTCGAGGCTGATGCTTCGGACTTCGCGATCGGAGGACAACTTGGTCAGAGGGACAAGGACGGCAAGCTTCACCCAGTTGCGTTCTTCTCCAAGAAACTCGAAGGACCAAGGCTTAACTACCCGATCCACGACAAGGAGCTTCTCGCAATCATCGAAGCATTTCAGGAATGGAGACCATACCTCAGCGGCACGACACACGAAGTCCAGGTGTACACGGACCACAAGAACTTACGATACTTCACCACCACCAAGGTGCTGAACGGACGACAGACTCGATGGGCAGAATTTCTGTCCGAATTCAACTTCACGATCCACTACAAGAAAGGCTCAGAGAACGCACGAGCGGACGCCTTGAGTAGGAGAGCGGATCACCACGACAACACATCTGAAGTCTCACCACCATTGCTATATCAGCAGACAGACGGATCCCTACGGCACGCTTCCCAACCGACTGAAGACTACGAGATCGCAGCGCTTCAGCAGCAGTCGGAAGATCCTGAAGGCAGGCCTCTGCAACCGTTTGTAGAATGTTGTGCGACTTTCAGGGAACAAAGATTGGAACGAGACTTCCAAGGAATCATCGCGGACGACGAGCGCGATGCATGGCAAAAAGAGCCAGAATCCAAAATCGCGGGATTGCGACTTGAAGGAACGAGACTCTGGTACCACGACAAGGCCTACGTCAGGCTTGGTGACCAAAAGGAGCTCATTCGAAAGATCCACGAGTCGAGACTCGGAGGACACATGGGAATTGGCAAGACAATTGCGAAAGTCAAGCAGAACTACGACTTCCCAGGAATCAAGCAGACGGCAGAAGGGGTCCTGGCGGAATGCGACCTCTGCAAACGAAGCAAACCAGGACGACACAAGCCGTACGGGCTATTGCAGCCACTGCCAGTCGCAGAACGACCATGGAGTTCGGTGACGATGGACTTCATCACCAAACTGCCAGTCTCCAAGGACTCGGTAACGGGAGTGGAATACGACAGCATCCTCACAATGGTGGACAGACTCACCAAGTGGAGCTACTTCCTCCCTTACAAGGAAACATGGTCGGCAGAACAACTCGCAGATGTGATCTACCGCAACATCACCTCGGTCCACGGATGGCCGGAGGAGTGGATCACGGACAGAGACACGAAGTTCGCATCAAAGTTTTGGCAAGCTCTGATGGCGAAACTGGGTACGAAGAGTAAGCTTTCAACTGCTTACCACCCACAGACAGACGGACAGACGGAACGACTCAACCAGATCGTTGAACAATACCTACGGTTGTACGTCAACTTCCAGCAGGATGATTGGGTCGAGCTGTTGCCAACGGCACAACTCGCCTACAACACCACCGTCACGGAGACCACGAAGGTCACACCATTCTTCGCGAATTTCGGCTACGAAGCAGATTTGCGACAAGGGCCCGAGGTTTCGGTGCCCAGAGCGGCAGTCAAAGCCGACAAAATGAGCTCGCTGCACGCGATGCTCAAGGAAGAACTCGAATTCGTACGAACACGGATGAAGAAGTTCTACGACAGAAACAGGCTCGAGGGACCTCGCCTAGAGGAGGGGGGCAAAGTCTACCTCATTTCTCGAAATCTTCGCACGAAGCGACCAAGCAGGAAGCTCGACTTTCGCAAAGTCGGACCGTTCAAGATCGACAAAAAGATTTCGGAGAACAATTACGCTCTCGCGTTACCCTCGACAATGCGACTACGGACCAACGTTTTCCACATCTCACTTCTGGAACCAGCGCCCAAGGGCGCACGACTCGACAAAGACGCCGAGGCAGAAGATGAAGAGGAGGAATGGGACGTTGAGGAAGTCCTAGACTCACGCATCACGAAAGGACAGTTGGAGTATTTGGTCAAGTGGCTGGACTTTGGTCCAGAAGACAATTCATGGCAACCAGCTACAAATCTCAACTGCCCCGAGAAACTTCAGGAGTTCCACCAGAGGAACCCGGATCGACCAAGGGAAATTCCGCGGAAAAATCGATTCCAGCAAGGGGATTCCCCAGGGACCAGTCGAACCCCGCGGAGGGGTCGGCGGAGGAATTAAGATCGCCCTCAACCAAAGGCGCCCCCGCCGCATCAAGAGACTCTTGTCTCTCGGCCGCTTCAAGGTCATCCAGAGTTGACAAACCACGAGCCACCATATCAACACCACGGTCCACCAGGAATTTCTTCTGTTGACGCAGGCGACGCAAACGGGCCAGGTGTTCCGCAAGAGCTCGCTGGTCTTCCTCCAATTTCCGCTGAGTCGCCTCGAGGGACTCCTCGGTGTCCCGCTCCTCGCGCTCGATCCGCCGCTGCTCCTGCATAATACGATCCACTGGGGACGTTGGAGTGAGCCAGGGACGTGACGGGTAGGGGGAGACTCACGTTGGGAGATGGGGACACCAGAGCCATCGCACGATCGACCGCGTTGAACGCACGCACTACAGCGTTTTACTTTCGGAAGCATGCGGCACGTCAAGCTCTGGGAAGCGCACCAAGAACAAGGCATGACGACAAAACCGTTCTTTCCGATGTTTTCGGCCAGGGAAGCACGATAACGCGCAGATTTGGATCGACGTTTCTCCACGGACATGTTGTCAGCATCAAGAACTGAGGGAAGAGGATGGAAAGGAGAAGTTACCAATAAGTGGGGGAAGCGCCGTAGTTAGGGATCATTAACCAACGTTAGGAATGGAGAACCAACGTCTTTCGGGTCGAAAGACATGAGAGGGGGGGCATCGTGTCACGGAACGACCTGAGGGGCGGCCCGGGGCGGCCACAGCCGAAGGCGCAGGACGCCGACAGCCAATCGCTAAAAGAACCAATAGGAACGGTTATCACCGACTGTCAGTGATAATGAAAGATTATCACCAGTTGTCAGTGACAACGGAGGATTATCACCATGAGGACGGTGATACTAGATAGTATATAGTCACTCGTTCTGGAGAGCTCTGGGAGTTCTCCAGTTAGCAATCACAACTACAGTTCGCTACAAGCTCGAGAGCCTACTGTTGAGACAAGTCTTTGTTGTGCACCCTTTGGCTGCACCGAACCTACGCACCCTTGAGAGAATACCTTCGACCGATACTGAACCCTAACAGGACGGGTCCAGAGACAGGTTCGTCACACTTTATAAATAGTTTTAAAATTAGTTCTATAACTTAGTTCTTTTTATATAGCTTTAACAGCTAGAAAAGCCTATAAATAGTATCTAACTACTATAGTTCTTTAGTTTTAGTTTAGTTAGTTAGTCTTTTTTATTCTCTTTACTAGTATAGCTAAGGTTTAAACCTTCTATACTCTACTAAGTATATAGGCCTATAAAGAAGGGGTATTAAACCCTAGAGTTTAAATTACTAGTACTATAGCTATCTAGGGAGCTCTACAGTACTGTAATTGAATTCGTATAGCCTGTAGCTATATACTAGTATTTTAGTTATATCGGTACGATTACTAGGTAGCTAGTTATCTTAGTTTAAAGAAGGTTAGTTCTTCTTTTCACTAAGTGTTGGTTTCTCCCAAATCGAGCTACCCTGCACCTACCCTACACCTAGGTTTCCCAAGCAAGCTACCCTACACTCGGTTATTCCCAACTAGCCTACCCTACACCGCTTAGCATCCCAAGTAACCTACCCTATACCGTAGTTAGCTTCTAAGCGGCCTACCCTACACTACTTAGCCCCAACTAGCCTACCCTACACCGGTTTTTAAGGTAGTAGTATAAGTAGGCCCGGGCACTTCTAGGTACGGCTGCGAGTAGGTGAGCCCATTTTTAGTTAAACCTATATAAATGAGTTTTGCGGGATTTAGCTTTTTACTACTAAGACCGCTGGGCCGAATTCGGCACTGTACCCCGGTCGGTAGGTATATAAGAAGGAAGTAGTAAATCCAACTCCAGTAGTTAAGATAGTAAATATAGAGATATTCCTAAAATAATAGTAGTCTACCTACTAAATTAACTACTGTTATAGGGCCTTAGCCCTGTAATTACTGCTGGTAGCTAAGCAATAGTACTATATATTACTTCCCTAAAGTATATTGTAAGCTCTGTTAGTATGTACACTATAGGGCCTTACCTATCTAAATCTTAATAACCCTCTATATAGTTAATACTAGAGTTAGAGATATACTCTTTAAACCTACTAACTAATCTAAGATCCTCTAAATCTATAGAGGTATAATAGTTATATACCTCTAGAAGTAGTTTAAATATACCGTTAAAGAGGTCCCTAAATACTTCTATAACCTTAATAGATAGAGAATCGATATATAACTACTTATATATAAAGAAGTAGTTATATAGATAGGGGAAACCCTCTATAATATTATAATATTATATTATAGCTTTAACTCGGTAATAGGATAGAGCACCCTAATTATATTATTCCTTAACCTAGTTAGCCCCTTCTACCTATTCTTAGAGAACGAGATATCCTAGTTAGTTAATAAAAAGCCTACCCTCTATATCTATAACCCTAGCTACTAAGGGTACTACTTAGAGGTATACTATAGGTAGGTACCCTACTACCTTAAGTATAGTAACCGGACTAACTAATATACTCTAGGGCCCTATAAGGCCTCCGATAAATATACTAACTGCTACAGCTCCTTTAGAGCTGGCTATACCGAATACTTGGCTAAACTCTTCTAGAAGAATAGCTAATAGAGCCCCTATAACCACTATACCTATACTACTATCCGCTTAGTAGGTAGCCGCCTCTACTTAGAGTTTAACCCTACCTAGATAGATGTAGAAGCCCTAGTAGACTCTACAATACCTTCGATAACGGTAGCCCTGAACCCCTAGAAACGATATACCCCTATAGACTACTAGGAGATAGAAGAGGCCTTAGATATAGATAGAGGTATAGTATACCTCCCCCCACCTATAGTAATACCCTTAACCGAAGTAGAGATAGACTTAGATACTAGCCTACTAGGAGATAAGGATATATCTACAAACTAACTAAGGAACCTATATAGAGCTAATATATATTAGATTATTTATAATAACTGATAACAGATAGATAGCTTAATTAACAGCTCTAATAATACCCTAATAAATAAATAATTAGTTTACTGGAAACCGGGTAGGGTATTAAAAACCCTATAATAACGGTTTATAGGTTATCTAGGCTAATATCTACTATAGCTAGAGTATATATAAGGTTACCCTTAACTCTAGCTAGGATATAAAAATAGATATTATTAACCTATAAGAGCCCTATTAATAGTTAGGGTCCTATACTAAGATATACCTAGGCTATAAACTCTTTATCTCTATCCCTTTATAGAAGGGGTATAATAACTACTCTAAGATATTAATATATATCCGCCGGGTATAGAGGCTTTAGATACTACCTAGAGCTATAATAAATAGGGATATAATCTAGGTATAAGTTAATAGTATTAACTTTCTAAACTTCTACTACTAACCGGATACCCCGGATATCCTAGACTATATCTATAACTTAGAGCTATCTAAATACTATATAGTAGGAGGCAATACAAATATACTCGATCCTACTTAGGAACCCTCTCTAACTAACCTACTCTATAGTAGGTAATATCTTATAAACTGGTTAAGGGACTCGGGGATAGCATTTACTAGAGAGCTAGGGGACCCTATATATAAACTAGGCTATATCCTAGACCTAGTTTTCAGCAACATCCTATTTACATACACCTACATTAACCACACTCTATATATAGGGTCAGACTATACTATACTAGTTATACTTATCCTAGGCTAGAGGGAGCTACTACCAGCTTGCCTGAAGTACTATATCTCTGAATCTAACCTTCTAATATTCGAGTAGGCCCTCCACTATAGACTAAACAACTTGCCCGATCTGAAGGCGGTTAGGGACCGAGATACGGCTGTAATTAACCTCTTTATTACTAGACTTTCTACTATATAGAACAACGTATATATAGTAGTAGCTTCTAAACGCGGACTGGGTAGCTATAGTATACTGTAGTAGATGGATAACTATAGAGAAGTTTAGGAAGAATAGAAGTAGTAGATAACCTTTAAATACTGGGAGGCTAATATCTAATAACCCTACTCTAGGCTACCGGTAATATAGGGGACCGGTTTAGACGGTAGGGAGCCCCTTAATACCTATATAGAGGCTTATAGGGCTTTCTATATAATAATTAAAAAGTTAAAACAGCTCTACTAAATAAACTATATTAATATAGTATATATAGACTTATAGCTATATAAGGTAGTAGCCTAATATAAGACCCCTATATAATACTATTTACCCTTAATTAAAGTTAATAGTACTACTATTAATAACCCTAGCCTTAAGGTATACTATATAGCTAAAGCGCTCCTAGAATACTTTAATATAGATAATAACCTATAGTCGGACCTATTAGAGAGATAGAGCCTAGATAAAGAGAACTACCTTCTAGGCTATTTAATACCGGTATTAATAGAGGAAGTAGAGGCCTATACTATTAGCGTTAAAAGCACCTCTCTAGGAGTAGATAAGACTTCGGTAAACCTAATAAAATACTACTAGAGTATGATTAGGGGTCTAATAACAACCCTCTTTAATAAGTATCTTATAGTAAAATACTATCCGAGAGACTAGAAGATTACTAAGATATCTCTAATCCCTAAACTAGGAAAAGATAACTATTTAAACCTAAAGTTATACCGTTTAATTACCCTAATCTCCTACCTAGAGAAGGGCCTAGAGTAAATACTAGCTAAATATATAACCTCTACAGTATTAAGAGGGCATCTAGTCAACCTACAACATACCAGCACTCTCCTATACAGATCGGCACCAGACCTAGCAAGCTATCTAACCTATAATATTAAATAGGCCCTATCTATAGGGGGTGTAGCCTCGTTAGTAATACTAGATATATAGGGTACCTTCGATACCCTTCTTCCTCGGTGCCTCCTTACCTAGATAAGGGGATAAGGTTAGAATATTAGGATCTTATACCTAGTTAAATTGTTTCTCTCTAACTAGAAGGTTAAAGCTTATATTGATAGGGAATTCTCGGAGTAACTCCCAGTACCCTATAGTACCCTATAGAGGTTGCTATAATCCCTAATTATATATATCCTCTACCTAGCAGAGCTTCTAAAGGTAGGGCTATATCTATAGTTTAGCTATATAGATAATATCGGCCTACTATAAGTTAACCGGGATAGAGACCTATACTAGAATACTACTAATATAGGTAAGGTGGTAGAGACGATACTCTGCTAAGGTAAGCGAAACAAGATCCACTTCGTAATGAATAAGACAGAGCTAATCTACTTCTTATAGAAAAGAAATAATAAAAAACCCCTAGTTATAGTTAAGCTAGGGCTCGAGATTAAACTAGCTATAATATCGGGTATAACTAAAGGTAGGTTTATATAATAGATTATAGTCTAGTAGCTAGGCATCTAGTTCGATAGGTACCTTACCTTTAAGAGATATATATATAAAAGGTATATAAGGGCTAGCAAAGTAGTATAATATCTAAGAAATCTAGCTAATATTAAAAATAGGCCCTCTATATACCCTTTATATAGCTTTAATTACTATAGTTATCCTAACTATACTCTATATAGTAGAGTACTAGTATAGTAGCTAACTAAAGCCTATATTCGGCTAGGTCTATAATAGGTATATTTAGATCTTAGCTTAGGTTAGCTACTATATTAAAGTAATATAGAGGGTTATTAATACTACTATCTAAGCGGCCCTCCTAGTATAGAGGACTATACTAAATAGGGTATTCTACCGAAATATAGGGGTTCCCTCCACTAAACTAGCACTTAAGGAGGTATACCTCCGCTTTATATTCCAACTTAGGATAATCAACTATAAACACCCCCTAGTAGAAAGGACAAAGATCCTCTAAGTTCCCTATAGATACTATACTAGCTAACCCTTTTATACCTATATATATCTATAGTATACCTTTATAGAGTTTCCAGCCTTTAATTAGCCAATTATCTCCCTATAGTACTTTATACTAGGCTACTAGGTTAACTCTATAAAAAGGTTAGATAAGGAAATAGTAACAGCTAAATTTAAAGAATAGTATATAATACTATCCCTAACTAACCTACTTATATTCTCGAACAGATCTCTCTATAAGGACTAAGACAAACAACAATTAGACTATAGCTTTACAATCTTCTAGGTAGGAGACCTTACCTCCTCTATTAACTACGGCCTAGCCTCCCTATACCTAATAGAGGTAGTCTTTAACGTAGAGGCACTCAGCATATATAGGGCCCTCGAATATATATTGAGAGTGGCTACTCCGGATACCTATATCTGGATATACCTTAATAATATAGGGGTTATCTAGTACTTATAGAGTATGCTATCCTTAATATCCTAATACTACTTTCTAACCTTCTATAAGCTTATAGCTGTCTATAAAGGTAGTATCTAGGTAAGGTAGAGCCTAGGCTATATAGGGATTCCTAGTAATAAACTGGTGGATACTTTTACTAATGCTAGCCTTAGCTAGCCCTGTAACGAAGATAGTATACCTACCCTTTCAGGGGTTAAGATAGACCTTCGGAAATAGCTATAGGCTATCTAAGATAAACTATAAGCTAAAACCGAAAGGGGCCTCTTAATATACTACCTATTATAGAATCTATAATACTATCTAGCATACCCTAGAGAACTCGCCTACCTCTCTTACCCTATACTCTATCGCTTCCTAGCTCTCTAGATAAAATATAGGGACTTTATAGTATACCACTATTACTATAAATATAACCTAGCCTTATATAAGATAGTTTATTACTACTATAGTTATAATAAGAGCCCCGAATATATCGTTTTCTATCTATAGATATTAGTATAGTTCGATAACTAGCTTTAGCCGGACTTATAGAGAGAGTATAGGAAGCTCTAGATAATATAATAAAAAAGGTTCTACCTTACTAACCTAATAGAGGACCCTAATATCTTGCTTAAGTTTATTTAGAAGATTAAATACTACTAATAGTTCAGTTCTAGGCATTTCTTAATATAACCCCTATACTTTTAGCTAACCCCTATCTAGAGAAAGGGATACCTATATTATTATAACTATTACTACTAGGCTACCTATACCCTTACCTATACTAAGCTAATATTATATACTAAGTCTATAGAGATATATATTTATTAATACCCTTAGGCCTTCTAACCTACTACCTATAAAGTCTAGGATATAGAACTATATATTAAAAGGATAGGTCTAGGTTAATAAATACTAGCTAGTATTACCGGTATATATTAGCTTATTACCGGATAATATAAAGGGACCCCTCTATTAGAAAGCCCCCCTTTACTAGCTAACTTATTAGAAAATTAATAAAAATATCTATAAAAGCCTAGAAAAGTAATAAAAATATAGCCTAGAATACCTACTATTTAGTAAAGCCTTAGTATTTCTTAGTATTTCTTAATATAATATACCTTTAACCCTACTAACCTAACTTTCTCCTTTCCCTCTATATTATTCCTTTCTTTCTATATTATACCTTTCTTCCCTTAATACTATCTTTATAGAGCAGCTATATAGACCCCTACTAGATACTATATATAGGCCCTACAGCCCTTAGACTAGTATATACCTTAAATCTTCCCCGGAGTACTCCCCTAACCGGAGGGGGGAGGGCCCGGATCAATAGGCGGCTATACACCGCTACACCGCCGAACGAGGCTCAAGTTACTATATAGACTGGGGGAGGCGAACCGTACGGCCTAATACCGGCTGGAACTACTGTACGGGCCGGGCAGCGAGCAACCCCCTGCGCTGGAGAACTGGTATTACCCGTGTATATAGTCTAGCTCAGTGCGCCTATATATGCTACGGGCATTCGGCGCCGCCGCAATGCGGCCGGTGCCCCGGACGATAATAGCAAATAACAATAATAACAACAAGTAGGTACATAGTGCTTACTGGTGTTGTTTCTGGTCTTGTTTCTGGTCTCGTTTGGTGTGGTCTGGGCTAACAGACGATATCGATCTGTTTGTTGTAGTGTATAAAGGTACCGAATCTGTAGTCGAGGTCGTTAGTTTCACCTTTCAGGCAAAAAGTACACGGATCCCTGTCTAAGACGACGGCACACCCTCTGGCTAAAAAAAGCCCTCGAAAGGAACCTACAAGGTAATAAATCAAGTAAAAAGAAAGAATAAAAAGAAAGGGGGGTAAAAGAAAAGTAAATGGAGTAAATCCAGTTTCTTCTGGCTTTAGGCGTACGTGCAGTCAAGGACTTGAAGGCCAATTCCATGGTCGACATCTGCACTTGGAGTTTGGCTTTTTTTTTGTCCATGATGTGGACAGGTACGACATAGTCTGTTTCAAACGCGCAAGATCGAGGGTTGAATATCAACCTCGGAATCGAGACTGGCCGTTCTCTAAGGGGGCAGGTTTCGACTTGTTTTCAGCATGATTACTAGTACCTGTTTGGTGCCTGTGATGGAGATGGTTTCACTTCGCGCTGGTAACCGATGCTGCCTGTTGCCGCTTCATGTTCTCACTCGGGTCTTTTTTCGGAACCCCAGCCCTAAAAGCGGCATACTGTCTCGGCGAAAACCTCAAGGAAAACAGGACGGGAGAGCCACCCATTCTGGCGTGGATGATATTGAATGTCATGCATTCCGGGCAACCGTTACCGCGCACACCGCGGCACCTGTTGAAGCGTCCCGGAGGAGTGGCTGAGCTACTGCGGCCCATGCTGCCGGTACTTGGCGAAACGGCAATGTGGCCGTCGATCAAGGGGTTCTCAAGAGACTCCCGTGATGTCCATTTAGGGCTGATGATGGCGCTTGATGGCTCGGCTCAGTTGGCCACGCGGCGCTCGGGGCTCGGTGCTGGCCGGAGAGAAATATGACCCGAGCGACGCTGTGGGCGACGGTTCTGAGTGGCCGGCCTTAAGAACTCCCCTGGTTCGCTTGTCCTCGAGCCCCACAGCCCCGAAATGGACGAGACCAGTTGTGATTCGATGAGATGCGTTGATGAGGCGCGGCGGTCGAGAGACGGTGTGCGGACTCAATTCGGCCAATATCTCGACGGGCTCAAGCGAGAAGACGTCATCCCTCATGAAACTTCCTTCCTTTTTCAAAAAGGAGGTTGCGAGCCCTTTAATGTGAGTCGTGGGTTTTGACATCAGCCCTCGTGGAGGCGCGGAGAAGCTTGATCGACACTGCCTCATCCACTTCCAATAAAGGGGGGCGCGGGGGCTGCTTGGCATGGAACGTTGTGTGGATCAACACGACCCCGACAAGTGACAAGACCCTGTGTGGTTCAGGTTGTTGATGAGCTTTGTGTCAAATGTCAAGCTGGGACCTCCCCCTGCTGTGCTTCCATGCCAACCTCACCGACGGAAAACCTACCCATCAGGATCAACAGCCTCGAGGACGGCCGCTATCCCGCAAACCAATAACATAAAATAAGAAAGTAAAAAGGAAGAGAAGCAACTTTGGGATGCAGGCCTTCCCCAACTCCGGGCCCATGCCGGCGGGCTACGGCCAACCCACCACAGCCCTCCCGCTCCTCAGCTTGGACAACGGCGAAAACGCCGGGTTTGACTACTCCAACTTTCTCCAGGACCAACAAGACATCGACTACCTCGCCGAAGACAGCTCGGGGTCCGCGGGGGGGTTGCCCATCGCCACACCCTCGCCGTCGTCAAGCTTCTCGGACCAGCAGATGCAGGCACTCGCGCCGCGACAGCAGCAACAGCATCCCCCGGCCTCGGCTCGTCAACTGGGCTATGGTGGCCCGACTGCGACTAGGGGCAGCAGCGGTGGGAGCCCTGAGGACCGGCCACTACCGAAGCAGCGGCTGGAGCGGCGGGGGCATACGAAGAGCAGGAGGGGCTGCTTCAACTGCAAGCGGCGGAGGATCAAGGTGAGTCAAGCTCGGATCCAGGACGCAGGTGGAGGGAAAGACCAACTAATCGAACACCCCCCCCATAGTGTCAAGAGACGAGACCTGCATGCGGGCACTGCGTGAAGCAGGGGCTCAAGTGCGAGTACCCCACGCTGCCGACGATCGTGCATCAGGTACGTGCATGGAGTTCCACGTGCAGCCTCTCTCCGGTATTGACAACAACGACAAACAGCCACAACACCAGGTGCCCCTCTTCAGCCTACAGGACATGCGCTTCTTCCAGCACTTCCTCCTCAACTGCTACCCGCACTACCCGCTGGGGTCCCAGAGCATGTGGACGCACGACATCCCATGTCTCTCCGAGAAGGCATATGCAACCCAACCCAACCCACCCTCCGCCCGGAATCCCAACGACTAACAACACCCACCTAGTACGAGTATCTAATGCACGCCATCCTGGGGTATTCCGCCTCGGAACTCATGGCGGCCTCGGACCCCTCCCTAGCCGAAGCAGCCATGTCCCACCGCTACAAGGCGGTCAAAGCGATCAAGAAGGCACTCGCCCCACCACCCAGCTCGCCCGCCGGCACCACCTCCCCTCCCAACAACAGCAGCAACAGCAGCAGCAGCAGCAGCAGCAACAACAACAACGGCCGCTCCTTCGACGACACCATGTTCGAAGAGGGCAACGCGCTGATGGCGACGTGCTTCGCGCTCACGTTCCAGTCGGTGCTGCTCGAGGACGGCATGGCCGAGTTCATGACCTTCATCCGCGGCATCATGATCGTGGCGATCCAGATGTACTGCAGCGGCGCGTCGCTGCTGTTCGGCGAGATGCTGGGCGACCGCCAGACCCAGCTGCTGGAGCCGCACATGCGCGAGCTGGGCCTGATCGACGCCGACCTGACGGCGCGGGCGATCCGCGCGATCGAGGGGTTGAGGGGGTTGGTGGAGGGCGTGGAGGGGAGGGAGGTGGAGTGTAAGTATTGGGAGATGGTTGCGGCGATGGCGCGGAATTTGGCGGTTAGTTCGTGGAAGGGTATGTCTCCCTCTTTCTCTCTCTCTTTTCTTTTTTGTATTTGTTTGGGAGTTCCCTTTACTGACCCTCCCTCCACAGCCTACTTCGCCCTGACGGAGCACTACGGGTGGTGGATGATGCTGCCGCACGCCAAGTTCCAGCCGCTGGTCGACCCCAACAACCAGGTGGCGCTGTTGCTGAGCGCGCACTGGGTCGCGCTCGAGCAGATCATGGGCCCCATCTGCGAGACGGAGCACAAGGTGTCGGCCTCCATGTCCGGCGGCCGTTCGTCCAACGCGGGCGCCAGCTTAGGCAACATCCGCTGGCTGCGCTACCTCAACAACCAGCTCGATGCGGAACACCGGCTGTACAACGAGTGGCCCATGTGGGTCGAGGCGCAGCTGGCAAGGGATATAAGATGCTTTAGGAAAGCCGATTTGAGGGTTGGTTAAAGGAGTATTTTGCCGGACTTGGGTTGTGCTCTTTTCCTAGGTATCTCTCGAATATTTAATGGTCGAGGTGGTTGGGCTTTTAGAGCTTCGGGTTTCGATAGAATGGATACGATCGACGAGATTATTTTCTCTTCTTCAATCAACCCTTGACTCTCTCAACCCCCGTCTCACACAAGGACTGCCATCTTGCTCTGTCGTGTGCTATCCGATGAAATGATCCTATCGGATGTCCGAGTTCGGCGGAGCGCCCTGTGTGCCTGTCAACCGAGTGAACAACGGTCAGGTCAGGAACGGTTCAAAGTGCCCCGCGGAGAGCCTGCAACTGCAGCAGCTGCAACTGCACAGCCCCACCACACCACCTCACCCACGTTCACCTGCGGACTCCGCCGAGGACCCATCACCGTATTTCGCATTCAACGGAAAGTGGGTCTTCGATAAAAGCCAAGGACCCGGGAAAGGCAGGCCAAGTCCTGAGCAACGATCGTTTGACCGGGGTGTTTTTTGGGGCATTTCATTTGATGACGACAGGTCGCCATTGTTCCCCCTACCAAGTTCGCTCCCGAATAGGCACAATGATGAAACCGAGCAAAACGGGACACTGCCCGACTGCGCATGGGCGGGGCCGTATACTTCGCTTTTGGGATTGATTGGCGGAATGGAAGTTCAAGATTGGGCACCTCCCGATCGACAACACCATGTCGACGGCGGTGCCTGTGCTGGGCTGGTGGTCTTGTTGATATATAACTGACTTTGACGCCTGTGACATGATTGATGCTTTACTACTATTGCATCCATCCCACACAACATCACTCAGACAAGCTTTACCAAGCCTTTTGCAGAACACACCTTGAACTATTCCAACACCAACAAACAAACAAACAAACACACGCTTCCAACCCTCTGTTGCTCAACACAATGAAGAGTTTCGTTTCCCGCCCGTCCGCGGAGTCGCAATCCCCACCACGCTACACCCCCCAACAACAAGATGTCGAACTAGCCCGACTAAACAGCGCCTCCCCCTCCGTGCTCAGCGCGCCCCCTCCCTACGGCGACGAGGAGAACCCTCCCCCCTCCTCCGGCACCTTCCACCCCACGGTGCACTTCCAAATCCAAACCACCGGCAAGCAATGGATGTCCATGCCCTTCGCCCCCAAACCCGAACCCATCCCGGTCTTCGCCCTCGACCCCACCGACACAGTCTACACCACCGCCGCCGGGACCACAACCCCCCAATTCACCTCCACCCGCCCCGAGCGCTCCTCCGGCAGCTGCTACCTCACCACCACCAACCCTGAAGGCACCACCGCCTCCACCACCACCTACCGCTTCGGCCCCGGCCGCCCGCCCCTCGTGCGCCTCTTCTCCCCGCACCACCACTCCGCCCCGCTGGACCCCACCACCCGCGCCCGCCTGCTCTTCTCCAAAGACGCTGCCACGGATGACGACAACGCCGGCGCGTGGGACGCCTTCCCCGTCACCTCGGTCGGCCTGCTCACGCGCGCCGTGGCGTTCCGCTCGCGCCTGGGCAGCTTCCAGTGGCGGTACGCGTCGCGGCGGGAGCGGCACGCGGCGGCGAAGGGGTTGGAGGGCGGTGGGGTGGGGGAGGTGGAGGTGTCGAGTCTGTTGGTGCTGGAGCGGGTGGTCAAGGTAGCACAGGACGTTTCGTCCTCTTCGTCGAAGGGTAAAGGGGAGGAGGAGGTGCGGACGGTGGTGGCGCACTTTGCGCGCGGGGAGGGTCTGCGCACGCCCGGGAGCGGGGCGAGCAGCGCGGGGAATGGGGGGAGGTTGGTGATGGATTTGGGGGTTTGGGAGGGGGTGGATGGGAAGGGGGAGCGGGAGATGGCGCTGTTGATGGTGGTGACGACGTGCTTGGTTATGTTGAAGAGGGAGGTCGATCGGAGGAGGGCGCAGCAGATTGCGATTATGGCGGGGGCTGCGGGTGGAGGAAGCTAAGGGGGAAGAAGGGGGAAGAATGGGGAGGAAGGGGGAGGAAGGGGATTGTGTTTTGGACTTTGATTTTTTTATCTCCTTGTATATTTCTTCTTGTTTTTAGCTTGGGTAGAGTCAGTTGATACCATGATGCAACTATAGATACCATCAACACATACTCACATGCACCGTGACAAACTTCCTGTCTGGGAATCGTCGACGGCAACCCGAAGTATAACTTATTCGTGGCGCAAACGAAGAATGTCTGTCGCCTTACCATGGAGCACAACCCATCGTCGTAAGCTGTCAATACATACTCTATTTACCGTCTCTGTCGGTCTCGTGCTGTATTCGTTGCAGTCGTTCCCTTCCCTTTCCCCCATCGCATAACCGGGTTGACACAGAGCTGGTGGACTTAAGAGGTCCAAATCCGACTGCTACATTCCAATACCGATACGCTTCGGTTGTATTGCTTCGTATATTTACCCCAGAAACACAGGATCTATCAATGCCTCTACGCCTCTACCTAACCGCCATGTTTGGACCCTTTAAACCCCGCCAAAAGCGTCACAAGCAAAACACCGCCGGCCATCTCAGACGACTAGGTACTTTACGTTGAGTAACGCTGCTGCGACCATAATAGCATTGCATAGAGTGAAACCCGGCAAGACAACGAAATAGAAGATCAGCGCGCCGGCTTCAGAGACTCGGAGCCCAGCCGTTGAGCCGAGAAGATGCAGACCCCAGTTTGCCCACAAGCCTGTCCAAGCTTGATCCCGTCACCTGCCTGTAACTCCATGTCCCGCGTATTGCGGATTTCTCGTTCCTAGGTATCAAAATTGCCCACCCCCGCCCCCTTGTATATGCGCCATGATAATAAAAACAAACAAGTCAATGGGCCCCTGATGACCTTCATGATAACCGCCAACGCCAGTGTTGATGAAACAGCACCCCATCCCGAGCTCGTGTGTGTATGTTCGTGTGGGGCGGGATCGAACCAGCGACCGCTCACGAGTTCCTGTCGACCGTTCTCTGAGGCTTGTAGTCGGGCATCTCGTCAAACCAGAACGTCTCCTCGTTGTATCGGTAGGCGTGGAACTCAATGCCATACGGCTTAGGCTCAATGGCATACAAGATGCCGAGCGGTAAGTCGAGATCCGCAATGTCGTCTCGCGTGAGATCCATAAAGTATGCCATCAGGACGCGGCAGACCGATCGGTGTCCGATGATGAGCACGTGTTCCGTGATGCGCTCAATCTCGCGCACCATGTCCCGTAGCCGGCTGATGATCTGGAGATAGCCTTCGCCCCCTACCCCGGGATAAATGTACTGGAGCTTATCCTTGGCCCGTTTCGCATACTCGTCGGGGTATTGCTCGGCGATCTCTTCGTAAGTCATGCCCTCAAAATCGCCCGCGTTCAGCTCGTTCAACATCTCCCAGGCCTTGACGTCGTAGTCCTCGTCCGCCTCAAAGTACTCCGCGGTCTCCACGCTGCGCTTGAGCATAGACGTCCAGATGCAAAAGTTCTTGTCGTCCAGCTCCTGGTTCAGCTCCGGATACGGCGGTGTGTTGTCGCCGGGCTTCGGCGGAAATGTCGAGGAGGCAATTCTATTCTTTTGGTGAATGAGCCACTCCTTACGTTTGTACGTGACGAAGTTGTACAGAGCTTGCCCGTAAAAGTGGCCGCGCTCCGTCAGCTCCGAATTGCCGCCGAGCTTTTGTACTCTGTTATCCTCACTCTGGCCGTGGCGGGTGATCCAGATCTGCCTCGGCGATAGGTTAAATGTCGTCAGGTACGAAACAATGCCACCGCTCAAGAAGCCTCTGAGGCGGTGTTGGACGATCTTCCTCCCGACATCAATCATCTACACGCCGTTAGCATACGCACGCCCCACTATGGATCGACATGGTGACAAACCTGAATGTACTGGAGGTCGTGGTCCTCTTCCCACTTGCCCAGCGGCTCGTACGCACTCTCGTACGCCTTGACTCTTTTCTTGAAATCCTCCAGGGCTTTGTGCGGGTCTTGGTCCTTGTAGTCAGGCCCGAAGAGCTTGAGCCGCATATTTGCCTCGAGGAGCTGTCTTGTGTCAGCTGGGGTTCGAGGGGTAGAAAAGTGCGGGCTGCGTCACGGACATTTTGGTCATGGCAGACGCTTTCGATGAAGAGAATGCCCAGCTTTGGCTCCCTCGCCTGGATGTGGTCTACGAGAAGCTTTCGCCGATGAATGGTGCTGTTAGTCGCATCCAGTATTCCCACAGCACCACCCTGGTGGAGGAGATATGCGAGCAGCTCGTCGAGCGTGTCAAGCGCCACCTGCTCGCGTATCTTGGCCGCAGTTTCATTCTTCGGGTCGAAGAAATTGGCCGACTGGTCCATTTTTTCGCTGGATTTGGCCTTGTTAAGGTCGAGTTTCGTCGGCTCGTCTAGGACAATGTCGGGACCCTGTGTTCCCTTTGACAGGATCGTCGCCGCCTGGCTCGGCACATCATTCCTGTTGTTTGTAGAAGTCGGCGACATATCTGCGGGATTGGCCACGCCCGCGGCAAGGCGCCGGCGGTTGCCCACATTGAAGATCTTGGCATTGTGCTGTTGCCAGGACAGGTAGCGGTGCAACTTCTTCGTGATGTAGGATTTGCCCCGCGCTGGGAGGCCGACCATGATGATGACCAACTTGGCAGCCACGTCTCTGTCGGGGATGCGGCCGTCGGGAGATGCCCTCGAGCGTGTCATGCCTGGGATGTTGAGCGTCGTCGCATGCGGACGGACTCTCGGCGTGTGGCTCCCAGAGTTTTGTCGGACCGGCGGGCTGTGTAGTTGTCAGCAACGGTGACACAGATGAGCGGGTCGTGCTACCATAGCCGCCATAGCCGGCATAACCGACAGCAGCGCACAGGGCGGTTGACTTACATCCGAGGTGAAGCCGGTGCCGTGGAGGAGATGCTGTGCGAATAGGGCGAGTCATAGTGAAGGCCGTTGGGGGGTCCAGTGGGGGGTCCATTGGGAAGGACGGGCACGCCGGGATCGGAAGTTTTTAAAGTCTTGAGGGCATTCGTCAAGACCGGAGGTGGCAATTGGGCGTCGAGATGATGCGCGTCCGCATTGCGGCCATCTCCGTTGGCTTGGATCGTAGGTGAAGAAGGGCCGGAAAACGCTGCACCCATCCGATGGCTCATAGCAAGTTTCCGCAGTGACGCGCCTTGTAGCTGCGGCGGGGCGACAGCGTTGTCTTCGAAAAGCGTATGGTCAGCCGTGGTGTCGATGGTGGAAGGGAGATTTAATAATGTAGATGATGATGAATTGAGACCTTTGACTTGGAGACTCGTTTGGTCGAGGAATGAAGGCAGATGCCGTGACATGGACGAAAGAGGAGATTTGTCGAATAAAAAGGACCCCAAGTCCCCAAAGAAGGCTGCAGGGGAGGTTACAAGGATGTTGGGGCGGGGTGCAGCTGAAAAGGATTAGCAAATCAGCTAACGCAACAAGAAGCAAGGGTAATCAGATGCCCGAAATGCCACCAAACGCGGGCCCGGAGCATTCGGTCTCAGAAACGGCGCGTGAAGGAGGGGGGGGTGGGCAAAGGAACCAAAACTGGCGCAATCCGGCAGGGCGGGCTGTCTCTGGTCTCGAGCCTTTTTGGTCTCGCTTGAGGAAAGACGCGAGTTTGTAATCGGCATCGATCGCCGCCGCGGTGGTTATAAAAACAGAATTAGAAACAATGGTTACTCACTTTGCGACAGTTGCACAGATTGCACAGATTGTACGGATTGCACGGATTGCACGTTTTTTTGTCCGCACACAACAGTCTTCCGTCGAATGTTTGAGGCAAAGGCGAATTTTGGTGCGATGGAGACTTGGCTTTCGGGGGCTCTGGGCACGGGGGTCCAACTTGGAAACGAGATGACGTAACTTGACTCGCACCGAACTCGCTGGTGGGCACGGTGGAGTGACTCTCGCAAACTGCCTCGACTGGCCTGTTGCTTGTCGGGCTGGAGCCCGTCGTGTCCGTCAAGCCCGTGCTGCATTGTTGCGCCGCCTTATGCCAAGAACGACAGAGAGGGTTCTTCGCCGAGACAAGTTGATGAGGCGATGGCAGCAGATGACTTGGGGTTGGACCCGGTGGCACCGCCGAGGAGTTTGTGACTGGAAAGTTGGTAATCGTGGTCTTTTGGTGTTTGGTGCGTGGCCTGGGCGATTTCTGGAGGAAGATGTGCTTCCTTCTTAGCTCGAGCCAAACTCACAAGTCGGAGCAATGGTCAGGGTTGCGGAGGACTACGCTTATAGATCGCTGGGCACCTCGTGCCTGATGATAGTTATCAAAAACCTATTTGTAAAAACTATGACAAGCGCATGTATTGCTTTCTCGGCCCGAAACTCTACTCGTCGAAGAATAGACGGCAGGGCTGTTGATGGTGCAGTTTGGGCCAATATCTCGGGGGATTCGACCGAGCCAGCTGTTCCAGGGCTGCATGCCGCAGTCCATCCATCGGAGTTCAAGAGCCCTTTTGGACTTTGGAATGCCCGGCCCGGACTGCGAATCGACTTTACCAGATTGAATCTCATGCGGATCCTTTCTCCTTGCAGAAAACCGCCGACTTGGCTTTTCTTGGTATCTGGAGATCTGTTGGGGTCATCAACTTTGTGGTTGCTCAAGGGCATGTCGCGAGAAGGACAAAGACCGGATCTCCGGCGAAGAGATATGAGCGATGCTGCCACCAACTCACAGGAGGCGGTGGTAAACCGACAAGTCCATGTCGAACAGCCACTTCATCCATCGCACAGTAGTCCGGGGCATCTCGACTGGGCAAACTGTGAAATGTCAAGCAGCCTTCCCCCCACACGGAGGCACGACGACCGGGTTGGCGCCAAGGCGATGGGCACTTGCCGTCAACGGGCTGCGTCTGCGGGAAACAATCCGGTGATCCCTCCTGCAGACGCCCGGCTGTTCAGAGGCATCCCCTGCCGTTTTTTTCCCGGATTATAGATCCATAGGTAGGGAGTTGAAGGAGTCGATCAGAGAAGCTGCAAACAAGTTGACAAAAGAAAAGTGTTGAAAGACGTTGCCGCGGGGACGATCACAAAGAGGCTTGTCTGAACACCGCTGACTACCCTGGTCAGTGAGGGGCTGGTGTCGGAGACGAGATCGGAGCCCCAGGATGGAATTTGTTGGGGCAAGCGACAGCTCAATTTGCAGCACAAGGCTCGTGGGGAAAATGAAACCCAAAAGTTCAGCCTCCTCAAAACTTAGTTAACCTTGCTTCCGGAGACACACGATTCACCAAGCAGGTGGAGACGCCTGCGACGGTCCCCTAGCGTCGTTGTGAAGCTGAGGTGCAGTTATTTCTGCAGGTTGGGGAACCTGATGGATTGAGGCCGATGCCGCAAGAGGGGTACATGCGGGGTAACTTACGTGCAACAAGCCTGAGGTGAGAGGGCAACTGTGGAGGAGGTGGGACCGCTAAGGTGAAGCCCGCCTGCAGGGCGCCTGCCATCCCGCGTGTGTCCCAGGATCTCGCGGTAAGGTGGGGCTGCCAGTCGCTAATTTTTTGTCGCAACAACAGGAACCAAACCCGCCAGCACAAAGAGATGTTGTCACTTCTGGCTTCCTTTGTATAAACGGAGCTTGTTCTTTCCCGCGCGCTTGGGTTGCACTTCCATGTTGGTTGGCACCCACTATGGTCCTTCGCTCTTCGTTCATTCATTTAATTCCACCTGCGATCGATTCTTCCATTCTTTAATTCGCTCCCCGGCCTCCATACTCTCGAACAACCCCCACTGCGACAACTGGTACCTTCAAAACCGCCGGGCACTCCTACTCTCCTTACGCCGCTCCCGGCACGGTACTTTGTCCTCGCATGGTTCTCTCGGCTACAGACTCGTTTTCTGCCCCGTATTTCGCTGTCGGATAGCTGGCCGCCTGGCCCCGAGTATTGGAACCGGCAAGATGGATGAGGGCGACAGGTCTATTAAGAGATCGCTTGCCGCCCAGGATCCCATCGTCCGAGAGCTTCTTCGGGAAGATGTCGAGCACGGTGTTTTGATACCGTTGAAGACGACGCTTGAGCTGCGTGATGACTACCAAACGGGGCACGTGCTAATCACTCGCACGCCGACCAAGGCCGCGAACCCGGTCATTCTGTACGTCCACCCCACGGCCCCTCCCGCCCGTTTACGTTCTCATCTTACTAACATACCTCAGCCTGCTGCGCAGCTTGCTACCAGATGAAATCATTAAGGGTGTCCCTCATCTACGCAGGTGCGCCAAGCCGTCGGACCTGCCAGCTCATCTCAAAGCTCAATTCATGAACGAATCCCCCCAAAGCCGGCAAATACATACGGGCAAGTCGAACTGGATCTACATAATCGTTGGCCCGGAGAATATGCTCAACCGTGACGAGGTCATCAGCGCGCTGTCTTCGGTGGAGGGCATGGAAGAGGATGTGTTTCTCCGTCGCATCCCAGTTCCGATGGTATCCCCGACATCGCAGGTCCAGGCTGCCATGTGGTCACAACATTTCTGGCCCGCGTTATACCGAAAGAATAACCCGCTGGGGCCGCATCCTTCCATGATCGCGCGCCAAACGGACGAGATAGCGGACGACGCCGCCATTTGGATGACACTCGCGCACAAGGTGGCGAAGGAATCCCACGACGCAGGCTATGGGGAGCCTATGGGGGCCTGCGTCATTCAGCGAGATGAGGGCAAGACAACACTTGTTGCGCTCGCCGGCGACTCCCGCTGGTGCCATCAGGAGAAGACCGGATGCACCGGGAACCCCATGGCGCACTCGGCGATGCGCGCGATCAGCATAGTGGCACAGAAACTCGTCCGAGCCGAGAACAGAAAGACGCAGATTCGGCAAACTCCCATCCTCGAATTTGAAGCCTTCCAAGACAGCCCGATCGCCGGCGACGAAATGAAGGTCTTTGAGTTGGAGCACCCGAATCCCGACGGCTACCTCTGCCACGGGCTTGAGATGTACCTCACGCACGAGCCATGCGTTATGTGCTCGATGGCCATCCTTCATTCGCGCATGGGCAAAGTTGTCTTTCGTCACCGTATGCCGTTGACGGGCGGGCTCTGCGCCGAGGATCGTGGCCGAGATCATCCCTCCCTCAAGGGCGCCGACGGTGGTCGCGGGCTGGGGTTGTTTTGGCGCCGCGAACTGAACTGGAGCATGGTCGCCTGGGAGTGGGAGTCGAGCGGCTGTCTAAAACCGCTTAGGGTAGACAGGGCGGTCCATGCCTAGGCGCCGTCTCCTGCCTACCTGCTCGGCCAGCCCGGCAGGATGTGTATAGTGTTAGGGATCCCGTGTGCATTATTGCTTTTGGTTGGCAAAGCATAAGCCGGAGGAGTTAGGTAGTCCTCTCGTCGGATTGGCAGTATGGCGCAACATCTTTTGAGCAACGGGGATACTCGAGGCGGGCGTTAGAAAAGCAGTCATCGCAAGCCTGGCGTTGCCGGATATGTAACAGATTATTGGGCTGTTAAGAGGTGCATTGTAGGGATTAGATGGCGTTGGCGAATATCATGCATCTTGCGAAGCCGAATTCAGGTCCTTGACAATAGTGAGATCGATAGGTACGTCAACAAATCTTGGAAACGGTTATTTACGAGACCCTTCTCACAACGAGATGAAAACAATGGATACCCCCACGCGGCAATCCTCGGCTCCCCTTGCCCGCCTCCGCAAGCCCCTGGACATCGATCAACCACTGATGTCACAGGCTGGAACCACAAACAATTAAGCTTTAAAATGTCTTGGCTGAGCTTGGCCAGAAAGCTTGTGATTCGAGAACCAGTGGAGAGGGGCATGGCAGCTTTTACTGTGTACTGTTGCAAGAGCTTTCTTTAACTTTAAACCGCGTATTAGTGTCAACGACTCCCGTAGCATCTTCTGACTCGATCAACCACCAACGAGCTAGCGATAGCCCCAACCTAAGCCTCGAGCAGCCTGCACAGTGTGTGGGTCAACCCCAGCTCGCCGATGGAATCCGCAAGTCGTTGATTCGGCCATCCCCTCCCACGTGCCCCCCCTTATCTCAAGTGACCCCCCCAATGTCCCCTCATCCCAACTGTCCGGGAAACTTGGTCAAAAACTTGGTCAGTTTGAGGCTTTTAGCGCTCGCTTACACAATACAAGTACACTTTAGGTTACCAGCTGCAAACACTTCCTCTGCCCAGCCATTCACCCCTCTCTCGTCTTACCCATGGTCACCATTGTCCAGGCTGAACAGTTTTACATATATACTTAGAACGTGGCAAGAAGCCTTGCCAACGCCCTGCCCTATGTTGCTGACCCGCCGCATTCGCGATTGCTCGATGCCCATGATTCAATAACACGGGCTTGAGACTGGTACTTTCTTCAACACCGATAGTCGGAAAGCAACGCCAATGGGAAATCGTCCCGATAAAGGCATCAACACGCCCGAGATTTCTATAATTTGAATCTGACCTGCAACCGTTGGTTGCGAGCCAGTCAAGATGCCGGTGTTGGCACCCACCAACTTCAACATCATCCTCAGCGTGCTGGGGGGATGGGTGTCGCTCTTCGGTCTAGTTTCCTACCTCTGCAAAGAGAGCTTCTACCTCTCCGAGGCCCGTATGTAACCCGCCCTCTCCACGGACCAAAAGAAAAAACCCAAAATTAATAATCTCTCTCAAAACAAAGTCATCTCCCTCCTAGCGGGCGTCGCCTTCTCCCCGCGCGCGGCCAACTTCATCCGGCCGCTCGAGTACGCGCTCGGGTCCGAGGAGAACCTCGCGGCCATCACGCTGGCCTTCTCGCGCCTGGTGCTCGGCGTCCAGCTCGTGCTCGCCGGCGTCCAGCTGCCCAGCCGCTACCTGCAGAAGCAGTGGAGGCCGCTGGCCCTGCTCGTCGGGCCCATCATGGCCGCCATGTGGCTCGCCACCAGCCTGCTGGTCTGGGCCCTCGTCCCCGGAATCCCGCTGCTGCACGCCCTCGCCATCGGCTCGTGCGTCACCCCGACCGACCCCGTGCTGTCCGCCGTGATCGTCAAGGGGAAGTTTGCCGACCACAACGTGCCCAAGGAGCTGCAGAAGATCATCATCGCCGAGTCGGGCGCCAACGACGGGCTGGGGTACCCGTTCCTGTTCTTTGGCCTGTACCTGATCAAGTACGTCGGGGAGGGGTCGACGCCGGGGGAGGGCGGCGCGCGCGTGGCGATGGGGCTGTGGTTCGGCGAGACGTGGGGGTACGTCATCCTGCTGAGCGTGGCGTACGGCGCGGCGGTGGGCTGGGTGGCCAAGGAGCTGCTGCACTGGGCCGAGGAGCGGCGGTTCGTCGACCGCGAGAGCTTCCTGGTCTTTGCCGTCTCGCTCGCGCTCTTCATCGTCGGCACGTGCGGCATGATCGGCAGCGACGACGTGCTCGCCTGCTTCGTGGCCGGCAACGTCTTCACCTGGGACGACTGGTTCCGCCTCGAGACCCTCGACGACTCGCTGCAGCCGACCATCGACATGCTGCTGAACGTGTCCGTCTTCATGTGGTACGGCGCCGTGTGCCCGTGGGACCTGTTCCTGCACAACGAGGTCGTGCCGCTCGGGAGGCTGGTTGCCCTCGGCGTGCTGGTGCTGCTGTTCCGCCGCCTGCCGTGGGTGTATGCGATCCACAAGTTCATCCCGCAGATCGAGGAGGCGCGGCAGGCCGTCTTCGTGGGCTTCTTCGGCCCCGTGGGCGTGTCGGCCATATTTTACCTCTACGTCACGCTGGAGTTCCTTCATACTCTGGATAGAAACGGTGAGGCGAGGGAGGATGTCAAGGCGCTACCCGAGGCGGTGATTGTGGTGGTGTGGTTTATTGCTATTTGCAGTATCGTAAGTGAAGGAAGGTTGCCCCCCTTGGATTCACGGTTGCTGATGCGGTGCATAGGTTGTTCATGGGCTCAGCATTCCATTGGGAAAACTGGGTTTCTATCTTCCCAAGACGCTCTCCCGTTCTGTCTTATCGCCCTCCAGCGACACCCCGGACAGCGTAACCCCTTTCTCACTTGGTAGCAGGGTTACTTCTTTCAGCCTCCGCCAGCAACCGGGAGGGGAGTCGGGGAATCAACCCGGAGAGGGGACTAGGCGTTCCATTTTCAGAATCGGTGGCTCCATTATCCCCAGACGCCGGGAAGTGCAGGTGGAAGCGGCGCCTAGTCGAGATGACCTACTAGACACCAACAAGGACTCCTCGACCGATATACTGGGACTCGGGCAAGAGGTGGTAGTTGAGGGCTCAGTGCCGTCTGCTGGCCGGACGGTTCGGTTTCCTGACGAACTGTCAGCCGCTGGTGCGCAGGTGGCAGCCAGCCCTGGTCCTTCTGGGCAATAACCCTGCCAAGGGCGGGCGGACCGCCGTTGGCAATGAGGAGTCGAAGACCTCGATGACGACGCGGAACCGGACTAACTAGACTTCGATGCGTTTCCACTTCCAGGGCCACTTGTTTTAAGTGTGAAGATTATCTTACGAATTAGTATTAACGAGATAAATGAATATGATTTTCGACTCGCCCTCATTCTCTCCTCGACGACGATGTTTCCGAATCCAGGGGGATTAAGCAAAGTCTCGCCCCTCTTTTGGTGGAGAGATGTGCTCTTGTCGGTGGGCATTTTGGACACGCACGACTCGCCATTGGGACTGCATCCAGGCATGCTCCGCTCCAGCTGTCAAGACGGATGCACTAATTTAGCGTTGTCCGCAATCTCGTGGCGAATTCCCCCGTCCGGTGTCTAGCCTTTCGTGATAAAATCGGATGGATCTCGTTCGTGCCTGGCATCATCAGATGGTGGTTTGTGAACTTGAAGTGCCCAAGTGCTTTTTTCTTGAGGTAAATAAATTTAAGACTGTAGCCAGCTAGCCACTGGCAATATTAAATAAGAAATAGGCCCGATCTTCAACAACGGCCAAGGAGAAAAACACCCACCGCTTGATCACGTTTTGCGTGGGCTTCATGGCAATTGGGTGGCTGGTGGTGATGTGGCGGGAATGCGCAGGGCAACCAGCTCACCGCCATCGTCGCAGAATCGCTGGCATTCTGTGACGCTTGTTCGTGTATCGGTCTAATTATACATGCATCCATACACAGTACAGATCTGTAGATTGAAATCCCAAGTGCGGGAAACCGAGGTTGGTTTGTGGCATGCATTGCGCGCCTGTTCTCGCTCCGAATATGCAATTAGCCCCAACGGACGATGAACCAGCGCGACCAGGAACCCGCGGGTGTCCGTGCATAGGGGCATCGCTTCCCACCAAGCCGGTAGGGCTTGGGAATTGGTCCCCGTTATTTACATAAGCACGGTAATGTAGCTGTGTCGGAGGAAGTGCATGATGCATCTCTGGCTGGGCATCGGACACCCACCCCCGGCGCTAGTCCCTGGACAGCCTGTTGCGTGGCCCTGCTCAACCTTTGGGTTCTGAAGTGACCCGAGATTACCTTGGCCTCTTGGTCGCCATTTTCCTTACCGCGGGGAGGAAGGAACGGCACTTTTCATCCAGCTTTTGCTTTTTTATCGGTACCCGACCTTCTCCAGCCCATCTCTCATTCAATTCTAGCCCAGATATAACAAACATGCCGCAGTAGTTGCCGGAGTCGCTTTAACCGACCCTGCGTCAATTCTACCTCCATTTATTTTCCTTTCGCTCTGTCGCCGCCTCCGACACGGCCTGCGTTGCATCAATCCCACCAATATTCCCAGTCGGTCGGCCACTCCCAACAAAAAATGGCCGGCTCAGCACAATGCGAGTCCGACTTCGACATATCGCATTACATCAACGAGTCGCACTTCGCGAACGAGTTTATCGATTCCGATGAAGGGAGTCCGCTTCCCGACCTGCTCGAATCCGATGTTGCCAGCCCCCGGCCTCACCGCCCGCACAGCTCCGGCGCCGATTCATTTCACGCCATGCCGGATGCCCCGCAAGATTGTGGTTCCCCGTCGGAAGCCCTCGGGCTTGTGAGCGCGGGCTCGCGCTCTAGGAATGGTCATCACGGGTCCACATTTGACTCGACGTCTTCGAAGCGGACGTCAACCACAGCCCTAACACAACTAACGGCGGGCGATTTGCGGATGGATGGTGGCGCCAATGGCAAGACGGATTGGGACATGATGGCGGACGCATTCCCAGGGACCGACGCCAGCGTGTTCCCTATGGGGGGGCAAACATTCGAGTTCTTAAATGGGCGTACCGCCGCGCAGTCCCGGATGCAAAGCCCAATGGACAGTCCTAGTCCGTTCGGGTCCGCTCTCACCGCGCTATCTCCCGACGCTACGATGGCCTCTCCGCCGTCTGGCGATGAGAGCTACCTGGTAAGTCTGCGCGAGGCAACCGCAGCTTGTCGCACGCTAACCAGCCGGAAGCCATTCACATTCAAACCCCCGGGGCTGCGACCGGAGGCGACATCCGAAGGGCCGTTGTGTATGCGCCCTTCCCAACCGCCGGCGGCGGTAAAGTACGAATTTCACGGCTCACAGGAGGCAGGCGCCGGTTCGACAAGCATGGCTGGGTTCATGGACGCCATATATCCAAACGCGGGCCAGCTCGCCGCGGGGGGCCCGTTCTTCCACAACAACACGCACATGCCCACACAATTACCTGTTGACTATCAGCCATACGGCCCCGGACCGTACACGTTAGAAGTTGGTGCCACCAACACCAAATCCCGAGTCGAAACGCAGATCACGATCAAGCTCAGGCTCCCCCAACTCCCGCTCGGGGCCACAAAAGTTCATCTTCCCAAGCACACGATCAGCAAGCCCAAATTCTGGACGAAACCGCCACCGCAACCGTCCCCGGACACTCTCGAGCTACACGCAATGCTTGTTTGCACGAGCGCGATGCAGGTACAGCAGCAAAGAACGGCGGCCCTTCAGCGGGCGCAGAAAGCTGCAGGACTGCGCAAGAAACAAGACAACGCAAAGTCGGAGGAGGAGGGCGAAGAGGTGAAGACGCAAGAGGGGGGCGAGGTGCAAATCTGCGAGAATTGCATAGGCAGGGAACGGAAACGTGCGGGTCGTAAGAAGTCGAAGCACCCACAGGACGAAGAGGCTTGGAGGCAGGACGAGGCGAGGCGAGTAATCGTCTTCAACACGCAGGAGGTCAAGGAGTGGGCCTTGCAGAACCACCCCGAGACCGGTTCCCGGAGGTATTGGCAGGTGGAGGCGCCTATGAGGATTGCCTGTTACTGTCGACACCACGCCGAAAAGCAGGGGTTCCAGATCATCTTCACCCTGACCGACCATCTCGGCAAGCTCGTCGCTCAGACCATGTCAGAATCCATCATGATCACCGACGATCACAAGACGACAAGCCCCAATCCCGTTTCCAAGCCCGCTCCCGGGGTGCCGGCCACACTGCTCACCCCACGAGAAGAGCTTCCCTTGCAGGTCGCTCCGGGCCCTGGGCCTTCCTTGGAGTCATCCCCAAGCCTAGACCTGCAGGCCGCGAGAAGGAGCTCTTCGAGCTCGACGCCGATCTCGGCAGTGCCGCCGGAGCAACTTCAGCCATCTTTGACCGCTCAACACCTCTCCCGCCCGGCGTCCCCTTCGTTCTCTACTGGACCAGCGAAACGGCGGAGAGCCAACAACTCGACGTCAAAAATACCTAGTGACTTGGCCATGACGCCGCTCGATACATCGTTTTTGTCCGCTCCCCGGATGCCTCCTTCTACGGGTTCGAACATGATCACGCCGGCATCGTCGTCGTTTTCCCCGACACCTCCCCCATCGTTCCCGCCACCCGCCGAGCTGCAATTGTTTGGCCCCGGCCCTACCATGTCTGAGGCATCGACAAATCCGTTCGGGAATAACCCACTCCCAGGCGGCAACAATAGCCAGCTTCTTTCGCCCAACCCGAGCAGGACGCCTAGCCTGGCCAACTTGGCCATGTCTATGTTTGGCCCACCTTCATCAGCGCGGCATAATCCTGCTGTCTCTTCGGCTACTTCCCCCGCCGCTCCCCGGAACGCACCGCACGCTACCCCGGGCCAAGGGAGGAACCAACAGCCCCAGACGCAAAGGGCTATTTTCAAGGTCATCCCCGGCGAAGGGCCCGTCACTGGCGGTATCGAGGTCACATTGATGGGCCAAGGATTCGAAGCTGGCATGCAGGTCATGTTTGGCGACAAGCAAGCGCCGGGGACCATGTACTGGTCATCAGAAAGTCTGGTGTGCCTGCTGCCTCCATCCGAGATGGCTGGCATGGTGCCTGTCACCATCAGGGGCCTGAACCTGGGCCCTCAGTGGTTCCGATACGTGGATGATAGCGAGCAGCAGCTCCTTCGCACGGCACTGATGATCCTCGGCAACAAGATGACGGGCGGATATGAGGACCCGACCGAATTTGCCCGCCGGATTATCAAGGAATCTTCGAACGGTTACCCCTCGGGTGGTGGCGACATGTCCGGCGTAGAGGGCTCTTCCAATCATGCCATGGACAACTTTGAGAACCATCTCCTCAAGCTCATGGAGCTGATGGACCTCAGCAACAGCACCCGGAAGCCGCGGCTCAACCTCAGGCGGAGGATAACGGGCCAAACCATGCTGCATCTGGCTTGCAAGATGGGTCTACACCGTTTCGTTGCTGGTCTTCTGGCGCGAGGCGCGAATCCAGACCCGCGCGACAACGGCGGCTACACGGCATTACACATGGCGTCCATGAGCAACCACACCCAGATTGTCCGGCTCCTGATTGCCCACGGGGCAGATTCGACATTGCGGACCTTGTCAGGCCTGACGGCTGTTGATGTCGCCAAGTCAAGGGAGGTTGTGCGCATCATCCACCGCTTCGAGCAGCATCGACGATCGCAAAGTGACAGCTCGTCGCATAGCCGCGTCAACAGTGTCGCGAGCTTCAAGTCAATTCGGGCGGCTGTATCCCAAGAAATCGCTGATACGTCGAGCGATGAACCCGGACCTGAGACGGAAAGCTCAGAAGAGTACTCGGAAGCTTATTCCTCGGATCTTGCTGAGGAGACCAGAGCTACTGATCCGGCGGATCTTCGCATCCGTCGCAAGAGCGCTGTCAACACCCCCGCGCGTACGAGGAGTCCGTCTCGTCCCCGTCGCCGAGGTACCGATGCAACGGGCGCTCTTATGGGTGCGATCAAGGAGCAAGTTGCGGCTCAGTTCCAGCAGCTCCATCAGAGGATGGAGCCGCACCTACAATATCTGCCGCAGCTGCCGCAGCTCCCCCAACTTCCCCAGTTGCCCCAGTTCCCCCAGTTCGCGCAGCTGCCCAACTTCCCCCAGATCCCCAACATGCCCCCGCTGCCGGAGTACCAAAACCAGGTTTTGCAGCGGCTCGCGACCATGATTGGCGGCCCCAGACCAGGGCCGGGTGAGGACGGAGCCCCGAACAGAGGCACTGAGAGCACCTGGCAATACCTGTCACCCTTCGCCACCAAGGCCACGGCACCGCCGCCAGCCTACGACGAGCTCTTCCCTCACCAAGGCGACCTAGACACGAAACGATCGTCCGCCGCCCAAGCAGCCGTCGACGCCGCGGCAGACTCCAAATGCGCCACTCTGTTCGATCAGGCGGAGACGTCGGCCTCGGCAAGCGCCGAAACTACCGCCGCCATCGTGGAGGACAATGGCGAGGAGTCGGAGGGCCAGGAGATCCCCGCACTCTTGCAGATCGGCCGCAAGGATGCCATCACCCGCGAGCAGCAGGACACGCTCCGGCGAGCACACGCGCAGAATCTCAAGAAGTTGAGCTGGGACCGGAACCTGTTCTTTATCTGGGTATGTCCCCCCCGCTGCGTTTTCCATATTTATCCGCTAACAAATCTCGCTAGATTCCACTGCTCATCCTCATGATCGGTGCCATGGCCTACCACGGCATGCCGGGCTTTGTCGGGACGACCCGCATCCCGGTCTCGGTTGTTTCGAGGGCCCAGGTTGGGGTACGTCTGGCTGTTCCTGCTGCCGGCGTGTAGCATGTGGCGGGCGTTCCCGGGGGGCTTACCGCTGCGGCGGTGTAGGGTGTTTTTTTTCTGTTACTGTTTGAGGAGGAGGCGGGAGGCTTATGTATTGCTCTAAACTTTTTTTCTCCATAAACCTGGGGCGCGAGCTCGAAGGTAGCTAGAGGCGCCGGCGTGTGAAGGGATACGGGGGGGGTTCCTTTTGTGGATGGATGCACGATTTATTTTTTTCAGACCAACGCTACGAGACGTAGGGGTGTCTCTCGTGCAGGGTTAGAGCGGTGGGCCGCTATCACTCGGCGGTTACGGGTATTGGAGGTTGTGTGCTTTGATGGCTGGTATGTTGCTGTATCTTGAACGTGTCTAGACAGACGAGTGGGTTTCCTAATGGTCGCGTATGGGGATGGGACGTTGGGTGGATGGGGTCTGCCTTGGGGAGGGAAGGGGTGTTAGCGACGTCGTCTTGGGAATCTAGTCATTCATGGCTTCTTGTATATAAATGTTTTTGAGGCTATTTGATAGCGTTACAGAAGTAGCGCTGGGCTTTTATCGACGAGATCTACGGTTTGCTATTTCTGCACCGACTGTTTCGTTGTCGATAGAAGGAGTTGAGGTTGGGTCAACTGGCAAACACTCTGTATAACAAGCCTTACACTTCTCGCCATAACGTAGTGCTTTCTTTCTATCTCTCCCTCTCTATCCAGTTGCTATCTCACATCCCATAACCCACTCCCTCGGCCGCCTCCCTTATCTAACCTTACCCCCGCCGCCCCCAACGAGGCGACACAGAAATGAGAAAACGGCTACGAGGAGGAACTAAAGGGAGGAATGCACGGCAGGGTATGTGAAAAAGGAGAAAGCCGCCACAGCTTGCCTGGTGACGACGTGGGGATGTCACAAGCAGAAGGTAATACCACCCACCCACCACCACTACCGAATTAAAGTAGTATCACCCGACAAATCGAGCATCAAAAAACAAGGTGTGGCGTTCCCGGGGGCAAGGCCAGCTATGTGCTATGTAAATGCGGTGCGAGCTAAACCCCTTCCCCAGACCACTGGTCCTGGGAATTGTTGGGATTGCTGTGTGACTTGCACATAGTTGTACTGGGGAGGGGCGAGGGCGAGAGGGGGTAGTTTTGTTGTCTTCTGTGGCCTGGGGACACGAAAGCCTGTTTTCTTTTCCGTCGCCCGGCGCACTCACGGGTGTCGTCTCGTCTAGGCCCTGGCGAGGCTGCTGTGTTATGTACGCGCACATCTCCCGCAAGGGGTGCTCGGTGAGGTGCTGGTACGTCCTCTTGCCTTTTTCTTCTTGCCCTGGTGACGAGGGGGGCTGGGTGGGAGGCTCAGTGTGCGAAGGTTGGACGGTGAGCTTTCGAGTCAGAGTAGATTGCGTATACGGTAAAGAATCAACGTGGCTCCCGCCCGCAAGGTGCGGCACATGCAGGCCAGGTTGTCATTAACCTGATCACCTTCCTTGTCACACTAAAGGCGATATTTGAGCTGTTTCTTACTTGACCTTGGTGAAGTGATTTGTGACGGGCGTGCTGCTCTTTACCAAGCAGGCGCCTAAATGACGACCCTGCACTGGGCACGGAGCGGAAGCATTTATCTCGTGAATAAATAGATGTAGCTGGGCACACTCGGTACACAGACTTTGCTCCGTGCCGGCTTGTCTGGCTCAGGGGGTCGTCGAGGAGAACACTCTGTGTGAAACACGGGACGCTACGGCAACAGCAAGCCACATCCAAGTCCTCGGCACGGGTGCGCACGAAGAGGTTGTTTCCAAGATGCCGTTGGCCGGGAAAAAGACGCGGCCACTTGCATTGCCGACGGCATGTGACGGGATGGACCCGTTGGTCGTCTCTCGGCCGGCCAGGCCCTGATACTGATAGGCTATCTCTCCGTTTGCGGAGGGGGACGTATGTACTATGCCATCGGATCGGGGGCCCTTCATGGAGATACGGGACGAGCAATGCTGCCAGCAGACCATATTGGAATGACTCGTCGGTTCGTGGTAACGCAGCACGGCACATAATGCCGGAGCTTCAAACCGGGGGAAACCACAGAATCATCCCGTGCCTGTGCCGTGTTACGCTGCTCCGAGTTTACCTCGTACATAGCCCACAGCACACAACTGCGCCGCAAGCAAGTCGGCAGGTCGGGTGTCTGGCCACGGCGTGGTTGTGCGTCGGCGAGGGGCACCGAGGGGCACCGAGGGACGGATCCGACAGGGCCAGCTGGATGGAGCTGCATGCTGTTTTTGAGGAAGCCTCTGATGTATCGTGTGCCCGCCTCTTCCGGTGTACCCCAACATCACCAGCCAGCAGACACAGTACAGCGGAACACAACCCCCCCCCTGACCCCCACCTTCGGAATAGATTATTGATGCAGCGAGATCAGCCACAGGGTAGCAATGCAGCATGCAGATTCCGGTTGTTGGCGCTCGCATGTCCAGATGGGCAACAGACGCAGGCAATTTGCTGTTTCTCATTTAAGAAAAAGAAAGGGGACGGCGTGGTGTGATGGGTGCGCGTGCGCGCGTGCGTTTCGATGCCACGTTTTCCGACCAGATCACATTGCAGTTTCGATAAATCACCGGCATGACTTCTCGACCGTTGAGAGAATCCCCTGGTCTGTACATACGCGGCGGGAAACTGCCGGTGCTTAGCGATGGAAAATCGGCCTTGTCTACAGAATACTGTTTCGAAGATGGGTGGGGGTAAACGTGAGGTGTGCTCAGGTCTCGGGATGGGAATAACATGGAGGTTTGCTCCGTCGGTTCAGGCTGAATGGTGTGCACCGGTAGTGGTCTGCTTGCTTGGTGGTGGGCTGTAATGTGCAGTTTGCAAGACTCGGGCTCGGACTCCCGTCATTTACTGCAGTCGAGAGGAGGCCTACACAGTAGGTGGAGGTCCTACACGGTGGGGGCACCTTTCTGGTTCCGTGTCAAAACCCGGAGAGGAAGGCTCGATAGGTGGAAAGCAGCAAAGCACAACCTGGGGGAGGCAAAAACATCTAAAATACAGGTTGACCTGCAAGCGGTTATCTGGAGATGAAAAAATAGTTATGTACCTAGTTAGGTCTTGTCGGCTGTTGGGCTTTCGGTGCCGAGGGGTTGGGTTTAGGTTCCGGGGAGCTGGCAATGAACAAAGCGCCCAAGAATCTGGACCCGGAATCGAACCATTTGCCTCCGCATGGCCTGACCGGAACTCGCGAGATAAAAAGAACCCACAGGCATGGTTCCGGGTCGATGCGCTCCGATGATTGTCGGAGGCGGGAAAAGCCACGTCATGGCTTTGTTGTCGAAGCGAGATCATGGGCCGAGTGGTGGTCGGCATTTTCCGTCACTAGAGAAACTTCAAGGTAAAATCGACGTCGTTGTCATCTTATGTAAAAAACATTATTACGTTAGCTCTGGAGGGCTTGCACTGTGCTTGCTCATTCCACTTCCCCGGACCACGCAGCCACAGTGCGAGTGTGCCTGCACATATCCTCTCGACCCTCCCTTTCTCTCTCATCTAGTATGTCGTGCATGTGTGGGTGCCCTGGATGCCATCACCGAGCTTGGTGGTGACTGT
Organism: Chaetomium fimeti; assembly: GCF_033439085.1. Lineage (NCBI taxonomy): Eukaryota > Fungi > Ascomycota > Sordariomycetes > Sordariales > Chaetomiaceae > Chaetomium > Chaetomium fimeti. The sequence goes on from NW_026944334.1 coordinate 1,937,953, forward strand.
CTAGCTTATTGGTATGCTCATCCATCAACCTCTTTGCCAACGCCACAATAGGATTGTTCTTGTCGGCCTGCTCCAGCGCCGCCTGCTGCTCATTCGACTGCGTCTCAGCGAACAGATCGCGTACCTTGCCCGACCCCGTCGCCGTCTGCACCACGGCGAGCGTCGTGGCGAACTCGGTCCGCTCCGCCGCGCCGAGCTGGATGGCGTCGAGCATGAGAAGCGCAAAGTTCTGGCAGTTGTTGCTGATGAGGTTATACGCCGCCTTCTTCTGCCGCATCGCGTAGATGACCATCTCGCCCGCCTGCCGCAGCGCCTCGTCGTTGAAGCGCGTCTCGCCCACCCGGAACGTCCGCCACTCCTCCGCGTCCACCCGCCCGTTCACGTAGATGATGTCGAGGTTCTCGTCCATCCACAGCTCGTGGCAGTAGTCCCCCACCAGCACCGCCCAGTGCTGCGACGGGTCCGGATACTTGTGCACCTTCTCCGTGATCCACGCCCCGAGCTTGGTCCGCTCCGCGAACCACTTGCCTGCCGTCCCGCCCACCGGGTGCCACCCGATCTCGACCGTCCGGGCCCGCTGGTTGGTGCGGGGCTCCCCCGGCGGGACAATATTTGGTTTGTGTCCCAGCCCGAGCGAGTGCTCGAGCACGATTCGGCCCTTGACAAGTTCGTCTTTTCCGCGCGAGAAGCCCGTTTTGCTAGTAGGGCGGTTAACAACTACTGCCATGGTAGTTATGCAGGCGCATCTGCGCCCCCCAAGATATCTCTTCGTGTGGAGTGTGTGTGGCGACTTACAACAGCGACTTCATTCTCTTGCGCTTGGATTGCCCTCCCTTGTCGGAACCTGATTCCGAGCCGGCCATTTTGGGGTAGGTAAATTACTGTACAGTTGAGTCGTAGTGGTACGGCGTTCTGTTCCTCAAAACATCAGGAGTGGGCTTGATTCACGATTTCAAAACCAGTGGCTGCGCCAGAGCTGAGGATATCCCGAGATGGCAACTCCAGCTTATGTCCCACAAGCTACCTACACTCCAACCCCCACTCCCAGCTCAGCCCCAGCATGGCTGTGCCGCTACCGCTGCCGCTACCGCGGCCGCCTTTCTTCTCACCACTTTCAGCAGCTGAGACTCCTTTTAGAGTCGCCAACAATAGAATGCCCACGGCTCGGATGAAGTGCGACCTCAAAGCTCAGTGGTCGGGCATGATCCAAGGGCAGTACGAAGCGCCCTCGGCGCTCCTCGGCGCATGACGAGCAAAACTGTCCCCCGAGCGCTGGTCGCTTTGTGTGCGCGACTGTGAGGACACAAAAGGTGGCCCGGGAATCCCGGCCGACCTTGTTTGAGATCTTGCAGCAGCTTTCAATCCACCAAGAACCCGATCGATTCCAGGCGCTAGGGCGCTTAACGGGAAACAGTTAGGGACAGAGTTAACAGCGCCGGCTATGCCGGAAAAGGAGCTGGGGGGGGGGGGGGGGGGGGGGAGGATGGGGGGGAGGATGCGATCGGCACACCTCGGAGCTTCTTCGATTCCGGGCTTCGACTCCTGCTGCACGCAGCACCCCGATCTCGTGCCAAACCGCGAGCTCCCTTTTTTTTTTTGCGGCCCTTGGCATCATGAGGACACCATCCCGCAACGCATGACTTAGCTTTTCAGCCATGTCAACAGAGTAATCTGTACTGGACTACAGGACGGAGCACGGATCTGTACCAAGTATTTTTCTGCAAGAGACAAATGACGGAAAGCAAACCTTCTCGCCAAGGTGTTTTAATACTGCGCAGAAGCTCCCTAGAATCCCACGGCCGTTCTTCGGCCAGCAGCCAACCGGGTGTTTGCAGGCGCGCACGGCAGACGCTGAGACGGGCCCCTGGGCCGGGTTGGTTTTTGCGGAATGGTGGCTGGCTAGGCGTGACTGACGCCGTGTGATTGAACCAAACTCTGCGTCCATGTGCCCGGCTTGACCCAACCGAGAGTCGGGGGCGTTGCAAGGGTGGATGAGTCCAAGGACTCGGTGGCCATTGTCGGATTTTGTCGTCGTCCTCGTTGAAACATCGCACCAAAACGATTCTCATTTTTCCCATCCATTTTTCTTTTTTCTTTCCTTCGGTCAACCTTCAACAATCAAGAAGCGGGTCAAAGACAAAGCTCAATCGCACAAACGATCGGTCCCGTCGCTCTGGGGTCTGCAGCGGGGCGATTGAAACGGTCAGGGCCCAGCCGAGCCAGCGTCTTTGATCTCGGGTCGGGGGTTCCATGGTTCGCACAAACCGTTTGGGGCATGGCCTGGCCTGGGCAGAACTGACGGCAGAACCTGAACCCTGGATCAGAAATATGGGGCCATGCACCGGCTGACCAACGGGAAGCAGCTCTGCAGGACCCCCGAGTGGCGGAGAGGACGGCATTAGTCCCGGAAAGGAAGCCTATCCCCAAGGGTGCGGTCGTGTGGTGCGGTGCTGCACTGTGCTTCTTCACGGCCTAGGTCCCCTTCCCGCTGGGCCGGGAATCCGTCTCGGCCACTCACTGGCGCAGCCGCCCACCCACCGGGTTTTGTTGGGCCAGCCAGGACGAGATGACCAAATCGAGGAATCCCATCTCACACAGTGTAAAAACTACCTCCTGCTGACTGTGCCCCCGCAACAGACACAGACGGGCGGAATGATCACCGCGACTGGGGGTCGGCCGACCTCTCCACTGCAAGATGGATGCACCTGCCCTGCCCTGCACCCGCTGTGCTGTGACATTGCGCCCGCCCTCATTTCCAATCCCCTGCCTCGCTCTGCACATCCCAGCCAGGGCCGGGTTTGGTTGCTCTTTTCTCTCTCTCACCCCGTCTCCTGCATCCTGCGTGCCGAACTTTCGAAACCCCTTCCCTTCTCTCCTCGACCTCCACATCGCGAAAGGAAACGCGGCGCGACTTTCTCGACAAGTTGCGAAGAGGAAACGAGGAAGAAGAAGAAGAAAAAGAAGAGCGTTGGGAAACCGAACCGGACGATCGGACAGCGGCAGGAAATACCGGTCCACTGGCTGAGACGAACCACGCAACGCTGCCACAACCTGTCACCCACCCAATAACAGACCGTCGGGTCCGACCGTGCTTTTTCAGCTTTCCCGTCACTCTGGTTTCTGGAACCGCTGGGTCCTCCCTCTCTCCACACGCTCGCCCCCCCTCTCGGTCAACCAACAACCTTTCCAACCGACATTCGATCGTCATACAAACGATTGATGAGTCGTTTTCTCCCTCGACTCTCGGTTTCCTCTTGTTAAACCGTGCCGATACGCGGTCCCCCGAAAATATCGATTCCGCCATTTCGTCCGAATCGCCAAGCGAATCACGCACTCGCACCCGCCAGCGTGTAATCGGGACGTCGCACGATTGGGACTTGTTTCGCTGCTTCTTGTGGTACTCGGGACTCTGGGGCTGCCGATTGTGAATTGTTTGTTCGGCCTTCCGAAAGGCATCCGTGCTGTGACGGGCGATTCCCTGCATCGCGATGTAAGTGCTGCGCACATATCCTGTCATTCCACGCCCTTTGCCCCATTCTCGGGCTCAGGTCCGACAAACGCACGATCAAACTCGTGCATCGCACACGTGTTTGAGATGCAGCATCGCTAACGCAGCCTCTAGCACTTGATAAACATCGGATAAATCTGGTGGTTCCGTCGTTTTAAATTGGGATCGAATATTTCACAAGATGGGCGCTCCGATACTCGCCTCGGCGGCTCACGCCATGTCGGCACTCGAAACTGGCGGCCACACCATGGATGCTTCCATCACTTCCAGAGACACCAAGGGCGGCCGGAGGCTATGGTACCGCATGAGGGTGATCCAGCAGCCGGAGCGTGCGAGAGCCTGTGGCTCTGGTCCGAAGTGTAAGTGGATTCGATATTCATCTCGTCCGATCCAAGTTCTGACAGCGTGCATTTAGCATCCGCCGACCGTCGCCCTGTTGACCCGCCTCCCGTTGTGGAGCTGCGCATCTACGAAGGCCAAACGTGGGACCAGGCACAGGAGAAGGACATCACTTTCGTCTACAATGCCAACTTCTTCCTGTTCGCCACGCTCGAGCATGCTCGGATCATGGCCCATGCTCGCGGCTCGGCGTCTTCGGCTAACACGCCGCCTGTGCTGACCGGTATGCCCGTTTCCGGCATGGCGTATCTGGACCGGCCGCAGGAGGCTGGTTATTTCCTCTTCCCAGATCTCTCGGTAAGGCACGAGGGCCGGTACAAGCTGACCTTCAACCTGTACGAGGAGACCAAGGAAGACAAGGACAAGGACAAGGAGCGCGATGTCGAGAGCCAGCCGCCTCTTACCGGCCTGAGCCCCGCCACGGGAGGCTCGTTTGATTTCCGCATGGAGGTCAAGTCGCAGGACTTCATCGTTTACAGTGCTAAGAAGTTCCCCGGTCTGGCCGAGAGCACGGCGCTCAGCCGTGTTGTTGCGGAGCAGGGATGTCGCGTGCGCATTCGCCGTGACGTGAGGATGAGGCGCCGCGATGGCAAGGGTGCTGGAGACTACGACAACGCCGAGGAGGAGTACAACCGCAGGAGGAGAACGGCGACGCCCGATAACCGCAACAACGACTTTGCCGCCCGCGCGCGGTCGATGAGCGGGAGCACAGAACGCACCCCGTATTCGGCTGACCCCCAGCGCCGTCCGTCGATGGCCGATTACCCGTCGCAGTATGCGCAGAACCCGCCATCTGGTGGCCATCTGGGGTTCCTGGGTGGAAACGCCAGCTCGCAGTACCCTGCTGCCCCGCCGCAGCCGTTTGCGCAGCCGCCGTCGGTCCCTGCGTCGCCTGTGTACCCGCCCACCCAGGCCGCTCCCTACCAAATGCAGGCCTCATACCCTCCACCGCCGCCGCCGCCTGCGCCGAAGCCGCACAGCAGAGAGCGGACGCCTTCCCAGTCCGGGTATGCCCCGATCAACCCGGCGCCGCCTCGCCGTGAGAGCATCCACCACGACTACCGCCCGTCCGGCCCCGTACAACTCCCACCGCTGCCTCCCCCGCCCTTCCACCCGCCGACGCCGAAGCAGTCCCACATGCTGCCACCACAGGCGCCGCAGCCGCCGCAGGTCCTCCCGCCTCTCCGGATCGACGGCAACAACAACCGCCACCCGGTGCCCATGTCGAGCCCGACGTCCAACAACAACAACACCCCACGCCACCTCGCCCCGCTCGCGCCGCTCATCCAGAGCGCCACCAACAGCAACAACACCAGCACCGGCAAGGGCCCCGTGCACCCGGCCACGCTGCCGCCGCCGACGACGTACGCCGGCACCAAGCGGGCGCACGACGAGTCGTTCTGGTACGAGCCGGAGCGCGGGCGCTTCCAGAACGGCGCCCGCGACAAGGGCACCTCGGAGGACATTGCCCGCGACGAGATGCCCATGGCCTTTGCGCGTGCCGATGGCAGCCGGAGTTATGGTGCTTTGTTGCCGTATTAAAAGTCGAGGGGCTGCGAAGGAAGTGGTGGGTATGTGCGTTGTTGGGGTTGGCTGTTCTGGGTTTTTCGGTTGGTGTGGTGGTTGGTGGTGTTGGGAGTTGATCGCTTCCCATTCTCTTCTTTGTGCTCTTTCCCCTATTTTTGTTTCGCGCTCTTCCAAAACGCCTGTATGAGTCAACGATTGGTTGGCTTGACTTGGCTTTGACTCGGCTTTGCTTGCGTGCCGGCTTGCTGCTGGCTTTGATCTTTTTGTGGTGCATATTGCTGGCGCGCCCCCCTTCCTGGTAACCGCACGAGGGGGGGTGTCTGCCTGGCTTTTCTCAACTCGGCTTTGGCATCGACACACTGGCACTAGTTTTTTGTTTGGGATGGATGGTCACGTCGCACTCGACATACATTCTCTGCTGGGTCTTTTGTTTCCTTTTTATCTTGAGTTGTGGATAGCTCGCTCGATACACGACGGACGTCGCTCTGGTTTTTTGTTCTTGTTCTATTTGCACAATTCGTATACATTATACAGCATGGGGGAAAGCTCCGATTGAGCTCGGTATTACTTGGGGCGACTTCACAAGTGAGCTACGGAGTATGGCTGGCTGGCTGGATGAGGGAAGATTGATGGATCTATTGCCGGGGAATAGGAAAGGAAAGGGGAAGGATCGAGCAGGATGTGATTTTGGGCTTTTCTTTGTTTGAATAGGTTTGGTCTGTTTGGTCTGGTATGAATATTAGTTCTCACATTTGGTTCTCACATGCGCTGAGTGTCTGTGGCCCGAACATGGTCCGACCGACAATGGTACTTTGTAATCTCGAGTCCGTCTCATGAAAAAGCCTTCGGGTGGTTAACCCCTTTCACCTTGGTTCCGGAGCGGCGCAGTTGGTGGGGTCAACTGAACTTCGTGCTGAATGATTGGGCCGTCTGTGCCTGGTTCCTGCGAGCGGGCCGTTGCGTGGGAAAAGTGTGGGAAGGAAGTCCGGTGGAGGGTGGTTGCCCGGTCGGCCAGGCGGCAGGGTGTGGACGGGCCATTTGGGAGGCCGGCCAATGTCAATAACAGACGGGTGCCCACCCCCTTTCTTTTCCCTCTTTGCCGCGTCTTGTCTTTGTTTGTCTTGCATCTGCGCAACTTTGAAACGAGTGCATTTGGCTTGCACTGCCAGTTTGAGCGTGTGGCGAGTCTGTTTTTGGCAAATCCTCCTTCTGGAAAGGGACGATTTGCGCCGGTTTTGTCTGGGCGTTGTTGCCCGTTTTGGGTTCGGTTGCTGGTTGCTGGGTGGGTGCCTGCCGGGGAAAGTAAACAAAACCGTTTCCTGGGCCCATCACTCCTCCCCGTTGCCGCAACCGCCATTTCGACAACCAACAAGCCCACCAACCGACCGCATCGTCGCGCCACCGCCGGCGACACGGCGCGTGGAGTTTGAGGACTGCTGAATTGCAAGCTGCATTTTCAACAGCTCCTAAACATTGCAATATACACACAACAACAAAAAGAGAAAACCGCGACATCATCGTGTACATGCCATCCACCGAACCGAACACCCACAAAAACAGCCACTCAAGATGGCTTCCTCACCAGCCTCAACCTCCTTCCGCACCCGCCTCCAACAACAACAACAACAACAACAACACCAAATACACCACCACACAAAACACACCTCCCTCCCCCCACTGCACATCCAAACCCACAACCTCACCACCACCGCCAACACCTCAACTCCCATAACCACCACCACCAGCGCCAGCCCCTGGCCCACCCACCACCGCCACAGCGCCAGCGCCGTCACAGGCACCAGCAGCAGCAGCGCCATCGCGCTAAGCGCGGGCGCCATCTCGCCCGACCCGGACCGCGGATCCCGCCTGCGCCACGCAAACCGCCAGCTGCTGCGGCAGCAGTACCCGGCCAGCGCGCATCCGGATACTGCTAGTGCCCGCCCGCCGCTGTCGCCGAGGGGGTACTCGGCTGCGGCGGCGACGGGGCAGAGTAGGTTTGTGGAGGGGTCGATGAATGATCGCGTGTCGGCGGCGCCGCCGAGGGGGTTTTTGGATCCGGAGGGGGATTTGGATTTGGATGGGGAGGGTAATGGGGATGGGGAGGGGGTTAGTGGTGGTGAGGAGAAGGAGGGGGATGGGAGGGCGGTGGAGGGGGGTGAGGTTGTGGAGGTTGCGGCGGGGGTGAAGGGGATGGGGGTGGAGAAACCCTCGCTGAGGGTGGTTGATAGTGGGAGTGGGGGTGCGGATTGGGAGGATGAGGATGCGGGTATGGAGTGGGGGTATGCGGCGAGGAGTCGTGCTGCTGACGGGCATCGTATGAAGGGGGGTGGATTTGCCACCGCCGTGAGGGGAGGGGGCGGCGTGGAGACTTCCTCTAGCAGGTATGCCCTGCGCAGACCCAGGAGTACTGCCGGTTGGGTTAGGTCCTCGGCCGCTTTAACTTCTGCTCCTCCTCCTGCTCCTCCTGGGGCCGCTGGGCAGCAGCAGAGGGGTGGGGTTGTCAAGAAGACGAGCTTCCTCGCCCCGCTGTGGGATGGGGTGAGGGAGAAGCTAAACCTGAGCAAGTCGAAGTCGTCGGGGAGTATCGGGAGGGTTGTTAACTCCGTTGTTGGCGGTGGCGCTGCGGACAAGAAGATTGACCGCGAGAAGGAGAAGGCCCGGCTCATGGGCGTAGAAGAAAAGGAGAAGGCCGCTTCACCACCGCCACCGCCGGGGCCAGCATACCCCAGTCGCGAAGAGGTTATGGAGAGTTACAAGAACTTGGTCGCGTCGGGTTTCTTCGAGGCGCATGCCATCCGGGGCGGGAGACACCCGTTGCGGACGGGCGGCGCTGCAGGGAAGGCCTTCGCCGAAACCATGACTATCCCAGAAACGTCACCGGCGCCGAGCCGGAAGTCCTTCTCCGAGCATATGGCCGCTTCGCCCGGAGCTACCGTTTCATCGGGCAGGTCATTCGCTGACCACATGGCCGCGCAACAAAAGCCGGCTCCGCCCGTCCCATCGCCCACACGGATGCCTCCTCCTCCGCCGCCTAGGGGCTCGTCAAGGGGAAAGTCGGACATCCTGTCCTCTCCACAGCGCGGGACCAAGCGTGGCGCGTCAATGGACCTTGCTAGCGACGCCGAGGTGGTTACCCGCAAGCTCGTCAAGAAGCTGCGGCACTCAGCCTCGCGCCTATCGATGGAGTTGACGGGTGCTAGAGGCAACTACTACTCCACCTCTGGCACGCTCAGGTCTCGCCCGTCAACTTCCTGCGGCGCCCCCGGCCCGCTCTCCCCAACGTCCTCCGTCTTTAGCGGCATCACCTCCCCTCCGTCAGTCAGGGCTTCTATGGACGGTACCAGGTCACCCAGGTACGGCAAACTTACCAAGCCCAAAGACGGCCGCCGCCGGCGCATCCTAGGCCTTACCCGCCGACGCTCCCCGGTGCGCGCGCCAGTCACGGCCCCCGCCGAGGCAGACCCCGACGCCATGATGCTCGACGAGCCGGAGCTGACGAGCGCGCAGCCCGAGCCTGCCACCATCACCGTAGGCCCGGCCCCTAGAATGCACAGAAACATCACCCCGCCGCCCGCCGCCTTCCGCACGCAGCACCCGCGCAACCAGCGCACCGGCAACACCGCCGGTAGCCCTACGGACACGCAACCCGAGCCGCTGAGCGTGGTGCCCGACCCGAACCAGGGCATCCCCTTCGTGCCGCGGATCCCGCGCGAGTTCTGCGACGCCATGGCCGCCATCGTGCCGCCGGCCGCGGCCGCCGTGACCGCGGCGGTGGTGGTGGAGGGCGAGGTCAAGGACAAGAAGGAGGAGGAGGACGGCAAGGGGAAGCTGGTCAACCGCGACTCGGGGCTCGGCGAGGATGTCGAGAATATCCCCGTTTGGGGGTAACTCCCCAGATGGTTGGCTGGCTTCTTCCGTCTCTCTTCTCCCTCCGTCGGCATCGGGCAACATTTACGAGCCGACAAAGTCCTGTCTGTGGTCCGCAGCCCGGTATCACTGGACGGTTGTGGCGCAGCGGCGGTAGTGTTTTGTGTTTATTATTATTCTCCTTTGTCATTTTTCCTTTGCTCTCTTATAACCTACCGACCGGGCCAGGGGCGGGCTGGGACCTCTCCCAACTCGCTTCCCTCTAAGGCCCGGTTTGACGACGCAACTTGACGATCTGACGACGACGTTTCGGAACGAGGCTTCTCTTTTTCACGGAAATGGGAAAATACATACGGGGTCAGGGCTTATGGGCTCAGTACAAAGATGGGACTGGGCTGTATGTACAAGTTACTGTTCTGGATGCACGACCTGTTTTCGCGGGGCTTTGTCGCCTTTTTTTATGGTGCTGGAGCGGCCCTAGGCAGGCATCTCCCTGGGTGTTGGGGAGGTCGCGCTGGGGCTGCAGACAGACTGATGTTTGGAGATGGTGTTGGTTGTTGAGGGGGTGAGAGGGTGGCTTGTTGTGTGGTGGTTTTGATTATATATGTACCGTATCGTACCTGCCAAACAGTGGTGGCGAGAATAGCTGTCAATGATGATTATGACTTATAACAACATCTGGCGGACTACAGGGGAGATATGTCCTTGACGTGGTTTGCTGCGCTTTAACCCCTAAGTGAACGCGGCCACTGATGAGGCAGTGTGTCATAGAGGGAGCGAGACTGTTTGTGGAAGGTACCAGGACTCCGGAATTAAGCTGGGCGAAAGATATATCCAGCGTGCGTGGCTCGCGTCGCGGAATGGCCATGATCTGAACAGGGAGTAGATTGTTCGTCAAGTCATTCATTACATTACCCAATCCATCTCTATGTATGATATTGCCCGTGAACCATCACCTGCCTCGATGCTCCTTCTAATCGTCTTATGCATGAATGCCACCACGAGAGAGCACTTGTTACTCGACCTCTCTCAAACGTAAAAAGAATGAGCGGAGAAATGGAGACTTTTGTCTCCTTCCTCCACCCCACCATGCAGCTCACGCGCCAGCCCACCGCAAAACAAATTCGTAAACGCTCATGGTGACGATGGAGGCCGGGATGGAGCGCATCAGGTGCGGCGTCAGGCCGCCGTACAGCCCCGACCAGCCCTCCCCGGCCGTGATCGAGCGCACGCAATGGACGAGGCCGACGTACCGGGGCGCTCCGTTCTCCATCGGCTGGCGCAACCTCGTCGTTATGACCTATGTCGCCGGGTATTTGTCAGTTGCCACGTTTGGCTTTCTGGTTTTCTCGGGGTGGTGGATAGAGTAGGCGTACCTCGTAGGGATATGTGGCCAGCGTCGCGACCAGCTTGGCCGCCCCCGCGGCGCCGCTGGTGCTGATCCAGTGCTTGACCTCGCCCCAGGTGGTGGCGTCCTCCGTCCTGGCACCCCCCAGCGCCTCGAGAGAGAACGACTTGAGCTGCTCGTAGATGACGAGGTTCAGGGCCGTCTCGGCCGCGCCGAAGTAGCTCGCGCCCAGGCCCCTGTATAACCCGCGAACCCCTTCCTGCTGCAGGACCTGCCGCACGCAGTCCAGGCTGTTCTTGTACCGCCTCGCCGCCGCCCCGCCGCCGGCCGCCTGGGCCCGTGATGCGTCGAGCTGGAGTCGGGTCTTGACGAGCCAGATGGGGTTGGTGGCGGTGCATGTTGCGATGCCCGCGGCGACGGCGGCCTGGGCGTGGACGACGGCGGCGTCCTCTTGGCGGTTCAGCAGGCGCGCCCCGAGGGTTTTGCAGTTCCCGTACACGTAGAACTTGACGGCCGTTGCAGAGACGATGCCCGATAGACTTGGCCCGAGGCCTCGGAAAAAGGCGCGCCAGCCTTCGGTGCGGTGTATCAATCCGAAGATTTGGGCCGTCTCCCGAACGTGCCGTAACGGCGCGCCGAGGCGGCCGACAACGGCGGGCGTTGCTTCGGCATGCAGTGCGTGCGCCCCGCTGGCGGAGGGAATCCGGTACAGGTCGGATTGGAGGCGCGTTTTCAACACATCGAGGGGAGAGGTTAAGATCGAGGTGACCAAGCCTCCGCTCCTATCAAACGGTGGTGGATCAGATGATGCATGACTCGGTTGGGGGTGGTTAGGTGCGGAGGAGAGAGGGGGTGTTTGGCAGTGACAACTCACGCTCCAGCAACCAAGTGCACCAAAGGTTGTACGGCTTTTTGTTGTGCCAATTCTGGCCTCGGGATGTCTGACGACATCCCCTTCACTCTAGATTGTGTTGTTGTCACCTCCATTTTCCATTTTGGCGACTTGAGGGTTTTTTTTATGGAGATGGTTCAAGTCCAGTCTCGCAGGCACTGGCAGGTCACCGTCAGTTCAGTCTCCTGCCTTGCTTTTACTGGGATGGGCCAAGACCGCGCCGTTGTTTGAACGTGGGAAACGAATTCGACAGCAATTCACAACTCTATTATTTCCTTCTTCAGAAAGTATTAAGCTTTATACCAATCGGGTCGGCTTACTTGAAGCGAGTTACTCAACACCAACTGTGACGATGTATCTTGCCTTGACATATTTTGTTTATCTTTCGAGTTTACTGCATTGCTGAACATGTTACTTCGTACCCTCGCAGATCGCCCTCGGCTCGCCTTCGCGATTGCTTAGCTCCTTGGCGAGCGGGTTCTGGCCCGGCTCCACTCCATCTCAGAAACACTGCATTCTAATTTTACAACTTCTCGGCACACAGGGCATGACGAACCAGAGTCAATACACGGACCGACTCAGTCCCATATCCTCGCCTCCATGTTAGACAGCATTGAAGCTATCCCTAGTCCTCACGTATAATCCGCCGTACCCGCTCCCGCGCCCGACCCCGCGCGGCCCTAAAGTCTTCGATGGTGGGATACTCCCTCTCGTCCCACACATCCCTCTCCCTCCGATCACCTGCGTCCGGTGAGATGTCTTTACGTTCCCACAAGTCACGATAAATACCCGTCGTTTTTATCGGCTCCTCCGGGTCCACGCGAACGCGGTTGTTCTGGTCGCCTAGGATGGGAAGTGGGCTTCCCGACGGGGGCTCGTCACCCAGGAGAAAGTCGAGTAGAGCGTTCCGCTGCTCCGGAAGGAGCTGGTATATTCGATAGGTGACCTCGTATCTATCTGAATGGAAATAGACGGCGTCCGGGTCGGCGTCCCGGGAAACCTTTGGGTCGCGCCGGTCGAAGAGGACGACCCCGCCAAGAATGCGTGCTTCGGCCCAGTAGCCCACCATGTCGGCGACTTGTCTCGGGTACTGGGCGTAGTCGAGATACCACGCGTGGTGAAATAGGGTGGGCCGCGGCCCGTCAGGATACCACTTCCGGTAGAAGGTATCTGATTTGGGCGGGGTCCAGTCAGTGATGCCGTCGTCCTTGTGGACACTGGTATCAAGTTCATAGAGGAGGGCGGCAATCTGGTGGACGGCAACAGCAACCAATTCAATCAAACGCGTCTTGAACCCTCTCGACCCCGGAGCGCAGGCGCGATATCCGTGGAGTGTCTGTCGCTATACGTCAGTGCCTGCCAAATGTAGGTCGTCAGGAGCGGAATTTCAAACTCACTTGCGCGTCGAAGGTCAGGACCTCGGGCCGAAATCCATCACGAAACTCGCGCGCCTTGTCCAACATACCCGGGCATAGCTGCTCGTGGGCGTGGTCAATAGGGTGGCCGTCATATGGCGCGACAGTGCTATCGCAGGCGACATCGCCGGTAGGCAGGCCGTCGATGATTTGTGCGTAGGTGAATTCAGCAAGCTCGGTGGTAAGGATCCTCTCGATGGCACGAACGAGGAGTTGGTAGTGCTCTCCGTCAAGGTCCGCAACAGAAAGCTGCCTAGTCTCAATAGTCTCGGCCATTTCATCGGCGAGCTGGTCTGCGGGTGAGGAGGCTGTCAGGGGCGGCCCCGACATGATTTCAATTGCCAACCAAAGGTGCAGTGAGTCGAGGACAATGAGAAGGTGAAGATGGTTGCAGGGTTCGAGATGACGAGGATCTGACGGTAGCACCAAAGCTTCAAGAGAAATAGTGAGGAACTGAGGAGAAGGGGAGGAAAGGTAAGAATCAATACCCAGTGCAGACTGCTCGACACTCTGTACAGGACATATTCGGGACAAGGGCCGTGGTGGGGGTTTGCGTGCCATGCCAAATGCCAGACCCCCCTTCTTTCCACCCGACCAATCAGGTGCATCAGTTATCGCCATCACCAACATATGGACCACAGGGTTGCCGCGATCACGGCCCACCGGCGCTTATTGGAACCAACTCGAAAGTCGAAACCCACTAGCCGCGAAATCGACCGTTCGCCAGTACGGGCGGCTAGCCACCTAATCAATGAAATGAGGTTCTTCGGGCGCAATGTTCGTTATAGGCGCTTAGATATCCCCAAGTCTGGGTATTAGCCCGCGCGAGAACGAGACAACCGCGAGGCAGCCCAATAACCGCCATGGACTTGCCGCCTTAGAGAGGCCATGATGGTCGGCGAGCGGTCGGCGGGCGGGCGTCAAGAGAGTATCACGTTCCTAAACGCAGACCGAGGACAGGGTACTAGGGCAAAGGCAGAGCACGAAGTTGGCAACATGTTAACAGCCCATGACGATGGAATCAATATAAGAATCGGGCAGGTAGCTGTAAGATGTGAGGGAGTAGAGACTACCATCAGCTTTAACCACCGCCTTCATCCCTTAAGCCCCCCGAGCCTCCCCCCTCCTCCCCGATTACTTGCGCAATATTTACCCTTCTGCCCATCACCAAAATGTCAAGCTCCAGCAGTGTTCAAGAGTTTGTTGTCCACGACGACTCAGCAGGCGTGGAGCTACCTCCGAGCTCGAGGCGATACAGGATGGTCGCCGCGATGATCCCCCTCGCGCTCTCTCTGCTCGAAACCAGGGAAGCCAGATCCAGTTTGGCGCGCGTTGCAACGGACATCATCGAGGCACGCGAAGGCATGACGGGTGTCTCGCGCCGCCGACGTCCTCCACATATCTACCAAGGCTCCCGGGACAATATGGGGGACTGGGTCGACGCATTCCTCCGGAGTTTGAGGGAAAACTTTCCTTCTATTCACATCAGTCGAGCGGTCGAGGGCGAGGCCGAGACCTGGAAGTTCGACTGGGGCCGGGACATGCGCGATTACGTCGCAAGCGACGCGGGCAGGCTTTACCTGAGCGCGGCCATCATCGACAACATGGGGAATGCACAAGACCAGTCCCCGGCAGTTGCTCGTGACAGTTACGACCTGTTTAAGTTCCAGATGGTTATCAGCATCGCCCACGAAATGGTCCACCTCCTGACGGGGTTCATCACTGGCACCAGGGAGCCCAACACCCCTCCGAGAATCACCGCGGAGCCGTACAACAACCAACACGACGTTGGCGAAGCGGGAAGGTACTGGGAGAGCCGCTTCCTCGGGGGCTTCGTTGAATTCTGGTCCGAGCCTTCCAACCCGCTCCGAGCTCGACAGGCGGGTGTGCCGTACTTGTTCGAAGCCGGACCCAAGCGCCACGCCGTAGGCCAGCGGGTGTCAATGTCGTATATAGACGACTTTCTCAGAGGAAGTAGGTGGTTTTTCCTTGTCGCCCTCCATCTCGGACGCTCCTTTTGCTGAACATTTACTGACTCCTCTGTCAACTCCTCAGGGTTCACATTCCCTATCCGAGCCTCGAGCAGCGCTCCTCTTGTCATACGCCGAGACCTGGAGAGGGATGGGCGCTGCGAGACCACCGATCTTCGTAAATCGCGGGCATTTCGTGACGCCGAACAGGTCAACTCGCCGCCGCCCGAGCAGTCAACGGACCCTGCCCGCAGGTACCGCGCCATTAACCCGGACCCCAGAAACGGGTATCCTGCTGCGGGTGGAGCCAGTCGACGCTATTACTACTCCTAGCACCTTTTGACGTCTCTATGCTAAGCTGGTCTTGGTGTTGATGGGGGGTTGCGGCTAATAAGTTGTGGCTTGTTGGGAGTTCTGGGAGTCTTGCTGCTGCGGCGATTAGCTATCATTTTCATTGTTGTTCTGCGTCTGCTGTTGTCATTTAAATGCAATTATTATCTGTGTCACCATCCCTCTATTATCGTCCTGGGTGCTGTTGATGCTGCCGAGTGCTATCGTGAGTGCATTAATGAAGTATCCTCCATAGTATCAAGTTCTTTGTTCCTTCGCGACTGGCTTACCAGCCACGAGCAATAGCATACCAACACACCCACATCCCCATTACCGCACCGAATGGAGGAAATCCCAAGTTCAACGCAACCAATCTTGTTCATACAACCAGTGATGCTATCGCCAACAATGCCACTCTGCCATGCTGATGCGTAGGACTACTCGTATAACCATGAAACCAACAACCGTGAAACCCCTTACCACTGACCACGGATACCCCCAAAAAGAGACACTCAACAACCTTGCTCAAGACTTACACCTCCATATCCAACTCCACCCCTCACAAACTACAAACTATTTAGCTCACCATGACACCAAAACCCGTCACGAACACTCAACCTGGATCCGACCCTTCATATCCGCAAATCCCCCATCTCAGCAACCAAACTCGCCTTCGCACCCACCCCAGCAGCACCCTCACCAAACGTCTCATCAGCAAAAGCCTTTCGGTACTGCCCCAAGCAAAAACACGTCAGCACACTACACAATTCTCACGCCCCAAGACCAGACAAACAAATAGGTAGGGAGAGAGGGGGGGGGGGCGGGGGGAGTACTCACAGCAAACACAAAATTCACCACCAACGCGACCGCCAACGCGACACTCACCACCAACGGCCCCAGCAAGAAATCAAAATCCTTGCCACTCCGCTGGACAATCATATCACGACGCCTCACCACCACCCAGTAGCTCCACGCCCCCGCAAAGACCGCCACACCGACAAAAACCCCGCCCATCGCCTGCGCAAGCCCGTTCCCGCTGCCCCCACCGGCCGAGTACAAGCTCACAGCCAGCCCGCCCAGCAGCACGCAGATGTGCTGCCACTTGAGGAAGGTGCGCTCGTTGGCGAGCCAGACCTTGGGCTCGATCTGCAGGGGGCCCGCGTTCTTGATCCACTCGGTCGGCTCGACGACGCCGGGCGGGAGGGTGGCGCCGCTGCCGCGGCGCTGCTGGCGTGCGGCCTCGCGGGCCTGCTTGGCGCGCGAGTACTTGGAGAGCGAGAAGCCCGGGAAGACCGAGGATAGCGTGCCGTAGTTGAGGCCGCCGCCGGCTCGCCCCTCTCGTTCGGCCTGGGACTCGGGTTGTTGGTTGTCGGATTGGCCGTTGTTGAGGGTGCTCGGCTCCCCCGCTTCGTCGGCTTGGGCGGCGCTGCCCCGGGAAAAGCGGGCTGACTTGGGGGTCTGGGAGGGGGTTTCGGCTGCGAGCCGGTCGGCGAGGTAGGATCGGGCCACGGGTGAGCTGCGGGTGGGTTTGTAGGAGCCGAGCTTGGTGCCGAGGAAGCTGCCCACGACTTGTTCGTTTTCGGCGCGCTGGGCGCGGCGGGATTCTTCCGCTTCGAAGGCGACCTGCGGGTCTTTGCGGATGTCGGTGTCGAGGTCGGAGAGCCAGAAGGGCAGACGGTTGACGTAGTCCTCGAAAAGCGAAGCGGTGCCGTGGACGAACTTGGAGAAGCGCGGGCAGGGGTGGACCAGGTGGGAGCCGGTCAGGTCCTGAATCCAGGCGGGGCGCTTGCCACGGTTGTCCTCCCTCAATTTGATCTCGAGGACGGCGTAGGGGAAGCGCGATACTTCGCTCTGGTTGATGTTGTTGAAGGGAAACGTCATGTTGCTGTTGTCGATATCAGCGCGGTGCCACTCCTTGGGGTCTCGGCACGGCCGGTCGCGGTCGAGCGTGTCTTCCCGTATGAAGGCGATGTCGGTATCGATCGATATGCGCACGCGGTCGTCGCCCGGCTTCTGGAAGGCGGTCCGCTTGTAATTGGCCCTTACGGCCGGCTCAAGCTTGTTCGCGCGGGCAAACTCCTGGATGGCATCCGCTGTCGATTGGAACGCCTCGACGTCTTCGGCCTTCTGTCCCTTCCTCTCCATCTTCTGCACCGACTTCTCCATCTTGTACTCGCCGTCCAGGAAAGGCTTGATGTACTTCTCCTTGATGACGAACTTGCGTTCCTCGCTGGTGCCGTTGTCGTGCAGGATCTTTTGCTCGAAGGAGATGTCCGGGCGGGAGCTCAGCTGGCCGTACCAACGTAGCCGCAGCGACGACGCCTCCATCTTCCGCTCGACCTTCTTCAGGTAGAGGTCGAACTTGGGGCTGTCAAAGTAGAGCGACGTGATGGTTGGGTCCTGTTGCCCGTCTACCTCCTTGGCGGACTGCTCGCTGTACACCAAGGCCGGCAGGCGGCGGAGGATGTACGTCTTCACCTCGAGCAGGTTGTCCGGGTGCACCCAGAACTTGTGTGCCGTGTACTTCTCCCCGTTGTGGGTCTCGGGCTGGCTGTTGGGATCGATGGGGTAAGCATCGGCCGCGCCGGGCTCCTCGAGCTGCTGGCGGATGGCGAAGTACATGAGGGACAGCTTGTTGAGCAGTGGCCAGTAGGCTTGCTCCGAGTTGAAGGGCCGCTTGGCCAGGCTGACCATCATCATGGGGCGGATCTTGTAGCGGTCGCCGCGCTTCCGGTCATGCTTCTTAACAATCTTGAGGAAGCCCGTGTAGTTGAGATTGCTGTATTTTTGCAGCTCCTTGACCTCGTTCGTGATGGCGTCGAGCTCGGCCTCGAGATCCTTGAGCTGCTGCGGGTCGGCTTCCGGCTTCGGCTTGCCCTCCTCGGCCGTGGGAAGCTCCTTGAGCTTCTCAAAGGCGCTGTCGATGCGGCGACGCAGGTTCTCGACCTGTTCGGCCTGAAACTCGGCGACCTTGTCGAGCTGGACGTTGAAGATCTCTTCGCAAAAGCGGTTCTCGTCCTCTTCGGTCCATGGCGTCTCCTCATCATCGGGCTCGTTCTCCCGCAGAAGGCTCTTGAGCTTCGCGTAGTCGATGTACTTGTCCTGCCATGGCGGGTAGACCGACAATCGGAGTGTCTTGCCGAAGCGCATCGTCGGGAAGCCTCTGGGCTGTCGGTGTAGACCAAAAATGTGGATTGGCTGGCGGTGTGAATATTTAAGCAAGTATAAATAAGGAGATAATGCCCGCCTAAACCTGCGCGAAATCCACCACTATCGTACAATTGACGAGCCGGGCGTTCTCGATGTCAAGTTGTGAGAAGGTAGAAAACTGGAGGAGACTCGAAGAGCAAGCAAGCTTGCATTCCAGCCTCTCGTCATTGCCGCCGGCTGCCCCACACACATGGCACGGATCTCGGCCAGCCTGTGCACCCCACAGCACGGTCGCCCCTGCAGAATGGATCCGCAGCCAGAGTTTTGATCCAGGAATAATTGTACATACGAAGAGTTACTTTGTAGGTGGTTTCTTTCGAGGGGTTGGGAAGAGAAGCGTGTGGTTTGAGTATTAAATAATCATTGAAGAAAACTTCGAAAAAAGGTTGCGTCACATGGAGGTCTTTCCCTCTCTCATATTGCCATGATCATGTCGAATCAATCCCACGAGACAAAGTACCACCCCTCTGTGAGGTATCAATTGAGCAGCCTCGCAGCTTGCCCGTTCGTTACCAGCAACACCGCTGCCATTGACCAATCGATGTCCCCACGTGCTCCGTAACAAAACCCACCAGCGAGCGACAAGCTTTCAGCTGCTGTGGGCATTTTCCAAGGGCCTCGGCCGTCAAGTTATGCGGCACCGTTAGGTAAACGGCGATCCCCACCACGTAGACTCCCTGGTACGAATAATCACCGGCGTATGGTTTGTCGCCGGCGCCATCGTGGAAGTCGTACGCGATCGTCCCCATCACGAGCGAGTTGCGCACGGGAATCGGGATGGCGTTGAGGAGCTCCAAGAACTCCAGTGGCCTGCTGCCGAACGTGGCGAGCGCTCGGTCCACCGCGGCCAGGATCGTGCGCAGCATCAAGAACAACCGCGCGTTGGACTTTGGCGCCGAGACGTTGATCGCTGCCACCATCTTGAGGCGCACGCCATCCAGCAGCGGCATCGTCGACGACGGCTTGTCAGGGAGTGCCATTGTCAGGGAGTGCCATTGTCAGGGAGTCAGTTCGACTGTCCGACAGCCGAAGTCAGTGTTCTGTTGGGAATTGGAAGAATCACGACCAGGGTCAACATCAACGAACCTCGCTTGTGTTGTGAGATATAGCTGGCTATAAGAATGGCACGACTTCTCATCTAAAATACATGCTATCCAAGAAAGAAAAAGAGAAGGAAAAGAAGAGAGACGGAGAGAGAAAAAGCGGACTCCGGCGGAAAACAAGAAATCAAGCAAAAGGAGATTAAGTAAAAGAAATCGAGCGAAAGAAAAGGAAAGCAAAATAAAATAAAATAAATTCGGATAGATCTAGTTTCTCAGATCTTCCGGGTAGCTTTTGTTTCACTCTCCGTGGCGTTGTTTCCATACGATCGACATGAAGGTCGAAGCCGAACCCATTGAGGACATTTACATGCTTTCCACGGCTGGTAGCCACCCACCCTCTGGCCAAAAAAAGCCGAACTCGAAAGGAAATCAAGAAATCAAGCAAAAAGAACAAATGAAAAAGAAATCGAGAAAACTAAGTCAAATGAAAAAAAGAGGGTAAAAGTAAAGGAAATAGAGCAAATAGAGTTTCTTTGGGCTTCAGGATGACTTTCGTTATATTCCTCCAGCTGAGGACTCGAAGTTTCCATTGCCGACATCTGCACTTGGAGTTCGGCTTTTTTTGTCCATGAGGTGCCACCTAGACTTGGGTTATAATCTTCGTCGAACCTGAGCTTGGACAGAGAGAGGGCCGTTATGTGAACCGACAAGTACATCAAAATCACCTCTCAAACTGTACTCACATTCACCTGCCCAATTCCTCACCAGGCTCATTCGTGAAATGGTATCAGAATCACTAAATGCAGGAAAAAAAACGAAGCTATGCTAGACCCCCCCTTATGAAATGAAGCCATGCCCATCATATAGCCGCGCTTGTAGGAAACAAATGCCTCGTAAACGATCCATATCTCATCCAGTTCATTCACCTTTTCCCCCCCTGGGCGGGCAAACTCGCTCAATGCACCCACCCCCTTAAGCAGCGACCGGCTCGACCGCCCCCGCCACTCCGCCTACCCCCGCCCCAGCAGCAAACACCTCCTCGGCCGTGTGCTTCACAATGCCGCCCGTGACGGGCAGGTTGGTGCACTTCTCGAGGTAGAGATCGACCTCGCGCGCAGCCTGGCGGCCTTCGTTGATGCCCCTGAAAAGAAACCCGAGTCAGTATTCATTTGTTCAAGCTCATGGAAATTCGAGTAGGAAAGAGCAGCGCAGAGCCCAACTCACCAAACAATCAACGACTGGCCCCTGCGGCAATCGCCCGCGGCAAAGACGCCCTCCACGTTGGTGGCATAGCCGCCAGCGGGCGTCTTGACGTTCTTGCGGCCATCCTTCTCGATCTCGTCGCCGAGCACCCTGCCCTCGGGGCCGAGGAAGCCCATGGACAACAGGACCAGATCAGCCGGGAAGAACTGCTGGGAGCCGTCGATCTTGTGCATCTCCCAGCCGCCGGCGGGGGTGCGGGTCCACTCGACGCGGACCGTGTTGATGCCCTTGACGCGGCCGGCGCCGTCGTCGACAAAGTCCTGCGACATGATGCAGAACTCGCGCGGGTCCTTGCCCATGTGTTGCCGCACCTCGCTGTGGCCGTAGTCGACCCGGTAGATGCGCGGCCACTGCGGCCACGGGTTGTCGCTGGCCCGCTCCGCCGGCGGCTGCGGGAGCAGCTCGAAGTTGATGACCGACGCCGCGCCGTGCCGCACCGACGTGCCGATGCAGTCGTTGCCCGTGTCGCCCCCGCCGATCACCACCACGTGCTTGCCCCGCGCCGAAATGTACGCGCCGTCGGCGAGCTCCGAGTCGAGCAGCGATTTGGTGTTCTGGTGCAGGAACTCCATGGCGAAGTGGATGCCCTCGAGGTTGCGGCCTGGGATCGGGAGGTCGCGTGCTACTGTGGCACCCGTCGCGATGATGACCGCGTCGTTGTCCGCCTTCAAGTCCATCAACTGGACGTGCTCGCCCACGGTGACGCCCGTCTTGAACTGGATGCCCTCGGCCGCCATGAAGTCGGTGCGCCTCTTGACAATGCGCTTGTCGAGCTTCATGTTGGGGATGCCGTACATGAGCAGACCGCCAGCGCGGTCGGCGCGCTCGTAGACGGTGACCATGTGGCCGGCCTTGTTGAGCTGGTCAGCGGCCGCAAGACCGGCCGGGCCAGATCCAATGACAGCAACGGTCTTGCCGGTGCGAATCTTGGGCGGGTTCGGAACCATCCAGCCCTTCTCAAAGCCGCGGTCAATGATAGCGCACTCGATCGACTTGATGCCGACGGGGTCTTCGTTGATGCCGAGGACGCAAGCGCCCTCGCAAGGAGCAGGGCAGACGCGGCCGGTGAACTCGGGGAAGTTGTTTGTCATCAGGAGACGGTCCAGAGCATCGCGCCATTGGTTTTGGAATACCAATTCATTCCACTTGGGAATGATGTTGGAGATGGGGCACCCAGACTCGGACTGGCAGAAGGGAACGCCGCAATCCATGCAACGAGCAGATTGGTACTTGAGCTCGTCCTCGTTCAGTCGTTGCGATAGCTCGGCCCAATCCTTGGTCCGCGTCTTTGTGCTGCGGTACTTCTCACCTCTCCGCTGGTACTTCATGAAACCACGAGTCTTATCCAGAACAAGAGCCTTCTTCTTGTCGGCGGAGTCATCCCTCACGCTCTCCTCGATATCCTGGAGCTTGGCGGCCTTCTCCTTATCCTCCTTCTTGTGTGCGACACCGGAGATCACAGGGAGATTGTACTCGGCGCGCTTGGCCTCGGCCGCCTTGGCTGCCTCCTCCTCGAGGACACGCTTGTAGTCCACCGGGAGGACCTTGACAATCCGGCGGAGAGCACGGTTGAAGTCAACCAAGATACGGGCCGCAAGTTCAGAGCCCGTGTAGTGATGGTGGTCTTCGATCAGGTTACGGACATAGGCGATCTCCTCAGGGTCCTCGATGCTGCCTGCTTCAACCATCTCGGTGTTGAGCTTGGAGCGGAAGTCGTTGTCGATGTCGAGGACATAGGCGATACCACCGGACATACCAGCCGCAAAGTTGCGGCCGGTGCTGCCGAGAATGACGACGCGGCCGCCAGTCATGTACTCACAGCCGTGGTCACCAACACCCTCGACGACGGCAATGGCACCCGAGTTGCGCACAGCGAACCGCTCCGCAGCAACGCCGCGGAAGTAACAGGTACCGGAGGTAGCTCCATACAAGCAGACATTGCCAATCAAGATGTTCTCCTCGGCCTTGAAGACCGCCGACCGCGGGGGGTAGACGATGAGGCGGCCGCCAGACAAGCCCTTTCCGACGTAATCGTTGGCATCGCCCTCTAGTTCCAGGGTGACACCGGGGGCCAGGAAGGCACCAAATGACTGGCCAGCGGAGCCCTTGATATTAACATGGACGGTATCCAGCGGCAAACCTTCCTCACCATACCGCTTGGAGATTTGGTAGGAAAGCGAAGTACCCATGGCGCGGTCGGTGTTGACAATGTCGCACTCGATACGCGACGGCAGGCCCTTGTCGAGAGTCAACTCAGCTTCCGAGATAAGCTTGTTGTCTAGGCGGACATAGAGGCGGTGGTCCTGCTTGCGGACATTGAACGTCGCAACACCCGGCCGCAGCTTGTGGGCGGGCGTGAGGATGAGTGACAGGTCAATGTTGGCCGTCTTCTTGCTCCTGATGTCGTCCCGGATCTTGAGAACCTCGGCGTGCCCAATCATCTCGTTGACCGTCCGGAAACCAAGGCTGGCCATGATAGAACGGAGCTCGTTGGCGACGTAAAAGAAGAAGTTGATGACATGCTCGGGCGTGCCCGTGAACTTCTTCCGGAGCTCAGGATCTTGCGTCGCAATGCCGACAGGGCACGTATTGAGGTGGCACTTCCTCATCATAATGCAGCCCATGGCGATCAAGGGAGTTGTGGCAAAGCCCCATTCCTCAGCGCCGAGCAGGCAGGCGATAGCGACATCGCGACCCGTCCGCAGCTGACCATCCGTCTGGACGACCACACGGCCACGAAGATCGTTCAGCACTAGCGTCTGGTGCGTCTCAGCAAGACCCAGCTCCCACGGTAGGCCGGCGTACTTGATTCCCGTCCAGCGGGAGGCACCGGTACCGCCGTCGTGGCCTGAGATGAGGATGTGGTCCGCCTTAGCCTTGGCGACACCAGACGCGACGATGCCGACACCAGTCTCCGACACCAGCTTGACCGACACACGCGATCGAGGGCTCGAGCACTTGAGGTCGTAGATGAGCTGCTTCAAGTCCTCGATCGAGTAAATGTCGTGGTGGGGCGGGGGGGAGATCAAGCCAACACCAGGGGTCGAGTGCCGCGTCCGCGCGATCGGCTTGGACACCTTGTGGCCAGGAAGCTCGCCACCCTCGCCCGGCTTAGCACCCTGCGCCATCTTGATCTGGATCTCGTCCGAGTCGGCGAGGTAGGCGGAGGTGACGCCGAAGCGCCCAGACGCGACCTGCTTGATGGCCGAGCGCATGGTGTCGCCGTTGGCCATCCGTTCAGAACGCTCGGCGTCCTCACCACCCTCGCCAGTGTTGGACTTGCCGCCAAGTCGATTCATGGCGACAGCAAGAGTCGAGTGGGACTCCATCGAGATGGAACCATACGACATGGCACCGGTGCAGAAGCGCCGCACGATCTCGGTCCACGGCTCGACCTGGTCAATCGGGATGGGCGTGCAGTCGTCGAACTTGAAGTCCAGCATGCCACGAAGCGTGCAAGACTTGATCTGCTCATACTCAGACAGAGAGTAGGCCTCGTACGACTTGTCGTCCTTGTTTCGGACCGCATTCTGGATGGCAGCAATGGACTTGGGGTCGTTGATATGCGCCTCTCCACCGTCACGCCAGTGGTACTCGCCGGATTCCGCAAGGCCAGGAACAGCAGTAGTCTCGCGGGACGGGAAACCACGCTCGTGGAAGCGGAATGCATCTTCAGCGATGAGCTCAAATGTGATGCCCTTGATTCGGGAGGCGGTGCCGCGGAAGCAGCGGTCGACAACACTGTCATCGACGCCGAGGGCCTCGAAGATCTGAGCGCCCTTGTAGCTGGCAAGGGTAGAGATACCCATCTTGCTCATGACTTTGAGGATGCCGCCGTCACACGAGTGCTTGTAGTTGCGGATGAGGGCGTCATCGGTGAGCTTCTTCTTAATAAGCTTCTCCCGATTGAGCTTCAAGATGCACTCGATAGCCAAGTAGGGGTTGATGGCGTCCACGCCGTAGCCAAGCAGGACACACATGTGATGCACTTCGCGGGCCTCAGCGGTCTCGACAACGAGGGCAGCCATTGAGCGCCACTTGTTAGCGACAAGGTGGTGGTGGACCATGCCGGAGGCAAGCAGGGCCGACACCGCAACCCGGTCCTTGGACGTGTTCCGGTCGGAGAGGACAATGATGCGGTCGCGTGCCTCGATGGCGGCAGTGGCCTCGTTGCAGATGTAATCGAGGTGGTTGACATAGCCCTGGACGCCGCCGGCCTTCGGGAATGTTAGGTCGATTGTCTTGACAGTCCAGCCAGGGTGAAAGGTCGACATGTTCGTCATGGCGTTGAACTCCTCGGTGGAAAGAATGGGGCTGTGCAAGAGCAGCCGGCCGCACTGAGATGCATCCATCTCAAGGAGGTTCCCTTGCGGGCCGACATAGCAGTCCAGGGACATGACGATGGACTCACGAATCGGATCGATGGGCGGGTTCGTGACCTGCGCGAACAGCTCCCTAAAGTACTCGTAGAGCAGCTTGGGGGCATCCGACAAGCATGCGAGGGGCGCATCATTGCCCATGGAACCGAGTGCCTCCTTCTCGTCGGAGGCCATGGGCGCCAGTAGCAAGCTCACCTGCTCAAACGTATAACCGAAAGCCTGGAGCATGGGGTCCTCCTGGAGCTTCGTCTCGCTGGGCTTCGCGGCTAGATCCACGCCCTTGCTCTCCGAGACCTTGTCGAGAACAGCAGGCATCGTGATCAGACTCTCGTCGAGCCAAGCTCTGAAGTCATGGCGGCTCGAGACAGCGGCCTTCAGCTCACTGTCATCGATGATGCGGCCCGCTTGTGTGTCAACCAGGAGCATGCGCCCGGGCTGTAAGCGGCCCTTCTGCACGACCCTCTCGGGGTCGACAGGAATGGTGCCAACCTCGGAGGCACAGATGATGCGGTCGTCGTCCATGACATAGAAACGGCAAGGTCGGAGGCCGTTACGGTCAAGGTTGGCGCCGCAGAAACGGCCATCAGCGAAGGTGAAGAGCGCAGGGCCGTCCCAGGGTTCCATCTGACAAGCAGCCCACTCGTAAAATGCAGCCTTCTTGGGATCCATCAGTTCATTCCCTTGCCAGGCTTCGGGAATCATCAACATGACGGCCTCGGGGAGGGAGAGCACACCATTGATGGTGAGCAGCTCCAGCACGTTGTCAAAAGCAGCCGAATCGGAACCACCGTCCTCGACTACGGGGTACAGCATCTCGAGCTCATCGCCAAAGATATCGGATCGCATCACGCCTTCACGGGCGCGCATCCAGTTCTTGTTGCCGCGAAGGGTGTTGATCTCACCTAACGAGATGGTTAGCGCCTACTACTTATCGCCCGGTCCGATCTACTACTTACCGTTGTGAGCGGCCCATCGTAGAGGCTGGGCACGATCCCAAGAAGGGAACGTGTTGGTGGAGAAGCGCGAGTGCACGAGGGCAAAGTGAGCCTCATAATCGGCATTCACCAAATCATGGTAGTATTGGTAGACCTGAACCGGCGCCAACTGCCCCTTGTAGACAATGTTCTTGTTGGAAAGGGAGCAGATGTAGAACCAGTTCTGAAGCCCCACAGTATGAGTGGCTCGCTTTCGGAGGACATAGAGCTGCCTCTCAAAGCGCCTCTCATCAAACAACTCTGGGTCCGTCACCTCGGGAGCGTTGCCCGGGCCATATGCGGACTGCAGTACGACGAAGGGTTGGAGAACGGTGGGCTCCCGTGAAAGGGCAGCAGGACCAAGGAGAGAAGAATCCACGGGGGGTTCTCGCCACCCCAGGACCCTCAGACCCAAGGACTCGGCAACATCTTCCAATTGCCGCTTGCACTCGTGCACCGTCTCCTGGTCGGGCTTGAAAAACAAGTTCCCCACAGCATACTGGCCCAGAGGTGGAAGCTTGATGCCCTCTTCTCGCTCAAAGTTCTTGATGAAGAACTTGTGAGGAATAGAGGTCATGACACCAGCGCCGTCACCATCCCGTGCGTCAGATCCCACCGCACCGCGATGGGTCATGTTGCAGAGGAGGTTGCGCGCTGTGAATGTTAGGTTAGCACTTCGCCGACTAGGGATGGGGAAAAGGCCTACCATCGCTAACGATCTTGTGGCTAGGCTTGCCCTTGATGTGGCTTCGGACTGTTAGTTTCGATAGCTCTTCCGGGCCAATACATGAAGCGCTTACCAGGCAAAACCGACACCGCAAGCATCTTTCTCGAGGGACGGGTCGTACAATCCCCTAGAGGAGTGAGTAATCTGTGACTAGAAACAGGGGGTGGGGTCGGGGAAACGTACTGCTTCACCGGGAGAGCACCCGCCCAGGAGTCATTGTTCTCTGTCTGGTACTCATAAGGATGGTATTCCTCTTTTTCAGCGTCAATTTGGAGTTGTCGGTCATCAAAATCCTCGGGAATCTTGACGGCACCCATGCTAGGCAAAACTACTTTGTAATGCCTGCAAGGTGATGTCGGAGTATTCGGTTGGCTTTAGTTATGGTGGCTAAAATGTCGATGAGAACGGCGAGACGATCTAGAATGCGGGGGCGGAAAGTTAGCTCTAATCTCTGAAAGGTACATGGTCAAGTTTTGGTGTGATATGATCTGGTTTGGCGCCGGCCATAATGACGTGCGAGTCCCGTGGGTCAAGGTTCGATAGTCCAAGCGTGGTCCCTCTTTGGTGGTCTTGGTGACGCAGAAAGCAAGCAGCCCACTTGAATGGGGAGACAAAGATGCGGCGGCTTGAAGACCAGGACTGAAAAGCACAGTCGTTGTAGGACATGTGATGTCGAATCATGGTGTGCAGAGCCGGCATGTGTGGATTCCACGGGCGGCAGGCCCGACCGAGATAATTCCATCGGGTCGGCCATCTAGTGGTTTGTGGTTTGACCCCCTCGTGAGCCTATTCGCAGGCAGAAAACGATGGTTTTTCATTCGGCCCCTCTGACCGTTTCCCATTGGGTCTCTCAAGGCCCCGTGCGTTGCAATTGCCACAAATGGAGTGAAAAATGCCAGGTCGTTATTGCCTGTTACTCTCTCGCTCGCTCGCTCGCGTGCGGCATCATCGCCAAGCCGTAGCATCCACATCGCTGCAGACCACCCGCCGCCCAGCTTGACGGCTTGCTGAGAGATAGCCTTGCGTTGCAGATCACACCTAGGCTGTGATGCAATGCGAGAGCAGCTGCAGCCAACCAATTCCAGGCGTGCCCACTCACATCCCCCAAATTCGACGCGGGATGACGACAGGCGTCGCTCCGTGCCTTATCGCGCCCATACGACGAGGGGAGCCGCTGATAGGACGCGAAGCCCAGATCCGCGGTGCCATATGCAACGCGGTTGTGGCAATGTGCCATTGTCGGTCGATGCCACACAATTTCTGGCTATCTGGCAAGATGCAGTGCGGCAGGTTGTCGACCGTGTCGAATGAGGGGTTCGAAGCGAAGCCAAGACCCGGGGAATCGGAGGGGCAGTGGGGGGGCGACCAAACCCCCACCAAGCCCACGGGCCGAGCACATGTTAATCCAGCAAGCTCTGGCCCGATCCGGAACACCAAGCAGAAAAAAACCGTCTGCGGTTTTGGTGAACTTGCTTGTGCGTCGGGCCGTTGTCGGGCTTGTGTAGGGTGCTTCCTCTCATAGTCGGAGAGCAGCCCGGCCCAGATGGGGACAAGTGCTAGAAATTTGTTTGTTCTGTGACTTGGCCGTGGGACGTGGATTTGCGGAACGGTAGTGAAGGCGGCCAAAACAAGGGCTCGTCCCGCGCTGGATGGTCGAATAACTGATGGAGGGGTGGCGATTTGTCGACGTCTCTCGTGCTTCAAGCTGTTCTCGAGGAGCCCACGAAGGTATTGGACCATTGGGACCAGCCGGATCGCATTTTGTCTTCTGGCGGGAACATGGTGTTTTGTGGGAGGGGAGGGGGGAAGTTCAACAGCCTGACACTTACCAATCGACTCGATGGCGACTCTCGACCAGCGTCGCTCGTACGCTGTTTGCGATGGCAGACTCGGGTAAAGCGCGAGGTCGGTGCCGGATTGATGAAATGGGGTCCTGCGAAAGAAAGAGGGAGGAGGGAGGGGGAATGGTAACTGGGAAGAGTGGCGACTATTCTTTTATGTACCAATGTATGACCGAGTCGGAGGCAGCTGATCCTGACCCAAGGTATTATGTACCTAGCGAATGTGAGAACACTGGGGTAGATCTCCTGTTGGATATGCTTGGCTCGGCGTCAATTGGGCTGGGCAACTGGAGCGGAGAAGAAATGGCCAAGGCGAACCGTGAAATGCAGGGAAGAGATGGAAGACCGCTGGCTGCTGAAGCAGTGAATGGAAGCTCACATGCCCGGACAGGGACCTCGTGGGGTCCCGGTCTGCTCCGACGGTTGGACTGTGTTTCCATCCAGTGCCGTCTTTAATCAATGCAGCCACGCGGCCTGTTTGCCCATGTTGTCTGATATTCTGATCGCAAACTTACGTTTCAAACATCGACCGTATGTGCATGAAATCTCATAGAGCCGTGTGCGAACAAACAACGGGAGTACCATGATACATGCAAAAAAAAAAAAAGAAAGCTGTGTCTGTTAAACGATGGTGGGGTTGTCGGAGGCGAAGTAGCCAGAGATCTCGGCAGGGCGGATCATTGTCTTGAACTCGAAACATACACAATACAGTATCCAATTGTTGGCGTTGCAAGAGAACTCCGTCGATTTTGCGGTTCTGGTAAAACCCTCCAAATTGTCGTCACGTCTATCCAAAGTTGTTGATGAGCCTGGGGGATGGAAGTGCCCAGCTTCACAAACGTACCCCACACTAGGTTGCAACCTCATATGTCTAAAAGAGGATAGCGTAAGATCCAAGCATCGGCTGCATGCGACACCAGCATCAGGATCCCTGTTACACGACCAGGGTCGAAAGTTGGATGTCGGCTTTTCGCAGCTCCTGTGATCCAATCAAATGCATCGTTTTGCTAAGGCTGTCAGCCGATGTCGCTGGACGCAGGCTCAGGATGGGGGAGAGCGGTGCCTGCGTCGACCTGACTGGCAGGAGGCTTCGAGAACACCCGGTCTTTCTCCCTAATGGACGATAGCAATTTGAAGAAATCAGGGGAGAGCAAGAAAGTTAATCCTAGGTAGTCTGCGTCTGCGTTTACGTATTATCATAGGTATATGCCCAGAGGCAGACGAGCACCGAGGATGAGGTGGTACACAAGAGTTACGAAATTGGGCCGAGATGTTGGTCTATGAAAGGCTGTATTTTGTTCGGGAGGATGACCGAGGGCCCCGGCGGTTTTTCGTCTGTCATTCTTTGGGAGGTGACTCGTCTTTTTTCCCGCGCGGAGGCGCATCACGGCCCAGTTAACTTCCACAACGCCTCGACAACGCGGGGCGGGCGCGGGGCACTTCCAGCGACGTCACAGGAAACGGCGGGCATCGGAGCATCCCGCGTAGTCTTCGTCAATTCGTGCCTCACAATGGGCAGACAGGGTTGCCAGGCCAAAGGTGCTGTGACTTCCACAACTGTGAGCTGACAGTATTACCAAGCCGCGAGGAATGGTGTTGTCAAAAGAATTTCTGAATTGGATGTACCAATCAGATGTCCCATACTCGAGCCTCGCTGACCTTATCTTGCATCCACTTATCAGCGCCCAGCCTATCGAAGCACGGGGTGGCGCTGTGGGGACAGATGAAATCGCGAACCTCCACGGCTGGCCCGGCCGGAAACTGGACAAGAAACAGCCGAATGGATTTGGTGGGGTACGCTACCCTGACCAAGCGAGCGAGCAAACAGGGGCTGAAGATTCGCATATGAATTTCAAGTCCGAGCTCCTGTAAACACAGTAACGTTATGGAATAATAAATTGAAATTCTTGTTCATGAACTGACCCATGGCTTCTTTTGCCACCTCGATTCTGGGCGGGTAACTCGTGCCACGAATGCGGGATGTGGATGGAGGAAAGACCACTCCACTCCGCTTCCATTCGTGGGGGACCTCGTGGGTGTCTGCACGAATACATCCGCAGTCCATATCCCCCCGGCTTGGCTTTCAAACATCAGATGCTCTCGGCACTTTTCGCTCAAACGGCTTCATTTTGTGTTTATTGTTCCGAATGCACACCCGCAGCTTCTCGTCACCGAGCAATTCTTACGGAGACCGGTATCGGCTCCACTACATCTCTCGCCATTGGACTCCGAGGCTGATCATGTGCAGCCACTGTCCAGCAGAAATCGAACAACACCAGATTTGAACATCATCCAGCCAGTCACCAACAGGAGGGAGACGTAATCGGCCGCAAGATTTGTTGAGAATTAGGTAAACTTGAAAACCCGCCAGCGCAGTCGGCGCCGTGCTGGGGCTGCGTCTTAGACGTCCACTCCGAGAAATCCCGAACTGGATCCATTCGCAAGGGTGGGCACGAAAACTGGCCCGGACCATGCGCACGTCGCCCAGCAGGACGACAAGTTGGGAGATGCAGGTCAGGGCAGGGTCCGAAGACGACGTGTCAGTGCGTGTCAACGGAGACAGGGCAATGCTCCAACACTGCAAGGGGCTGACGGCGAGATTACCTCACAAAAACTCCCGTTTCCACATTGGCTCCGCGAAGCATGGGAATGTGACTTCGTCTTCGTTGGTTGGGAAATCCAGGCTGCCTTGGTTGACGGTCAGTCAAGCTCTGCGACGCGAACACACAAAAAGTCCATATGCGGTACCTCCCTGTTTTAGCGCTCTTCAGCACTGGTAGATTCAACGTTAAAGCCGATCCCAGTTGACAGACCACCGTGTAGTACACTATGTACATGAATCAAATAATTACCATGTTATTGGCCAAGGTTGTTGTTTCGCCATGGGAGGTCTTTCGGGCCATCCAAAACCCATAGATGGAAGTTCTCAACGGCCGTGGATCCCTGCTTAGGTGCGCACGGACTATATTCACAAGGCCGCTTTGTGGGGAAGTCTCCAATGCCGAGACATGCACGAGCTTTCGCGCTGAACGAGTCGGGTCCGTATCGTGATATCTCCAGAACACGCGACGGCAACTTGCGCAGTGCGCGTTGAGCGTGCCGACTAGCAAGATCACCAACGCGATGGCCACCGATCGTCGACGGTGCTGATAGCTAATTCCCTAGCTGATTTTCTCTTTCGTAGCGGCTCTGCACTTGCGACCCCGGAAACCTCAAAACTGCGGAACGCAGCTCTCGTCAAATTACCACATCCCGAATAAAGCACCGCAACCATGTTCTCCATGCTCCCAGAACTCACCCCGCGGGACGTAAGTAAACAGGCACCTCCCGCCCCTCCACCACCCGTCCAAACCCACAATTAACCCCAACCAACTCCCAGTCGCACTCCCTCTGGTACACCTCCCGCCGCAACCCCTCCTCCCTCTACCACCTCGACCCATCCCACCACAGCCCACCCGACGGCACCAACCCAGCCACAAACACAGCCCCCACCACCACCACCCCCAACCCAACCCAAAACACCCCGGCCCCGACCACAGCACCCGGCGGCGGCGGCGGCGGCGGCGGCAGCAACGGCGGGGCCGGCCGGCAGGGCAACGGGCAGCACTCGGCGGGCGCGGCGGCGCAGCGGATCGAGCGGTCGGCGCTGGGGCGGCTGCAGGCGGAGGAGCAGCTGATGGAGCGGCGGCGCGGGGCGGTCAGCAACCTGGGCAGCACGTGGCTGAAGCCGGTGGGCGTGGCCAAGACGCTGTTCCAGATGCGCGAGGAGCGGCGCGAGGCCGAGGAGCACGCCGAGGCGCTGCGCCGCGAGATGCTCGCGCAGGAACTGGCTGATGCGGAGGCTGAGGCTGCGGCTGCGGTGGGAGGGGGTGGGGTTGGTGGTGGTGGTGGTGGTGGTGGGGGTGTGGGTGGGGTGGAGGGGTTGGAGGGGGAGGATGAGGTTATGGATGATGAGGAGGAGGATGGGGGGAGGGATTTGGATGCGGATATTCCCGATGAGGATGCGGGGATGGGGTTTGGGTATGATGGGGCGAGTGATGATGAGGAGGAGGAGGAAGAAGAGGAGGAAGAGGAGGAGGAGGAGGTAGATGACGAAGAGGACGAGGAAGAGCAGGAGGAGCTGAGTGAGGGTGAGATTGAGCGCCGGCAGGAGATTGCCCGCATTCACGCGAGGGAGGTGCGCATGCGCCAGATCACGGAGCAGAGTGACGCCAACCTGAGACGGTCTGACGATATTTTCGATTTCGACGAGGAGCCTAGTGAGGAGGAGCGAAGTCAAATGCTAGATGAAGACGACCTCGTCCGTGGAGACGCAAACCAGCACATGGGCTCGCAAGGGCAAATGTCGGGTGGGGCTGGTCACGACATGGACATGGACGCGGACCTAGACGGCGACATCCCCGAGGCAGAAGGTGGTGGCTACGAGCACACCGACTCCGAGGCCTCGCTCGGCAGCGAGGACGATGCCCATGATATTAGTTACGCGCGAAGTGCGCGCGTGCGTCGCGACAGGGCTAGCCTCCGTCGGAGTGGCGCGCTGAGATCGAGTCTCGACATCAGTGGGCTTTTGTCAAGAGACGGCAGCAGTATGATGGGGAGTAGTCCCCAGATGCGGAGGGGCAATTACTAGCGTCCGAGCATGGGAGAAGGGGGCGGATATCGGTTTATAGGGACCCATGATACCAGCATTATTAGGCGTTGGGTGTGGTCATTGTACTTTTGGGACGGTTGAGGAAGGAAGACGAAAATTCATGTTCAGCATTACAACATCTGTATCAAACGAACCCCCTTGCCCGCCATGGTCCGCATGCGAGTGTGCTGGTACAGCAACATCATGACAGCAGTCGTATCCCAAAC
The DNA here is from genome assembly GCF_033439085.1 of Chaetomium fimeti. Lineage (NCBI taxonomy): Eukaryota > Fungi > Ascomycota > Sordariomycetes > Sordariales > Chaetomiaceae > Chaetomium > Chaetomium fimeti. The sequence goes on from NW_026944334.1 coordinate 1,971,503, forward strand.
AAACCAAGCCAAGATAGGCATGCTTCCCAAACTCCAGGCACCGATGCAGCCCGCCTCCTGGCGTAGAAAGCGACCGACTCTAACCAAGCCTTGCGGCCTCCCCGCCCTTGCTCTAAAACAGCCAGACGTAAACAAACAGGAAGATGACCGCCGCAAAGAACGCAAGCCACACCCTCCAGCCCACACCCGTCCGCTCCGCCATGACCATCATCCTGTTCATGGTCCGGCCCAGCCGCAGCCGTGTCTGGTCGAAGCCGTCGTTCATCTTTTCCGCCAGGGCCGACGAGTCGCGGATCTCATCGCCAATCGCCACCGTCATCTGGTTGCACAACAGGTCAGCGCGGCGTCCTGCCGTAGCAGCGGTTTAACCCGCGCGGGGTATGCGGTGAAAGGAGAACTCACATCCTTCAGCAACCTAACCTTCCCCAAGATCCCGTCCACCTGCTCGTCGTTCTGGCTCTCGAGCTCGTTGAGCACCGCATCGCTGTACTGGCCCCTGTCACCGCAACCACCGGTCAGCCTCTCGCCCCATTCCCAACCCCACCGCCAGAGTAGTCAACCAAACAAAGAGAAACGTACTTCCGATTCGGCGTAGCCGGACGATACCCCGGCCCGGCCACGCCGAGGTGGCTGCTCCCGCTGGCGCCGGCGCTCCCGCCACCGGAACCGGCGCCGCCCGGCTGGTACCCGCCATACCCGTAGCCGCTACCGCCGCCGCCGTTGCCATATTGTTGTTGCTGCTGCTGTGCCTGTGGCTGCCGGTTGGGGCTGGCGCTTACTGTCCGGCTCGCGGCGCCGCCGGTGTAGCCCTTGAAGAGGTCGCTGCGCGAGTCGCGCTGGTGGAGGGAGGAGGAGGCGAATCTGTTGGCGGTGGGGTTTGGTTAGTGGTGCTGTGCATTTATTGCTGGGTAGCTCGGTGATGGAGGGTCCGGGTGGGTTTGGGGAGGGTGGTGTGGTGTTGGCGAGTGCGGGTATGGGGGGAAAAGGGGGTGCGAGGTAGCGGTTTGTTGGTGGCCCTCCTTTCGAGCGTGTGAAGTATTCGGATATCGATAATCGCAAGTGGTGGGATGCAGGGTTGTGATGGGCGGGTGCTGGTGCAGAAAGTGTCCGTTTTGGTACGATATCGTGGTGTCGTGCGCCAACACCCAACGGCCGCGTATGACATGTGGTGCGATGGGTGGATGGCGATATCGAGGGACCCTGAACTCGAGAATAGTGGGAACGAACTCACCTTGAAGCCATATTGTACGCGATATTGTACGCGTGTCGAAAAGAAGAAAAATAGTATTATATCAAGTGCGACCTTTCCATGGTGCTCTAGCAAGTACACACTTCGGCGAACAAGAAGCGAAGTCCGGAAGCTTTTGCGATGTCGGGGTGATGTGGACTCCGTCGGTCACAAGCCCAGTTTAAGTGTCTGCGCCTTTGTCCAACTGTCCAAGTGTCAAGAATTTGGTGCATCCAGATTGGCCAATTGCCGGGAAGCCTCCCAAGATACACAGGGGCAACGCAACGCTGCGTTTGGTTTTCTGTGGAAAGTGACGAAAATCCGCACTTCGAAACCTTGCTGTCAATCATTAAAGTCGGGCCCCTGCCTGCACTTGTTTAATTTGAGGCTCGGTCGAGGAACCAAAACAACACACAAGGAAGAGCACGCTGTGGGCCGCCCGACTAGCGGGGGCGGCATTTCAGACCGGGGTTGCATGTCTTGGAAAAAGCGCCGAGGGACCACAATGGGCGGCGCACACTCAACACCAGCTAAAGTAAACTTGAAGTCGTGAACATTCTTGAGCGCAACTGCTCTGCTTGCCAACGCAACTATCGTGACCACGAATTCTCATGAAAGCAGCCAAGTTCATTGTGAACGCACGTTGGCAAGCAAGGAAGGGGGCCCGAGTTGTCGTTGGGTAGGCTAATAGGCCGGCCATAACTAACGCCTACTCTCGAACCAGCCGAATAACAATGAAGTATCCAGCATGGTAAAGGCCTGGCCATATCCATTCATAACCTCATACATTCGTCGTCATCTTAATTGGTCGTAGGTTTCTCGACATTCTGTGCCGGAGAATCCTAATCCTCGTCCATCTTGTCCTTGTCCTCCTCAACGAAGTCCTCGTCGTCGTCCTCATCCTCGTCCTCAGCGGGGTTCTCCTCGGCAGCCTTGGCGAAGTCGATGACCTTGCCCCGAGTGCGGCGGCCGATGACGTTGTCGAGGTCGATTTCCTCCATGTTGTCGTCGTCAGCTATAGAGTGGTTAGTCGCGGCACGTTAAAATCGTCGGCAAGCGGTTCGCGTACCAGGCTCGGGCTCCTGTGTAAACATTGTTAGCGATCAACTGAACTAGCATGTGGCGACGACTCGTGGTGCGCGGCTTACCTCCTCGGGGTCCTCAGCGTCCTCGTCGTCATCTTCGTCGTCATCCTCAACCATGGAGGTGTCCTCAGGCTCCTGAGCAGCCGGGGCTCTGCCCTTGCCCTTGAGATCGGTCGCAGAGCCGTTCTCGGGGTTGGTAGCGGCCATGGGATCGGCGGATCCGTTCTGAGCGCTCATGCTTGCGGTTGGTCTGGGTTTCTGGATGTTGTTGGCGTTGATCGTTACGGTGATGGAAAGGCGACCCTGATATTTGAAGCGGGGTCGAGATTGGGTTGCGAAAGAAACGGGGAAAGGAAAGGAAAGAAGAGTCGATCGGATGGAGGAAGGAAGGTGAGGGCCGCCGTGTTAGACGAGCCTTCTGAAATTCTGGCCCACAGCTGCCTCGCTGTTCGAGCTGAACTTCGAATTGTGGGTCTAACCTTGACCGGCCCGTAACCAGTAGCAACCAGCTGTCAGGGGTTGCGCTAAGACAAGTTGCGAGAGCGCTCGTGCGCGATGAAGGGCAACCAAGAAGTGACGGCGATGGAGGGTAGCGGCAGGAACGGAGAAAGGATGTTTCCTGCAATGGGAGGGGAACGTTGAGTTCTGCAACTAGGCGGAACACAGAAGAAAGAAACAGGATGGATAGAGACCCATCTCGGCACATCGCATCATGCACACTTTCACGGATAGCAAAGGAAACCATATGCCAGATACCATTAACGGCCCCAAGTCTATTATTTCCCGTCTCCTCCTCCGGAAAGTGATAATACCACCCCAATCGCCAACACCCACCAGTACCTATTCCCCACCACGTTAGCACACATCCAAACAACAACCAGCAAACATAGCATAAAACGGAACGAAAGAACACCCCCAGGCAACTTGAAACTCACTTCTGAATAAAGCTCTTCTCCCCCTCCTCCGCAACCTTCCTCCCCTCGGGGCTCAACACCACCGGCTTGCCCAGCGCGGGCTGGGAGCCGGGCGCTGTGCGCAGCACGACAGCCTGCGGGCCGAAGTCGCGGGTCACGCCGGCGTCGATGGCGACGCCGCGGCAGGCCACGCCCACGTAGGCGCCGTCGCCGTCGACCGTCACGGCAAAGTGCGGCGCGTAGCCCTTGGCGAAGTTGGCCGTTGACGCTACAGATGTTGATGAGATCCAGCCTCCGCCGGCTGCGGGCGAGTAGATGCCGATGCGCACGAGGTTGGTGTTGGTTGTTGTTGTTGTGTCGTCTTCGTCGGGGAGTTCCGGCGCGGAGTAGGAGAGCACTTCGGCTGCGATCGGGGCGTCGTCGTCTTCTGGGGAATTGGGTGCTGATGGGTCGTTGTCGATGTCGGGGATGGCGAGCTCCGCGAGGAGGGAGGGTGGTGTGGACGGGTCGGTTAGGGGTTGGATGTAGATTGCTGCTGTACGTGTTGATTCGTCGCTGGCTAGCGCGACCGTTGCGGCGCCGGCCAGGAGGGCGGATAGGAGCGTTGGGAGCCTCATTGTTGCCGTCGACGCGTGGTTGACGGGTTGTGAATGCGGAATGAGGCCGAGCTCTCGAAGCCAGATCCAAAGAAGCTGGTGTGCCAAGGGTTTGACGGTTGCTGCTGCTGGCCTTGGCATTCTGGCCTTGTTGCAATCATGATTCTTACAGGGGTCATCTCCCCGCGACTTGTTCTGGACCTGCCCCACCACCCAGATGGAGCTTTTGCACCGGACTCTCTCGGACTCTTCGAATGAATGACGAGACCTCGGTTCCGGATTGCTACCTCCCTACATCATCAAAGTGAAAAGTCCCACTCAGATGGGCGGTGTGTTGGCTCCCTGCGTGACTGCTCACTTACGTGTCTCGTGAGGGCAGGCAGACTGAACCTACCTTTCGGTAGGTGGCCAGTTAGTTGTAACAAACCAACTTACAGAATCTCAAAAACTCGACATTGTCCTGGCCGTTGTCCTGGTCGTTTTCTATCTGATAGAGAGTCGTTGTCCGCGTTGTCAATTTTGGGAAAATACCACATGCTAGCCTGGTAGGATGTCTGACAATGAGAAACGGTAATCCGAAAAAAGGGTGATCTTTCTGGTCATTGTCACCGTATCTCTCCCAGGCTATGTACAGATGCAGCTGAAAACTTGTATTCCTACAGGTTCTCTATGACCATGCTGCTAATGCTCGCGTCGTAAAGCCTCCTCGAGACCCAAATTTCAAGGTAATTCCAACCAAACGCCGTTCGGTATCTCCATGTTAAGCCGCCTCGTCCATGCAAAATATCCCACCATCCTGGCGTCCCACGCCGGCCTCAATCAATCGAATCACTAGGGGTTTCTAGCGCTTAGGGTTATGCACTGCCAAGGGATGGCCCTCTGCGGGTATGTGCTGTCCCCGGTATCCCATTCCTTGAAGACACCGCTTGCCCTTCCTCGGCAATATCATCGTCGTCTAATTCGTCGCTATCGTCTATAGCGTCGCTGTCACTGTTTTCCGGTCCCTCGAGGGAGTAGCCCGGGCATCGCTCGACAAGTCCCGCGTAATACGCGACTAGGACTTCCGGGTTGGGCACGATCTTCCAGTCGACCCGGTGCAGGAACTCGAGCTCCAGCATTTTCAGTTCGGCGACCTTGACTCCCCCAACTCGGGCATATGTCGAGTTGTTCCAGAAGGCGTCCGACAGGCCCTTCGCCGCGACCGTGGCAGCAGTAATGAGAAATCGGTGGACGGTAAGCGTGTTGATAGTAAAATCGGGGTATAGTGCGCACAAGCGGTCGATGTAGTAGACCATCGAGAGTAGGAGGGGCGGTGTGAGGGTCGCGTGCTTCGCAAGGCGGTGAAGGTAGTCTGGTACTGATATTCCCGGGGCCGTTCTGAAATCAAGTCAGTACGGCTGTGTCGGGCTGAAATCGCGGGAGACGGGCCTTGTTGGGGAGGAGGGGGAGGGGGCGCATACCGGGAATGAAATCTAGTCAAATGGCCCGATTTTAGGGCGAGCGAATCGTTCGTCTCGATAAGTTCGCCGAGCATGTGCGCAATGAGGACTACCACATCCTCGACCGCGCAGAGCTCATATCGTAATGGCAGGATTTTGGGGGGCGCCGTGTCGGGCTTCACCCGCTTGGCGAGTATTGAGGGGTTTTGTAACGGATCGGTTGCTAAAGCGCTTATGCTCCCGGGCCCTTGCGAGTTCCTCCGCTTGGACGGAGAGGTCGGGAGAGTCGGGGCTTCGATGCGCTGCTTCGGGCCGGCGGGCACTGGTTTAGCGGGCCTCGCCGGTGGCTGCACGGCGACGGCGGGCCGCTCATCGGAGGCGGCCATTGTTTTCTGCGCCTTGGATGAATGGCGGTCGGTTGTGGTGGGTGGTACTCGCGGGAGCAATGCGCCGGTGGCGTAGTCCATAGGCTCCATGGGCGAGTACTGAGTCGCAGCATCGACGGCTACATATCGCTTCGGCTGCGGGACGGGGAACGGTACTATTGCGGGCGCGGGAGAGTTGGACGACGACCGGCGAGATTTGGCGACGGCCGGAACCCGGGGAGAAGAGTATCGCGGCGAGGGCGCAGGGGCATAGCGGAAGCTGTGGAAGCTGCTCTGAGGCGATGCATTGGCCGGGTTTGTTGTGGGAACGGGAGACCGTGCCAACATCATCCCAACCTCCAGAATCCCCCGTCCTGGAAAAGCTTAAAACAACGGAAGAAGTTGACGAGAAGTCCTTGTGCGGAAGCCCAGCCGGAGATGGTGGGGCGACTGGCGAGACCGGCCCACCGCAATCCAGGTTCGACCTTCGGGCTCCCCACAAAGCAAGTCGCACTGACCGGTGTGCCTGCTCGGTGTCCGGAACCAGCAGAGGCTAGCCCCAAACTACCTCACTAACACGCTGGGAAGGAGCAAACAAAATTTGGTCGCTGTCGTGGAATCGGAGTGCCCCCAAGCCGCGCGGTCTTTAGGGATCACAGCAACGAGGCCAGATATAAGGTTAGGAGGATACAGTGGGCGAATGCAGGTGGCGAACTGGATTCCTGTTGTGGTATCAAGGTCCAGTGTCGGTCTCTGTCTGCTGTCTCCCGGATAGGCTGCTGCGACGCTGTCTCTGAATAGCCAAGAACAATCGATGATGGGGATCAAATCCATTCAGCCTCGAGGGGCGCTCCTGCATCGCTATATACTAAGACTTCGGTCCTGCCCCAATGCTTTGGGTCGGTACAAAGGTGTGGTAGGACACCGGCGAGAAGCCCAATTTCGTTCCTTAACCATCAATTGCTTGTCCGCCCAGTGGGCCCAACGAAAGGGACCGACCATACGGATCACGTTGGGATGCGAGGGACACCGAGTCGCCGGGAGCCATGAAGGCGGCGCGAGGGCGTTGCACCCCGATGATTGGCGACGGCCGAGACCTCGAGCCACGAGGCGGGCTTGGCAATAACGTGACAACGGACCAAGGCAACCGACGGGGAGCAACGGCAAGGACCCGAATACCATGTGGCCCTTCCAGGGCCTGGTGTGGCCCAAGATGACGATGACAACAAGAGGCGAATTGTTTCGCTCATATTGATTCGAGCTCAACATATCCGTAGTCAGCGGATGTGTTTGGAGAACAGCGGTCAACTTGCGAGCCTAAAAGCGAGAGTCGGTGTCTGGAAATGGCAATTTGTCTGTCACGGTCCATAAGCTCGATGGCCAGTCTTGCGCCAATCTTTTTTATCCAAACCGCTGTCAACTGCAACTGCCCACGTGCGAGTTGTAATGGCACTTCAGCCGCCTCGGGGCAAAAAGAGGACCAACTTCAAAAAGTAGAGAACTCAATCCAGAAAACAAAACCTGCTTTTGCCCGTGGTATGCTTCCCTTAGGTAACGTTAGGTAGTTGTGCCCAGGCCTAGGATGCTCCTGCGGTCTTGGCCTTGATACTACATACTACCTATGTGATTTTCTTCTGGGCCGGCGCTGCATCAATTGGGGACCCCTTTTGAGAATGCCCGTGGTCAGATGAAGAAAAAAAAAAAAAAAAAAAAAAAAACTGCCAGGTCGAACCACCTAACCCCGGTCTGCGTGTTCAACCAAAGCCGGGGAGCCCAAGCAGCCTTCCCGCGGCAGCATGCAGCTCAGGTGGGGCAAGCAAGACTCGCCATTTGATCCTGAATCCTGTCAATGGATTAGTGATTGGCGCTCTGTCGTGCATCCACCATTCCACTCGTGGCATCGGCATGCTATCAAAATGACATCTCGACGATAATCAACTTACCTACGCAACCAGCTTATGCATCACACTAATTCAGCCCTGGCCATACATACGCACAGTCAACAAGTGCAACCATACGAACTCCTCGAACGAACACCGATAATAATACGGAACCAGCCGAGAGCAGAGGCACGACACGCCAACGCCGAACCATCACGGTATCCGGCTTCTCCGTTCGTCGGTTAAGGATCAAACCGGAGCATTGTTTACACTGCGCAAACTTGCCTAGCTTCCCTTCCCGGTGTATCAATATCGACGGCTCCTTTTGAGCGAGTGGTTCGGCCCTACAACGTACCAACAGCAGCGACAGAGCACAGCCCGACACTATGGCTAGAATCCAAAGTCCACCACTCCTTTCACAGATACAGGGCGCGAGGAGTTACTCGGAACAAGCCACCGGTCTTCGCGCGTTGAGGGACGAGATAACCGGGCACTCCCAGCGGAAAGAACGGTGGATACAAAACGGCGTGTTGGAGTTGCTCGTCAACATTCTTCAGAACAATGGCCCCTCGCCGAAAAGCTCGAGTGGCAAGGAACGCAGTCAAATAGGGCAGCCACAGGGGCTCTCGGAAGATGTGACCGTGCGGCTGTTGTCTTTGCAGCTCATTGCCAGCTTTGCATATGGTGAGTGCGCCATACATAGGTCGGGCATCGAGGACATGTTCACAATATTAACACAGTCCAGGCGGCTCCGCGTTTCTTGGGCCGTTGCATGCCGTCAACGTAGTCGCGACAATTATTCCGTTTTTATCCTCGAGAAACAACCCCCCGCAACTCGTCTTGGCCGCCTTGCGGACTATTAGGAACATTGCAGAAGCCACCCGTCTTGCAACCCCCGGTGCCGATGATACGACAAGCTTGTCAGAGGCTATATTTTCCGCTAGCTCGCTCCCCGCTTTGTACGACATTCTTTCCCAAGGGTCAAGAGATGGAGTGATACAGGAACAGAAATGTTTGGTGGCGTACCTCATCAGCAGGTTGTGCAAGACGCCGGCGCACCAGAACGCCCTGGCGGACTCTGGTGTTATGGATGCGCTGGCTACAATACTGGCAAGCTTCGTCGTAGCGAGAGGGGAAGTTTCCCCAGGAGCAGAAATAGCCGGGCGCAAGGATGGACTAGCCGATCTGATTCCGGCTCCTGCACCTCCTGGTGCCAACTTGGCTCTGACGCTCGAGGCCCTGTCCACCATCGTTGCCAACTCGCGTTTCCGCTCATACTTGCTGCTGTGTTCTCCGGCCATCGTGGCCGTCTTCTCTTCGACTGGAGTTATGCCTCTCGCTACAGAGTCGAGGGCGGCCTGGAATGCGCTTGAGATGAGCGGGTTTGGCAGCATCCGACCCAGGAGCCCCCAAGCGATAGACTACCTGCTTCCCGCCGTTCCCATTCCCCAGGCCAGGTCTCAATCGAGAGGTTTCAACGACTATCCGCCACTGGGCTTTTCCTCGTCCCACGACAACCTTGCCGCTAGCAGCAGCAGCCAGGGGTCAACGTTCAAGTTTACTGGGGTGGGCGTGGGCCGTCCCGATACTTCTAGCGAGGATGAGGAAGCCGATGAACCAGAAAGCCCTCTTATACCGTGGCTTATTCATCTCGCCCGGTCAACCGAGGGCCTCGAAAGAGTCATGGCTGTTTCCCTAGTGACATCGCTGTTCAAGGCTGGATTTGCGTGTCCGGAGCGAGAACAGGTGCTAGCAGTGCTTATTGTCCCGCTCTTGGGGCAGTTGATGAAAGAGCATGATGAGGAAATCTCCGCCTCGGTCCAGCAAGCCGCTACCGTCGAACCTGACGTGGCCAAGCATTGGGCGGTTCAGGAGCGGACGCCAGACGTCCTGGCCCGGCTTGTTGGGGAGAGCGAGATCCTGCAGCAGGCGGTACATAAATGCGGAGTGCTCAAGATGGCCGTGAAGCTTTTGAAGGATTCTTACAAACCTCAGCCAGTGCAGTCCGCCCCTCAGCAGTGGTCAAGCAAGCCCGACCGAGGTGGCGAGCCCGGGGATATTCCACCTGCCTGCCGACTCGGACCGCCAGGTCAAGTACCCGCGTATGGTCACAAAATAACCACCCGAGAAAGTGCCCTAAAACTGGTGGCGGCAATGGCCACACTCAGCAACGATTATCGCGACGCCCTCGTTGAGGCAGACGCCGTATCTTACATTGTGGAATCACTCTCCCCGAATCCCGGGAAACCAAAGAACCCCAGGGAGCAATCATCATCAGAAAAGGGACCTGAAGATGGAGGTGCTGGGGGGTCCTCGGTGTATGGCCATAACCCCAGTTCCGTCATTATGGCGGCATGCCACGCTATCCGGGCGCTGGCGCGGTCACCGAAGATTGTGCGGACTACGATGAAGGACCACGATGTCGGAAAGCCGATCAATAAGCTGTTGAGCCATCCCGACATCGAAGTTCAGATTGCTGCTTCCGCCGCGGTCATCAATGTGGTGACCAACCACAGTCCTCTAGCGTTGGTAAGTATCTAGCTCTCCCATTTCTTGATTTCTAGTCCCGGGGCGTGATACTAATGGGCGCAGACGCTGCTTTCATTCGATGTGGTCGAGACGCTATGCAAACATACACACTCGCTCAACCCCGGCCTACAAGTCAACGCACTATGGGCGCTCAAGCACCTGGTGCTAGAAATGGATACTAGCATTCGGAAGCCGTGTTTAGATCAGCTCGGGTCGGGCTGGCTCATCCAACTCATCAGCGACGACGCGTCTGAAGAGGAAGGAATCCGGACCCGGTCGCGGCCAGGACGGCGGGTCGCCGCCGAAGACGACGACGACGAAGATATGGACAAGGAAACGCTCGGCGGGGAGGACGACGGCGCACACGGCGAGTGGACCTGGGCCGCCCAAAACCACACTCCGCAAGTGTTTAGCTCGGAGCGCCTACGACAAGCTGCAGCCAAACTCGAAGCCCTCCACGACGCGGAGCTCAACCCCCGCCCGCAAGGCCCGGGCCGACCGCCTCGCCATCCGGGAACAAGCCCTCGGGTTCATCCGCAACTTCCTCATGATCACCTCGCCGGGCGACCAGCTCGAGATGGTCGACTACCTGTTCACGGAGCTGGGCCAGGACCGCCTCTTCTCCATCCTCGCGGACATGCTCAAGGTGCGGGTGGTGGGCGCGGTCGGCCGCCGCGCCTCATCGGCGCGCGGGACCGGGCGCGACGCGCTGGTGCTCTACCCGCAGGCGCGCATCGTCGAGAACCTGGCGTACATCCTCGTGCACATCGCGGCGGGCACGCCGGCGCACCGGCAGCTGGTGATCGCGCAGACGGAGCTCCTCAAGCTGCTCGGCGGGCACCTCAACAGCAAGGACGCGGGGGTGCGGCGCGCGCTCTGCCAGCTGTTCGCCAACCTGTGCTGGGCCGACAGCGACACCGACCTCGCCCCCTGCACGCAGCGCGCCTCGGCCCTCGAGCAGCTCGGCTTCCTCGCCAAGCTGCAGGGCCTCGAGGCCGACGCCGACTCGGGCGTCCGCGAGCGCGCCAGGGCCGCCGTCGCCCAGATGAAAACGCCGACGGTGTAGAGAGGCTCCAGGCGCGTCTGTGGCCCGGGCGTGCTGTACCGCCCGCGCTTGGAGTTTGTGCCCGGGGGGGGATATGCGTGAGCGCGGCTTTTTTGGCGGTGGCGGGCAGGGCGGGCGGTTGGTTTTTTTTTTTTTTTTTTTTGTTTTTTTGGCGTGGTTCAGCACAAGGCTGTAGTGTAGGCATGCGGGCTAGGTATGGTTGGGTGGGTTGGGCGTATATACGAAATGGATGGATACTTTGTGTACACGCTCTTGACTACTGTGTATTGGCGGGAAAGGGGCTGGCAGGATTTGGACTCGCCGGCCGGGCAACACGACAGATGGAACGGATTTGGACGGTACAAAACCACGGCAGTGCGGGTACATTACATGTATTTTTTAGCAATGGGAAAAAAAGGAAAGGGATGTGGAAGCGCCCGGGCGTGCCGGGATCGCTCTTGTCTCGGGCACCGGCGTCCACGGTGATGTGATGTTGGTGGCCCGGATATGCACTGAGGGGTGCCGCGCGAGTCACGAGGTGGTGTGATGACATCCCCTGGTATTGGTCTTCCCGAAAAGATGGTAGACTGGAAAGCAGGAGAGCACGGCAAAAAGTCTATGGGACTATTTTGGCATCTCTTGCGTTGAGCTTGTTTTTTGACGGCGATGTCTTGCTCAGCTACGCGACCTGAGTGAGACATACTCTAGTTGCCTCGTTTTACTTTTTGTTCTTCTTGGTGGTACCCATACATGCGAGCTTGTCTTCGCTACAGCTTTCTTTTCGCCGATTGTACAGTATTATCCCCTTCTTCCCTATTTCTCCCGATCACTTCTCAACAGCCCCGAGTCTGGACATGACTCGGAGACTCGGAAGGGCGAGATTATGGCCGGGTACCAATAGGAGAGCTCGGAGCTACCCCTGCTTGCCATGCCGCCTCGCCATTACCTAACTGGAAGCTTCATGCCCTCCCTTCCCATCTTGTCTCTTGGGAGCTTGGTAATAAAGGGAGGTGGCGTGACAGCATGCAGTGGCGCGACCACCGCTTTGAGCCAGTCAAAAGATGGAACGGAATGGGCGGGCCATCATCCCATCTCTCTCTCTCCTTTGGTGGGCGTACTGTGTAAGTGACAAGTGAGTGCCGGCATTAGCGATGCTTGGCTCGGCGATCGGCCTGGGCTCGCTTCAATATGTGAGTCGGAATGTTGCAGTCATCGATATGAGGAGGGACGGGACGGGCACCGGCTTTCTCCCCTGTGGTGCAAGCAAACAAGGCTCACTCACACAATGGTGTCTAGCTCAAGCAAGAGTCAACTTACCTCCCGTCGATCGCGTCGTTCCGGTCTAAGTGGTCCGGAGCGGGCAAAGACGGACATTCTTCCGATATGAAGGGTGATATTCGATCTGCTTCGAAATAAATCGCCCCTTTCAAATCGAGTCCTTATTCATCACCACCAATATCACCATCATCAACATCATCACTCATCATCATGTGCCGCCACCCCCGGCCCACCTCCCCCTCCCGAGCTTTCCGGTCGATCCAGCCGTTTTCTTTGCTTTCTGCATTTTCATCTCATTGCAGCCGTTCCAGCCGTTCCAGGCCATCGTCATGTCATGTGGTGTCCGCTCACGTCAACGTATGCCAAGCATCGGCCCGCCATCGTCATGGCCCATTGGCTCGCCCGGGGTGCTCCCGGACGTCGTGCCATCTCGGGCGGGCCAGTCGTTATTGGGCGGGGCTTGTGATATCTTGTTCGAGCCTGTGTAAGTGCGGTAGGTAGGTCTGCATGCCACCATCGCATGGCGTCTACATGTCAGGCTAGGTCGTGACTTGATGCCGTGGTTGGCAAGAGGCCGTCGTCGGGCGTAGGACACGGGACTGTGCAGAGAGGGGAACGGCTTTCGGTGCTGTCCGGGTGGTGATGCCGGTGGCTGCTGCGGGTGACGGTTTTGGGCTATGAGTTCCATCTGCCGGCTACTGTAGAGGAGAATGCTCGGGATGGAAGGGTACTTCCTAGTTCGAGAACTTGCTTTGTCCCTGCTTACACGGGACATGCTTCAAGCTTGGTAAAGCTCATTGGAAATGCTGTGGTGTCCACGGCTAGATTGGGACCAAAGCTCGGAGCCATCGGAATTCCAGCCGCTTCGCTCTCCCGGGGAGGTGCTGGCGCTCCTGGTCCCCCTCCTTGGTTCCCCTTGCGTGCCGAGTTGCATCGAGGCATCATACAAACGCCGGGCAGGGTGACACGGCTATAAGACGGTGTCCATCCCCTCCCTGACTTGGAAACGCAGCCTTTTTATATACATCTGATCAGCACTTATTAGCTAGCCTTGATACTTGGGTATCTCTGCTTCATCCCTCGTCTCTTGCGCGCCCAAACATACAGCCCCCTACTCCTAACAAGTCAAGAGACTGCCACAATGGCACTACTTCCTCGTAACGATGCCTTGGAAACCCACCCACCGGCGGGGAACCAACAGCTGTCGACTAATGGCTCGAACTGGCTGTTTGCTGTCACCGCCCTCTTCGGCTTCTCTCTTGTAAGCCATACACCGAGGTCTGGATGGACGTGTGAAATACTAACCTGCCCTAGCTCGGCTTCTTCGCCCTGAAGTTCCGCGCCAGAGCCGGCGAGCGCTTCTTCCACTATCTTTTTATCATTGCCACCTTCGCCGGGCTCATCGCCTACTATGCCATGGCATCCGATCTTGCCTGGACCCCCGTGCGCCAGGCTAACCAGCTCGGCCGCAGCGGCGCCATCCGCCAAATCTTCTGGGCCAAGTACGTCTTCTGGGTGATCGCTTTCCCCATCATCATCATCGCCCTCGGCGTCCTGTCCGGCGTCGCCTGGACCACCATCGTCTACAATGTCGCCCTCTCCTGGGTCTGGATCATCTCCTACCTCGTCGCCGCCTACACCCCCTCCAACTACAAGTGGGGTTTCTTCGCCTTCGGCTTCCTAGCCCACCTCTTCCTGCTCTACTCGACGGTGCGGCACGGCCTGCGCAGCGCCAACCGCGTGGGCGTCCGACGCGACTACCTCTCGCTCATCGGCTGGGTCAACTTCCTGTGGCTGCTGTACCCGCTCGCCTGGGGTCTGACCGATGGTGGTAACTACCTCGGCGTCACCCCGAGCTTCATCTGGTTCGGCATCCTCGACCTGTTCCTCGTGTTGGGCGTCGGCTTTGCCATCGTCTTCCTGTCCCGCCGCTGGGACTACGGCCGCCTCAACATTGCCTTCACCCAGTACGGCCGCGTCCCGGCCCACGCCGGAACCTTCCCCGAGAAGGAGCCGCATACCGCTCCGGCTACCGCCCCCACCCCCGCCCCCGGTCCGGCGACGGCCACGCCGGCTGGTAATGCCGCTGTTTAAGCCGGCCTTGATGGTCGGCGTAGCTAATAGCTCTTTTTTCAAGGGGTGATGCTAAGAAGAGAAGGTTGGATGGAATAGGGGGTGAAGCTCGCTTCCCCCTTTCCTTCCTCCAGGTGGACAAGATCCAAAGCATAAAAACACACACGAAACACGAATGCGGAAGGCAGAGAAATACCCTGGGTGGCGCTCTTTTACACATATTAACTATGCCGTTTCAACTCTTTCAAAGATACCCACGCTCGCTAGGATGGATAGGAAGGATTTGAGGGGAAGGGGGCCTGGACGGTCCGGGATAATGTATAATTCATGATAACCATGAACTAGCCTTTCGTTTGCCAACAGAAGCACAATGAAACCAATACCCAGTTGAACCCCTAGCCGTCGGGCTGTGCGCCGCCCTTGTTTACGTGACGAGCGGTTACCAACATGACGCCGCCACGGCGATTATACCTACAAACCAACGGACCTCGTGAGAGCTCTGGTGTAAGCAGTAATACATCCTCGTCATGGGATTATTCAGTACCCCAATTCACTCGATTCTAATACCAATCTAGGTAAAGCCAAATCGATACGAAAATCATCGTTAAGACTAGGGGTATTGTCATCATCGCATGAAAACCATCGCCAACTCGACTCACCCAGGCAGAGCCAAATCAGTCGGCCCAGGCCAGCCGCTCCTGTTCGTGACTCCCGCGTCCCCGTGCCCAAGTTTCCGCTCAAGCACTCGGATATCATCCCTATTCGTAGCACCAGCACGCATACTTCATCACCCCTATCATATGCAACCATCACCCACAAAGCAAGCAAATCAACGCAATCCCTTGTCACCTACCACACGCTATGCACCACGTCCCTACCCACATCCCTAGCCGTCTCCCCATATCCAGCGCTCGCTTCCTACGAATCCCCCAACCACAAAACCATACCGACCGACTTACTCCTCCCGCCCATCCTGCTCATCATCCACCAAGATCACCACCGTCACAGTCGCAGCATACGCCTCACGGATCGCACACGCCATGCTACAAAGATCACCAGGTTAGCAAAACACACCCACGAACAAACCAAACCAAACCGCACCACACCACACCAAACCAAATCAAACCACCCACAACCACCAACAACGGAAGGGGAAAAAAAGAAAACAACGGAAAAAGAAAACAACGGAAAAAGAAAAAAAAAAGAAAAAAGAAAAACATACCAAGTCCTTCCCAAATCCGCCACCACCGCGCTCAGCCCCCAGTGCGCACACCACGCGCGCGCCAGCACCTCGTTGTCCGGCACGCCAAACGCCTCCACCACCAGCACGCGCTCCTCGTCGCCCCCGCTCAGCGTGCTCGGGCTCGACACCCCCGTGGCCCTGCTCCCCGGTGCCCCACCCGGCGCGTTGGGCGCGTTGGGTGTGTTGCCACCACCAGCGGCGGTGACCGGCGGGGTGGGGTTGGAGTGGGAATGGGAGTGGGAGTGGGAGTGGGAGGTGTTGCCGTACAGGCCGTTCCAGTCGCGGACCTTGACGAGCTGGTCGGCCTTGACGGGGGTGTAGACGTAGTCGAAGAAGAGGGGGTGGGGGCCGTCGGAGCAGGGCCAGGCGGAGATGAAGGACACGTCGAAGGCGAGGCGGAGCGGCCACGAGACGCCGTCGATGGCGAACTGGATCGACGCGTCGTGGTACTTGGGCGTGCCTGTTACTGCTGACGAGGCCGTGCTGGGCGGTGGGCCCGGGGAGGAGGGGTTGGAGGATGAGGGGGGCCGGGTGTCGTTGCCGCCGTTGCCGCCGCATGGCCGGAGGTTGAGGAGCTCGATGCGGACTAGGTCGGTGAGGTAGGCGTCGTCGTCGCGGTCTGGCGCTACGAGGGCGTATTCTTTGACTGGGAAGACCTGTGCCGGCGGACCGAGCGGGTCGGAGCGCTCCGACATGGAGCGGATGTCTTCCGGGGTGACGCGGTTGGACGGCGGGCGGCGGGCACGGATCCGCGCGATTTGGTTGCGGCCTAGGTCGGCGGTTGGGCGGGCCGGACCGACCCAGCCCGCCAGCGAGCGGCAGGTGGGCGCGAGGACCTTGCCGACGATGGAGGTGGCCGTCCAGTAGGTGTAGCTGTTGCGGTACTGGAAGCCGCAGCTCGGGTGGGCGTGGGTCAAGAGCGTCAGGTCATCGGTCGCCTTGTTAGGGTCGATGTCGATCAGGGCGTTCATGATCAGAAAGGGGAAGGTTGGGCCGGGCAGGACGAGCCCGCTGAAGAAGGCCATGGCGTGCGAGCTGATCAGGTCGAGGGTCGTGTCGGCGTCGCGGCGTTTGAGAGTGGCGAGCGTGTCGGTGAGGTTGGGCCACTTCATCATCTGCGCAAAGCGTTTGAGCATCTTGACCTGGCGGCGCTTAAGCTTGTAGCGGAGTTGCACGTGCTCGGGTGCGGTGCCGTACTCGTCGACGCGGATATTATCGTGCCACCTGCGGGCGAGTGCGAGATTCCACTGTATTGTCGGGGGTATCTGGGCCAGTAGCTTCTCCTTCGCGTCTGTCATATGGTGTCTGGATTGGATTCGGAGTTCCAGCTCGAGGCTGAGAAGCAGCTGGTGGCAGAACTTTTGATATGTCTGGCTGTTTGTCGGGCTGGTGTCGAATATGAACTTTGCGACAACCTGATTCTTCGCGCTGGTGAAGTCGAGCCAGCCCGGCCCCGAGAGAACCATGATCAAGTCCGTGATCTGCTTGTCGAGCGTTTTGTGCGGGCTCGCATACTTGTCCGGATCTTTGAGCAGTCGCTTGTAGAGGTTCCTGTACATCAGATCCTCGTCGTCGTCCTCTAACCCCCGATCGAGCTCCCTGAGTCGTGCAAATATGTTTTCGAGGTCGATCTCGCGCGGTTCCACACCCGTGTCTCGTAGGGTCATGGGAGGTGGTGTGACACTCGCGAGACTCACCCAGTGATTGAGCGTTATGGTGCCCGGGCGCTTGCCGAGGCAGAACGAGTAGCTGGGCTGCTCCAGCGTCTCCCATGGGTAGGTGGCCGGCTCGGACTCGGCAAGGCGCAGTGTCATGAGTTGCGTCATAGAGTCATGTTGGTTCGCAGCGTCCGTCTCGTCGCCGCGATTCCCGGCCGCGGTCGCGAACAGGGCGTAGTAGTGATCCGAGGCATGGGGTATGGGCCGCTTGTGGCCCTTGAATGCTGGGACACCTCTGGATATGAGTTGCATTGCCGGGCCCAAGTTCAACTCCTCGCTGCTCGACATGCCCGAGGGCGGCCATTCGGTCAGGGGTCCGAGGTCGTAGGGGGTGCCGTGGGGGTCTTCACGGCCCTTGCCTTTGGTGATGCTCGGATCGGTTCGCCGTGGCCTGCGGCGGCGGATCGGGGGGTCCCGGCTTTCTGGTCCCTCTGACCCCTCTGGCCTCTCCGGCCTCCTACTACGGCTGCCGAATATATCGGTATCGCTTATCGTCCTCAAGGAGTCTTTTTCCTAGGGAAACGGTCAGCCTATTTTATGATGTCATCCCTTTGGGAAAAGACCATTCCGGGTTCCAACATACTCCCTTCCCGTTCTTGGTCGCCGAGCTCTTCGACCTGAACAGGTCCCAGAAGCGTTTCTTCTTCAGTTCCTCCATCTTCCGAGTTGACACACGGCCACTTGATGGTTAGATTTGGCGTTTCCCTTCCCCTATGTTGAGCGGTCTAGCAGCAGGGTGCGCCCAACAACTGCGCATCCCCGGATTTTGCGTTTGGTGAGTGGAGCGGTCTGCGAGGCTGAGTTGCACAGACACGCGTGTCATGATATGCGGCTGCGCATGCGCCCGAGTCTAATATGCATGAGACGGGCGTAGCATTCGGGTGCCTCTCTCAGTCGTCAGATCCGCTGTGTCGGGACTTGCTCAGGACTTGGCCGGCACAACAATGAACAATAGGCGGCGTTTGGCGGGCTAAAAGACTTGCGAGGATGAGATGGCGGTCGAGACAGTCGGTCGCCTCGGTCGCCTCAGGTTGTTTGTCGGATGGACTTGATTTTCGAAAAAGCGAGTGAATGGAGAAATGGTTCCTTCCAGAAGGCACAGCTTGGACGATGAAACAAACTTCTACACTACGGTGTCCCGTGAACGACAAGCATGCTGCGCAATGACCCGCCTGATCTGTCGCGTTGCCGCTCGAAAGCGCTTTTAAATGCCAGTCTCTTTTCGTACTGCGTAATTGCAAGCTGCAGAGCATGCCAGGGGTCGTCGACCGGATCCTTCAGGGCCCAATCACTTGCTCTCAGCTCAGCTCGGACGATGCGCTTCTCCTCCGCCTTGCATATTCAAGTCAGACAATCCACTGTTTGGAGTTGCCAGGTCATCTGGCGGGGAGGGGACCGTTGCAGTCCCGCTTGGCCCCAGCGTGGAGCTGCTGCTAACTAGGTGCTGATGCTGCTGGTGCCTTGGATACTGGAATGCCCCGCATCAGCCCGCATTGGCTCGGTTTCGGAGTGATACCAGGCCGGAGTGAAGCGTTGAAATGACTGTGAAAGTGAGGTGTTGTTTTATTACCTTATCGAACCATAGAAGGCGTCGGCACTTCGGCAATGCTTCTGAGCGGTATTGTCCTGAAGTCTAGTGGAGAGATACCGCTGGAGATGGTGTTAGTGGGCGGTTTCAATGGATGCAACGCCCACGCAGGAGGAACCTGGAAGTCACTGCCCGGGGGCAGGTGGGGCGGTAAAAAGAAGTACGCTCACCGCCCCAGGTGCATCGGGCAGAATCCTGAAATTTTCTGGATTGTTGCGACTTGGGAGCTGCCCCGAGTTCCCCAGAAGCTGGACAAAGGCCAAACATCCAATCCACCTCATACCCCCCAACCAGACACAATGGCCCCTGAATTACGCAAGAGAAAGTCGAAGCGTAAGCACTCAATTATACGACTGGTCTCTGTGTTCAAAAATGCTAATTGATTGATTTCAGCTGTTGTGGCAGAGCCCGAGCCTGTCGCCAAAAAGACCAAGCCGACGAAAACCACCCCCAAGGCTGAGAAGCGGAAAGGTTAGAGGCGTTGCTGCTGTTAAAGTCTGTCACTTTGCTCACTTTTTCTGGTTTTAGCTCCCGAGGATGCTTCCCCCGTTGCCGTGAAGAAGCAGAAGCCGGCCAAGGATGTCGCCAGCAAGAAGGCCGCTGCCCCTGCGGAGAAGGCTGCCACGAAGAAGTCAGCACTGAAGAAGGAGAAGCAGTCGCCGAAGACCAAGGCCGCCACAGAGAAGTCCAAGAAGGCAGAAGAGCCAGAGGAGGAGCAGGAGGACGACGAGGTCCAGTCCGAGGCAGAGCAGGAGGAGGTTGACGAAGACACCAATGCGCTTGTTCAGGCTCTGGACAGTGGTGACGAGGATGAGACGGAGGCCCAAGTCAGCACATTCAAAAAGGGACAGGATGTCGGCAAAGTCCCCAAGGCGAAGAAGTCGACAAAAGCCCCCGGCAGCAGCAGCGGGACGCCCGGCGTGATGTACCTTGCGAGAATCCCTCACGGCTTCTACGAACATGAGCTACGGTCGTACTTTGGTCAGTTCGGCGATATCACGAGGCTCAGGGTTGTGCGGAACAAGAAGACGGGCGCCAGCCGCCACCGGGCCTTCATTGAGTTCGCCGACGCCGAGGTGGCCGACATTGCCGCCCGCACCATGGACAAATACCTCTTGTTCGGGCATATTCTCTCAGCGAAGACTGTTCCGCCCGCGCAAGTGCACCCAGACCTATTCAAGGGCGCGAATCGCCGCTTCAAGGTGGTCCCATGGAACAAGATGGCCGGCAAGCAGCTCGAGCGACCGCTGTCCGAGACTCAATGGCAGGTCAAAATCTCCAAGGAGGAGAAGAGGCGGGCCGCCAGGTCCGACAAGTTGAAGGAGATGGGCTATGACTTTGAAGCCCCGGCACTCAAGGCCGCCGAGGCTAAGCCGCTGTTGGAGAACGGTACCGAGGAGGAACCCAAAACCATCGAGGCTGCTGCCGCCGAGACAGCCGAGCCCAAAGAGGAAGAGGAGGTTGCCGAGGCGGAAGTGGTCGAGGCCAAGAAATCAAAATCCGAGGAGGCCACCCCGCAGAAGAAGAAGGGCAAGAAGGGCAAGAAGACAAAGTCATGAGCAAGGAGTCACTGTATTGCAGTTTGTCACTGATACCCGCGGCTCGGGACAATCAAGAGTCGCTTCTAGACCGAGCAATCGCTCTCCGAGTTTTACGTGTTGGGATGTGTGCACCAAGCGAACCTGATAGACTCTTGGAAAGAGCTGGTGCTCCGAGAGATATCAGGATTATAAAGCGCAGTCAACTGCTCTACTTCTGCCCTAGTATGAAAAAGCCAGCATTTTGCGAGGTGCAACGGCAGATTCGATGTAAAAGTCGGGCGAAGAGAAATATGTTGAAGAAAGGAAAAGAGAAAATCCAGCTTCGGTTTCTTTGCATTTGCTGCTTAAAATCCTTGGCTGCTTGGCTTGATGCTTCGTTGGTCCGTGACCCTTCTGAGTTTAGTTACGTAACACAGTGTTGTTCGGACGGTCAGCATGGTGTGCTGAGCACATTGGTGGCTTGGAGATCCAAGTTTCGAAACAAGACAGTTGGGGCTGTGTGCTTGATTTGGAATGCTTTTTTGTATAGCAAGATCCCGCGCTGCCGCCGTTTTTGATGTGGAATTAATTGATGGCGAGCTGCAAACAACGACATGATTATTTCGTGTGAACACCTGAGGTATTCGTACACGACCCCGAACGTTAACTATTCGTACCTATCCATTACTTTACACGACCGAAGACCCCTCCGTCCTAACTGCTCGCCGTAATTATCCATTCGTACCTGTATCTTACAGCCACCGATCACAGCCTGCGTGTTGGACCTGCAGCAATCAAGCAGGGTTCCGTTTCCGTATCTCCATTGTGAATAACTGCCTCGCTACCCACCTTAGGTAACTGTTGAAGGAAACTCGGAACAAGAACCGAACAGCTGACGCCGAGAATACGAGAGCACAGTAAACAGGCTGCGGCGGGTCGGCGCGGGAGAGTCCGCCCATCCATCCTATCCCTCCATCCATCCGTTGTAGTTAGTTACGTTTTTGTACGCCCACTTACTTGGCCACAAGCAACGAACACCATCGAGACGAGAAACACGACGGGGGACCACACATTGCTTCTGGATGCATCTGTGTCCACCCCAACCACGACACCAGCAACAGCACCGCCAATTGCATCGAGACCATGTCGTCTTCGGCCGCGCCAACCAACGCTGTCCAATCAGCAGCCCAAGGTACGTCCCAAAGTGGGCTTGAGGGGCATGGACGTGCACCGGGTGCAGAGACCAGGCCAGGCCACATCACCACCCTTGGCTTCCTCGCTATGTGCATTTGCGCTAATGGAGAAATAATGCTTCGTGGTTATGAACAGGCCCCGCCGCCCCCTCCAACAACAACAAGAAGAAGGCAAATAAAAGGAAGAAGGGCAACAAGGGCAACGCCCCGGTCGGCAACACTACCACTACCACCACCACCACCACGCCGAGCACGCCGAGCACGCAGAACACGCAGAACTCCCCTGCACCCGAGCCAAACGCACCAGAGCCAAACACAGCCGGACAGAAGGATGGCGTTGAGAGCGCACCGGTCGACGAAGTGTCAGAAGAGCTAGAGACTCTCGGTTTGGTACGCACGCCTAAACCCCATGTTAATCTGCCTATTTCGCTCGCCAATGCCAGTATCGGCTGCGTGCGCTTCTATTTCCCGGTCTAACCACGGTCGTGTAGAATACCTCCAACCCGCCACCAGAACCGCACGCTGCGGTAGACCGGCCGGGGACAGAACCGAGTACCTCAGAGGAAGAAGGAGAGGCGGGAACAGCGACGTCTGAACCGACTGAGAACACCGAAGACGATTCGAGACGTGCGGCTAACGGCCATGCTCGCGCAAACGGGCATTCACCAACCGGGTCAATATCAGGGGCGCAAGACGCCAAGTTAGAAGCCATGTCAGAAGACCACGACGCTCTGCGGCTCGAGGTCGAGCAGCTGCGGAAGCAGGTCGAAAGCACACAAGAATCGCATTCCCAAGAAACCGCACAACTACGGGCCGACTTGGAGGACGCCGAGGCCGCCAAGGAGTACGCCGAAACCCAGTACCAAACACTCTTAAATCGCGTCGAGAAAATCAAGGAGACGCTGGGCGACCGCCTGAAGCGTGACAAGGCTGAGCTAGAGGATACCAAGGACCGTGTCGATGAGCTTGAGAGGCAAAACGATGAGCTACAAAGGACAGTGGCCGAGCGCGAGGAGGAAGCAGGCCGCCTGAGGGATGAAGCGCAGGAGCAAGGACGCGAGCTGGCCGGCTTGCGCAGCAGGAGCAACCTGTCGCAACAAAATTGGCTCAAGGAGAAGGACGACATTGTACGGCAAATGCAGAACCTCAAGGGCGAGCTCGAGTCCACAACCGCCGCCATGGGCGAGTGGGAAGTCATTGCCATGGAGGAGCGCTCCCTACGCGAGAGCCTATCCGACAAGGTATCCGACCTGGAAGAGCAGGTCGCTACCGCGCGTGAGGCGCACGAACGAGCCGAATCGGACCGGGATTCGCAATCACAGGCTGTCGGGCGTCTCCAGCGTGCACTCCAGGAGCTCCAAGACACGCGGAAGAGGGAGCTACGCGAGATGGTTGAGTCCACAGAGGAGCAGGTGCAAGCGCTCAAGAAGATTTCCCAAGAGGCCGATACACGAGCCGTCGAAGCCGAATCGGCCAAGGAGACGCTATCAAAGGAACTCGAGCGGACGGCGCCGTTCGAAAAGGAGGTCAAGGAAAAGAACCTACTAATCGGCAAGCTACGGCACGAGGCGATCGTACTAAACGACCACCTCACGAAGGCACTCAAATACATCAAAAAGACCAAACCAGAAGAAACAATCGACAAGTAAGCAAGCCCCTACGATCCCCCCCCTTCCCCACCACCCTCCATCACTAACGAAACCCCAACCAGACAACTCGTAACAAACCACTTCCTCCAATTCCTCACCCTCGACCGCTCCGACCCCAAGAAATTCCAAATCCTCCAAGTCATGGCCAACCTCCTCAGCTGGAACGACGACCAGCGCGAAAAGGCCGGCCTAGCCCGACCCGGCGGCGGCGGTGGCGGCACGGCGTTGGGGGGAAGCGGCAACACGCTGCGCCTGCCGGCGTCGCCCTTCCACCGCACCCCGAGCTCGCCCGCCCTCAGCACCGAGTTCCTCTCCGACGCCGCGACCTCGGGCAGCGGCAGCGGCGGGGCGCGGGAGTCGCTCGCTGATCTGTGGGCGAGTTTTCTGGAGCAGAGCGTTGATGAGGCGACTGGGGGCGGTGGTGGTGGTGGTGGGACGTCGTCGCGGAAGGGTAGTGTCGCGAGTGCGAGTACGACGGGTGGGGGGCGGCCGGATACGAGGGGGCATAGTTGAGTTGGGGGGTGGTGGTGGGATGTTAGGGTGTTAGAGATATGGCATGCAGGACTGCGGTTGTGGGAAGGATCAAAAGCCCGTTGCATCTATCGATATTGTGTCTAGAGTAAGAGGTGTTAGTTATAGTGGCGTTGCGAGCGGGGAGGCGGCCGGGCTAGATAAATAGCACTGTTCGGGTTCGGGGGGAACTGAGAGTGGCTGAGAGAATTGAACTCGGCTTCATATCATGGATTCACTTCTTGCTGTGGATGCGAGTTTGCAGAAGTGCGCTGCGCATATGAGGTTGATAAGTCTGTCTATTCGACTAGTCATGCCTCAGGTACAAGAAGATTAAGGATTACTGTGTAAGTACACGGTAAAAGGCTGGAAATGACTTGAATTCGAAAACGCCGAGTCTAAAATACGCTAGAACAGACATATTCAAACATCCACCGTCAACCAACGACCTCTTCCTTCACCTCCCCCGTCGGCATCAACACGGCCTTCGCGTAAACCTCCGCATCCCTCTCAATCCCCCGAATATCGATCCGATTCAGCAACGCATCATTCACCCCCTCCACCACCTCGCGCTCCTCCATCATCTCCCGCATCAGCCGCACCTCATGCGCCCAATACGACATGCTCCGCGCCCGCAGCTCCTCATCCCGCAGCACCGTATTCTTGACCACCCCAGCGGCATTAACCACCCCTTTAATGGTCCCCAGCGCGCGCGCCACGTTGTCCACCCGATCGGCCGGCGACGGCGGTGTGACGAAGGCGCGGTGCGTCGCCGCCAGGTACAGCAGCAGCGCGAGCAGCGCGTCCACCAGCGCGGCGGCGCCGTAGCGCACCGCCCGCGCCGTCCAGAAGAAGGCGTCGATCTCGCCGAGCCGTAATGCTCGCGCGTTGGCTGTGTGGTTGTACGCGGCTACCCAGTACAGGTCGAGGAAGGCGAAGCCCACGGCCGCGAGGGAGGCGGCCGACCGGAAGCGGCTGGTGGATGCGGCTGCCAGGGATTGGCTGGTGAAGAGGGAGGAGGTGGCGAAGGCGATTATGAGCAGGTTGAAGAGGTGCGGTGCGAGCATGTCCGGGATGGCGTAGTAGAGGTAGGAGCGCGGCTCGTCCGAGGTGCAGAAGGGGCAGGTGGCCAGCACGGACGGGCCGTGCTGGAGGTAGAGCAGGCGGGATTCGAGCGAGGCGAACTTGGCGCGCAGGGCGAGGTCGGTTGCGGTGAGGGTGTTGCCTGGCCGTAGGGCGGAGAGGCGGTTGAAGAGCACGTCGGCGGGGATTTGGAGGCGGGATTGGGTGGTTTGGAAGATGTTTTCGGGGGAAAAGATGGGGAGGGTGCGGACGAGGAAGACGGCGGCTACGGCGAGGAGGATGGCGATGGCGCGGGTGATGGGCGCGGGGAGAGGGCGGACTTTGAGGCCATGGATACGTGGTGCGGCGCGCACGCGACGGTAGTAGCCGATGGCTTTGGGGAGGAGGAGGGGGCCGAAGAAGATGACGAGGGACTTGATGCTGTTGAATGGATTAGATTTGGAACTTTTTTGGTGGGTTGCTTAATGATACTTACGTCCCCCAAGGTATCGCCATTTTTACGGTGGTTTTGCGGCCTCGACGGCGGTGTTTGTCGAGGAATGGAACGAAGCAACTCTCCGTTTGTTCGAGATGCAAGGTGTTGGACGAGGCTACCACCTACAGGGGTACTGAAAAGTTGATGTGGGGCAACAAGCTGGAAGGGGTGGGGCCATGCGCTTGCTCAGCCTTGTGTGGGTTGAAAATTATAAATTTCTGTCAACCGCGACTCCCGATTCCTCGCATTTTCAGTTCAACCTTTTTCGATTCCAAGTTGAACAATGCAGTACACCGACACTGCCGCCATTTTCTACCGTATTATGTCTTTAGCGACAAAACAATAGACGACATTACCGTTTTAGCCCCCCTCTCGCGCTCGTGACTATTGACAACGTTGGCACTATCGAAGCTTCGGCGGTCCTCCCATGGTCGCACGAAGTCAATGTGTTGCCTAGATTGAGCCCAAGTACTCTGCCAAGAGTCATCTCACGTAGTGTTGCAGAATTCTAGCTCCGGCGATGAAGGATCATTGCGTCAAATGCTGAGAGACATTATTTCAAATCTATTAATATATTATTCCCGTGTGCTTGTTTGTATTCACTGTTCCTTCTTGGTCTCGCCGTTTCCAGCTCCCGCCGCCGGGACGGGCTGCTTTTCCTTCTGCTTCCCTGGCTGCCTCCTCGCCGCGACGAAAGCCAATATGCCCATGACCGTATTCATAACGAGCGTCAGGATGGCCGTGCACGCTGCCTGCCACGTCACGATGCTGACGCTCCCCAACGGCGCCCGCGGGAATGAGGCGAACCACTCGACGTAGTAGGGGAACCATCCGTA
Source organism: Chaetomium fimeti (assembly GCF_033439085.1). Taxonomy (NCBI): domain Eukaryota; kingdom Fungi; phylum Ascomycota; class Sordariomycetes; order Sordariales; family Chaetomiaceae; genus Chaetomium; species Chaetomium fimeti. The sequence goes on from NW_026944334.1 coordinate 1,997,750, forward strand.
GGGCAGCCAGTACATGGGCAGCTTGCCGTACCACATCGGCATGAGCCATTGTACGCCGCGCGTCGAGATTAGGCGGACGGCCGTGAGGTAGCGGTCGAACTTTGTACGGGAGGCTTCGACGGCGGATTCTATACGCATGCTTAGCAAGAGCTTGCTTCAAGGAGCACCAGAGGGGCTTACTCTTCTTCTCCAGCTCATCCAGCAGCTTGTCATGTTGCCGCCGCAGCTTCGCCCATTTTGCAAACTCGTCCTGGCTGCTCGTCGCGTTGAGCTCGAGGCGAACTGCTAGGTACTCCTTCTGCTTCTGTCGCTGTTCGGCGAACTGCTTGGCGAGCGGCGTTGGGATCGAGAGGTAGAGGCGCCATATCTGTAGTGAAGGTCGAGGTCAGCATTCGTCCGACTCGAACAAACGCGTATAGCAGGGGGGAAGATGAGGCGAGGTCACGCACGAGGCTGTTGATTGTGGTTGCGCCGATAGTGTTGACAAGCTGGACGACCAGCTCGATCAAGAAAACGACGACCAGTAACGACGGCATGTTGGCGGCTTGGAGAGACTAAGAGAGATCGATCGACAGCTTGGATGAGCGTCAGGGGAACGTTGCTGTCATTGCTGTGTGTTTGGGTTGCTGGGCTCCTCGAGAACCCATCCGAGCGTGATGACGGAACTGCCAGCTCACACCACCCGGCAACGTGGTTTTGCCAGACGCCAGTCATCGTAGGAGGGTTAGGGTAGACCAGACCTCCCCCTTCAACAAAAACGCCCAATGCACCTCATTGAACAACCCCCACCTTCCTGAATTGTTGATTGAGATGAGCTCCAGGCAAGAACAACTTGATTCCGACCATGTCACGAGCTCTGGATCAGGAAACAGCGGCCCTTCTAAAACGGGGAAGCCCTTTAGAAGCCTACCAGGCAATCACGCACGCCCTAGCACCACCAGATGATGGCCTTTTGGAAATCGAGATCTTGGGCAAGACTCACTTTCTCGAGGAAGGCCAATACGTTGTTCGGGATGGGCGCGCCATCGGCATCTCGAAGCTAGGCCTTGTCCAGGCTTTCATGGTTGCTAGGCAAAGACTGAGGGAGCATATTGATGGGATCAAACCGCAGACGGCAGACGAAGTGCTCGCAACGACGGGACTGATTCTGCTCTTCGACCCAGAGTACCTCACGGCTGCCAACTCGAGGAAGCGCGTCATTCAAGCCGAGATATCCAGCAGCGGGGCTGCACGCTCGAGTCTGGAGAAGGAAAAGCGGTTTCTCGACAGCCTGCTAACGAGCAGGCTGCACAGGCACACCAAGTCGCCCACCCTTTGGAGTCATCGCCGCTGGCTCATCACGACGTTGACATCGGTTAACATGCCGGTGGACATCCTTGGCGATATCAGGGACGTTGTATTTGTGGCAGGGGAGAGGCACTCACGAAATTACTACGCCTGGTGTCATGCGCGGTTTCTCGTGGGCTTGAGGAGAGATAACCCAGCAGAAACATTGGCGGCGGTGCAGGGCTGGTGTTTTCAACATCACACTGACATATCTGGCTGGTCGTTTCTCTCTTTTCTCCTCAATGCCGAGAATAGCACGAACGCAGAGTCCGGCCGCGCGACGTTCACAGAGGTTCTTCACCTGGCCAGCTCGCTTCGGCTGGCTAATGAGTCGGTGTGGGTGTTCCTGCGAACGCTTGCAGCCTCGCGGCTGGTTGGTGACGAGCAATACTCCCAGTTCCTCGCCGTCCAGGCAGCCGTTCTTGAGACGTCAAAAACAACGGTAGACCAGACGGTGCTACGTGCTGCCGTGGACTGGTGCGAAGCGTACCGGCAACAAACACGCATCGCAGGCGGTTGATGCGATATCAACACAGAACCACCACGGCCGTATGACATCGCAGTTCAAGCCGTTGCATGAAACACGTACGCTGAGGCCAACGTCCGAAGACCGTTGGCGCAGCCGCATATGCAAGCATTCGGCGCCAATGGTCCACGACTGAGCATGGAAGGAACCGCTTGGTACCGGGACGTTGGCGGCCCTTGTTATTCTGCGTCACATTATTTAGGCCGCCAACGTGATCCCATCTCCAAAAACTGAGCAAATATCCGAGATGAAGAATGCAGAGTCCGAACCCTCAACCGCCGCGGCCGTGAGGAGCTGCACAAAAATCGACACATAATATGAGCACATCCTTAAAAGCGTGATGATCACGCAGAAAGGGGTTTGCTTCTCGTAGAGTTGACGGACGGTCCTGCGTTCGACAATATCGATTTCGGGTGACACTGCAGCCCACGATTCAGCCGAGAGGGAGCGTCCGCATCGGGAAGCAACCAAATGGACACAAAATTGGACCCGATCGACGGGACTCTCAAGTCGGCACTGGTCGGTTGAGCATCGTCGTTGCAGCCGATGTCCATACTTCGTCGTCATGGAACATCCCATCTTGTCGTCTCGTGAGGAGGGCTCCTAGTTGGCGCCTGCCAGAGAAAGATCTTCAGATCTACCTTGAGAGAGAAGCATCTTCCCAGTCGAGATGAAACGGGTGCAGAGCTCAGCCTCGATGATCCGATCTCTCTCAGACATTGGGCGGCCAGCCTCGTGTGCCTTGATATCAGCTCTCGCTCGTTGACTGGAATTAACGTTCATCGAGTCTTTGCCGCGTCGAAATGCTGAGCGGCACCGCGCCTGCTTGATATGCACATGTCGCCGTGTGGCCCGTCACCGATGACCGAAACCGATTGGGCGAACTTTGGACGGTCCCAAGTCGGACCTTGGCAATGCGAGACAGGGGATCAAGGTTGCATCGTTGTCTGGGGCGAGTTAGCGCCGATGCCCCTGTTCAGGCCCGCTTGGCCCCTCAGTCTTGCATTCGACGAGCGCCAACAGCATATTGTCTGCAGCGGTTATGGCAGGTTTTCGTGTGTTTGCATTTTCCAAAATGAGGATCTCGCGGCTGGCCGAATGTGTTGCTTCGAGCTACCCGGGCACAGCCGGGAGTTGCCGCGACCGACACGGTCTGGCCAAATCGTGGTACCGGGCGTTGGCAAAGCCCGGAAAACCGGGGCTCACAAATTGGGATGAGAAGAACCCCCCACCTGGGAGCTTGTCAAACCATCGTCCAATCATGGCGCGACTGCAAGATTAAACAACGACCAGGCCCCACGATCCAGAAGACGACCGGGATTTTGTTCGCGCACGGAATTCATCAACCCACGCGGCTCTTGTTCTTTTCTCTCGTTCTTATTCCCAGAGCGCCATTCTGCCAACGGCCGATCAGCACCAACTGGGGTCCCAACCGGATTAGAGGGTTGCACTCTGAGGAAACGCTCCGCTTCTCTCCACACTGGGCCGAGCCTGCCATGCTGCATGCAGAACACCCGCATTCTCTGTGTCCAATGGCACGAATGCGTTGAAGACAGAAACCTGAGAACCACCGCGCCAATCGACGATGTCCCCTCGCCGTTGCCCAGTGCCAGGCCAGTGCTCCATCATGTCTCGATCAGGAAGGAATCCTCGACTCGCAGATAGTTTGCTACCTCCTGATATTACCGTAACACTAAGCCAACGCCATGTATCGCGCCAACAGCCAGCCACCAAGTTCTGAAGGTCCGTCCCCCCAGGTCCAGGCCAAGGCCTGTCTTGCCCTCCCCACGATGGCCCGGCTCCGGTTGTTCATCAGATCCACATCCGCCGCCGCCCGCTGCCTCACTCCTTTCCCTCTCCTCCTCCGCGGTCTCACTCCACGCGCCTTACATCTACTCCCCCTCCCCTCCACCGGCCAACGTCATTGGGCTGTTCATGGTGTGTCCGTCCTCGAGGGTTTCTATTTTACTTTGCATATTGCATCAAAGCCCGTTGTTGGTTGTTGTTCTCTCTGTCTTGCATACACTTCAGCGTCTCGCCCGAGGCCGTGTCTCTCTCTCCCCCTCGTCTATACATAACATACCTTACATACCTCGTATCGTCCGATTCCACTTGTCTCGATTCTTTCCAGTCGCCCGTTTTTCAATTGCTTTGTTCACCAGTCTCGGTTCTTGTGTAAATTCCACGTCCCGCCATCATCGCATTTCTTCCTTGTCTTGCCGGTAATTCGTTCTTCAACGGCCTCAACTTTCTGGGTGGACTACCAATGTCGCCCTCATAATCTCTAATTACTCTAATACTCCCGGTGCCAGAGTCTGGGACTCGCCGCCAGGCAATTGGCAGCACCAAGGCCTCATCCGGCCTTCCGAATCGGTTTTGGCTGCCCACATGGTGTGAGCAACCGTCAGCCATTCACCTTCGAGCTCGTGACCCGAGCATACGAACCCCCCCAGGACCATTGGCAACACATCACACCTCGCACTGACACCGGTGCGGGAGTGGTGAGGCCCCCAGTGGTGCTTCTTCATCATGTTCAGAGTAGCAACTCTGCTCCTGCAGCTGACGCTATGGGTTGCTACCGCCCGCGCCTTCTTCCCCTTCGTCCCGGCAGGCCACTGCGCACCAGATGAGGAGTGCGGTCATGTAAGTGTCGGGGGGAAGAGGGCCAATGATGGGTCAGATCAGACATCCGAAGGGATTACAGTCGACCTTTACCATAGGCCGACTCGTGTACGTCTTCCCGGACTCTCCGCCGGTGTTGTACCAACACCTAGTATCAACCGCATGCGTATGCTAACATGTTTGATAGCCTCATGACCCCTCAAAGTTTGACCCGATAGCCGAAGCCGCCGCCCGGCTCACTCGCAAATTCGGGAAACCGCAAGCTGCAGCCGGGTCCGAGTTGAGCAAGAGGAAGAATACATACGCCGTATCCAAGCCGGCCACTCCGACCGCGCCCAACAGCGCGGGTATCTATCAATACGGCCCCGACTATTCGTACTTCATCAGGGTCCAAGTGGGCGAGGCCCAGCAACCATTCTACATGCTGCTCGACACGGGTGCTTCCAACACATGGATCATGGGCTCCGACTGCGAGTCAGATGCCTGCCACCTACACGACACCTTTGACCCCAGCTCTTCAAAGTCGTGGCGGACAAAGAATAAGGGATTCACGATCCAGTACGGCTCGGGGAACCTCACAGGGAGCGTCGGTCAGGACACGGCTACGTTTGCTGGCATTACACACGATCTGTCGTTTGGGCTGGCCAACTACACCACGGACGACTTCAAGCACTTTGCCTTTGATGGCATCCTCGGTCTTGCCACGAGCCCGTCGGTGACAGGGACGTTCTTGCAGACACTCAGGGAGAAGAAGGTGCTGGACTCGCTCATCGTGAGCATATCGATGAACCGGGCTTCGGACGGGGGGAATGACGGCCAGGTGACGTTCGGCGGGATCGACAAGACCAAATACAAGGGCGAGATCACATATCACAGCATCGGACCCGACCAGAAGGAAAAGGGCGAATGGGCCGTCACGTTGGACGATGCGAGTCTCAACGGCAAGTCAGCCGGCCTCCAAAGCAAACTCGCCTACATCGATACGGGCACATCCTTCATCTTTGCGCCGCCGGACGACCTAGCCGCGCTGTTCAAGCTGATCCCCGGGTCGAGCTCATCGCAGAACGGAGATTACATGGAGTACCAGGTCCCGTGCGACACGACGCTACCAATCCACCTCAGCTTTTCGGGCGTCGACTACCAGATCTCGGCTGATGACTGGGTCGTGCAGAGGGGGGAGAACAAGTGCATCGCCAGCCTCTACGGCTACGAGGTGTACAAGGGCACCTGGCTGATCGGCGACACATTCCTGAAGAACGTCTATAGCGTCTTCGACGCCGACAAGATGCGTATCGGCTTCGCGGCGAAACCGGCACCCCAGCCCAAGCCAACGTCCACGAAGGTCGACTCGTCCGCCACGACTCTTGCACCCGTGGCCACGTCGGGGGCGGCGGGTAACGACGCGGCGCAGCCCATCATGCCCGGGTTTAGCGGGCAGGAGTCGCGCCCGCCTGGGGCTGCCCCAACGTCGACGGGTCCGGGCGCTACGCACACCGAGGTCAACGCCGGGAGTCAACTGCGGGGTGGCATGTATGGTTTTGCTCTGTGCATCGCCGTCGCTGTTGTCATGGCCGGGTGAGAAGGTCATGAGACCGGACACGCTTCAGTTTACAGCCTGGCTGCTCTGCTTGATTTGAGGAGCGAGCATGGGGGGGATAAAAAAAAAGAAATATAGCCAGCCACAGATCAGGCTGGTGGAAATGCTACCACTCGACTACGGTAGTTGTGTGTGTGTATGGTTCGTGTCCACGTCTGGCAAACGAGCGGGCGGTTGAGTTTGCGAACATGATACCCCAGGAGAAAGGCGTGGACAGGCGCGGATAGGGTGAGCTGAAGGCTCAGATAAATATATGGCTCGCGGATAATTAGGAGAACCTGTGGATTTGTCTGTAATATCTTATAATAAGATTCTGTGAAATAACACAGTTAAAAATTCTTTTCGCAGCTTGGGTCGTTTACGAGATGGAGTCTGTCCGTATGCCGACCATGTTTGGCCATTCCTTACTGTGTACGAGTAACTCCTTCGTATGACGTCCGGATCCGTCCGGGAGTCGCCTGTTTCAGCTGTTCCATTCCGCCCGCGCTCACCAACCTGTGCGACCCCTGAACCGGCCTGCAGCACCCGACAGGGGTCTAATTGGCGGCCCGGGATTCAGGTCTGGGCTGATTGCATTTTGTAACGCTGTTCTGCAATTGCCCTGAAAGTCACTTTAACAACTTCTTGCCGAGATCGACATCTTTGTTTGACAAAACCACCCGCTATACCGATCTGTACTTCCAAAAGATCTTGTCCCGCACAGAGGCCGAGACTGAGACTGACCCGGCTTGCGACTGCGCAAAATGCCCTGAGTGCAGCAGAATGGCCAGGGCCACATCTCATGGCGCTGCAGCAGCTGCCAACATTAACAACCGACACGGCGCAACATCATCCTCCCCTTCCACAGCAGCCGGAAACACCAACGAAGAGGCCACCGGCCTACTCTCCCCCAACCCCGACCACGGAGACGACGGAGACGGCGACGATGACGGCACCCACGGCCTCATAGTCCACCCGGGCTCTCCCCACGACAGCACCACCAACCCGCGCACCCCCCGGACCCCAAACCGCGTGCGCTTCGACCTGCGCCCGACCTTTGTCGACGACGCCGACAACACCCACACCCACACCCACAGCAATGGCTCCGCCAACAACAACAACAACCACAACACCGACATCTACCCGGCCCGCGAGAGCTTCGACACCGACTTCTCCCTCGACGACGACGACGAAGCGGGCCCACTCACCCAGCACCACACCCGCACCCACACCCAACAGCGCGTCCCCCTCCTCACCGGCATCGAAGCACCCTCCATAACCGTCGCCACCACGGCGGGCAGCCCCGGCGACGACGACGCCGAAGCCTGGCTAGCCGCCGAGCGCGCCCGCCCCAAATCCTCCCTCCCGTCCGCCTTCATGAACATGGCCAACAGCATCATCGGCGCGGGCATCATCGGGCAGCCGTACGCCTTCCGCCAGGCGGGCCTGCTGGCGGGAACGGTGCTGCTGGTGGTGCTGACGGTGGTGGTGGACTGGACGATCCGGCTGATCGTGGTGAACTCGAAGCTGAGCGGGGCGAGTTCCTTTCAGGGCACCGTGGAGAAGTGTTTTGGGCGGACGGGCTTGGTGGCGATCAGCGTGGCGCAGTGGGCGTTTGCGTTTGGGGGGATGGTGGCGTTTGGGGTGATTGTGGGGGATAGTATTCCCAGTGTGTTGAGGGCGGTGTGGCCTGGGTTGAGGGAGATGCCCGTGCTGGGGCTGTTGGCCGATCGCAGGGTTGTGATTGTGGTGTTTACGGTGGGGATTAGCTATCCGCTGGCGCTGTATAGGGATATTGCGAAGGTGAGTTCTTCCTCCTCCTCCTCCTCCGCTGGTTCTTTCTGGGTTACGTGTGGGGAAATAGGGGGTAGGGGATGAGGGCTGATTGTTGGTGTGGGAGGTAGCTGGCCAAGGCGAGTACGCTCGCGGTGGTGAGCATGGCGGTGATTGTGGTGACGGTGGTGGTGCAGGGCGCGATGGTGCCGGCTGAGGAGAGGGGGTCGCTGAAGGACTGGCGGATGTTGGTGGTCAACGACGGGATATTCCAGGCCATCGGGGTGATATCGTTCGGTATGTTTTTGACGGCACTTAAAGCTTCCTAGAACTGTCGCTAACAAAATCCAGCCTTTGTCTGCCACCACAACTCCCTCCTGATCTACGGCTCCCTCGAGAAGCCCACCATCGACCGCTTCGCCAGGGTCACCCACATCTCGACGGGTGTGTCCATGGTCGCCTGCCTCCTCATGGCCCTGTCGGGCTTCCTCACCTTCGGCGACAAGACGATGGGCAACGTGCTCAACAACTTCCCCGCCGACAACACCATGGTCAACATCGCGCGCCTCTGCTTCGGCCTCAACATGCTGACCACCCTGCCGCTCGAGGCCTTCGTCTGCCGCGAGGTCATGTTCAACTACTACTTCCCGGGCGAGCCCTTCAACATGAACCTGCACCTCATCTTCAGCTCCAGCCTGGTGTTCAGCGCCATGGTGCTGAGCCTGCTGACGTGCGACCTGGGCACCGTGTTCGACCTCGTCGGCGGCACCAGCGCCGCCGCCATGGCCTACATCCTGCCGCCGCTGTGCTACATCAAGCTCACGACGCGCTCGTGGAAGACCTACGTGGCCTGGGCAGTCGCGGCGTTTGGGTGTACGGTTATGGTGATGAGCATGCTCCAGGCGATTGGGAAGATTATCAAAGGTGAGTTACTGACTACCGCGTACGAACTTGATTCGTGACATAGCGACGACTGACTGTGGAGTTATAGGCGAGGGGGATACCAGGCAGTGTTATTGAGATGGATAGACTAACTAATATTTTCTGGGATTGTACATAATACCAGCGGCATGATAGAAGGGCGGGCAAGCGATCGGAGTTTGATTCGTAGTCCTAGCATTGGTCCAGCATGGCGTCAGGCTTGCTCAACTATTCATATACACATCATATCTTAGACTTCTCGATGTGAAGCAGGCTGATAAAACGCGGTGCTCGCGATCCAGATCATCCCCGTCACATCACATGGCACCGGCGAGCCTGTGTAGTTTCATGGCTCTGGGCGCCCCTGTTATTCCCTTGTGATATCAACTCACTCATGATAAACACAGGAAGCTAGGCTCTATCTTATATGTCGGCCGGGCGTCGCGAAAGGACCGACATGAAAGCTACCAAGTAAATTAAGGAAATGATTGTCGCCTTTTAAGTAATGTGTATTTTATAAATGATATACCTAAATATCCAGCCTCGTTCAACCCATTGCTACTTTGACTCGTTTATTGTTCTGCATCATCTCTTTTGCCTAATCCCACCCCCTCCCGTCGTTTAACTCCCAAGATGCCTTTTAACCCACCCCTTTTTAGCTAACCAGCGCATCACTCACCTGCCTCTGAACCGGCCACGGGGGAGACCTCGCGCTCCGTCGGAGCACTTGGCGTGGGGAACCCGCCGCTTCCCGCATCACACATTACACACCCCGCACCCTAACCCACCCGCCTGATCCCCGCCTGATCCCGCCCTTCGACGTATCCGCTTATCGACGAATAGGCGCCGTGACGACGCGGGTGCCACCGAGTTCAAGGTGGGCTGCTGGTTGGGGGTTTGGTTACCTACCGTGAATCGTTCTGCCCCCGCTTTCCACCCACTGGGGGACGTTCCACACAACACACACCTTCAGAGGAGGGGTTCTTCGGTGTGCGGGTCCTATCGGGGTTGTGTGACGCCGGTAGGTCCAGGTCAAAAGGTCGCGGGGTGGTCATTCGGGGGGAGTTAGTTTCGATTTGCAAATGCAAACCGGCTGACTTATTGGATGGAGGGGTGCGGAGGTGGGCGGGTTGGCTGCCTGGATGCAGCCTTCTTGTTCGTGGATGGAAGTTGCGTTGGGCGGGTGGTTCGCCTCGTGCAGCCAGAGCAGCAGGCTACCCGCCGAATCGACCTTGCCGATGCAGCAGAAACGGGGCGTACGAGACCAAAACGGGCAAGAGTCGAGTTTGAGTGGGAGAGTGGTTGAGGGAAGGAGGGATGGGGGGAGGATGGAGGTTGTTAATAAAAGACCCCGCTCTCCCACCCACAAGTTGGACCTCGTGTTGAACCCTTCATCTGCTTGAATCTTGCAACAAACAACGAAGACTTCAGGAACCAAAACTTGCCCATACCGGCCAACCCCCAACCAACAACACAACACAACCAAGTCAACATGCACCACAGCACCTGCCCCAAGTGCGGAGTGGCGTCTGACGGTGAGAACAAGTCCTGCGGGTCCTGCGGTGCCGTGAGTGCTCTCCATATCACCTCCCCGTTACCGCCTTCCCATTCCGGCGTGTAACTACCTACCTATCTGTTCGTGTCGGCGGCCACCTAACCCGTACCAACAGAGCTGCCCCGTTTAAATACCGACGCGCAACCATCACGCCCAGGCATACCATACCCTCTGTCTTTTCCAGCTCTATCGATTGCCGGGCAATGATTCATGAACAGTCTGGTTTCTCTCACGCAGTTCAGTCATCTCGCAAGATATTCTCTCGTAGTATAGGAAAGCGAGGGTGGCACTTTAGCAGTGGCTTGACGTCAGTTTGGGGAGCATCGTCAATGAATGAAGGATGATCGCCGAAGTCCCGTCCTCTCCCAAGTGACTGTCTCGGTGCTTTATGAAACCGATCGTTCTTCCGTGATGTAAAGCGACCACACATGTACAGTCAACGACCACAACTCTTCCACTCAAGAGGAAAAAGCCTCGGCTCCCATTAACCCAGTGAATAGGAAGGTAAGTGTTCAAATGGCAGGTTATTTTCTCCATCCCATGCTGGGGGCGAGGCACGAACACGACGATGTAAAGCGAGACAACACAGCAAGGGACTCTGTGAATTATTCAACGTCAACAAGAGACACACACAGCCTGGTCCAAAAAAAGAGCATGAATAAATAGATAGCTAACTAGTAAAAACGAGGATGGAAAACCGCGGTACCGTCAAGTAATCTGAGACAGAAAAAAAAAGGACAAGATAGAAAAGGAAGAGGACGCGTTGGATTATTGCATGCCGCCCAGTATTTGCTTAGCCGGCCATCTCCAACTCAGCCGAGACGTAGGGCCCGCGTGGGCAGTACCCCAGAATTACCCACGATGCTCGTGATTGCATCCTCCCTTTCCTCGGCTCGCAGCTGCCAACCTCGAGTTCTCGCTTCTCCGTCCTTCACCAGGGGCGCCCGCTTACCACTTTCCGGGAGCACGCGGCCGTTCACCATTCGGCGTTTCTCACGCCGGCTGGGAAAACAAGTGTGAGGAATTCTATCTCTCTTTCTAGGGCCAAGGTCCCCATCGTGACGGGCGTTCTGTTGCCAAGATGGTCGAGGTCGGCCAACAGTGGTTGACAGCCGTGAAGGTGGCTATTCGTAATCGCCCTACGCTTAGGCGATGACGCACTTGCTCTTCTTTTTCCCGGCCTTCTTGAGGAGAGCCGCCCGTGTCGCGAATTCGAACACCTCACGGACACCCTCGTTGGTCTTGGCCGAGCACTCGAGGTACTTGGTAGCCTTGATGTTGTTGGCAACCGTTGTGCCCTGTTTACCGTATCGCGTTAGTGTCTGCTTCCTTATCTTGGACAACCGGAGGCCGCCTCTTGGCGGGTCATCCGGGGCTCATTCTGATGCGGCTTACCTGCTCAGGGGTCACGGGTTGCTGGCTGGTCTTGCGGAGCTCCTCGATCGTCTTCTGGTCGAAACGCAGGTCCTTCTTGCAGCCAACCAGGATCTTGGGGACATCGGGGCAGAAGTGATGTACCTCAGAGCACCACTATAGAGGAGTAGAGTTAGTAAACCTGAGAACTATCTGCCGCGTGACGCGTTCATCGGGAATGGCTTGGACCGAAACTGACCTTCTCGCCAACGTTATCCAGGGAGTCGGGCGAGTCGACGGCAAAGCAGATTAGGATGACGTGGGAGTCGGGGTATGACAGGGGCCGCAGACGGTCGTAGTCTTCCTGGCCAGCCGTATCCCATAGCGCCAGCTCAACGTGCTTTCCATCGACCTCGACATCGGCAACGTAGTTTTCGAACACAGTGGGGACGTAAACCTGCATGCCATGTTAGCCAGTGAAGCGGCAAGGTTTGTTTGGGTTCGATGCGGTGAGGAAAGGCTGGCCGAAGCAGGGAGCTATCGGGGTAGGGGAGCCGAAACGTCGAGGCGGTCTGCGGCAATGCAGGGCTCAAACAGAAACGACTGTTGTTCAGGGCGCGAAATGAAGCGGACGAAGTCGACTTACCTCTGGGAAGGTACCCTTAGAGAAAACACTGGTAGAAGAAGCGAGTTAGTATGGGGAACGCGTCCATCACGAGGAGATGGCGGCCAAGCGTCAAGGTGGTCCTCAACCGACCGAGGTCGATAGGTTGAGCAAAGGCACTCACATCAACAAGCAGGTCTTGCCGCAGGCACCGTCGCCGACGATGACCAGCTTTCTGCGCAGCTCGGCGGCCATGGTTGCTGGGGACGAGAGCTGTGTGATGAAGAAGGGTGTCGAGTGGGTTTGGTGATGCTGCAGCAGGATGAGCTGCAAGCAAGGCGCAGGATTTGGAAGTCGCCGGAGAAAGAAACAACGGCGGTCGCGGGTCGCGGTGAATGAGGGAAAGCGGCAGGCGATGCCTCTGGGAGAATCGGTCGCCGGTTTGTTGATGCAGCAAACGCAAGAGAGATGGAAAAGGTGAAAAGTGGAGGAAGTGCTCGGGTGTGGAAAAGAGCCAGAAGTCAGCGGTCGCTGCAATTGATGACAGAGAAAGGGCGACAGTGCTCAGTGCGCTGGGGGAATGGCCGGGAAGAAGGGGTTGAGTGGGTGCGGCCGAGAATGGGGCGCTCTGAGTGGACAGGACCCTGTCAGGCTTCGGGGGGCTTGCTCGAGTGCTGTTCGCTTGGTCTGCGCTGATAGGAGGCAGCACGAGGACCAAGTATCGGTCCCTTTTCGTGTTTTATTTTTCGGCACTTTTGTAATGAACGAGACGCAATGCACGGTGATGCAACCGGGAGGAGGCAAGCTTTGCAATTGCTCTCTAGGTATCAGAGTTTGCAGAATTTCTGGAGAGTTGGCAGGACTTCTTTTCCGCTTCTTATCGGGAGAGAAGGGCTGGAAAACGGGAAGTCGTCATCAGATGGCTGCGGCCGGTCTGAACTGGGACGGACCAGTCAGTTTCCCTTGATGCTTGCTTTGTCGATCGGGGCCCAGGAAGGCTGGCCCAGGGCTGGCAAACTCCGCAGCAAACGATACGGCAGCCCCTGAATGGGTTGCGGAGCCTTCCAACACTTGTCATTCATTCAGTAACTCACTCACGACCTGCGGATGACGGGCTTGAAAGTCGGTTGATTTCTTCGCTTTCAGGGCACGTGAGGATGACTGCATTCTCGGGTCCTGTAACCAGGCGGTGGCAGGCAGCGCAAGATGTGACTCCTGCCGGACAAGGTCTCGTTAAGCATTTGCCCCTTGTTGGACACGTCCGCTGAGGTAGGCATCGGGAGAACCCAGAGCAGAGCCTTGAGCTTGAAGAGTCCCTTGGTACGGAATATGTGTTCGTAGAACTCCGGAATCATTCTCTGAGATCCAGCACGGCGGTACTACATATGGGAGAGTGTTAGGCTCAGCTGCCCTCGCCTCTCTGCCGTCACAGATCATCATTATAAAACGACGGCCTGCCCTTGAGTGTCGGAGTGGTGGGCAAGTGTGGAATTGGAGACCTCCCTTCTGCAGCTCCATGTGCTTTGCACTAAAACCGGGATGGGGAGTTGTGGCGCGTGCCCCCGCGTCCTGGCCACGAGCGGCCCGCAAAGTCCTAGGCCATAGGACTCGGGTGGCCTGCCTAGGTAGGGGACCGAGCTTTCCCAGCAGGAGAGTCCAGTGGAACAGCGGTGCGGATTCCAGGTTCCAGCTCGTGAGTGAGCACAAGAGCCGCAATTCCATGCTTCGGGGACAAGAAAACGCCCTCGGCCAAATTGTTGCAAACCCCAGAACTCCAATGGCACGGGATCACGAGCATTGGGCGAAACGTTGCGGAGACGCGGGCTGTGGGCCATGAACTCACAGGGTTTCGGGGGCGTGATGGGACTTGTTATTGCATTGGGACCCTTCTCTTCTTGTGATTGTGTTCCTCTTGTTGATGTTGGCCGCTGCTTTCCCAAACAATTCCTGCATTCGGACAAGTTTACAGATTTATGCAAGTGTGGTGCATGAATGGGCCGAGGAGATGCATGAGAGATCCTTGCACAAAAACCTGGAGTGCTTGACTTCTCAGCGGAGCCTGCTCGGCCGACTGTCAGCTGTCAGTACATCCTGCCAGCCGCTCGAAAGAACGGGCCTCGACGAAGAGGGTGGGGCCCATTGGACGCTTTGGGATCAGTTGCGAAGGTAACTTTTTCGAGATGGTGGGCAATCGTCGAGACGGAACAGCCTGGGACTCACTTCGGAACCCCCACACGACGATATTGACCGACACCGCTCGCCCGCCAAATCCCCGGGCCCTCCCCGACCAGGCAACTCGATTGACCTGACTACGGCCTCCTCCCACAACCCCGCCGGCGCCATGGACAAAATTCTTCGCCGTGTGCGCATGGCTGAGCGCAATGTTGCACGGCGAACCAAACGCCAGAAATATATCGTCGACGGCGGCAACCGCCGCGCCGATATTCGGGGGACTGCCCAAACAAGAGGACACGCTGGTGCTGAGCTTGGGGCTGCTATCAAGGCCCGGCACGAGGAGCTCGAGCTGGGTCCTCTCGCACCAAAACGCGACGTCTTCAAACCCGACAAGTTGGCCAACTACTGGGGTGCAATCTCTACCGACCGGGCCACACTCACAACCCCCATCACCGATGCGCAACTAGACGCCCGTTGCGCTTGGGCGGGCGGGTCGAAGTTGCTTTGTCTGGCTCGGGGTGACAGGGTCGTCGTCACCGAAGGCCCTTACAAAGGTCAAATTTCCACCATTTCTCTTATCATAAAGACTTCCATGTCGGTCGAGCTCGAGGGCAACCTCGGCCTTGTAAGGTTCCTTCCCAATGTCTACGCCCGGCGTCACGCTCACACATATGGAAACAGACCAACGTCCAGGTTCCCTCCTACATGCTCCAGGACGGCCAAACGACCATCCAGCAGGTCAAGTCGTACTTTCCCATCTCATCCGTCCGGCTCGTACACCCGATCGAAGACCCGGCGACCGGTACGACCCGCGACGTCATAATCCGCGAGCTCAAGCCCGTCCGGGTCAAGCACGACCGGCCGACGCGCAAGGTCTTCTTCTCGCGCGTGGTCCCCGGCCTGAACGTACAGATCCCCTGGCCCAAGGTGGCGCCGAATCAGAGAGAAAACCATGCGTTCGACACGCTACGCCTTGAGGTCGAGGAGCGCACCTTCGTGCCGACGCTCCTGCGCCCGCCCATGCCCGAGACGGTGCTCGACGAGCTACGCAACCGGTATTCCAAGTTTCGCACCCGCCACACCCCCGAGTACATCGCCGAGGTCGAGGCGCGCGAGGCCGAGAAGAAGGCCCGCCGCAAGGGCGCCCGCGTCGACGAGATGCTGCTGCCCGTGCAGGAGTACAACCGCAAGATGCGTGAGCAGCGCCGCGAGCGCGGCGCCCCCGAGCTCTCCGAGGAGATGCTCGAGAAGATTGGCGAGGTTATTGCCAAGAACAAGTTGGCCAGGTCACAAGGTGCTGTTGCGCCCGCGGAGGCAGAAGTGGACAAGGTGCAGAAAGCGGTCGAGGAGCTGTCGCTTGGGGGCGATGTGCAGGGGACGACTGGCGGGGAGCAACCGAGGCCATGAGCGGAGCCACGAAGCTGCTTTCCGAGCAGGACTCCCTCCTACGAGCCAATATCCCTTCACCTTCCGGGCAACAAATGAAATGGAGCACGGGAAGAGAGAGAGGCGGTTGTAACATCGCTGTCACGACAGCAATCTGTGCTCCTATTCCGTGTAACGATAGTGTGGATATAGAGCATATACCATGGGACTTCTGTCCCGATTTCGACACATGCCTCAAGGGCTCAGGGCCCACATCAACGGACACGGGGGTTTGATGACATGTGATCTCGCCCGGATACTGGTCTTCTGCCTCTTAGGAGGAGCGATACCTGGAATATAACATATCACATAGTTCGTTGCGGACCTCGCGGGCACCTTGCGAAAGTGACGGACAACAAGCCCGCCAGTGATGAATTCGATGTTCACCAGAAATTTATAACCAAACCCCCCACCCCCCAGAACCCAGATCCCGCAACAACCTGGACCGAAGTCCACGACGGGCTGGTGCCCGCTACCAAACACAGCCAGACCTCTGCAACCTCTCCATTGGCATTGGCCGGCCGTCCAACGCCCCTCAACCAACCAGCAACCAGACCTACCAGGCCTGTCAGGCAGCCCCAGCACACCGAACCTTCCACGCCCTCCCGCTGCATCGCCACGCGCGAACCCCTTCTCCTTTCGTCACTCGAAGACCGTAATGAAGCGCTCCGATAGGGCTGGTTCGTTCTCGACCTGGCTGAAATGCAAGGCGGCGTCCAGGCACACCGGCTCAAACACGATACAACCATTAACACACACACACAACACAGACACACATACACAAAAACAGGGCGTCGAAACCACTCGGCAGGGTTTGACCGGGTCTGCTACCCACCACTTACCCACCACCCCCTGTTGAACTCGAAAAAAGGCGAGGCGAGGCAAGGCGGGCCTCACTCAGCACGCGTCGTGTGTCGTGTCAATGGAAGGGCGAGTGACCTCCATATTTGGCTCGTGTGATTGTGTCTGCACAGCTCGTATGATAAAGACAGAGGGTGGTTCCGGGCGTTACTTCGTAACTCCGGGTTGTCGCCACGCAAGGCAAATTTGCCAACTTACACGCCCGCTTGTGTTACCTCTTTGTTGCCCCACGAGGCGGTCAACGCGGAAGCAGTGGAATTCGAATATTTTTTTTTTGCCTTGCCTCCCAGACTCCCTCTGTGGGTTTTTTTTTGATATCGAGACCTACGACATTCGAAATTTCACTTTCCTAGACACAACTGTTTCAACGGGAGGGTGCCCCCGAAAGGGCTCTGGCTTCAGTAACGACTGTTCCCTTCGGTATATAATGTGCTATCTTTGACCCCTTAGCTCCCCGAATCTCGTCCTGCGAAAAGGCGTCCTGTTTTCCCCATAATTCGAGCCCTTCTTGTTGCTTACGCCTTCGACAGAGTTGGGATATCATTTCTCGCCAGACACCCCTCGACCTGCCCAACTCGGAGCAAAAGCCATGCGTGGTAGAAACCATGAAGAGGCCGAGCAATAACCAAAGACTATAACCCCAAGACACTAGTCCTGTCGTTTCTTTTCGCCCCCCCACAGATGCCATTAGGCATTGTGGTGTTCTGTCATCCAAACCCCCTCGTCAAGCCTCAGGACTTCCGTCGGCGAGCCGAGTTATATAAAGGAACGTCGTTCAGCAAACAAGTACTCCAAGGAAAGGAATCTCAACCCAAGTCACCCAAAACGAGCCCAGCCATCACGGAAGAACGAAGCAAAACAGACAAGCCCGAGACTCGACAAGATCCCTCACAGAGGCTACCAGCCTTGCCCTCGCAGACTACCAACGAAAGAAAACCGGCGAATAAAACGGGATGATGGAGTCCCAATGATGCGGTTCGGGTTCCGGTCCCGTTTCTGTCAATATATAATGACGTCTCGTCGTCTGCAATGGTATAAAATGAGAACCCGGAACACCCTCAACAAATGACCCCTGAAAACCGACCGAGATTTGCAGCAAAATATCCAACAACGACACAAGAACCAAAACCAAGAAAGAGACAACACAAAAGAGAACCCGGCCATTCGGCGACGGCTTTAACCAACGGACAGTATTTGTCTCGTCGGATTCAGCCATGTCGGCGTCTGGGATCTGGGGTCGACGGTCTGGGGTCGGCCCGTTGGTTGGTGGGGCGACGGCGGGCCCGACCCCCCCTGATGAGCCACAAAAGGAGACGCGCCGTTCTGAGCGCGTCTCCTCCCAGGCATACCACTCCTCCTTCACTCCTCCTTTCAGGCAAAATGTCTCCGCTTTCCCCTCTAACGGATATATGAACTGACCTTGACAGCGCGATGACGGTGTGACGCATTCGCGGAGCTGCCAAATCAAGTGTGTTCGCGGCTTGTTCCCCCCCATCTTCTTATCGTCTGCGGCTGGACTTTTGTGCTTCCCTTGGCTTGCGCCGCCGCTCGCGTTCTTCTTTTCTCAGATCGTGGTATCCGACCACTCCATCCTGGCCAAGTGGCTGCTGATACGACGATGACGACGTCGGGAACGAATGATCGCCGGTGAGGCGGTAAACGTCGGGCAATTCCTCGTACTGCATGGCGACCTCGAACTTCCTGTCGTCCAGGGTACCGTGCTCGTGCAAGTGCTGGGCAAGGTGGAGATCGCGCCGCGTGTTTGCACTCGCATAGTAATCACGGAGGATATGGTCTCTTACATGCTGCATGCGGTCCACAAAGTTGGCGAAAACGTTGCTGGGATCTTGGGCGACGAAGGGGACGTAATCGCAGAACCAGCACATGAGCGTCTGCGGGAAGCGGTTGCCCAGGTGGTCGTCGACGTGATGCTGGATCCACTCGCGTTCCTCGTCAAGGCGGAACGTCGCAGTGCAGTTCAGGAGCCCGGAAAACTCGCACCAGAGGATTTGATCAGGACGCGCCGGGGCGGCGCTGGGGGCTTGGAATTGTTGCTCAAACGACGGCAAAGGGTTGTGCGGATATTCTGTGGGCGTCGTGATATGTGTCGTATTCCGATGGCCGTATCGACCACTGAAGTCAGAGCGAGAAGCGGTGGACCGCATTGTGGACGTCTCGGAGGTGACAGTCGACGCGGTGGTGTAGTCGGACTGAGCGCCGTTGGACCGCGCAGAGTCGGTGCCGTCTTGGGATTCGTCGGCGTCTTCCAGCAGATCACCCGTTGTCAGTGGCGGCAGCCAGTGGGGCTCATCGCCGTCGTTTTCAACCGGCACTTGGCTATATGGGTCGGCTAGGAGGCGGCGGTCCCTGATCAACTGATAAATATCGTCGGGGTTGAAGTTGGCCCCCATGATGGTGGTGCGGTATGCTGGCCGGCTGGTTGATGCGGATGCGCCCCGTGCTGGCGCTGTGAGGCGGGGTGGCTTGGGGGTGGGGGTGCTGACCGGGATCCGATCCTGCTAACACCGACCCAAAGCTGCACTACCCAGTTGAGGTTTGGACCAAAGCTGGTCAAAAAAGAGGCGTTTCAGAGGGTTGGCTTTGAGCCAGCAAAACGGAAAGGGAAGAAGGGAAGAGAGCAGGATGCGGATGTTTCGATCCAATTACTGTGTGGCACAAGGCAGGGAGGGTTGTTGTTATTCTCGGCAACTCTTTTCGCAGGACGACCAGCGTCGGTCACGATGCCCAGGGCAACTGAGCAGCGTCGGCAAGAGGGCGACGATCGTGCAGGCACATGCGAGAGTGATGCCGAAGATTGGCACAAGAGTATGGGATCAAGGGCGGGGGACGGGGGGTCATCGGAAGCTGACTGGAAGTACCAGTGGGATTCCAGGTCGGGGGGCGGGGTCGATTTATGTTGAAGCGAGGTAGGTAAGTCGTTGTTTCCCCATTCCCGTCGTCTTGGTCCCTCCGCTTCGCTCTTTCCGCCGCACACAGGCAAGATTCAGATCGGCCCACGTTACCTGCTTGTCAGCACGCGTCGGGTTCTGGGGTGGTAGTCTCCGGTTTCCTCTGTTGGAGATTTTCTGCTGCTGCCCGATGAGAAGATCCATTGTTCGCACGGGAGCGGGGGGGACGCTAGACGAGCCAACTGCATAGATGCAATCACTACCGAACCACACACGGCTTTCGCAGAACTGCATCGACGACCGGCCTGTCCCACTCTCACGCTTGACGCGCTTCGCACTCATCTGGCTTGAATCCACGATGTCGGGTCCGGCGATGCCTGCCCTTCCGCTGCCGACTCCGTCCAATCGATCTCGCCCGCCCACGCTCATCTACGCACGCACCTTCCCAGCTGGTTTCCGACATTGATGCACGTCGAGAGGGAAGGAACTTTGGCCGAGGGGTTTCTCATGCGCCTCGGGGTTCACTAACTGGCTGCCGTTCCTGCGGCCCGCCCCAAGCCGTCCCACAAGACCTCGACTGAGCCCGGAAAGGGGCAAGTGTGCCCGCGAGTGGTGCATCGCGGTTGCAATGGCAACCACCCGTTGTGTGCTCTCTCACCGCAAATCTGACCCCTTAATCCCGTCCCGCGAACTTGGTTTGTCTACATTCGGGCGTCTCCGCAGATGCGCGAAGACTGAGTCAAGTTGGACGCGCCGCAAATGCGTCATCGCACGGAGCCTATCAACAGGCGACACGCCGTGGGAGGTTGCGCGATCAACTCTGTTTGACGGCCTCGGGGTCGAAGTTGTGCGGAGGCGTTATACCATCGGTTTCCGCGGTTGCGCACGGCACGTGTGCGGTGTCGTGCGCAATCAGCGAACCAGGCGTGGGCTGCCCGGCCGTCGTGTTGCAATCGCGTCGCTCATATCTTGTCTATCCTCTCCTGGGTTTTCGGATTTTCCATCCCCATGACGCAAAGGGGTTACCAATGAGGGCCTGCACTTGGCCCTCGTTCTCGGCATAACTTCTGGACGTCCGTTCGATCACCGAGAAGAGAGAACTTCGCGAGAGAGCTGGGAATGAAGGTCGCTATGGTCGCTGGGCTTGACGTTTCGTCTATCGGCTTATTCGCAGAGGCCGGCACCATCGTGTTCATGTGCCACAGCAGCCAGTGGCGGCCAGCTAGCGCAAGTCCATGGGATATCCATTTCCGGCATATTTAGGCGGTCTTTGGCGGCCAGTGACCGGCTGTATCTCATAGAGACCTGAGCAAAGTGAAACCTATCATGTAGAACTAATTTAGAGAGAGAACTCGGTCCTCGGTGTCTGTTCCCATTTATCTTGGCGTGCATGTTACCAAACTACACAGTAGAGCGTCACGGTCACCGGATGGATGTCTCGCAGCCCGACGTCCTCACTTGGCTGCTTAGTAACGGACTCGCGGAGGATGACGCCGCCATGCAAGCCACCGGATGAGCCAGCCGTGGTGGTTAAAACAAGAGGGCGGATAGTGGCAGCCAACGGCTCCTAGCGAACCAGACGGGGTTCCCGACCACATGGTTACCCGAGAGAACAAGGCTCTGGATACTCATGCAAAACAACGCATGCCACTCGACGACCGAAGCGGACACCGGTCGGAACTGTGATCGACAGGCGGTTGTCGTGGCTCGAGAGGAATGGTTAAGGTTCAAACCATGTAGTTGGGTTGCTCTCGCTCGCGCAATCATGACGTTGATTCGACTGGTTTGGTCTTCATTCCCATGCCTCCCTCTATGCTGCTCGGATGAGGACGTGCCGCGGATACGTGCAGAGAGAGATATGCTAGAGTCCGCAGGAACTAGCCGAAATGGGCCCGAACCTTTGCGTCTGCCACACCAGTTTCGCGGGTGGAGTAGGTTGGAGGCTCTGCGATGACGACCCAGTTCGCTGGCCGCGTCTCACTAACTATGGCCGCAGGCTGTGTTGTAACCCTCCCTCGGGCCTGGCGGCAGCATTCCGCTTTCACACCAGTCAGACCGGGAGATAACCAGCCAACCCGATTCGGTGCGAGCTTTAGAATCAATCAACTCGGGCCTGCCGCCCCGCCGTAAAGGCCGAGAGGGAGGCATAGTTCCCTCCAGGGCGCCCTTGTGATTCGACGGCATTGATGCTGCGACCCAACCAGTCTAGAACAGACGACACCGCCAAACCCTGGGCTTGCAGCCATCAGCGCTGGCACACATGCCGCCCGGTCACAGAAAAGAGACACCGGACCACCCCAATCTCTCTGTTGCGGCTCTAAGCTGGTGCGGATGCCCAACCGCTGAGCTGTCCTATTCTGGACTGCAGAGCACCTTGGCCTTGGATATCACGTTCCGGTACTGCAAGTGCCCGCCGCTCTCATCGCCCCGTTTGATGATGCCCGGGAAGGTGACACAGCAGATTTCCCTGTCCGCCAGGCTGTCCTCGTCTTCGCCCCCAATGTCTTCCATCGTCTCCCCGTTAAACACGATGCACTGGTGGGGAAGGATCTCGGGCATCTCGATCTTGAAGACCGCTTTTTGCACGGCAAGTAGCCGAGAGAGTTCAATGGCGCTGTGAACGAGTGCCTGTAGGCCTTGGTCTCGAGCCTCTGTTGATTTCGTGTTGGTTAATGGGTCAAGGAGGTCGTTAACCTTGGAAACTACCGTTTCAACGACCTTGGAGGTTTCGGTTTGGAGCTTCTCGCTGGCGTCCTTTTTGATGGTGGTTAGGGTGAGAGAGCGCCATTGGTTGACCGATTCAGGGGACGATGCTGCGAGGAAATGAGTATTTCTCTTTTATCCGTTGCATGGATATCTTACCAGAGGAGAGGAAATCCTCAACCTGTTTGATCTGCGCAGCCACATCGGTAGGAAGCCCAATAAAATAAGCGCCAAACACGAGCTCGACAAGAAACCGCGAGACAACCGACTGAAGCAAATGGATTCTCGATGTCGAGGCTAGCTCTTCGTACATGGGCACCAGACGGGCCAATTCCGATATCGTATCTTCATGGGAGCCGGATAAGTCTGCTGCCGTCAGTGCCCGTCCGGCCCGTCTCGACCTCGTTCGAACGCAGAGACACTTACCAACCCTGGCCCGTCTAAAGTTCACCAGCACCCAATTCTGCAACCCATTCCCCAACCGTGCCATGCCCTCCCCAAAGACCTCGTCACTCGTCTGCGCCTCCCCGTCCGCTCGCGTGCTCACGCTGACCCACTCCTTCAGCCCGCGAACCTGCGCCTTCAACTCCGCAACCTCGTCCTCCTTCTGGTCGAGCATATCCCTCACCCGTTCCCACGCGCCCCTAGCCTCCCTCAACTCCCCCTCCACCTCCACGCCACCGCCACCGCCACCTTCCACAACCCCACACCTTGCCCCTCTCTGCCCCCGAATCTGGTGTCCCCCCTGCCCCTGAATCTGGTGTTGCCCCTGCCCCAGAATCTGACCCTGCCCCTGCCCCTGCACGGCGGCGACCTGCATGACGGCGACCGTCTTCTCCAGCGCGGCGTACTTGGCCTGCCAGAAGGCGGCCGTCTCGCTCTCGGCGCTGCTGAGCTTGTCCAGCTCGCGGTGGAACTCGGACTCCATCAGCGCGAGCTCGCGCTCCAGCGACGCGATGCGCACGTCCTTCTCGCGCAGCGCCGACTGGCATGTTGCGATGGCCGCTGATGTCGCCGTGGTTGTACCCGCTGTGGCTGTTGTTGTTGTTGTTGTTGTTGTTGCTGTTTTAGGGAGTGGGCTGGGAGAGGGGGAGCGGTTGCGCCCGGCGGTTCTTGTTGTTGTTGGGGCTAGGTGGGGGCTGTCTTTGGTGGTGGTGTTGTTGCTGTTGCGAGGGTTGTCGGGGGCTGGGGAGGATGTGCCGCTCAGGGCGGCTCGAGGCGGAGGTGAGATAAAGGTGCTGTTGCTTGGGTTGTTGGTAGAGTTGCTGCCGGTGTTGGTGTTGCGGGTGTTGCTCGGGGAGGTTCGAGTCGGCCGTGGGGGAGAGCGAGGGCCGTTGGTGCTGCCGCCTTTAGGCCCGGCCCCTGAGGGTGGGCGGCGTTTAGAGGGAGGAGTCATGTCTTTTCGAGGAGGCATGTGTGACGGCGAGGGGGTTGCTGTTTCTGTTCTTGGTGTCCTCTGCTAACTGAGGGGTGTTGTTGGGCTTCAGATCGATCTGATCGCTCTGAGGGATTTGTGGATTGCAAACTGCATCACGACATGGCACCGGCCAGCGGTATATGCGTTTTTAAATAGGAATTGCTGACCAATGTGGGAGGCAAAGATTTTGTTGCAGCTGCCTGGCCGAATGTGAATCGCGGCGCCTTTGTCGTGGAACGCCAGGCGACCTGAGTGGCAGGTATCAGCTCAGCCTCGTCCAATCTGGTGACCAGGGTATGACACAGGGACGTCCAGTGTTATTCAGCGCTACGAAGCAGGGAGCAAGCAGTGGAATTTGATGCGGGGGTGGCCCGAGCTTACTCTAGGGGGCCGTTCCGCCGTTACAGGCACCAAGTGGGGCAAGCCCCCCTGAGCTGCCCGTCCCTTGGAATGTTCGATTACCAGGGTGCCATGGTCAAGCAGTTTATCGAAACTCAACTCCGGGACAACATCAAGTGTGTTGAATGCCTCGAGTTCAACTCCCAGGCCGTGATAAAGCGCCATGGCAGTAGGCTAGAAATCGACCTCAGCCACCACCTCATACGCCTCGTCCTCCTCCCCGTCCACAACCACCTTTTTAGCTCCCATCTTACATATCGCGACCTTTTCGACCGGTATATCCTTTATCCACACCTGATCCTCATACCGTTCGATAATATCCGTGGCATCGAACACCAACCGCTCCCGTTTCCGCCCTCCTTTACCTCCTCTGCCTCCCCTACCCCGCTTCCCCCTACCTCCTCTGTCCTCCCTCCCCTTACCCTTGACATACACCGTATTCACCACCGTAGCGTGCAACAGCAGCGGCCTGCCTTCGTCGACCATGAGCTCTGCGTCCCTGAACACGTCTCGCACCCTTTCACAGAAGGCCTGGAGCAACCCAAACTGGTCAACAGGAGGCGCGTAGAGTACCGCCGCTCTGTCGGCCGGCTGCATGCTCGCCAGGCCCCTCAGGGTGATCTTGGGCGCCTCCTCTGCGGGCGGCACTACATCCCCCTTTACCACCTTCCTCTTCCCCTCCGCATCACCAACCCCACCACTCCCTTCCACAGCCCGCCCTTGTATCGCCATCCTAGCCCTCCACTCCGCAACCACCGCCCTCCAAACACCCGCCAGCCCCACCCCAGCCAACACCTCCCTCGCCCTGTCCAACCCCTTCTCCTTTTTCACCCTCCTTAGCACCCCCCTCTTCACCCCCCTTAACCCCCTCCTCAACCACCTCCTCACCCCCACCCCCCACCTCCACCCCCTTAACCCCCACCTCCGGAAAACTCATAACCCCCAACGTCAAATGCAGCGTCCCCACCGGCCGCACCGCATCCGGCGGAATGTCAACAGCGCCGCCAGCAGCCCCGGCAGCGCCGAAGCCGAGCGGGGGCGCACACACATCGGCGCGAAAGGCGGACAGCGAGGTGGCGAGCTGGGCGCGGGCGGGTTTGGAGGTGGCGAGGGGGATGCAGAGGAAGTGCGTTGGGGGTGTTCGCGGGGGTGGGGGTGTTGCTGCTGTGGTTGCTGCTGCTGCTGCTGTTGCTGTTGCGGCGGCGGTTGCTGCTGGGCGGGTGGGGAAGGGTTTGGGGGGCATTTTTTGTTGTTTGGGTTTGATGGGTTTGTTTGATGGTTTGTTGGGTTGGGGTGGTGGGAAGATTTGGTTTGTGTTGGAATTGCTGGAGTTGATGCAATGCTTGGTGAACTGCAGTGTGAGTGGCTGTGAAGTGGGGCTATGGTTGATGAGGTAGCCTCAAGGTAGCGTTTTAGGTACCTAACTTCAGACTGGTGTGAGTGGTTACAGGTTAGTATGACGCCTTTCAGCTCATGAGCTCCAGTCGTTGGTGGCGAGGTCATTAAGGTGATGTTGGGTGAAATGGGGAGAATTCTGGCTCATAGCGTTCAAGAGAGCGAAGGACGAAGTATGGTTGGTGCTCCACTCCGCTGTGTGTGGCGTGTAAGGTGATGAAATAAAACACTTGCTAACAGCCTTCATCCCCTTATTGACACCAGATTGGATCATTGTGAATCAACAGATATAACCCGTGCTCATAAGAACATCGCTATTGGTGGACGAGGCCACAGCTAGAAATCTAGACTACTCTGAACCCAAGACAGCTCCAACTTTGACAGGCGGATGCGATGCACATATGGGTAGCCATACCCTGATAGACCAGAGCCCCAAAGCTGTTTACAAACGGTGAAATACCTCATACCCCTTATGCACATATACCCCGCATCTCTCGTGGGCAGGACCCTTCTGTCCGCTGGTATCTTGACTCCTTGAAAGGATGGCCCGACCGACCTCGCACTACCCTCCTGCCCACGAAGCAACTGCTTGCCGCTGCCCGTCCCCCGACATTGTACACCCGGTCTGCCCTAACGGGAACCAGTCATGGCTCCACTTGTTGCCCGTTACCGGCTGGGTATTGATCGGATGCTCGTAGAGTCGAGGGCGGGTGCTACAACCGTCGGAGTTGGTGCAGACCGCGCGCCCAGTTTGCCTCATTACTAACCCTGCTTAAAGAACTTCTTCATCTGCTTCTCCAAATTTTCCGTGTCGACCTTGACCGTCTTGAGCGCGTCGGTGATCTTTTTGAGGCAGACCGTCTCGTCGGGTTCGGCACTGCCGTCAACGGTCATCCTGTGGCCGTATTGCTGGATGATCTGGCAGCTGTCCCTTATCTTGTTGAATCCGAGAGTAGCGGAAGAACCCTTAAGAAAGTGACCCAGGCTGGAAAGTTCATTCAGGTCTTTGGCGCTCCTGTTTGTTGATATGAAGCCATCGTTAGTCCGACTCCGACTCCGTTTGTTCCTCTGAAATGCGGTCCTCTCGTCCTTCCCCTCTTTTCCTTGGAGCCGGCAAAAAAAGGAAGCTCGAGAAGCCGGATCTGGCCGTCGTGAATGTGCCATTAAGCCAGCACCATGGAAATGGGAGACAGCCCAGAAAGAAAAGACGCCACGCATAGAG
Organism: Chaetomium fimeti; assembly: GCF_033439085.1. Taxonomy (NCBI): domain Eukaryota; kingdom Fungi; phylum Ascomycota; class Sordariomycetes; order Sordariales; family Chaetomiaceae; genus Chaetomium; species Chaetomium fimeti. Next base: position 2,024,512 of record NW_026944334.1, read on the forward strand.
AGGAGGACACTTACAATGACTTATCCATTTTGCCAAACGTCTCTGTTGCTTGGTCAAAGAAGCCGAGCACTAGAGGCGCACTGAACTCGCGTTCGTCCTCGCTATCGTCCATCTCGAGGATCTGCGAGAAGACTTCCTTGTCGACGTGATCTCCAAATTGGTCCATATTGTCGTCCTGGTCCTGGCCGTTCTAGGTTAGCAGCCAACACCATCTTTCATATCGAAACCACAGACCAAATCGTAGAACTCGACCATGGTTGCAAAACGGCGCACAGCGGAGACCTGAGAAGTGACGGAGGGGTACAAAGTAGGAGGGGGTGGAAAACGATGTGGTCGGGAGCAGAACTGGATAGGGAAGATCCGAAATTGACCAGAGAGGGTGACCAGGAACAAGGTCGGGTACCGCCTAGGGCTGCAGCCGCGCTTGCCCCAAGTCCGGTGCTGTTTCTGGAGTACACGGACCCGTGCGCAAGCGGAAACGCTGTCGCGTGCTACCTCGTAGGATGGGCACGCACAGGAGCTGATGGTGGTGTTGGGGGAGGTGCCGGTGGTGGTGGTGGTGGTAGGTAGGCAAGAGAGAGAGATACACGCGAAAGGGTCACGTAACCGATGAGAGAATATGACACCGCGGGGTAGGTACCTAGGTAGGTACGGGGAGGGAGATGGGCGACTCTGCAAAAATCGACATCTGGAAATGGGCTTACAGGAAAGCGCGTGTATCGATATGGAAAGCACGGACGCAGAACACTGGCAGAGCAGAGGTTCCAAACGGAGGTCGGGTAGCTCGCGACCAGCGACGTTCCCAACGTTCGGCGTCCGGAAGGAACCGTGGCAAGGGTGGGGATGTTCTCGGGAGCTGGGAGGCTGATTCTCGCGTCAACGAAGGGCCAGCGACCCGGAGCGGAGTGAGGTGGGGTCCAACCTGTCACTTGAAGAAGGGGTGGAAGAAGCGAGGCGCGTTTGCGATGGAGAATGGCGGACACAGAACAGAGGCGGCGCTCACAGATCGTCAACGTTAGCAGTGACGGTGGTGACGATGGAGATGCGAAATTTTATGGCGGGGTGGAAAGGGAGGGGCAGACAAGGCTGGTTCTGGAGAGGGGCCTCCGAGAGGGGACAAAGTTAACTCCAAGAGGAAGGGGACTCCAAAAAAGGATTCGGACAAAGTGGAGGGTTGAACCGTGGTGGGGAGGTCGGTGGACGATCAGGATGGTCGGTCAGGATGGTCTTCGCAAGTCGGAGCCTACTTGGTACTCAGTTGGTGGAGGTACCTGGGTAATCATGCACAAAGACAGATGGCAGTTTGACCAATGTGTGGAGAAGCAAAGTGGGATTCCGAAGCTGCAGCAATTTCAATTATCAAATATGTACCCAGCAAGGAGGTGTGATCACCCTGAAAAGGCCTTTGCCTTGTCCTCCCGACGCACCTCGCCATCTGTAAGCCCCGGCGCGTTGTCAAAACCCATGATCCCAAGATGCCAAAGGTCTTTGTCCTCTTCGGTCACCTGGCAAGCTAGTAGATGCTATTCTCTTGTTCTTCTCCAGTCTTCGGACTTCGATTCCTTGCTCGTGTGATAGCTCGAGGCCGGAGCGGATGCGAGGCTAAGACGGAAGTAAGGTAAGCTAAAATAGGTCACATTCCGTTTTGAGGTGTGACGTAAATGAGCGGGATCTTGGACCCTTGAAGTCCCACCCGCACGAGATTCGCTGTCTTCAAAAACGGGGGTCTCTCATCCCAACACGACCTGCGAAGAAGGGAGCTGGGTATCAATGTGGATCTAGAGGGTTCCTTAAGAGAGCCCGAGGCGTAACCTTTCAAAATATCATTTTTTGTGCATCTTCCAAAAATGCTTGCTTATCATGCAATGCAGGGGTTGGCATCCTCCGCTCTCAACTGGTGCTCCATGATCTTTTGAATGTATCGTTAAAGCGGGTACATTCCGGCCGGCAGCTGCCCCGCACCGGTACCTCGCTCAACCCCGCAACCGCACTTTCCATCTTGAATATTTTTGGATCGGGTTGGAAACGGCGTGAGTTACGTGAGGTGGTTACCTGATACCTTACTCCCCGAGTCACTCTCATCGGTTTATGAATTTGATTAGGCACCTGGCCTGCACGTGCCCTAGCCAGTTTTCACAACCACAGGGTTCCAAACGGCCCGCTCCTAGGGGTGATCGACAATCGAAGCTCGGCTTCCTTTCTTCGACCATCAATCCTACCTCAACTCGACCCATCACGCCTTTCCCAACCCGACCGCCACCTCTTAATGTCCCAAATGGTTGGGGTGGAAGGTCGGATATACATGGAATCAAACATTGGCGAGGTATCTCCGCGATGCTCGACCAACCGAACGGCCATTCGGGCTCTGCGACAGTAATTATCCGGCCCTCGCGGAACACACACTCACGCAGCTGTGTGACAGCCCGGCCTTTTGATGCCATAGGCTTTTTTCTCTCGTGGCCCCCCAATGAAATGGCGGACTCCTTGAAGCCGGGCAAATGCAGGGACCGATTAGCCCCCATCACGGTACATGTGTACATGTGTGTTAACAGATCGTCGGTCCCTCTGACGTTGTCCTGCATTTACGACCGGGAATTGCGGCTAGCTGCACACAGCCAGCCGTGCCGGTCCAGGGCGGGCTCGGGGAGTCGGACAGGCTCTGTAATAATAATCACCGCGAGGGGTATCTCTCACTCATGTACGCTGGACATCTTCAGCGGTATCCCCAGCTCTAAGTCGGTACCGGGAAGACCGAGAGTTATGCGATCGACGAGCACGGTATGTATCCCGAAGGGGACCTGCCACGAGTCAGTGATGCCCCACCTCGGCGAGCAAACCCAACACCGGCTACATGGAGATGCTATCTGGCTATCATGAACGCATCCCTCCAGGTGAATCTCTTTATTGCCGGCCCAAAGCGCCCTTATTCTCGGATTCAGAGGTCCGGAGGTCAAGGATGAGATCTTTTGGTACTCGGTATCCGTGCTCCCGTGCTAAGCTCATTTTCCCTTCGCGTTAGTTATCGAGTGTGCCTAATTATTCGTTTAGACGAGTGCGGGACAAGACCAACGCCAAGACAACCCCACGACGTCTGGACCTCTTTCCGCGTCTCAACTTCGCCCATCATTGCTCGGAATGTCCATCCTTCGGTGGGGCAGCAACAAGTTCATCTGTTTCCCGACGTCATTCCGCAAACTGTCGTCATTGGGAGCACCACTCCATTTGGGACGTTGCATGCATGGGACCCGAGGAACCCACACCAAAAGTTGAAGTCTGGAGGTCTGGAGGCCTGCCTTGTCTGACAGAAAACCTGGCGCTCAAAGGGAGGAAAGGGTTACTCTGCCAGCCCTCAGCTCTTCAACCTTTTGCTCCCATTCTCTTCGGAGAGCGACAAGATTATCACGGTTCCTATTTAGCGGTGAGAAGCCTTCAAATCACCCAAAAGGTTCTAGAACACGTTGCCAATGTTCCGGTGGGGGGCACGACAGAGCGGTTCCTTGGAAAGAGCAGGCGCCGCGTCCGTTGGTGCCTCGTCGCCCCGACTGACCGGATATCGGCACGTCGCCGGGCTCGCACAAAAAAGGCAGAGACATGTTCGAGAGCGGGGTTTGCGGCCTTCCACATTTTGTTCTTCCCACGCGCTTTTAAAAATCCAAGAACGGCTAGACTAGCGAAACGGAGAGCCGTTCTCAGCCGTTACTGTGTAGTTATTTGTGGACAGTCTTGCCGCCCCGTCGGATCTTCAAAAGACGTGGACCCTGAAGCAGCCAAGGGGCTGCAGGGTGCTTTACCGCCGGCCCGGCACCTAGGCAATGCTAAATCGTCGGAGCCGGACAATCCTCCCGAAGCGCGTCCCCTCCCGCCTAACTACACCACGACGAGGTCCTCGCTTGATCGCCATCCGAACGTCGCTTGAGTGGTCACCGCGCGTCGCTCGTTCACACTGGGATGAAAGCCGGTGTGCGCCAGCGAACTACCATTCCGAGGCTCGAACGGGAAGGTTATCAAAATTATCGAAATCTCGACCCTTTGTACTTACCTTTAACCCGAGTCAGGCTTTCAGCCAAAGCCTAAACGGAGCGACAACCACCCTCTCATTCTTGTAGCCGTGCAAACACCGTGGCTCGGGGAATTTCGAACGTACCTCCCCGATAAGCATGCCATCCCGGCCGAGCCCGGGACGTTCTCAAAATCCCGCGGAAATATCCAACCCTTTCGGCCAGCCTGCTTCTCGGTCAGCGAGGGGCTGAAGACGTCCGAGAACGGGAATACAAAGCGTTCCTCCCCCGTGCTAGTTTTGGCGGGGGGTGCTCGTTTCATCAAGTGCCTGGAGCCACTTAACCACCCAAAAAATACCCATTGACGTTCAACAGCAACCAACACAGGTCTCTCCGCTCCCTCCAGATCCCCAGCTTCTTTCGGCGCCCCGACCGATCGTCACGAGGCGTCCATGCCCTCTTCCCCTTCCCTCCCACCGCTACCCAGGCAGGCGGGCGGCCCCGTCCCGCTTTCTCACCACTCCCGTTCACCAGCGGCTACTTCCACTTTCAAGTCCCCAGACCGGAGCCGGCCAGGCCCCAACAAACGGGCCTGCCGAGCATGCATGCGCCAAAACTTGCATAGTGACACTTACCAAAAAACAGGTTTTTCGAGCCCGCAACCGCCAGTCGTTGGTGTGGTGGACTGGTGGTCATCCCCTTCTCCCCACCGTCTTCCTGGGCCCAGAACCGTCTCTTGTCATATCACACATAGTCACAAAGGAACTAACCTTGCTTCGTGTGCTTGGCTTGCTGCCTGCCCAATCTATTTGTGGCCGTGGCATGTGAGTCTGTCTCTTTTTCGTTGCTCCCGAAGGGATGGGCAAACATCCCATGGGCAAAAAAGGCAGGACTCTTTTAAGTGTAGATGTCGACCAAACGTGGACCAAATGTCGACTATAGGAAGGAAACCAAAGCCGCCCAAAAGCACAAAGAAGCTGAATTAGCTTAATTTACTTTTTATTTTACTTGATGTCTTCTTTTCGATTTGTTTTTCCCGATTACTTTCGCTTAATTCTTCTTGCTTAGTTTCTTATTTTCCTTCGGGGTTCGGCTTTTTTTGGCCAGAGGGTGGCAGGACATGGGGGGATGCCTGATGACGTGGGGTGAGTGAAGGGGGGGTATAACCCCATGAATGCATGTTGATATGGGAAAGTGGGACGTTCTTTTTTGTTTGTTTCGGCTCTGGGGCGGGACGGTTGGCGCCGCGTGCATGACACTGAATGCAGAGTTACGTTTAGAACTCCTAAAATGGAAGTTTGGTAGGTTCAAACGTAAGACGGTGATGGTGGGTTGGGAGAAACGTAGTATCACGAATTAACAGGCGGTCTGAAGACGTTTGACAGCAAGAGACTTTTGAAACGTAACACAACTTCCTAGTATTGTCCACCGCTATGGGCTGTCTCAAGCCCCGTGTGGGGGGGCAGTCAGCCCAGCAGATGGGGGTATCCGCTAATAATGAAGATATTGTAGTAACGCGGCGCGGCACGGTTGATGGATAAGCCCCGGGCAGCCTTACGCCCGGCCTTGCCAGAGCGAGCCTCTTATGGAAAGAAAGAATTTGCAGCCACCCTGAGTAACCACGTAGCGTCGCTCCACAATCCGCCATCCTCTTTCGGAGGCGGGTCGTTGGTACAATCCAACGGTATGACTGTGGCCTCCCGGAGCCTCTTCAAGCTCGCCGACCGCCTTGCCTGCCGCTGCCGCTCTCTATCCTCCCAACTGTCGAAATCTCCCTCCCCGTAATCTTCTTCCTCAGGCTCCTCCTCCTCGTCTTCCCGCCCCATCATCTTGTCAACGATCCACACCAGGAGCCCCTTCTTCTGCGTAAGTTGCCGGATATACTCCTCGTCCGCCGCCAGCTTCTCATCCTCGTCCTGCTCCGGCGGGCCAAACTCGAGCTCCATGTCCAACCCCACAAAGTTGGCCCCGGCCAGCGGCGGCGTCTCCGCCTCGCTCGACGCCGCCACCTGACCGAAGTAGTCCTCCGCCAGCTGGGGATCATCCTCCATCGAAGCCAACAACTCGGCACGGCGCACCTCGGCGGGCGTCATGGGCCGGCGGCTGCGGCTGCGGCTGCCGAAATGGCTGCCGAAATGACTATGCACGGGCGACGCGAACGCGGACGCGGCCGTGGCCGCCGCCACCGCGGAGGCGGCCGCGTCGGCGGAGCCGGAGTAGTCCTTACTGCCGCGGCGGCTGGTGCGCGCGCTCTGCACGGCGGTGCGCTGCCAGCGCTGCTGCTGGTGGTGGAACAGGCGCTCGCGCGGCGTCAGGCCGTCCTCGGACACGTACGCCGCGTACGCCTCCGGCAGGCTCGTCGTCGAGCTCGCCCGCGTCACCAGCCACCCTTGCCCCTTCGCGTCACGTGCCTCCGAGGCGATCAGCGCGCCCACGTGCAGCAGAAAGTCGGTGTCTGGGATCACGCTCTCGCGGCGGCGGGCTGCTGCTGCTGCTGCTGCTGTTGTGGGCGTTGTGCCGGTGCTGCTGTCGGTTTGGCTCCTCCTACTGCTACTGCTGCTGCCCTTAGGGAGCTGGCTGGAGGATTTGCTCTTGGTTAGGGCCGCCCGGGCTGGTGAGTAGGGTACTGAGACGCCTCGTGTCGGGCGGCGGTACGGCGGAGGTGGTGAGTGGGAGAGAATGACGGGAGTTGTGGGTGCGGATCGGCCTTGGATGTACGAGGTGTGTGGGCGGGAAGAGCTGGTGTTGCTGGTGTCGTACTCTTCGCGGGGGAGAAAGGTGGTTAACGGTGCGAGGGTGAGGTGGTCTGCCGCGGCTCGGTTCTTTCGTCGCGACGACGACGGAGGTTGAAGGTTAAATGCTGGTTCCATTTTGGCGTGATGGAAGTGTAAGATGGGAAGTTGAAACTTTGGAAGTGAGATGAGAGATTGATGGTAAAGTTGGCTCTGGATGGGCCTTCGATGGGTGATTAAATGAAATGATGCTGCGCTTTGGCACTGCATCCCTGGGACCCAGAGCTGCAAAGTTTCGTGCTCCACTTGCGGCAGCTCTCAAACCTTGCTGTCGAAATTGTGCGCTCATTGGCTCATCGGCCGATCAACAACGCCACCGGGGTGGGAATCTGGACCACGGCCAAGCGATGCTGCTTGGCAGAAAAAAAGGCCCATCGGCACTAACAGTTTAACGGGTGGGAGCCATTTCTTTCTGGTAGCGTCATCTGTACTCTTAAACCACGGAATCACCGTGCACCCAAGCTCTGTCAAGTTGGGATGGGTATGGGGCTCAACTCATGAAACAGATCCCTAACTAAACCACCAAACAGTTTCGACTGCACATGGAGACAATTACATCTTGGAAAGGAAACACGCACTGAGTGACTTTGGCACTTTTGCATTACGTGACTACTAACCCACCAACTCGGCTTACTAGCGGGCCTTCCAAGGAATCCCCTCCATCAAACTGCACAATAATTTTCTATTTTTCGCCACTTTACTTGGGACTTCCCCTCAGGTGGTTTCGAGATTTTCTGCAAGGGGATACAGGCGGCTCAGACAGGAAACTTACAGGCCACTCGTACCAAAACTCCCCACCAAGCGCCGACAATTCCCGAAAAAGAAGCCATTTTTTCAGAGAATGAACTGGGCTGCCCACATAATTGGTGCCAACCAGCTTTGACTCACATACATAATCATAACCGACACGCCTTTCGACCGGTCGAGATGCGGAACCTGCGCAACATCGGGCACGGCGTCTTCCGGATCCCGGATTCATCCTCGGCAACTGCACTTCCCATCTCAGCGTCTTGCTGGGATGTCGCCCGGGATGAGGTGATTATCGCATGCGGCCCGACGCCCGGGGACGCCCGTATCGAGCTGCTCCGGGTTGCGAAACATGACCATCACACATCACCAGCACAACTGTAAGATTCCACTCATCATTTTATTTTATTTTTGTCATATTTTATTGAGGCCATGGACTAAAATGTAAACCCGCAACGATAGGCAGTCACAGAGCGTCGCATCATGGGATGTCTCGAGCCCGAGCGAGAATGGGGAGCCAGATGCCATCGTGGGCATGCACTACTTCAGCGACACTTTGACAACGTGTGTCATCATGGCTGGTGGTGATATCATCACGGTGACCGAAGACGAAGAGGGCGTCGCTATTCCCGGCGAAGCCCATGTCGAGATCGTAGGCACCCTTCTGCCGTTTATCGCCGCGGCCCGCTGGTCTCCAGATGAGGAGTTGCTAGTTGTTGCTACCGGCGATGCCAAGGTGGTGTTCATGAGCCGGAGCTGGCATGTCATTTCCGAGGCCGTCCTGTCTGCCGACGACCTGAAGCTCTCCAAGCACGTCTCCGTCGGATGGGGCAAGAAGGAGACGCAGTTTCAGGGGAGAGGTGCCAAGGCCAAAGCACTCAGGGATCCTACCATTCCTGAGAAGGTGGACGAGGGCACGCTGAGCCAGAATGATGATGGCCGTTGCAGCATCAGCTGGCGGGGCGACGGTGCCTATGTCGCTATCAACTTTCTCCAAGAAGGCGTGCGTCGTGTCATCCGCGTCTTCAACCGCGACGGTGAGTTGGACAGCGTCAGCGAGCCTGTTGATGGCCTTGACGGGAGTCTGAGCTGGCGGCCCGAGGGCAACCTGATCGCCGGTATCCAGCGCCTCCCTGACCGCGTGGACGTGGCATTCTTTGAGAGAAACGGGTTGCGGCATGGCCAGTTTACCCTCCGCGCCCCTGCTGATAACGCTGGCGTACTCGAGCATGTGGCCCTAGAATGGAACTCCGAATCAACGGTCCTTGCTGTGATATTGAAAGACCGGATCCAGCTCTGGACCATGGGCAACTACCATTGGTATTTGAAACAGGAAATACTCTGTGGTCATTCAGACAGCGTCGATGCCCAAAAGCAGAAGCCCCTTTTCTCGTGGCACGCTGAGAAACCCCTTCGGCTCGCAGCAGCGGTCGCGGGTAAGTTCGCACCGAACCCCCTTTCCCCGAAATCCCGGCATCTAACAGCTGCTAGACAAGGTTCTTGTGAATGAATATGCCCTCACAGTATCCAGAGGGCCGACAACGGCTCCGCACGACCACGGAGCCGTGGCGGTTGTCGATGGACAAACCATCAAGTTTACACCTTTCCGGACTTGTAACCCGCCGCCCCCGATGTCCATGTGTGAGCTCGAAGTCGAGTCTCCCGTCATCGATGTGGCCTTTTCGACCGACTGCACCTCAATGGCCGTTCTGCACCGAGTTGGTGTCAGCATCTTTGCCCTCGAGGCCAAGGGCCCCCGCCTCTCTAGCCCGAAACTCTTAAATATGGCTACATTTGAAAAGACGGCACCTCAGCTGTATGAAGAGTCGTCGCTTCAAGTCGGCTTTTCCGGGCCCAACGAGCTTGAGGTCCTGTGCATGACAGAGGACGTTGAGCTGTTGCGATACGGATTTGGCTCTGAGGGTACCAAGTCATGGCTTACAACGGTTGCAGGCCCCATCATGACGATAACATCACCCGGATCTACGTCGATAGAGGGTGTGGTAGCCCAGGACTTGTCTGGCAGGCTTAGTAAGATCTCTGGCGGAGAACAATCGCCTTTGCCCGTTCAGTTTCCCACATTCCTGCCATGGGTTAGCTGCGTCGTGCATGACGGCGAGCCCCTTGCGTTTGGATTGTCGAGGGTTGGGCACCTCTATGCAAATCGGCGTCAACTTGCAAAGAATTGTACTTCGTTCCTAGTTACAGACAGCCACCTCGTCTTCACCACTAGCAATCATTTCGTCAAGTTCGTTCACTTGGCTTCGGAACAAGGTCAGTGACTTTCCTCGCCAATATGGAACAATTTCTGACCTTTGTAGAACTCGACGTTCCGGCGGATGACCCCGAGAAGGACGAACGGTGCAGGAGCATTGAGCGAGGCGGCCGGCTGGTCACCGCCATTCCTACTAAGATGGCCTTGGTCCTGCAAATGCCGCGGGGAAACCTGGAGACCATCTATCCGCGTGCCATGGTGCTAGCTGGCATTAGAAGGTTAGTGGAACAGAAGGACTACGGCTCTGCGTTTGCGACATGCCGAACCCAGCGTGTGGATATGAACATCCTGTTCGACCACCGGCCTGAGCAGTTCTTGGAGAATGTGGGCTTGTTCCTTGATCAGGTGAAAGATCCGGCCAACGTCGACTTGTTTCTGTCGTCGCTCAAGTACGTAGAGGTTCCTTGATGACATTTCGCCGCGTGTGCTAACTTGAGCTAGGGAGGAAGACGTTACCCAGACCATGTATCGGGACACCAAGACTCCCGGTACGCAGCCGCCCGACTTCAAGGCCGCCGTCAAGCCAGGAAAGACAAACATCGTTTGCGAAGCCGTCCTACAAAGGCTCCGTGCGCAGAGGAAGGCCAACCTCCAAAACATTATCACGGCCCATGTCTGCAAGAGCCCACCTGCGCTTGACGATGGTTTGCTCGTGGTTGCCGAGTTAATGCAAGAGGACAGTGCCTTGGCAGAGCGCGCTGTCGAGCACATCTGCTTCTTAGCCGACGTCAACCAGCTTTACGATCATGCTTTGGGACTGTACAACCTGGATCTCACTATCCTGGTGGCCCAACAAGCCCAGCGAGACCCCCGCGAATACCTGCCGTTCGTTCAGGAACTCCACAAGATGCCGACGCTAAAGAGGCAATTCACCATCGACGATAAGCTCGAACACTGGGAGAAGGCTCTGGATCACTTAAAGGCGCTTAATGACTTTGAAGAGGTTAAGAGCTACATCGTTGCGCACAATCTCTACCAGTACGCCCTTGGAATCTACCGCCACGAGGAGCAGCACCACCGCGCCATCACCGACCTCTTTGCCGCGTATCTTAAATCCACATCCCACTTCAAAGAAGCCGGCCTCGCGTACGAATCCCTCGACAACTTCACCGACGCAACAGACTGCTACCTCAAAGCGGGAACCACCTGCTGGCGGGAATGCCTCTACGCCGCGCAACAACAGAACCCGCCACTGTCGCCCGCCAAACTCTCCGAGATCGCCACCTCCCTCGCCGACGCCCTCCGCGAGGCCAAGGACTACGCCTCGGCAGCCACAATCCACCTCGACTACCTCGCCTCCGTCCCCGCCGCAATCCAACACCTCTGCAAGGGCTACCTCTTCGCCGACGCCCTGCGGCTCGCGGCCCTCCACAACCGCGCCGACCTCCTCCCCACCGCCATCGACACGGGCCTCACCGAGGCGCTCTCCTCCTCCACCGAATTCCTCGCCGACTGCAAAGCCCAGCTCCACGCCCAAGTCCCCCGCATCGCCGAACTCCGCCTCAAAGCCCGCGAGGACCCCCTCGCCTTCTACGAGGGCGAAAACCCCTTCGGCGGCGGCAACCGCACCAACGCGGACGGCACCACCGACGCCAACATCCCCGACGACGTCTCCATCGCGGCCTCCTCCCGCGGCGGCGGCGCCGCCAGCACCTCGGCCAGCCTGTTCACGCGCTACACCAACAAGGGGTCGGGCTCCGTCGGCACCGCGGGGACCGGCGTCTCGCGCGCGACGAGCAAGAACCGCCGGCGCGAGGAGAAGAAGCGCGCGCGCGGGCGCAAGGGCACCGTTTATGAAGAGGAGTACCTCGTCAACTCGGTGCGGCGGCTGGTTGAGCGTGTGGCCGCGGCCGCCGCCGAGGTCGAGAGGCTTGTCTTTGGGCTCGCGCGCCGCGGCATGGCGGAGCGGGCGCGCGCTGTCGAGGAGCTGATGGCCGGTGTGCAGGAGGCGTGTCGGAAGGCGGTGGGGGAGGTTTGGCCTGCTGCTGGTGGTGTTGGGGATGGTGCGGCGGTGGGGGTGGAGGAGGAGCCGACGAGGGACCCGGCTGCGGAGGGGTACCGGCCTGGTGGCGGGGATGGGGTGTTGTTTGATAGCTTGGAGGCGATGCGGGCGAGGCAGACGCCGCCTGTGGTGGGGGCTTTTGAGAGGTTGTCGTTGTTGGGGAAGGGGAAGTCCGGGTGATGAGTGGGTGATGTCTGGGTGGGTTTGGGGTGATAGGGTAGGCATTTTGGGTGAGGTAAAAAAGCGTTGTTTATTCGGCAGGGGAGAATAAAAAGGGGTTGTTATGTCAACACGTACTAAGTCCATGGGGAGTTTGAAGGGGTGCTGGCAGAGTAAAGGGTGACTGAGGAGAGTTTATTGCTTCAGTAAAACACTGTCCGAGTCTCCCTATGAATCAATATTTCCTAGATATATCCAACTGGTTAACTTCGGCGAGGACCAGCAACTAACTGACTAACTCGATGCCTCCCCACAACGCCTGGCTCGCTCAGTCCTAATCCAACCCCCAATAACCACCCCATCACCCCCCGCACCACCCACACCCCATCAATGAAAATCCGCATCCACCCTCCCATACCTAACCCCATCCACCTTCAGCTCGAACCCCAACCCGGCACTATCCACAATCATCTCGAGCGTAAAATCGAGGTTGTCGAACTCGACGCCGCGGGTGGTGGTCAGGCGGGTGAAGAGGCTGCGGGGCACGGCGCTGAGGTCGGTGGTGAGGGTGCAGACGTGCACGAGGTCGCGGGTGTAGGCGCGGGGCGGCTCGTCGGCCTCGCAGGCGATCAGGTCGTCGGTCACGGCGAGCGACTGGCCCGAGCGGAAGTTGCGCGTGTAGTGGAAGGCGATGGGCTGGAGGGGGGATATTGCTTCGCCCTGGGTGGGGGGTTAGTATTTGGGGGGTGGGTTTGGTGGTGGTGGAGATCGGGAAGGGGGTTGGGCTCACTTTGGCAATGTGCCACTGCATTCGGTCTGAAACCATCCAGCGCTCCCACAGAGGCGACCAGTACCGCTCCGAGACCGAGTGCTTGGCTTCGTCGTAGATGGTGGCGTACGACGTGCCGTAGTGCATGCGGGATTTGCGGGATATCACCATGTTGCCCTCGAGGCCGCGTAATACGGCGCCGCGCACGACGGCCGTCCATGCATAGACGGGCTGCATCACCTCGATGGAGGGGTGCTCGCTGAGGTCGGTGTTGGCGTTGGCGTTGGTGGGTATCTTGCTGTAGGGGGGCGGCGCGGCGCTGGTGAAGTGGTTTTTGAGGCGGCGGTAGAGGTAATCGCTCTGGCCGAAGCCACCGACGAGGATGATGCCCGAGACCACGCCGCCCTTGGCGCGGAGGGTATCTACCTGACCTTGGACGAGGTCGCAGACTTCCTTGACAACTGGGTCGAAGATGTCCTTGATTTGTTCTGCTGACATGACGAGGAAGCCCGAGTCGAGGCCGGCTTCTTCGTCGTCGGGGAGACCAGGGAAGCTAGACAGTCAGTTAGAGGTTCGCACAAGGTCGTCGGGGCTCCCTTACGGAACGTTTACTTCCTGGTGCTCGTCCTCGTTGAAGTTGCGTTTAACAAACTCCTCAAAGTACCGGAGCCCCATCTGCCATGTCTTGCCCTTCTTCGTCTTCATCTCATCAAACCGAGTCTGGCCGATGCGGTTCTTCACATGCTCCTCGAAGCGGTAGTTGAGAAAGGCGCTTCCACAGAGCCCGCCTGTCCCGACCGCAGACTCCTCCACGCGAATCGGCTTCAACGAGACGATTTTGTAAGCAATTAGACTGTTCATTCGTCAGTACGTTGGCGTTTTTCCTCAGCCCATCCGGGGGTTCTCACTCGACAGTGCCGCCGCCGCCATCACAGACGATAAAATTGTCTCCAACCTTGAGGTGATTCGGTTGTATGGCCTTTAGAGTGTAGACAGCGGCGGCCTCGGGCTCGCTGATCATCTGAATCTGCGATTGCGAACCCATGCCGGCTCTCTCGGCCGCTTGGAGGGTCGTGTTCTTGGCGGCGTCAGACCACACGGCGGGACACGTCAGGACAAAGTCGACCTTGGTCGAGGCCATGAAGGACTCGCCGTATCGGCGGCGGAGGGTGTCCATTGTGTGTTTGTATATTTGGGTCAGGTAGTCGCTCACGGCATCGACGACCGTCTTGTTGTACCGCTTGAGCTGGGCGGCCGTCTCCAAGGGGCTAACATAGAAAGGCAGCTTCTGCGAGCGGTCAAGAAACAGCTTGATGCATCGGAGGCGTGACTCCTCGGGCCGGAACTGGAAGCCCCATTTTACCGTGGGGGCGGTCCCGGCGGCCGCATCGGCTGGGAGGTCATACGAGATCTCGGTCGGGACCTTGTCCGATGTGATGCCATTGCCGCCCGGCCATGTCTTGATGATTTCGACGTCGTCTGGTGTCCCGGTGTAGACAGCAGCAACCCTGACGTTGTGTTAGCCGACTAGCCTCTGGGCCGAGATATGAGACGGACGTGTGTATAAGTGGAGCGGGAGCGGGAGCGGGAACGGAGCACTCACCCGGAAAAGGTAGTTCCGAAGTCGACGCCGACGATAAGCCGGTCGTTGATAGACGGCGGCTCCAAGGCTAGTTCTCTCAGCGGGCCACTTGGAGTCCCTGGAGAGGTTGCCGAGTTGTTTGTGAAGTAGTCCCTGCTCTTGCGGTTCCTCTGACTCGGAGACGGGTGCATGGGCAGGGAGATGCTCATGGTGACGGCGATCGATCTGCTCTGCTTCCCTGCGACGTACTATACGTTCATGGCATGAAGATACAAAAAAGATATAAAACTGGCCGACGCACTAGTAGCGTTAGAGACGAGCGGGACGGCTCGTTGCCGGGTATCGTCTTAACACCGATAATAAACACGGACTCGAGACAACCTCGGTATATAAACAACGACCAACAATCAACTCACAAAAAGATAAACAAGGAAAAATGCAAAGCCGACAATATATAATACCAACAAATCCCCTTGAAATACAACCCTCCAATTCAGCCTCGCGCACCCAGGCGGCGCTTGGTTATGGGAAGCGTGAAGGAGAGGCAGGATGAGATGGGATGAAATGGCGGGGCTTCCTTTTTGGTGGGCTGAGGTGCCCGAGGAGGGGCGCTGGCGAGGGGCGCTGGCGGGTGGCCCTTACAGCGAGAACAAACAAATGACGTACTGTACTGATACAGGGGCGGGCTAGGAAACGGCCGGCAGGAAGTCGAGATGCCGTGACGCAAGCTCAACAATGCGGCGGAATGGCCTGGCGGGCTGTCGGGCTGGTCGTCGAGTCCTGGCGTATCGAATGCTGCTGCCTATGATGGGATGGTGTGTGCGCGCAGGGACTCGACCCCCAAGGCGGGGTGCCCTGGCGCGTGCCTGGCTGGCCTGGGAGCCTGGCTCGAGCCTCAGGGGTTCGACCGTTCGCCTGCGGTGGGCGTGCCTGAAAAGTGGGGACTCCATACACAGTCGCAGGAAGCTGGTGAGTCACGTGAGAACCGGCATTCCGAATTGAGGGCATCCTCAACTTTTGCCTGGGAATGGGACGGAAGGAGTCATTCATGCTGCCGCGCGTCAATTCTCCCAACCTCGGTCTCGCAAAACATGCATCATCGGCAGTAACCCTAAAACGGGATGACTCGATGACTCGCTCAAGACCTTGAGTCGAGGAGGCGGGGAAGGAATCAACGAGTCAGGCAAACCTCGAGTGATAAATTTATCGAGGGAAAGCAAACAAACAACAAGCAAAACGGGACCTGCATCCCAAAAAAGCCTCCCAAAACACCTCCATCCTATCAATCAAGAAACAGAAAGCAACAAGATCTGATAAGTGACAAAAAAGAAGACAAAAAAGGGGGTGGCGTCCAACAAGCAGAAGAAACCCCCCCAAGCCCAAAAGCAAGCCAAGCCACCCACCCCAAAAACACCACCCATAAAATATTCCCGAAAACACACGCACACACAGACAATAACAACTTCTTCATTCGCCACTACACTCCATACCAAGTAAACTAGCGTATGTGACAGCCGATCCGCGCCCCTCCCGACCGTTTCCCCCCCAGTCAGTCAGGCCATTTTGCAATGTAGTCTACACTAGTTTTCGTTACATACATACTACGTATGAAAAAACCTCAGCCAGCGCGCGCCCATGTCACCATGTCTCCCCTGTCCCCCAAGTCTCCATGTCTCGGATAACCCACCGAGCATGGCTGCTGCGCTGAGCCGTGCTCCCCAAGTCACAAAGCGTCACGAGCACGCCCCCCGAACCCCACTTCGCTCCTCCATGGGCTCGATCCTCATGGCTGGAATAGGCAAGAGGATCTCTTGAAAAGTGAGACAACGGATCGTCTTCAAGGGCGCTGGTGGCATGGCTTGTTACATAGTATGGAGATACGGGATACTGTGGACGGAAAGAGGACCTTGTGGTGATCATTTGTTTTTCTCTTTCTGTTCGTTACCGCGCACGAGCCGCGCGGTGTATGTAATGTACAAGTAGTTTTGCGGAAGAGACAGCCAACTGCTTCATTTGTATTGTGAAAGATGAGAACCGAGTTAAGTGTCGGATTGACTGCATTGTATTGATATGTTGGTGAATAATTAACCACGGTATCCAGCGCGGTGAAAAGGTAAAACAAGACAGGCTCGCAAAACGGTTGGTGATACAAGAACGGAGAAAGAGGCAAGTTTACAGGCAGCGCGATCAAAAATGACAAATAGACGACGAAAGAGCTCCAGAGATAGTGCAGCACACGAGGACTTGACTGGAGCAGCGATGGTGATAATTGACGATGACGCTCTGGCCGAGTTCTCTCTCTGGGAAATGAAGGCAGTAGTGGGTATGTGCACAATGACAAACGACATGTAGGGTGAGTTGTGTGCGTGGTGAGGTGATAGATATGTCGAGTGATAATAAAGGACAGTAAGATCGATAAATACCAACAAATCCTCCTCCGCATCCAACCTCCGCCCAATCACCCAACCCAACTAACCCTGACAATGTGTGTGGTGTGGTGTTTGTAAAACGACAAAGGAAATATCAACACCGATATGATGTCTGCAGCGAGCAGCAGCAGCCCGTGGCGGGATAGGTGACGACCAAGGAAAGTCCTATCCAGCCTTTTCTCCTCCAATCTATATATAGGGGGGTATTGTAGTATTTGCGACGGCAGAACGAATTGAAACGAGACAAGAAATCCATGACAAGATTATTAGAATCCGTACTTTCAACAAGGCAGGCGACAACAGCATCCGCCTCCAGGGTATTCGCGATACGTCGAAGTGAAGCGCCACGACCAGAAAGCGTGGGTGGTGTAATGATGCGCAAAAAGAGAGAGCGAGAGGAAAATTCGAACGTCTGTCGTCGTGACAGACACCGCCGCAAGGAATCCGAAAGCCGAAAGAGTAAGTCGAGACAATGAGCGATGCGACCGAGAGTGTATGATGATGCCACCCAAACAACGAATTCAAGCCCCAACACCGTCCCATGAAACCCAGCCAGGAACAAGACTTTTGTGAGAGAGAGTGAGAGTGAGAGAGACAGCGATATGGATCGCAGCTGAAGATGACCGTTTTTTCGACGGTTTAGAAACGGCTACCCGCTGCCCAAATGCTCGCCGAAGCCGAAGCCGCCCAGTCACCTTCGTCGTATGGAGGAGTGGGCCACTTCTGCTCGGCCGTCGGCTTGTGGAAGTTCAGAGGCTTGGGGGTAATGGCCTCCTTGCCATCGCCAAAGAGCATCACATTGCCGCTCGCGGATGGCGAGGGTGTCGGATAGGGGTCAACCATGCCCATAACGGCGACAGCATGCTGTGCCGAGTCATTCTTCTCCAGGCGCTTCATGGCCCGGTGGGTTGAGGTCAGAACCTCGTCGAGAAGCTCGTCCTCCTCATCCGGGGCATCGTACTGGTTGACGTCGTGGACAGCGTGCGACCTCCGTGTGCGGCTCGATACCGGACCCGTTA
Organism: Chaetomium fimeti; assembly: GCF_033439085.1. Classification (NCBI taxonomy): domain Eukaryota; kingdom Fungi; phylum Ascomycota; class Sordariomycetes; order Sordariales; family Chaetomiaceae; genus Chaetomium; species Chaetomium fimeti. The sequence continues at coordinate 2,042,284 of NW_026944334.1, forward strand.
CCCGAGTGGTGGTCATCAAGTTATCGACAGACCTAGGCTGGTGGTGGGGCAACGAGTGGTGACGCTTGAGATGGCCGCTCGAAGTTACTTGATGCGCTGGTGGTGCGGGAGGCACGTCGGAAACCTGCATCTTCTTGTCCAAAGAATCGTAAGTGTCTTTTGGGACAGGCGCAGGAGGCGGGCTGTCCATCACCATAGACGACCTGTTACTCCCCCACGGCCCGCAACCAGCCTGGGCTTCGAGGTCATCGTAAGCTGGCGAGATGGGCGTCTGATGCCTCCCAGAGAACCTCCTCGCACGCTTCCGCAGGTGGGAAAAGAAGCTCTCCTTATAGCCGCTCGTCGGCGAGACCATGCCCGAGTTTCCATTGAGCGCCCTCTCGGCTTGTTGCCTGTGGATCTCGGCGTAGTGGTTCGTGCTTGATTGCACTGACAGCTGACGGCCAATCTTCTTGGACCCCTTCTCGTCGACTGGCGCAACTCTGCTCCCGTTTTCGTAATGTGCGCGGTTGTTTGCTTGGGCAGTAACGGCGTCGGACAGAGGGGAAATGGGGCGAATCGTCGGGAGAATGTGAATTGGCGCAACATTGGACGGGCCATTTGCCCAAGTCGTCCTCTTCTGCGGCGGCGCCCTTGGCTTGGGCGCAGGTGGCTCTGACGGGATGACGGGCGAAGGACGGGCAGCGACGGTTTCCTTGACCACGGGCTGCGGAACCACAGACATGGCCTCCACGCTCTCTGTCCGCCCAATCAGGGATTTCCTGAACCACGATGGCTTAGTCGAGGTCGGTGTTGAAGTGACGGAGTCCTTTCCCCGGCTGACATCGGATTGCTTGCGTCCAAGGATCTTGGATGCCGACGACCTGGGCCGGAGCGGATCAACAGCGTCGGCGAAATACTCGTGGGCAATCGCTTGCGACGACGTCGGGCGGTTCTTCGGGTCCCACATCAGACACCAGGTGACAAAGCGAGCAAGCGAAGCAGGCCATTGCGGAGTCGGCAGGAACGTGTCCATCGAATGCGGCGCCATCTTGGGAAACGAGAAGCCGAGCTTCCCGGCGAGGCGGGTCCCCTCTCTCCACTCGCCACCACCGACGGGAAGACCAGCCTTGTTAGTCCAGACCGCAGGGCTTCCCATGATCTCGCACACCCTCCACACCTGGTCGACCTCGTTTCCGCCGGGGAAGAGAGGCTTCAGGGTCGCCACCTCCACAGCCATGGCACCGACAGCCCAAATATCGACGGGCGCCGAGTACTCGCCGGCCCTCAGAAGCACCTCTGGTGCGCGGTACCACCTTGTCGAGACATAGGTCGTGTAAGGTAGCTTCGAATGCGTCTCGCGCGCCAACCCGAAGTCGGCGATCTTAACGGTGTAAGTCGGCGGCGTGGAAGGGGGCGTTACCAAAGCGGAGTATCGCCTGAATGAGTTGGTGTAGTCGGAATGGGCCGAGGTAGAGACGAGGATGTTCTCGGGCTTGATGTCTCGGTGGAAGAAGCTGTGGGCGTGGATATGCTCAAGACCTTGCATGATCTGGAACAGGATGCTCTTAACGCTGCCGTTGTCGAGGCACTTGTGATCCCTCGCCTTCATTAGCTGGTAAAGATTCCCCTCCATGTACTCCATGCAAATATGAAGCTTCTTGCTGAAGGGATCAAGAAAAATGTCGAGCGCCGGAACTAGGTGAGGGTGGACGGGCAGCGTCCTAAGGAAGACCACCTCCCTCAATTCCATGCATGCTGTAAACGAGTCAAAGGTCTTCTTCATCGTCTTAATGGCAATCTTGTAGCACAACGTTAGCGCAAACTCAACAGGCATTAGAGACACAACAAACGTACCACTGTGCCGCGGCGAGCGACACTTGCACCAGCACTCCGTACCCGGGCGAGGACTACGCTCCCAAAGCTGCCATCGCCAATCTCCTTCAACACCTCGAACCTGTCCTCGAGTGCCATCCCATTGATGACCTGAGTGGACCCCCTGCGGGTCAAATCGTGCGCTACCGTCATCTTGCCGAAAATGAATTAAAAAAGAATATGTAGCTGTCGAGTCCCAGGCCGTGATCCGTGACCCGAGGTCTTCGTTCGAACTGATGCTGCAGCTGCAGGTGAACGACCCCTGACGCACTGCGGCGGGACGAACTGCAAGCAGCAAGCTCTTCGCAAAAGAGCCACGGACTATTTACCGGGGCATTCAAGAGCGACGATGTAGCGGACCAAGGCGAAACTGTCTGTGGAGGAGATGATGCCGTCGGGGGGGTGTTGTGTGTAGTGGTCGCACAATTCGGAGGACCGTCGTCGGGATCGGCAGCGTGCGATCAAAGCGTCGCGATTGTATTCAAGGAGTGAAAATAGTTGGAGATTTCGAGATCAAAGGAGTGGACGAGTGTTATTGACTCAGAAAAGGAGCGACATGAAATGATTGAACGGTGGAAAAAGGAGGTCGGTGGTGGTGGCAGGGTTTTGGGGAGGAGGACCGAGGCCAGGATCTTTTCGCGTTGCGGGTGGGTGGACCGATGGCCAGGGCCCGTCGGAAAACGGAGCTCTTGTGAGTGTAACAGCAAGCCCAGTTAGCGCGAACCGAAGCAACGGGTGCCAGAAAGATCGAAATTGGCTTTCCAGAAGAACGGAAATGCCCAGTCAAACGGCCTTGTCCGATGCGAGTCTGTAATAAGGAGCGAGGACGGGGAGGGGGAAGCGTTGGTGTATCGGTGTCGTCGGGGCCTGGAGCTGAAGCGTGTTCCCAGAGTCCCACAGTGTCGGATCTTGCGGGTTTCGCGCTTTGAAACGCTCTATTCTCGCTGCAAGACAGGCGAAGGCAGGCAAAAGAGAAACAGCGCAGGCCGAACGAACGGAGCAGGACGAGCAAAATTCGAGAAAAGAGCAGCGAGCTTCCCTCTCACGGGTCGCGAGGCGGAATCGTGGACTATTTTTGCATCGGTCGGGTTTCGAGACGCTGGGGAAAGAGGAGCGGCTGCCGTTCTGTGGGAAATGGGCCTGTCTCCCCAAGCATGAATCGCTGGAGCCGGGGTGGTAGGCTTCGAGAAAAACGATAGGGGACCCAATTTCGCTAGCGGCCCGTCGAGTGTTGCTCTTCTCGAGCGCAAATTGAGTCTAGCCGGGGTTTGAAGAGAATGAAAAAAGCAAAGTGCGATGCGACAAGATCACTCCGGCAGTGCTTATTGGGAATCAAAGTGCGAATTCGCGTTGGATGAGCCTTCGGGTGCTGCCAGACCGGCACGCTAGCTGGTGGCACCTACCCACCGCTTATCCTAGCCGCGGAGGGGGAGGGGGGGAATTCTTGGTTGGGGGACCGCTCTCGCGGGAAGGAAGCAAACGACCACTTGCTTCTGATGCGGATAGGAAGTCTACACGGTACACAGTACATACACCACACGTCTTTTTCCTTTTTTTGGTGTCTGATCGGTCCGACGCAACTCTTTTAGACCCAACAACAAGTGTGGTCGTTGCAATTTTCTTGCGGTTGCTCGGCTCCGGACCTCCATCGTTGATGGACATCAACGTGACGCGGAAAGTCACAACAGTCTGGGCAGGCTGATCCCCCATCACCCGTAACCGGTGCGCTTGACCGTTGGACACTCGGCTGTCGCCAAGGTCGAGCTTCCCGTCGCCCTCAGCATGTGCCATTGGACGCGAAAACTACCAAACCCGCTATTTTGAGGGGAAATGGGCAAGAGTGGGAGGTGCGCCAATAACGATCTGACGAGAGCCACCGCCGCAGCTCGCCAGCATGCAGATTCGTCGAAAGGGCAAAGTGGTCTTGGTAGCATCGACTGCTATTCGCAACACCAAAACATCAAGTGGTTCGGTTCGTGTCGACGAGGCACGATCGTAGCCCCATTCGACAGCCACTCCGCCGGACCCACATGTCTCAAAACGGCCATCGTTTTTGCAGGGTTCCATGTTTTGTTCGAAGAGCGGAACGGACGCGCCGGTGACTTGGAACAGGAGAGGTCGGGGGTGCGAGAAATCATATTCATCGGACGAAACAAGGACGCGATCCCGCAGCGAAAAGGCAATAGGTGATGGGGCGGCAAGCTCGTTAAGAAAAGCTGCTGTTTCAGAGAGTGCGCGCGCTCGTCACCCCATCACGTCCTGCGACGCGGGCTAATAACGGTGTTGCATCAATGACGGAGCGAGCGACGCGGAGGGACGGATACGGCCCTGAGAGGCCCCGGGTGTGTGGGGTTCGCGACGGTGCAAGTGTTCCAATAATGCCTCGCGCTAATTTACCTCTTCACGTCTCTGGCCCCGCCCGAAAGGGGGCAGACGGTCGGTTTTCGATCCCAAAAGAGTCAACTCGCCAAGCCGCCATGGCTGAGGAACGGCGAGCATCGAGATGTTTGACGGATTCTGCAAATGAATGTCAATGAGTTTCGACATCACGAGCCACGCGAGAGCGGGGCGACGAGGATGCAATTTTCCATCCTCCAGTGAATGTTTTGATGTGCAATCCACAAGAAGGCTAGCTCACTTACATACGAATACATGAAGCCTCTTCAAGCTTCCCTCCTGCGTAGATGTCAAGCCTGCCCCTCCATGCGGAACAACCACCAGGGGTGATGGGACACAGACGGGGATGGACCTGTGCCTCCCTTGGACTCGGTCCCGCTGCTCTGGTCGAGGCGTTGGCAGCACAGGCCATTCTCTGCTCCCGCTGGTGAGGGGCTGTGGCACGGAGGCACGTCAACGCCGCGAGGTTTTGGAAACTTTCGACACTAACTATCAAACTCCAAAGGTGGGGTGTCGTTTGTTAGCAGTCGGGTATCGGCTACCCCCCTTGAGCACCAAGCCTGGTCTGATTCATCAACACTCTTGGCAGTCGGTGGAAAGATCGTGAAGCAGTAAACACTGTGTACACTACACATCTACACAGTAATCTGTATGTACTGGGGATGACTCTCACGTGAATAGGCTGAACTCACAGCGTGGCACCAGAGCATGGCTTCGATGAAAATTCTGTCGATAGCAACACCGTTACGACGCTGCCGTTGCGCGGGCGGGCTTCTGGAAAATGCGGCGCCGCGAGTGCCGCGTTCAGCTCCCCAGCATCAACGGTTTCGAGCCCTTGCTGATTCCATCCTCCCGTCTTCTGTTCACATGTACAGACGTCAGCTCGGCGTAACAAAGGCGCAAGATTCCCGAACAGCACGGCGGATTTTACGCTCCACGTTCGTATCCCACCCTTCTTCCACAGCAACCGGCAAGGCACAAACCGCAAGACCGTTCCATGAGGATGGGAAATTGCAGCTCGCCACCCAACCTAGCCCCCTTGAGTAAGACCCCGGGCACCGGTGGCAGGAATCCCCCTTGTTCGGCACCACCGCCGGAAGTTCCGCCGCGGCCGAGCTAGCGATTCCCCATCCGTGAACTTGGGAAAGAAGTTGGAGGATCGCTGAAGTCGCGCGCGCACGCGGACCCCTGGTCGGTTGTAATTTTCCTCGGGAGCAGGAGGCCCCCAGCAATCGGTCGACGGGGGGGACCACTTCGCGGCCCGGTGGTTGGCGAGGTTGGGCTTCGTTGCCCCGCATTCTGGAAGAGCTTTTTTGATGAGCGAAGCTCCTTCCGCCGTTCGCCGCCGGAGCTTCATGCGAGCGGAGAGGCTTCTTCCTGCCGACCCCGGGCGGTTGTTTTGGCTGCAGGAAACGGCATATCGAAGTTTATGCGCCATTCCGCCATGACGCGTGTCAAACATGCGCTGCGGCGGAGGGAAAGGCTGTGTGCGGGACCTGTAATCTGTAATCAGGCTGAGCTTTGCATTCTCACGCTTCTCGTTGGCCAGAATAGGTCAGCAAAAGGTGGGGAAGCCTGTCAGCTCGCTGAGCTCGGGCAGCTGCACTGATCTGAATCAAAAGCGATGGGTTTCCTTGAATCCTGGCCTGGGGGGCTGGCGTGGCTGGCACTAGCGAACGAGCCAAAAGTCGATCTCTTGATTTCGGCTTCGCTCTTTGACCACCATCCCCGGCCCGGGCCCATGGGCACTCAGTTCGGCGTCGTCCCTTTTGGTCGGGAATCATGGATTTTTCTGTCGCTGGTTTCAATCGATGGCGGCTGAGACTGAGACAACTTGGTAAGCGAATGGAATAAATAGATTGGTCCAAAAAGTTCACGTGGGGATCAAGGTAGGTGAGGTACCAAGTAATCGAGATAGTTCGGGAGCCCGAGTATCGAGCACAACTCCGGGAGGCCAAGACCCCCATGCTTGAATACGGACACACCAGAGACAAAGTCAAAGACACAGACCGGATCGTCGGCATGGAAGATATTGCCACAACCTTGGCGCCGCATCCAGGAATTCGACGCCGAACTCAGCCTGCTCGGACGGGTGCTGAGCCGCCGTCGCCGCCACAGCCACAGCCGTACTCTCGGGCGGCTGGCCCAGGGAAGTCGAAAGTATGTCTGGTCGTTGTTTTGAAAGTGGGTTGCTCGTTGTTCTTGGTCTCAGTGGTGTGCTCTGGAAGCTGGCTTGTGTATTCCCTGTCCACACACCGGTATCTCCAGCCAAGTTGTAATTGCAGACACGGTACGGGAGTGCTATCTGTCTTTTTTCCGCTACGTTAGATTTAACCTTGTCTTCTTCAAGATTGTAGCTCGTCGGGTAACTCGGCTGGCAGTGGCTCCGGTGTAGGTTATTCGTTGCCTCTCACGTTCTAAGAGTGAAAATTGATGTCCCAACAGCGAACTGTCAACCAAGTTTTACAACAAGCCAAAAAATAGGGAGTCAGGGGGGGAGGGGGATAACCAAGTAGATATCCATCAATTAAGTACCAGGAGATTTCGCTCTCTTGTTTGTGTAGCCCGTAGGAATCAGTTGCCTGTGTGAAACTGAACCAGCCGCTGGATTCAGGTGTGTACGAAGTACTCCGGTTCAGTACATTATCTTCCACCCACTGCTACCGGTCCTGTCTTTTGTCGACTCAATTCCCTTGCTCTTCTTCGTGTCCTCGAGTATTTTCTGGCTATTCGGATACCGAATCTTCAACTCTAAACCCTTCATCCGTCGTAGTCTCGCCGTCATAGCTGCTCCAATCGCTCCCTCATTATTGGCTGTCACAACTTCTTCCCAGTACTCAATTTCCGGATCGTCATCGTCATCCATTCTTCCAGTATCCTTCCATCGTTGAATTAGCAGTTCCTTAAAGTCGCAGCTCGCAAAATAGACGATGAAGGGCGTATGCGAGCGGCAGTTGACCACAATATTGTATGGCGCGCAATTATTGTTGAGCACCCCACGACTGTCAACCTCATGCACGGCATCAACGGCGGCCTGCACAATGCCTGGCCATAGCACCATGTTTGATGGAGCTAGAGGAGAGGTGGGTAGCTCGTTTAGAGGGTACCCAGGGACTCGTTCGAGGATGACGCCTTTGACTTCAAAATACTGTGCGGTATCTGGAGAGTCCAGCAAGTCTTGTGGCACGTTGGGGATCGGCAGACGCACATGGGCGTACATTCACGGCATCAACTTGCCCTGGAGGTCTTTCAACCGATCGTAAGCTTGGGTTTCGCAGTTGAAGTTTCTTTTGCACTCCTCCCACACGGCAGCCTCAAATTCGGCATCGAATTCCGAGTCGAGGTATTCGTTGTGCGGAGATGGGCGGGATGTGGTACTGATGGAGCCTTCAAGCTTCTTCCCGCGTGGTCTTTGCGTTTCCTCGCCCTCGGGGACTTCCTCCCTTCGGCGAAGAAAGCGGTCCATCATCCCCCGCCGGACAAATGACTGGAAAGCCAGCTCGCGTTCCGCTGTATGGGGCACGTGTTCGCCCAAACACATGCGAAGGCGTTCGCCAAACCGACGGTCATAGAGCTTTAGTATAGCCTGGAAATGAAACTTGTGGCCCAACTCGTCTATGCCGAACAAGACGACGTTCAACACCGGAGACATGGTGATGCTGTAGATGCCGACGGTCCGAGTCATTGCGCTGTCTGGTTGAGAGATATCGGAAAATGCCCAATCGCAACAACTCTTTACTACTTGGAGTTGGAAAGATTTAGCCATTTCCCATGGCAAAGGGGTCGCTTTGGGAGTCGTCCTATGGGCCCTAGGCGGTGTTCTGGTAAGCAAAGTGTCTAAATGGTAATCAATAAGTGCTCGCTTTACGTACATGCTAGTATCTATTTGTCTGGAAAACTCGGTGACGTGGGCAAAATTGAGGCGCGGAGGTCTGAAATGGAAGATGGGGCAAAACCATCGATGATTCCATTATCTTCTTCTCGGCACAATAACGGGACCAAAAGCACGATCAAGGTATCAATCATGTGGTTATATAGGTTGGTGTAAAAAGCGTCGGCGCTGAGTCATCGGCTAGGGCTCAAGGCAAACGGTCAGGTATCGCCTCGTTTACCTTCTTTCTTTTCTACTACTAATACCCTCCTCATCGATTTCATATTATATATCTTTCTCTATTGAATACTGTAAAATTATTTGTGCGATTTCATCATAGTGTATAATCTCGAATTGCTCGCTGTGATCTTAACAGTTGAAGTCGAGGTAATTATCATTGAGCACGGCATCTCAACATCAACATGTGTGCATTTATCTACCTTATCTACTATGCGAGTCACAAATTTAAGTTTCAATACAGTGCTAGGTGATTGCACTTTCCCGATAGGTACTGGGCCGTGCAGACTACTCCAGGCTTTTTCGCCAGTTTGTTCTTTCCATCTCGTTTTGGCTCCCGACCTAATCATCTCTACATCAGGTTCACTAGAGGAAGGGGCCGCTTCCCTGCCTCCGCTTCCCTACCCAACTTGAAGGCCCCAAAACTGGTATTTTCTTCGCCAATTACTGTGCTAGAAAGCCGGACCTAGGAGGGGACTCGCCGAAATCCAACCGGAACCTACCTAGGTAGAGGCGGGCAGCAGAACAAGCCCAGTCTAACCTCCTCGCCAGAGTCGCGAGGTATTCTTCTTTTCTGCCATATTAACTCCCGCAAAATAGGATTTTGAGTCGGTAGAGCAGCCTGAGATAATTGATCATATCTGCCCAGTAAGTACCTCGGCGATTTTCGTTATCAAGCGATCCTCGGCCTTCCTTCCGGGAAAAGTCCCATCGGGAAACTTTTCAACCCGTTCTAGCTATCTCATTCCCCTGCCTCCTCTTTCCTTCTTGCGCACGACCTGAAGCACCGAGTTTTTGCTCGTGCTCTCTATGGATCGTGAGTCAAGTTGCCGCCCACGCTGCCACTTTCCCTCCATCGCACATCAATCGAGAAGTAGGCCCGCCTTCAAATTCACCTCTGACACTCCGAATTCGATTAGTGAATTCACGCAATTTAAACCTCCATCATGGCATCCGAACGGCTGCGCTGCCAGCAGGGCGAGTGGAAGACTCGCGAGCACTTCTCCAACCGACAGCTTAACAAGTACGACCGAGAAGCCCGCTACGCACATGCGACTCCGTCCAAGACCGGAATCCGCTGCATCGAGCACTCGAACAAGCCCGCCCATGAGATGCAGTGTAAAGGCCCTTGCCATCACGTCAGGGACAAGAAGTTTTTCAGCAAGAACACGATTCGCAGTGGAACTCAAGTGAGTTTTCGGCCTGAATCCTGACGCTTGGTTGTGTTTCTTACCTATCATGTAGTGGTGCGTCGACTGCACGGATTGGAAGCTCAGAACGGAGAACGGAGAGGCGCTGCCGGCTCCGGGCGCCCAGCTATCGGCTGAGGAAGTCGGCCCTCCATCGAGAGACCGCGCGGCCGTTGAGAGCTATGACGTGGACCTCAACGAAGTTGAGGTAACGATGTCCCATCTTCGCCTGCGGTTCTCGATATCCTTTGCTGATCATTGTTAGTCCTCTATCGGGACCGAGGACGATCGCTCAGAGCGCATGTCGACGCTTGGGGGCACCGAGAGCATTTCCGAGACGGAATCAGTTCAATACGGCAACTGGTCGGACAACTTGAACCCCATGCATCTCGGACAGGTGCAAACGAGAGCGCCGCACTGGCTCATCCCCGATATGGGCGGACGACCGACCTGGTCTCGGCAGTTGGCGACCGGTACATCCGACAGCATTTCGGTTGCCAGCAGCAGCGACATGACCGCAACTGAACGCCCGGCCGGTAGGGAGCCCGTCCCCTTCAACGCTTGGGGGCCCAACGGGGAATATGCTCGTATGGTCAAGACCCCAACAGTCGCGTCAGGCAGCGCCCGCACGGGGACAACTACCCCCCGCCAGCCTGTGGAGCAGAACAAAAGTGGTTGGGCCAAGGTGGTAAGTGACCCTTCCAAGCATGCCGTAAGTAGGGTTGATACTAAAACATGAACCAGCCGTCCCGTAAGCACGCGCCCCAGCTCCCGGACTATCTGAAGGCCGAGAGGGTCGATGGGGGCAGCGACAACTCAGATCACTACTCGGATGGCGACTCGGACGGCCTCGACATGGGGTCTGATTCCGATATTTACGCCAACTGAGGATCTCCGAGGCAGTGGCTCCTCGTCTCTTAGCTTTGTTTCTCTTTTTTCTTCTCACCTCGTGCACGGAGTTGCTTGGAAGGCGGCGTCATGGCCCTCCACATTACACATCAGCAAGGCCCTCCCTCATCAGAGGGAGAACGCCAACTGATGCTTGGAAGGCAGATGGTTCATATAAAAAGGAATTGTACGATGGAATGGCAGTCGGAGATACATCGAGAACTCTAGAGCCGGATTTCCCCAAGGATGTCGGGGCTAATTAGCTAGATAGCTACCTAGCCAGCCACCATGATATAAGCGTGCAAGTTCTCAGTCCCACCACCGCCACCTGACAGTGACCGATATTCCGTATTGAGAAACCGAGACGCGCGGTAGTAAGCTAGGCAGCCCGGTGAGCTATACCCCCCGTGTTCGGGACCGTGTTGCCCGGGATGTGTGTGGCCATTCCCGTGGTCGTATTGACGGAGAGGTTGGTTATGGTTATGGTTATGGTATGGCATGGCATAGCACCGCCTCGCTCACCGAGCCCGCTTCCCGGCAGTAGAAGAAGGAAGCGCGGCAAGGCAGCTACCAAGTTAAACGGGAAACGAGGCAGCGGCGGTGTTGTGGGACGTATGGGTAGGGCGCACTTGGCTACGGGGACCTGTGCCGCCGAGGAGCTTACGGGCGTAGGCAGGGGAAAGGGGAGAGGGGCATGGGAAGGGGCATGTGGGCAGGGGAGGGAGGAAAGGGGCATGTGGGGAGGGGAGGGGAGGCTGAGAGGGAGGGTTCCGGGGAGGACTGAATCGGGAGGGTTCCGGGGAGCGCGGGTAGCGTCCCCGAGGTTGTGGACGTTGTGGAATGTGGAATGCGGGCTGCGGGCTGCGGGTTGGGTATACTATGCGGGCGGGCAAGCGGACGGCCGGGTGGGGAGGGTATCGTGATCTCTCTGTGCTGGGGTATGTAGGTTGGTTGCCTTGCGTTGTCTTGCCTTGCCTTGCAGTGAGGTGATGTGCGTTGGGCTGTGGTGCGTGGTATCGGGTGGCTACCTTACCTACCTAGGAATGGGTAGGCTGGGATGGGGCATGTGGATGTGCTGATCGATCGGACGGGATGCAAGCGGCAGGACGATGGTGGCAGCGTTGATGGGTCCGGTGTGCTGAAGTGTGGTGTGGTCCGGGATGGTGTATTACACTGCTTCGGTAGAGGTGAGTGCTACCTTACCTGGCAGCGGAGGAAGTTGGGTGGTGTCCGGAATTGCTATCGAAGGATGATGACTAGGGGGTCGGAGGGTGCGGATGACCTCTCTCATTCCCACCACCATCTCCCGTGTCTTGCCTGGTGTAAGTGGGTGCTGACGCGTTGATGCGAAGCGTGCCCGGCCAGTTTCATATAACGGGCGTGTATACTAGCTAGGCTGTTATTAATTATTGCGTAAAGCGCGGTAGACTAAAACCGAACTCGGTCTTCGGGTAGGGTGGTAGATTTGGGGCTGTGTGATGCGTGGTTGACCGGGCGTTCGGGTCTCCTTGATTAATGCCTTAGCCCGTTGCCCGGCTGCAGTGCGCATGTTGCTTTCCAAGCATCGGGCCGGAAAGGGGTGCGCCACTTCCGCCCCGCTTACCGGGAGATGCGGGATGACACGGCAGAGGCGACACACGGATACTTTGGATCCCTGATTCTTGCTCGAGGCAAATGGATTCGTGACGGGATGGTGGAATGTTTGTTGCGTACTGCATGGTGTTGTGTATCGGTAGATTCTTGGGAGTTTAGTGAGGACTTCCCGGTTCCGGTTGCGGTTGCGATTGGCTTACGCGTTTTGTGTGCTGCGCCGGGGACGACGAGATGGGCTTCCGAATTGGGTTGGAATTGGGTTTCTGAGGCGAGGTGATGGATCACTTCGTGTTTCGCCTCTTTCTTGGCCTGTCCCTGATCGGGGGATCGAAGTGTGGATGGAAGAACGGCGAGGCGGACAACGCCGATCTTTGGTGTGGTCCGCCTGAGTGATGTTGTTGCCCGGGACGAGGTCGGTACTGTCGGATGAGGTGGTGAGGCTCATAGATGGTGAGGAATGAGGAACAGGTATATCTGGCTCGAGCCGGCAGCTTGCAGTTTCCGCTACTCATTTCTCCAGCTCCACGGCCCCAGTTATGTCGATACCCTTTCCTGCACACATGCATCCCGCTTCTGCACCCTGAAGTCAACGGTACTGTTGACATCTTCCGTGTTCAACTCACACTATGGCCTCGCAAACACCCAACTGGGTCCCTTGGCAAGGACCTGCCCCGCCGCCGCCGCCTGCCCCTGCTCCTTTCCCGGTGAACCGAGGATCATTCCCTTTCCCACCGTCTCCTCATCCCACTATTCATGATGCCGAAGACGATGACATGACGGATGGGAGCTACTCGGATGACGAGTCGAACAGTGGTTCTGACCAAGAGGAGGAGGATGAACCCGAGGAGGCCACACCCAACGTCGGGCGACCAAGAGAATTCGTGGCACCTGCGAATGCGAAACCCCAGGGCAACCACTGGGTCCCTCCTCCTGGGCCTCCCCAGCCCCCAGGGCAGGGGTCACCACTTGATGTTCTCACCGAGATCAGGAAGATGATCAAAGAGGAGTGTATGGCACCTTGTTTCCGCTTGATTCATGCTGTTGTTGACATGCCGTGTAGTGAAGCAGGCGCCGAGTCCCACGCCACATGAAGGCAATGCCATCAAGGACCCGGTGCAGCAACCGCCTGGGATGACACCTTCAAATATGTCTGCTCCTAGGCCTCAACCGGTCCCTCCCTTCGCCCCCGCTCCGCGCGGGTTTCCTCCTCAACAAGCACCGAACGCACCGCCATTTCCTCGGCAGCCCCCTGGCGTGCAATGGGATAAACAGCCGCCGCCGCCACCGCCGCCGCCGCAGCAGCAGCAGCCGCAACAGCCACTCGGACCAGTGCCAGACCCGCCCAAGGAGCTGAGTGCCATTGATAGAAAATGGGGAGTGCTGTTCGACAAGGACGACGTTCCCACCAAGAGATGGGAACAGGTCGTTAGAGGAATCGGCAACTACCTTGTAAGCATACTCCGTGGTCAGAAGGGGCGTCAACTGACCGATGTCGCAGATGGAGGAGTTCATGCCGCAGAATACGTTAGTAGTGACACCGGGGAAAATGGCTGCGTTCTACTCGCACCATAAACTCGAGCTGGAAGCCTTTCCTTTCACAGGTTTGTCGTCCTTGCCCCGATTGCTAGAAAGGTCGTGTCTGACAGTTAGGAAGAAATCTTCCGCGGCCGCCAGGGTGCGCCGCCCGCTAGACTAGCGGAGCTGTACCAACAGCTGGGATGTGAATACTATCTCGTCCCGGCTGAGCCCAAGGCCCGGCCTACTGTGCCAGGCTTGACCCCCGCGGGTTGGGCACGATGGATGACGCTGGCCATGCGGGCCTACCCCAACGAGGAATCACAGCGGTTAGCCATGGTCGTCGCGGCCTTACCTATCAACGCCGACACTCTCTTCGACATCAAACCGGAGCGTCTGCCCAAACAGATCTCCCGCCACCTGCTGCCAGAGAGAGCCGATCGTCAATCCCGAGTTCTCCTAAGTAGTACTCTCAAGAACCACCTCGACGCCACAACACAACCACCCCCCCGCTCACCCGGCAAGCCGCTCCCAGAATTCATCCAGCTCAACCCCATCGAGCCGGACAGAGAGAGGCGCATACCCCGCCCGCCCAGCCCTCGCAGCCGCTACCGGCCCACGGGAGGGATCCCGTCCCCGCCCCCCTCCCAAGCAGGAGACGACGACGACGACCACCCCCGCCGACGCCCCGACCGCGATCGGGACCACGGCGGCCGGGAGAGGGAGAGGGAGCGCACCTACCGCGACGGCGCCGGCCGCCTGCGCACCTACGAGAGCAACGGCTCGGCGCGCCGCGACCCCCTCCCTCACCTGCCTCCTCTCCATCCCGCAAATCCCGCACATCCTGCACATCCTTCCCACCCGCCCTTGTCCTCCAACCGGCCGCCCCCTCCGCCGGCTCATCGCAGGCATTCCATGTCTGGCGGCGTCACGGTTGGTGGGGGGAGGGGCCACGCGGAGAGAGGGTATACGTGGGGGCCTCTACCGCGGTCGTCGTCTGATTCGGCGATGGAGGCGAGGAGGGAAAGGGGGGATTCGAGGGATGGGGGCCGTGAGGTTAGGGAGAGGGAGAGGGATCATGGGAGAGAGAGGGAGAGGGAGAGGGAAATGGGGAGAGAGAGGCATAGAGATCCTAGGGACAGGGAGCGGGATAGGGAACGTGAAATGGATCGAGAGAGAGTAAGAGAGAGAGAGGCTAGGCTGAGAGGACGAGAGAGTGGAAGAGAGCAGAGGGAGAGACCCCGAGAGAGACGGTCAGCGTCTGCTGCTGGGTTCCCAGAGCGAAGGGGCAGTGGTGGGAGTCGCAAGCCACCGGTGGTGGTGAAAAATGGAAGAGAGAAGTCATCGCGGGATCGAAATGGTGGCGGTGGTATCTTCTCGACCAAGAATGCGTTGACGTTTTGTCGCGTTGGTTTGTCTTTGTTGGACGGTTGATACGTGCCTGGTGCCTGGGTTGGCCTTGCGTCATAATTAGAGGCGTTCCTGTATACAGTAACATTATTTTTCCATTTTTGTATGTCACATGAACTGATTCTTTTTTTCTCCTTGTTTCGTTCTTTCCTTGGTTGTATCAAGTTGGGCCGAGCAGATGCTCAGATGCTCCAGTTTTGACACTTTCCCACGGGGATTTGATTATTCAACCCCACCAAGCTCCACCAAATCAAATAGCCGAGAACTGGAGGTGGTCGCGCTTTCCATGCCGAAGCTCAAGAAAGAATTCGAAAGGTGCCTGCTCTCAATCTTTTCTGAACGGAAGACTAAAATGCGTAAGGTAGGTATCGAGCCACCAACCCATAGAGAAAATCCGATGACCTGCATACACGAACACCCTTCACACCCTCTGGAAGGATTCTGTGGTGGAATGGAAGAATCAAGGGTCTGACGGGGACTCACCCCCCAGACGGTAATCCCGGCAGGTGCTTGGTGCTTGGCTGAACTTGGTAAAAGCTTGTATTGACCCTGGTGCTCGTTGCTTTGGAACCGCCCAACCGCCAACTGCAGCAAAGACGTCATATGCGGGTATGACCCTCTCGGAGTCTGGCTCTCTGGTAGCCTGGGTGAGCACCACAGCGCCGATCCAATACCACAGGGGCAAATCATGCCACAAATCTGGAGCCTTCAGGTCATTGAGGAGCATTCTTCCCCCGAACGCGGGGAGGGTTCGGCCTCGCCGGCCCACCCAAGAAGTGTGAAGCCTCGAAGCGTAACATTGTTTGCCGCCCGAGTCAGGTCATCGGCCATCCGAACACCACTCCCCGGCCACTACTCGTTTGCGCCGTCCACTCGCAATTGGAGATGACGTCGATAGCTTCCGTCTCGGGAAGCTCGAATGCAGTCAGACCCGCTTTCCGAGATGTGAGGTTCCTGTACCCGGACGGCACTTGCAGGCGGGAAGGCGGAGAGGCGGTTTGCCCCAGTGAAGCCAGACGTGCCAGACCAGAGGGACCACGTAGCATTGGATGGGAGCACAGTCAACAACAGTAAGGCTGTTGTTGGATTTGTTGGATCAAGGACCACCTGCAGGATTCCGTTTCCGAACCCGGGGGTCCTCGAGATCCAGTTGTAGACAGTTATAACCGTGGAATCCCCACGAGTTCGTTGTTCGACCTTGCTTTAACTCTTCTCCTATAGTCTCGAATGGCCTCGGATTCCTGCCTCCCCCCAACTTCGTGAACACCACCACCATTATCTCCGACGGGGAAAGTAACCCGTTTGCCCAGCATGGCACCAGAAAAGAAACACGACCGTTCTAGCTCATCGGTCTCCGGGACCAACGTCGAGCACAACGACCAAGCACCACAAACTAGCGTCGATGACTCGCGAGATGCCACCAAGAATGAACGGCTGGAAGCACCGAAGAAGCTCGCAAACCCCCTGGCTGGCCTCACCCCCGAGCGACTGAGGACCATGGGGGAAGACTACGCCAAATTGGCCGGGCTGACTAGCGACGAGGACATGCGCGCATTCCGTCTCGGTGCCATGATCGCCGGAGACAACACCCAATACGACCAAATCCCGGAGCTCACTGAGCGTGAGAGGGAAGTTCTAGAGCGAGAGGTTACCCACAAGTGGTCGAACCCTAGCATGCTCTACTGGGTCGTTATTAGTAAGTCATGAGTCCCATCGAGCAAGCCACAACGTCGGCTTACACTCCTAGTCTGCTCTCTCTGCGCCGCCGTCCAGGGTATGGACGAAACGGTCGTCAACGGCGCCCAAATCTTCTACAAGGATGCCTTCGGCATCGGAACCAAGAGCGAGCGGGACACCTGGCTCGTCGGTCTCGTAAACGGCGCCCCATACCTCTGCTGCGCAGTTATGGGCTGCTGGCTCACCGACCCCATGAACAGGGCCTTCGGCCGCCGTGGAACCATCTTCATCTCGTGCCTGATCTCCGCCCTCGCCTGTTTCTGGCAAGCTTTCACGAACACATGGTGGCATATGTTTATCGCCCGCTTCGTCCTCGGATTCGGCATCGGCCCCAAGTCAGCGACCACGCCCGTGTTTGCTGCTGAATGCTCGCCCCCGAAACTCCGTGGTGCTCTTGTCATGGTAAGCACCGCCCCTCTCTAGGTCCACCCCTAACACAACTACAATGTTAACCAACCGCATAGCAATGGCAAATGTGGACTGCCTTCGGTATTATGGTTGGGTACATTGCCGACTTGGCGTTTTACTTCGTCCCTGACAGCGGTGTCGAGCTTGGTTTGAACTGGCGTCTGATGATGGGTTCCGCCATGCTGCCTGCCATCGTCGTCTGTCTGCTCGCTTACAAGTGCCCCGAATCTCCCCGCTGGTACCTCACAAAGGATCGCCACAGCGACGCTTTCGACGCCGTCTCTCAGCTGCGTTTCGAGAAGGTCCAGGCCGCCCGCGACTTATTCTACACCCACACCCTTCTCCAGACCGAAAAGGAGGCCATGTCTATCGGCTCCAAGAACCGCGTCATGGAGCTGTTCACCATCCGCCGCAACCGCAACGCCATGGTCGCTAGCGAGATCGTCATGTTTATGCAGCAGTTCTGCGGTGGTATGTCGACCTGCCGCCCCCCTCCGAATACAAGTAAACGAGATAGCTGACGTCGCCGCAACAGTCAACATCATTGCCTACTTCTCCTCGGAAATCTTCCGCGAAGCCGGCTACAGCGACGTCCCCGCCCTCGCCGCCTCCCTCGGCTTCGGCGTCATCAACTGGCTGTTCGCGCTCCCCGCCTTCTACACCATCGACACCTTCGGCCGCCGCAACCTGCTCCTGACCACCTTCCCCCTCATGGCCCTCTTCATGTTCTTCACCGGCTTCTCCTTCTGGATCCCCGAGGACACCACCGCGCACATCGCCTGCATCGCCCTCGGCATCTACCTCTTCGGCGTGGTCTACTCACCGGGCGAAGGGCCCGTGCCGTTCACCTACTCAGCCGAAGCCTACCCGCTCTACATCCGGCCGATCGGCATGTCGCTCGCGACAGCAACGACGTGGTTCTTCAACTTCATCCTGGCCGTCACCTGGCCCAGCATGCTGGAGGCGTTCCGCCCGCAGGGCGGGTTCGGCTGGTACGCCGGCTGGAACATTGTCGGCTTCTTCCTCGTGCTGTTCTTCGTGCCCGAGACCAAGGAGAAGACGCTCGAGGAGCTCGACGGCGTCTTTGACGTGCCCCTGCGCCGGCAGGCCGCGTACGGCGCCAAGCAGTTCGTCTATTTCTGGCGCCGGTACGTCTTCCGCCAGGATGTGGCCAAGCCGGTGCTGCCGCATGATGAGCCGGTCGGGTTCACGAGGGAGAAGGACGCCGCGCTGAGGGAGAAGGTGGCGCCGAAGGACGGGGTTGCCGCGGCGTAGGTCACTTCTACTTCTCGTTTGGTTTTGGGTGTGGTGGGAAGGATTGGGCAACGCGATGTGGTATGACGGGATGATATCCGAATATGAGGTTTGCTTTTATGATTTCTGGTTGGGTTTGAGTACTAGCGAAGCCATCAGGCTGGCGTTTTCAAGCTATTACAATACCTATCAACATTCTTTGATACCTCTACAACTCAAACAACCCCTCCAGTATGTGCCATCCTCATGATCGTTAAGAACGCCATATGCACTTGACATTCCGTAAGCAACTCCTTAATGTGCCATCCAGCTATGTGGCCATGCAACCATGCAACCATGCCAGTTGTACTGGGTATCATCAAAGTGAGAGACGTTATGCAACCGCCGCCGCCGCCAAAATGCAAACAGCCAACCCCTAATAACACCTTCCACATGCCACTCCGGCACCCATTACGGTTTAGCAAGTCCCCACGAAACGATCAGGCCCTCTTCCTCGGACTCCTCCCACCACCACCACCACCACTAGCACCACCACCCCCACCCAACCCCAGCATCGAAACCGACATCGACAACCCACCTAGACTGGACGTCGTCGTCTCCTGCTCGCGCTCCTCAAGAGAATTGATAACGCAGCCGGCACGGTGCAGGCGCACCCGCCGCGCCCGACGATCCTTCTTGCGGTCGAGCATGCGGTCGCGCACGCAGACCCAGTCGGCCTTCCAGTTCTCGATGCTGCGCACGAGGTCCGGGTCGCCGGCGTCTTCCGCCGGGCGCGCGCACTCGTGCCACAGCGTCTCGACCGCCCGCAGCTTGAGCCGCAGGTGCCGCAGCTCCGACTCGCCCGACAGGATGTCGTCCTCCAGGTCGCAGATCTCTTGCTCGAGATCGAGGACCCGTGTGGCGGCTGCCTCGGCGCGGTCGATTAGGAGCGCGTGGAGGTGCTGCGGTTTCGTTAGGGATGGGAGGAGTGGGAGGGGAGGGGGGAGGGGGGGGGGGGGGGGCTTCTTACGTCGGACTCTTCCTTACGGGCCTGCAGGTTCTTGACGACTTCGGCTAGCTCGCGGTTTAGTCGGTTGGCTTCGGATGCCACCCGCTCGGCCATGTCAGCTTGGGCTTGAGCGGCCTGCTTGGCTGCCTCAAGGGCCTCGTTGGTGGCCGCTGCGAGCTCGGGATTCGATTGGGTCGGGGATATTGACAGTTCGGAGTATTTGAAGGTGGAGGTGAGCCATGGGAGGGGACTGGCGAGGTCGCGGATGTCTTGGTCCCCGACCCGGAGTGTTGGCACAGGGGGGATGGCCGGCGACATCTCGCTGACCGACTTGTCGTCCTCCCCGGATCCGGACCTGGACGGTTCTTCCTTCGCTTCCCCTCCGTCCTCTGTTTCGGGTTCTTCCTCTTGCCTTGTTGATTGGGCTTGTGGCGTTGTTTCGCTCCCTTCCTCAGCTGTGGGCTGCGCCGGTTCCTCTCCATCTCCAGGCTCAGCTTGCGCTTCCACTTCCGCCGTAGCTTCTGCTTCGGCCGTCTCCTCTGCAAGCACCAAGAGGTCCTCCATCTCGTCGACTTTGGCGTTTAGGACGTCAATAACATCCGCCTCCAAACCGCCGCCAACCCTCACCGAGGATACCCTCTGCACTAGATCGCACAGCCGCTCCATAAGCATGACTCTGCCCGGTGGGAGGGTGTCTGCTTCGGTTTCTTGAGTTTCCTCCATGATCCGTTCCAGGCCCCGGTGCCCGTCCCGTTTTGAGGGCGATTGTATCTCCGTGTCGTAAATTCCACCATTCCCAAGATCGTCGCCCTTACTCAGACTGATCGTACGGCTCCCAGCCAGCTTCTCATCCCCATACTGGCCGGGGGCATACTCGCGATAATGTTCTCCGAGGTGATCCTTGCCCTCAGGCCTGCCCTGCATCGCCCCCTCATATCCCTGAGGTTCGACATACTTGTGTGAAGTCACACGTTCAGGGGACGACGCATATCCGCAGGAGCCCTCGTTGCTGCGGGGACCATCGCGCCCTTGGAAGCTGCCGTAGTCCTGGACGTCCTTGTACCCGTCGGAGCCCTCTCCAACATGCGTATCTCCGCCGTCGTCGGCATACTCCTGGTCATAGAAGCGAACCCGGCCAGTCTCCTCCTTCACAGTCGCAACGCTGTCCCAACTATGCCGCTGGCTGGTGGTGCCGGAGCCGGCCCCGTCGAAGAAATCGCCCTCTCCCTCTCCCTCCTCGTCCCCTTCCTTTTCCCCCTCGGCCCCTTCCGCCTCCCTCCCAAGGTCACTCCAGCTCTGACTCAAACTCCGACTCGGACTGCTCCCATCCCCATCCTGCCCCCCTTCACTACCCGCACTACCCGCACCACCTACACTCCCCATCCTCTCATGTCCCGACCCCCCACCCTCTCCCACTCCCGACCCCGACCCCGACCCCGACCCCACGCCATTCCCATTCCCAACCACACCCCCCAACCCAGCCGCCGGCCGCAGAGGCGAAAACCCCGACCCCGACCCAGCCCCAACCCCCGAGCCCAACCCAGCCCCAGAAACGAACCGCTGCCCCAGACCACCACCGCCACCGCCACCACCGCCGCCGCCGCGCCAAAACAACGACGTGCCAGCCGAAGCGGCCGGCAGCGGCGAGGCAGGCAGACCCGCGCCCAGGCCGACGCCGACGCCCGTGCCCATGCCCGTGTGCAGGCGCAGGCTGAGGGCGCTGCCGGCGCGGCTGTCGACTCTACTGCTAGCTTGGCTGCCGGCTCGGCTGTGGTTGCTGGTGGTGCTGGTACTGGCGCGGCTGCTGCTGCGGTTGGGGGTGGTGGTGGTGTTGGCGGCGGTGGTGGCGGTGGTGGTGGTTGTTTTTGTCGTTGTGGGGAGGGGGATGTTGCTGCTTGTGCGGGGGCGGCCGGGGATGGAGGATGTTGAGGAGGAGGAGTGGTGGTGGTGGTGGTGTAGTAGGGTGCCTTGCTTGCGGCGAGGGGAGGTGGGTGGGGGGGTGTGAAGGTTGGGGACGGGGATGGAGATTTGGGAGTGGGCGAGGCGGGGGTTTATGAGGGGTGGGGTACGTTGTTTTTGGCGGGGTGTGTCGTAGTTTTGAGGGTGGGTTTGGTTTCGGGTTTGGGATTCATGATTTTGGTGTTGATGTTGGGGTTGTTGTTGGAGTGGTGGTGATGATGGCGGTGGTAATAGGGGTGATACTCGTGGTGACGGGTTTCGTTGTGGGTCGGGTCGCCCTGTGAGATGTTGCTGTAGCGGGAAGGAGTAGTCTTCTGGGGCAAATGAAGAAAGCGACGAGATGGAGGGCGAGAGAGTGATTTCCCAGTCGTCGCCTGAGCCCCCTTCCCCGTCTGGGTCGTTCATTTGAGCTGCGATGTGTCCGTTTGCTCAGGTGAGTTGTGTGAGGTGAGAGCGAGTTGCGGTGAGATTAACGAAACCGGTTAGACTCGTCGACTCATGTCAATTGTCCTGTTGGTTTTCCGCTGAATATGCTCAATTCCCAGTTGTTGCGGATGTCGTCAATGCGCTTCGAGCTTCAGGAACCGTATCGTCAATTCGTATTGCATTACATGCATCGAGACAGAAGGTTCGAACGACGAACGAGTCTTCTTCCACATCATCCACTTCGTCAAACCTGAGCCCCACTTGGTGTGTTGTCCAGGTGAAATCACCGCGAGTGTTGAGCAATGCGCTTGCTTCAGGGGGTTCGGAACCAATCATTTTGCAAAAGTCCCCACAAGTTCTCGCAAGGGGCTTTCCAGCCTTGCCTTTTCCCCCTTTCCCCTGTCGTTTTTGTCGCTTTCCCAGCGCATCGCATCGCGGGTTCTCGCGCGATGGGTTGTCTCAGACTTTGTTCTGAATATTTCTCGAGTCCAATACGGAATGGTTATAGTTAAGCAGCTAAAATAGTTCATGGCCCCACTTACGTTATCTCCTAACCTGGAAGGTTTGTAATGCTATGTGCCAATGCACCTCTGCGCCGCGCACTGATCGACGAGAGACCCTTTGTGCCCGAGCTTTTCCGCCCACCCGACGGCACAACGGGACTGGACCGAGCGGTTCGGGGCTCCGGGGGCAGAAATGGAGCCATCCACGTCCAATCCGCACTGTGATATTACTAGCACATGCATGAAAAATCTGGGGTAAAATTTAGTCTCGCAGGAGCTTCTTTGATTCACCAAAGGGGGTCGAGTCCGCTTGATCGGATGATTAATGTCTTGAAAGCAACTCACAAATGGGCTGCCAACAACGGGGCTTTCACGGCTTCGAATTCGCCAGGCGGATAGCCTTATGACGTCAGAGAGGAAAACTGGTTATCACCATTCAACTTGAAGCGCAGGGTTCTGCATCTCAAGAGATGCCCAATACATATGTACATAGAGCAAATAATCAAAGGTACTTACACCGTACGGCTTCAGTAGCATAGTATACACCGGGCACGGTACTCCTACAGACGGACTCCTCTGGTCGGACGCAGGGTGTAGGGCAGCATTAAGTTGTGAAGGGACCTGGATGTGACCAAGAATTCCAACTTTCAGTCGGCATGAGACTCGTAACACAGCGGTGACCGAATAACCCTGCTTGCCTGCGTAAATGTAGACTCGACAGCCCTTGTTCCTTCAAAGACCACCAAGGCGGAAGTTGACAGCAGCCGAAGGAGCATCCATGCCCCGCGGGATGGCCAGCAGTCGTGGGGGGGTTTCAAGGTGCCACATGCCAAGAAAGGGCGGTTGAATGAATGGCCACAAGCCTGTCAAGCCCATCACGCATTCGGCTCGGCTTGAGCACATGCAGCTAGCGAGGGGGAGCAGGAGTGGGGCGCCCGAGTCACTCAGGACAACTTTGCGCCGAGCTCCAGCGGCCGACCCCCGGAAAACGCACACGAGCATCTGACGCACCTGAGCAACCCCAACACCTACATAAAGTTAAGTCGGTCGATGTTTAAAGTACCATCCCCTGCCCCGCCTTGCCCGCGCTCTTACTCTCCCGCAACATTGAAGACGGCCACCTCCATATTCAACACGGATCCCATACTTTCCGTGGCATAGCTGGGCTCAATTAATCTCGTTGTGTTGCTTGCTTGCCAGGCCCGGCATTGGTTGCGTCATTGGAGAGAACACCCCTGGTCCGCTTGCCTCGGCTTAGTTAGCCGTGGACACCCACCACTCCGACTCGACCTCCGACACGCCCGCGCCGCATTGAGCCGCCACCGCGCTCAGTCAAAGACACCACACGCCAGATACAACCTCGAACACCGCCCGGCACTTATGCTGCACGGTACAAGGCCCGATCATCATCCACCAAGTACAATTGGCGCAGCCTAAGCCGCCAAAATGGCTTGGAAGGGAAGCGAGCGGCTGATGGACACCATCCGGCACTATGCCAGCTTCCCTGCTACCGGCGTGAGCCTGCGCCAGATGGTGCAGTTTGGCGAGAAGCCGTCAACTGGTGAGCAGACCCCAATTACCCGCCGCGATGACGTCCAGGCTCTTATTCTGACGTTGGCGTGCAAGGGACACTATTCCGCGCTTCGCAGTTCCTCGCCGAGGAGCTGCCCATCCGACTCGCCCACCGTGTCCAAGAGCTCGAAACCCTACCAGACGGCCTCAACGAGATGCCCTCGGTGAAGAAGGTGGCCGATTGGTACGCACAATCGTTCGAGGTACGCACCTACACCCGCCGCCGCTGGAGGGAAAAGTGTGACTCACCAAGGTTTTGTGGTCTAGGAAATTACAACATTGCCCAGGCCGGATCTCGGCAAGGAGGTACGAGAGAGATTGATGCGGCCCTCGAGGATATCCGGGAGAAACACATCTTGGCTGAGCGAAGCGACACCAAACCCGAGCATCGAGGAGGGGCAGTACAACTCGTGGAACGGCAACGGCAACGGCAACGGCTGGTCCAAGGGCAGGTTCCCCGCAACGAGGAGGTACTTCGCAATGGTCGACGACACGGGCGACTGGCCGCCTGAGCTACAATTGTATAACATGAAATTTGCCCAGGCGTTGCATCGCATCAAGAGGCGGCACGACAGCGTGGTTACCACCATGGCACAGGGCATCCTCGAGTACAAACGCAAACGACAACGGATGCAGATCGACAGCAATATACAATCATTCCTGGACCGCTTCTACATGTCACGCATCGGGATACGGATGCTCATCGGCCAGCACATTGCTCTGACCGATCAGAGCCACTACCGGGATCCCTCCTACGTCGGCATCATCTGCACAAAGACATACGTCAAGGATCTGGCGCAGGAGGCTATCGAGAACGCGCGCTTTGTCTGCGAGGATCATTACGGCTTGTTTGAGGCACCCAAGATCCAGCTCGTGTGCGATCCCACCCTCAACTTCATGTATGTGCCAGGTCACCTGTCGCACATGCTCTTCGAGACGCTCAAGAACTCGCTGCGCGCCGTGGTCGAGACGCACGGTCAAGACAAGCAGGAGTTCCCTGTCACCAAGGTGATCGTGGCCGAGGGAAAGGAGGATATCACTATAAAAGTTTCAGACGAAGGCGGCGGTATCCCGCGGAGTGCCATACCGCTGGTCTGGACGTACATGTACACCACTGTCGACAGGACACCAAACCTCGACCCGGACTTTGACAAGAGCGACTTCAAGGCACCCATGGCCGGGTTCGGCTACGGATTGCCGATATCACGACTGTACGCGAGGTACTTTGGCGGTGACCTCAAGCTCATAAGCATGGAAGGGTATGTTGTCGATTCTCTTTACTTGTTCATCCATCATCATCAGTACTGACAATGTTGATACCCAGCTACGGCACGGACGTCTACCTCCACCTGAACCGCCTGTCAAGCTCGTCGGAGCCCTTGCAATAGCAATCAGCAGTCATGAGGGGTACCGGTACGTCTGCATCGCCCCGAGGATTGACGCTGCCAATGCGATACCTGATGCGCAAGCGCCTCAAGAACCTGGCCCCGCTCGAGATTACCGAGCGCAGGCAGGTCGGTGACGTCGAGGCTATCTTTAAGCCGCCGCGATCTGCCGCCGCCGACTCGCAGCACCCCCAGCACCATCACCAGCACTACCCCGCTCGGGGCAGCGATAGTGAGCTTTGAAAGGGTTCATCACCACCTGCTACTACTACCGCTGCTGCTGTTGCCGTTGCCGCTGTGAGATATTGAACCGACTTGAACTGGGGGTTTTGGCTATTTGATATTTGTTTTCCCCATCCAGCCCATCCCTTTTCAGCGGCCGATGGGGGGGCTGTATGGACATACACACACATACACAGAGGGGCGCCGGCATTGCTGGATCGTTTATCTATCTTGCATGGGACCTGGCGCTTTGTCATGGGACGGAGAAGGAACGGGAGGCTTTTGCCTCACCTACACATTGGGATCTGGAGGGCCGGCTGCCTCTCGCTTTGCTACTGCCCGCAACTCTGTTGTAGAACAAAGAAGAGTGTTGGCACTGCCAAACGTGGATTGTGTCAGCAAACCAAGCAATGGTGAGACGAGTAAGGAGGGAAATGAGAGCATGAGGAAGATGTAAGACTGGTAAAGACTGAGATAGATCCAAATCACAACGTACAAAGAACGGGACCTGTATGTCGTGTGATGAAAAAAGTGTCGATATGTAACTACTCTTTCTCGTCTTGTCTATGCAACAACCGCAACAAATGCGATAGACCTTTCAAAACAGCCGCCCTTTCTCTCTCTCCCCCCCCAATGCAGACAGACGACTACTCAACCATGCAAAATCAGCGCAACCACCAACCCGCCCCACCCAACCCAACCCAACCCAACCCCAGGAGAGAAACACCCACGCCCACATCAGGCCATCAGGCCTTATACAACAAATCCAAAAACCCGCTCGCCAAATCCACCACGACGCTCTTATTCGGCAGCGAGCCCGCAACCCCATACAACGCGGCCGCATCACCGGCCACATCCTGCCCGCCGCGGGTCTTCTTGCCCTCCACGGCGCGAACGCGCTCCTTCTCGCGCTCGGCGTCGACGACGGCCTCGAGATCGGCGGCGAGGCGCTCCCAGACTTTCACGACGGGCCGCGTGACGGCGACGTGGATGGCGGGCGGGTCCTGCAGGGCGTTGAGGTGCCAGCCGCGGGCCGACATGGCGTCGGCGACGTCGTAGACGTTGAGGGCGCGCGTGCGGAAGGCGACGACGCTGACGAGCGGGTTGCCGAGGATCTCGAGCTCTGTCGAGAGGGTCGGGGAGGCTTGGATGTGGGCGAGCAGTTTCTTGGTGGTGCCGACGATTTCGGTGCACGAGGCCAGGTAGCCGGCTTCGCCGACCGTGACGAGGCTGGCCCAGCACCCCGCGATGAGGGCGCCCGGGCGCGAGCCGGCGATGCCCGGCGAGGCGTACACGCCGCCGGGCCAGGCCGGGTCGACGAAGTACTGGTAGGTGCGCAGGGCCTGGGTGCGGTAGAGCACGGTGCTGTTGCCCTTGGGCGCGAAGCCGTACTTGTGCGTGTCGCAGCTGATGGATGTGACCCCGCGGAGGCGGAAGTCGAAGGGGACCGTCTCGAACCCGGCTTTTTCGAGGAAGGGTACCAGGAAGGAGCCTAGGCAGCAGTCGACGTGGAGGGGTAGGCGTTTCTTGAGGGCGAGCTTGGAGAGGGCCGAGATGTCGTCGATGATGCCGTGCGGGAAGTTGGGCGCCGAGCCGACGAGCATGATGGTGTTTCTGTTGACGAGGCGGGCGACGCGCCGGACGTCGACCTGGTAGCTTGGGGCCGGGCACGCAACGAGGTGGATTTTGATCTTGAAGTATTCACCCGCCTTGCGGAAGGCCGTGTGTGCCGTGTCGGGCAAGATCCTGGGAGTATGTTAGGAAGAGCGTCAAAGTCAAGCGTCAAAGGGGGCGGGGGTGTTGTTTACATCTCCGGCTCGGTGATGCCCCGCTCAACATAAGCCTTCTGCCTCGCGCTCAGGCAAGCCATCAGGATACTCTCGGTGCCACCGCTCGTGCTCACGCCCGCAGCGCCTCGCGGCGCGTTGAACAGGCTCAGCACCATGGCCACCACCTCGGCCTCCATCTTCCGCACACCGGGGAACACATCCGGATGGATCGGGTTCGCCACGGTGAACTTGCCGTACGCCTCCGTCTGCAGCTTCAGCAGGTCGTCCTCGCCGTGGTAGACGGCGCCCGAGACGTAGCCGTCCTCCCAGCGCGTGTGGTCCATGTTGGCGAGGGTCTCGAGCTCCTTGCGCACGGCGTCCTCGGCCCAGCCCTCCTTGGGCAGCGTCAGGTAGCGTGTCGCGTTGGTGGGGACCAGTTTAGACTGCAGTTTGGTGAGGGCTTCGTCGACCTGCTTGCGCACCTGGGTTCGCACGCCCGGCATCCGAAGGAACCACCCGTACAGCACGCGGCGAACCTCGGTATACACCTCGACCACCGTGCCCAGCAGGCCGCGGCCCTTGAGCTTCCATAGTATGCGACGGGTCCATCGAAAGAGGAAGAGGAAAAATATGATGTTGCGGACTCTGAGATGGGACTGGTGTTAGTGGTTGGTCATTCGAGCAATTGACTTATACTGCTTGGGATAACATAAGGAGGGAGGTTGTTGTCGCTGCGCCAAGTGGAGGATGGAGGGACGGGAAGCATGCGGCGCAAGCAAGAGACAGAAGGGGAACGGGGAACTGAGCCACTGACAGGTCCAAGTTGAGCATCGTCAACGGGTTTTTACCCGCTTGTGATTTCCGGACATTGTTGAAGCCCTCTCGCAGGCTAACGGGTAAGCGTTTTGTTCCTGACATATTTGCAGTAGCAAAACACCGTGAACCTTAGGTCGTGGTGTTTGGGAAATCCGACACTGAGGCCGTCAAGGTTAACAACAGGGCATGTTAAGGAGAATTCGGGTATCGCGGGACGAACAGGGCAATGAACGGCGTCTGATTTGTGATTTGGAGCTCGGCTCTTCGCCCTGCTTGGGGGATCATTGACCGAACAGGGCCTGCCGCGGGCAGCAGACCCCGGCCTTTTTAGACCCATGCACCCCCCAAAGCCGGTCCCCCGCGGCTCCCGCTTTGAGGGCTGAATACGCCCTAAATGCATAGCTTGGCAACCGCTAATGCGGTTCTGCAACCTTGGAATCTTCACATGCCTTGAAAATCACCTTTGCTGGGCCTCGTTATGGAAGGTTCTTTGCCCCAATGCACCCTTGCGTCGTCGCTAGAGGCGCAAGGGCAAATAAAGCCGGGTGAGGGACTCGTATCCCCTCATTGATAGGCACGGAGACGGGTGCAAATGTGGTATTCCCGTCCCCGGTGTGACCTCATCGGACACAATGATCTCGGAGAGCCGACACCTTAAAGACATGGATCCCTAATTTGTAGACGTAATTCTTACATCCTGGCGGCTGGGGATGCATACAAGTATGTGGCAACTTTCCCAACGATATTACCTAGATGTTGAGTCTCTGAGTGCGACACGGGGGAGTAAGGTTGATCAGATATGCTCTCAGCAAATCTAAACATGCTAATACGAATACATTATACAACTGCCTCCCATCCTGTCTTTTCGTGGGTCTCATGAACGTGGGATACCACATGGCTACTCACCCCTCCATGGTTTGAAGGCTTGAAGGTATGGCAGCTCTCTTTGAAGTCTCCTCACCAAACAGCAACTGCTATGCCGTGTCCGCCCACAGGTACGTATTTCCGTCGGCACATAACCGCCAGCACAATATTAAGGTTCTGCCAAAAGCCAAACCCAAAACCAAACGCCTCGAGGTGCAATATCCCAAGGCCTCAAGGAAGCAGATAAGGAGGATAGCTAGCATCTGATGCCAACAATCTCTCTAGCCGGAGATAATTTGGCCGTAGTATTGTTGCCGACGCCAAAGCTATCATCCACCAAGTTCGAGCCATCATGTGCTGGCAAACACCCTCCGCCACGCCTGCGCAAACACCTGAGACTCTTTCTCGCACGCCTGCGGCCCGGTGGCTGTACACTCGGGGAATCTGATGACCAGATCCCCGTCCTTGTACTCTTCATCCTTGCCGCCCTTGACGTAGGAGTTGATGAGGCGCTGGTCAACGATGGCCATGCGGGAGAGGATGGTCGGGTGCCACTGCACCATGTGTTCCTACAGGCACACAAGGTTAGCATAAACGTGCATATTACAAAAGGGGCAGCGTTTTGTTTGTTGGGGACGCACCAAAGCATGCGTCTCTGCCTTCTGGAAATCGTAGCTCCGATAAAGCGGGCTGAACCACGTCTCGAGAAAGAAGCGCGCCCAGTCGCCGTTGCGCACGATGTAGCTAGCCGACGACAGCCCGTCCTTGTCCTGCGTGATCACAAAGTCCACGTCCTGCCCTTTCAAATGGCTGAACGTCTTAATGATACTGTCCGGCGGAACCACGGGATAGTCCTTCTTCATCAGCTCGTCCAACTTGGCCGGCTGCATAACGTGGTCCTCTATCTTCAGCTTCGGGTTCATGATAAAGCTGCTCGCATCGAGGAACCAGACGTAGTGGCAGTCTGGGTATTTGGTCAGCGCGTCGCGCATGGCGAAAATGGCCATCCAGGAGAAGGGCGAGCCGCCTAGGTCGTAGTCGCCGATCCTTGCGAGGAGGGTTTTGTAGCCTATGTTGCCCGTCAGACCGCGTGTTCATCCATCCATTATCTCCCGGTGGCTAGCATACCGTGCTTCTCGGCATACTTCAGCCTATTCTGCTTCACCGTCTCCAGATACACCCCGCTATACTTGCTCGCATCCAACACCGTCACCAGCACCACGGGCGGGTCGCCCTTTGGTGCTCGCACCGCCGCATATCGGCTACTCGGTCGGGTGGCGAAGTATAGGAGGGCGAGGAAGAAGAGCCCGCCAAGCGCAATGACCTTGAGGCGCGTCCTCCGCAGGCCGGGCAATCGTGATGTGCGCGGGAGGTAGGGCGGAGGCTGCGACGTTTTTCGTGGGGGGAGTGCGAAATGCATCGCGGGCGACGGGAGGCCCGGGGAGTGGTCCCTAGGCCGAGATCGAGACCAATGCGACGGGGATCGATCCGTCTGTTCGTGGAAGCGCCAGATGCGGGATGCTGCGTGTCGTTACGTCGTCGGGGGCGCCGTCGAAAGCCGTCGAAACACTCGAGGTAGAGAATGTGGCGTTTCGTGTAGGATTATTCGCGGAAGTTACTGAATGTTGAGCAAAGGGCGTGGCGGGTGCTCTCTCAATTTCTGAGGAGACGATGTTGAGGATCGAGAGATGCCCAGGCGCCGTGGTTTTCTTGTCAGGGATGACTTGAAGCGCTCGCAGTCCGGTCGCACAAAAGTTGAAATCAGGACATTGGTGAGTTTGAGTGGGTTCGTCCAGCAGATTGCCTTCGGGCTACCTCAAACGCCAAGCAGAGAGAGACTGGACTTTGAGGTTGCCAAGGGGAAACCATCACGAAAACCGGTGGCCTTCCGGAGTTCCAAATGCGATAACAGAACTTCTGGCAGGGGATGTGGATGGGTGCCGGGATATTGGGGTTGGCGATTGGCTTATCGTAATGCCTGCTCACTTGCTGCTGCACTACCCCTAACCCTAGCCAACAATCAGTCATGGTTGTGAATAGCTTCATCAGACTGGACGAACAAAAAGAGCAACAAGAAAAGAATGAAGGTAGTTATTCTTTCTAAAGAAAGAAAAAACAATTCCAAAAAGCTCACCGACTAGCTCCATTGGTTGGGAGTACCAAGGCGGTAGTCGGCTACGAAAACCCTGACGCTGTTTTTGCTACATCAGCACCCGTTGAACCCACGACCTCCTGGTGGAAAGCCGGGCCAACGTCTCATTAGGCTGGGTGGCGTCAAGCTCCTCCTTTTACCGCAAGGCTACTAGGGGATTCGACGGAATTGAAGATGCGGAACTTCTACATCACTCGGAGCTTTCGTCCGAACTCGATCGACTGACCCGGCTCGACATTGCCACCTAAGTCAGGTTGAATCCGGTCCCTTCCAAAACCGAACTAATGTCGAGGGTGATCAAAGTGTATAATTTGCTATCAGAAACAACCATAGTTCAAGTTGTAGCACTCCCTCACCAAAAACATACATGTATTAACCCAGCCTCGCAGCAACCCTTCTAAAAGTGGCAAGAAACGCCGAGGAAGCAGAGATAAATTCGGGGAACTCCGAGAAGCCCCCGATTGTAGGCACGGGTTCACGCATTCGCGCCTGACCACGGCGAGAACGGGACAAGACGCCCCGTTCTCAGGGCGGCAGCGAAGCTTCATCTCTGCACACAGACTAGTTGCAACGGCACGGAGGCGCAGCTGTGGCAACTTAAGAGTGTGCAGTAGGGCAACGTAGGGGAGGGGACACTCGGCGGCATTGCGAGGTTGGAATATCTATCGCCGTTGAAGAAGAATAATGCTATCAGTACACGCTGCCCAAAATTACATACTACTTATCCTTTCTCGACTCGTCGGTCGCCGCGTCGGGCGCCGTGTCATCAGGTGCGGCATCAGGTACAACATCATCATCCACTTCGTCTTCGTCCGGCTCGTCCTCCTGGACGTCGACGACCCGGTCCCTGGCATTCTCAAGGGTCTTGGCCATAAGATGATTGACGAACTTCCACGTTGCCTTTAGCACTGTCAGTACACCATCAACACCATCGAGAAAGCTGAGAAAAGGTACTCACCCCCAAGAACGTCAGCACTCCAATAACAACAAGACCCCAGTTGATCTGCTCCATTCTGTCCCTCCCGGCGCCCCGTCTCCGACGAGCCGCGCCTCCAAACCGTAGGTTGATCCAATTGAACGGTGACATGAAGAACATGGTCTTCAAAAACCCCAGAATTCCCAGAGAAAGAAACCCTCTTAGAAAGTGACCGCCCCAGGTGCTCGGCCCATCATCCGCCAGTATCGGCTCCTCAAACTCGATGTCCATAAGACTCCCGACGATGCTACCAAACGGATCATCCCAGAAACCAAGGATCGGATCGGCGATAAACCCCAGAAGGAAGATGGTAGCCACCAGGATGAAGAGGGTCAGGTTGACCCGAAGGAGCCGGCTCGAGAGCCAACGGCCCCATCGTAGGCGTTGGAGGCGGTACTCGAAATGACAGGTCGGGCACCGCCAGAAGTTCCGGTCCGAGAGAGGGGATGCGTTCCTCCAGGCCTGCAGGCACCCTTCGTGGACATACCTCTGCGAGCCTTTGCATGTGCAAGGGCTGATGAGGCGGCCGAGCTCCGGGTCCTCCGAGACGTAGCGCACGCGGGTTTTGTTGGAGAAGACCCGGCCTGCGAACGACTCGTCAATCTCGGTCGTGGGATTGACCACCTCGAGGCAGATGCGGCAGGTCCGCGGAAGGTAGCGCCGTTGCTTTGGTGTGGGAGTTGGATCCGGTGCTGGAGTGTCCGAGGTGCCGGCAGCCCCGGATGCCTGGCCGGGCTCCTCTGCTGTGGGAGGCGTCGGCGCGTCGGCCGTGTCATTGCCATCCGGTTTGTCCATTGTAGAGGACCAGTCCCACCGCGGTTCGAACGATGAAGAGGCCATTGTGAAATCGGAGTGCTGTGGGTGTTATATGTCTGGGGTTTAAGTAAGTAGTGAGGTAAGTGAAATGCTTCACTTGGCGCGGAAATGAGCCATCGAATATAGGATTAAGCTTGGGAGCTTGGAAAGTCACCGAATATGACAGGTGTCAGGCCGCGCCAGCTGGTTTGGTCAAACTGCTCTCTGTGCGCAAGGTCGAGCGTTCCTGCGCAATGAGCCTCCCGCTAAGCCTTACCTCCTTGAGCCTCCCAATTATAGCACATCCGTCAATAAAGAACGGGCTTGGGTCGGTTTCATCACAAAGCCAAACGGTGACAGGCTGAGGTTTGGAAATGAAAAAGAGTTTCAAAAAACTGACAGCTTTTTCAGTTTCAAGCCCGCTTCCTCTTTGCGGTTAGACCTGGGAGCGGGTCAGCCTGGCGGGACACACCCCCACCACATCGGCGACTGGGCGAATCAGCAGCTCCATCAATCAGCGGGTTGGCCCAAGCTCTCTCAGCGCTGAGGCCTGGCCATCGACGCGCAACAACGCTGTGCCTGGTTGCTGGTTGCGAACAACAGCAGCCTTGACTTGCAACGCCAACTCGAGAAGTACAGCAAGACAACGTACGATTATCAACCTGCAACCCATCTTGAGCCTTCCAGACCGGCATCATGGCGGACAGATACTCATTCTCTCTCACAACATTCTCGCCCAGGTAAGCTAACCACCCCAGGCTACAGTGTAAATGGTGATGCTAACAACCCGACAGCGGCAAGCTGGTTCAGATCGGTCGGTCGCCCACTTTCCCGCTCCGACGCTTGCAATAGCTTCCAGCTAGCATAACGAATGTCGTTTCTAACAGCCGCACAGAGTATGCGCTCAACGCGGTCAACCAAGGCGTAACAGCCCTGGGCATCAAGGGTCCGTCCCCCCTCCCCCACCTCAATGACCTCGCCCGGGACCCCTCCCCAATCTACCTATTCCCCCCCCCTTCAGCGCGCAACCAAACACCACCACCCACTGACATTGTGATTTGAATCCGAAACAGCCACCAACGGCATCGTCCTCGCCACGGAAAAGAAGTCGTCCTCCCCGCTCGCCGACCCCTCCTCGCTCGCCAAGATCAGCCTCATCACGCCCAACATCGGCATGGTGTACAGCGGCATGGGGCCCGACTACCGGGTGCTGGTGGACCGGGCGCGCAAGGTGTCGCACACGGGGTACAAGCGCATCTACAACGAGTACCCGCCGACGCGGATCCTGGTGCAGGACGTGGCGCGCGTCATGCAGGAGGCCACCCAGTCCGGCGGCGTGCGGCCCTACGGCGTCAGCCTGCTGGTCGCCGGCTGGGACGAGGGCGTCCTGCCGGAGGAGGAGCTCGAGAAGGCCAAGCTGGCCAAGCAGGCGGCGGCCGGCGCGGGTGTGGGTGCGGGGCAGGGCGAGGAGGAGGGGGAGGGTAGCAAGCTGAGCGATAAGACCGGCGGCATCCTCAAGGGCGGGCCCATGCTGTACCAGGTCGACCCTAGCGGGAGTTATTTCCCGTGGAAGGCCACTGCCATCGGCAAGAGCGCCACCACGGCGAAGACGTTCCTCGAGAAGAGGTACACTGAGGGGTTGGAGCTGGAGGATGCGGTACACATCGCGCTGCTGACGCTCAAGGAGACGATTGAGGGAGAGATGAACGGGGAGACGATCGAGATCGGTAAGTTTGACCTTTGCGTCATAGTTCCCCCGAGAGAAATCGTTAGTTCTGACATGACCTAGGCATCGTCGGCGCCCCCGCAGACCATCTCCTCGGCGTAGAGGGCGTGGAGGGGGCGGTAGGCCCCCGCTTCCGGAAGCTCACGCCGCAGGAGATCGAGGACTACCTTACGAATCTATGATTTGGAGCATGGCGTTCTGACGGGATGGGTGGATGAAATGATGAGGATCGGTTTCCGGGGTCCTTTCTCTGCGGGGACAAACCTTCACTGTACACTAGACGACAGGGTCACGAAAACGTGATAGAGAGAAGAGAACAACCCGGAGCTAGGCTTATTTTTCACTGGCATTCTCCGGACTGTCGCTGGGCGATCAAGAACGAGTTCCTCGGCCCCGCTACCACACCCGTGACGGTCTCCCCCGCGCCGAGTACGGAGGCCAAGTCGATGCGCGTCCAGCTTGTGGTGGAGTCTGTCCCCGGCAAACCGAGCTGCCCGTTCGTGTTGTCGCCAACCACGTACACCTCCGCGTCGGTGGTCAGCACGAGCATGTGGCTTTCCCCTACCGCGACGTCGAGGATGTCCTTGTCGTCGATCACCACGGGATTCGGGTCGTCTGAGAGATCGTCCAGCATGGTGGAACGCCCCGCGTGGCCCCAGCAGTAGAGGTCGTTCCCCGCCGTCAGTGCGGCCAGAACGTAACCGCCTGCCGCGATCTTGGTGATGGGCCCGGTGGGCAGGTCGTCCAGGTCGCTGACGAGGCCGGGCCTTTCTGCGGGGCTGGTGCCCGCGTGGTGATATTAGTGTCTGTGGGGTGCTGGGGGGGTAGGTGGGTTGAGTGTGACGTGAGTATGGATGTCCATGTCCATACCTGGAAGCGGTTGGCTCTCTGCCCAGGCAGGCCGTGTACCGCTCGTCACCCCATGTCCAGACGTTGCCCGTTGATGAGAGGGCCGCGAAGCCGGCTTCGTAGGCAACCAGCTGGGTTATGTTGGGGAAGTCGGAAAAGCGGTGAGGTTGGTCGTTGTTGGAGAGCAGGGCGTTGATGGAGGGGTATTGGTTGAAGGTGTCCTTGCCGTCATGGGCTGGTGGCGATCAAGGTTGCTTGGTGTAAGTGATACTGGACCCTGGTCGTTGATGGGTAAATGGTCGCTACGTTACCTACTACGACACCGTTGGATGCTTCGACGAAATTTGTGTAGATCCGTTCGGAGTCATCAGCTGTGCGTAATCTCTCGTGGCTTTTTGGTACCATGCCAGCTACTCGATATGCACCATTTTTGAGATTTACTAGATGCCCATCCCATAGGTCACGATCAGCCGCCGCTGACTTGGTGATGGTTGTCTCCAATTCCCCATCATACATGCAGTTATGACTCACTCACCTCGAGTGTATGAGAAAAAAGGGCGAATGCAGTCATCATCGTCCCCTTGCAACACGCAAGTGAAGGACGAGATGTCATCGGGCTCGTCGACACCAGGAGTTTCGAATTGCAATTGGTTCCAGGCATTAAACCCGGTTGCGTACAACACCATAGTTGTTGGGGTCTTTGCCCAAGTGGGCAAAGTGTCAAGGTCGAAAAGATTCAAGAACGATCTGGTCCGTGGTAGAAGCGCCTGAAAAGGCAGGTGCAGCTGGGGACAACGAGGAGAAGATGACGAGTCCCACGAGTCCAACCTAAAATGGCCCCGCATTCGACGGAATGCCGCACCAGAACCCGGGAAGATGCATTCAACTGCCGTTTGATACCACGCCGAAGCCCGCAATCTCAGCCGAAAGTCGGCGGCGCTGCCCCGGGAGCCGTGGTGATTACCCTTTTGGGCAGAATCGAGGCAGACCAACTCCTCGAGATGCGTTACTCGCGGTTACACACAGCTCGCAAATTTTCACCACAGCGGGTCTAACTAGGTATGTACAGTTGACAAACATCTGAGTTGAGACGAAGAGTTTGGGCAAGGCTCTAAAAAAAAAATTCATCTCATCCGGTTTCGTGGTACGGAGGTAGCTTCGAGACATTCCTCCAGGTAGTCCCAAGCAATGGTGGGCCTCACATTACAAGCATCATCTCGACCCAACTTAAAATCAGGCCACCAGCA
Organism: Chaetomium fimeti; assembly: GCF_033439085.1. NCBI lineage: Eukaryota > Fungi > Ascomycota > Sordariomycetes > Sordariales > Chaetomiaceae > Chaetomium > Chaetomium fimeti. The sequence continues at coordinate 2,078,887 of NW_026944334.1, forward strand.
CCACTGCGTCCTCTACTTGGTGAGGAAAAGAGCAACGTTTGTGAAAAATCAACCAAAAAAAAGTAGGCTGAAATGTCTTGGGCCGGTGTATGTACCTACTTTTGCATTGTTTGACCGGTTTGACCGCTCATTTTGTGGTACTTGTTGTGTAAGTACTCCGAGCGGGAGACACCCCCGCTAAGTGAACCCCGGTCATCACCAGAGTCGGGAGTATCTGCCGCGTCATAGTCAGCCAAGAACTACCTACCTTACCTACCCAGGTAGGTACCTATGGTCAGCCTTGACTCCTCCCAGCTAACCTATACAGAATCTAGCCGCGCAACTGCCTCGTGGCCTTGAAGATACCCGGGTAGCACCTAAGGCATTCTTGGCCGGATGACGACCATGGCCTCCGACCACGGCAGCTCGAGCTCCTCGGAGCCGGACGATGAGCCCTTCCATAAGCCTATTAATGAATCGGACACCGTCCTGTCGTCTGACGGCAGCAACGTCTCGGACGATGTCCGCTCGGAACCCAGAGATAGCCCTCGCAGCACCACCCCAGACGACGAACCCCCAGTGGTAGTGACCATGACTGCGAGGGCCTATCAACTCGAGATGCTCGAGGAGAGCCTGAAGCAGAACATCATTGTCGCGGTATGCTTTGCCCCTCGGAAACAGAGACTCGGCCATTTCGCTAACATATCTCTTCAAGATGGACACTGGAAGTGGAAAGACCCAGGTGTAAGTGGTAGCAAGCACTACCTAATAGAATCGTACTGATAGGCAGGCAAGTGCCATCCTTCGAATTAAAATAGAGATGGAACAGAGCGACAAGGTCAGTCCAAGCTCACTTATTATGAATGCCGCCGAATCTGAGTTAACAACTACCCACCTACCTATCCAGATTGCTTGGTTCTTGGCCCCAACAGTATCCCTGGCCGAACAGCAATTCGAGGCAATTCGAGCTCAAATTCCAGGAGTCCAGTCCAAACTGATCCTTGGGTCCGACAGCGTGGATGCGTGGTCGACTATGCCTGGCGTCTGGGATGCCGTCCTCCTCAACACCCGCATCGTCGTCTCAACCTATCAGATTTTGTTCGACGCTGTAGCCCACGCTCTCATCCCACTTTCTTCTCTTGGGCTTGTTGTAATAGACGAAGGTGGGCAATTCCTACTCTAGCCGACTATTGCCATGTCTGACGCTATTAGCCCACAACTCCAAGGGAAGGAATCCGATCGCAAGGCTCATGAAGGAGCACTATGTCCCCAGCAAGGCGAAAGGGCTCGCTGTTCCCCACATCCTGGGCCTCACAGCGAGTCCTCTCATGAGATCTAACCTAGGCGACCTGGAAGTCCTTGAGCAGACCTTGGATGCCGTCTGTAAGACGCCGAGCAAACACCGAGACGAGCTCATGGCCCAAGTCAATCGTCCCGAGATGAAGGCCACTGCGTACGGAGCCATGCTCGACTCCGAGGCCGACGCTGCGCCCACCCCGACCATGGCGAGACTGAAAAGCGCCTACCTAGAGCTCGACATGCGACAGGATCCATACGTCCGGCATTTGTTGACCGACAATACACCACGGAGTCGGGCAAGGCTCAAGAAGGTTCTCTTAACCAAGCAGACATACTGCAGATCGCAGATGGAGTCCTTCTGTAGAGGAGCCTTGGATATCTGCAAGTCATGTGGCCCCTGGGCTGCGGATTACTATATCCATAGGGTCATTTCTGCCTTTACCAAAGACCCAGCAACCCCCAGCCATTCCAACGACAATCTTGCAGAACAAGAACGGAAATATCTTGTCGAAGCGTTCCTAAAGGTGGACGCTCAGCCGCCCGCTGAGATCCCGACAGCTCTCTCGCCCAAGGTGCAAGCTTTGCTCGACGCTCTCGGGTCCCATCAAGGAAAGCCGTTTGGGATCGTTTTTGTCAAGGAGAGGGCGACTGTCGCCGTCTTGTCACACATCCTCACCGTCCACCCCAAAACCTCGCACCGCTACCGAGTGGGCTCCATGGTAGGCACCTCGAGAGTACCCGGGAGAAGACAGGACTTCTTGGACTTGAGCCAAAAGGAATACTTGCTCTCGCTTCTGGCGTTTCGGAGAGGGACGACGAACCTCCTGGTGGCAACAAGCGTGCTCGAAGAGGGAATTGACGTGCCAGCGTGCAACCTCGTCATCTGTTTTGACAAACCGGACAACCTCAAATCCTTCATCCAGCGCCGGGGTCGAGCACGAATGTCTGAGTCTCAGCTGTATCTCCTCGTCGAGGATGAATCAGACGGCTCGTCACAGGGATGGCAAGACCTGGAGAAGGAGATGAAACGCAAGTATGAAGACGACATGCGCGAGAACAAGCGGCTCGAGGAAATCGAAAACATTGAAGACTTGGATTACCCCGTCCTGAGATCCCAGGAGACGGGCGCTCAGATCACCATTCTCGATGCCAAGTCACACCTCGAACACTTCTGCGCCACCCTCTCGACGCGCAAGTTTGTCGACTGGAGTCCATTTTACGTCGTCCACGACATAGTGGGGAACCCGATTGATGCCCACCAGCCTGGCCTGCGGAAGGCCACTGTCCATCTACCAGTCTCACTTGCTCCCGAACTGCGATGCTTCGAGAGTCTCCAAGCCTGGACCTCGGAGGCGAATGCTTGCAAAGATGCCGCATTCCAGGCATACGCCAAGCTGTACGAGGTTGGGCTGGTAAACCGCAACCTGCTGCCCATCAGAGAGACCGACTTGTTAAAGGATGTTGAGCAGCGCGCTGGCCTAGCCACGGTCAGGGAGCAGTTCAACCCTTGGCCGCTAGTGGCCCAAGCGTGGCAAGACGGTGTACCAGTTTCTCGAAGGAGGGTGACGGTCTCGAGGCACGACGAGTCAGCTCGTGCCGAGCTTGAGCTAGCACTCCCCGTGACGATCCCTACCATGGAGCCATTCAATTTATACTGGAGTCATACATCATCGTGGCTCATCAGGATGGACTCCGATACGCCCATGTCAAGCGTGACAGTCGAGAGCCAGGCCGATCACACGTCTACCTTGTTTTCCATGGCCTTCGGGCACAGATGGCAGGTTGCGGAGAAACGGCTTCCTGTTCGGTTTACTTGCCTGGACCGCAACGTACGCCTTGAGGATATGGCCTCCGAGGTGATGAGCGCCGAACTGATGAGCAAGAAGTCCTCTACTTATCTGGTCCGGGATCTTACCAATCAGAACCACCCTTACTTCTACTTGGGCTGGATTCCCACCAAACCTGCGGCGGAGCTAATAGGGAAGCCTTACCGGGGTTTTGAAGACGCCCCCGAAGATAGCGCATACGTGGCCGTTAAAGGATGGCCCAAGAAATCGGGCGCCTTCCGGCCGCTGCATCAGAACGCAGCACCGAACCCAAGTAGCAAGCCCTACCCGAGGGTTCTGCCTGCGGATCAAGTCCGAGTTGATAGTGTGCCGGCGATCTATGCTCATATTGGCATGATGGTCCCCGCCATCACTCATGCGCTCGAGACTCATCTTGTGGCCAAGGACCTTCTGGAGTCCCGCTTAGAACAAACGGGCATCACAGACTTGTCACTTGTTGTCACCGCGATCACCGCCAGCGCGGCTAGAGGCCCGACTGACTACGAGCGGATAGAGTTCCTCGGAGATTCGATCCTCAAGTTCTGTACAACTATTAATTGTTCAGCCAAGTGTAAGTTCCGACCTCGTCTGCGCGCCCGCCCTGAGCTGACATACCGGCAGACCTGAAATTTCCGGAGGGGTGTTTGTCGCCCTTGAAAGACAAGATTGTGTCAAACTCGAGGCTGTTCCGTGCCGCCGTCGACTTTGGCCTGGACCGGTACATTATCCACAAAGCCTTCAGCCTTCACAAATGGCGACCGACGTACGTCGAGGACCTTCTCGAGAACCCGCCGTCCGCAACCGAAACAAGGAGGCTCTCGACTAAGATCATCGCCGATGTGGTCGAGGCTCTGATCGGCACCTCCTTCGTAAGCGGCGGCATCCCCAACGCCCTCGCCTGCATGTCCCTGTTCCTCCCCGAGGTTGAGTGGAGCAGCATCGAGGACGGCCGAGAAATTCTATACAACGAGGCACCGGACGGCGAATCTCTCCCTAGGACCATGCGTCAGCTAGAGTCACTGATCGGGTACAACTTCACCAAAAAGGCACTCCTCGTCGAAGCCATGACACATCCGTCCTGCAACGGGCCCGGCATCCGCGCCTCGCTCGACCGCCTCGAGTTCCTTGGCGACGCTATCCTAGACTACGTCGTCGTCAACAAGCTCTTTGCCATTTCCCACCCCGCGCCACTCGAAAACTCGGCCCTCCACCTCCTCCGCTCGGCCCTCGTCAACGCCGACATCCTCGGCTTCCTGGTCATGGAGTGGGCCATCACCGAAGACTGCGTCGAGGTCACCGTCACAACGGACAACAACAACAACAACAACAACAACAACAACGACGACGAAGACGGCGGCACCAACACCACCTCCACCAACACCACCACCACCACCAACAACAACAAACCCGACGTGCACCTAACCCCCTCCAAAACAACCCTCCCCCTCTGGACCTTCCTGCGCCACGCCTCCCCGGACATGGGTCTCATCCAGCGCGCGACCGCGCTCCACCACGCCGCCATGCGCGACGAGATCCTCGAGGCGCTGTGGCGCGGCGCCAGCTACCCGTGGTCGCTGCTCTGCCGGCTGCAGGCGCAGAAGTTCTACTCGGACGTCTTCGAGAGCCTGCTCGGCGCCGTGTGGGTCGACTCGGGCGACCTGGCCGCCTGCGAGGCGGTTGTTGATCGGCTGGGTATCCTCCCGCTTATGTGTCGGCTTGTGAGTGATGGGGTGCATCTGATGCATCCGAAGGAGGAGTTGGGTGTGCTGGCGGTGAGTGATAAGGTGGAGTATGTGGTCGAGGCGCAGGTCGGGGAGGGGGTGGCTGAGGGGGAGAGGGTGTTTAGGTGTGAGGTGGCCGTGGGTGGGGTGGTTTTGGGGAGGGCGGAGGGGGCGGCGAGTCGGGAGGAGGCTAGGACCAGGGCGGCCGAGGGGGCGTGTGGGGTGTTGAGGGGGAGGAAGGGGGAGGGGGTGGTGGTGGTGGAGGGTGGGAGTGATTGAGGGGGAAAGGGGAGAGAGTGATGAGGGGGGAAGGGATAGATCACGGTAGGACTATCTAGACGTCTCGCTGATACAGGTAGTATCTGATGATAGAGTATAGGGCCGGCAATGCCAGGCATCTTTGCGGCAATCGTTAGCCTGAGTTGATACAAGCAGGTACATGTGCACAAGCATACAAGACAAAAAGGGGGTGAACCTGGAATCAGGGTTAGGGTGTTGAGTGCCAAGATCCCCTGACTAACGTTGCCCCCCTGTCCAGTGAGCTCATGGCGGCCAGGATCTGGGCGATCGCGGCCCACAGCGCTGACGACCGCCGAACCTCAACTGCCAGTGAAAGAAAGCAACGACTCTGCGGACACGAACCGCGTTTCGTCTCGGATTCGACACTTTTTACACCGTGCATCGCTCCGCCGCGAGATGCTACGTATCAGCAATGCTAAACCGAGTGCCCTGACGAACCCGGCGACCAATTCCTTCCTTCTTGAGGGACTATAACACCAAACCCCGATCCCCTGTTTCCGCTCCCCGACATTCAAACCCGCCCCCAAACCGGAGGAATCACCCAACTTCACAACCATGCCGCTCGACGGCCCCAGCAATACTTTCAACAGCACCACCACCACCCATACCCACACAACCCCCGCCAGTCACCACAACACGAGCAACATCCGCGTCTTCGTCCACTGGCACGAGCAAGTCGTCTTCGCCGGCGAAGAGCTCAAGTGCACCATCACCTTCAAGAATGTCGCCCGCCTACCCACCCCAACAACCTCCACCACCACTACCACCACCACAACCTCAACATCAACAACAACCCTAAAACCCTCCTCCGCCGCAGCCACCCACCACTTCCCGCCCAATTCCTCCCGCGGCCCGCGCCAGCCCTCGCCCCTGCACCCCGGCGCCCGCGCCAAACAACACACTTCCTCCTCGGGCGGTGGCGGCAGCAGCAGCAGCAGCAGCTTGGCGCCGCCCCCGCCGAGTGCGCGCGGCCATCGCTCCAGTCTGTCGCTTTCGGTGCCGTCGGCGGCGTCGAGGGCGAGGGCAGGGTCTGTGACGTGGTCGCCGGCGCCGGGTGCTGGGGCTGGGGTTGGGGTTGGGGGTGGTGGTGGTGGTGGTTCGCGGGCGCAGAGGAATGGGGGTGGGAGTGGGAGTGTTGGGGATGGTGCTGGTGTAGGTGATGGTGGGAGGGGGAGTGGGCATGGGCATAGGCACAAGAGATCGGTTTCGATTGTCTCGATTGGCTCGCTGAGCACGGTCGATGATGGGCAGACTGGTGCGTCGTCGTCGCCTAAGCCGCCGCGGTCGAGGGGGCATGCGAGGGCGTCGAGTTTGCAGATATTGCCCCGTGGTGGGTTTTTGAATGGGCCGCGTTCGGGTGAGTTTTGGTTTGGGCGTTATAAAGGGGGAGAATGGAAGGCATGCTGACGTTCGTCTTTCTAGCTACTCATCCGAAGGTGTCCAGTTCCCAGTCCTCGCCCCTTTTCCACGCATCGTACCCGCCCGAACGCAGCATTAATGGCCGCCGACCGGGCACCGCGACAGCACCCGATACCCCGAGACCCGAGTTCCTCCGCCGATCGCCCGTATCACCAAACCCACTCACCGAGTTCAAGTTCCCCATGTCGCCCTCGCCAACGACGCCAGGGACCGTAGGGGGGCTTGCGGACGAAGACCCAACGAGCCCGACATCGAGTGGGCTACCCATAAGGACGAGAGAGCTGGTTCCGACGATAAACGAACAAGGGGTGGCGCCGACGGCGAGGGTGCTGTCAACGATGAGCATAGCCGGGACGCCGAGGAGTAGCGGCGAGTTTTACTCGCTCAGCAACAACTCATCCGAAACATTGGCCTCGGAATATGTAACGCAGCCGCCCCCGCGGTCGCAAGTCCGTCCGCCGCATAACAGGAGAACCTCGGGCCTAGCAGCGAGCGCGGCGAGACTGCCCGAAACGCTAATGATGGGCTATGCTCAGATCCAAGGATCTTTTACCCTCGACGGGTCACTGATTAATATCGGGCCGTTCGAGGCGGTGAAACGGAAAGCCGTCGTTGGTGGCCAGGGCGGCGGTGTCGTGGGGTTGGAGACGCCAAAGCGCGACAGTGGGTTGCTGCGCGGGTTTGGATGGGGCAATATCACGAGCTCCATTGGCGAGCTATTGGGCGGTGGTGAGCTTAGCAGCATCAAGGAAATGCGCGGGATTGCCAACTCGAAAGCGGTGCCCCTACTCTCTACGCCGCAGTCCATCTTATTCGTCGATCTACAGCTAGCCCCTGGCGAGAGCAAGGCGTACGAGTACACCTTCAAGCTGCCTAAGGGGCTACCGCCGACACATCGCGGGAAGGCAATGAAGATATCATACAGCCTTGTCATAGGCACCCAACGGCCCGGCGGCTCCAAGGAGCAGCGGGTCAAGTCCGTGGACGTCCCTTTCCGGGTACTAGGGAGCGTCAACAGCCACGGCGAGATACTGGGCCACGACCTAATGTCTCCATACATCCTCATGCGGGACCAGGCCCGTGTCCAATCCGTCACCGCCACACAACAAAAAACAAACGGCAAATCAACACCCACACCATCATCGTCAGCCTCCACAATGGCCTCTTTCCTCACCTACGTAGACGACCTCCTCTCTCGCCCGCAACACAATCCCAACCAAGCCAGCGGTCTCCTAAGCCCGAGCGCCCCCCTAACCCCCCACTCCCCGACCTCCTCCCGCCGGCCCTCGATCATGTCAGTCTCAGACCACCACCCCTTCGTCCCACCACCCACCGCCAAAGAAGCAATCGACCTCGCGATCCTCCGCTCCAACTTCGCCGGCGGCGGCAGCGGCGGCGGGCCCAACCACAACCAATCCCCGAACCGCTTCGAGATCGCGCGCAACGGCCGCCGCGTGGGCGTCGTCATGCTCACGCGGCCGGCCTACCGGCTCGGCGAGACGGTCACGTGCGTCGTCGACTTCCAGGGCGCCGAGGTGCAGTGCTACGCCGTCCACGCCGCGCTCGAGACCGCCGAGAAGGTCGACCCCAGCCTGGCCCTGCGCTCCGAGGCCAGCGTCAACCGCGTCACCCGCAAGGTCTGGGGCAGTGCGAGCGAGGCGGCGCTCTACGCCCGCCGCTGGGTGTTTGCCGCTGCTATCCCCGTCGCGGCTACGCCGGAGTTTGTTACGAGTGGTGTTGGCCTGGAGTGGAAGGTTAGGTTGGAGTTTGTCGTGCCGGTGCAGGCGGCGGCGCCGGCGCCGTCGCCGCTGTCGTCGCAGGTGCTTTATGAGGAAGGTGGGGAAGGTGGTGAGGATGGTGGGGATGGGGAGGGGGACCGTGCTGCTGCTGAGGGAGAGGGCATGTTGGAGGGGGAGAGGCGGCGGGAGAGGGAGGCCAAGGCGCAGCAGCAGCAGCAGACGCATCCGCTGCTGGAGGAGATCTCGAGGGATGATCGGGGTGGGCTGGTGCTGGTGGGCGTGGAGAATCTGATGTGTGAGAGCTTTGAGGTGGCGGTGCCGCTGAAGGTGTATGGCGCGGCGTGTAATGGGTTGGAGAGGCTGGAGAGGGACGAGGCGATGGATGAGGGGTTGCCTGTGTGAGTAGTGGATGGTGGTAGAGTAGATGCCGGGCTTGAATGGAGTGTATCGATGTGTGTTGTCTAGTCTGGTGGCTCGGAGGTGCCGACAAAGTTTTCGGAAATCAACTGTCTATTGAGAGTAGGTACCTAAAGCTAACTAGTCTACGCCGGTTCGAGGCGGACATATTAACTACCAAGGACTTCGCAGACTTAACAGCCGGTTATAGACGCGGTATTATTATAACATTCTACCTAGAGGTAGTAAAAATGGCGACAGACTCCATGTCTATTAACCAAGACAGCGAAAACAAAGGGGATACCAAGGCCCTTATCCTAGAGATATTTCATTAGTTACAGCTGTGTGGTAGCTGGTCCACAAGCCATGACAAGGACTCCTGTTTACAACCAGAAGGGGATCCAAGGATATACAGGGGCGAGAAGGGCGGGTCTTGCGCCGAGAGGTTGGGGTTCAGCGATGGGGGGTGGGTGGTGGCGGTGGGAGCAGGCGTTGGTCGGCGGTGCTGGTTGGCATGCCCCATCACGACGCCTTCGCACGTTTGTCAACGTCCAGTGATCTGAGGCTCACCGAAGCTAGTTATGTCTGAGCGTCACCGATTAGCGTCGCAAGAGCCGAGGCTCGACCGGGTATCGACACCGAAAGTCCTTACAGGTCCACGCGGCAGGCCGTCCGTGCGGGTTGCGCTCTGCCAACACGTACGGGCCAGTTTGAGGCTGTCGCCGGCTTCGAAGAAGTATTTGTTCTGTGGCGTTGGCGGTTACCTGTGCTACGGAGACGGTACCTTTAAACGAGGTGTGTTGCTATCGCTGCTACTGAACATAGGGCGAGAACGATGGGCCGCCCCCTCTCATCACGGCAGCAATGCCGATGGGGGCGGACCGGTCTCCGGGGGTGCTGCCTGGGAGCGGCTGGCTGGGTGCGTAGGCACTTTGCTTTGTCAAACTTAAATCTTAAGCAAGTCTCATCGACACTACTAACCCAAATATCATTACTATCTATAATAATATCACGACCGATACGTGAAACGAAAAGGGGTATATAACAAAACACGACACACAGCCTCCCACTTCCCTTTCTCTCAAGGCCATCCCCCAAAGCCCAGACCACCCACCCCGACCAATTACCCAACAACCATCAACGTTCAACCGCCCATCCCCATAACGAACATCCCACCAACACCACCATTGCACCCACCCCGTATACCCCACCCCCCCCTCCCAACCCTTATCACTACTACACTATACTACCCCTTCAGCGTCGCAAACGGACTCACATCCGTCCCGTCCCTCAACCACCGGTCCAGACTCGGCGGCACACTCCCATTCGAAGTCCTGTTCCCTGCCGCCGCCCCCGCTGCCGCGGCTGCCGGTGGCGAGACGGGATTGGCGGGCTTGGGGCTGGGGAAGAGGCTGAATTTGCCGCCTCCTGCTGACGACGCTGTTGTTGCGGCGGGTTGTGTTGCAGTTTGGGTTGTTGCCCTTGGTGGGGGTGGATTGCCGAGCTGGAATTTGGGGGGCGGGTTTTGGGCCCCGGTGGTGGTGGTGGTGGATGTGATGGTGGTGGATTTGCGCGGGCCGTAGTAGCTGACTGCGTAGCCGACACCGCTGGGGGTTACCCCTTTTCTTGGGATGGTCGTTGCTGCGGTTGGTGGTTTCTTGATGTCGGCGGGGAAGTGGAAGCCGTTGTCGTCGGTGCTGTAGGTGCTGCTGCGGCTGTCGACGTCGCTGGCGGCGTAGCCCTTTTTGGCGGAGGAGACTGAGTAGGCTTTGTTGGAGGTGCCTGTGAGTTGGGGGTAGCCGATGGGTCCACTGATGCCCTCGCCGCCGCCGCCGCCGCCGCCGCCGAGTCGGCGGCGCTTGTTTCGCTTCCGGCGGAGGACGAGCACGAACACAACGCCCGTGAGCAGCGATGAGCCGATGATGCCGCCTACTACTGCTAAGGCGGTTTGCGTCACGGAAAGCGCGGCCCCCTGAGCTTGTTGGATTTGTGTGTTGGCTTGGTCCTGGGGTTTTGTTAGTCACTTCATGCCCAGTCATTCATATCTTAGGTACAGTTGTAGAAGACCTACCCGCAAAGCCGTGGCATCGGCTTCTGCTTTCTGTGCCACGCTTGCCGCCGACCTGGACGCATCCGCTGCGCTCTGGCTAGCCAATCGGAGAGCACTCGAGAAGCTGGCGCCCATCGAGCTAGTCACGCTCGCCATGTTCTCGGACAGGGCACGGTTGGCGCTCTGCGATGCCGAACGGATCGCCTGCGAGATGGCGCGGTCTGCGCTGGCTCTTGCCTCGTCTCCCCGACGTGACGCCTCCGCCGAGGCTTGCGACATGGATCGCGAGGCGGATTCCGCGTTACCCTGCTGCAGGCGGGCGCTTGCCAGCTGCTGCTCCGTCTGGCTGAGCCGTTGGGTGGCCTGCTGTAGCGACTGGCTGAGCTGCTGGCTGGACTGGCTCACTTGTTGGCTCGCCTGGCTGACCGATCGGAACTGGCCGCTGACCTGCTCCAGCTGGTTGCTGAGCGCCTGAATTTGCCCTTGGTCTTGCCGGGCTAATAGTGATGGAGGCGGCGTGATCATGGCCTGACACCCGTCCCGTACGGCGTGGGCCGGCTCTGCAGGCGGGGACCGGGGACGTGGGACATCCACCTCGCCGGCTGCCCTCCTCCATACCGGCTCGGCTCCTCCCGCCCCTCCAACAACAACCCCCCTCCCATTAAATGGTGGTGCTGGCACCAAAACCGGCTCGTATGCCGCCCCATTACCAACCCAAGCACAGCTCGAGCATATTAAGAAGAGAAGCGAAAGACGCGGGAATAATAACGGCTTCCTGGCCATGGCGGGCGAGAGATCATAAAAGAAGCCAATAACCAAACAACTGACTATTACCGCCGGCGGCAGAATCGAAGGAGAGTAACACGAACGACGGCGGGCCTGGCGATCATCCTTTCAGCCAGAAGGACTGACGTGTGTGGGAAGGGAGGGAAGGGAGGGAATGGGAATTAGCCAAAACGGGAGAAAAGAGAGAGAGGGAGAGGAAAGAAACAAACAGAGGAGGGCAGCGGGAGGGTAAAAGAGAGAAATGTTTGCATGGCTTTCTCCCTACTCGTCATCCACAGGATCCGAGGATCCAGAGACATGGAAACAAACTCGCAACCGAGCAGTGGCAGATCATCGAGGGGGAAGGGGGGGGAAACCAGCGTGAACGAGAGACGGTACTCCCCCCCACGCCATCATATCATGCCTTGATACTGGCTGACCATCACGACAGTATGTCCCTGCCAGCGCTGTCCACAGGAGCAGCCATCAAGAAGACCCCGGCCCGGCATCCCGCCAGGCGTCGAGCAGATAAAACACCACGAGAAAAGCAATAACCGTTGAGAGCCTCACAGCCAAGCCTTGTCAACACCCCGGAGCCTGGTGCAGATCGCGCCGGAGCCAGGCGGCGCCGGGAGCGCACGGATGCCCGGGGTCGGCCGAATCGAGGGAGTACCGGGGTACATGAGACGGATGGGCGCGGGGGTGCTTATGCTCGCTTGACCTCAAACGGGCGACTTCATGCTGGGTGCTGTCTTTCCCGCTTTTCGTCGACAAACCCAGAAAAACGGTTTCCGGGTTCTGCTTCTGGTCGATGCGTCTCAGATGGATGCTCGTTACCAGTGTTGGCGGCGACTTGGGGGCGATGGCGCCAGATACATACTAATCGGCAGCTATTTCTCCCGCCGAGGGAATTGTAGTATGGGTCGAATGGACGACCCCTTTCTTGGCTTGCCCAGCCGTCGAGTTGAAACCGTCGCTGGACAGTGAGGACGGAATACCCAACTCACTCCAATTCCGAAGGGCACCAGCCCCTGAAATAACAGGCGCACTCCCAATTTTTACAAGCACTGTTCTCTATGTACACCAAAGACGGATCAAACACAATATCCGAGCCCATAGCCGCCGCCTCCAAGTGCGACGGGATAATAACCAGCCAACATCTCCGAACGCCAGACATGCATGTCCGTCTTTTCCATCCCCCCAACATCGGAAAACCGTCCGCCCGGACCGGACGGGCTGGCCCAATTCGCCGCCAACCCAGCTTGTCGTAATTATAACCTTGTCCCGCCCATCCATCCGTGTCATTCATCGCATGTCACCCCCACCCATACCACACCACCAGACACAACGGAGACCAGGTGAGGGCTTGGGGGCTTGCACTTAGCGTTTTGATTCTCAAAAGACCCTAGCCCCCCTTCCCTTATCCTCCAATCCCACGGCCACCGCCTTACACAGGCAGCTTAAACTTCTCGCCCTTCATGACCTTGGTGTAGTAGATCCAAAAGAAATCGCTGTACAGCAGCGTCTGCAGGACACCGGCCACGACGGCGACGGTATCGATCTTGTGGGTGGTCTCGGTCATGTAGCGGTAGATCCAGTTGGGGATGTAGAGGGCGCGGTAGGCGCCGAGGGCGAACAGGTAGTGGGCGGTGATGGCCTCGGCCTCGCCGGTGCGCTGCAGCATGAACAGCTGCGGCAGGATCGCCACGCTCTCCAGCCAGATCGAGAAGGCCCAGAACACCTCGAGCACCGTGTACCGCACGGGGAAGAGTAGTGCAAGCGCCGTTGCGAAGCCGAGAAGGTATTCGACTCGGAAGGTGTCCAGGTTGGCGTCGTTGGTCGGCTTGTACTCCCGCGCCATCAGGTAGATGGTGTAGAGCTGGGAGGAGATGAAGAGGACTTTGAAGATGAAGTTGTAGGGTGAGTGTGTCCATGGGAGGTCTGCGGGGGAGGGGTCATTGTGGTTAGTTGCTTGGCTCCGTTGCGATTTGCGATTGAATTCCGGGAGGGGGAGGGGCATACCAAGGTATCTTGTGATGTAGACGATGAGGTACAGGACTTGCGACTTGAACGAGATGCCGGAGCAGCTCTGCGCGACTGGGTGTTAGCATCCCTTGGAGGGTCGCAAGGCGACAACGGCAATGCGCACCTTGAGCTGGATGATCTTGTGCAGCAGGATAAAGATTGACGCCAGATGGGAGAAATCCCCTATTAAAACCACACGTCAGCCCTCTATTCCCTCTCCTTATCATCCTCTTGCGGTATCCGTACCGGCGATGCGGAAGAGGTTGAGCACCATCTTGAAGCGCTATCTGTCGCGGTTCGCCCCCAGGCGCAAAGTGTACTCGATAGCTTCGGGATCGCAGTGTCGAGCTGCCGCAGCAGAGCAGCTGTCGGATTGGCTATTAGGTAGCCAGCTTGGAGCTTTATTCGGCGGTTGCGATTGTTGGGTCGGGCGGGATTCGTCGTTGGTCGGTCATGGAATTCGAAGCTTCCGAGTCAAGTTTCCAACAATAGCTGGCCTTGCTTGTTGGGGACACGGTCGCGCCTTCCAACGGCACGGCAGTTTGATGCAGCTGTAAGAAACGACCCACAGAGAGCCGTTGGCGAATCAAAAGCACGGGAATCGCCAGGTGGCTCTGGCTCGGTCCAGGGTTAGGGTATATTTCAAGGTGGGTGGTATGTCCCGTGTGTGTGGTAGGAGGCATATCTCTGGCTGAGCTGAGGTTCGGCATCCCCCAAGGCTGAGGCAGTCACAAAAGTCATGGCTGTCGGTAGCAATTGGGATGTATCGTAAACATGCCGTTCTACTCAACTCCTAGCACCCACCCATAACGCCCAACCCTGTTCTCGTCGTCTGGCCCCCCTCACATATCCATGCTCATCAAATACATTTCAAATATCCTCATGAACTTGGCCACAAACGCCTCGAGATGGAAAATCACCTTTGTGCCCGTTCGGATCCTGTGCTCAAAGAAGGCCGCCCATTTGATGACATCCGCTTTGAGAGCATCGTCAATAAGCGGAATCAGCTTGAAGGTGAGCGTCCTTAGGATCGTAGTCGCGGGGATACAGTGTGTCAACAGATCGTAAAGCTTGGACCGGACCTGAAGGATCCGGGCTGGTGTGTGCTCCTCCATGATCTCCTTGGCGATTTGGCCGATGAGCGCTTCCCAATCTGGGGGCGGTATTGGTGTGGTGTCTGTAACTTTCTCGCTGCAGCACGCACAAGGGGGTTAGTATACCCGTGTTTTACCATTGCCAGAACATCAACTGTGACTTACTTCTGGGCGTGTACCGCCTCAAACATGAGGAGCGCCTTGCGCAGGTTCCGCCCGCTCTCGTTGGCAATTCTTTGATGTAGACCCTTCACCACCGGCCACCCTTCCTTCTTTGCTGACACAGCCAGCACATCACTGATCTCATCCTGTGTCGGGGCCGCGACCCGAACAAGCAGGGTACGTGACCGAATAGGCGCGATGATGTTCGCGGTAGAATTGGCGAGGAGGATGAGCCGTAAGTTGGGCGAGTACTTCTCCATTGTCCGACGCAGCGCCGCCTGAGCATCTCTGCTAAGGTGGTCGGCCTCGTTGATCACCACCACCTTGAACTTCTGCCTCGCTGACTGGTCGACCTGCTGTGTCTGCGCAACCTCCTTGAGCAAGTCCTGAACGACAACTCGGTCGTAGCTGCCAACATCGGAGGGTGTGATTTCGAGGTGGTAGATCGAGGCGACAATGTTGAACTCGAGTTTGCGGTTGCTGCTCGTCTGGAAGACACGCGCATCGATCTTGATCTTTTCAACACCAGGTCCGAATAGCTCTTTTAATGTTGCGACAATTCTTGTCTTCTTGCCTGCACCGGATGGGCCGTACACGAGAAGGTGGGGGAAGTCGCCGCTTTGCGCCTACAAAATGGTTAGCAGCGAGTTTTTGCAGGTGGATGGATTGGTCGTACTAGAGAGCGCAATCGTTCGGAGAGCTCCTCATGGTATGTGAGCGCATCCAGGGATCTGGGCCGGTGCTTGTCAACAATGAGCGCCATTGTGTAGTCGTTGTTGTCAGAAGATTGTTGGATTGGTTCAGCAGGTGAGAGCGGGCTTAAGGAAGACGCGTCTGGGAGACGCGCCGTGCAGGAGTCGCCAAAAATCAATTAAGCGGGCGCAGGGGTGCACGGGCCAACTCAGGCTGGGGTGAACTTCCATCCAGCAACTGGACCACACTAACAGATCGAACAACAGGATGCCTTCTTCAAATGTAAAACTGATACATTGAAAAATGTACATGGTGAGCGGGTATTTCCCGAGGTTCATAGAAGGAGTAACAAGCAGCACATCTCGCTAAAATGTGACGGAAACCTCGTCACCTCGGCCAAAGCCAAGTCCCCTCATTAATAAGATAAACCGCACATTGTTAGGCATGTCCTAACACACGCAACCGAGGGAAAAAAGAATAGAGCTCTAGCTCTGGTCACCGACTGGAACTCATGAACTCTACGATACATGGACAGTTGTGTTAGTCTACATATTATACAACGAAAAAAGGCACGGCCCGCTGGTTATGAAGGAGGGGGTGTTGAGGGAGAAGTCTCCGGCGTCGACGGTGGGGGCGTAGCCACCTCTGCCGGGAGCTTCTTCCATGGCTGTCTCAATTCGTCCAGAGTGACACCATCCAGCTTCGTAATTCCAACGACAGCCGGATCTCCCTTCTTAACGAACTCGTATTGCCCTGGATAACGGTTAGAAGCTGCAAACGAATTGCCCGTCGGGTAATTTAGTACCTGGTAGCTTGTTCCCCGCAAGCCGGAAGGCATCCCGGATAACCTGCTCGTGCAGAATTCCCCTGATCTCGAAAAGGACTTGGTTGATGGCAATTCTCGCGGCCCAGTGGTCGAAAGAACCCTTTCCTTTACCCATTCTCATCTTTACACCAGCTAGTTAGCGAATTGCCGGGCTCCGCAGCGCACTCCATAGACATACCTCGTTTCCGCTGACAAACACACCAACGTTGCAAGCAACCCTCTTGTACAGCCGATATTTCTGCCCACGCAACCGCTGCTTGATGGTGTCCTCGGCCATCTTGAGATGTTTGGCACTAATTCTGCGGTGGTGGTCGCACATGCGCAAGCCGTAATCGCCCCAGACCACTGTGGTACCCTTTGTTGACCCGCCCGTCGGCACTCTGGGTCGGCCCTTCATCATCTTATTCTTTCTCAGCAGGTTTGGTTCCAGCCATGATCCTGCCTGGATCGCCGTCGCGGAAAATAGCCTGCCATGCTGAGAAGTAAGGGCGGATGCAACGGGCACCGAGGGTCGAAGAATGGTCGCCGAGGGGAGGGAAGCTCGGAGCGGCGTTGCGGGCGATATCCTCAGTGCCTGAAAGGCACCTAGGAGCCCCGATGAAGCGTTTGGCCTCATAGCGGTCGAATTGGCTGGGCTAATCGGCCTTGATGGTTTTGGCTGGGCGTGATTCCAGCGCCGAAAAAAGACCCCAAGAAGCGCACCGGAGAAACTGCGGGACAGCTGTTCAAGGTTAAACACGGATACAGCGATATCCACCTAAAGAGTAACTCAAGCATGTCACGCCCGAGCGCGACCTCCGCCAAGAGTTAAGCTCAACCGCGTCGCCCTTTTAATTACAGCGCGTTTGCGACCCCAAGTCTCACGTTTTGTTAAGGCTCCATCATCCAGGCTTCCGTCACCTGCCTAGACTCCAACGACAACACGAATCAAAGCCAGGAAGGGTGCATAAATGTGCTTTTGCACTCAACCCCTTCAGTGATTTTTCAACTTCAAATTATACAAAGTAACAAGGACGACTGTCTCCCACATCGCCGCCATGCCGGACATTCGCAACTTCTTCAGTTCCAAAAACGGTCCTCCCCCACCGAAGCCTGCAGCCAAGAAGGAGGAAGAGACAAAAAAGTCTCGAGGTAGTACGTGTGCTCAACTATGCCTTTCTACATGATTCAGTCTTCTAATTGGTTTTAGAAGGGCGCAAGGTCATTGAGGATAGCGACGAGGAAGAAGTTGTCGAGTAGGTGCATACAGTAGTGCTACGCAGGGTTGCCAATGTCTAACAGACACTGCAGGACCAAGAAGCCAACCAGGACCACTCCTCGTAAGAAGGCAACGTGAGTTGAGTTGACCGGGTTGCGGCACATGTTTCGTTGCTGACCCATAACCAGAGCCCGCACCGAGGTGGAGGGCGAGGAAACTACTGCCGCCAAATACTTTGCGTCGTCCAAACCGAAACCAGATACGACGACAACTACCCCAAAGCCTCTATCCAAGACCCGTCTGGCCCCTGGCGCCGAAGTCCGCGTGAGCCCCCGAACCAAACCAGCACCACCGAAGCCGGCACCCGAACCAGCCAAACCAGCGCAGAACAACACCAAGAAGAAGTCCATTACCGCTTACAAGAAGCACGACCGGGACGATGACGATGCGTTTTTGGACGATGATGAGGATGCCGGGGATGACATCTTCGCGGCGGGTGTGAAGGGCGGCAACAAACGGAAAAACGACGAGTATGTCGAAGAAGACAGCGAGGAAGAGTTTCTCCCCAAGCCCAAACGAGTAGCTTCTCGTGCTGGTAAGCCTGTCAAGGCCGAATCCGACGACGAAGTTGCACCGACCCCGAAAGCTGTCGCCAAGAAGGGGCCGGTCAGGAAACGCAAAACCCCAACTTCGGATAGCGAGGAGGACGAGGAGGATATCAAGCCTGCGAAGAAGGCTGCCCCGGCCAAACCCCGCGCTCCAAGGGCTAAAAAAGAGCCCGAGCCCGAGGCTGACGACATTAAGGACATTCTCGACAATGTTCCCACAGTTCAAGCACCTGACGCTCCGGCACCCGACCCGAACGCGAAGTTCGATTGGCGGAAGGCGAATGCAGGGGGTGGAAATGCCGGTGCGCCACCAATGGCCGGCGCTGTCGATATCCCTGATGGCGAAGACGACTGTCTGATGGGTAAAAGTTTTGTCTTCACCGGCCTACTCAAAACCATCAGCCGCGAAGAGGGACAAGCGCTCGTCAAGCGGTATGGTGGCAAGGTCACAGGCGCGCCGAGCAGCAAGACGGATTTCGTTGTCCTGGGCGATGATGCCGGCCCCAGCAAGCTCCGAAAAATCAAGGAACACGGGATCAAAACGATTGATGAGGAAGGCCTATTCTACCTCATCAAGACGATGCCTGCTCACGGCGGTGGTGGCAAGGGCGCCGAGAAGGCCAAGCAAAAGCAGGAAGCAGAAGAGAAAAAGATTCGAGACGAAGCAGTCCGGATGGAGAAGGAAGAACAAGCCCGCAAGGCCGAAGCTGACAAGGCTGCGAAGAAAGCCGCTGTGGCGCGCGGAGCCCCTGCTCCTGCGCCGACTCAGGTCTTGTCCCAGTTGTGGACAACCAAGTATGCCCCCACACAACTCAGCCAAATCTGCGGCAACAAAGCGAACGTCGAGCGCATTCAGGGCTGGCTTGACAAATGGCCGGTCCACCGCAAGTACGACTTTCAGAAGAGGGGTGCAGATGGCATGGGCGGGTACCGGGCCATCATTATCTCTGGGCCACCAGGAATTGGCAAGACGACCGCCGCTCACCTCGCGGCCAAGCTCGCAGGATACGACGTCCTCGAGAGCAACGCTAGCGACACACGCAGCAAGAAACTTGTCGAGAATGGCGTTAGCGATGTGCTCAACAACACGTCACTGATGGGCTACTTCGCAGGCGACGGCAAGAAAGTCGATGCTGGCAAGAAGAAGATTGTCGTCGTCATGGACGAGGTTGATGGTATGTCCGCCGGTGATCGCGGCGGCGTCGGTGCCCTTGCCAAATTTTGCAAGAAGACCGAGGTGCCTCTTATCCTGATCTGCAACGAGCGCAGGTTGCCCAAGATGAAACCCTTCGACCACGTCGCCTTTGATATCAAATTCCAACGCCCAACCGTCGACCAGATCCGGTCCCGGATCATGACCATTTGTCATAGAGAAGGCCTCAAGATGCCGCCCCAGGTTGTCAACGCGCTCATCGAGGGTAGTGGCAAGGACATTCGCCAAATCATCAACATGTTATCCACGGCCAAGCTAGACCAGACAACGATGGACTTTGACCAAAGCAAGGCGATGACCAA
This sequence comes from Chaetomium fimeti, assembly GCF_033439085.1. Lineage (NCBI taxonomy): Eukaryota > Fungi > Ascomycota > Sordariomycetes > Sordariales > Chaetomiaceae > Chaetomium > Chaetomium fimeti. The sequence goes on from NW_026944334.1 coordinate 2,098,502, forward strand.
GGCTTGGGAGAAGCACGTCGTCCTAAAACCTTGGGACATCTGCCAGAAGATGATTGGAGGGGGTCTTTTTGGCCAGGCAAGCAAGGCGACGTTGAACGACAAGATTGAGCTCTACTTCCACGACCACGAGTTCAGCTTCTTGATGATTCAAGAAAACTACCTACGGTCGAAACCGGCGGCACTAACAGGGAAAAACTACAATGCCAGGATGCAAAATCTCAAGTACCTCGAGCTTGTTGACCAGGCAGCTGAAAGCATCAGTGACGGAGATCTTGTCGACCGCATGATCCACGGTCCGCAGCAACACTGGAGTCTGATGCCCACACACGCAGTCTTCAGCACTGTCAGGCCATCGAGCTTCATTGCCGGCATGTTCACTGGGCAGACCGCCTTTACATCATGGCTCGGCAACAACAGCAAGACCGGAAAGCTCGGTCGCTTCGTTCGCGAAATCCAGTCCCACATGCGGCTCAAGACGTCGGGCGATCATAACGAGATTCGCCAACAGTATCTGCCTGTGCTCTGGCACCAGCTGGTCAAGCGGCTGGAGGTTGAGGGCAAGGAGGCCGTTGCGGACGTCATCGATCTGATGGACAGCTACTACCTCACCAGGGAGGACTTTGATAGTATCAAGGAACTCGGTGTGGGGTACCAGTCGGAGGACTTGATCAAGCTTGATACGCAGACCAAGTCGACCTTCACCAGGCTGTAAGTCCCTCATATACCTGCTTCTGACCGCTGTAACATGACTAACCTTGCCGTCAGGTACAACGCGGCGTCGCATCCTGTGCCGTTCATGAAGGCCAGCAACATGGACGTGGCCGTGGCCGCGAAGAAGGCGGACAAGGATATGCCCGACTTGGAGGAGGCTCTCGAGGAAGAGGATGAGAACGATGTGGCCGAGCCCGCTGATGTCGATGACGAGGAGGAGCTCGACCTCAAGAAGGACAAGTACATCAAGCAGCCCAAGGCCAAGGGCGGGAAGAAGGCTACCAAGAAGACGGCCAAGGCTGCGGGTGATGATGACGAGGAGGATGGTGGTGGCAGTAAGCCGTCGAAGGCGAAGGGGAAGGCTGCGCCTAAGGGTAGGGGACGGCCGAAGAAGGCTTAGGAGGGTATACGGGTGCCGTGGGGTTTTCGAGCAAGAACATGGGTTGGACTCGCCCAGCAGCCCATAGAGCCGCTTACACACACATTTAACTAGGGTAGCTCTGGTGAGAAGCTTTGAGAAGCGGGCGAAATCGATTTTAAATTGGTATTAAGTAGTCTTCTACGCCAGGCAACCCGTTCGCGCCCCCATTCCCGATTATCAACTACACCCACATTCTCTAACCTCCATACTCTTCTTGTTTTCTTTAACTCCCCCCTGCTTCGCCTATAAGTCAATACGTTACTGGCTGTCTCCGCTATATAGGGGCCTTGTGACAGCCCATCAAGAATATCGAAGGTAACGCAGCAAGCTTTTTTAAACCAATGGTCCCTCCCCTCTCGCCCAAGTCCTAAGTTGTCCCTTGGTCATAACGGCGGTTTCGTAACTGGCCTCGAACGTTCTATAAGCGAAAGAAGTTCGAGGCCAAAACAAGCTTCCCCGCTGGCCGCAACGACCGCACATCCAAGTCCAGTTTCTGTACGTCTTATGTTGCCAGTAGGCGGCAGACGGGTGGCCTGGGACTGGGTTGGCATCGCAACAAATAAAAGCCCGTCGCGTACACGAGCTCGAGCTGGGCTGTTGCAATCTGCAGTGGCCAAGGGCAGCCGAAGATGCCGCGGATAAACGGCTGGCGGCTCAAGGCAGTAGTGCGCCGGCCGCAGAGCCCTGAGCCGCTCACGACCAGCTGCTCTGACCAGCACCATAAGGTGTCGCCCCATACGGCGTCGTCCCGCCGGCCCCGCCAGCCCCGCCCCAAGAGCTCTGGTTGCCGCCGTTCCCAAACGGCGTCGTGTACCCACCGCCAAACCCGTCGGCGCCAGTCCCGTACTCTGGACTGCGGGGGCCGTTGTAGTCGCCGTTCATCCCGTCTCCGCCCTCATCGGCAAGCTCGTGAATGAGCCCGGCAAGCTTCTGCTGAATGACCTTGATGCCCTCGCTGACGATCGTGTCGGGCGGGAGATTGCCGGCGCTCTCGACGTTGTAGTAAAATCGGTTCGGAACGGCATCGTAGTCGAACGGCTCACCCTCCTGTGGGGGTTCCTCCCACGAGGCGTACTCGCTTGGGGGCCTATATTGTGCAAGTCAGCATGTGTGATATATCATTTATGGGGAGGAGGATGAAGCTCACCATTCCGTCTTAGCGTCCGTCTCGTACCAGAAATCGGTGTGGCGAAGCTTGTTGTGAGGGTCGTACTCGAATCCGATAGCCGCCGACGGCGCCCACTTCGCGTGCTCCTTCGCGATGCCCTTCTTTGCGATGCACTGGAGCTTAACTTCCTGACCCGGCCGAAGCTTTAGGATGAGGGGGCCGAGTCCCTCGGAATCTGAGACGACAGGCGTGCCGAGAACTTGATTGACTCGGTCGCCCGTGGGTACCAAGTCTCGAGCGAATACATGCATGTTTTCGTCCCCAGTGCATTTGGCGTGAAGGGTGAGCCTGACGCTGCAGTGCTCGCAGCAACCGTCGCAGTCGCAATCCCTCGCGTATAGCAATGCCTCAACGCCGTCAGCATTTAGCGGGATCAGGCCGAGGCGGTGGGCGATAAACTCGTCGGCTAGCACGGAACTATTGTCTTCGATTTCCACGAGGTCGATCGCGATGGTGGGGATCTCGCCGAGCATAACGCGACGGAGGGAGTTTGCGAAGGCGATATCCGCATTCGAGAGCTCAAACTTGACACGAACCGAGTCTGCCTGGGTTTCGCGACTCGTTTAGATCATATCGTCCCCCCCGAGAACAGAAACGGGGACGTAGTCACTGTTGCGACAACAAAGACATACTTGGGAAATCTTGACTACCGGGCCCAGCGCCTCGGCGTCGTCCATCACCATTGGGTCGTAATCCATGTTGGCAATTGTAGATGTCTGAAACGTCGCGCTTTTGAATGTGGGGTGCAAGATACAAGAATGCGAGGAGCGAACTGGTGAGAAGGGTGTTGCAAGTTTCGGTATTTGCGAACGCGGACTCGTGAAGCTCAGGGCGGGCGGTGGCAGAAATGCCAATGTCCAGCCTGGGAACAAAGCGCGACGAATCTTATCACATGGTGTGCAACGAGCACGGCTCGATTTTGGTGGGGTGAATGTAGCGAGAACACCCGCAAACGAGTCAGTTAGCGCCACAGGAGCTTCAGCCTCTGCCTCAACATATGGATCCATTGTAATTGTGGCGGCCCGTCAATGATCCGCCTGCAACTGAGACCGGGACCGGGAGCTCGGCCAAAGGGCATGGGAGCCAAGCCAGCAACATCGCCCCCATAAAATTTCTTGAGCAACACGCGACTTTAAGTTTGAACATTGAGTGACAGTGCTTTGATTTTCAGGAGCAGCAGATTTCCACCACATTCACAACCATGTTCCGACAAACCTTCTCGGCCACCTCCAGAGCTCTCCGCTCCACTGCCAGACTCGGCACCCAGAGGCAAACCATTACGATTGCCCAATCCTATTACAACCAGACACCACTCGCCGTTGCGAGGACACGATGGTACAGCTCCGAAACAGAGGCCGCAAAAAAGGAGGGAGAGGAGGAAAAGGCGAACGGTGAGGCCGAGGGCCCCGAAGCCGCTCTAAAAAAGCAATTAGAGGCCAAGGATGCCGAGGTCCGCGACCTCAAGGTAAGCTTATCTATTCTACCCCCGCATGCCGGCGATTCCCATGCTAATGCGGCAGCTTCCCAGGACCGCTACCTTCGCTCCGTGGCCGACTTCCGCAACCTGCAGGACAGGACACAGCGTGACATGAAGGCCGCGCGGGACTTTGCCATCCAGAAGTTCGCCAAGGACCTTGTTGAGTCGGTCGATAACTTCGACCGGGCGCTGAGCATGGTGCCCCAGGAGAAGCTGAAGCCCGAGGCCAAGACGGAGCACACCCAGGATCTAGTCAACCTATACGACGGCCTCAAGATGACCGAGAACATCCTGCTATCGACGCTCAAGAAGCACGGCCTCGAGCGCTTCGACCCCGACGGCGAGGTGTTCAACCCCAACGAGCACGAGGCCACCTTCATGACCCCCATGCAGCACATGGACCACAACACCGTCTTCCACACTCAGGAGAAGGGCTTCAAGCTCAACGGCCGCATCCTCCGCCCCGCCAAGGTTGGCGTCGTCAAGAACAAATAAGCGACGTCCCCTACCTACACCAAACTTACTCTCCGGGAGGCTGTTTCTCCCCTGTACTACTACCGCTGTTGGATTTATTCGCACGTGCCACATATATCATGGGACCAGGGCGGCCGGGCGTTTTTGTTTTATGGTCTCAGATGTATAATGCTCCTCTCATGATGTCGGTTCATACCTGCTTAGCATATGGAATGCGGAAAAAAAGGGTTAGAGATGACGGGTCGCTCTTGGACGGGTATATAGAGCCTCGGACACACAAAGATTACGCTACTAATGCAAATGTTGGGAATGGTTGGCGGCGATTTTTGTCCACCTAGCCGTCTATGTGATAATACAGTGAATAGGGTAGGTCCAACATTTGACACATCCACCCAAGTTTCCCAGCCAAGCAAGAGTCGGTATTCTCCCAACTTCTCCCGTTTTCTTCTGTTTCGCCTCGGTCGATCTTTTGAGTCACTTTTTGTTTCTTGGCACAACTCATCACATTCTGTGCCCCCTCTTCACCAAAAGAACCCCCCCAGCCCTAACCGGAACAACATAATCCTCGGTGTCGACACGGCGCATGTGGGCGTCCTAGGCTACCCCTTTCGTCTATCGAGGATAGCTATATGTTTTATCATTATCGCGCCCAAACGAAAGTCTACCAGAGACAATAAGCCTCTACCGTGAGGCAAACTTTGTGAGGAATCCCTCCATCGGCTGGATCCCTCATCCACTTGCCAGATTATCGATGAACATTGTACAATGCGACGACGGCGCGATGGTTATGTTCGCATAGTTATATACGCATGGTTGGATTCTCATGATTATTCGCATAATTAGTTAGCTTGAGCCGTGGCTGCATTTCTCCCCCCGCCACAACATCGATCTCCCCGCGGCGGTATTTCGGTTTGCATATCAACCCGAGCTCGAGGGAACGGGAAAGAGGTGGGAATTTTGGGAATTTGTATATTTTACAACACGTCCGTTTGACATTTCGGACGGAAATTGCTCTACCCTACAGGCGCTCTAATCTACCATCATCACGGGTATTGAGGAAAAGGAAAAGGACAAGAAAAATACACAGGTGAGGCAACGAGCTAGGGGCTTTGTCCAACGCCCGTCCTGCAAACGCATCTCTGCCCCCTCTCTAGAAACACATCAAACGCCCACCCTGCCTCTATGGTTGCCGGTCCACGGCAATGTGTCGCGCTATGTACGCACTCGATGCTTGTCGACATTAGTCTATCCAACTGTATCGCATGTCACCCCGCCGTGGGCCAAGCCGCTCGTGGCTCGGCCTCATACCGGCCCCTCTATGCCGTTGATCTTTCTATAAACCTTGCGGTGAGACTCTAAAAAGAGAAATGTACAGATCGTTTGGCTGCAAGGCACATATTACGTTAGCAACAATACTCCAAGATTGAACAGATGGCGAGAGAAACGAAAAGGCAGAAGAACTCACGGTCCCAGTCTCAGGAAACTCGGCACCCAGCCCTTGAACATCCACCGCATGCCCTCCTTGGCATACACCTCGCGCAGCACACCCACCACGCCCACGTCGCCGCCGGTGGCCGACATGACGCGGGTCTTGATGACGTCGATCGGGCTGGTGACGGTGGCGGCGACGACGCCGGCGAGGAAGGAGGCGCTGAAGTGGGTGGCCAGGTTGTCCTGCATCGGGGTCAGGCGCAGCAGGGTGCGCTTGAAGACGTCGTAGCTGGCCAGCTGGCTGGCCGTCATGGCCGCCGCGCGCGCGCTGTTGGGCCACACGCCGCGGAACAGGCTGGCGGCGCCCTCCTCGCGCACCATGCGCACCAGGCCGTCGCCCGCGTGCGCGTAGTTGCGCCGCTGGCCCGCCGGCAGCGCCGCGTCGTGCTGCATCCGCACGTTGAGCACGTCGGCCGCGTTGCCCGCGATCCCGCCGATGAAGCCCGATGTGGAGGCCATGGCGATCAGGAGGGGCAGGGACGGTGGCTTGGGCTTGCCCGTGGTGGGGTCGGTCTTTTTGGAGCTGAACCGGTTCTTCATCTCCTCGTAGATGCCGAACCGAGTGGTGGAGTAGGTGAGCTGCCGGAGCAGGGAGGCTGACAGGCCGTTGTAGAGGCCGCGGATGCCGTTGTGTTTGATGATGTGCACGAAGGTGCCGCTCATCGACTTGGGCATGTCGCCGGTCCGGGTTTGGAGGCGCACCTAGGAGTGGGTTGGTCAATTGTCATTGGGTGGGAGCGGGATTGGGGGTTCTTACTTTGACTAGGAGGCTGGGTTAGTATTTGCACTTTAAACTCCATGTGTACTTGCTCGCTGGGGCGCTTACCTAGGTCTAGGGGATGTGTTACGCAGGCGGCCATACTACTCGCGCTGCCACCAAACCAGAAGGGATAATGTATCGGCCGAGGCTTCGCCGGCGAAGATACGACCGCCTTATCCCCATCCCTCTTCTCCATTGTCGTGATCGAGGTCGCCGCCGCGGGGCGTCCTTCACTCTTGGCTGACTGCATTGTGGCCTGCGATATCGGTATCCATGCAGAAAACGCGCGGTTATAGAAGCATTCCGCTTCTTAGTTAGTTGTGGGAGGCAAAAAGCCAAATAATTCCAAAAATGAATGGCTAGCTATCACAAGCAAGCGAATGGCAGTTCTTATGATATTGAAACAACGCTGACTGCAACAACAAAACTCAACGAACTCATGGTGAAGATAAAGTAAGATATGTTATCGGAGTTGGTTCGGTAGCCACGGCAAAAACTAAGGGTTTTTCTTTTCGAGCTGGACCGTGCGTTCTGGCTACGTCAGTTTTGAGCTTGGCGAGACGTGCCCAGATCCAGGGGTCAGGGGTCTCTCCGCTTCCCAGCGGGACCGGCGCTCACTCCAGTTATTTTCGGGGCGGGCAAGGACCCAGCCCGAAAGAACAAAAAATTTGTTGACCGCCCTGGCTGGGGTCAATCAAGGGTTCGAGTCATCCAGAACGTGGGGCAAGCTGGAGGCCGATACCTGCCGACCTCCATCATTCAGAAAGGGAAAAGCTAAAGCCTCTTCTCCTCTTCCTCTGTTGCTTTCAGTTCTGAATTTCCCGTTCACATTGCATCGTCCCGTTCCACTTTTGCAGTATCTCGACCTTGAAACCTAGATCCTTCACCATGTCCAAGGGTCGCGTTTGTCTGTAAGTCACTTCGTTTACCCCGCCAAAGCACCTTCACGACCCGGTCTGGAAAGATGCAAACGACTGACTCACCTTGTCAACAGCGCCTACTCCGGAGGTATGGTTTCTTTACTTTGAAATTTACAGCTCCTTTCTCTACTACTCCCTTTTGCATATGGAACAGCAATAATTGAGCTATTCCTTTCTGCACTTCGTCGTGGTTGTGTTGTGGCACACAGCTGCACCATATCTTGCCTCCCTTCTCAACCCAATCTGCCCAACGAAGCCACAGCAACGATTTGGGCCCACGCTGATCCGATGGCCTACAGGTCTCGACACCTCCACCATTTTGAAATGGCTTATCCTTGAGGTGAGAGCTACCTGCCTGCGGTGTTACCACCGATTCGGTTTTTGATATTGACATGGTATCAATAGGGTTACAGCGTCGTGTGCTTCCTTGCCAATTGCGGCCAGGAGGAGGACTGGGCCGAGGTTGAGAAGAAGGCTCTTGCCCTCGGTGCTGAGCGCATGATCATCGAGGACCTGCAGCAAGAGTTTGTCGACGAGATTGTGTTCCGCGCCATCCAGTGCAACGCCATTTACGAGGACCGCTACCTCCTGGGTACCTCTCTGGCCCGCCCCATCATTGCCCGGGCTCAGGTCCGCGCCGCGCAGCAGTACAAGTGTGACTACCTCAGCCACGGCTGCACTGGCAAGGGCAATGACCAGGTCCGTTTCGAGCTGGCCTACAAGGCCTGCGACCCCTCTATCAAGACCATCGCCCCGTGGAGGATGCCCGAGTTCATCCAGAAGTTCCAGTAAGTCCTCCAGGCACTAACAAATACTCTGAGATCGGACGCTGATTGCTTTTCAACAGGGGCCGTGCCGACCTTCTCAAGTTCGCCGCCGAGAACAACATCCCCGTCTCTTCGACTCCCAAGGCTCCCTGGAGCATGGACGACAACTTGGTCCACTGCTCGTACGAAGCCGGCGTCCTCGAGGACCCCGACCACACTCCGCCCAAGGAGCTCTGGACCCGCACTGTCGACCCCATTGATGCCCCCGACAAGCCGTATAACTTCACCATCCACTTCGAGAAGGGCATTCCCACCAAGGTTGTGACCCCGGAGGGCGAGGTCACAGGATCGCTTGAGCTATTCAAGCTCCTCAACAAGATCGGCCACGACAACGGCGTGGGCAGAGTCGATATTGTGGAGAACCGCTTTATTGGCCTCAAGAGCCGCGGTTGCTACGACACCCCGGGCCTGACGATTGCGTAAGTAGCCCGAACACTTTGGAGAGCTTGGACAGAGGACTAACCTTCCATAGCCGCCTCGCCCACATCGACCTCGAGGGTCTGGTGATGGACTCCAAGGTCCGTAAGCTGCGTGACCAGTTCGTCACCATTGAGTGGTCGCACGCCCTCTACAACGGCATGTACTTCAGCCCCGAGCGCGAGTTCCTCGAGAACTCGATCATCTTCTCTCAGAAGAACGTGACCGGCGAGGTCCGCATGTCGGTGTACAAGGGCGGCGCTTACGTCCTGGGCCGCAAGAGCGACGCCAGCAACCTGTACTCGGAGGAAGATGCTTCCATGGACTCGCTCGACACCTTCGCGCCCATGGACACCACTGGCTTTATCGCCATCCAGGCCATCCGCCTGGAGAAGTATGGTCTCCAGAAGATCAAGGACGGCGAGCCCCTGAGCAAGTAAGTCGCTTAGCGTAAGATAGGAAAGAAAGTAACAGTTTGGGACAACCAAAACCGTCTGTCTTCGTCGAGATTTGTGATCGGCCATGGCCCATGTGTCTGTCTCTCCTGCGCCGAGTCTCGGTTTCGGGAGGCAACCCTCACCCTGGGTCTTGAGAACCTTTTGGACTGGGAGCCATTGACCAATCAAAACATCGGAGGCGCAGCAAATGAAACAGCTGCTCGACCCCGGCCCTTGGCGAGGAACGACCCACTCAACTTTTTCGAGCTGCCTCCCGGAGTGACTTCAACCGAGCTTTCGAGAGCGATCCTGATCCCCGCCATCAGGCCTCCAGGAGCCGCAAGCCGAACTTCAGCATGGTCGGAGCACGGGGGATTGCGAGCGCCCTTTGGCCTCGCGTCGGTAGCCGGTCTAGCATCGCGCTGCTTGTTCGACGAAGCCATCCGTTGACTAGTGTGTCATCACGGTGCTGGCGGGCAGCCTACTCTTCAGGTTAGAACGAGAAGCATATACACACACCTCCCTCAAGTGGATCAGTTTTGCTGATAGAGTCGTGGTGCAAAGATGGTGCACCTTCGCCTGTAAATGTGACGACGAACCCAAAGACCGTCGAGATCAACGGTCAGAAATATACGACCGATTCCTGGTTCAATGTCTCGTCCACCGTTCTCTCGCTGGTCTCGCGAAAGCTACACCTCCAAAAAGACCACCCGGTGGCTATTACGCGGAAGATCATCGAATCCGTTTTCCCTGCACCGACTTACAAGTACTACAATGAGTTCGAGCCGGTCGTCTCGACATACGAGAACTTCGACTCGCTGGGCTTCCCGCCGGACCACCCCGGCCGCGCCCGCAGCGACACATACTACATCAACAAGGACACCCTCCTACGGACCCACACAAGCGCGCACGAGGCGGAGCTCTTCCGGGCGAGCGCGAGCGGCGGGTACCTGCTCAGCGCGGACGTGTACCGGCGCGACGAGGTCGACCGCAGCCACTACCCGGTCTTCCACCAGATGGAGGGCGCCCGGGTGTGGGACCGCGCCAAGGTCCCCAACGGCGACCTCGCCGCCGCCGTGCTCGAGGACCTCGACCGCCTGCCCAAGCACAACATGAAGGTCGAGGACCCCAACCCGCCCTTCCACCCGGACCGCAACCCCCTCCAGGCGGAGCACCACACCCCGGCCGAGGCCGCCGCCGTGGCCGCCCACCTCAAGCGCTCCCTCGAGCTCATGGTCAACGAGATCTTCACGCGCGCCAAAACCGCCGCCGCCGCCACCACCCCTGCCTCAACCACCTCAACCTCCGACCCCACCACTCCCTCCTCTGACGACGAACCACTCCGCGTCCGCTGGGTAGAAGCCTACTTCCCCTTCACATCCCCCTCCTGGGAACTCGAGGTCTTCTACCAGGGCTCCTGGCTGGAAGTGCTCGGGTGCGGGGTGTCGCAGCAGGCGCTGCACGCCAACGCGGGGCGGCCGGGCCAGGTCGGGTGGGCGTTCGGGATCGGGCTGGAGCGCATCGCCATGGTGCTGTTCGGCGTGCCCGACATCCGGCTGTTCTGGTCGCGCGACGAGCGGTTCCTGGCGCAGTTCCGCGGGCTGGAGGATGCTGGGTTGGTAGGGTTGAGGCCGTTCGTGCCGTTTAGCAAGTACCCGGCTTGTTATAAGGACGTGTCGTTTTGGTTGGGCGGTGGGGGCGGTGGTGGTGAGAATGGTGAGGGTGGTGAGGGGGTTGGGTGGCATGAGAATGATTTGATGGAGGTGGTGAGGGATGTGGCGGGGGATTGTGTGGAGGATGTGAGTCTGGCGGATGAGTTCACGCATCCCAAGACGGGCCGCCGGAGTATGTGTTATAGGATCAATTATCGGAGCTTGGAGAGGACGTTGACGAACAGGGCGACGAATGAGATGCATGGGAGGGTGATGAAGGGGCTGGTGAAGCGCTTGGGAGTCGAGATTAGGTAGTTGATGGGGTGGTGGTAAGTCTGTGGACAACGGTTGCAACGCCTGGTTCTCACGACGAGTTGTCACGCATGGTTGTCATGGTTGGTTCGTTCCGGCCGTTCCGTCTTCTCACCGCTGCGACCGCTCTGGAGTCGACAGGAGGTGGCATTGTCGTGGACGGACGGCCTGCCGACCGTATACCGGAACAGGAAGTATGTGAGATCTGGTCCGTCCCGCGACGACTGGCTGTCCGTCTGCTCAGCCACGCCCGGTGAGACGCTGATGAGGGGATCTCCTCCTTCCCCTCCTCTCCCCTCGAAAACCTGGCTATCGTGCGCGCTTGGTCACCGGAAGGCATCTTGCCGGCGCACGTTGGGGGCTGTATTATATTGTACGCGGAACGATAGGTAGACATGGATAGATGGCGATGTATGATATCGGACCCTTGCTCTGGGGTCGCTCACCTCCTCTTCGATAGACTCGAGGGCAGTGCAAAAGTTGTGGAGCCGCGAGTGAGGGGTCCGGGTTTGGGATGACAAGCAGGTCAGCCTCTTACGAGCAGTCACGTCGGGATATCAGATGGGCTTCCTTGGCAGATTTTTGACGGGCGGATGATCGTTCCTTTTGGTGTTGTGATGGCCGTTGCGGTGAGAAGGCGGCGCAGAGGGCTAGTGGGTTTGTTGGCACTGCCGGGCATCATAACGGACACCTACTTCGTGAGACAGAAGGCCCGGTCAGGAAGAAGATTGCCTCGTGGGCTGGCTGATTCCACAGATTCGGCGAGCATTGCAGGGTAATTTGCCAGCCGCCAAGACTGATGATGGCGTTGCTTTCGGTGCCACGAGTTCAACATCTGCTGTGCCTCCCTGCCACGTTTTCGTTGCTGCTGACTATCATGGAGCTCCGAGCTTATCCGTCGTTAGACTCGCCCATCAATTACCTTATTTCTTTTTAGTACACACGTGCTGCAGGTGAAAGTGCGTTTATTGTCTTTGGTTCCTTCCGTCGACCTTCCTTGGCGTACTTCGTTAGGGAGGTACATTGCATCGGCAACACATTGTAAGAGGCAGGTGTGATGTCGGTCCGTAACTCTCCGTCCCCGTCTAAAAGGGATTTCTTTTTTTTTTTGTCTGAACCCGAATACGGCAGGTCTTTGATCCTCTCTTTACCTTGAGCTCCTTTGAATTCTGCCGCTTCGCCGTGTCTGACCCGTTAAATTGGTGGCGGCGTGGAAGGCTGAGCAGTGCCATAACAAGTGGACACCGAGAGAAGACAAAAGTGCCCTGTTCGCCTGAAGAGGCTCGAGAGGGTATTCTGTTGAGAGGGCGTACTCGGGATGGCAGTGACAAACACGATCCGTAATTCTGGACCCCAGTTTCCAGTCTCGCCCGAGAGCCTCACTGCGGTTTTGGGCGGAGGCCGTTACAGGAATGCGAGGTTGAGACGGGTCACCAGTTGGCGACGGATGGAGACCCTGATCCTCATGCTCTGTCCCAACGATCGGTCAATTGAGGCTGTGCAAGTCGCGGAGAGCGGGCGCCCAATCATGCTCCGGGAGGGCGCCCATTCTGTGAGCGTCGCAAACGGACATTTTGCCGGGAGATCCACCCTTGCATCAGTTCAGCGGTCCACTCGCAACCCTCTCGAGGGTCTTGGCTGTCGTTGTTCGAGTCCAGTGGCAACAAGCGCTGGGAATTTCACGATCGAGAATCTCACAGCCAACCGCTTGTTGGCCAGACATCCAGGGACAAAAAGGAAGGAAAGAGGCTTTGCAAATTAGGAGGCGACTTGAACGCGCAAACTTTTCGGTCGAAGCCACGCTTTTTACGGGGAGCCGAAGCTGGTCAGTGCTGGTCTCAGTCTCAGCAACGAACTCCGCCTCCTCATCCAACCAGCGGCGGCATTGCGGCTTGTCCAAACGGCCCGTGATCGACCCGGGGGGTTGCTGCATGCATCCAGCGCTGCAGAACACTCTCCAACTTATAAATCCATCCCGCCGCACCGGACTCCTTCCGTTTGTTCCATTGTCTGCATCCCAACACTGCCGACCCCAACAAAACCCTGAACACTCAAAGACGCAACCTGAACGTCGATAAAGAGGCCTTCGATATTTAAACTCGTCAAATACAACAGCGGTATCACCCAACACATCCGCTAGCGGGGCTATCGATCTCCACGCACATCACATCACTACATCATCACCCTCTACCAATTCGACCAGCTCGTTCGCACATCTACCACAATGGAGCAACAACTGCAACAGGATCTGCCTTTCCGCGCAGCACAGCAGGCACAGGAACAGCAACAATTGTCACCACAACTCCCGCCCTCGCCCACGCGCTCCTCGACCGGCAGCAGCACCCGCTCGCGCAAGTCGACGCTAACCCTTGACCTCGCCAACCTCCCCCCGCTGATCAAGCCAACACCGCCTTGCAACACGCTGATCTTCACCAACCTCCAATCGCGCGACATTTTCGCTCCGGACAACCTTCAACAGATCCGTGACCTGATCGAGCAAAAAGCCCGCATCCATGCCTTTTCCCCGCTGAAGTCCCTCAGCCGCATCATCGTTTCCTTCTACAATGACGAGGACGCTATCGCAGTGCGCCAGATTTGGGACGGCGAGGCCATTATGGGCGACCGCTGCCGTGTGTACTTTGGCCAGCCAACACCGCTCACGACACAACCCCACAAGCTTGCGTTGCCCGACGCCGGCAAGCTCTTCTTCATCTCGCCCCCGCCGAGCCCGCCGCACGGATGGGAGCAGACGATGGAGGACGCGCCCAACAAGATGGTGCACGCCGACGATCTCGCCGACGCTCTGGCCCGGCTGAGGCACCACAACAACCCCAACGGCTCCGACGCCGCGGGCAATGTGGTGATGGGATCGCCCGTGTCGCCGGTCGAGAGCGGCAGCAGGGGCCCTCAGCGGAGCCGCAGCTCTACCCTGGTCTTCCAGCCGAACCCGGAGATGGGTGCGAGCCCGGACCTTCCGTGTGTTATTATTCATGACATGACGGACGAGCCCGAGGAGATGAGCCCGATCGCGCCGCCGGCGAACAGGCCGATCATGGCAAATACCACCCGGCCGCCGGTCGAGTTGATGCATGATGCTTAAACATCGGATAGGGAACACGGTTGCATTCTTTCTCGGTTCTATTCTTGTTTTATTTCTCATCATTCGGTTTCCTTTCGGTTGTGCCTGGCTATTGCCATGGTTGGGTATCATAAGACATTGGGCTTGGGGTTCGGAGAACAGATGGCTGGCGTTGGGGTCTCATGGTGTGTGCGACGGGAGGCATTGTCGCAGACTAGTGTTGCTGTATTTGTCGGGCAGTTTCGGAGTCACGCGGTCAAAAAACATTGTCATGGTGCATTGTACAACGGGTTGGGGCAGATTAGGTAGCTCGATTTGCTTTTCGCAATAAAAGAGTTGCAGCACACCTTCACCTAAGAAGACCGCAAAGTGATACAATCCGGCCCCCCTATCTGTCTCGTATCCCCATGAACAGTCGAATGGAGAGTCGAGCAATGCGACGTTTAGGCTGTTGACGTTTCACCTCCTCCCTCGGATTTCGAAGTCACGACGACCCCACAGAAGGGCCAGATCGACAGAGAACCCGAACCACACCCACTCCGTAGATCACCGCAGGTTCTGTAACAACATCGATTCACGTTTTGTAACCCTCAGCCACATGACGCATACCGAGACTGCCTTTGTGACCGCCAACGCCGCCCCGGCAAGATTCTGCCTCTCGGACTGCCTAGGCAACAAGAGAAATCATATCACCAGCCACGTTCTCATCTCGTTACCCCGCCTAGCCCACCTCAACGGCCGTGTTCGCTCTCCCTAAAAAACCGAAAAGCCCGTCGGCCTCTCTTGGGCGCCCGGCTTCGATGTTGCCAAAGGGGGCACGGCACCGTGTGGTATAGTATGTAGAATGGGCTCGTTGTAGCGCTACGCAGTATGAGTACTTGGTAGGGAACGTAGAATTAGTGTCTTGTGTGGAGGACTAGGTTTTATTATTTCGGGGTTTCGACCATAATCGAGAGGATAGCCACATATTTAGAATTAGCAGACGAGATCGACCCCGTGAGGTCAGTGAGTGAATTCGCACACTGGGTTGCAGTTGGTGACACCTCGAATCGATGGTTTGGCCCGTGGGAACGGCACGGTTGGGTGGGTCTGTGTCAGAAGCGGCCCGGGACATGGGCTCCACTCGCTGTCTCCAAACCCAGTGAGCGCGGCGACCAGGGTCCTGGAAATTTTCAGAGACGGGAACACCTCGTTTCGCTTTTCCAACGACTGACTTACCAACCTCAACCAACATATTTTGCTTTGGTTTTTTATACGATGGATTGCTCCTGCCGGACAGCGGCATTGAGGATTTTTGTCAGGAGCGTCGTCCAAATCCACGTCCCTGTCCGTACTACAGCGCCACGTGCCACCCAGTACAGAGCTCTCTCGACTCAACCCAACCGGACATACGCTCAGCGGACAGGCTCCATACTTGCCACCGCATCGCGGACCTTGCACACATCATGCGTGAGGAGCGGCGCCGCGGAGGCCACGCAGTCCTTCGAAAGAGGAGGTGGACGGGCGAGCCGCCACAACAACCGAGCAGCGAACTCGCACACATCCGAACCGTCAGCCGGCTATTCTTTCGGATCTCCATCCCCGAACGCTCATACCAGACCAACAACACGGCCTCGTACATATCGGTCTAATGGTGGCGACTCCGGCGGCCGTGGACAGCGATACAAACCAGCGGGGGGCACCGAGCGAGAAACGAGGCGGTCCAGGCCAAAATCGAACGCCGGTAGTGGCGACTGGGCTAAACCCAATACCAAAGAAACCTGGATGGTCCAGAAGTCGGCACTGGAAAAGAAGTTCCCAGAAGGCTGGAACCCGCGCAAGAAGCTGTCGCCCGACGCGCTGGGGGGCATCCGGATGCTGCACAAGCAGTTCCCCGACGAGTACACGACCGAGGTGCTGGCGCAAAAGTTCGAGGTGTCGCCCGAGGCGATCCGCAGGATCCTCAGGTCGAACTGGACGGCGGACCCCGAGAAGGAGGCCGAGCGGCAGGAGCGGTGGTTCAACCGCGGCAAGAAGGTCTGGACGCAGTGGGCGGCGCTGGGCAAGAAGCCGCCCAGGAAGTGGCGCGCCGAGGGTATCGTCCGCGACCCCATCTGGAATAAGCCGAGGGGGCCGAACCACAAGGACAAGAACGCTCGCGCCGAGGCGCAGCGGAGGCTTGCGAAGAGGGGGTTTATGGGGGGGTATATGAGGGGATGACCGGTCGGCAAAAGACGAGGGGTGTGCGGAGTATGGCATACGACGAACGCAAACTCAACTACGGCCCTGACGGCAGCGTGTTAATACTGTATTATTGTACCATTAGACGGGGATGTTATGAGAAGGCGCTTCGGGGGTACCTCCTGTGGTCGCCATGTCTCGGCGAATTTTGCCGAGAATGGCCGCCCTCAGTCAATTTGACAAATCACCAAGGCAACCATCCACTGTATCGTCGCTCGGAGTTTGTCGGTCCTTCTGTCTCTTTGTGATCCTCCGATAAGATATCTCTTTTCAGTAAGGAAACTCCGAGAAAAACTTGTCGAGATGGTCTGAACCCCTCGCTGCGATCCCGAGTGACTGGTTCCTTGTCCGGGACTCGAGCGGCATGCCCCCCCTCGGCTACTAGGGGGTGTCATCTCGCTGGCTGCAGGCACGGCCCGCGCTAATGCAACCTCGCGGCCCATCACAAAGTGTGGGAGATGGACATCGTGGAGTCAGCTCCTTTTCCCACAATGGGCCGCTGCGAGGTTGGGGGTTTGTATTCCCAGCTGAATTTCTGCCGGAGACTGTGGGATACACTGTGGTACTGACGGACCAGGTGGTGGGAGTTGTCCGGATCTTCCTTTCTTCTGCCCTTTCCTTTTGGAAGAGATCCTCTCGGAACCAGTAAACATCGAAACAAAACCGCCAGCCCCACTGATAGTCGTCCCAAATGGGAAAGAAGCTGGCACCAATCCGGCTGGGTGGACGCACGGGCCATATTTTCTCCCACAAAGCTCTCCCCTGCACAACCAGCCTGAACCCACAACACAGGCCCAGCAGAGAGAGCAAGGGCCCAACAAAAGGCTTGGGACGAGGCTTGCCAGAGATCGCAGCTGGCCGCCAGGGTTGGTGTTTTTTTCTTCACCATCCTAGATCTTACGGCGTTTTCGCGACGCCTCCACGCAAATGTCGTGCACCTCACTTAGGCCCTAATCGACGTCGGCGCCGGGGCAATTGACTTTGTCTCGCTGCACGATCTTCATGTCACTGTAAGCTCCAGTTTCTGTGCCCAACGGCGTCATTCTGGCACCCATGGCAGGTCTTCCTGCACGACCATGCATCGGGCGCCCTCTGACCCGCAGATGCTGATTCTGTGCATCTGTGCCTGTAGCTTTCAAACCGCCGTTCTGCCTCCATCATTCCTTTGGACAGCTTCGCGCGAGACACACACATTCCGGACTCGATTCTTTCCTTCGCTGCGCTCCTTCTGCCTCTAGTTTCTAGTTAACTACCTACCTACCTCGTCACCGCCACACACCGACTCTTTCCCCCGCCGATTACATGCTCCGACGCTCTCGTTCAGCTGCTCCGATTCAGTCCCCGTCCCCGCTTTTTGGGTTTTCCTGATCAGTCAGTCCATGGCGAAGAGCGATGGCATCCACTCCCTCAAACCGGACTAAGCCCACACCGTCCAACTCTCCGTTCATCTCACGCCCCTCCCGGTCTTCTCTCCGACCCCGACCCCTCTACGAGTCCTGCCTCTCCCTGCAGCGCGTGGTCGGCACCACCTGCGCCTCGCCCACCGGCTTCGACACCGTCCACTCGTCCTTCGCATACATCGCCGGAGGCGCCGTGGTTGTGGTGGATGTCTCTGGCGAGCACTATGCGCAGCGCTTCTACCGGGCACGCCCCACGGCCGTCCCCCTCCTTAACGTCTCCCCCACCACAAACACTTCGTCGACGCCCATCTCGACACCAAAAGCCAACGATAGCAGAAATAGAGCCGCTGCTTCTTCCCCCAGAGACTCCCTCTATGCCGAGTGGCCCGACTCGCCCACCTCCAAGACCTGGACGAGCCGCGAACGGATCAAGGCTGCGACCTGCCTGGCCCTCAGCCGAGATGGACGGTACCTAGCCGTGGGCGAGACGGGTTACGCCCCGCGGGTGCTCTTGTTCAACCTACAAGATGCCTCCTCCGACGTGCCCCTGGTGTCTATCAGCGAACACACCTTCGGCGTCAAGGCCGTGGCTTGGTCTTCCGATACCAAGTACCTAGCATCGCTAGGCGCAGCAAACGACGGTTTCCTCTATTTGTGGAAGGTCGACTCCCGGACCGGCGCCGTGAAGCTGTTTCAACAGAACAGGTGCACCTCGTCCGTGAAGGAGATGGTGTGGATGGGCAACAACGTCATCACCCTCGGTGTCCGCCATGTCAAGGTGTGGAGGGTTGAGGAAGGGCTGGATACCACGCCCGTCAAGACGAAGTTCTCCAACGAAGGAGCGGCTCCCCCTCCGCTCCCGGCCCAGAAGCCGTTGCCGGGCAGAAACATCCTCCTCGGGTCGATGCTGGACGAAACATTCTCCTGCGCGTTCCCGATATCAGACGAAAAGGCCATCATTTGCTCCGAAACGGGCTGTGTCTGCTTGCTCGATGATACCAACAAGCAGATGAAACTCTCCAAGGTTGCAGAGGTCGATTTCGGCGTCACTTGCGTCTCCCGCCGAGGAGAAGATATCCATATCGGCGGAAAGGATGGTCAGATTGCCATCATCAGCCTCGAGGATATATTAAACGGCATCTCTGAACCGACCATTCGCAGTTCAGAGATGGCGGCCGGCCTCGTAGCCATGGGATTTCTGGCAGAGAACCTCGTCACGATCGACACCAGGCGATCGATCGATATCTGGAGTGCAGACCACACGCCCGGCAACCCCATAGACGATAAATCACACATTCCTATTCCGGGCCTCGGCGACCCAATTGTTGGGGTACAGCCGTTGTCCGCGTCCAACACCCTCGATGCCAGTTTCTTCACATGGTCCGGACTCGGCAGGGTGACCATTTGGAACTTAGGCGGCATCATAAAGTCGACCTTTGACATACCAATTGAACAGGTGGATACAAGCGCCGAGTCAGGCCCGGCAAATCAAGTCGTCGCGGTGAGAGCTACGAACGACGGAGCCCTCTTCATCGCCGGAGACAAGTTGGGCGTTCTCCGGATCGTCGAGGTTTCCACCGGAGAGTGTCTGCTGGAAACAAAGGCACACTCTTCCAACTGCCAGGACATCACCGTCCACGAGGGCAAATCGAGATTCCTCGTAGCCTCGTGTGGGCGGGACCGGACCGTCCAGCTGTTCCACCGCACGTCCGCGGGGGTATTTGAGCACTTCCAGACGCTGGAGTTCAGCGCCAAGGTAGTCCAAGTGCTTATACCAAATGAGGACAAGGTCCTAACGTGCTCCCTCGACCGGACGCTCCAGATCCACGAACTGGTGAGCAAAGAGGGCGAGCCCGACGTCATGGCAGCCATCCCGTTCAAATCGATCTCCTTGAAGGCATCCCCGTCGTCAATGGCCGTGACGACCGACGAGAAGGCGGTGTTTGTGTCTCTGTTGGATCGCTCCGTATGCCAGTACGACTTCGGCAACGGGCGGGTCCTCGGCTCATTCAAGTGCAACGACGAAGCCGGGCTTGACTCGGTCGTGCTGGAGTCGCTGACCCACAGCCAGCCGGGGTCCAGTGACCCCCCGTTCCTCCTCGGTATCTCCAACACGGACAAATCCGTGCGAGTCTACGATACCCAAGCAGGGTGCTTCATGGACCGCGAATGGGGCCATACCGAAGCCATCAACGGCGCCGTACTCATCGATACCGAAGAATCCGGTCGCAAGGTCGTCAGCGTGGGCGAGGACGGCACAATCATGGTCTGGGCCCTCGACTTCGACGACTCCTCCAACGGATCCCAAAGCCGCTCCCCCTCGCCGGAAAAGACTCCCCAGCCGGCCTCTACACGCCCGCCATTACGGCGCGTTCTTTCCAAAGCCGAACTAGCCGAATTCCAACGCCCATCCTCGGCCGCCGGGCCCCCAAGCGGAAGCACACCACGCCGTACGTCGCCGCGCCCATCGCACCGCCGCCCCGCCAAATTCCAACTCCCCTTTTCATCTCTCCGAACCCCCAACAACAATAACAACAACACCCCCGAAAAGCAAACGACCTCCCCCACAAACACCACCGGCATGATCATAATAGACGACACCCACGCCCGCACCCCGTCCCGCCGCCCCTCCTCCGGAGCCAACTCCCGCTGCTCCGACGACAGTCCCCCACCCGAAAGCCCCAAGGCCCGCTCCAAAATGTTCCGCCGCCCGTCCCTCCCCGCGCTAGGCGCCACCCCCCTATCCGCAGCCAAGTCGCGCAAGAACTCCAGCTCCAACCAGCGCGGCAGCGGCGGTGGAGGCGGCAGTGGCGGTGGCGGTAGCGGCGGCGGTAACGGTGGCGGAAATGGATATGGCTTCGGCACCCTCAGCATGGCGACCGAACAGACCTGTCGCCAGCTGCGCGCCTACCGCAGGAAGCTGGCCTCGGCCGACTCCATCCACGGGGACGTGCTGGCGCAGCTGGATGCCGAGCTCCGCCTGACGGCGGCTGCGCTGGGGGAGCGCGCCATAAGAAGTCGCACGGGGAGTGGGAATGGGAATGGTGGTAATAGGCATGGGGATAGGCGGGGTGAAACGGGGGGTGGGAGTCATGGGGGTGGCGGCGGTGGCGGTGGTGGCGGTGGTGGGAGTCATGGTGGTGGTAATGGTGGGGGGGGGAAAGAGGTCAGTGAGACGGTGCTGAGCGGGCTGCTGGATCAGTACAGCGAGCGGCTGGTCAGCATGCTGGACGAGAAGCTCCGTCTGCGGCTGAGCGAGGAGGAGAAGGATTCCCTGGCGGCGAGGGAGCGCCCGCGCACGGCTGGGGAGGGGTCCAATGCTTCCGATTCGGGGGGGAGTATTGGCGGAGGGCCTGTTTGTGAGGAGCCTGAGTCGTTGTGACGGCGGAGGGGAGAGGCGCGGCGGCCGACTGGGCTGCTTGCTTGCTTGCTTGCTTGCTTGCTTGCTTGCTTGCTTGCTTGCTTGCTTGCTATAATACTTAATCTCGCTCGCTTGCGCGCGGGTGGAGGCGCGGCGGCGTGGACGCGATGGATACGGCAACCCCCTTTGCCTGCGGGTTGTCGTTTCTGTCCTTCTCTTTTTTTTTGTTTTGTACCCATATCACATCACATGCGCACATTCCGGCGGCGACGGCGCGGGGGTTCGTTCCCATTCATTCCCTCCTTTCTTTCCTTATCTCTCTTTTACTCTCTTTTTTTTTATACACTACTACTTCTGCTACTACAAGGTTGGGGCACACAAAGACAGACAGGCGGTCTAGGGCGGTGGATAGGCGTTTCTGGACTGGACCGGACCGGATAGGGCTGGGTTGGGTTGAGGTGGGCTGGATATGGCTCTCGCTCGCTCTTTTTCCCCGGTGGGGTGGGTGGTTGGGTGGCATGCATGCGCTTGGTTGAATGGGATGGATGCGCGGCTCGTGGTGGCCCTGGAGGGTTTTGGCATTCGCGGGGTTGTTAGATGCTTAGAATTTGCTGCGCGTGGTGGCGATACCAGCCAGTCGTGGGCGGGGGGTGGGATAGGCAGTGAATCGAATATGCCTACGTTTGATCTGTCTTCCGTGTTGCTGGGTGTGTTGCTGTGAAGTGGATGTGTGAGTTTGCTTGCTTGCAATAACCTTCCCAGCGTGGACCGAGGAATTAGGCGGATATTGTTGCCATATATGCGCAGCGTTCGAGCTTGGGCTGAGACTTGAGAAGTTTCAGGGGTAATTTGGGGGAGGTAATCCAAACTCGGGTTTCGCTATTAACCATGTGTCCATTTTGGGCGTCGTTTAGGATGGTCGGGAAACAACAATCTTCCGTAGAGACGTATGAAAGTGGTTAAGATGGTGAGTGGTTGTTTTGCTACTAGGTAATTCGCCCTCCTTGACATGTCTTGACATGTCTTGACATGTCATTCAGTTAGAGTGGTACAAGACAAGCTAGATCCCCCGACTGTCAACCCTACGGGGTTTCGAGGGCAAAAATGAAAGAACTCTATAGCCGGGTGCTCGCAGACAGTGAACTTGAACGTTCTTCTCAAAGAAATGTCGACCCAGTGTGGGAGTCAGCCTCCGTCTGATTGCAAATGGCTTGCTCGCAACGCTCCATATCAAACGCTAATAAACCAAAGCCCCAACCGTGGTATGTATCCCCGAAGACCCAACCGTACACACCAACTGACAACCCAGTCTCACCCTTCCTCCTCCCTCCCACCCCCCTCACCACCCCCCTCCCCATCCCGCCTCGTCGCCCTCTCCAAACTCGACCACCTCGCCTCCGCCGCGCGCGCCCTGACCTCCCTCGCGCTCAGCCCCTCCGCACCACCACCCCCACCACCAAGCACATACGTGCCCCCCTCCCACCCACCATGGTCCATAACCATCCCCTCCCCCAATTCATCCTCCTCCCCCCTCTCAGGCGCATACTCCTCCCCACCGACCGTCTGCCCGCCATGCGTCCAATCGGCACGATCCACCTCCCTCTCAATCTGGCGACACAGCGCCCAGAAATCCGCATCGTGGTCCGAGTGCACGTTGTGGGCGAGCTCGTGGCACAGGGTCTTGCGGATGACGCGGTAGTCGCGCCAGCCGTCGTAGGCGTCGGTGCGCAGGCGCAGCTCCACCACCTCGCCGCGGTTGCGGTTGAGGCCCAGGATGCGGGTCACGCCCTCGTGCGAGGCGGAGGTGGCGCTCGCCGGGTCCATCTCGGTGAGCAGGCCGACGGAGAATTGGTGCTTGCGCATTGCGGTGCGGATGCCGGGGTCGGATTTGAGCCGTTCCAGGAAGGCGAGGCTGCGTGCGGAGTTGGGGAGGTGTGGCAGGGCGCGCAGTGCGTGGAAGGTGTGGTTGGTGTCGTCGGCGGTGCGTTTTTGTGCGGCGGGTAGGCGGCCGTACCGCGCGCGAGCGAGGGCCCGCTTGGCTTGCCAGGTCTCGGCGGCGGCGCGCTGGTCTTGGAGGGTGCTGAGGGCGGAGGTCTGCGGGGCGAGGAGGCGGAGGGTGGTGTTGTTGAGGGTGGAGAGGGGGAGGGCCGAGTCGTCCGAGGGGGTGTAGATGGACTTGAGCCCGGTTTGGCGCTTCTCAAGGAGGGCTTTGGCTTTGGACCAGTCGTAGGAGGGGAACTCGAGGGAGAGGGTGAGAAGGAGGTGCTCGAAGGTGTCGGCTGGGGAGAAAACCCATTTTTGGGTGTGCTTTTCAGGAGGGAATTTGATGGTAATCTCGACCGAGTTCTCGTCGGCCTCGAGACTTAAAGAGTCTCGTTGCGAGTCTTTCTCTTGGTCTGTGGAAGCCATGCCGAACAGACTTGGGCTGGATGAGGCGGGGCTAGATTTTCTAGGGCAGAGTTCCCCCCTCGCTCGATGAACTGCCGTAGAATCTTGATGTAAACTGAGTGCAATGAGTTGCGACTCCTATATTCGGCGTGGTGATGATTTGCGTGTCAACGCCTTGGTGTCATTTACAATAGGTTTTTTGAGATTTAGAAGCGGCTAGGTATTACGTTTGAGTAAATCGGTTATGGCATGAGCCTGAGAGTTACAGTTAAGAAATTAAAATGAGAGAGTTACGACCTCAGTTGTTGCCTGTTCATTTGTAAGGTGCGTTCTTGTCTCCGAGTTTAGCGAATGTTCGAGACGTTGCCTGCTTTGTCATCTTGGGTAGTCGCCATCACGGGGCCGCTACTGGCAACTCCAATGACTTGCGCCACCATCTGCGCTGCCACCTTTGAACCTCAAAACGCCGAAACAGTTCATCTCAAGATGGAACAGATAAAATGACAACTCATCTCGAAAGTCGTTAATATTGAATTTGGGCCAGTCTGGGCGCTCACACCTGATAGACTGTTCTCCTTTTTCCCTCGCGGGATGTACAGATTATTTATGTTTGCCTCTTCGCGCGGCGCATTTTTTTGTTGCGCATGTCCGAGATATTTGTAGTCGCAGCCAGGTCGGTGCTTTACTTCTGCGACTTGACTTCTCCTTTCGACCCCCACCTTTCCCCCCAAGCCCGGAATTTTGTGTGACGTACGTGAACCTGCTTGTAAAAGCCACTCCCGAGCCTTGCGAGCCTTGCTGCTCTGAGACGGCGTTAAAATCGAAACACGGAGCTCCACATAGTAGTGTTTGAGAGGCTAGTCTCAATTACTTGGCGCTTGTCTGCCGAATGAGGTAATAATTCCTCCCTCAGTTTGATCCGTCTTTCATCTCAGACCCTGACGATCAACGCAGTGCGGGGCAAACGGCCGCCCGCGCCGCCAACGGTTTGCTCCTCGTTGGCACGCGATGAGACGCAGACCTGCCGTGCTAGCCGTGCCACTGTTGGTTGCTGAGCGGTTGCTGAGTGTCTGACTTCTTTTTCCGCCTTGTCGTATTGAAGAATTTGAGTGCCAATACTCCGTAATGCTCACATTCACCTCGTATCTCGCTGTCACCGCTAACAAACATC
This sequence comes from Chaetomium fimeti, assembly GCF_033439085.1. Taxonomy (NCBI): domain Eukaryota; kingdom Fungi; phylum Ascomycota; class Sordariomycetes; order Sordariales; family Chaetomiaceae; genus Chaetomium; species Chaetomium fimeti. Next base: position 2,123,188 of record NW_026944334.1, read on the forward strand.
CACTCGTCCAACTGAAAATACCCACCGGTTCGGCTTCTCGGTTGGGCACGCTTAACTAAACCGGGTTTAGAGCCCTTCAGGAACACCGACGGAAAGAGGATGTGGGGCCTTTGGGGGTCAATTTCCCCTGGTATGTGCCGCCAATCAGAACAGGCATGTTGGTCGATTCTGGGGTATCCAAGAACGAGCAGCGCCGCTAGGCTTGTTTTGGGACCTCCCTCGACGACCGCCCCTTCGCCCTTCGTGTTCCTGGCAGGCTGATGAGTGAGCTCTCCCTTCTTGAAATCCTCTTTTTTCCCATCAAGCCCGTTTCTCGTTTTAATCCTTTGAACACTCGCTCTCGTTGGACTTGAGGAAAGAGTCGCCTTGCGCCTTTCCTTCCGAATTCTTGTCGCTCCTTTGACATCAACTTTCAGTTTCTTTAATTTGCGCATTTTCCTGCCGCCGCCCGATTCCCTATTTTCGACTTCAACCAACGCCTCCAAAATCTGCACTTTGCCCTCAGTCTTCGATACTGCTAGATCGTACCCGATTTAACCATGCTTGTATGTGTCACCATACCACCGATGCGTGCTGCGACTTGTTCGATCGTGATGCTAATATCTCATGCAGGTTCACACGGCGCTCGTCGCGCTTGGCGCGACCCTCGCCGCTGCCGTGCAGCCGCTGGAGGTCGACGGACAGAACTTCATCAACCCCAAGACCGGCAACCGTTTCCAGATTGTTGGTGTCGCCTACCAGCCGGGGGGCTCTGCAGGCTACGACAAGGAAACCGGCCGTGACCCTCTGAGCGACCCGGATATCTGCATGCGTGATGCCGCCCTGCTGCAGGTCCTTGGCGTCAACGCCATCCGCGTTTACAATGTGAACCCCGACGTGAACCACGACAAGTGCGCCAGCATTTTCAACGCCGCCGGCATGTACATGATGCTCGACGTTAACTCGCCCCTGGTCGGCGACTCCCTAACGAGCTGGAATCCCTGGGAGTCGTACTATGCTGCCTACCTGAACCGCACCTTTGCCGTCGTTGAGGCCTTCAAGGACTACCCCAACACCCTGGCCTTCTTCTCTGGCAACGAGGTCCTCAACAACGAGGACACTGGCGCCACTGTTCCCCCCTACATGCGCGCCGTCACTCGCGACGTCAAGAACTATGTCAAGAAGCACGTTGAGCGTCCCATCCCGGTCGGCTACTCCGCCGCCGATGTCCGTTCCATCCTGTTCGACACGTACAACTACTTCCAGTGCTCTCTCGAGGGTGACGAAGGCGATATGAGCATGGGCGATATCTTCGCCCTCAACAGCTACAGCTGGTGCAGCACGAGCAGCTTCGAGAAGGCCGGGTACGACGAGCTGGTCTCCGGCCTCAAGGGCGCTAATGTGCCTATTTTCTTCTCCGAGTACGGCTGCAACACTCCTTCCCCGCGTGTCTTCACCGAGGTCGGCACCATCTACAGCACGAAGATGTCCGGTGTCTTCTCGGGTGGCGTCGTCTACGAGTACACCCAGGAGCCCAACAACTACGGCCTGGTCGACATGAAGGAGGACGGCTCTGCCAAGCTCATGAGCGACTTCGTTTCCCTCAAGGAGCAGTACAGCAAGCTTGACTTTGCCGAGATCCAGGGCCAGAAGCCTGCCTCGACCTCCAACGCCAAGCCCCCCGTCTGCAGCTCCAAGCTCATCACCACCGATGGCTTCAACTCCAACTTCACCCTCCCCGTCCTGCCCCCCGGAGCCCAGGAGATCATCGACAACGGCGTCAAGCCCGCTCCCAAGGGCCAGCTCGTCAAGATCACCGACTGGAAGGTCAAGTACACCGTCAAGAACCCCGACGGCTCCACCATCACCAACCTTGCCGTCAAGCCGCTGGCCGATGACGACATTAACAGTATGCCCCCCTCTCTTTGTGTTAACTGTCTAAACAACCTCAGCTTACTAACATCTTCCCCACCAGGCCCCGGCTCCAACACCGACTCCAGCACCACCACGGAGGGCACGCAGACGTCCGATGCTATCACCGATAGCACCGACACCGAAGAGCCCAGCCCCAGCACCAGCGGCAACGCTGCTGCCGGCACTGCCGCTGCCGTCCTGCCCGCTGCCGTTCTCGGCGCCTTTGCCGTCCTGGCTGCCCTCTAAGCGAGCCAAAGCATGCTTGCTTAGCTTAGTTGCTGCATTCGCAGCAGCGGTGATGGGTAAACGGGGTGGGGGTGAGAGATGGTGAGAGTTATTAGCTAACTGCCTATCTTAATGTTGGGGGTTGTATATATTCCGCTGGGAACGGAGACAGGTGCTGCTGACGGGGAAGCGTGTTGTTTGTATTGCGCATTGTGTTTTGTGCGTTGCTGTTGCTGTTGCTGTTTCTGGCTTTTTGACACGCGGTTTCTGTCATCATGATCATTTATGATATGATACCATTTGTTGCGCTTGTTCTTCGTATGCCCCACGGGGCTTGCCTGCCCGCCTACCTACTTGTGTGGTTGTATATTGTATATAATGGGGAGAGTGATGCAGCGTCTTTGTGAGAAGACATTGGTCGTTGCGGAATAAAATTCTCGGCATGTTTTTGGTAACTACCCAACTCGTAATATCCCTTTCGGTGCGGCAAAGAGGAATGTTGCACCGCTTTACTTCGAACTCTTCCGTACATCTCACGTGTTGATCTTTCCAGAATGGTCAAAACAACCCATCCGAGCCGTCTGCGACAGGAATGAGTACCCTGAGTGCGAGGTCATATCGGGGGGTTTGGTTGGACCGTGACCTGCTTGGGCAGATATGTAGATCATAGATGGCCTCGGTGGAAGGCACGCACGGGATCATCGATCGCAATCTCGGTTGCCCCTTTGCGGTTCGGCATTGTTCTCCCTCGCGTCCGCCGTTGAAGACGGCAGGAATATCTTGTTTTTCTGCCTCTTTTCCCCCCACGAATCGGTCAAAGCAGAACATCAAACTTGAAACGGCGGCATGGCAGGCATCTGAACTGCTGTATTATATTTTCTATTGGGAATCTCTCTTCCCGTGGGTAAAATGCGCCGTATATAATCAGACGGCCAGGTGAATAATGTCAGTTCTACACCCCCAGACAACACCACCCCTTAGGCCTTGAACTCCTCCGCCTTGCTCTCCTCCCACTTGCCGGGCACAAGAGCCAGGGGCACGATGCCGCTGACGTGCATCTCGGGGCCAAAGATCTTGGCGTTGAGGCCCAGCTCCTGCGTCGCCGCCTTCATGTTCTTGAGACCCTCTTGGTAGTTGGGGCCGGCACGGCGCACCCAAATCTGAACGTTGTGCTCGTTGAGCGTGTTGGAATACTCGCGGAGCGCCTTGATGACGCCCTTGAATGTGCTCGCGACGTTGGTGAAGTTGGCAATACCACCACCGATGAACAGAACCTTGCCCTTGGGGCTCATTGGCGCCCGGAGCATCAGGTCGAGCACAGTCCGCGCATAGTGGTATGTCTGGGACTCAGTGGGGGCACCGGAGTACTCGCCGTAGTTGGCCAGCTCGTCAGCGAAGCCCGCCGAGGCGATGGCATCGGCGTACACGACCGAGGCACCACCACCAGCAACCAGGGTCCAGATCCTGCCGTTGGGGTTCAGGACGGTCAACTTGAGCGACGCGCCGGTCTTAGCATCGAGCTCGGCAATGTAAGCCTCCTCCTTCGTAAGCTCACGGCCGAAGGGAGCGGGGAACTCAATCGGCGGGCCGGCATCAATGTTGATGGTGCCGTTGGTGCTGGTCGGGGCGGTGATGCCCAGAGCAGCCGGGGACCTCGCAATAGCCCACTTTACACCGCACTCGAAGTCTGCTGTTTGATCCAGCTTGGCTGCCAGATCGAGGAAGTGGACTGACGCAGAAGTGGCATCCTCGTTCGGAATCACAACCAGAGGGTTGATCTCAAGGTATGTGAACTGGCAGTCAACGTATACGGCATAGAGGCGGGTGACTGTGCAAAGGTGATGACCGTTAGCGGCCACACGTGTAATGAGAGGCTTTTGAGGAGACTAACTGAAGTCAACTAGGACGTTGTGGACGCCCTTCGGGACCTTGCTCAGGAGAGTGGAAGCGATCTCCTCGTTTGAGGGGTATTGTGTGAGGTCGACGGGGATGAGAAGCTTCTCGGCCTTCGCGTCGACATCGCCGACATCAACACCACCCTCGTGGGTGAAGAGGATCCAGTCGCCCTGAGACAATTGTTAGCATTGTTCTGTAAGTTCGGAGGTGTTATGCATTTCCGGGTCTGTGGGCCGGTTGGTCCACATCACAATGCGGTTTAGCCTCCGTTCGTCCGTAACGGCTCGGCAGCATTTTCCACGCGGGATGTTGAAAACCCCCGTCCAGAATTGCTCCCGTCTGCACAGGGATTTCCGAGTATAAAGCCTCAGAAACACCCGCCAGATCATGCGTATCTTGCATTTTCCTCCCACACCACCCTCACCTTCCACGCTTTTTGGTATGCGATCTTTTATACCGTCCCCAATTATGTGCTTGCACTTGCAAGTGGGGGTTATTTCGCAAATCAAACCCCGCCTGCCGCCAAGAACGGGCTGAACTGAAATCGTTTACTTACATCGCGAACGGAGTTGATCTATAAGGCGTTAGCCATGCATGCCCTTCAACGATTTCACCAGAAAGGGCGCAACTCACGTTGATGTAGTACTCGGTGCCGTCAGGGTGCGGTACGAAGGGCTCGACCAGGAATTGGCGGAGAATGCCCTCTGTGTGCTCAACCTTCTGCGCCTTGCCGGCGCGCTCAGCAACCCACGCCTTCGCCTCAGGCCAGGTCTTGTTGAGAGCAAGTAGGCCGCTCTTGCCACGGCGCTTGATGAGCTGATCTGGCTTGGCGACGAACTTGGCGCCCTGGTGTAGCAGCCACGGGTATGTGATCTCGGCCTGGTCCAGCACGGCGTTGACGTCCTTATCCTCGGGGAAGTGGAGCGATGCGAGCCTGGGGGGCGCGTTGTGCTTGGTCGGGGGCGGGAGCGTGCTGGGCTTGATCACCGGAGCACGGGTGAGGTGGTAGTTGATGATGGCCTTGCCATCGGCTTCGGTGATGCTCTTCGCGGACATCTTGCTGGTAAGTGTGCAGCCTTGTTCTTCTCTTCAGTCCTTGCCGAGTTGGCTATTTCTACTCGAGAGACCGTCAGCGTGGTCCTCCAACAGTTTTCCGGCGGTGCACGCGAGTTCGCGGGCAGCCGAGTACGGAGATTGGGAGAATCAAGCTGAGATGGCGATGATGTTCCGACCTCAAGTGAGGGGCAATTTACCTGGATGGGAAGTCTCAAGGGATGGGATTGCTGGAAAGTGGACGCGGGTACGCGGGGGGAATTCGCAGCAAGTGAAGTGAGGGAGGAAGAGGAAGTGGGTGAGGGCGAGGATTGGTCTCGAGATGCAGCTCCCTTGGGAAAAAGATGAGGACCGACTCCGAATCTGGGCTCGGGCAGAACACTCAGGGCAATAGCTTGCACAGGGGGGCCGCACCATCTCACGGGTTGGGGGGGTCGGCCAGAAAAAAAGTCCAGGTACCAGTGGTGCCCGCCTGCCCAAAACCATTGGGGTTCCTCAAGCGGGGCATTGTGCTTGGGGCGGTCAGCATTCCGAGGTACTGGTACCCAGAATGAGATCGAAGGACACGACCCCCGACCACCTGGCACCTTCCTGACCCCTCGATTCTACCCCGCTCCTGCATCTTGGCCAGCAAAGATACCCGATGCCAGCGCAGGTAGTCGTTTCCCCTTTGGTGATGCCCGACTCAGCTTCATTTCAAGTCATTTCCGCTTGCTTTTGGGACTCGGGTTGGTCATCATTCGCCATCAATGTTCTGCAATTGTGCCTACTACCTGGCCGACAAGTGTGGCATTGGCTTTGTGGGCGGACGGAGTTGGGGGTCGTCCGGCCGCGGTGCACCATCGGGATATAGCCCGGGCCTGTCCGCGGCTGTGAAGGGGTTCGGGATGGGAGTATTGGAAGCTGCTCGTTGCTTTTTTACGAGTCTCCACTCCTGCGAGGTCATCCCGAAAGTTTACTGCGCGTCAGTCGGGCGCCTTCCTCTCGTGTGCCCAACTCGGGCGCGCCGAACCTCTCGTTGTATTCGGCCCTCCGGCGCCCGACGGCCGGCCGCCGGGCCAGGGTCGCCGGACGACGGTAATTGCCCCGCGATAGCCGTCAATGCCCCGCCTCTTTCCTTCTGTCCCAGTTCCGGGTGTCAAAACAAATTGTTTCCTATCGTGTTTGAACTGGGCATTCGTCGTAAGAGACATCGAATACCAGTTCGTTACCGGGCAACCCGGTCAGCAATCCTGCCGTGTCGGGAAAAAGCCCCTCTGCCCCTCTGCCCCTCCCAACTTTCGCAAATTTTTGGGTATCGGAGGGGCATCGGACGGCATGGCGGCGGATGTACTGGTACTTCGGGTGCCAAGTGCCTCCGGGACCCCACCTTCTGCCAGCGATATGGCAGAAACCAGCAGGCCATGCCTGATCTGGTGCAAGTCCGTTAGGCGATCGGACATGGGTCCAAAAGAGTTGGGGAGCTGCCACCATTTGTTGGACCGTTGACCTGGTCCTCATCCAATGAACGGCGTGCAACAATTCTTGGGGATTCCAGAGCAGGAGGGCTCGACTTCCCGGTTCTCGCCAGGGCACCTTCACTAAATTCGACAGCTGCGGAGCTCTTGCGCCTACCCCGAGTGTGGTGCTTCCCGACGAGAGACGAAAAGGGACCGACAAAAACCTCTGCCCCAAAATTGCTCCCCGCCTGCCCTCGCATTTCCGCGAACCCCCCATCATTCTCCCCTCGCCCCGACTCAGGCTCACGCAAAACCTCGTCGCCCTCTTTCCCTTTTCCCAGACCCAGACAAACACGGACGAGTCTCGAGTCGAAAACACACATCACAATGGCAGCTCCCAGCAGCAGTGCTAACAGCCTTAAGCCGACCGGCGGCCTGTCTGCTAACGACAACATCCGCCGGTTCGCTGCGCCCAGCCGCCCGCTGAGCCCGCTCCCCGCCCACGCGCTGTTCAACGACAAGACAAGATGCTTCGTCTACGGCCTGCAGCCGCGTGCCGTGCAGGGCATGCTCGACTTCGACTTCATCTGCAAGCGGACGACACCGTCGGTCGCTGGTATTATCTACACATTCGGCGGCCAATTCGTCAGCAAGATGTACTGGGGCACCAGCGAGACGCTGCTCCCCGTGTACCAGCAAGTCGAGAAGGCGATGGCCAAGCACCCCGATGTTGATGTGGTTGTCAACTTCGCTTCGTCCCGTAGTGTCTACAGCTCGACCATGGAACTCATGGAGAACCCCCAAATTAAGACCATCGCCATTATTGCCGAGGGTGTCCCGGAGCGTGTAAGCCATCCCTCATTGTCATACTCGGCGTTTATACAAGTTGCTGACCACTAGTCCTACAGCGTGCCCGTGAGATCGCGCATGTTGCGCAGAAGAAGGGTGTCACAATCATTGGCCCTGCCACCGTTGGTGGCATCAAGCCCGGCAGCTTCAAGATTGGTAACACTGGTGGTATGATGGACAACATCGTTGCTTCCAAGCTTTACCGCAAGGGCTCTGTCGGCTACGTCTCCAAGTCAGGTGGCATGTCCAACGAGTTGAACAACATCATCTCGCAGACGACAGACGGCGTCTACGAGGGTGTGGCGATCGGTGGTGATCGGTACCCCGGTACCACCTTCATCGACCATCTGCTGCGCTACCAGGCCGACCCTGACTGCAAGATCCTCGTGCTGCTTGGCGAAGTCGGTGGTGTTGAGGAGTACAAGGTGATTGAGGCCGTTAAGCAGGGCATCATCAACAAGCCCATCGTGGCATGGGCCATTGGTACCTGCGCGAGCATGTTCAAGACCGAGGTCCAGTTCGGTCACGCTGGCTCGTTCGCCAACTCGCAGCTCGAGACGGCAGCCATGAAGAACCAGAGCATGCGGGACGCTGGTTTCCATGTTCCCAGCACATTCGAGGACATGCCGGCGCTCCTCAAGTCTGTCTACGACAAGCTGGTGGCGCAGGGCACCATCAAGCCCCAGGCCGAGCCTGTCGTCCCCAAGATTCCCATCGACTACTCGTGGGCGCAGGAGCTCGGTCTTATCCGTAAGCCGGCTGCCTTTATTTCCACCATCTCAGACGACCGTGGCCAGGAGCTTCTCTACGCCGGCATGCCCATCTCGGACGTGTTTAGGGAGGACATCGGTATTGGTGGCGTCATGTCTCTGCTGTGGTTCCGCCGCCGTCTGCCCGATTATGCGTCTAAGTTCCTCGAGATGGTGCTCATGCTCACCGCCGACCACGGCCCGGCCGTGTCCGGTGCCATGAACACCATCATTACCACCCGTGCCGGCAAGGACCTTATCTCGGCGCTTGTGAGCGGTCTGCTTACTATCGGTTCGCGATTCGGTGGCGCGCTGGACGGCGCTGCTGAGGAATTCACCAAGGCTTTCGATAAGGGCCTCAGCCCGCGTGAGCTCGTCGACACAATGCGCAAGCAAAACAAGCTCATCCCGGGTATTGGACACCGCGTCAAGTCGCGGAACAACCCGGATCTGCGTGTGGAGCTCGTCAAGGAGTACGTCAAGGCCAAGTTCCCCAGCTGCAAGATGCTCGACTTCGCGCTGGCGGTCGAGTCTGTGACAACGTCAAAGAAGGACAACCTGATCCTGAACGTGGACGGCTGCATTGCCGTTTGCTTCGTCGACCTAATGCGCAACTGCGGCGCCTTCAGCAACGAGGAGGCCGAGGACTACCTTAGCATGGGTGTGCTCAACGGTCTGTTCGTTCTCGGCCGCAGCATTGGTCTGATTGCCCACTACCTCGATCAGAAGCGGCTGCGCACCGGTCTGTACCGCCACCCGTGGGATGACATCACGTACATCCTGCCGAGCCTGCAGCAGGCGGGCCCGCCGGGCACCGAGGGTCGCGTGGAGGTGCAGATGTAAGGGGCGGTTATTTTTAGATGAAGCTAGATGCACCGTTTTCTACGGGATTTGGGACGGGCTCTTCAACATGGGATGTGACATGATTTCCTCTCGCGGAGCGCCAGCAGGACCCTCGGTGGCTCGGCTCGTGGAGTAGTACAAGCCCGGATTAGTTCTAGAAATTTTAATCAGTTGACTGAACTTTTGTTGTCCGATGCTCTGCGGGTGTTGAGTTAGGTACTGTGTAGGTATCACTGAACGCCATGGTGTTGACTTGAAGGTGTCGTATGTAAGCGGGACGCATTCTCGCAGCTCGCACGCCTTCGCTGGCCGAGGTCGTTTACCACCGAGGACATAATTCATGGCTTAATCTTTTTCCGGTTTTCTTTTCGAAGCCCAACCTAACCTAAACAGCTGGTATGCACAAAACGCATCATCGCCGATTACCTAAGGGTCACGGAACGGGCGCCGTGTCGGGAGGTTGGATTAGGTAGGGGAGCACTGTGGGAGCCAGATTGGCGGGCATGGAGGGGCAGGCGTGCCGATAAACTGATAAGCGGAGGGCCCACATTTTGGTTCGGGGAGCGGGCTGACAGGGCAAAATATTCAAGATCTCCGAGTCGCGTGGAGCGTGCACCTGCAGCACTCGGTGGTCCGCCGGGCCGAATTGGGAAACTTCGGACATTTTCCCAACGTCGTCTCGAGTTGAAGGAGCTCCGCACCCCACCACCACTACGAGAGAGCTGTCCGCTGGGACTCGGATTGGAACGGTTACAGTTGATTTAGGATTGAGTATTGGCTTAGGTGAGTTGCTGGCTTATTTGGGCGTGATGTGCGTGCAGACTTGCCCGTTGAGAGGTTGCTAATGTGATGCAATTGTCGTGCAGGGGACCGACCGACCTGACACCTGCCTGGTACCTACCTCTACGACGACGACATCCTCCCGTTGCGCCGTCCATTCCACCCTCCCGAGACTCCGTCCACCTATCACCCTAGGCAGGGCACGACGAATAAACCCAGCCCACCAACAACTCCACAACCCAACCCCCCTTCAAGAAACCAAACAAGAAACCAAAAAAAGAACAAGAAAAATGTCCTACTTCCGCATCACCCTCCACCGCTCCGCGATCGGGCTGCCCAAGCGCACGCGCGGCGTGCTGGCCGCGCTGGGCCTGCACCGCCGCGGCCAGCTGGTCTTCCACCCGGTCAGCGCCCAGTTCGCCGGCATGATCATGAAGGTGAAGGAGCTGGTGCGGGTCGACGAGGTCGACCGGCCGCTGACGCGCCGCGAGGTCTACGTCGAGCGCCGGCCGGAGCCCGGGTTTTGGGTGGAGAGCGCGAGGGGGGCGTTTCAGCAGGGACAGGAAGGGGGGCAGCAGGTGGGTGGTGGGGAGGAGGGGGAGGTGCGGTTATGAGGTGTTGTTTTGTTTTTAAGGGGGTAAAAATAAATAAAAAGGGGCGGGGTGTTGTTGGAGGGAGGGGATGGTTTGGCTATGACGACCAGACCTCGGGAGGAAAGCAAGCCGATCTGGTCAGGGGATGGGGTAGTGGGGTTGGCAGATGGGAGGCGTGACTGCTGGACTCGTGTAGATTAATGTATGACAAAACTATTCACGAACACATCACAACCGCGGCCAAATTGGTAGAGCGTCAATCGTCAGGAGCCACACCACCCACCCGGACATGTGGTTATTCCTTAGCGTCCGGCAGCACTTCTAGAGGTCACCACTCCCAGAGTCAGGGGATAGAGAGAAGGTCAAACCTAGACGGCATTCAGTAGACATCTACACCCCTCATTAAGTTATCAAGCTTGTCAAAAAGAGTGTTAATATATTACCGCTCCAAAAAGCAAAGAAAAGAAAGTTACTCTACAAAACACTAGAAAAGCCGCGGTCCTTCATCCTGCCGGTAACCTTCGTCCCAAAGAATCAAGGCACATCGGCGTCAACCCCAGATCCAGCGGTCCTTCAAAAGTCAGCTGGCGTGGCCCGTGTTCTAGCAAGAATGTTCTCGCTTGGGCTTCGGCAGCCACAACGAGGGCCGCCAAACCGGGTTGGCTGACTAGGCACTGTCCACCTGCTGTGCGTAACCGGCACCCGGAGTCTCGTACTGGCTGGCAAAGTACTTGATGCCGTGTCGGGAGAACCAATTGATGAACTTCATAAGCTCTTCGCGGAGACGGTTGACGGACTGCTGGTCCATATTCGTCTGCGCGATGAGCTCGGGCAGGGAGACTGCCACCGGCCGTTAGTCTTGGGCTGCGTGTCGAAAGAGGGAGGGGGAGTCGTCATACCCAGGAGACGCGACAGGTGCTCTGCGCCATAAGTATCAACGGCACTCTTGTTTTTGCCGTCTGCTTGGTTCCACAGCTTGTTCATCTCGTGGTATTGCACGCGCTCGAAACTGCAATGATTGCCATTAGCGGTAGATCGGGAGGGAGAAGGGGGAGCAAAGCTCACCGGTACAGAAGGATACGGCCGAGCGACTTGTCGAAGTACTCGCGGAGACCGGCCATTGCCTCCTCTAGGAGGTCTCGCGAGGCGCTACCTTCCTGCCGGTTGGGTGTCTCGTAGGCGAGATAGTCATTCAAGATCTCGCTGACAGGGTGGGCATGCGGAAGCGGAACAAGTTGCCCGTTTTTAGTGACGTTTTCCCAATCATCGACGAGCATCGACTTGAGATGATCTGGCACAGGTATCTTAATCGAGGGCCGGTGATGGAAATTGTCCTCCTATAACTTATTAACATTACGCTGTTAATCGGTCGCTAAAACAAAAACATAATGTACAAATAAAACCTTGTCCACTCGGACTCGGGGCAACCGGCATGGTCAAAGAAGGAAACAAAGAGAACGAAAAAGGACCCAAGAAAAGGCTTGTCCTTCATCGTAAACCACCGCAGTGCTCACTCCTACCCAGCGATTATCGCGAAAGGAGGCGGTACTTTCTCCGTTAGCCGGATGACCGGGGATGCTCTGGTCAGTTGGTTGGATAATCCGGGTATGGCGGTTCTTTGGACGTTCCGGCCAGTGGAAGGTTGACTTTTGGGCCAAAATTTCGGTAGTACGAGCGGAGCATCCTCGTGCAGGTCCCGTTCCGTTCTGCTGCCTTGATTTTCGGGTGGTCCTCGCCGGGCCACGGGGGCGTCTGCGGCTTCTGGACATAGCGGTCGTCGAACTTCTTCCTGCCCCTGGCGTCAAGGTACTTCGCGGTTTTCTTAGTTGGAAGCTCGAGTAGGTTGTCCGGGTCGAGTGGCGGCTCAATCCAGGTAGCCTCCTCGATTGATGGCGGAGTTGGCTGGGAGTTCTCTGCATCCTGCGCACGTTTCGGGGGTGTAATGAGTGTTACGCGTTTGATGCCATCTCCAGTCTTCTGAAAGATGGTGATCTGGTCTTGGGTATTACTCGCAGGCTTCCGAATGTCGGTAGGTTTCTGAATATTGCTGACCTTCTGAATCTTCTTGGGCTTCTTGATGTCCGTCGGCACCTGAATGTTGTTGGACTTTTGAAAGTCGATCGAATTCGGATCAATGGGCTTCAGAATTTCGCCATGCCTTTGAATGATGCCATGCTTTTGAATGCCGCTGGGTTTGTTGTGCGTGTTCCGACCGCTGCGGCGGGGACGGTCGTTTGTGGGGGTATCGCGAGGTTGCTTCATTGTAGCAAGACGAAGAAAATGAAGACGATTGCGATGAATTTCTAATCAAGTACTCAAAATCGAGCAAAAGGTCGATGGGATAGGGGAGGTACAACAGGGAGACGATGTTGTGTGGTCGAATATTTGCTTTGGTGGTCGGTTTGTGGCGGCCAGGAAAGGAGGAGAAAAGGAGGGGAGCCAGGGTGGCGGGAAAGGAGGCTGCCGTGTAAACAACCCGAATTCACACAGATTCTGGTGAGTCGGAATCCACCGGGGGGATCCGAGAGAACTAGTGTGGCCCGTCGGTGAATCATAAGTCGCTGTGCTTGCTCCGAGAACGGTTGTGACCGTGCTTGGTTCGAATGTGGCGGCGGTCCAGACGTCTCCCATGTTTGTCACCACTGACCGTGGTTGTCACCACTAACCGTGGTTGCCACCACTACCTAATTAAGCGACAGCTGTCGTCCTTCGGTCGTTCCAATTCTTTGCTGTGTAGCGAACGACAGGGTCCTCCTCAGGACAATTTCGAGCCGGGGTTGTTCTTGTTCGGGATTTCTCCAATAGGTTGTTGGCCGCCTTCGGGGCGGGGGAGGGTGGCCATGTATCCTCCAGAAACATCGTCATCTGCCAAGATGATTCTATTCATGTCGAGGGAACAATACGTGCACTCGCACGTAGAAGAAGCTTTGACAATGCCGGTGCCCAAGCGCAATGATAATGCATGAAGAAACGCCAAGACCAACAGAAAAAGAAGACAACGACGATAACAACACCTCAAGCACAATGACGTACCTGCTCAAGCTCGTAGTCCCTGGCCCTTCGTGGGCCGCGGCCGCTGGTCGTGGTGGCAGCGGTTCGCTCTTCACTTCCTCGGGCGGAACTCATGTCGGAACCGTTTGCCGTCCGGGCGGCAGCTCCTCCCTTCTTGGCCGTTTGTTTGGCCCCTTTGCCGGACTGGAGCATTTTATACTGCGCTAGAAGCTGGGAGGCCAAATCCTTGTTCTCGTCGGTGAACTTGCGCACACGGTCCTGGGGCACCCAATCGTCCCAACTGCTCTTCCAGCCCTTGTAGTGGATCTTGTACAGCCAGCCCTCGCCGTTCTCGCCAGACATAACATCGAGAATCTTCGCTTCGTAGAGCATCTCCATGTGGAAACAGAGGACGCGCTCGTCCTTCTGAAAGGGCGGCAGCTGCTGTTTCTGGGGGGCCATAGTGAATGATGGCCGAGTGTTGTTGATGAAGGATTGTTGCGAGGATTTGGATGAAATTTTAGAGGGTGATAGGGAAAAGCCGATATGGAAAAGGCGATAGGAAAGATTGAGAATCAGCAGTATTTATAAATGGGTAATGCAATACGGAATTTGGCCGGGTTGGAGATCGACGAAGGCGGCCAAAGCTCTGAGTGTTGAGTTCCTTCCCGGTTATGATTTGAGGTTGAAGAAGAAATTGACTGGAGCGGTCCCTATGTACCGAATAGAGATATCGGATTGGTTCCAATTCCACACGATAGCACCCGTCACGAAGAATTAAATAATTTTCAGTTCAAGTTAGGCCGGTGTCGATGGATTAAAGCGAATCCGTTGAAAGGGGGCGGATGAGAGTGAGCATGATGGAGGAGGAGACGTCTGCAACAACAGGGAGTGAAAGTGCACGGATCAGCTGAACACGCGATGGCCCCGAGTTACACGCGCCTGCTTCTCGCTTCTTTGCCCAGCCACTGCCGCCTCGTTCAACAAGCATTGAAGCTGACAGCAAGAGGAAACACCAACCAAGCCGCGCACCATTCGCCCGGGCTTGCAGTAACCTAATGTGATTTGGTACTATTTGACAATCAAGTTTGGCAACATGGCCCCAACAGAACAAATTATCCTCCGCAACTACCTGCTCGTCCCAGCACAACTCCCTGCCATTATCTCGCTGCAGGAGTTCATCGCCTTATTCCCGCGGCAATTGCAATCATCTCCTAGAATTCGCACTCTTTATCGCGATCTACAGAGCCAGAGAAATGCAGTCGTGGATGATGTCGCCCAACAGGTTGAGCAAGAGGCCAAGCATGGCAAGGCCATGCGGCGAGCCGTGATCAGGTCAAAGAGGGAGGCGGAGGAACAAGAGCAAGACGAGGAGGTAGAGATTGAGAGGATGGTAAGTCTCGACGACAATTCCGTGGAGATGGTGACATGTGTTGATTGATTGCCCCACAGCTGGGGAACTGGTCAGAGCCACAGCACGCAAAACACACACTTGCCTCGATTCTCCCCGACATGGAGGGCGCCATTGGTGGGATCGAGGCCGAGCTGCAGCTCCTTGAGGAGGAGGAAGCATCTCTCCTGGCCTCTGTCCGGCAGACTCTCGGTGCCATGAGCGACTTGCGCTACGGCCGCCTGGCTAACAGCCAGTTGCCGGAACAGGTGCTCGACGGTTTAGGCAACCTGGAAGAAATTTGTAGGACAAAGAGTTGACTTTATTCAAACGGTTATATGTCCCGTGACCTGCCCCTGACTTGAAAAACAATGAAACGGACACCCATCCATCCACCCCAGCCCACAATGTCTACCAACCGAGCCAGCACGGAAAGGCAGCCCACCCAGTAATTACAGTACTATCATGGAAAAAGCCCTACTCAAAAATAACCGCGTAACCCGTTTCAAGTGTCAAGCCTTTCAAGAGCGGCCGTCTCCGGGAGCAGCAGCACGCGGTGCAGCGGCGGCAGGAGCACCGGCAGCCGGCTGGCCACCGCCCATACCATCCATGCGGCGGTTCCTTTAAAAACCCGTCAGTATACTGTGCTATACATACAACAACAATCTCGAATACGGAAGAACAACAACTCACATCATGGCCCTGCTCAGGAACGACACAATGAGCATCATACCCCACGACGGGATGGCGTTCAGCGCCCAGAGCACGTAGCCGATGGGCACGGCGGCGCCCAGCTTGGCGAACTTGCCCTCGAAGGGGTGGAAGTAGCCGTCCTGGGCGATGGGCCTCCAGCCGGTCTCGGAGTCGCCGCGCTCGGTGTTGGTGTACGCGTCGACGATGGCCTGGGGCGTGACGGTGGTCAGGTTGACGCGCTTGGTCAGGACCTCGATGGCGGCCGGGGGCGGGAGCATCTCAAAGAGCCACAGCCCGCCCGTGCCGGCCGACCAGCTGTTGCACAGCACCGGCTGGTCCTCGCAGTTGAGCGACGCGAGGTGCGGCGACCGTTGCGACGCCGGCAGCGCCGCGAAATCGAGCGCCGACTCGGCGAAGGCGGACTCGACTCGGTCGCATCGGCCTGGAAAACGGGCGTGAGTGGTTAGTTCAGCCTGCAAGAAGAAGAAGCGGTGAAAATAAGAGGGGAGAGAGCGCACCGAAGCAAGTCTTGTTCCGCCCCGTCAGCAGCACGAGCCACTCCTCCGGGTTTGTCGCGTCGGGCTGGACAGGCTCGAACAACGTGTCCTTCCAGTTCTCAAGTGTGAGTGTCGAGATTTTCTTAGGTTCTACCACCTTCTTCGTCTTGGCCTTGCCCGTGGACGCGCTGGTGACGGCGGCCGCTGGTGCGTCGGCCTTCTCGGCGCTGGGAGCCGCCGCGCCGAAGTTGCTGATGAAATTTTGGAACTTGGCCTTGTACTGCTCGAATGGGCTCTCGGCGGCCGATGCGAGCACCGGCAGCGCCAGCAGGGCGGTTGTGGAGAAGCGCATTTTCCAGATGAATAGATGAAGGTTTGATGGAAGATGTTTTGGCGAAGGTTGTGTTGACCGGGGAAATGCGGATTGGAGATTGGGGAAACGGGGCAAGGTGAGGAGAGGTGTCGCCTATTAGGGAGGTCGTTAATGCCGGTAGGATGATGTAAAGAGGGGGTTTTAGCGTGGGTGCCTGAACGAGTAAACCTCTCAGAAGTTGAGGATTGTATGTACAGATTACAGATTTGTATGCAGACTCTCTTGTCGCAAGATCAGCGCATCGGAAGGAAAGAAAAAGGGTTCACGAAGATTCTCTCTGAAATTATGTATTCCTTTCGATTGTAACCCTGGGAAGTTAGCGTGGCCAGGTCCGTGTTCCCCTTGTTGACTTCGAGGTCGACCAGGGCTCTGGTTTCGCCCGTTTGGGTTAGTCAAGCGTTCGGAAAGACAAGGTGGGGAACTCTGGGGTCCGGACTCGTCGCGTCACAAGCTCGTAAAATCATCGAACGCGTTGCCGAGCTGCCAGCCACAGTGGGACTTGATGGTGAATGAACAGATGTGGCTCAACATCAAATCAATACCAACCCCTTGACGTCCAGCGAAACATTACGAATGGACTTTTTTTTGGTGACCGCGGTCTAGATTTTATCGTAATGGTACGTAGAACATCACCACTTAGCGCCCATGACTGGGTAAACTGACCATCATAAAGGCACCGAGCGAACCGAATCAGAAACGAAAGCGCGGTCGACCCCCGGGAGCTTCAAGCGCGTTGGCACGCGAACAGAGGGATGGCGCGACTGGAGAATCAACCGGCAACGCAATTGAGGCAGAATCTCAAGCCGCCCCGAGGAAACGAGGGCGACCGCGCAAGAGTATCGATCCTGGAACACAAAATGAACAACACCCCGCAGCCGAAGCCGACCAGACCGGAACCCCGAACGTGGCCCCGAAGAAGAGGGGGCGGCCGCCGAAAACCCGTGATCCCGAACCGGAGGAAGAAATCCCCGTGGAGTCCCGGCCACGCAAGAGGAGGCGGGCAGCCGAAGCTGAGGAGATAGAAGAAGGCCCGGAAGAGGGCGAGGGGAGTAAACAGTCCCGTCCGTCAGTCGCGGACCCGGAGGAGCAACCCACAGAGAAGCCAACAACTCGTCGAGGGAGAAAGAACCGCCAATCCGACGACAGCCCTGCGCGATCGCCGCCGCAGGAACCTGAAGTTGGAGATGGACAAGCAGAGAAGACCAAGGGCAAACCAGGACGGAAGCCGGCACGCCGAAATGAACAACCAGTGGAAGAAGACCGAATAGAAGAGGATACTTCCGGCCGCCGAAGACGAAGGAAGCCTGCAGACGACAACCCCGTGTCACCAGAGGCTGCCGGTGAGAATCAACCAGCGCCAGTCCCCGAGAAGCGGAGGCGTGGGCGCCCATCCCTAGCGGAAATGTCCGTCTCTAGAGCACAAAACCAACCATCCCCTCCCCAGGCGGACAAACAAGAGAAGAAAAGGGGACGTGGCCGTCCCCCTCGCGCCTCCAACGGAGAGACCGAGTCACCCAACCAAGCCGCCGAGCGACCCCCAGCCAACCCCCCCAAACCCTCCAAGAAACCCCCCAACCGCCGCCCTGCCCCCGAACCCGAACCATCACCCCCTCCGCAACCACAACCCGCCACAACCACCGCCGCGGCCCCGAACCCCCCCGAAAAATACCGCCACCTCACAACCCTCACCCGCCAAATCCCGCGCGCCACCATCGCCTCCAAATGGACGCCCCTCTCCACGCCCTCCATAACAGCCGTCTCGGCGCTCCTCGCAGACAGCGCCCGCCCCGTGCTGCACCGGCTGCGCGAGCGCGACCAGCGCCACGCGCAGGCCGCCTCCATCCTGCGCACCTTCTCCGCCCGCCTGCACGCCAAGCTCGTCAAGGGCATGCCCTTCCCGCCGCCGTCGGTGGCAGCGCCGCGCGCGCGGGGCAGGCCGAAGCGGGTTGATGCTGGGGTTGGGGGTGGGGGTGGTGGGGGTGGGCATGGTGGGGGTGGGCATGAGGTGGAGCTGGATTTCGAGCGCACGGTGGACGCTATTGCTGGGATGGAGCGGGCGCTCGATCCGCTGCTGCATAGCGTGGCGCTGCTGCGCGCGGAGAAGGAGCGTGAGGAGAGGGCGCTGGAGCGCGAGTATGAGGGCCTGAGGCGGCTCGAGGGCAATGCTAGGGCGCAGGCCAGGAGGTGGAGGGAGGGGCGGGAGAGGGGCAGGGAGCATGTTCTTGCTGGTGGGGTGGGGGTGGGTGTCCGTGGGAGGGAGGCGGGGGAAGGGTATTTGGAGGGGGGGTTGGAGGTTGTGGCTGCGAAGGGGACGGCGAGGGAGGGGGGTGGGGTTTTCAAGGTGCGTTTTTGTTGCTGGTGGCTTTCGAGAGTTATTGCCCGGGTTTGAGTGCCTGCTAACGGTGTTGTAGGACCTGCAAGAGGAAGAACTGCTGGCGCTGTCGCAGCAGATTGGCAGTCACATGGAGAGCATGAAGAGTAACCTGGGCCAGATTGAGGGGGTGCTTCCGGCTATTGCGAAGAGCAGGGCTGCGCTCCAGGGGACGTTGTGTGAGCATTTGGACCCCGAGCAGTACGAGCAGGTGCTACTTGGGTAAGGGATGGGCTGGAGGAGACGGGAGAGTTGGATGTGGGCATTACCTAGGTGGGACTGCATTGTATGACGGTTATGATACCCCCGATTTACGAACGGATGTTGGGTGTGAATGGATATTGTATAGCATCGGCAATGGCATTGTTTGGGTTTACTTTCTTTGGTCAGGGGGAGCTCTGGGAGGTGTAGAGAAATAGCCTCATAGTATGATCTACTTGATGGACTTTGTAGCGTAACAGCCTCGCTTTGTTCAACAGCTCTGAATTCGGTTCATTGGCACATACATACCCTTCTAGGTATTTGTTCTCCCTCTTTCCTCCTTTCTTCTCGAGTACTTGGTTCAGGGGTGTGTGTGGAGGTTGGTCCGTGTGGTCCGTGCACATACACCCTGCAAGAAGTCTTTCAAACTTCAATTGATGAGGCGAAAATTGATAGTTTCATCAACGACTTTCACTAGTTTACCCCCACAGTCCCGCCTTACAGGAGAACTGAATTTAGTGGATTTTGAGTGTGATTTGATGTCAAAAGGTGAACATCAATATTTCAATGCGACTCAGCGCCATCAGAGTTTTCTCAAGACCTCCTTCCACTTTTACACCTTTTCTTCTTCGCAGCCAATCATTCACAACCTGTTTTTGGTTACGAAGCAACTTCACTATGGCCACCAGCCAAACCACGATAGACGCCGGCGTTACGCCCCAGGCCGCTCACACCACCGGTCAAAAACAACACGGCAAGCGGTCCTTCCAGGGTAACCATAACCGCAGAGGGGCGAAGCACAGGAGGAAGCAGAAGCCCGTTCAGGAAGGATCTCACGAGGAAGTGCTGCTGGCTGATGTGCAGGCGCTGTTGGCTTCGCACAAGATATCCGACGGGGCCGAGGATGGGATTGAGAATGATGCCGCCGCCGAGGAGGTGCCTTTGCCGGCTCAAGGCAGCGAGATCGAAGTTGAGGTCGTTGAGTTGTCATCAACTGGAGACGGTCTGGCAAAGCAAAAGGGGTCTGACCACATCTACGCCGTGCCGTTCTCTGTACCCGGGGACACGGTGAAGGTCAAGGTGTACCGCCATAACCACGACGAAGGGTACTCAGCCGCCGACTTCATCTCGGTTGTCAAGCCGTCCGCTCTGCGCGACGACAGCCGGATCCAGTGCCAGTATTTTGCCAAGTGCTCCGGGTGTCAGTTCCAGATGCTCGACTACGATGAGCAGCTCAGGATAAAGAAGAACATCGTTGTTAAGGCGTACCGCAATTTCTCCCAACTGTCGCCCGAGCTGGTCCCTGAGGTACTCGACACCATCGGCAGCCCGCTGCAGTACGGCTACCGCACCAAGCTGACGCCTCACTTTGACGGGCCCCCAGGCAATTCTAGGCGAGGGCCCAAAAAGTGCCACGAGTCAATGCCGCCAGTCGGCTTCACACCAAAGGCCACCCGCAAGGTGCTGGACATTGAGGACTGCCCCATCGCGACCGAGGCCGTGCGCAAGGGGATCACGGACGAGCGCGCCCGCATGGCCGTCGAGTACGGCAACTACACCAAGGGCGCAACCATTCTCCTCCGCGAGAGCACCAAGCGCGTGCCCAAGTCCTCCCCCACCGACACGCCCGAGGTTCCGGAAGGGACCCCCGCCACCGCGGTGCGCGTCGAAAGCGACACGCACACCGATTTCAAGACGTGCATCACGGACCAGAACGCCACCTCGACCGAGTACATCGACGACTTCGTCTTCACCAACCCAGCCGGCTCCTTCTTCCAAAACAACAACTCCATCCTGCCCCCCTTCACAGCCTACATCCGCGAGCACATCCTCCCCCCCGCCACCACCACCACCACCACCACAGCAACAACAAAACCCATCAAATACCTCATCGACGCCTACTCCGGCTCGGGGCTCTTCACCATCACGCAGTCGGCCCTCTTCCCCGGCGGCAGCATCGGGATCGACATCGCGGACAAGTCCATCACCTTCGCGCGGCGCAACGCCGCGCTGAACGGGCTGGCGGAGTCCCAGTGCCGGTTCCTGGCGGCGGACGCGCCGGCGCTGTTCCAGAGCGTGGACGCGTACGACCCGGACGAGACGGTCGTCGTGCTGGACCCGCCGCGCAAGGGCTGCGACGCCAGCTTCCTGCGCCAGCTGCTGCGCTTCGCGCCGCGCCGTGTGGTGTATGTGAGCTGTAATGTGCATACGCAGGCGCGGGATGTGGGGGTGTTGGTGAGGGGCGCGGTGGATGGGGTTCAGGCGGAGGGTGGTGCGGAGGGGAAGGAGGGGGCGAGGTACGAGATTGAGAGTATTCGCGGGTTTGATTTCTTCCCGCAGACGGGGCATGTTGAGGGCGTGGCTGTTCTGAACCGCGTTGATGCGTAGAGAGGTTGGTGGGGGTGTTATTACCTACAGATAATAGACAGGCCTCTTTCCGAAGGTTGATGATCTAAGACAAAAACCTGGAGGCAAGTGTGAAATGATCGTCCCCGAGACTAACCAAAACCATGCCATGCAAACCGAACACCTGCTCCTAACTCTGATGATAGGAAAGGGGTATCCATGTTCTATTCTAAGGAACGCAGAGAAGGGAACGAGAACCAGCGACCACATCACGCCCTCTCCTTCCCCATCCTCGTCGTCACCAGCTTCTCCATCTGCTCCGTCCAGCGCCTCGCAAACTCCTCCTCGGTGAACCTCTTGGCCGACTGCCTCGCCCGCTGACGAACGGCGTACGGGTCCGACAGGCTCAAAGCCTTCTCGAAACCGTCGGCGAACTCAGCCGTGGTCGTCGCATGGAAACCTATCATCAACGTCAGCAACAACTCCCGCCCCGCACAAACGATGAAACTGCAGACTTACCAGTCGGCTCCCCCTCGATATCCACGACAATATCAACCTTGGGTCCACCACTATCGTGCACCACAGCCACCAACCCCGCAGCCTGGTACTCAACGACCCCAATACCAAAGTGCTCGTTCCACATACCATTGACACCCACCGATGAGCGGCGCAGCCAGTCCAGGATCTCGGGCCACGACGCATCCAAATGAAACTCGACACGGTCGCGGATCTGCAGCTCATTGACGAGCAGGCGCAGCTGGTACACGCGCTTGGAGTCCTGGTCATCGCGCACACTACCAACAAGCACCAACTTCGCGTCGCGGGCGGCGTCGCCGCCCTTCTTGAGGAAGTCGGCGAACGACTGCAGGATCAGCTGGTGGTTCTTCTCCGGGCGGAACTGCGCAATGTACAGCAGCACCTTCTCGCGCCCCGCCTCGCTCGGCCGGCTGACCTCGACCTCGTGCTCCAGCTCGCTGACGGCGACGGGCGGGTACACCACGGCGATGTCGGCACCTGCCGCCGCCCGGCTCTTGCGCAGCGGGCCCCACAGCCGCTGGATGTGGCCCTGCGTCCAGGTCGAGTTGGTCATGACGACGTCGGCGGAGGCGCCCACGCGCGAGTAGACGCGCGCGAAGAGGCGCCAGTAGGCCTGCTTGAGCTTGCCGCGTAGCCCGGCCCCCTGCCCCGCGTTGACGCCCTGCGGGGCCGCGCCGCCGCCGCCGCCGCCTGCCGCCGGTTTGAGCGAGTCGAGCATGTCGGTCGAGATGGTCGGGTAGTGCACGTAGGCGCCCGTGGGCACGGCGCTGCCGAACAGGAACTTGGATAGCCCCAGCGCGAAGGCGTAGCCCATCGTGTCGACGAAGATGTCGGGGACTAGGAGTGAGAAGGCGTCCCAGGCGAGGACGAGCGAGCCGAGGGATTGGCCGGCGAGGGTGAAGCGCGGCCAGGTGGAGGCGAGGACCCAGTGGCGGGTTGAGAGGTAGAGGAAGTTGACAGTCGGAGGGTGGAGGTGGATGTTGAAGCGGTTCTATTGTAGGTGGGTTAGTGGGAGGCGTGTGTGGGGTGGGAAAGGGGAGGGAGGATTGTGCTGGTAGGCTTACCTTCACCCGGGAGAGGATGGCGTCTTTGGATACGCCATGGTCACCTGTGTAAACGACGCACTTGGCCCTGGGCCAGCGTTGCTGGGTTGCTCGGATAGCGGCCCAGAGGACCCTCTCTCCGCCGCCGCCGGCATTACTTGCTTGGTTAGAATCTCTAGCCGCGGAAGAGGTGGAATAGCTCCCTCACTCACCAGAACGGGTGGAAGAAGCCCACGATGCCATCCCAATCTTCATCGCGGTCGCCCTTATCGCCGTTCTTAGACGTCCCGATTGTGTAAGCGTCCACCTTCTCCCATTCACCGTCCTCCCCGGATTCCCCGCCACTCTTGCTGGTGCTGTTACTCCTGCTCTCGCGGTATTCCTTCTCGTCGGCCTCTACGAGCTCGAGTATATGGCATCGGCGTCCGTCGGTCTTCTTGCGCAGGTACCAGCCGAGGAGGGAGCCGGTTGTCCGCCATATTAGGGGATAGAAGAAAAAGGTTGCTAGCGGTGCCAGGAACAGGATCTGGAGGATGGCGTATTTAAAGAATCGGTTTTCCATTGAGAAGAAGTTGTTCGGAGGCGAACAAGTTGTAGCGCCGTCCCCGGCGCAGGTGTCGGCCATGTGCGGGTGGGTAGGTAGGGAGTAGGTAGGCAGGTAGGTACTGCTTTGAAAGAGAGATGCGTTCGGTCGTTCGGTCGTTCGTTATAGGGGGTTTCGATGGCGTCTCGGTAGCAGAAGCTGCATTGAAGGAGCTGTTATAGGAGAGAATAAAAGCGAACAATAACGAGGGACTGTGGTCCATTCCCGGACTCGAAGAAAAAGAAAGGTTCAAGGTTGATCAGATGTTAATTGTGTTGGACAGCTGGTCAAAGCCATGGGACCGATAATGGCCCCACGCCGCTTGCCTGCAGCAGCAGCAACAGCATGACCCACTCCCCACGTGGGCCTGGAGGTGAGTCGCGTATGCCAAGCAAAAAGGTCCAGTCTCGGCATCGAGCTGCACTGAGCCTTGAGTGGTGCATCGGATTTTGGAAATTGAGAGCTCAAAAGTTCAGAACTCATCTCAAACCAACATATATGGACGGCGCCAAATGAGTCGATACTAACTCAATCGATTCAAACAATGGCAGCCTCCATCATGAGGGCAGTAGCCCAACTCCGGGTTGGTCATGCCCGTCTTCCTCTTCAAATATCAACACCTTCCCCGATATCACGAAGATGCTACTCCTCCTTCCTCCGACCTCTCACTCTCACTTACAACAACAACACCGGCACCACCACAAAAAGACCAACCCTCCCCCACCGCAACCTTCCCTTCCAACACCAACCCCACCACCGCCCCTTCTCCCTCCAACCCCTCATCGACACCGCCACCACCGCCTCCCACACCCTCCTCTCCGCCTCCCAGACCCTGCTCACCACCATCCACAGCACCACCGGCACGCCCTGGTACGTCAGCATCCCGCTCTTCGCCCTCACCCTCGGCCTGCTCACGCGCGTGCCGACGACCATCTACTCGCGGCGGGTCCTCGCGCGGCGGGTGAGGCTCTTCCCGCTGGGGATGGCGTCGGTGGCTCGGGCGCACGCCGATGTCGCGGCGGCCGCGCGGGGTGGTGGTTCCAGGCCCAGGGGCGCGCAGCTGCAGGAGATGGTGAAAGTGGCGGTGCAGCGGGAGGGGAAGCTGAGGGCGCGGCGGTGGGAGGTGCAGGGGTGGAAGGACTGGGCGCCGGCGCTGATGGTGTTCCCCGTGTGGGTGGTGGGGATTGAGGGGTTGAGGAGGATGTGTGGCGGGCCGAAGGGCGTGTTGGGGGCGCTGATTTATGGGCCGGATGCGGGGAAGGCGGTTGGGGAGGGTGCTGCTGCTGGGGGGGTGGCCGGGCAGGTGCCGGTTCCGGGGGCGACGGCGACGGCGCCGGTGGTGGGTGTGGATGTGGTTTCGCCGGCTACGGGGCAGGAGGGGATTCTGGGGGCGCTGCCGACTTACGTCGCAGAACCATCTATGGCTACGGAGGGCTGTCTATGGTTCCCCGACTTGACGGTGGCGGACCCGCTCCACGTCCTGCCGTTCGTGCTTTCGGCCATGCTCTTGTTGAACGTGGTGCCCAGAACGCAAATGGCGTGGAGGCAGCTCTTGGGTCTCGAGACCCCGCCGGAAACCTGGACCGGCAACACCAAGTGGCGCCTGCGGATGCAAAGGGCGCTGTTCGTAGTGGCCCTGGCCATCGGCCCTCTCACCATCAACCTACCGGCCGCACTCCATCTCTATTGGATCACCTCGGCAACATTGACCAAGTTGTATACCACCGTCATCTCCAAATTAATGCCGCTGCCCCAGAATGTCCGCCCAGCCACGAGGGAAGGGATGCCTCTTGTCATGCCGACGCGGGATGACAAGACGAAGCCAGACGAAAAACGTTGATTCGGACTGTACAAAAAAGAACGACAGACATAGCCGATGAGGCCGACTCCAAACGCCTCCCTGTACAATAAAATGATACCAATTACACCGCCCACCTGCTTGCACGCCCATCTGAAAACCAGTGCCATCATCCCAACAGACATCTATCTACCCGCCACCATCACCCCAGAAACACGGCCAACAAGATGATGGTCAGAATGATGGTCAAGATGACCAGCAAGCAACACGCCTTGCTGCGGGCGTTCTTCTGGTACCTCGCGGCGCTCCGCAGCTCGCGGTCGGCGCCGTGGGTGTCGTCGCGCACGACCTCGACGTTGCGCTCGATGGTGTCGAGCACCTCGCCCTGCTCGGTCACGATCTGCGCCACCTGCTGGAACAGCACGTTGAGGTCGCCCACGCCCTGCTCGATGTTGCGGATCTCCTCCTCGCGCTCGATGATCAGCGCCTCCTGGAAGTCCACCTCGTCCTGCGGCGCCAGCCGCGCCAGTTCCTGCTGCTGCAGGAGTTGCGGGCTCGGGGGGCCACCGCCGCCCGCCCCGGCGCCGCCGGCTTCGTCTTCGTGGTCGACGGCTGCGCGGGCGGCGGAGACGGAGGCTTTTTGCTTCTCGAGCGCTTGTCGCTGGAGGGCTTGGAACTCGGAGAGGGAGGATTGGAACTCGCGCGAGAGCTTTTGTTGCATGTACTTTTGTGTTGGCTGTCGGACAGACGTTAGCTGCGGTGAAACGGCATTCTATGATAAAAACAGAGGGGGGGCGTACTGTAACATCCTCCCATGCCTGGGCCTTCTTGACTCCCTCGCCAACGTCCTTGAACGTCGTGCGCGACTCCTCGATCAACTCGTGCACCCGTTCCCGCACTCGTGGAGTGTCGCGCCGTGTCCCCAGGTGCCCGACTTCTCCGCTTAGCCGCTGGTTATTGCCGTTGAGCTTGAATAGCTTGTTCATCAGGTCTTGCGAGAGGCGCTGGAAGTCGGGGTCGTCGGAATAGCCGGGGCTTCCGCGTTGGCGCCCCGCCTCGAGCGACGAGAGCTGATCGAACGACATGGTGACGGTGGCGGAGTCTGTGTTGGGTGGTTTGAAGTGATTGACGGCGCAGTAAAATAGCAAAACGGAATAGCGAGCGATGCGACGGGACCGCGATTGCTTTTAATTGTGATTTGGTGGTTGATGGTCGCCTAGGTAGATAAGACTCAAGATAGGTTCTTGGTCGCTGTTGCGAGGTTGGTCGCCTGGAGTCCTGTGACGGAACGCCCCACACCGACGTAATGGGGCAGCTGGCCAATCAGAAAGCTTAACTTGGGTGGGACCCTGAACCCTGGACCTTTCGGTTGCTGCTTCGCGTCTCCCATTGCAACTGCTGGGTCTCGCCTGGTGGGCTCCAAAGACAGCTTTTTTATTTACAAACCGACTCTCACTTCGCAGCTGTGATCCGCCACCACCAAGCAGCAAGCGACCCGACGATGCGTAGCGAGGATGGCGCCAGCAACAGTCAGGAGATCTCCTTATAAGGATTTCCTACAGCCCGCGCTGCAACGGCGCTTTGCGACAGCGAGCTTGTTCGTGTTGGCCATCGCATACCTCCAGGCGCTGTTCTTGGCGAATTGGAACTCTTGTACGTTCAACTCCCTTTCCCCCTTCGCGCTGAAGCTCAAAATAGTTTCAATTCCTAACTCCAGAACACAGGGTTTTGGTCTTGGTTCCCCTTAGGTCCTACCGGTTTTCGCGCCGTCTCCCTTTTCTTCTGCGGCATCATAGTCATCATCCTCCGAATCTCACAATACCACCCCGGGCTACGCACATCCGACTCGGGCGTCCACACCTTCTTCCGCTATGCGCCTAAGCTAGAGACCGCAGAGACAATTCTTACCTATACGCTGTCTGCGTCCATCTTCAGCTTCATCTACCTCTGGTCGCTGTCGGACACGTCGGGGCTCGAGTTCATCACGTACTTCACCGCTGACAGGGCGAGGCTGAACGAGAAGCCACTCTTCCTCATATCCCACTTGGTGCTGCTTGGGGCTTACCAGGCACTGCAACACCTCTTCAGGGATGTCGACCGGCTGTCTCTCGGGGTGGCGAGGCCACAGAATGGGAACGGGAAGCCCGAGGAAGGGGATGTGTCACACCAGGTGCGCCTATTTAGGGACCAGCTCCCTGCGATGCTGATATACACGCTCAATCACTCGATAATTGGCATGATTCTCAGCGTCATCCTCTACCCGCTGACGGTGCGCGGCGCGGTCTGGAAGACAACCCTGGTTTTCCTCCGGCCCATCTACAGTCTGCCTCGAAGCAACATGCTCCCGGTCTCGCTGCCCTACTCCCTCCCTGCTCTGTTTCGCTGCTTCCTCGTGGGCCTAGTTCTCATGTTCGCCTGGACCGCCGCCAACACGGCTTTCTCGCTCTTCCTGGTTAAGCACCCGCTAAAGAACGGGAAGCCGTTGACGTCAGAGTCGAAGGACCCGAACGGCAGTCTCCTTAATGGGTTAAAGAATAAGAAGCTTTCTATCAAGGTGGGTCGCGCCCACATCGCATTTGTTTTCAGCCGACTGACAAAACTAGTGTTTCGCCATGTGGGAACTGGCGTTCATCGCCCGCGATTTCGCCGACCGCCGCAAGTCCATCTACGAAGACATCGAGCGGAAGGACGGGCCCATGTGGTCACAAGTCTACAAAATCTGCCTCGACACCATCAAAGCCATGGAAACCAGCATGGACACCTACATCGCGCCGCCCGCGGCCCCCGCTTCCGCCACTGATAAAACCCCTGAACAACTACAAAAAGAACAGCAAAAGGCCCGTACTACCGAAGCCCCACGGGACGAAGCCATCTTCCAACCCATCCCCCAGCGCAAGGGCCTCCGCAACCAGGTCGAAAAGGCCGTCAACCAAGCGACGCTAGCACCAGGCCAAGGCTCGCAGCTCTCCCCGGCCGCGAAGCGGGTCGTCGAGTCCGCCAAGCAGCAGCTCCTCAAGGCCCAAAAAGAAGCCACCGGATCCGAGGACACGCAGGGGCTCTTCAAGGACGCCGCCCTGCGCGTGCTGCGCTCGCCCGCCGGCTGGCCCTTCCGGCAGCACTACCGGCGGCGCCTCGCCCACGCCGTGCTGGGCGCCCCCTACGGCGAGCCCAGCCTGTACGTCAACACGGCATATGCCCTGTCCGGCCTCGCCGTCCACTCGCTGCGCGAGGACAAGTACGGCCACGTGCAGCGGGATGTCGCTGCCGTCATCCGCGCGCTGACGGCTGTGACCAAGAAACTGGAGGGGTTTGGCGATGCCCTGGCCGCCCACTGGACCGATGTCGGTGGGGAGAGGACGTGCCCCGAGGTGGAGGAGGTGCTGGCCGCGCTGCGGGATGCGCTGGGGAGGCTGGTGGATGCGTTCGGGCCGTACGCGAGGGATTTGAGGTTGAGTTTGGCGGATATGAGGATGGCGAGGGAGGCGGCTGGGATGGTGGGGGCGGATGGGGAGATGAGGGAGGTTGGAAGGGGTGCGAGTTGATTGTGGTGCTTGAGGAAAGGGGGTGGATGCTGGGGTGTATCATAGACGGATTGGGGGTATTTGGGAGTATGGCTGGTGTATTAACATTTGGAAATGGATAATGATTTTGTGTTTTGCTGAACGTGTTCTGGTTTTATACATTCCGTTCCCAACGAACCTTAATCTAGGTACCTACCTAGAAATATAAAGAGAAAAAAAGGGATAAATATACGAGTCGCGGGCTTACATAACCCTAACCCTATCATTTCATCTTGGCATCTTCAATATCGCGACGCCGCTTTCAAGGTCCGTCATCTCTTTTATTCTCCACCAGCTCACTCCCAAAGCCCACGCGGCAATGTCGCAAGACTAATAACCCAAGGCATCTGCAGCTTCCTCACCAATGCTCAGCCCAAGTTCGGCGCAGCCATGACCGAGCATCAGTCCCCAATTGCTGCACGACTCGCGTCTCAGCGCATCGTGGACCTCGGTCCTTGGAATCGTCGCACGACCGAACCTTAACCATCCGGGCATGAGGCATGACTTCGACCACCATGTCAGCCGCGTCGCTCCTCTTCCTCATCGTCTACAACTTCCTCTACTACTTTCTCTACCTCGTCCTATTTGCCTTCCTCGTCGTCACTCCGATCGATCTCATCCAGCAGGGCGTACAGCTCCATCGAAACTACGACATCCTCGTCGTCCTCATTTGCTACGTCGTGACCATCCTGGTCGTCGCCTTCATCTACGCCTCCCGCCTCTATATCAGTCGCTCCGTGCTTGCGTCTATACCGAAAGGATGGGTTCCTATCGAGAAGGGCGACGTCCCGTCCGACGTGCGCCAGATGATCGTCGAGGGGCTCGCCAGGAGCGCCGCGATCGCATACGACGCCAGGCCGCGGGTGCCACTTGTGGTGCTCGGATCAGGGCCCGCCGCTGGTAGTGGAGGAAATAGGCAGGCGTCTGCCAATTCTGCTGCACCTGGGCCGTCAATTGCCGAATCCAAGAAGAGCGCTCCGCCCAGGGGCCCCGCGGCACCCAGGGAGGCAAAAGCCACCAAGCCCTCACAACCCAAGCCGGTCTGGGGCGAGATTGAACATCCAGGCTGGGGATCGCCCTTGTCGCACGACCTTCCCAGCCTGCAGTACGACACCGTCGTCACGGAGCTGCCTAACCTCATCGAGGCGAAGGCGATCACCCTTGCCCCCCCAGATCCGGAATCCCACTCGGAGCCACCGGCACCGGACCCAGATGCAGTCGCCCTTCTCCAGAAACCGGAGTTCATGGGGTTACGCGAGTATCTCGCCTACCTCACCGAATTGGCCGTCCTCGCACCGCTGCCCCTGACGGGCGAATTTCTCGAGAAGTACGAAGCAGCCCGCTACTCCGGGCGCCCGTTGTCCAACGACCGGTTCCGCAGCCTGATGCACCTCTTTTCCGAGGTCCTACGCCACATGTACCCTCTCAGCCCCGCCGCGCTGGCGAGATACGAAGACGACGGCTCGTCCGGCCCCGCCCCCTCGGAAAGCGACATCGACAACGATGCGCCGCGCGGCACAAGCCCGTCGAGCAACGGGACCTCTCGGGGGATGTTCATCATGTCCGGTGCCAGAGACGGTGGCGGCCTGGATCGTCGGTCGAGCTCCAGCACGGACGGCTCGAGACGGCGCCGGCCGGGACTTGGGCTGCGCAACTCGTCGGCAAATACATGGCAGTACCGCACCGCTCCCACGACGCCCAAGAGCCGGCATACCGGTTTCTCGAGGAAGTCTAGCTCGGAGAGCTTTTCACACACCAGGCACCCCTACCCGATGACCCAGTCGTCCAGCTCCAGCTCGCGGAGCTCGCGGTCCGGGGGAGCCGGCTCGGTCATTCGCCTGGCTGGCGCCGAGGACGCGACGGATCTTCCCTACGTTTTGACGTATTAAGCCAGTGGGTCACTGCTGCAGTCTTGGGTTTCTCGGAGTAGAAAAAGGGCGCGGGGGGCTGGGAGGTGTCGGGAAAAGCGTATTGATCGTTATTGTCTAGTATCTAATGCTAATTTTGTCAAACCTTCACCTCGTGTTCAACCAATGGCGCGAGTATCGTCCGCAAGGCTCAAACGGCCGTGACGGCCTCTCATGGCAACCCACTCACCCACTCCAACATTGGTCCGCAGTGGAGGCGCCTGTGAAACGGTGATGCCTGTCAGATGCTGATCACCAATCCTTTCGGGCAAAGTTTGGAGAGGCATACATACAGTTTAATATGGGACAGCAGGCTGGAGGATGCTACCTGTCACATTCGGTGCTTGGCCGGTGACATCATCGCCACCCACTATCAACTTGAACGCCCGTTCATCCCATGGCATCCACGTCAGCCCCGGGGACCTGAAATAAGTTCATTGTGAGAGTCTGTTTTACAATTAAACTTGGGTATCCCGGCCAATCCTCATCAAAACTAATTTCATCCTCTTCGTCGACAACGTGGCGAGTGGAACTGAAGCCCGAACCTTCACCAGAGCCTCGTTCTCGCAAATCTGATATATCACTTCAAGGCATCAGCCCGAGGCGAGTGTGAGAGCGCACAGCATTGTTCTTGCCGCCTTACGAACCGTTGCTCTCGAGCCTCGTTGCGTCGCCTCTTCACAAAACGAGGCAACTTCCACGGCGGTTAGTTGCGTCTGTGTACCCTCTCACAGGACTTGACCCGACGTCTCCCCGTCGGTAGTTCCGGCCGTCAGGCTCATCCTCGTTCTGAGCGCATCAGGGAGGGAGTTAAGAGCCGGGTTTCTGGGCCTTATATCAACCACCCCAACAACCATCAACCCTTCTCACCTCTCAACATCGCAACAACACCACCAAACCGCCCAACATGCCGCGCTTCCACTCCGACTCCGATTCCGACGACTACGTCCCACGCCAGCACTACCGCTCTCCCCGCCGGCGCTCCCCCACCCCGGGGCCCCGGCCCGTCCGCGACCCCTCCCCAATCGATGACCGCCACCCACGCTTCGAATACGAGCCACACACCCCCTTCTACCCGCCAGTAGCCTCCGGCGGCGCCGGTCCCAGCCCGCACCGCTCCCACTCAGCCGGACCTAGAGACACCACCTACACGACCACCAGCACAACGGACGACACCCCCACCACCATGCCCACCGACTCCACCATCCTCACCCACCGCCGCCGCGCCCGCGACCGGGACCGGAACCGTGACCGAGGCCACCACACACCCCGCCATCACCGCTCCCGCTCCTCCTCCTCCTCCCCCGGCTTCTCCTACCCCACCGACTCCGACGGTGGCTATTCCTCCGCCGACGACCGCCACCTCGCCCCCCGCGACCGTCGTGACCGCCGGCACCGTGACCACCACCACCGCCACGGTCGCAGCAATTCACATTCAAAGTCCCGGTCCCCGCTGCACAAAGCCCACTCCCTCCTCTCCAACACCTTCACCCCGTCCACCTCTGGCCTTGGCGTCGGCGTGCTGGGCGCGATTGTCGGTGGGTTGGCGGCGAGGGAGGCGAGTGAGGCTGTTGCGGGGCGCGAGGAGGGTAAGCACTCCCATTCCCATGGGCACTCTCACTCTCACGGGCATGGGTATGGCAACCATGGGTATGGCAACCATGGGCATGGACATGGGGGTAGGCATAGTCATGAGCGGGGGCGGAGTGGGGAGGGTGGTGGTGGTGGTGGGAAGCATAAGCATTTGATCTCGACGGTGGTGGGGGCGGCGGTGGGGGGGTTGGGGGCGAATGCGATTGAGAGGCGGATTGAGGGGGCGAGGGAGGGGGAGAGGGGGAGGGAGAGGGGGAGGGAGGGGGATAGGGAGGAGGGGAGGTATGTGGGTGAGAGGTATGGGGGTGAGGGGGGGAGGTATAGGGATGAGGGGAGGTATAGGGATGAGGGGAGGTATAGGGATGAGGGCGGGAGGCGGTACTGAGGAGAGGTGTTGAGGCGGGGGGAGGTATTGATCGGGGTGGGGCGGTACTGAGATTGTTGTTGTTCTTTCTTTCTTTTCTTTGGTGGGTCACAGCATTGGCATGAGGATAACGACTTGCAATGACTGATGTATGAGCTTTATCTCTTTTACGATCTGGGGAGGTGCACGGTGTGGCATGAATGAAATTGTTATGTCTAGAAAGTTATCCCATTCGTGTGTAAAATGGCGCGAACACTTTTGACAGTTAAAACCATTCACGAACGATGATAAACCACGCAGTCTCAGCCAAATGTGAGAATATGTCCTCTTTTTCATTATATATATTAGAATTACACAACAATATCTCCATACCTACACATCAAACAAGACGCCAACACCAATGAGTCCCCGACCTCCATACCGCAACACCCACCTCAGAAATGCAACCTAGAGGGTATCGTCCATTTCCGCCAAATCGTGAAAAACGCCAGGAACTATCCCGCGCACGGCTGAAAATACGATGAATGCTCCCATCGAGAAATTAGAAAAGAGCGCCAACTATGACCCTCCTTGTAGACTGTAGAATCTTCCGGCCTTGTGCCCTTGGCCAAGCCCTTTTTTGAGACGTGAGAAGGAGCCCCGATATGACGAAGCTGCTGCCCGGACTGAAATGTTCGGAACTGACAACGCTGAAGCAGAACTTTCAAGTAGCCTTGTACCTGATGTAGTCGCCGAAGGAACCGAAAGGGAGAGAGACAAAAAGGGGAGAGGCGACAGAAAAGGAAAGTGAGAAAGAAGAGATTTCGTCACTGTACCGCTCCAGCAAAACCCGACCATCATACCGGTCAGGCGTTACTCCTCCGGTGTATCATACCCAGCAGGATCCATCCTGCCGGCGCCCTGCGCGTTGGTGCCCCTCAGCTGCCCAGTCGTAGCAGCCGCCGCAGCAGTAGTCCCCCACCAGCCATCGGACTGCCTTGGGCTCCGGCTATTGCGCAACGGCGAGGTAGCACCAGCCGCCGGAGCCACACCGACGCCAGAGTGGTTACCAACGCCAGAGTAGTCACCCTGCTGCTGCTGCTGCTGCTGCTGCTGCTGCTGCTTCTCCCGCAGCGCGCAGAGTCGACGCCTCTCGATGGCGGCCTTGAAAAAAGCAATGATCTCAGCCAGCTTGATCTGCTGGTCCTCCGGGCAGCCGAGGATGTTGAACAGGCCCTGGGAGTCGAGCAGCTGCTTAGCAATAACGGTATCGGGCTGGCAAAAGGTGCGGAGGCGCAAGACGCGGGCGTTGGACTTGGCGGTGTCGATGATGCCGAGGATGGCCGTGGTGGCGGCGGCGCGCGAGTAGAACTTGAAGTCGTGGACGTGGGTGCGCACCAGGTCCAGCTGCGTCTCCAGGTCGTAGCGGAACCCGACCACCTTGGGCCGGCCCTTGCGCTGCCAGTCCTCGGCCACCTTGCGCAGGCGGTCGGCCTCGAGCCGGCCCGCCGTGAGCTGCGCCGTGATGTAGTCGTTGAGCGCCGTGGCCAGGGCGAACTCGAGCTCGCAGTAGAGGAGGCTCTGCTCGCGGGGGCTGAGCGAGATGGCGAGCTGGCGCGAGGTAGGGCGGCTCTTGTTGTTGTTGTCGGATTCCCGTGACTTGCGCTGGGCGCGGTTGTCCTGGTTGGATTCGATCTGCGGGGTGGTTAGGACTAGATTAGCAGATAGTTGGGAGGTTACTTACCATCCCCTTTGCCTTCTTGACGAGGTTTCCGAGGAAACCAACACCTCGGGTAGGGGACCCAGCCTGTTCGGGCTTCGACGTGTTCTCGAGCCAGCCGCCCTCGCCGATTAGAGTCTTGGAGGCTTTCCGGATGGTCGGCGCACCCTGCGGGAGGAAGGGAGCCAACGGGGTGTAAGCCATGTCCGGGCCGCTCGATAGTTGGTCCGGCGTCACCCGTTGCTGCTCAGACACCTCTGAACCTTTATCCGAACCGCGGGCCGAGTTCTTCTTATCGGTGTATTCTTGCAGAATGCTGATATGCCTGGGTTCGCCGTCTTTTTGGATATGGAGGGGGCTGATGTAGGAAGGGTGGCGCTCTCCGCACGAATCCTGGGAGTAGTACGAGGAAGAATCGTCGGCCGTGAGGAGCTGGGTAGGCTGACGGACAGGTGAAGAAGACCTCTCCGGCGGGTTATGAACGACGACCGTTGGCTGTTTGCCAATTCGAAGGGCGGCCATTCTAGCGTGAGCTCGTGCAAGATCCGTGTCGATTGGCGCAGGCGCACTCCGAACTCCGCGTCCGCCAGACCGAGTCGGTGTAGTCTGGGTCATTGTGGTATTCCGGCCAAAGCGAGTCTCTTGTGACTTGCTGGGCGACGCGCTTCTGGCATGGGCCTGGGCGCCCTGGATAGTACGCTGGCTCTCGGGGGTTTTGGTAAGGAACTTGACAGGCGAGCGAGAGCGCGCCCGAGAAGGCGTAGTGGTCGGTTGGTACGTCTTCTCCGGCGACCGAGACCGCACCCTCGGCGCCGTATTCTCGTTGCTTGCTCTATTCATGTTCTCGATGTTCTGTTCGTCGCTTCTAACCCTGCCCCGGGGGAGGGGCGGTACAATGTCGTCGTCCGTGGATAAGCTGAGAAAAATGAGTAGAAGCTCGGAACAAGTAGCGAAAATGTAAACACTTACACGGCTGTCAATTTGTCCATCTGCGAGTCGGTCAAGCTAAGCTGTAGGTAAACGCCGCGGGGCCCCTGTTCGTGTCGAGTCGAGGGCGAAGATTCCTTGAGAGATTTGGAAAGAGGGATGAAGTTGCCTCGGATTGCCGAGTCTTTCAGATGCGAAGTGCCCATATCGTCGGGGTGGTCGGGGTTGGCGGGGGGTTTGTTTTCAAAAGTCTGACCGCGAAAAGGTTAAAATAAGGTGGGGGAAAGTGCGGCGTGTTGGGAAGGAAGACTTACAGCGAGAGGTATGATGTGGCCAGGGACGGTGGCAGCTTCGGGGGGGAGATTCACCACCCAGTTTGCTGTGCGGGACGCGTAGTAATCTTTTTCTGCCGGCGGAACTGGTTGAGAAGGGACTTGGGAGAGTATTGGGAAGGGAGATTGCAACTTACGGAGAGTTCGCAGTGTCTTGTTCCCACCTGTAACGGGGGTGGGCGTTAATTCGGTGTCCGTGGTCACAGCTATTGTCCCAGTCAGCAATGGGGTCGATTCGGTACGAGGTAGCTATTGTGTGTGTGGATAAATAGGAATGACAGAGCTAGAGCGAGGGCAAACGATACTCACGGCCCTCGGCAACGGAGCTTCCACTTGACTTCGATTGGAGGAAGAACGGCCCAATTTGGCTCGGGAGGCCAGTGTTCGTCCGGTGCCCCATGTCCTCGCCGGCCCGACTACATAGAGAATCGGGATTTGGGTTTGGGGAGCAGGAAATTGTCGTTCCAGGGAACGGTGTCTGCGTACCTATCGGGCCGTTCGGGGACTCGAAGACCTTCTCGTCCGATCCGACCCCGTCGGGTTTGAACAGGACGCGGGGACCCGCCTTGTGGCCGCAAGGGCGTTCATGCAAGCACTCTGGGTTCGAAAATGAAGACCAATTGTCGTCGTCATCCTTGAAGACCACGCGCGGCCCGGGATTGCGCGTCTGTACACTCGAGCTTGGGGTGTTGCCGGTTCCCATCTGCATCAAGTAGCCTAATGGCGCGCTCGAGATTAGAATCAAGGATGGGTGAGGCAATGCAGGAGGCGAGAATGGACTTGCCCTCAACTTCCTCGAAGGGCTCCCTGCTGTTATCGGCATCATTGTCGGCGTCGTGGTCGGCTTCTTCCTTGATGGATTCCAGTGGTGAAACACTGCCTTCTCGCGATGAAGTGCCTAGCGTCACCATCTCCGGCCTCGCTGGCGATAGGATCAGTCGCCTCGCAAGGCCTATCTCATGGGTAGATTGCCGCTGATCGTCATCCATGTTATTCTTTTCCGCTACCGCTGGACGGTAAACTGCTCTCGAGGTCTAATGCTTCTCAGGTATGAATGAAGGCAAGGCACGAATGAAGAAACAGAGACGCGTTGTTCAACCGAGGAGCGGGTCGAGCAGTGCTCTTGTGACCCACGACGGGTGTTTTTCAGAGAGTGTAAAGAGAAGGAAGATTTGGCGGGTTAGGTGTGCGCAGAGGAGAGTGATAATTTCGCATTGAGAGAGTTCCCAGGCAATGGTGTCGTGGGTCAGGCCACATGAAGATGGGATCGCGAGGGCTTCTGCGCCCTTGTTCTCCGCTATTACTGCACTGACCGGCCACGTTGGTGAGGAAAGCTCTCAATGGCCACCGTGACATGATGGGAGTGATCACGGTGAACATGGTGTTCGTGAGGTTAGAGAGTGTTGAAGTTGAATTGTCATTAAAACGAGGTTGCGAAGAGGATTGGTGTGCAGTGCAAAAAGGGCAACCACGGTGATATCACCATCCCATTTTGGACATTTCTGGTGAGCATGTTAGCATCTGATTCATCTTTTCACTTCATTATAGTAACATGGAGCCCATGCTGCCTTTGATGGAAGATTCAGTTAGGTGCCTTACCTAACTAACCGGGCGGTGGCACCACAAAGGAGAAGGAACGACCATGACCACCCAGGCATCACTGCCCTAACTTCACGCACCACATGATGGTACTCGGGAATAAACCACCGAGAATAAACTGGTGAGCCCCCGAACCGTCATTCAACCATACCTGGTGCCTACCTAGGTATGCAACATTAATTATGTTGGTGTCGAGTCCGAGTTCCCGTTCCAGCTAATGGCGGCCATCCTTCGACCCTCTCTTCTTCGGTACTGCAGCTGAGATTTGAGGCCAACAGGACAATTAAAGGTCCATCAAGATGATCGGATGCCTCCTATCGTTAGAGGAGACGTCGAAGTGTTCCGGTGGCAGCATTGAGAGCCCGTCCACGAATGACCGCGATCCTCGGGTTGCCAGCAGTCGTCCCCCCACACCATAACCGACCACGGCTTCCAACCCCAGTCTCGCCAGCCTGGCTTGTCCGTCGAGTCTAACGACACCAGTCGAAAATTGCAGACCCAAAATTTCCAGTTGACGACGGGCAGCTTCACAGGGTAGACGACAACGGACTCGTCGACGGCAGGGGGCGGGGCGTCGGCGTCATGTTCGTCACCATGGGGATTGTGGGACGGCAGCGGATGACGGGAGCCAGAGCGCCAGATAAGGAAGACAAGCGTTACTTCGGCCGTACAGGAAGCCGATGTGCAAGCGACTGTGAGCTTTCCAGTGAGCACACCGCGACTTCGACCTCCCCACGACCCCTGTCAGTTCGCCCTTGCCAAGTTCGACATTGACGGCACGCGGGGATATGCTGTGGGTGCCCGAAAGGCCTAGCCGCTGTTTGTTACCATGCGGCTCTTGCCACGGCTTTCGGGTAACGGCGACGCGCAGAAGGGGCGATCGTTTGATGGATCGTTGGTACCAGCGATCCCACCCTCGCCCTTCCCAATGCCTCCCCCATCAGGTGCACCGTTTGGCGGACTCGGCGGAGTGGCAGATAGGCTGTCACGTCTGCGCTAGCTCGCTAGTGAGGACGCGGTCACATACACTACGTGACCACACAGCAGACCGGTGGGAGAACCGGCCCAATCGCATCGGCTCGCGCGAGCGACGGCAGCCCGGCCGGGTTTGTGGTGGCCATCTGTCGGTCCGCTGGTGGAACCCCAAACTCTGGAAGAAGCCGAGTCGAAACCGGCGTTGGCCCGTTTTTCCTTTCCCGATTATCCCAGCCGTGGTAACCCCACAACGGCCCCGCTGCTCATTCCCGTGTTTAAGTCCCGACGACGCCCCTCACCCCTCGCGCCAGCCAGCCACAGCTCTCATGGCGAATCTCGCTGGAGAAGGAAGTTGGATGGACAGCGTCACAACGCCGCCCCGCTGCCCGAAAAACAATGCCCAGCCTGCCAGGAACCCCACACAGGGATAAGATGTCGCGAGACCGAAAGGGTACCAGGGGGAACCCGTGGCTTTCTTCTCCTTCGCCTTCAGCCGCCCGCCTTGCCGGGCCACACATGATCGCTCGTCACTGGCCCGAGTTGGCCTTCCTTCCCCCTTCGCCCTCGCTTTCTTCCTCACCCCGAGTCAAGCTCCCATCTGGGTCTTCCCGAACTGCTTGCCGCGCTTCCAAGGCGTGCTCATCCCAACCGCGTCTCATCACCTGGCGATGTGATTTGATCGCGCCTCTCGTGCTATCTCCGTAGTTCTGGACCGGCGTTCGGATTATAACCCGGATCCCGGAGAGCTGTGAACCGTTGTGCTCAAATACCTTCCGACATCCCCCCCCCCCCAAAGTTGTCCGGGGTTTAATCAGCCTGTTCTTCTTCGGTTTACCACCCGAACTTTATCCTTTCCCTCTAGATACCCGTGTCCCTGTTCTTTCTATCGTTTGTTTCGCATCCCGTCCTTCAGAGATACCCAGTAAACCATGGCCGCCCAAACGGATAGGCATCCTAGTCCTAGTCACTATGACATCGGTAAGCTGATACGGGTTGCCTCAAGCGCAATTCAGAATACTGACAGGACTTGGTAGTCATTGTTGGCGCCGGCCCTGTCGGCTTGATGTTGTCGACCTGCCTGGCAAGATGGGGGTACAAGATCAAGCACATCGACAACAGGGCAGAACCCACACCCACGGGCCGAGCCGACGGAATCCAGCCTCGCTCGCTCGACCTACTCCGGAATATGGGGCTCAAGTCCGCTATCATGGCCCATAAACCTGCCCGTGTCTACGAGGTCGCCTTCTGGGACCCGCCAACCGCCGGCAAGGGCATCGTTCGGACCGGCACCTGGGCCAGCTGCCCCAGCTTTATCGACGCCAGATATCCCTTCACCACACTTCTTCACCAGGGCCTCATCGAACGTGTGTTTATCGGTGACCTTGAGAAGAACGACGTCAAGATCCAGCGGCCGTGGACCATCAAGGGCTTCACTTCCAACGAGAAAGAGGACCCCGAGTACCCCGTCACTGTCGATCTGGAGCACGTCGATGGCACCTCGAAGGAAACGGTCAAGGCGAAGTACCTGTTCGGCGGCGAGGGCGCGCGGTCATTTATCCGTGACCAGTTGAAAATCGGCATCAAGCACAAGGACCCCATCGCGTATGTGTGGGGTGTGATGGATGGCGTTGTCGAGACAGACTTTCCCGATATCAAGGTACGTCAACTTTTCGCTGTGACGGAGTAGCTCGCCATGCTAATTTAGAATAGATGAAATGCACAATCCATTCCGAACACGGCTCCATCATGGTTATTCCCCGCGAGAACAACATGGTCCGCCTCTACATCCAGATCGCCTCCTCCACCGACCCCGACTTCAACCCCCGGAAGACTGCGACCGCCGAGGAAGTCCAGGCGTCCGCGAAACGGATTCTGCAGCCCTACTCGATCCAGTGGGAGAGGGTAGAGTGGTACTCGGTGTACCCCATCGGCCAGGGCATTTCCGACAAGTACACCCTAGACCACCGCGTGTTCCTTGGTGGCGATGCTTGCCACACCCACAGCGTGAGTTATCCGGGTAGTACAGCCAGGCTAGAAGAAAAACGAGCTAACCCTGTGAACAGCCCAAGGCCGGCCAGGGTATGAACACCGCCTTCCTGGATGCACAGAATCTGGCTTGGAAGATTCACGCTGTCGAGGCTGGTTTCGCCAACCGTAGCCTGCTGGAGACGTACGAACCTGAGCGCAAGAACGTCGCTGAGACCCTGCTTTCTTTCGACAACAAGTACGCCAAGCTCTTCTCGCAGCGCCCGCCCGCCGCGGTAGAAGTTGCCGCAGCCTCCGCCCAAGCCAGCAACGGCGGCCAGTCAGGGAACGAGTTTATCAACACCTTCAAAGAGTCCTGCGAGTTCACCAGCGGCTACGGCGTCTTCTACAAGGCCAACGCCCTCAACTGGTCCCCCTCGCACCCGGCCCAGTCCCACGTCGTGCACCCCAAGACCACCAAGCTCGTGCCCGGCCGCCTCTTCATGAACGCCGACGTGACCCGCGTCGTCGACGCCAACGTAGTCCACCTGGAACAAGAAATCCCCCTCAACGGCTCCTTCCGCCTCTTCATCTTCGCCGGCAAGCCCTCCGCGACCGCCCAGGCCCTCCGCGACCTCGCCGCCAACATGGCCAAGAAGAACTCCTTCTACACCGCCTACGCCCGCCCAAACCTCAACCACATCAGCCACCACGAGCGCCACAACCCGCACTCGCTCTTCTTCACCGTCGCCACCATCTTCGCCGCCCCGCGGCCCGACGTCGAGATCTCGCGCGACCTGCCGCCGCTGCTCGCCCGCTACCGCGACCACGTCTACGCCGACGACCGCTGGGACCGCCGCGCGCCCGACGCCGCCGCCTGCGCCCACGCCAAGATGGGCCTGGACCAGGAACGTGGTGGCGTTGTTGTTGTCCGCCCCGACGGCTATGTCGGCGTTGTGGTCGCGCTCGAGGAGGGCGCGGCGACGGTGGATGCGCTGAACCAGTACTTTGGCGCGTTTTGCACGAAGAAGTTGGGGGAGACGCAGGCGCAGCTTTGAGAGAGAGAGAGCCCGGCGGGAGAGAGCAGCAGGTCAGTGTTTTTCTTTTTTTGGGGGGGGGGGGGAGGGGGGCGGAGGGGGGCGGAGGGGGGATAATAACGACCGTGTCATGATTATTTAGAGAGAGACAGGGTGTCGGCTTGTTTTCTTTGGTCTTGGTGTCGGTGTCAGTGAGGAAAGGGGATTTCTGCGTGATAGAGGAGGAACTCCTTGCATTGCGTTGGTGGAAGGGTTTCACATCGTATATATTTATCTGTATGTATATATTTGGCTTCGATAAAGTCATGTACATAGCTTCCTATTTCATGTTAGTATGTTTGTATCACCTCGCCTCTCTCGCGTGACACGCTATTTGATCTCATTGTCATGTCACTGGCGCCTAGACACTCCAACTCCTTCCGACAATCACTGGTCGGTCGTGTTTTCTTTCACTCGGATTCATGATATGCCTAATACCAGGAGACAACAGATTCGCATGCATTGGTGGTATTGAATGCCTTTACCTAAATAAGTCCCACGCTTGCTCGCTAAAACACCAAAAAGTCAAAAGAATCATGTGCAAAAAGCAAAAATAAACTCAAAAGGCCAGCCCATCCGTACCTATTTCCCAATTCTTCGTTTGTCGTCCTTCCCCATGTCTTTCCATACGCCAGGTACCGCCATATCTCCCATGTGCGTCCGAAACGTGCGTGGTATAGGGAAAACGGAAAAGACGCCAGATTCATCCCATAGCCTGCTCTCCTTCCTTTCCCACGTCCCGCACCATGCATGATCCGACTCCTATTGTCTAGATGGTAAGTCATTAAAGACCCCGTAATGTGCCGCTCGCCTCGGCCGCTCAAACAGTGCAGGGGTGGGTGTGCTAAGCAAGCAAAGAGGCTCCTCGCAAGCTTTCGAGAGGGAACATAGGAAATAGAAAAAGGGGGGGATAAATCATGATAAGTTGTTGCAAAACAAAAAGTGCTATTAAATGTAGCCGGAAACATGATGCCCAGATTTTAGCCCGATGTCCAACTGAGGAATCGGACTAGCCACACCTTCCCATCCTAGTAAATTCGAACAAGGGCGCAGGGGGCTACTCCATATGCTGATTCGCCCCCATCATACCTCCCTCAAATAATCC
The DNA here is from genome assembly GCF_033439085.1 of Chaetomium fimeti. Classification (NCBI taxonomy): domain Eukaryota; kingdom Fungi; phylum Ascomycota; class Sordariomycetes; order Sordariales; family Chaetomiaceae; genus Chaetomium; species Chaetomium fimeti. The sequence continues at coordinate 2,165,433 of NW_026944334.1, forward strand.
GCCCAAGACATCTCCCGGTAGGATCTCTAGCCACGGCGGCATCATTTCGCTTTGTAGCCCAAGCATGTCAAAGTTGACCTCCTGGCTGTTGAACGTGATGGTATCATGAATAGGATTCAAACCCATGTACGAGTACGAGCCGGACACCAAGCCACTCTGTGCAAAGTCTGCCTCGTACGTGTTGTGATGGTGATGATCGACACCACTGTCGTGGCCGTGGTTATGACCATGGGCGTGGTGGCTATGGCTGTGTGACGCATGTGACTGACCCATTCCTGATTCTGTTGGCGTGCTGGAGGGCGAGCGCTCATGCCCCATAGCGTCGTACGCTGTGTGCATCGGCGCGGAGTAGTTGTACGACGAATGATGCAGTGGGCCGTGGCTGGGCCGCGACCCATACAAAGGCGCCTTGATTTCGTGGTGCGGGCTGCCCTGGTCCAGGTCGCCGGGGGATGGTGACTCGAACTTCAACATCGACTTGCCGATTGCTGGCGACTGAGAAAGCCGGTGCGCCTTGGATGAATGGGACTGGTAGCGTACGGAGGAAACGTTGGGTTGCAGATATGCCGGTGGGAACGCCGGGGGCGTTTCTGGGAGACTCTGCCGGATGGGGTCGTAAATCATGTTACCAGGGGGAGTCGCCGCGGATACTGGGACAGATGACGGCTGTGGTGGGAGGGAGGTGGTGGAGGCGGAGGCAGAGGCCCCGGGCTGCGCGCCGAGGTTACCTTGGAAGAGGACAGTGAGGTTAGAGTTGGGCGAGTTCGTGGTGCCAGTAAGCGAGTATGCGATAGGCGGAACATTTGGCGAGGCAGGATGCTCGAATCTGGACAAGCGGCCCAGCGGACCTCGCCGCGCCAGTTTCATGGCTTCGTATTCCTCATTGGTGAGTATCTCACAATCCCAGATGCCCTTTGACTTCTGGTCTAAAGCCGTGAGGATGTAGCCGGCACCGCCCCAGTATTGTTCTAGTTGCTGAAGGGACTTGTGACAGCGCTGGTAGTTTTGGTTGGCGGCAGACGCAAGGAGCGAATGTTTCAGAGGGCGGGTGTCGTGAGTCGAGCTGAATCTTCCAGCGGGCGACCTGAATTGATCGGCTTTGAGGTCTGGGGTTAATGAAGCCTCCCGCGACGGGTTTTGCGAGGTGTTCGCGACCGACTCCATGAGAAAAGCGCATGCGGCAATATATATGGGCTGCGACGTGAACGGGTTGCCAATCAAGCTCTTGGGGTCGATCAACTCGGCGAATGCCAGGATATCGGCAATTGTTTTGGCGCTTGACATGGACAGCTCGCGACTATTTGGCAGCTCTGGGCTGTTCGCCAACAGTTGGGTTGGGCTCAGATTATGGAATGGCGTGAGCAAGGTGGGCTGATGAAGGATGATGACCAACGCATGGAACCAGAAATGCAGCAGGATGAAGGTGGTCCCTTGATTTGCATTCACATATTCGCGGAAGTTGACGGCATTGAAGTGAAGGCGCTGGTCCTGCTTTTGGTAGATCGCCGTGAGGTCCCTCTCCATGATCTTGAGCTTTTGCATCTTCTCTTCGGTGAGATCGTTGGCATTCCGGATGTTGTTGAGGACGTCCGACGCGCGGCCGTACAGGTGGATGATCTCGATGAAAGGAGGAAACGGGTCGGGCCAGTTCGAAATGGGGTCAACCGTCGGTGGCGGGAGCGACAGCTCGTAATCGTCGTCGCGGAAAGTCACAGGCCTACCTGTGCCCGAAGAGATGACGCGGTCCAAAACGAAGACGGACCAGAATGTGTCGATGCGCTCCTGTTCCACTTCCTGCTGCTCATCCGGGCTTAGGGTCTCCTCGTCGTTATGGTTGTTGTCGATGCCATCCGTACCGTCGGGGTCCTTGCGACTCCAGCATCTCGTGTACCAGGGGTCGCGCTCGCCTTGATACTTGACGCCTTCCATCTTCTGGAGCCCAAGATCAACGGCCATCCTGATGGCAATGCCGAGATACATCCACAGCGCGCTATCCTGATCGGCACCAAACCCCTCGTACGCCACCAACAGGCAAGCCTGAACAGCAGCAACCGAGGGGCAAGGGAAGGTGTCGACGATTGCAGCCTTTGCTCGCTGGGCGAACACATGGCCGTATTCGGACCGTTTCAGCTTCCCGTCGTTGTTCGTGAAGATGGGCAGTTCGGAGAAACGGGCGGCCAGGGCACACACGGCGTCGACCAGGATAGGCTCGATCCGTTTCTCCTTTAGCATGAGCAGGAATCGATCCTTTCGCAAGAAACGGTAGTTGCAGCCAAGATGGAGAAAGAAAGTATCGACGAGGGAGATGATCAAGGAATGGACTGGGCCGGAGCTGTTCACGTCGTAAATGGGCAAATCTTCCAGCGCGTCCACGGCGGTCTCATGATGCAAAGTATGGCTGTGGTGGATACCGGGGCCAAACAGCGACCCCGGCGAGGTGGTCGAGAACGAGCTGCCCCGGCTCTTTCGTCTGTTGTCGCGATACACATTCACCACCATTTGCTTGAAGCCAGGGACGATGGCGGTGGGGCCGAAATATCGAAAGTACGGCACGCGGTGGCGTTCCAACTGGACGGGCGACCGGTTGTTTGTGCTTCGGCTGTCCTCCGAGTAAGAGCCGTTCCGAGGCACGTTGGAATGCCTGATGATATTGGCGGAACCCGGCGTTTTGCTATCTCGGTCCCAGTCGTTGTTGGGCTCGTGGAGGCGAGTTGCTATGACCGTCGTGCTCGAGCGTGAATCGCTCCTCGACACGGCGTCCTGGTCGACGAACCCTGCCGTTCGCGGCATAGCCTTGTTCATCCAACGCCGTCGTTCCCGCTCGTCGTCGTCATCCTCCTCCTCCAGAAATGCGCCGCCGGCGCCATTGTTCAGATTGGGCGTGTCCGCCGGCTCACTTTTCAGTACCACAAACTCATCATATCCAGGGTCCCCCCTCTTCCTGTCCACGAGATCCGTGTACCCTAGACACACGTGCCCATTCTTCTTGCAGGTCGAGCAATCCGGCTTCTCACCCGCACATCTCGTTTTCCTCTTGCGGCATGTCAAGCATCTGTGCACTCTTAGAATCCTGTCTCAATCTGGCATGGAGACCCGTCCATTGCCGGGACTTGACAGCGGTGCGCACTGGGCCATGGGGGATGCCGGGGTGGCCGGGGTAGCCGGAGCAACGCCGGGGGCGGGTACGGGAAATGGGAGACGAGAAAGGCCTTTAAGGACATAAGCAGATGGAGAGATACATACGCTGCATTGATCCTCCGTCGCTTAGACGGGGGCTGGCCCTGGTTATTCACAAAGCGGATTTGCTTCGGCGGCGGCGGCACGGCTCCGTTGATCGGGGTGTTCATGTCGGGCGCTCCTCATAGCAAAACCATGGTGAGCCGGCTAGGGCGCTAGGGCGGACTCGAGTGAGGTGAGTCCTAGGTGGCGGGATACCCGCGCTCCGGCTTGAGCAGGAATCGACTGAAAAAGAGGTCGGGATTTGGTGTGGAAAGGGTGGAAAGGATAAGAATAATGAACGTGGGCTTGGCACTGCTGCAGTGTGAGGAAGCGGTCCCAAGGCCTCGGAGCTTAGTCGTGACGATCAGCAGACGCACAGCATGATCATAAAGCAGATAGCAAGTAGAGAGCCTGGGAGGAAGTCATCTCGGTTTGCCGACTGGGAGGAGAGAGGTAGTAGGTGTTGAGGCCGGCCAATGCGGTGGGCAACTTGTGGCGGTTGAGGATCAGCGATCCTTTGCGGAGCTTCTGTGCTGTTTTCTTCACGTCATGTGCCCAGTTGGCTGGAATTATCTTTCGGAGTTGGCGTGCCTTGCCCGTGAATGTGGCTAATAGAGCACGGGTAGCGCACCAAATGGCGCGATAAAAAGAAGTCTGAAATCCTCAGGCTTGGGATTTTGAGGGGGAAAGGGGGGAAAGCGAGAGAAGCCAGAGAAATTGAGGCATGGGGGGCGGGGAGAAGAGCGGAACAGAACACGGAAAGAGCCCCGGGCAAAAATGAGAGGTGCCGGCAGCTTTCACGATGCCTTGCAACGGTTGGGCTCCCCGGGCAAGCGAGGAGAACGGGTGAGCGAATGATAGTGGCCCAAAAAAACCACCAAAAAACCCAATAGCTGACGAACAGATCAATATCAGGGGGAGATGTGTGCTGCCGGTCGGTCGAGCCGTGCTTTCGGACAATGCAAGCTTACGGCAGGTACCTACCTATCTTGGTTCATCGTTCCTGCTCGATCCATGACGGTAGCTTCCATCATCGTTCCTGCTTGTTTCCCGAGCATGGGCTAGGCTATCTCCTTCCAGTCTTCAATGACCCCTCTTTCCCGTCATCCCAGGCCCACCCAGGTTCCTCAGTCACAGCGCCGAGCAAAATTGAAAGTGCTAGTTGAATGGAAGGTGAAGTGCTTGGCTGTGTGCGCCGGTGCGCCCTCCTGCAACATGTAAAGTCCTCTGGTTGCAAGAAGCCGGCCATGTCGCCTTGTCATCTGTCCGTCCCGGTGCACTGTACAGAGAGGGCAGGGGGGCGAGAACGGGGACGGTTTCGTCTCCCTTTTGCAAGCGGGTCCATTGGCCATCATGCAACTTGCCAAAGCTTCCATGCCAATCGCTGTTGCAGGACGGCTTCTCCAAAAGTGACTTGTTCCGCCACATTCATGACAAGGCGAGGCACATGCCGTTCTTCTCTTGCCCTACTCTACCCTTTTCTCCAACAATATGATCAAATCCGGCAACGTCTCATCCGATGGTGCCAGAGGGTGAGATGCCTGTGACACGGTGGCCCCACACCCAGGGGCTCAAATCCACTTTCCCCATTGAAGACCGTTTTACTTGAAGTCGACCGTTTTGATGTTCGAGCCCCAATATTCAATCTTCTGAAGGAAACTGAAGAAAAATGAGAAATAAATGAAGAAAAGTAGCGGGGAAAAGCGGCACATCCGGAGCTTATACTCCTAGCATATCGGAACACTGCTGCAGGCAGGTTGCAGCTTCTCTTGTTGCCTAAAACAGTTTAGCGCTCCATCGTTTTCCCGCACGGAAGGGAACCCAGCGTCCCGACCCGGCCGAGTCGGGCCTGCTTCATCCCAACCAACCGTTTTGTCCTTGGAAACGGCTGACTTTTTTGTTCCAAATCGCTTTCACTCAGTCCACCTTTTTTCAGCTTCAACGAATTTCTCCCAGAACTGGGGCGGCTGTGGGCGGCAGTGGGCGGCTCAGCCGGACAGGCCCGTTGCACGCAGGCTTGATCGCAAGTGGCCGGACATGGCCGTTTACAGTGATCTCATGATGAACTAATTATTCCAACCTTCTCATTCGCAGTTTCACAAGCGCCGTCTCCAAGCTTTCACAGATGACACTCCCTAGACTCCGCCGAGCCCCCCCCCGTGACATGACCCGGATAAGCGACGTTGGGAGTGGGCCGATGCCATGGCAGAACCCCAGAATCGGGCTTGTCAATCCTGTGGATGACCCCGCGTTCGAGGCTCTCGGTTCTCCATCAGGACGACCCGGCGCTGAGGTATCCCTTGCCAAAGTGCCAAAGCGACGACATATGTACTTTATGTAAGATTAGTCAAACCTCAAGAAGCTTGATTGCGACCGACAGCTGTCCAGTCAGCAACATTACTCGAATGCATGATGGGGTCATATGTGCGGCGTTCGACTCCGCGCTCGACTTGCGGAACCAATGACGACCCCAACCAACCCTCGAAAGACGAGCAGACCGGAAAAGACGGCCACGCTCAGCACCTCAGTTCAACACACAGTAGGCCGCTCGAATCGAATCCGTCCACCATCGTCGATCCTTCCAAGGCCACATCCAACTTCTGTGTACTTTTGTTTCTCTTTCCCATTCTCGAGCTGGTTGTTGTCGTCGTCGTGGGGGTTCATCTCAAGACCCAACTTCCGAATCTAAAATAGCCTAAAGGGAAACTGACCAGCAGAGTCCCACATGCACGTTTCAGCAAGCAAGACCCTGCAGCGATCTGCTCAAAGCCCACTCCTCCTCGCCACCACGTGAGGCGGCTCGACGGCGGCTCGACTTCGTCGGGCTCGCAGACACCCTAAACACGCTACCTTCGTGTATCTCAGGGCCTAATGTGATACAACTGGGAGCCCTATTAACCAGAACCAAAGGGTACACGACACATCCTCCCGTAAACTCACATGACTCCGGTGCTGTAACCGGCCATTGGTGGTAGAACGTGTTCCCATTTCACATCTACTCCTCACACAGGCACTTGCAAAGTTGGTTTTGGATATCCCACGGTGCACGTACAGTCACTTCAAAGGATGAGATGGCTGCGGCTGGTATATTCCTTATCAGTATTGTCGGCTGGCTGAACATGGCGCTTTGAGTATCGGGGTAGGCAAATTACACAAGCCATTTTCTCCCGGATTAGCTCAACCAAGCGGCCTTCCGGCCCGATTCACGATACCGGGCCCTCTCTCTCTCACCCTGATGATGCGAAAACACGAAAGTAAACAGTCTCTAACCAAACACAAAATGGTTTGGAGGGCAAAGCCCGTGTTTGAACAAAATAATAGTATTCTCGAACACAACAGATCCTGTACGTTTATACCGAATACATACATATATACGTAGTTTTGTAACAACTGAACTCCCTTTTTCTCCCCCGTCTGCCCCCACTGCCTGCGCCAGTAAAACAATCCCCCTTCCCTATGCCACGCACTCCCCCGGGCGCCTTAACGACCGCTTGAGTTGAGTCTCAGGCTTGCGCCACATTCCCCGGGACGGACCGGTCCCCCGTTTCACCAACCTGCTGCCGGATGTGGACCGAACAACTATCAACCCTCATACTATCAACCCTCATACCAATCCCATTACCCCGGCCGAAAACACATTTTGTATCTTGTTTACCTGACGCCCGTTCCCTGACATTTCTCCACTGGCGTCGACATTCGTATTCTCGGGAGCCATCGCGATACCACCAACGCACAACCGCCCAGCCGTGCCCACAGTCCCCCAAAACAACCCCCCTTCCATCCATCATTGTGTACACCTCACCCAAAAACGATGCTAACCCCCATCTCCCGACACACCCGCCTCCACAACTCCTCCCCACTCTCCCCGCCACCCACATCAGCAGCACCAACCCCTCCATCCCCACCCCCCTCACCACCACCACCGACAGCAGCACCATCCATCTCCCCATCCGCCCGCCGCCAAACCTCCCCCAAAATCCCCCTCGCCCGCTCAATATTCCGCATCCCCTGGCGCCGATCGATCTCGACAAAAGCGCGCTCGGCGAGGGCGCGGTCACGGGGCGTGACGGCCTCGCAGGCGGGCACGAACAGCGGCCAGAGGAGCGCCGACATGGGCCCGCGGTGGCAGACGGTCGAGACGCAGTGCGACAGGGCGAGGTGGGCGTGTGTTTGTACTGAGGGGTGGGTGCGCGGGTGCGAGAGGACCGTGCGGTACAGGTAGACGAGCGCCGCGTGCCGGTAGGCGAGGGCGTTGTGGTGGATGGAGGAGATGCGTGATTGGTCTTGGGCGGAGGCCGTGCTGTTGTTGGGGTCGTTGTTGTTGTTGGGGTTGCTGCTGGTGTTGTCGGTGGTGGTGTTGTTGCTGGCGTTGGAGGTGGGGACGTCGGCATCGTTGATATCGTCGGTCTCGGCCTCGGTCTCGGCTTCGGCGTCGGCGTCGGCGTCGGCGGGTCCGGGGTGGGGGGAGGGATGCGGAGCGAGGTGGGGATCTATCGCTGCTATCGTTGGTACTTCTGTCGTTGGTACTGTGGTGTCTGTGGTGGTACCGGCGGTGGTCTCGGTGTCGGCGTCGGCGTCCGGCTCGGGGTCGGGCATAAAGTCGGGCGGGAGCTGGGGCTGCCATTGGAGGAGGGCCGTTTCGATGGCTTGGGCCGTGGACTCAAACTCGGTGCGAAGAACGGCGGTTTTTGAGGGATTCCCGTTTGTGTGGACGGCATTTTCGAGCTCGGTTTTGAGGGCCCGTAGGCCGGCGAGGCGGTGAATAATGGGCCACAGGGTCGTGGCCATGCCGAGGAGCGTGTCCACATTGCATAGCGGCGAGAGGGAGGGTGCGCCAAGTGGAGGGAGCGGTTGGAGACATCCGGGCGTGGGCGTTGCTGAGAGCGGCGGTGTGCCGTTGGAGAGTGCCGTGATCACGTCGTAGAAGCGAAATGCCTGTGTCATGTGAGCTTGAGGTTGGCCTCTACGAGTCATGGACACCTAGACAGGTGAGGGCTAACATACGCGCTCTAAGAAGATGCTCGTCGAATCTGCCGGGTCCGCGGCGGTACCCATTATGGTGAGCGCCCCTTTGAGGTGGCCAGCTACGATGTTGGACTGGCCTTTTTGGACAAGCTGCGTCACTGTCAACCCCTAACCCAGCTGTCACGTTATATCGGAAGACTCACGCATTCGTAGTACACTAGCAGCATGATAGCTGCCAATATCTCGTTTCTGCTGACCTCACTGCTGTGATGAATCAACTCCGCAACGCCCCGGATGGCCATATTGTGAAAATAGAGCGATTTTTCTGCATTCTCCACGCCCCGATATTCCAGGTGCGCGCAGGCTAGTGCAAAGATGGCGTACGTTACTGGGGAGTTCCCGCGGGTAAGTGGCAACACCAGCTGCTGGAAGGGGTTGCCCGACTCCTCGCGGAAGACGATCAGATGCGATAGGACGTTGCAAAAGTGGTCCACGAGTGCCCGTCGATTTTGCTTGTCCGAGAATTCCGAGAAGGTTGGCGAGAAGAACTCTCGGAGCGGAGAGGCGACGGGGCAGGGTGCGATCATGGCCAAGTCTGGGTGCAAGGACTTCGACCTTGGGACCACCGCAGTGCTAGTAGTGGCTTGACTGTCATCCGGGGCATCTTCCCTGTGGCCGTCCAGATATTTGCTCGGTGCGAGGGAGGACAAAGAGTAGCCCTCGAAAGTGCTGTCTGATGGGCTCACGATGACGGGGTCATCGAGGGAGTATGCGAATATGCTTCCAAAAGCCCCATCATCGTGTCCATAAAAGTCCGACTCGTGGCTGTAGTGGCTGGCTTGCGACAATCTTCGGGTCATCAAATGCAGGCCAGAAGGGCTTCCAGGCGCCGCCGAGTCACGACGCCTTCGCTGGCGCGGTTTTACGGCTTCGTAGGCGCACTCAGAGCCCTGTTCATCGCAGCGGCTGCATTTTGGCCGCTTCTCGTCGCATTTCTTCTTCTATGTTTCCTGTCAGCTCGAAGCCTCGAAGCTAGGTTGATGACTCTGCGGTAGGGCTGCTCTGAACAAACCTTTTCCTTACTTCATGGCGGTTAGAGTGGGGGGTCACTAGGTATGGAGAAGATGGATCACGACAGAAATGGCTAGAGTTTCACGTACCAAAATGTACAGCCTATGTGACGGGACGGTGAGGTTAGTACCTTCTTTTGGTGTCGAGATACTAGAACCCCAAGATGGATCTATGCGGGCTTTTAAGAGACCACTTCAAATACGTACCGCCTCTTGATCGCCTCTTGGGCTGTTTAGGGGGCGCAAGTCTTGTATACAGCAACATTTTCGTGTCTGCTGAAGAGTTGTTCACCTTCCAGTAGTATTTCCGGGCTTGATCCTTGAGGTCGTGCTTCTCAATGGACAACGCCTGCCCTCTGTTTCCTATTTCCGCCATTGGAGACGAAGATGCGATGACCCAGCAGGCTTATAAGTCACTGCAATCACCCATACCACGTTGTGACGGCAGCCGGTGGCGATTGCTGGTCCTTTCGAAAGCTTGGAGAGGGAAGGCCGGCTCGGATGTGTGTAGACGCTGTCGGGACGCGCTGCCGGGACGAGGCGAAGGTTAAAACGAATGACAATCTCTGGCGCCACAAAGCCAACTTTGGAATCATCACTTGTCGATTGGGAAGAGGAAGCAGGCTACATAGTCGGACAACGGTGACGACGGGCAGGTTTACACATGACAATGTTGGAGAGTTTGACGTCGGTTCAGGGTTCCGGGGCAATGGTCGGATGGGGTCGAGTCGAGATGAACGATCCACATGCTGCTTCCAGGTTCTCCTCCTGCCGTTCACGGGGATGACCAATCGGGATTGCATCTGGAAGCTCGGCAAGGTGAGGGCTGCGGAGAAGGTGTGCGGGGGGGGATGGGGATCGGGGACTGTCTCCGGTCTCTTCTGGGCAACGCGTGCCTGGAACTCCGGATTATGACGGCCTTTTCAGGGATGAGGCCCTGAGCTCGGGCTCACGAGGAGGTGAAAGGGGCTCGGTTGTGTCTGTCATTTGTTACCCCAGATAGCAAATCAGCCCTTGCCCCTGGGCTGGTACCCGAAGTGCATCCATATCGCCTATGCAGAGGCATTCCTCTAGTGTCGCATTCATGCAAAAGCTTCGATGGTGTCGGGCCATCTGCCGGACCGCTCAACGCTTTAGTCTGGATCTCGATGGCCAGAAGCGATCGCCCAAAAAGTTGTTTGATTGATGCCAAAGCCAAAATCAGGGCGGCTGCTCCACTGTCGGGGAATTGCTGGGTAAGGTACGAAGCCCAGGCTCCCCGGGTTTCCCAGGGGTTTCGACCGGCAACGCGCACGATCCGCTTCTAAACGGGAAGATCTTGCGAATAACGGCCGTCCCGTGACCAGGCTTTTGGGATCCAGGAACAGCCATCTCGTGGGACGATGAATTGAACTCGATTGAGCCGGATATTGCGCCGAGGGACGGCGATGTTGAGGGGGGCGGCCTCGGTGGCATGGAGACACAGCATTTTTGGCCTTCCTGTTGCGATGGCGGGGAGGTCCGTTGCAGCTCCGCATTGTCTGTGCATACCCGTACCCTGTCGTCCTGTTGCGAGGAATGGCCGTCACATGAATCGTGTTCGCTTCGTCGCATCCTCCGAGGCCTGCAGCGCCTGCTTGGAGCATTGAGAATGAGTCCTCGTGATCCGGCATTTTAAGCGGTAAACGAAGAGCCAAGCTCAACCTGGAAATGGAATTGTGTGGGTGAATGCGAGTTGTTCGGGCCGCCAGCCAGGGTTTCCCAACTGCTTGCAGTTGGCGGACGGCGGGGCCTGCAAAGGCGGATAATCCCTTTTCCCCGGATTTCCCCAGCTTTCAGGTTCTCTTTGCTTCCACCCACAAACGTGTTTGGTCCCCGCCAGTGCCGCCCCATTTCGAACCATCCCATCCTTGCTCAAATCTGGGACTCAACGGCGAGCATGCGAACATGAGACATTTTGGCGCTGTGACGAGATGCATATATGTACAGACGATGGCGCCACCATGCTCTCCCCGCTAGTGACCGCGTGGTGCGATGCAAGAGGAGATCGATCTCAGCAAACCCACTCCCATGAGTTCAGTGCCTCTTTCTTGCACCACCCATTGATCCCGCCTAAGCCCGCCCGGGTTAGGTGTCTCCAGGCCGAGGACCAGGGTTTGGACCAGACAGCTCGACAACGTCAACCACAGGTCTTCATCGAATGACTCGTTTCCGCCGAGCAGTCCGGCGTCGGTAAGTGAGGGCGTGAAAGCTTAATTAATCAACACCAAAAAGTAAGCCTCGTCAGCTACTGCCGTGCTGTTCTCATGATGTCCAATTATAGGACCTCTATTTCTGCGAGAATGGTTACCCAGATGCGCCATCGGATACTCTTTGGACCGCTGCCCCGCCCCTCCTTCATCGTCAACTCTGCCGCTCCGGGATTGTCCCGCTGCAGTTGGCTGCTCGCTCGCAGACTATGTAACGCTGTCATTGGTGGCCTCACCCACCCTCACCAACGCAGCCCGCTGCTTCTCGGGGGGATCAGCAGCACCTTGCTTGCGGCCACAGAGTTCCCGGGCGGCAGTCTTTGAAGCTGAGGGGCCCGTCATTCGGTGCGTCCTGCGATGACGACCTCGCGGATAGGCCAATCACCACATTGCTGACTGGGACACAACCTCTCGTTCGGGCCCGACGCCACGAATCCAACCTCGAGGGACCAGGCAGTGAGATACCCCGTCAGACGTGGGAAGTGGGATCACTTCGTCCTGCGAGTCGCTGCAAACGTCTGCAGTAAAAAGTGGCCACCCAACAGAACCCCCTTCGCCCGCCCTATCAAGCGAAGGAGCATCTGGCAATGGGGGGATTCCCGGGAATCTGGGCTCGCGGCCTTCCGCCTATTCGTCCCCGTTCCGTGAAGTGTGCTCATAACTGGTCGGTACCTGGCTGCCTGGTATCTTCATGGTCAGCCCAACCCACAATCCCAATCAATTTGGCCCACGCAAGTGGAGGGGGAAGACCTTCCCGATTCCAGTCTCAGCCCTACCTCTGGACTCGGCGTGGTTTTGGTGTGGAAGACCCCACCGACGCTGAACTACCACCCAAAGCAGCGAACTTTGCTCCCATCACACCCCCCCAAGTGGCGCCCAGCAAGCTCAGCCCCCTCCCCCCTCAGCAAAAACAAAAGGCGCTGCCTGCTCGATTTGGTCGCGTTCGAGAAAACGCCCCAAAACCTAAACGAGAGACCACCCGGCGACACAACAACGACCGGCCCCCGTCCTTGCGCCGGTATACATACGAGGCGCATCCCGTCCGCGCCGCCCTTCCCCCTGCGCATTCCCGTCCGAGAACCCTGTTCATCCAATTGCCCGGCCCCGGTTGATCTGATAAGCGCCGATCCGATAGCGCGCCCCGAGTCCGTCAGCGAGCGCGGCCGCCATGCGCAGCATCTGGTCCTGTTCGTCGTGCGCCGTTGTCCTCATCTTCGCGCTTTGGGGGGGAAATACATCGGCGTCGCATGTGGGAAGGGAATGGAAGGATGTGCATAGGGTTGCGAAAGCGCAGGTGACGGCGCATCCGGCGCGCCGAGATGAGGGAGCTTGCCCGGCCGAATATACCTCTTGCGCCGCGGCGCTGAACGGCGGCTGCTGTCCTTCTCGCTATGCCTGCGGGCCAGATTCATGCATCGCGACAACGGCCGGGCCTACAACAGCCTGCGGGAGGGTAGGGTTCTTCGCGTGCAACCCCGTCAACGGAGAACGTAAGTGTTCTACGGCGTTGAGATTTGGCAGCAAGACCTAACACAACGGGAATGAATCTAGCCGGTTGCTGTCCACTCGGTTCTACATGCGAGGAGGGCTTTGAATGTCGCCCTTCTCCCGGCATAACTTTTACGAACTTGGAGTGCCCGAGCGATTACTTCCTCTGCCCAGGTTCGGATGGATGTTGCAGGAACGGCTTGGGTTGTGGCCCGGGTATCTCGTGTTATTCGACAGAGCCGGTGACCACAACTTTGACGCAAACCACCACGACGACATCTGGCACGGAAGTTGTGACCGAAATTCAGACAACCGAGACAGTCATCACCCCGACGATTCCCAGCGAGACCGTCGAGGACACAGGCGCGGCCCTCAAATTCATGCCGACCAGCGTCCCCAAGTTCCCAGCAAGTACGCCATCCAGCGAATCCGATGGTGGTCTGAGCGGCGGCGCGATCGGAGGCATCATCGGCGGCGTGGTTGTTCTGTTGATTGTGGTGGTAGTCGCAGCGTTCCTTATCATCCGCCGACTAAAACACGTCGAAGACATTATGGAATCCAAGCGTGGCTCATCTAGCGGCAAGAAATCACAATCACAATCACAGGCGCAGAAGGAGCACTACGGCCGCCAACTGCACTCCGACATGGACGACATGAGCGTCGACCCCCTGATGGTGCCACCATCCACCACCGCCACCAACAACAACAGCACCTCAGCAACCCCCCAGCCAGGAGGAGCGGCCAGCTCGCGCGGCCGCGCCGACTCGGCCGGCTTCACCCCGTCACCCAACATATTCCCGGACGACCGCTCCCGGCACGCGAGCCCGGACTTCAGCGGCGGCTACTTCGACGTCGTGCCCGGACAACAACACGCCGCGCACAACCCGGCCGCCGCCTCGCTACAGCAACAGCCCATGCAGGCGGCGCGCATCCGCGGCAGCACCGACAGCGCCAGCACCACGCAGCGCCGCGGCTACGCCTACACCCACTGGCGGCAGCAGAGCAACGCCAGCGAGCTGTCCGCCGACGGCAGCGACAACGGCGGCCTCGGCAGCCCCTACTTCCCTCCCACGGCGGGCACGGCGGGCACCGGCACCGGCGGCGGCATCCCCGAGCTGGACGGATCCGGCGGCTTCGTCGAGCTACCCGGCGCCGGTGCGCCAACAACAACAACAACACCGGGACCCGCGGTGCCGCCACATTCCGGCGGCGTGAGGAGCCGCTCCAGCAGCAACACCAGCATCGGCGCGCCGCGCGGGCATGTGCGGCGGCGGAGCGATGGTGTAACGAGCCCCGGTCTGGGCCAGGGCATGGGCATGGGCATGGGCCAGGCGGACGCGGGGCTGGAGCCGCTGGACGAGGGCGCTGAGATCCATGGGTACTACGGCCGGCGCGATCAGCAGGCGGGCCAGACGGCGGCGGGGCTGGAGGGGATGGGCGGGCAGTTTGGTGCTGAGGGGGGACAGGGGTCGCCGCCACAAGGGCCGCAAGGGTCGCAGGCAGGGAGGGGGTAAGAGGGTTGGTGATGGGTTGGGTTGGTGTTTGGGGTTTTGGGTTTTGGTGGTTTGGTGGTTTATGGCTTATGATTACAGATTCTTTTGGTGTGGTTTTTCATGTCCATGTTTCTACTTTCTACTCCTTTTATTCTTTTTTGGCTCTTCTGTTCCCTACTTTTTCCTAGTATTTTGCTCAACATTGGATACCCATCTTGACCAGCTTCGAGATACACACGAGCTGCCTGGTCGACTGTCTTTATCTTGGACACGGTTGCTTTCCTTGGCAGGTTTACCCGGTTTTCCATCATTCTCATTCAAAATATGGAGGATGGATTGGATCTGTAGGCATACGTGAGGAACTGGAGTCTTTTGGTCCGTGACGGTACTTTTTTCCCATTTGTGGCTCCCATGTTGAGAGCCCGGTTATGGAGCACAATACGATGGCGAGGGCAGCCCTCACACAGCACCCATTCCGTCTTCGCCCCCGAGGCCGTTTTATCATAAACAAGCCCTGCGAAGAGTCCTGATGTCTAGACCCGTCTTTTCGCCTCACGTCCCTAAAACTATCTAGGATATATCTCCGATATTGTTGACACGGTCGGATCTCGAAGGGCCAACCCGGTTTTCCGGACAAAGGCCCTATTTTAGGCGGTCGGTCGTCACCAACAGTGGCTCATCGCCTGCAAAGTCCTCCGAGCACTTTATCCAGGCGCGTCTTGCCGTTTCTTGGCTGCGGTTAATTCACCGCGAGAGGTTGGTTGCAGCCCGCTGGAGACGGCGAAATGTTGCCGGTTTCCGCTCGCTACCTGCGTTCAAGTCTTCGCCAAAAGGGAAGAGGAGAATGGGCTTACCTCACAATCAGATGTAATTCAGCCGAGCCCCGTCAAAATGGTTCCCCGTGATGAGATAAATGCTTGCCGTGGTGGCTGAGAAGTGAGCTTTGCGTCAGTAAACATGTACGCCACCGCTCTCTCGAAGTCAGGAACAATGCTCAGTTCTGTTGGCGGTGACGGGGCCGGGTTCGTCCTTCCCTTCCCCTTCACCGTCCCCGGCGGATTCTTTGACATTCACCCGTGAACTAGTGTAGACCGGTCCCGATTAGTTAGCGGGGTTTACGTGGACTTCGTAAGCAATATTTCTTCATCCAGAGTCGCATCGAACCGCAAATGCACCACTTACCCCGCAGGGGCCCCTGCCGCCTGGCAGACGCAGGCACTGCAGGGGAATTAATTGAGAGAAGGGCGATGGCAAGCTGCAGCACTCAGCTCTTCCTGATCGGCAGGCACGCAGAGGTTTTGGGATACCAATGATCGCCGGGGAGGTTCCCGACCACATGGCTCGAGATCATCATGGCCGCTTCAACCTGCGTTGACGATGTCTTACTTGAGAGACCTGCCCTATCGAGGCAGGTTACTTATCTGCAAGCCCACCCAGCCTAGGCCTACTGGGTAATGGCGGCCGAGGTACCCAGCAGCCACCATTCAAAGGATCGTTCCGCACCACGAGGCGTATTCCTCCGGTGGAAAATCGGGTTAGCTCCCAGGTTGGCCCAGCCTCAGCGTCACACTGCGTTGTTCTGGGCTCACAACCAACGATGCACATGCGTGTTCCTGGCCTCGTCGCTGGCCATCCGAGCTGCCCGGTGCGTCTGTGCCCGCGCTTCCCCTGCTGCGGAGCCATCGGCGCAGCCAGCCGTTCCCGGGACAGTCAATGGCTCGATGCCACCGCCACGCCTGGGCAGACAGGTAGCTGGGGGTATAAGATGGAACCGACGCCGGCCTGCAGCAGTCCGTCCACCTCCCAGCACCTCCTCGCCCCTGTGAAAAGTAAACAACCGGACCAACGACGCCTTCCTAGACACCCATCCCAACCGCCAACATGAAGTTCGTCGCTGCCCTGTCCTTCGTCGCCCTCGCGGCCGCCGCCGTTGTCGAGCCCCGCCACTGCGCCGGCAACAACTGCAACCGTGCCGTCACTGGCACCCGGCCCGGCCTCCTCCCGCTGACGGAGCGCTCCTCGAGCTGCGCGAGCTTCCTGCTCACCACCGTCACCCCGGCCGCTTCGTGAGTCTTCCCCCCCAACCACCACCACACCCCCAATGCCTCCCCACCGGAGAGAAAAAACCAACGCAGTTCAAAAACTAACCCACCCCTTCCCCTCGCAACAGCACCGTCACGGTAACAGTCGACGAGGAGGACCTGCCGACCCCGACCCCGGCCAAGCGCGCGGCCCAGCTCAACGCGCGCCAGGAGACGGTGGTGCCGACCGCGATCCCCGAGTTCGCCGAGAACTGCGCCGACGCGGCCGAGTTCGTCTCGGCCTGCTCGTGCTTCGGCGTCACCGGCTCCGTCACCACCGCGCCCGCGCCGACGGTTACCGTTACGACGACGATTGATTACTGCGAGGATATCTGAGCGGTGTCTGTCGTAGTGAGGTTTGGCACGGTGGGTTGGGTTCGGGTCTTCGGGGTGAGGGGACTCATGGATCCCGTTGGGGGCGGCCGGCATGTCGACACGGTGGTCGTCGCCGCGTACTGAGCAAGGCTGGGTTGCGGCTGGGGAATTGAGTCGGAATTGGCTGCTTCTTTGACCGTGGGGAGGCGGCTGGGACCATGTACCTCATCTAGAAACTTACCCAACCCTATGAATGACGGATGCCTCAGATCGGGGCCATGATTGATGATTATTATGATGATGAACTTTTCCGACGCTCGCGACTGCTTCAATTGATTCGCGGCGGCGCTGCGTCATAGACATGGTCAAAGTAAAAAGAATTGGATATTTCTGCTGAAAAATCCATGCTGTCAATTCGCTGTGATGTTCAATCAAGCCGCCTGCCATTTGAAGCTGTGACGAGATGGTCATAAAAGGAACTGAACGCTTCATGAACCGCAGGTCGGTAGCCCTAACCCTCGACCATGCAGCAGCGATGCTCGGGCCACTCTGTGGCCCTCTGCATTTTCTGCAATTGCAGACGTGCACAGACCAACCTGTCAGCCTATAAATTCTCGTCGCCTGTCCCCAATTCTTGCTCTCTTCTTTTCCTTTTCTTTCTTCATACTTACCTTGATTGACTGCGCGGAGATCATGAAAACCGCGCCGTATGACGGAGAGCCTGCATTGCACATCGTGGTGCTAGCCGTTATGAATTGTCCTTCGGGGCCGTTCCGGTCGTAATTTTTGCTGTCTTCACTCCAGAAATGGATTCTTTTCGCTGTGTGCCCGGCGCTGGTCGAGCCATGGAGAAGAGTTTTGCAGGTCGCGCAGGATGTTGGGAAACCATCGTCCACGTTGCCTTCAGCTTCCGAATAGTTATCTATCTGCGTGTGGATTGAAATCAGTGAAGGACTTCGTGATAAGTTGGCTCAAACCTTAGCGAGTTTTAACTACCTAGGAATGTTTTATTGCTGGTCGACGCGTTTGTTCGAGCAAACTTAGTGTCACGGCCCGAGACTTTGCTCGCGCGATGAGCAACCAAACAAGCCGCAGCCCAGCGCGAGCCTGACACATGCTTTCTGCATCTTGAATCACAAGCCACCGTGCCACTCTTCCCCTTCGAGTTGGGGTGTTGGGGGTCCTCTGACAGGAAGTCTCGGGATTCGGCAGCCACAAGGATCGTCCCGCATCCGGCAGCAGTCTGCAATTATGACTTCTCCGATTCCCCGACCGCCTCTACCCGACGGGAAGCGTAGAATTACCTACCTAGTTAACAAACGCCGGGTTTTCGGAGCTCAATAGTTAATCATGCCGTTTCTTCTGTCCTGTAACTACCTAACTTTATTACCAACGAGTTACTGTCGAGTTCCGCGGCATCCTATGTCGATCGAGTCGGATGGACGGTGGAGGGGATTCAGTGGAGGAAGTTCAGGTGCGGGTTCACTTTCGCCTGAAGCGCCCCACGGCGGGGTCTCCACAACCCCACGCTCCTGACCGGCGCTGTTCCTTCCAGTTGGCCCTATCCTAGTCGTTGGAGTTCCATCCATTGTCTTCACATGTCAGACACTGGCACTTGCTGAGATGCCCCCGTGACGCCATGATTCGTGCCTGCTACAGAGTATTTTCGGGGTCCAGTGTGCCATCCCGGTACACACGGGGCAGAACAGTCGAGACTTTGTGCCATGTGGCCAAACTCGCCCGACTCGCCGGATTAACATCAGACTTCAATTGTTGCTGAACTCGGGTTCCATAGTTTTCTTGTTTCTTTGTCTGTCAACGGCACCGCATCTTGAGCTGGCCGATTCCCCTACTTTTCCGTCAGCAACGGCAATCCTCTTTTCCTGGTTTGCTCCTTCTCGCGGCGCGGCACAGCCTGCCTGCCTGCCTGTTTGCCTGTTTGTCAACACGAAACCTATCACAAGATCATCTAAAGTACATCTTACATTCTTCCTGCTACGAAAATATCATCAGCACCGGGTAACCCGGGTCAACCGGACGGCAATCTTCACATACCGGGGAGCGGTTGTGGACTAGCCGTCAAGGCCGGGCGTCAAGATGATCGACCATGTATTGGGACGGCCATCTGTCAAGTCGCGTCGACTGCAGGTTCTCGCCGTGGTGGCCTTTTGGTCTGCGTACCTGGCTAGGTGGGTTACCGATCGAATCCCCTTCCCTCGATGGTGACTTGGCTAACACTTACACGGAACAGGGGCAACAAACATGGACCTCCTGTGCTGCGCTGGATGTCGCAATTACTATCCAAATATCTCACAGCATGGCAGACCGTCGTCATCACCATGATTTACCTCTACGGCGCCCGCAACTTCAGTACCCTCGTCGGCCTCGCGAGCCCCGATCCCCTGAGCAATATGTACGACGCCACCTACTTCCGCGCCACCTGGGTTCTCACAGCCCTCGACGCCGGTTTTTGGACCGCCATGAAGATCAGCAACAAGACCCTGCGTGACCTCGCGAGCATCGCCTTTTCCGTATTCTACATGATCGCCGCAGAGCAGGCCGACGAGAAGGTGCGCAAGGTGCGCGGCAACATCACGGTCGAGCATATGCGCGTCAGCTGGAACAAGGGCAGTCAATCACCCTACCTACGTTTTCTGCAGAAGCTTGTCAGCCCGCAGTTTACCAAGTGGCCGCCACGGCAGGTCCGTATCCCGCGCCCTGCCGCAAGCGACTACAAGGAACCGGTCTCGGCATGGCTTTATTTTGACGGGCCATTGTCCAAGTTGAAGAAGCACAACCGTATCATTTTGGATATCCCTGGGGGTGGTTTTGTAGCCATGAATCCCAGGTGCAACGACGACAAGCTGTTCGCGTGGGCTGGGAAGACGGGCTTGCCAGTGTTGAGTTTGGATTACAAGAAGGCGCCCGAATATCCGTATCCGTATGCGCTTAACGAGTGCTACGATGTTTACACCACCATCATCAAGAGCCGCGGCCAGTGTATTGGCTTATCCGGGGACGAGATTCCTAAAGTCGTCATCACGGGTGACAGCGCCGGCGGGACGCTAGCAACCTCTACGACGCTGATGATTATCGAGAGCGGCTCGTCGCCCGTCCGCCGCTTCCAGGGACAGACGGACCTCCCTGTCCCAGACGGCCTGATTCTATTCTACCCAGCACTCGACATGAACATCGGTAGTTGGATGTCAGACGAGCAGATGGCACTGATCAAGGATCGCCGCATGCGCGGGACCAATAAGCGCATCGTCCAGCGCAAAAGGTCGCAGTATAACGACCTGGTCGGCACGCCTCATGGGTCGGACGACGAAGACGACGCCACGCCATCGTCCAATCCCCGCTCTAAATCTCGCTCCAGCGCTGAGATCGAGGATCAGCAGGGCACCGCGGTCATATCGCCTACACACGTTCGCGACCCAGCGCCCGAGTACGCCAACCTGGGTCCAACCACTTGGAGCAATGTGCACCAGGGCCCGCCAGCCCCCGCTTCCCCCGCGGCAACCACCGCCACACCACCCACCCCTAGCACCCAACCGGGCGCTTCCCACCGCCCGGAACCCATGCGCACCCGCCTCGCCACGTCCTCTATGATCTCCTACTTCAACGACCGCGTTCTCACCCCTGAAATGATGCGGGCCATGATCATCCTCTACGTCGGCCCGCACAACCGTCCCGACTTCTCCCAAGACTACCTCCTGTCACCCATCCTCGCCCCTGACGTCCTCCTCTCCCGCTTCCCCAAGACCTACTTCCTCACCGGCGAGCGCGATCCGCTGGTGGACGACACCATCATCTTCGCTGGTCGCCTGCGCAGGGTAAAAGCTGCGGCGATGGCCAGCGGCGGGCAGCGCCTAGAGTACCAGGATAGCGATGCGCTGACGGAAGGGTTCGACGAGAAGGCGGTTGCCGAAGTCGCCCTGATCCCGGGCATCAGCCACGGATTCCTGCAGTTTCCCAGCGTATATCCCCCCGCGTGGAAGCTGATCGACCAGTCGGCGGGGTGGGCAGAGGAATTGTTTGCCGATGCGGAGAGGAAGGAAGGGGAGGGTTTGTGGGAGGAACGGGGGCGGCAGATGGAGAGGGCTTTTGAGGGTGGAAACGGGAGTGCAAGTGTGGAGGAACAGAGTAATGCGGATGGGAGGCATCATTTTAGACGCGAGTCGAGCGGGGATGAGGATCAGCCGTTGGAGATGATGAGCATGACGAGGTTGAAGGCGAAAAGTATCAAAGAGACGGCGGCAACTCATGCGAATGAGGATGGGGACGGGAAGGGAGAAAGAGGAGAGGGGGCAAAGGGGGCGCACAATAGCGTCCGGAAGCCAAATGGGCTTTCTAATGGGCACGACCAATCCCCCGTTGGCAGCGAGGATAGGGATGCCGATGCCAGTCCTTATCAAGCCCCTCGGCTCGGTCCCGGCAACGGCCGTGATGTCTACCGCAACAAGAAGCCTGGGAGACGTGCGAGGACAAAGATGGGCGATGATAAAAGCTTGGTCAAGCTGGCGAGTACGGAGGATCTGCTCGGGAGGAGGATGCATGGGCTGGCCGGGGGGTTGACGGGGCTGCAGGATGACCCGGAGTGAACAAACGATACATACCTCGGAGGGTGGGGGGCCTGTGCAGGGTATGGAAATAGAGTTACGGATGTACATAACTTACGGAGCTGGGTACTCGGATAAGGGTACACCGGCGGGTAGTACATTAACGAGCATTCTTCTGACAGCGGGGTGTGGGCTGTGCTTTCATGTGTGGTGTGAACCGGATTACCCCGAGAGAGGTAGGCCTAGGTACGTGGATGACCTCGCCGTTCCTATCGATCTGACTACCTAGATACCCGGACCTCCACACACCCCTTTGCATCACCCGGTAAATAAGTCATACCAACGAAAAGTACATGCAATCTCCCCTTCCCCTCACAGCTATCCAACCTCAAGTTACCCCCCCCCCCCCACCCCAAATGCCCCACCTCGAGAACTACCTCAGTACTCCCTATCATCAGTCTCGATAGGTGGCGCCGGCATGCCGTTGTCCCGCTGCGTGACCTGGTCATCATCCTCCTGCGCGCCGTCTGTGTCGACATCCTCGGCATCGTCTCCACCGTCACCGCCGGCATCAAAGGACTGGGGGCCGGGCATGGGGTTCTCGCGCTTCTCGAGGTCGTTGTCGTCATCATCGTCCTCCTCCGGGGCGTCTACAACGTCTACGACGTCGGCGTCATCGGTGTTGTCATCGTTGACAACGTCGGGGTCGTCAAAGACAGGGAGGCCGGGCATGTGGCTATCGCGCCGCGCGACGGCCTGGGGCCCGTTGTCCTCATCCTCCAGCGAGTCGTCGTCGTCGACGACGTCGGGGTCGTCAAAGACGGGGGGCGCCGGCATGGCGTTGTCGCGCCGAGCGACCTCGTTGCCGTTATCATCATCATCATCATCGTCATCCTCCTCCTCCTCCTCCGGGGCATCCAGGTCTGCGACGTCGGGGTCGTCAAAGACGGGGGGCGATGGCATCTGGTTGTCGCGCCGCGCGACGGCCTGCGGTCCGTTGTCCTGCGGCCCGTTGTCCACCGCCGGCGGGGATGGCATCTGGTTGTCGCGGGGCAGGCTGCTGCTCAGGGGCATGGCGGCCGCGGCCGTGGCGAGGGCGAGGAGGAGGTGGGTGGGATGCATCTTGAGAGGGGTTTGGGGCAGTTGGGTTGGGTTGGTTGGGTTGGTTCAAGGCGGTGGGGTTGCTGGCTGACTGTTGGCTGTTGGCTGGCTGAGAGGGAGGCTTGGTTGGGGATGTTGATGGTGACCTGGACGGATGGTGGACGCCCAGTGAGGGGGCCATTATATAGGACTTCATCACCGATGCTATCATATCTGTCTTCTTCGCTTTGTTGTTGGTTCTGTGACGGTGTTGAAGAGCCGCGGCCCGACGGGTGGAATGCTGACCCGGCAAGGTGTTGTAGAGGTTACATGGAGAGGTGAGGGCCACAAAGCGGAGGCTTGGCAACGGCGTGGTGGTGAAGGAAGCTGAATGGTGATGGGGCGGCCAGCCGACACTAAGACTGGTCTGGCCAATGGTAGCTGAAGACAGATCTATATTGGGAAAGTCGGCCGCTGGTATTGGGTCATCCTTCTCGCCGCGAACTATGCCTGTTGTGACAACATAAATATGGATGCATTGTGTATTGACTCCATGACTCCTCGGAGGTCTGGAACCAACACGGCTTGGATCAAGTGCTTTAGCGAAAGTAAGATGGGTGAATTATGTGGCTTTCTTATGTTGCGCATGAGGAGACAGTCACTAGCCCGTCTATTGGATACTCCTAGGTCTAGAGATATGGTCTTGTAGCTGAGCTGGAGCGAACACCTGGCCTCTCGCTTGCCTTTCTCTGGTTCATGCGCATCCCCCTAAAGGCTACCGAGCCGTTGAACCCCTTGGACGAACCCCTCATCGTCTCCCTTCATCACATGCCCCTAAGAGTATTCCACAGAACCTCGGCCATCCTGCCCCCCTCCCGCCAAACGTCATCGTGCTTACCCGTGGCCTCCATCACCTTCACACCCACCCTTCCCTCGTCCGCCAACCGCGCCCGCATCGCCTCCAGCTGGTCCCACGGCACGAGCGTATCCTCACGACTCTGCACCAGCACAACCGTCTTCCCAGGCCCCTCCCCGTCCGCATGCCCATCCCCAATCCACTCCCCAACCCAATTCCCCTCCACAGTGGCAGGACAAACATTCTTCCACACCCCTTCGTCAGCACCAAACGCCCCCTCAACAAACTCTCTATACCCCTCCCTCAGATGCCCAAACCCCTCAGGCGGCGCGGCAATAAACCCAGCGAGGTCATACAGCCCGTTGAACCCCACCAGCACCGCCGGCTTAGGCAAACCCTCACCAGGACTAGCAACCTCACCCCTAGAAGCCAACCCCCACCGCCTCGGGTGCATAACCGCCTGAAACGCCAGCGTCGCGCCGCACGAGTGGCCGGCCAACACCCAATTCCCGCCCCCAGACCCCTCCTTCCCATTCACACCCACCTCTGCGGCCCCCATCTCCCCGGCCACTCCCCCTCCCAAAATCCCCAGCCGTCCCAAAAACGCCAGCGCAGCCCGCACGTCAGCAACGTGTTCCGGATGCCGGGCGCTCCGCGACAGCTTGTCGGCGGGCGTGGACGGCGGGTGGGACGGGTGCGGCGAGAGGCGGTAGTTGAGCGAGACGAGCCCCGCGAGGCCAGACTCGGACAGGCTTAAGGTTGAGTCGGCGTTGGTGGTTCCGGCCGCCCGCAGGAGCAGGTTGGTGGCGGCCGCGGTGAAGGAGGTCGAGGTGATGGCCGGGTCGCGCCAGGCGCCGCCGTGGATGTAGACGATCCAGGTTTTGTTGGGGGGGTTGGGAGGCGGGGAGGATTGGTTTGGGGTGGTGGTGGTGGTCGTCGTGGTGCTGCTGCTGCTGCTGGTGTTGGCGGGGATCCAGACGTCGAGGGTTTGGAGGGCGACGGCGTCTTCTTGGGGGAGGTAGGGGATTCCGGATTTGAGCCAACCGATTGGGGTGTTGGTGTTGTTGTTGTTGGGGGAATCCCCGACCCCGACCTCGACCCCGGGACTGGCGCCGGGCTCCGTCGCCGACTCCGACTCCGTCTCCGGACGGTACACGGGGGACCACGGCACGGAGGCCCAGGCGGACCAATCCGCTGTCGTGTTTTCGGTTTTGCCGGCGCGGGATTGCATGGCGGGCTTGCTGATGATGGAAAGATCGACGGAAGGATTGGGGAAAATGGGGTTGCGTTTATTACGGCAGTGGCTTGCCGAAAACCCCCGCAGTGCGCCGTTGGTAAGGTACTGAGTTTGTCCCGCTGTGGATCTCGTTCGGTCCCTCACCCGAGGCCACCCGTTCCGATCCGGGGTGGATGCCGAGGGCCCATTTTGCGGGGGGCGGGAAGTGGCTCGCTTACAAAGGTGACAGGACTCTAGTGCCGGTTTGGATCGGGATTGTTGGATTACTACCACTGTGTAAAGGTAAGTTGCTCAGAATCCAAATCAACTCTCTTCGTTGGAGTCTGTCACGTCTGTCTACGAAGTACCGTGTACGGATTCAGGGGTTAGGGGTAGCTTCACGCCGGAACACATCCCGAGAAACATCTCCCGAGGAGTTACGGGATGCCGAGATGACACTGCCAAGTACACCAAATCGGGTTACTCGCCGATGAGCTGAGCCGGACTTCGGATGCGCCCGATCGACGCCGTGGAGATCTCCGCCAACGACAGCATACCACACAGTACCGCGCCTGCCGTACACCCGATCCCTCGCACCCTTGCATATACGTGAGACCGAGTATATCTCGTGCAGCGTATAAGAGCAGCCTCCCGCCCGGAGTCCTGCAGATGGGACCGAGTTATGGAATCGTCAATCTTGACCGGGCCACCGGGTGCTCTCTGGGTTCGGCCATTCTTGTGGCCGCCGGCATCCGAGGGGATCCCCATACCGCCACAGCCATGCTAAGCTCGTGGAGGCTCCATGCTTGACCTGCAGGGAAATATATCGCTTGACGCCCGTTGGTGGAAAATCCCCGATCGCCCTCGCGGCCTTGTATGTTCGGATGCTGCTCCGGCAGCGGTCTAATATAGCCCTCCGCTTGTTGGAATGCGGCTGTTATACTCTAATACCAACGACCGCCCAGCCAAGACATATGGAAGCGACCGTCTTCGCCGGGTCTGCATCTGCCATCCAATACCTCGGTCTCGTGTAACGGTCTTCTAGACCTTCGTGACACTGCTTGTACGGTTCGGTCCCATGTGCCGGACCGCTCTCTGCTGATCCCCCGCGTCGGATTGAGGCAGTTCCCCAGAACCACAGATCCAACATAGGTTCGTGATTGCCAGCGCTGCCAAGACCTGACCGGAGATATTTGATGTGACTTAGCAGAAGGACAACCCATATCAATAAGGGGCCGGGACCGAGACGGCCCCTAGATAGCCAGCCGTCCAGAGTCCAACTTACATTGCGTTTCTTCCCGTATTTCCGGATGTGGTTTGTTTTGACATCCAAGACTGATGCAATATCGAACCACGGCCCCAGACTTTGTCTGTTCCTAGCATCGGCGTCCTCTTGCATCCCCGAGACATCATTGTCGTCTATGAGCCGGGACCTGTAGCAAGTGCCGATCAAACGCTCTTTTGGGTCCTGATTCGGCTATACTTGAATGATTTTGCCAGAAGAGGTTGATATCGTGACATGTTTGTATCAAGCAGTGATGAACCTCCGTAGCGCAATGCCGACTAGGACCTGAATCAGCAGTGCATATCCAGAGTCGAGATCCAACGGTAGAGAGCACAGGATACCTATTATTAGGTTGGTCACATGCCTCATTGGAGCGCTTGTGGATTGCAGTATACGAGCCGTGTAGCAAGAACCGCCTCCCTCAAGCCACACGGCCGGCATTCACTCTCCTGGGCTGACCTGTTGGGGATGGGGACTGCCACCTGTCTCTGCATGCCATACCGTAGAATACACAAGCTCCGGTGTGAGAGCTTGGCTGTTGTTTGCAGACAAACATCGTGCGAGTTGGCTAGCATCTATAACGGAGACAGAGCGTGATATCGGGACGTTGGTATCTTGAAGACGGAGATCAGCTTCCTGAAGAAAAGCCATAGGGGCCTGGGTTTCATGTACCACCGGTAGTCGGCGCTAATTCAGACCAGCTGATCGATCTAGTCGGACGCTTCCACCACGGAACCCTGCATCTCGGTAGAAACGGTGGCCTCGAGACGATGCGGAAGGGTTACGGTATGGAGCGTTGGACATACCAACCACTTGCCGGTGGATGACCCCCCAAATGTTCTTTTGACCTTCCACCTCAAGAGGGACGCAGTATTTGTAAACTCCCAAAATATAGGAGTTGCTCGGTTGCCCCTCAGGCTGCGCGTCGCCCGCCTTTATTAGAGTGATCGTTTTGCGAGGGTCGTCGTGTCTTCTGCTGCTAGCAGCCCCTGAACTACCCCAGTCAGCGCTGTTATGCCTGAGCGAAGGGGGGTCGATGATGAATTCTGATAAAGACAGCGTTATCCGGTGCGTGAAACTAAACTTATCAGATATGGTGGTCATTGTTTTCGTCATCGGTAGGGCACATGACGCAGGTGAGCGCTGGTGAGCGCGGGTTGTTGAGGTTCAGCCTCGAGGTTGCAACTGCTTTATAGTCTGATGAAGCTGACCGATACGATTCCGAGTGTTAGAAGTCAAAGTTGCAAATGAGGTATTCGTCTGATAGTCACGTCGCCGCTCGTGTTCAATTTTTCGTTGCCGGTCCGGTCTGGTCTGATGGCTCGTTGATACTTGCGTTGATACTTACCCCTGAGCTGCGTCTGTTCGGACACCAGCTCTCAACCGTCTCAAAACCTCACCAAAGCCCCAAACCACTGCCCGACTCGACCATCACCCATCCCGAACAAGCACATCCGTCTCCTCTCTATCCCGTGGCAAACATTCCCACCCGTCCCCGTCCCACGGGCACAACGCAAGCCATGCGCGGGCCTTTCACCACACTCCCCAGCGAGACACAAGCACACACCAACCACGTCACGAGTGCACAAACCCACACGGAGAATATATCTCCTCGTCCCACCACCCGCACAACGTTCAACAGCGATGTTGCGTTTGCAGCCAACCTGTACCCCGTACGACGGACCGACCATTCTCGCGTGTGCCCATCCATCCAGCTTTGCACAGCCCAGCCCAACGCAGCACGTTCCATCGGGGAGCACGAATGAGGATAGGTGCCAACTAGTAGTGAGTTAGCCGCCCGGTGCATGTGGACACACACCAGACGGCCTGCCTGTTGCCTGCTGCCAACGGCTGACCCATCTGTGCAACGGCCAAATACCGTACAGAGCTCCAGCCCGTGGCCCGCCGTGGCGACACGATAATGTCTCAATGTCTCAGACATGCAGTAGTTATCTTGTTTGTTTTCCGAGATGGGGGGGCAGAATGCCGGCCCGAAGAGGGGCGGTCCTCGGATCGGGAGAGGCGCGATATGTCTCACATCTCGCGTCGAATTGTCTCTCTCCTTGAGAGGGGGGAAGAGGCTGTTGGTCCCACTCGGGTTTTGGGGGGTTCAGCTGCTGCTTGTTCAGTGTAACCCATTGTTTTTGCTTTTTTCCATTTCCTTTCGGACTTGCCGTGGCGAAAACACATGGCAGCAGCAGCAGCAGCTGAAACGGCACAGCACACCACAGCTGCCAGGAGGCGGCGAGGAAGTGATATTACGGGGTAGCATTTCGCCGTCTCGAAGCTGCACAGAACAATGGGCAGCGCCGCGGGCGCGCAGCAATATCCCTGGGGAACCCCTCCAATAACTGAAGATTGTTCCATGACGAAAAAGAAAACCCTTCCATGAGCGAAATTGCAGGGTGGTTCGTTCACGCGTTGTCGGCGGGATGACCCTCGTTTTCTCTCGGGCGGTTGTTAGCCCCTGCTTGAGAAACCCCCTGGGCACAGATCCCACGGAGCATCAGGCACTAATCTGGGGAAACGGAACCAGCTGCAAGGGCCGGAGTCGTCTCCGGGTCTCCGTACGGTACCATACGGTAATACCGATACCATACGAGACAACTGTGCGGTTCTCCATCTCGTCACCTGCCCCTTGCGCTTTGCTGGCGGTAGCTGCCGGGCCGAGCGACGAGTGTCTCTGTGGGAAGTGGAGCGGTTGCAGCAAGCTGCCCGACTGGGGGATGGGTGCCCGGCGCGGAGAAAAGTTGGCCAGTCAGCCAGGGCGGCGTCCCCCTTTTTGCTGCCACCATCAGGCGTTTTTTCTCGCTAGTTCGGAAGGACGGCGGCGAAGGGATTCCCGAAGGGGGGCTAGCGCTTATCTGCATCTGGGGGGCGAACACGGCAGGGCCGCCGGGGGGCCATCTTGGATCCACGGATCTCGCTGATCGCGGGTCCTGCATCTCGATCATTGGCCGGGGCGTCGCCTCTTGCGCTTGGTCTTGTGCTGTTGTCCATTGGCGAGGGCGCGCATCAAAAAGGCGAGCGGAAAAACGCGGTACTGGGCTCGGCTGCGTTGTCGTCTCCGTGCCGTTGGGAATTGGCCGTGTCCTGCAGCAACGGCGAGTCATCCAGGTCAGCTGCCGGCTCGTCTGCGACATCCATTGTCTCGAAAAGGTGAAGGGAAACGAGCAGAGTGCCGACCGACAAGGCGGCATCCGAACACACGTGGAACAGGCTGCGATCTCCGCCAGCTACCCAGCCTTGCATTTGCTTCTTTTATCCCATGGCGGCGGCCAACCAGCAGAATAACGTTGAGATCGGCACCAAGAGTTTCGGAAGCCACCCGACAGGGTGCTGCTCTTGGTAACGAGTGGAGACTGGGGAGGGGACGCTTTCTTCTCCGTTTTGGTGAACAAGCGGCGAGTTCCATGGTCTCGTCGAACCACCAACGTCGCCGCCCGGAACCGAATACGGCTTCACGGCATTCCCTTCCTGTTGAGGGGCACGGGAGGTCTCAAACAAAAGAAACCACCGTCTTTCTCTTTCCTCCACTCATTTCCCTCGGCTTCCTTGACGTTAAAGGCATGTGACGGCCGAGTTGCGGCCTTACGAAGTAACCTGGGACGTTTGTCCAGCGAGAAATCCTGCGCTGCACCGTAAGGCCCAACATCGATGATGAAGGTGCGGCCTCCACTCCAACGAGAGTCGCTAGCCCAGACGAGATTTGTGTGAACGAAGACCTTCCTCATCGGCTGCTGTTTTCGTCCCTTCTTCCTTTTTTATTTCTCCTTTCATCGTGCAAAATAGAATGGCTGGAAACTGGAGGGAGCACTCGGTATTTCATACTTGGCTTTTTCTTTTTTAGGCACACTGTACATACTCGGACGGGATTCAGTCCGCCATGGAGCCGTGTCTCGCTTCCCCGTGGGCTGCCGGGGGCCCGCTCCTGATCGGGGGCTTCCGAGACCCACAGGATAAGCACAGTGCCCGTTGCGAATGAAGGATCTCGGGATCCATCGCTCGGCATGCTTCTCCGTCTGCCGCTCCATCGACCGTCTCGGGGGTTGCACTGCATAATATCGATGGCTCGGTCGCCAACAGGCTCTGCCTGCCGCCCGATGCGTGGAGAATGCGATACGAAGAGCGTTACGTGTTTGGCAGAGGAGGCGCGGAGCGGAAAGAACCGAAGAGTCCGTCGTGACGAATTGCTGGGCCGCGGTTCCGCAACTTTGGACATCAACCCCAACGCCGGCCCGCCTCACTCCTCTCAAACAACGGTCGTGTGTGGCCGCCCTCTGGATACGCCCGTTGAGCATGTCTCACGAGGTGTGTGTTACACGAGAAGGGACAGGTTCTGGTGCGCCATCGGAGGAAGCAAAGGACCGCGCATAGGTAGGTTAGACCCGGAGGGCTGTTTTGGCGGCTGCGGCGACTGCTCTTTGGGCAAGAGGGAAAGAAAACGGTACAGCACAAACGTCTCTCTGGGTTTGAGCTTAAACTCGCCGTACGGTTTCCGCCGGTTGCAAAGTATTTCGGAGCATCGCTCTACTATCCGGTTCGCATCCTGAATCGGCCCCTTCCCGTGGCTCGTGGCTCGTGGCTCGCGGAGACAGTTCTGGTTCGGGATGCTGCAGCGGTTCCTCCCCTGACTGCTTACCTCTTAGGCTCTTCGAAGCCATGTCTCACGGCCGTCGTTTGAAGCTGCTGATCTGCACCGGGCAACATTCGCCCGAACCTGGGAGGATCTTGGCTGCCTTGAAGGGCCCCGTTTCGAATCATTTGTCCGCCTGGCGTGCATGGCGTGGTTTGTTCGGAACGCCGAGGGCACTCGTGCAACCGCCATATGGCATGGCTTCCTTCTCGGCAGGACATTCCCTGGAGAGATGGTGGGGGGAGCGCGGTTCCCTGCCTCATCTGTGATTTGAAGCCGGTGAGTTGGTTCGGCCCCAACGGCGTGGACCGCAGATCATGGCCTTTCTGTTCAAGCCGTGAAACAACACTTGTGGATTGCACCGCAGAGGAATTGGGAGATTGGGCACAGTCGCCGACGCTGCTCGGTCAAGGTCATTTCCGTGCGACGGCGTCCCGCATCGGAGCCGCATCGTTGAGGGGGTATCCGCATGATGTGGTGGTGAAGTGGGTGTAAGAATACAGAGAGACGGTCGGAGTATGCACAACTTGCCTCGGTACCTAGGTAAATAAGTATTAAACAGTCTGTTGTCCTCGAATCGTTCGGTTTTCTGTGTTGTGTTGAAGTCGGCGTGCACTCGCGTGAGCCAAACGGAAGGACTCTTGTTCGCGCCAAGAAGGCCCAGGCCTCTTCAACGGTTAACCATTCGGTGTCTGTTCAAATGGACTTTCCAGGTTAGGTTCATCGGGTCGCAACTGCAGACTCTTCCATCGGCATCTTCCACAGAGGCATGGAGGAGATTGTTCCTGCCGTGTCCAGGTATACTAGTGTTGCGCGCTGTGAGCTGCACCTTCCCGGGACAGGGGAGGTCTTTGACCTGGTGGGGCAGTCTAGGCTGAAATGGGTGTCACTTGCATGGCGCCTTCTGAAAATTCCTTTGATGAGCAAAATCTCACAGTTGCTCCTGCCGTTTCCATCCTCCTCCAGGTCCTCTGAGCCCTTCGCCGGCCGTTGCTGCAGGCATCAATTTGAACTGAACCGCCTGGGCCGCCGCAGTGCTGTGAGCCTGCCGACTTGCATGGAGCAGCAGCATGGAACCCGCCGTGACAAAAAAAACAAAAAAGACGGATGACTTACCGAGTACAGTGCGAACAGCACAGAGTCACCGAACTCACCAAGAACGTTGATGAAATGTCACGGTTGTCAGAATAAGTGGTCACATTGTCCTATACAGGGCATAGTAACCTTGAACCAGGAACTCGGAACCAGATAATTACCTGGTGTACCTACATATATAAGGTACCTTAATTTCCATAATTAAGGTAGGAGCTTCTCCCTTAACGAGATCTTCATATTTATAGTGTTCGTTGTCCAGAAATTGCCCGGAAAACTGTCCCGAAACTAAATGATGCTGTCATTGCTCGTGCATTGGTCACCTTGAAACGGTCGAGGAAGTGGTCAGTGACAACCTGACACCTCTTGCCGAGAGCGAGCCCTGCCCTCCCCACTGGCCCGCTTCCATGGCGTCGCCTGTCGGGTGCCGGTTGGTCTGCGCCCGGCCCCGGCGCATGGTTGGCATGGATCAAGGGTCCAGCCATTTCTTCTTTGCCAAGCAATTGTATGATGGAAAACGTTCTGCCCTTCGTCTCCACCCTGCGCACCAATTCGCGAACCCGAAAACCAAAAAAACTCCAGAAACGGTTTCTATGAGCTTGTTTTTGAACGCGCTCCTCGGCTTTGACTTGTGATGATTCCGGACGAAAGGTAGCCGAGAGAGACGGCCTCATCCATGAAGACGACATACTACCCCATCTCTCGCTGGATCTCGGCATTCGGGGTCCCTCAACTCGGTCGACCCAGTCGAGTAGGAAGTTGGTGCAGTGGTTCATTCGTATTAACTACCAGTTACTCCATACAGTCGATGCTTCGTTCGCGGAACTGACGAGGATGGATCCTTCGCAGAGACTGCAACCATCCTAGCGAATTCGTCGACCCGCGTCCGACCTTTGCAGGATGCACCCAGGTTAAGACGACTCCTGTGTATTGGCTCCATCCGAGTCCAGAGTCGCAATGTCGACTCGAGGGACTGACAACAAACAACAAGCAACGGATACGGTTGGCTGAGTGGCCGAGTGTGTCTTTTGGTCTTTGGTGTTTCGCGGGCCAAGGATGCGACTCTGTCCACGCCCACGGAGCCACACCCGCCCAGTGCAGATTGCACCCACAAGATCCCATCAATTGGGTGTCTTCCTTTGACGAGCCGGACTCCGGATGGTGACGGGACATTTAAATGACACCCCACAGTCCCGCATCAATCCCGCTTTTTGATTTCTGACCCGTTTCAGCTGTCATCCCTTCCTCGGAGCTTAACCGACCCTGTCACAGCCCATCAAATGAGAGGCGACTGCATACACAGTACATACAGTACCGGCACAGCACGGCGATGGTGGCGCGACCCATTCCCGACCAATCTGATTCCAACCTCTCATGGGACCTCGGTTGCTAACCCGGTCTCCGGCCAACATCGCGACGCAAGAAACGTCCCGCTGGAGTGGATAGTTATGAATGGACAGACGAGTACGGCCTTGGCGATGTTGACCACTCGTGCCATTGTCGCTGAAATCACCGAACGGGTCCCATGCTGTCCCCCGGCTAAGCAGGATTTCAGTCTCTGGATTACCCCCGTGAGCGCATAGATTCAGCAAACTTGCTCGTTCAGAGTAACGTCATCTCTGTAAAGTTTTCCCGCTCGCAGGAAAAGAAACAAGCGCCTCGTCTTCCGGCTTCCGAGCAAGCCCGGTCACTGCCATTCTCCAAGCTTTCCGGCTCGCCGTCTTGGCAGGGCACGAAAGACGATGCTGCTGAACACACAGCGGTCGTTGATGGTTATTGGCTGGCTGCGAATCCGCAGCTGGAGGCTCAAGAACTAACCAGGTAGCTCCGTTGTCTTTGAGACTAGCCAACTCGCTCATTGGGCCATTGCCCACCAACAAGAAACGAGGAGTGCGGAGCGGTCTCGTTTCGGCGCCGCGTAGCTGTGACGAATCCTCGTCAGCACAACCGGGAAGTTCCCACAAGACAGCCAAAGGCCGGCAACAGCGGGATCGAATGAGATGGCCAAGTTAGCGAGCGAGCCGCGGGAGAGAGAACCTGGCTCTCCCGACCAAATCGGGAAAAAGGAGCCGGGGGTTAGTGATTGCGGAAGCTGTTCAACTCATACCCTCAGCTGCTGGCAAGACTTCGACTTACACAGTGTAGTGTAAAAGGAAGTGTGAACGAGCGACGAGAGGTTACGGATGGTGGCCCGAGGGTGGCTGTGTGGGAGGCGAGGTGTGCTGGCGCTGAATTTCATGGTTGTCTCCCCTGGTCGGACCACACGGCTTTTCGGACGCAGTTGATGACGGTGTCGTGCGGCCATCGCAGCCGAATCGTCACTTGGCGGACCGGGGGCCCTTGGAGCAGGGTCCGGGGTCCGTGGTGATTGTGCCAGGACTTGGAATCCACAATGTCGGCTCGAAAACGCGCCTGACCGAACCTGGGCGGTAAATGCCCTTCCAAGCCACATTCCCGTCTTCTGCGGCCGAGGTCTCATGCCAGGGGAGGCTTTCGGAGGGATGGACATCACCGCCACGAGCCAGTCAAGAGACAGAGACACATTCCCCGCCCACACCGTCATCGTCTGCCCACGCGAGCCCTGAGCTCAGGCTGGCGGAACCCGGGCACAACTGGGTGATTATGTCTACACAGTTGCATGGAGGACGCTGGCGACCCTCGGGCACTGTATGCAAAACACAGTCTGCTGCGCTGCTGCGGGCCTGCCCACCCACCCCGGTCAGCCTCTGCGCCCCGGACCGGTAAGAAACCGATTACCGGTAACTCTCCTTCCACGTTATTTCGTAGATTACAGGAACACCCCAGACATGGGAAGCGCGCAACGGGCATGGATGATGAGATTAGCGGCACAACTGTCTCCACCGATGGAGACAGGCACTGACGGGCACAGACAGGCTCGTTGACCTCCTGGCGCGTGTGGTTGTTGCCCTCTTTTCCGCCGCTTCAAACCACGCTTCTCGACGGCAAATGTCCTCGCTTCCTCCTGTTCACGTCGCTCAACCCGCGCCCGCCATTTGCTGCTGCATGTCCCCGTGTTTCCCCCGCCACTAGGAGACGGGTGTAAGCGCGCAGCACCTCACCTTTCCTCTCTCGCCAGTCTCGCCGCGTTGCCGCTGCCTCTGTGGCCTCCACCATCCTTCTGCCCTCCCACCACCACCCCCCCGCCAACATTTTCGTCGTTTCCGACTGGCGGCTGCGGGCTCCGTGTGTGCCGACTGGGTGGATTGTCCCGCCTTAGCCAGCTCCGTTCTGCCCCAGCGCGTCTGCCCGAGCATCCCCCGTTGAAGCCGCTCTACACAGGAAATACGCCTGCCGCGCTCGGTTTTGCCGACGCGCCCCAGCCCAAACGCACACCTCCCAGACCGCATGCTCCTTAGGGTCCCCATGCCGGCTCCCCACGGGTGCTACTAATAGGGCCGCCTTATAGCACATGGTTGTATTGCGGCTGCCCCGCTACCAAACGGCTCAGCTGCCGACAAATATTGCTGCTGCTCCCTGAGACTGCGGGACAAGGACGAGGGCAGACGGGTCGCGGATCAGAGCGGCATTGGGGTTGCACGGCGTTGCAACACCGCACAATACTACCCCGGGACTTTTCGAACACAGAGCGACTGGACTATGCTCCAAACAAGACTCACCATCATCGCTTTTTGAGAAGCTGCGAGTGCTCCTGCTGCTTCGTGCTGCTTCCTGCCGCCGCCGCCGCCGCCGCCGCCGCCTTCATCATCACTGGCTGCTGCACAAATCACCGAAAACACTCACTTGCAGCGACTTGCGGGGTGTTGCCAACCACTCAGCCAAGTAAGAGCCTGCGTCCGTTTACGGTAGCTTCGAAAGCTTGTCTCCTCTGCGTTTCTGTGGGTTGGCCGTGTGTATGAGCGTGGAGTTTGTGGAGCTTGGTGGTCCAAGGTTCAGTCTCCCTAACAAGGGGTCCTCCTCCACACTCTTATTTCACAGTACACACCTCTGTGTGGATTGAGAGACCAGGGTGTGGAGAGAAAAACAAGCGAGGAGCAGGGCAGGTCAGGCTCACCTTTAAAGTTGCCTCATCAACTCCTTCATCCCCTTCCCCCACCCCCCCAACATATTTCCCGTCTGCATGTTTCCTTGACCGGCAACTCCCCAGCGTGCATCCTATCGGAGAGTCTGTGGAGACGGGTTCCGACTCGGGTTTCCGGAAATAGGCCTCTTAAAAGCAAGCCGGCACCATGGCGTCTGCGACGCATAACCCGTATCCTCGATCTCCCAACGCCTCAGTGCGGCCCTACAACTCATCCCTCGCCCCCTCAGCCCCTTCACCCAAACCGGCCGAGCAGTACCTAGGCGGCCCTATGAGGCCGAGTGTGAGCAGCGCCACCCCGAGCGCAAGATCGAACCAGGCGCCGCTGCACACCATAGGAATCCCACAGCCCCTCCCTTCGGTCCACAACCATCCCCCGAACTCTTTCCAGGCCTATACGCCCCTCACGTCCACCTCGTCCATGATGGAACGGGAGTCTCTACCATCGGGGGAGTCGGTAGCCGGCACACCTCGGGCGCTTCATGCCAACCTACCGTCCAACAACAGCAGTTCCCAGGCACAGAAGCGAGCTTACCGGCAACGGAGGAAGGACCCCAGCTGCGACGCGTGTCGTGAGAGGAAGGTCAAGTGCGACGCAACCGAGACCACCAGCTGTTCCGAATGTTCGAGCCGGGGCGTCAAGTGCCAGTTCACCAAGGAGACCAATCGCCGTATGTCGTCCATCAAGCAGGTGCAGGATCTCGAGAAGCAGATGGAGCGGATCCGGCGTGAGAACCACAGCCTCCGCCGCATGCTACAGGAACGCGACGGCCGCCAATTCGAGATGGACATAGACGGCGTCGAGCAGCTGCCGCTCCAGCTACCCGAGATCGGCCAGCAACCCAAGCGAAAGAAGAGGCCGGCGGGCGTCCACGACCTTGCCAGGGCGAGATCGAACCTAAGGAGCTACGCGCGGGGAATATGGAAGCCCCCGGCCCCGTATCGACAATCTGCGGCGCCCGAACTGCGAGACTTCCAGCAGCTCCTGCCGCCACGACGGACCACTGACGAGCTGATGCGGTCCTATTACACGTCGATACATTCGGTAACCCCCATCTTGCACTGGAACACGTTGACGCAGACGGTCGACGGCCTGTACCGGCCCGGGAACCCGCTACGCGCGTCTCAGGCCTTCATGTCCGTCTTCTTCGCTGTCTTGACGGTCGGCCGACTCTTCATGGCAGAAAACGACCAGAACCGTGCATACTCGGCCACCCAGCTACTCGAAACGACACGGACACTGATCGACCCGTGGAGCGACGAATATGAACTGGACGACGCACGCGCGCTGGTGCTGGTCACCATGGCCTTGAACGAGCTGAACCTGAAGTCGGCGGCGTGTAGCTGGTTGGGACGTGCGGTCAGGGTAGCCCAGGACCTGGGCCTCTACACCGAGCCGGGGACGGCATCTTTCGTCGAGGCCGAGATGCGCAGGCGAACGTGGTGGACGATCTATATTCTCGACCGGAGCCTAGCAATCGAACTCGGGAGACCCATGCTCATCGACGACTCGGACTGCGATGTGTCCCTGCCAGCAGCCGTCGACGATCATCACTTGTCGGACCGCGGCCAGAGGCTCCCGGACGGCGCCGAAGGGCTCACGCATTCCCTACTCGCCGTCGTCAACGTTGTGCGTTCGTACACGGCGTTGAGCAGGGCGCTCTCCTCACCCGTCATCGCACCCACCCGGCTCGCGACCTTCGATCAGCATTTCATCTCGTGCCGACGCGCGTTCCCGCCGGCCTGCCAGCCCACGAGCAGCGTGTCCCTCATGCCCTCGTTCACAAACCCCTTGATCTACCTTCTCCACGCCCGGCTTCTCCTCCATCGGCACAATCTCCTTCCGTCATGTCCCCCCGACGTCCGTTTAGCAGCGACCGAGCAATGCATGCACACGGCGCTCGATACTGCGGCCCTCCTCGCACGTACGCCGATCCGTATGATTGCCCAAGGCGCCACCGCCCTTCTTACGACCCATACCTTCCGTTGTACCCTCTTCCTGCTCCTCACGGGCTGCTTCGAACAAGCATTCGAGTGCATCCGTGTCCTGGCCGCCATCAACGACCACCGCGATGTGGCCGTGCCCTGCGGCCGGTACCTCGACTTCTTCGTCTCTGCCCTAGCCTCCCGACGGGCCGAGATCGTCACGTACCTCTCGCAGGCCCCCTCGCCCACCCACCCTCCGTCGCCATACGGCCCGCCGCCGCCCCAGCGACCTTCCCAGGCAGCGGTCAACGAGGCCCTTTTGCGCGACGAAGAGCTGCTCGCATACGTGAGCGCTGACCTGCAGGCGGGGATGGAAACGGCATGGGTCTGGGCGGGCAGCAGCGAACGCGAAGTGCCAGCACCGGTAACCGTGTCTGGGAAGCCCGGCCTGTTCGGAGCCGAAGCACGGTCTAGCCTGACGAGTGAGGAGAGGTGGGATTGGGGACAAGGGGTGGAGGGCTGGGAGAGGCTGGAGAGCTCGTTGAGGAGGTTCGCGACCGGCGAGATAGCAGTGACAACACCAACGTCGGCAGCACCGAGCACGAAACCTCAGCACCAGCATCAGCATCAGCACCCACACCCACACCCTCATCCGCAGCAGCACCAATCCCATCATCAACACCAACATCAACACCACCACCAACAACACCAACAACACCATCAACAGCACCAGGCATGGAATACTTCTGCCCCGGCACCGCCACCACTCCCGCCTGTCTTGGCACCGCACCACCAGCACCAGCACCATCACCAACCGCAGCAGGAGAGGGGAATCAAAATGGAGATGGGCGGGCACGATGCGCGGGTAGAGATGGCGACCCTGCCGCCGATGGTGGCACCCGGGCCGCGACCGAGCCAGGCGTGCGGGACGGGGAGCCCGACGGCGAGCGGAAAGAGCAAGAACGAGGAGCGAATCAGCATTGCGAACATCATTTAAGTGCTTGGCAGGCTGTCTTGGGAGGTTGGTGGGTCATGTTGTTGATGGTTGGTGGTGGAGGCTACGCGGGCGTGAGAGGGTGGTTTGGTGGATAGGACGGAATCGAGCTAGGAGAGGGGAGAACACACGAGGAGAAGAGAATCAAAGGCGGGGATAGCATGACGATACCACGACTACCTCCACGAACGGCACCTCGACAACACGGCTGCGGTCACGGCCGGTTCGAACCATCGCCCGCCACCCCAGCCACGAGACATACGAAGCCGCATATGCCATTTCAACCCCTCGACCGGAGATTCCAAGGCCTCCGATATATATCCATGCATAAACACACGATCACGACAGACAACCCGACAACCGCCCTCCACCGGTAAACACACCGCACCAATCTTTCAGCCCTTCAACACCCGCGCCACCCACACAGACACTCCCTCTCTCTGACACGCATAAAGCGTACACATCATTCCCTTCCTCCTGCGGCGCCAGAGGAACAGGACAGGCGGCTCCGTTGCATTACTTTGATACCATCCCTATACTATATACCCCCTCTTCTCCGAGAAGGGCGGCACAATGTTCATGTTTCCTTCGGTTCTCAGTTTAATATCCATTTTTTTCTTCTTCCTTTTCTTGTCACTCACTCTCTACGGAGACAAACCAACAGGGTAACGGCCGGCGGTGGGCGGGGGTGGAGGCTATCTGATTTCGGGGGTTATGGGTTCGGTCGGGGACTCGGAGAGCAAAATAAAAAAGCCTTGTTTGTGTATTCTTCTTTTTTCATGTCTAGTCGGGTGGGACGACTGTGCTACTGGACCTTGCCTTGTGGAAGGTGGTGGTGCCGCGGCAGCGGAGACGGCTGTTACGTATAGACAGACGGCGTGGGTCGATGGATGCTTTGCTTTGAGGCCTTGGGGCATGTCGGCTGGGATGTCGGGTCATTGGCAATACAAGACAAGAGTTTCGACTCGCGGGTGTTGCTCCGTCAAGCTGTGTGTGGTGCCGTGTTTGTGTGATTGGGCGTGTGCCCGGACTAGGTTGATCGTTGTGCGACTTGGGTGTAGTCCATCTGTTTGGTGACTTGTGCTTCCTTGCTTGACCTGCCTACTGGCTAGAGGGGGGGGGGTTCTTGTGTCACTGACGGACTAGAAAAGGGGGGGCTGCCCCTGTGTGACTGGGTATACAAGTATGCTTGCTCTCTAGTCCGAGCGTACACTTTGTACACTCGCTACCCCCTTTCGGTCAGGAGCTTGGGTGTCTATTTTGGTGCTCCCTTTTTCGTTCATCCCGCCGTCCTTGTCGTGCCCCTGAATCGGGTACCGTAACAAGGGTAATATGCACCGTTTAGCGCTGACGGCAGTTTGCTCCGTTTCGCGCCAGTGACGTCACAGGGGCCACAGCGCATTGGCGGACCGCCCCGTTGACCAGTCACATGGCGGGCTAGGATTGCTTCGTCAAGGGTCTCTCGTGAGGGTCCATTCCGCGTTCAGGTTGCCGCCTTCCGCCTTCGTCTTCCCTTTTCGACAACAAAACTCAAACCGGCATCTACGCCCCAACTTCACCGCCAGACTCGGCCACGTCCGAATAGTTACGCACGTTTTATTGAAGGTCACGGCGACCGCAGACTGGGCCTGCCTTTGGCTTAAAATAACATGCGCCTGCAGTGATAATTGTTGGTTTATTTTATTTGGTTTTTTTTTCTTTTTTCTTTTTTCTTTCTATTATTCTTTTGTTCCGGAGATCGACATGTGCGCGCTAACACGTCTTTAAAAAGAACGAAGAGCGAAGAGTGACGAGCGAGGAGCGGGAAACATCCACCGCCGATAGAGAGACTGTCTGGGTCTTCACTTCCGGTGGGCTACGGTTCGACCCAGCCAACCCCCTTTCTCCGCCACGAGCGATGCTCTGGCAACGGCTGAAGGAGATATGCATCTACTTATGGAACTTCCGCTATCTGCCTCTGAAATACCGGTGGCCTCTCATCAAGTTCCGCCGTCGCTTCCTGCCGACCCAGACCGGTCTTGGTCTGCGTAACGCCCTGCGCCATGCCCGCTCGCTCAAGCACCCGCCAGAGCCCAACGCCTACCTCTTCGTCCTGCGCCTCCTCTGGCCCTTCCCAGCCTGGGACTTCCGCGCCGTGCTCCCACCGCCGCCGAGGGCCATCATGGCAGACCCCGAAGGCGTCCGCTGCCGCGTCCGCGACCTAATCTACCTCCGCTCCATGCCGCTGTGGCGCGCGCGCGACACGCCGCAGCGGTCCTTCTACCGCCTCTACGAGGCCTTCTGCGCCGCCGACGGACACATGATCACGTACGAGACCGAGTATTTCTGGCGGCGGTCGTCGCCGCGGTGGGCCGTCGCCAACCTGCCGGATCCCGAGTGCGCGGACCCGGAGCAGTACGCCGTCATGGCGGCGCTGGCGGACATCCTGGTCGACTCCTTCACCTGGCGCTTCGAGCTCGGCCTGCGCCGGACCGACCAGCCGATCGTGCGCCACGGCGGTGCCGACCCGCCGCCCTTCGTGCCCGAGACGCGCCCTTCGTGGACGGCCAAGGTGCCGCCCCTGCAGGAGAAGCTCGTTATTCACCCAGAGGAAGACGCGTATTTCGACAGCCCGCTCCATCGCCGCAACGTTTACATGGCGACCGGGTGGTTCTACACCGTCTGATAGGCCCCGAACGAACCTTGACAGCCACGCGCGACCAGAAAATTGTTAAAATTTGTGCTGCTACTTGGTGACACCGTGCCCAATCCCGACCCTCCAGCTTGGGATATGATCCCCATGCTCCGTCCCCCCCGTTCCCCATCCCCCATCCCCCGCTTCAGCACCACACCCAGTCATTCTGAAGGCCCTGGTATTTCCACTTGGCCGTTTCCGCATCCCAAACCATATCCGCAATGCCCACCTCCCCGTACTTCTCCGCGTAGAGCTCGGCGACCTCTTGGATGGCGTCGTCGGTGGGCGGCAGCTCGAACCCGTTGAGGTTGAGCTCCCGGATGTAGCGGAAGCTGATGGGCGGCTCCCCGGTCTGGCGCATCAGCCGGACGAGGGCGGCGGCGTCGGAGACGTCGACGTCCTTGTTGCCGCGGCGGTCGCGGGCGTGGGCGATGCGGCGGACCTTGCGCTCGAGGGCCCAGCTCAGGCGGCCGGCGTAGATGACGAGGTTGGCGCCCTCGTAGATGGTGATGCCCTGCTGGACCGACTCGAGGAAGAGGTCCATGCGGCGGTCCTTGGACACGAACAGCTCGACCTCGCGGTTCAGCCAGTCCTCGATGTAGCCGCCCTGCTCCGCCACCGCCGAGATGGCCCGCTGCAGCTCCACCAGGTAGTCGGTCGCCGCCGCGATGTTGGGGTCCAGGATGCAGTCGATGTCGTACGACGCCTCCCGGTTGTGGCACACCCGCACCGCCAGCGAGCCCCCGACCGAGATTAGCCGGAGCGGCGCCACGCTCATGAGCAGGTCGCTCGCCCCGATCTCGCCGTCGAGGGATGCGAGGGCTGGGAAGGTGTGTTAGCTTCCGAGGACTGTTTGGGGTCTGGGGGGGTAGTGTTACAGAGACTAAGCCAGACATATTATATTCCTGGCTCAAGTGAAGTAAATGGGAGATGACAAGTTCAATACAACGATAGCTACAACGAAAAGAGAGAGAGCCGAATGGAGAGAAGAGATCTATCTACCTTTTCCCATCTCATCGTATGTCAACGGCGCCTGGTTTTCCCGAGAAAACGCCATCGTCGACCGAGACGCATTGATAGCACCCTGACGGAATAGCTCGAGAAGGTGGTTGATGTCAATCTACGGCGCCGAAGAGCATCCGCAGCGTACTTGGTGCCGGAGAGAAGAAACGCTAGGTTGTTCCCCGCTCGATGGGACCTGAGAAAACAACTGTCATCCCCACCACCCCAATATGCACATCCACATGCCGCTTCGTTGATTGGGTAGGCTCAGCCCCTCCGTCTGCACTCTCCCACCGTCTCATTTGTCCGTCTTATTTCTACTTGTCTTCTTCTGCAGACGGAAAACACCAGCCAAGACTGGTGATGAGGCGGAAAAGGTAAACAAACATTAGGTGGGTGTTAGACGAGATTGTCATGGTACCAACGTTTCCGCCTCGCTTATAACAACACCCTCCCCTGTAAACAGTATGCCATTCACGAGCCTAAGCACTGCCTCTAGGTGTCCCCAACAGTCCGCTCAGCATTAACCTGAGGGGGGAAGGGGTTCCGGCCGATTGGGTCACTGCAGCCAACCAGAGACAGCAGACAAGCTCCTTTTTGGGCGGTTCCCAGCAGCAAGCCCCCGCTCACGCCAACGACCAACACTAGATTTACACGCCCTCAAAACCAGTAACCTTGCTCTCTTTCTTTCAAGTTATTTCTTCCTCCCTTCACAAATTCCCTAATTCCTTTCCTCACTTGCCTACCCCGCATCCGGTCGATCCCAACCAGAAGCTTCTGTTAATTCCCACGCCTGCAATATGTCGTCTCCCCAAGCCCACGTCAACGACTCAATCCAAGCCGTCGACGAAAATACCTGGCTGCTCGGCGAAAGACTACTACTTTCCCGACAACCAAAGGCACCCCAATCACCCCATCACGCATCCTGGTCCGACGGCTCGGGCGGCTTCTTCGTCCTCTCCGACGCCCCTTCCCCCCTCCCCTCCCACCACCACCCCCACCCCGCGCAATCAGCCATACTACCGAGGGTGTACGCCGCGGGGGACCAATCCGCCGTCTGGGCCGCCGGCAGCGGCGCCTTCATCAAGGCCCGTGACCGGCGGCATCCGCGCGTCACACCCGAGCACGCGACCCTCGAGTTCCTACACTCGCAAAGCGAGCCGCTGGACTGCCGCATCCCTGACGTGCTCTACCACGGCGAGTGGGACGGCCGGTACTATTTGGTGGTTTCCCGCGTGCCGGGCGTGACGCTCACGGAGGCGTGGCCGGCGATGGGCGATGAGCTGCGGCAGTACTATGTCGAGCGGGTTGCCGGGCTGTGCGAGAAGATGGTTGAGTGGACGGGGGAGGGTGGTGTTTGTGGTGTGGACGGGGGTCAGGTGATGGAGCTGTATCTGGCCAACGATGATCAGTGTCTTGAGCCGGAAGTGCTGCGGCGGAATTGTGTTGGTATGGGCATGGATGTGGCGGATCTGGTGTTTTATCATTGTGATCTCGGCCCCGGCAATATTCTTGTCGAGCCCGACACTCGCGGGATAGGCGTGATTGACTGGGAGATCGCCGGTTACGTTCCCAGGGAGTGGGTTCGGACCAAGTTCCACCTGTCGTCTGGGATGGATTTTCCAAACGACGATAATGAGGAGACAAAGTCGGACTGGCGGCGGTCCGTTGCGCGGAAGCTGGCTGCGAAGGGCTTTGCGGAGGTGATCGACGGCTGGCTAGCTTTCCAATAAAAGCTATCGACCGTGCAAGCCGCCTCTTGAGCCGCTAGAGAGGTTGCCATGACCTCTTTGTTTGGTTGTATCCCCTCGTCTCTCGTCTAGTGAGTGCCGTAGCACATGTCCCACCCAAACACCGCGAGCTAGTTCAGTGCAGTACAACCCTCACCAACAACGCGAACGATTGTACCAATCCCCCTCATACCTCACCCATTACCCCCCCCAGTAGCCCGAGGCCGCCCTTCTGCATAGGTAGGTAATTTCGATGGGACGCGGCGGCTTTTTAGCGGGGTATCGTGTCATGATGTTGCGTGTGAGATGTATGCTGCCCAACCCAGAACTCCCGCTGTGTCTCAAAACCCAACGCTCTTGTCTCCCCGGGCTCGAGTCATGGGAACCCCTAGCCAGCGCTCAGCCACAGAGCCACCCTCTGGCCAAAAAAAGCCGAACTCGAAAGAAAAGTAAGAAACCAAGCAAAAAGAATAAATGAAAAGATATCGAGAAAACTAAGTCAAATAAAAGAAGAGGGTGAAAGGAACGGGGAAATGGGGCAAATAGAGTTTCTTTGGGCTTCGGCATGGGAATAAATGAAAAGATATCGAGAAAACTAA
Source organism: Chaetomium fimeti (assembly GCF_033439085.1). Lineage (NCBI taxonomy): Eukaryota > Fungi > Ascomycota > Sordariomycetes > Sordariales > Chaetomiaceae > Chaetomium > Chaetomium fimeti. Next base: position 2,210,001 of record NW_026944334.1, read on the forward strand.
GTCGAATAAAAGAAGACGGTGAAAAAAAAAAAGGAAATGGAGTAAATGGAGTTTCTTTGGGCTTCAGGATAACTTTCATTATATTCCTCCAGCCAAGGACTCGAAGTTTCTATGGCCGACATCTGCACTTGGAGTTCGGCTTTTTTTGTCCATGAGGCGAGAGCCTCGAGCAACATGCTTGAATGTTGCATATTGCTCGGTGTTCGTCTTGGATCTAATGATGGGTGGATTCGGCGTATATTCGTTTTCGTTTGATGATGTCATCAACTTGTTTATCGTCCTTAGGGGTCGTCGAAGAAACTTACTCGTTCCTCTCTCACTCAACTAATCCGCCAAGCCCGATCGACAGGGCTGCATAAAACAAGCTTTGTGAGAGCAGTGCCGAAGCAGCAACACAAGCAACCCCGGTTTGCTCTCGCATCCCACCTTCCAGGGACATGCACCTCCCTGACTAAGGGACTGCGAGGACAGGGTTGCCAATGGGCAGAAACCGGGCAGAGGAGGGATGGAGGACGAACCTGGAACGCATCGCAGCTGCCCAATAGCACAGCCGATTGGGGAGCACACTCTCCGGCGGAAGCAGCTGCTTTGTGCTGCACCTGCCAACTGGAGCTTGACCCCTCTTTTCCGTTTGTCCTGGTCTCTGGCGCGGGGCGGCCTCCTTCGTCCCATGGCTCCTTCCTCTCTCCTGTCCTCAGCTTTATTTCCTCGTCAAAGTTCCAATTGCTTCCTAGAGTGACTCCCGTCTGTCAGACCCCCACCACCGGATCAGGAGATATCCAGCGCCGTCCGCATGTGTGCCGCGTTTGCATCACCCGATAGCTGACAAAACTAAACGAAAAAGGAGGTGTTTACACCTGCTTTGCCGTTTATAAAACCTCGGTCGTTGACTTCGGATATCTCATCAGTTTCGCTACTTGTGACCTTCAAAGCTTCTACCGACCCCTGAGCCGCAAACATGGTGCACCTCCAAACCATCCAGCCCAAGGATGACGTGAACAAGATTGCCGACGGCATCAAAAAGGTCCACCTCCAATTAGCCAACGATGACGACAGCTTCACCACGAGCGTCTACGGGTCGAGGTTCGCCGCCCAGGACCTGCCACGGCATGAGATGCCCGAGGGCGAGATGCCCAAGGACGTGGCCTACCGCATGATCAGGGACGATCTGAGCCTGGACGGCAACCCCATGCTGAAGTGAGTCCTCCACTCGCTCCAATCCAGTCAGGGGGAGGCTAACCCGAGACAAAGCCTGGCTTCGTTTGTCACGACATACATGGTAGGTCTGATCGGCAGTGTATCTTCTAGCTCTGTGTCCTAACAATCCCCAGGAAGACGAAGCTGAGAAACTCATGGCCGAGTCCTTCTCAAAGAACTTCATCGACTATGAGGAGTACCCCCAGTCAGCCGATATCCAGAACCGGTGCGTCTCCATGATCGGCCGCCTGTTCAACGCCCCCATCGGCTCCAGTGATGCCGACGCCATCGGCACATCGTGTGTCGGTAGCTCTGAAGCTATCATGCTGGGCGTCTTGGCCATGAAGAAGCGCTGGAAGAACAAGCGGGCGGCCGAAGGCAAGCCGACCGACCGGCCCAACATTGTCATGTCGTCGGCCGTGCAGGTTTGCTGGGAGAAGGCGACGCGCTACTTCGAGATTGAAGAGAAGCTCGTCTATTGCACCGAGGACCGTTACGTCATCGACCCCGAAGAGACGGTTAACCTGGTGGACGAGAACACCATTGGCATCTGCTGCATTCTAGGCACCACTTACACGGGCGAGTATGAGGACGTCAAGGCGGTCAACGATTTGTTGACAGAGAGGGGCCTCGACACGCCCATCCATGTTGATGCGGCCAGTGGTGGGTTCGTGGCGCCGTTTGTTGTGCCCGATCTCGAGTGGGATTTCCGACTAGACCACGTCGTCTCGATCAATGTGTCCGGGCACAAGGTAACATGCGCCCCTCAGCGATACCGTCAGTGCATATGTTGGCTGACCCTTACAGTACGGCCTCGTGTACCCCGGCGTTGGCTGGGTCGTCTGGCGCAGCGCCGAGTATCTCCCGAAGGAGCTCGTCTTCAACATCAACTACCTGGGTGCCGACCAGGCGTCGTTCACGCTGAACTTCAGCAAGGGCGCCAGCCAAGTCATCGGCCAGTACTACCAGCTCATCCGGCTCGGCAAGCACGGCTACCGCGCCATCATGAGCAACCTGACGCGCACGGCCAACTACCTGTCCGACTCGCTCGAGGCGCTCGGCTTCGTCATCATGTCCAAGAAGTCGGGCGAGGGCCTGCCGCTGGTGGCCTTCCGGCTGCCGGCGCAAGAGGGCCGCAACTACGACGAGTTCTCGCTCGGCCACGCCCTGCGGTCGCGCGGCTGGGTCGTCCCGGCCTACACCATGGCGCCCCACACCAACGACCTCAAGATGCTGCGCGTGGTCGTGCGCGAGGACTTCACCAAGAACCGGTGCGACGCCCTGATTGCCGACATCAAGCTCAGCCAGCAGCTGCTCGAGGAGATGGATCGCGAGAGCATCAGGAAGCAGCAGGAGTTCATCCACAAGCACCACACGGCGAGCGGGAAGGCGCCGCATAACCATCCCAAGTACCGGGTAAGGCCTTTTCCTTCTGGTTTTATGGCTGACTTGGAACTGTCGTTATGTGACAATAGCCGTGGTGCTGACAATGTGATTGTAGAAGGAGAAACACTCGATCCAGGGCAAGACTGGGAAGACTCACGCTGTCTGCTAACACGTAACGAGGGGAGACGGGGATGCCCTGAACCAGGAGCTGCTGGCGCCGCGGATTGCATGCTCGTCATGACTAATGACTTATCGCGATGTCTTAATTTGGTTGAAGTCGGCGAGGGTATTTTTTGCTTTATTTCCGTGTCATCTGTATTTGAGTTGAGTCATAGATTCTGCTAGAGTCTGGAAAACGAAATGACTTTTTTGTGGCATCTCGATTGCGCGTGATGGTTGGTGTAAAAGTCAATTGCCATTCATCTTTGTTTACGAGATAGCCCCCCAATTGACTTTCGGGATAACTAGAAGGCAACAAATTTAACAATAAATTGTTTCCCTCCCCTTTGTTGCTCTCACTGCCCTCCGCCGCGAGAACCTTGATGGGCCGCCGCACCTCGCCAAGTGCCTTCTCACCCCCTGGACAAAAAAAGCCGAACTCCAAGCGCAGATGCCGACAATGGAAACTTGGAGTCGTCCTCGACTGTAGGAACAAAACAAAGGCCACGCTGACCTGGAACCCAAAGAAACTGTATTTACTCCATTTACTTTTCTTTTACCCCCCCTTCTTTTATTTTATTTACTTTTCTCGATTTCTTTCTATTTGTTTTGTTCTTTTTGCTTGATTTCTTGCTTTTCTTTCCCGTTCGCCTTTTTTTGGCCAGAGGGTGCTTATCGATAAGAGACTTCCTGGTGGTGTGGGTCAAATCCCGGCTCCCGACATCGCTTTGAGGTTTTTGTGAAATGAAACATGACTCTTGTTGACACCAATGCTGTGACTAACAAGCCAAGTCGTCGCCATTGAAGGGTATAAGTCGTCCACATCTCAGGAAGGCTTACTTGCTTTAATTCCTCTTCGGCGGTCTGGCCGAAATCTTACCTTTTCTCTCTTCCCTCGACCGAGTCCCTCCTCTTCGTTCTCTTTCATCCTTCTCACCTGCTTCAACCACTACCACCCATTGCCTACCGGCTTTCTCGTCTCATACATAGTCACTTAATAATGGCCTTTCGCACATCCCTGCGGCTCGTCGCCGCCGCCCGCAGTGTCCGCCCAGCGGCAGCTCGGTTCTACTCCCAGGCCACCACCGTACCCACCTCGAGCGCCTCGTCTGTGACGCCCGCCCAGATCCAGAGGGACGCTGCCCTGCCAAACCCCGACCCGGCAGAGGACTCGGCCAGCGCCGCCCTCGTCCGCGAGCATGCGCCCTACATGGTGGCCACCTACGCCCGCCCCCCGCCCGTCTTCGTCAAGGGCGAGGGCTCCTACCTCTGGGACATCGAGAACAAGAAGTACCTCGACTTCACCGCCGGCATCGCCGTCAACTCGCTCGGCCACTGCGACCCCGAGATCTCCACCCTGATCGCCCAGCAGGTAACCCACCCCTCCCCTCCCCTTCCCAAACATCACCCACCCACTAACCACCCCCTCCCTCCCAGGCCAAAACCCTCATGCACGCCTCCAACCTCTACTACAACCCCTGGACCGGCACGCTCTCCAAGCTCCTAATCGAGCAAACCCTCGCCTCCGGCGGCATGCACGACGCAACCGCAGCATTCATCTGCAACTCCGGCAGCGAAGCCAACGAGGCCGCCATCAAGTTCGCCCGCAAAGCCGCCAAAACCGCCGACCCCTCCGGCGCCAAACACGAGATCGTCTCCTTCCGCAACGCCTTCCACGGCCGCACCATGGGCGCCTTATCCGCGACCCCCAACCCCAAATACCAAGCCCCCTTCGCGCCCATGCTCCCCGGCTGCCGCGTCGGCGACCTCAACGACATCCCCTCCCTCTCTTCTTTAATCACCCCGTCCACCGCCGCCGTGCTGGTCGAGCCCATCCAGGGCGAGGGCGGCGTACAAGTCGCCTCCGACGCCTTCCTCACCGCCCTCGCCCAGCGCTGCCGCGCCGTCGGCGCCACCCTCATCCACGACGAGATCCAGTGCGGCCTGTCGCGCACGGGGCGGCTGTGGGCGCACGCCCACCTGCCTGCGGAGGCCCACCCGGATGTGGTGACGACGGCGAAGGCGCTGGGGAACGGGTTCCCCATCGGGGCCGCGCTGGTGAATGCGCGGGTGGCGGGGATGATCAAGGTCGGGGATCACGGGACGACGTTTGGGGGGAATCCGCTGGCGTGTCGGGTGGCGGTGCGGATTGTGGAGAGGTTGGCGGAGAAGGGGTTGCAGGAGGGGGTGGTGAGGAAGGGGGAGGTGTTTAGGCAGGGGTTTGAGAGGTTGAGGGGGAGGTTCCCCGGGTTGGTGAGCGAGGTGAGGGGGAGGGGGTTGATTTTGGGGCTGCAGTTGAGTGAGGACCCGGCGGGGATTGTGAGGGCGGCGAGGGAGAGGGGGTTGTTGGTTATTACGGCGGGCACGAATACGTTGCGGTTTGTGCCGAGCTTGGTGATGAGTGAGGAGGAGATTCGGGAGGGGTTGGGGATTCTGGAGGAGGCAATTGTGGCGACGAGGCAGTAGGGAGATGGATGGCTGTTGGTTGGGGGGAAAGGGGAGAGCGGTCTCGGCCGTTTGTTGCTTCGGTTGGATTTGGTGTCTAGATCTCAAGTGCGTGCTTCGTTCGCTCGCTCTAGATGGAGTTGGGAGTCAAAAGCCTTCAAGTTGGTTGCTCAAGCATGACATGACCACGTCTGGATGGTGTCACTCGTGACGTCTTCATCTTATGCCGATGAACGTGTAAAAAGTAGCTACGATTCGTGACGTGAGCACACGAGTGACAAAGCGGACCTGCAAAAGTACAACTGCGTTACGCCGCTGCCATGTTTAGTGGATGGGGAAGGGTGGTACTGAGGACAGAAAGTACCTCGTTGCAACCTGTCTCGCGGAACAGAGGTATCTGCGCAACCCGTTTGCCATGCTTGGTGTAAGCGGATCGCTGCAAACCGATTTACTCTGTTGAACGAGTGACAAGAGCTGGTTTGTTAAACGGAGATCTCGTACACCCGCCGAGGTTGTGCATGGATCGTGTTCGATCAATGGCAGTCAGGTGAGCGATGACGAGGGCTGGCGAGCAACACCATCTGTGTTGGTGAGCGTGTGATGTCATGCCACGGCTGTTACCAGAACTTTGCCAAACAGGTGACAGATCGGTGTGGAAACGAAACAGTGGCTTCTAGAAGTAACTTATTAGCCTGCTGTGCTATAGAAGTGTCCTGTTAGATCACCCTATGCAAGATGAACACAACCACACAAGATCATCTCATGAAACGAAACACGGAGCTGGTTGGCCCCCAAAATAGTTCCACAAAACACAATGCATAAACTCGCATCCCTAATCACATGAAGCTCGTGTCAAGTGGCAAGGCGCAGTCAACCGAAAGGTAAAGTATCATTCATCCACGTTATGTCATGTGTATCCCGAATTTGAGTTCCCAAATCCCCTGTTTTCTCTAGCGAGTGCCCCTCAGATCTCTCAATGGTACTGTTACATACACCCAGCCCGCTTGCCAATCCAGATAACAAAAAGCAGAAATCAGAAAAAAAATGGTCAAACGCCTGACGAAGGGCTAAAAAGTCTTTGGCTTCCCTATGCCTCAATGAACGAGTGACAATCAAAGTCGACCAGCGCCTCCCCTTCCCCGTCCCACGAAGAGAAAGAAGAAGACCAGCCAACGGGGTATAGAAGTGATGCAATCAAATCATGCAAAAAATGGGCCGCCCCCAAAACAGTTGGCGACCCAAGCCCGTAGTGTAAACCAACACCCGGTGAGAGAAGTGAAATTGCACGCGCGTCGACCCTGAGACCCTTAGGCCTGGGGGGTGAGGCGGAGCTTGGCCGAGGCGCCGCGGAAGCGGCGGACGCGCCGCTTGGAGCTGATAGCCTCGATGGAGAGGGAGGCAGCCTCGCCGGCCGTGCAGACGGTGCCGGCGGAGACGGCCTGGAGGGCGGACCAGACACCGCTGGCGCAGCGCTGGAAGGAGGTGCCGCCGACGCAGTTCCAGGCGCCCTCTTCGGTGCAGGCAGTGCCCTGAGCGTGCGCGCCGGCAGTGTTGCCGGAGCCGGAGCCGGAGCCAGAGCCCGAACCAGAGCCAGAGCCAGAGCCAGAGCCAGAGCCAGCACCGCCGGTGGCAGCGGGAGGAGCGACGGCAGTCTGGGTGACAAGGGTGGTGGGCTCAGCAGCGGGAGGGGTGATGAAGACGCCACTAGTAGAAGATGGTAAGCTTGAGCACGCCGACGCGGTAGAATTAGTGAACACATACCCAGGGAGCGAGGGAGGGTCGGAAGGGGTGGGAGCGGGAGCAGCCGTGGCCTGCACGGTAGAGCTCGGCGCATCGCCACCCTGGTTGCCGCTGCCGTTGCCGGAGCCAGAGCCTTCACCAGAGCCGGAGCCAGAGCCGGAGCCGGAGCCAGAACCCTCACCAGCACCCGCGCCGGCACCCGCGCCACCGCCAGTGGAGCCGCAGCTGCCGACGGGGGGAGCGACGCTGCCACCGTTGTTGACAACATCCGGGCCCGGGTCGGGGTACTCGACATCAGAACCCTCGGTGGTCTTGCAGCCGTTGCCGACGTTGGCGACGAAGACCTGGGGACGCGAGGAGAAGGCCGCAGAGGCGCGCTGCTGAACCTCGCGCTTGCCACCACCGCCGATGGTGACGGCGGCGCAGTTCATGTACTGCTCGCGGTTGCCGATGTTGTTGTTCCAGGTCCAGGCCCAGATGGCCTCACCCTCGGGGGCATCGGAGGGGATGGTGAAGGGGTAGCTGGAGGCGAGAGGGCAGCCACCGATGATGGACTGGATGACGGTGAAGGTCTTGCCCTGGTCGTAGCTCAAGCTGACCTGGCACGAGCCGCCGCCGTGGGGGGCGCCACCAGCAACGGTGAAGTTGTAGTTGCCGCCGGGAGCGAACTCGGCAGTGGGGGCGCCGGCAGGGGTGCCGAGGTCAGAGTGGTAGCCCTTGCACGGGTAGTCCGAGCCCGAGTCAGAGAGGGGCGCCGTGTTGGTGTAGTCAATGTTGACGGCGTTGGGGTTGGACTTGGAGCGGAAAGGAGCCGGGTAGGTGATCTCCATGTGGGCGGCCGCAAGCTGGCTGCCAGCGAGCAGGGCAAGGGCGCCGGTGGTGAATCCGTTGTTGAACATCTTGAAAGTTGTCGTGATTGGCTTTTTTGGAGTTTTGGAGGGGTTGTTTCGTTTGTGCGATCGCGCGCTCAAAGATGCCGGATGGGCGAGTTTTGCAAGTTGCAGGGAGCGAAGTAGTCACTGTCAGGACCAGCAGTTGTTGTCTTCTTTTAAATCGAGCGCTGCTCGGGAGCCTCAAGAAGGAATGAAGGGGCTTTGTGTGTGTTGGTTGTGAAGCTTGTGCTGTGTTGGCTTGTCGCTATTGAGGAACAATAGGCTTGTTTTGCGTGAATCACAATCGAAAAGCACCGGGCTCAAAATTGTGTGTGAAAGTGGTTCCAAGGGACCGTGTTGTTGCGAGAACAATGGGAAGTGAAAAAAAGACAATGAAGCCCGTGCCTGGAGCTGTTTGGTTTGAAGGAGAGTACGAGGCGCGATGCCGTGGGTGATGAGGAGAGAATAAAAAGAGCGTCGACAAAGGGCGGGGAGTGCTCCCTTTATCCTGATGTTTCTGTTCTCCCCCGTTCGTCCCTTAATGATTGGGTGGGAGGGGCTGATAGGTCGAGCAGCGCAGGCTTGTTTCGAACCCCACTAGCTGCACAGGCTCAACAGGGTCCTCTCGTCCCAAGCGTCCAGAGAGCCAAGCCTACCACAAGTGACTCTCCCGTTGTGGGTAAGACGCCGGTTGGGATGGCAGGGGTAGCCCGGAAGGAGGTGGGGGGGATAGACGGGGGGCGACGTGGCCCATCGGCTGTCCGATGTTCGATGCCCAGACATGTGGCCTTGTGGCCCTCGAGGTTGGCCTCGTCTCGTTCCTTTCTCGTTCTTTCCCGGTGCCAGGAATTGCACGATCAACCCCCGCTTGCTGCCCATCCTGCGGGCCTGTGGCAAGTCGGCCGCCCACAGCGACATGGGTCAAGGGCAATATTTTCCGCTTCGAGTGACACTGACAGGATTCCACAGCTTCCCAATTCGGCATTTTCACCCCAAATACAGTACCTACTGTATACTGTGCCGGATAACTACTTGCCTCCTGTATGTGTGTACGAATAATTCAAGTGTGATGGCAGCCGCGCGCTCAGTTTGAGCTGCAGTGGAGGCTCTCTCTCCAGTGACCGCCGTGGGCGTCGCGCTTCCCGTGGTCTTGGATGGGAACATGTCTCACTGAGAGACAAAAAAGCGTTGGTGTGACAGGCGACAGGCACGGCGACCTTGTTGGCTGGCTCGTCTTTGGCTGTTCGCTGCCAGTGGCACTTTGAGAGGTGGGGCAGCTGGCCTCCCCCTTGCCGGAGCTTAGCCAGGGCTTTTCAACGTCGTTGCCGAATCGCGGATCGAGAATGGCACACAACCAGGATTCGTCGTGCAGCCAAAAAGGGGAAGGAGGCCTGAGAGAAAAAAAAACCACAGGGGTATCCCGCTTCTAGCGGCTCCTGTGGATCTCGATATGCCAGGGGTGCAGAAAATGCTGTCCAATGAGCGGGCGAGGGTACCTGGCCGCATTTGTCGGCCCTGACGGAGGGTTGATTGGCCCTCGAGGGGGGACCTCTGCGCAGTGGTGGTCTGGGCAAGATCCTGGGGAACCTGGCCGCAGCCGCCCGACTGGCCGAGCGCATGAACTTGAAACACCGAGCATCCCAGTCGTGCCCAGCCAGAACCCCCGAATAAGCCCCTCGACCCCTAGTCGACCGTACCATTGTGGCCCCCGCCCGGCCATTCCACTGGCAACTGCAGGCTCGTGCCTCGGTCCTTGCACCTGAAGTCCAAGCTCATCAATCACATCGGGACCAGGAAAACGGACCTGTCATGCCTCTTCAGTTGGATACCCGGTGTTTGCTCAGTCTGCACAGGGGGAGCCCATGTCAAATGCGGCTGCGCACATGGGACGGGAGGACGGCATCTTCCAATTGTCAAAACCCTTCGGCTTGGTAAAACGGGCTCGATGCTGCGTCAAGTCGAAAAGTCCCAAATACGACGGTATCGAGGCAGCCCACTGCCGAGTGGGACTCGTATACCCACAACACGACGCCTGGAACCTTCCTGTCAGAGGCGGAAACCACCGGTGCCATTGGTTCAGCCCGGACGAATGACGGGTAGAGCGACTCCTCGAAGAGTTGTTCGTCCACATTCTCCCACCCTCTTGGGCACTTGTGTTTCAACTTCCAGCGATCAAGAAAGGTAGGCGGCCGCAGGGGTAGGTCAGACCACCACGAGATTCCAGATGCACCCACGCGCCCACCCGATCTGGCCTCACCGCACCTTAATCGGGAGTCTGTTTGCGTGGGCCACCCACATAGAAGCCTGCAGACTGCAGCAGACTGCCGGAGTTGTACTGCGCGTTCTATTCGTAAGTCGCTCAGAATAGGAGAGACAGGAGCAAAAAGTAAGACAACATGTGCAGGAGTGAGCGTTTGGCATTTGCCAAAATAGCAGAATGTTTCCCGCCAAGTTTACCCGACTCGGAGCCATAAAAAGCAGTCGATGCCTCCCATTTGCTTGCTTCCCGCGATGCAAGCGCTGTGTTTGCCCGTCACCTGCGCTAACCCCTCCCTGCTGCTTACGTATGGCGGCGAGTCCGCCAGCAGCCCCGCCGACTGCCCCGCCAGCTTGATCTCAGTGGGCTGAACAAAAAGTGGGCAAGCCCTCAAAAAGCGCCTTGCCATGCCCGGTCTCCCGGTCAGGCGAACCCCGACCAGAGACACGCCAGACGATCCAGTGTACGACCACCAACCTTGGGACTGATCGTCGAGACAGCCGCGCGCTCATGCACCATCTCAACTTGAGCGGCTGTGGAATCAAACCAGGAGCAATAGACGAGAAACAAACCACCTGATGAACGGGATGGAGACCGAACAAGAAACCGGCTTCGGCCTGCAATCGAGGGGGCGGAGAAAATCTCTCGACAGCACAGAACCTCCATACCCGACACCCCTGAACCTGGGGTCGGGCTCTCAAGCCCCGCCTGTCACCATCCTTCCTTCCCCACATGTGCCCGATGAGAGCACAAATCACCACTTGACAACTCTTGTTGAGAACGCAGGAAGCCGCCATGACTCCGTGGGCGAGACGCTGCTCAATTCTGGCGGGAATGGCGACGCCGAGCGGGGCAAATGCATGTTTGTTTTTCACTTTTCTGAAGAGGATCTCGCACAAAAATGCGAGCAACTCGCCACCGCGGATACCGGTAGTCCCACCGACAGGTGAAAAGGCACAAAGGTAAGCAACGTTGCGAGGCAAACTCCAATCCTCCGACGGGTGCCTTGCATGCCATGCCACAACGGCCCGACCACCACCCTGAGCGGAGGTTTGCAAATCCTTTTCCATGCAGTCGACCGTTGGTTTCAATTGTCTGATGGGGGAAACATGAGGGAGTCGAGGGAGTCGAGGTCGTGGTGAGCACTTTCGGACCAAACAAGCCAACGACCAACCAAAATTCCAAAGTGCAAGTCGATCCCAAACTCCAAAACCAGCTGCCCCATTCCGCACATCTCCCGAATGACGGACCTTCCCCGATGGATGACGGGTGACCGGGGTCTTCAACATCCCTAACCCCAACCTCAGCTCCGGGCAACAACCCAGCGAGGCCATCAAGTCCGTCGACAGCAGCACAGCAGCAAATCCCCTCCCTCGGCCTCTCTCTGTTCATGCAACGTTAACAAGTTCCCTCCTGAAACCCGCGCGTTACTGTTAGGGCCTCCTGTCCCCACGCACGTCCCTCGCCACGAATGGAGACCGATACCTCACAGCCACCGTCCTGCTCATTTCCAGATTGGGCTTCAACTTCATGCGAAAAAAGAAGCCCACCAGAGCAAGGGTGGGAAAGAGGCAATATCCTCTTCGACGACATCACAGCGAATACACTCTAGGCACCAGCATTGAGAGGCGTGAAGCCGAGACGCCCAGCATGCCATATCATCGGCCCTACTGCTGGATGAGAGTTAGGTCTTCTACTAGAATACCTCCTTGCAATTAAATGCACCGAGGAGACGTGATTGTAATTCGGGATTCGGCAACATGTGAATATTCGAGTCGTCGACGAGAGGTAATGAGATGCGCGCGGCAGCTGCCGTCCTTCAACTCGATGCCCTTGTATCAAGCCAAGTAGAAGCGGGCGAATGGGTCGGAGAAGCGAGATGTGGCTCGACGATGCAGCAGCGAATACAGTCGTAGTATTGCACTTCGGGGCGGAAAGTTGAGACGAACCCAGCGGAGCCCAAGCCACGCCATCGTTGCCACGACTCGACCGGTATGTTCCTTGTAGTGAGAGGGAGCTCAGATGCTAGAATGAATCGGCAGTTGGGCGCCCTCCGTAATGTCCACAAGCCGTGGATGGACACGCCACCGTCTGATGTTCTTGTAGCTCCTCGGATTCCACAGTGGCGGTTCGATGAGCAGCCACCATGGCCATGAGTGCCATGCAAGCTCGCAAGGCACACGAGGGCGCCAAAATGCCCCGAGAACTCGTCATGAACCGGAGCCTGGATGGAGGATTGACGACGCCGTTCCGCAGTGTGGCAAGCTCCAGAACAACATGCATCCATTGAAAGCCCATGGCCGCGTCGGGGGTCTCGCCGTGTTCGGCGGGTGGTGTTTACTGGCCGTGGGAGGATCTTCAACATGGAAGCATTGTCCCTGGGCAAACATTTTTCACGCAGCTCGATCCCGGATGCCCAACATGAATGCGGTCTACGGCACGGAGTGGAGGAGCGAGGAGCTCGCAGGCCTACTGTGTAGAGACTCACAACTACCTACCGTCGGACTGTACGTGCCACGAAAGCCGGTGGCCTACTCACGCCACCCAGCGGCGCGAAAAAGGGGTTGAGCTTCCCGGGCCATCCCGCTCCCCTCCTCCCCAGTGGCGTTGTCAGGAACAATCTTTGATCCTTCTGCCGTGCCCCCTCTTCCCCCTCTTGATCTCGCCCCTCCCCCTCTTGATCTCACATCATCGAACCCCCCCTCCTTCCCCCCATCTCCCCCCACCCACACATCCTCTAACGCTGTGCCACATATCCTCCTCCTCCTGCACCCCTCAACGGCCGCTCTCACAAGCCCATCCGTCTTCCCCGGTAGCCGCCCGCACTACCCACCGCCCTGCGGCAGTATGGCGTAATTCCCCTTTCCCAGATTGAGACCGACAGAACGAGGTAGGGAGAGCAAGATGGGTAGAGCGAGATGGGCAAGGTGAGGAGGGCAGAGTGAGATGGGAAAGGTGAGGTGAGCAGAGGAGGAAGCTGACAGCCTACCACACCCAACCAACTCGGTACCCAACCACACACACACCAAGCACAAACAGGAGCACATCCGTCAGCTAGACTCAACTCTCTGAAAAGAACACAAGTTCCATATTCCGTTTCGCTGCATGCTACCTTTTTTGACAAACTAAAAGAGAAGAAAACACCAGAATGTTAAGCACCCACCCACAGGCGGCGGCACAGCATGGTACGGTATAGCATAGGTACCCAGCCATACCCGGCAACAAGCAGGCCATGCATGCTACCAAAACCAGGTGGTCGCCGCAGTGACTGATCGCATAAAAACGGACGGACAGACGCATGAGGATAGATAACTTTTGCCTCATACTCATATCCCCTTCTTTTTTGTCTTCGTTTTCTCTTCCTTCCTCTCCTGCCCCCCCCTTAGAGGATTCCAGCCAGCCCCTCTCCCATCACCTCCAACCCCTTTCTCAACCATCTTATCTTCTTCAGCCATCAGCACTTTCTTCAGCCCATCTCATTCCTTCCGTCAGCCATCTCATCTTCTTCAACCATCAGCACTTTCTTTAACCATCTCATCCCTCTTCAACCCACCTCATCCCTCTTCAACCCATCTCAATCCTTCCGTCATCCACCTCATTCCTTCCGTCGGCCATCTCATCTCATCAACCACCCTCACCCCAACTCCCTCCTTCATCTCATCAATCTTGCCCAGGCCAGCCAGGTCAGGCCGCTCGAGGCCAGACCCCCCTCCCTACACCCCTTCCGAAGGATGACAGACAAGCAGTACGTTTAGATGATCTGGTGATCATCTCGCCAAAGGCAACAGCAACAACAAAAACAATACTCCATCGCCCGCAACTATTTGTGATGTAGTCTGTGTGCGATAAAAAAGCTCAATTGATGGATGGATGGATGGATGGATGGATGATGGGATTGGATGGACGAGGGCAAAAGCTAGTAGTTATAATCGTCTTCTCTCTCACTCTCTCTCCCGCCTACCAGCCAGCCAGCCCGCCCTGTCTGTCATGCTTGTCTGCTAGCCCTTCTCCTTTCGCTTTTTTGTCCATCATTCATTCATCCCCTTCACCGCTCGCTTCTCACTCCCCGCCAATGCTGCCCGCAAAAAAAGCAGAGCTACCCGTTCGTTGGGGGCTCGGCATGGATAATCCGCTTCAATTTCGCTTCGGCCTGTTCGACGAGGCTCCCAAGTTGGCCAACACTGCCTCGACACCCAGCCAGCCCGGCAATGGCAGCACACCTGACAGGTAGTTGATCATGTCACGGCAATTTTGTTAGGCTTGAAACGAGTGAGTTACCCCGACAGCTTCCGTTGAGGTGCATGGGTAGGCGGGTAGGCAGGTAGACGAAGCCGCGGCACGACCTCTGCAGTTCGTCTTCGCAGTTTCTCACTGCGGCCGCTGGCCCGAGAACTTGCCCTGAGGCTGCTGTGGCGTGTACGCCGGCTGCTGGTACGGCATCCCGGGGCTCATGCCGTACACCGCCTGCTGGCCCTGGTGCGAGCCCTGATGCGAGCCTTGGTGCACCATCATCGGCGCGGCCGGCCGGCCTGGGCTGGGGAACCCGTTAGACCCGGGGACAGGCTGCGGAGGACCTGCGCCGGCGGGGATAAAATGGGGTTGGGCCCCGGGGTACATCGGCCCCGCTGTCACCATGCCGTTGGGACCCATAAAACCTTGCTGAACCATCATGGGGCCTCCCATGTGGTGCGGTTGCTGCGGGATAAACTGCGGGTTGTGGGAGAAGCTGCGGAACTGATTCATCTGAGGACCGTTCATGTACTGCTGCATAACCGGCTGGCCGTACGGCATCTGCCCCTGGGGATTCACCGCCGGAGGATACGCCATCGGCACCGGTCCCATCCTAGGGGACGCGAAGGACTGTGCCGAGTTGGAATGCATCATCCTATGATCATCCGGGTTGCTGAATGGCACATGGGGGGCGGGACCGTGCTGGCCAGCGTGCATCTGCATCGGCGGCATGTGTGGTGACTGGCGCGGCGCCATGTTAGGGGCTCCGTGTTGCAAGTGGAACGGCAGCTGGTGTTGGTGCGCAACCTGCGGCATGACGTGGGCGGGGTTGGGTGTGGCGACGGCGGCGCTCGAGAGGGGCAGGCGCTCGAAATACTGCTTGTATGTCAGATGCATGGTCGAGTCGGGCGCCTCTGTCTCTTCCTGGAGCTGCCGCCAGGTCGGGAGCGTGTCGAAAGACGGCTTGAGGCCATCGTTGTCATCCCAGTTCCGACCCTGCGGCGGCTGGATGGTCTCGATGTGCGATAGGATGAAGCATTTCTTGACATCCACCGCCCTAGTCTTGCGCCGGATGAGCTGGCCCTTGATGGGGGCCGGAGGGGCAGGTGGCTCGGCAATGTTGTTCACAGACGAGCGAGGGGAAGAACCTGAACTGGGAACGGCGGGGTTGAAGGGCTGCGCAAACGCGTTAGGCCGGAACTCGTGGCTATTCGGGTTCAACTTGGGGCCCATGAAGGGCGGCGGAGCAGCATTCATGCGGCGGTTGAAGCTTGGGTCGACGCTGTTGGCCGGGCCGGTGGGGGGAAGGCGCATGTCCGGCGGCGGGTGCTGGCCCATATGAGGGTGCTGCATTTTCTGTTGCTCCACGTTGCGAAGCCGCTGTCCCAGGTGGCCCGTCGTTTGGTTTTGAGGCGCCGCATGAGGCGGCGGTCGGTTGTTTCTGTTGTACTGATAGTGCGACTGGGGGTTGTACGAGGAGCGGGTGCCTTGGTGACGGCCGGGGACTCCGGTCGAACCGGAATGGGGCGGCGCAGCTGGACGGGGGCCCCCGCGCGCGGCATCGACCGTTGCCGCAGGCGTCGAGGCACCAGATTGGTCTGCGCTTCCCTTGCTCTGGGGTTCCTTTGACGTCGTCGCTTCCTTCTCCTGGGGGGTCACGTCCTTCTGTTTGGCTAGCTCGTCCATGTTGTGCTTCGCCTTGTCCTGAATCTGCTTCTGCTTGGCCGGATCCTTGGCAATGATAGAGATCAGGTCCTTGGGGACGGGGGTGAAGAGCTTGAAATTCTCTGCGAATTTCTTCAGCTCCGTCAGCTTGACCTCCTTGTCGGCCTTGACCCTTGTGGCCCTGACTTTCTCGGCCATGAACCTTTGGGTGGTCGCGAAGTTCCGGAACGAGGACAGCACGTCGCGCTCCACATTCGCGGTCACGCCGGGGACAGCGCCAACCTTGGATGCACCGCGGCTAGTGGTGGCCGAGGGCCGGGCGGCGGTGCCATCTTTGGCCTCCGCTGCCTTCGCATCCGAAGTGGTCTCCGCCTTGCTCTCGGGCGCCTTTCCTCCGACTGCGGCTGCACCCGCCTTGGACTCTGCCGGCTTGTCTGGGACTGGGGTGGCCGGCTTCTCTGCGGTGCCTTGGTTTTTCGACTCAACCGGCTTCGGTGTCGGCGTGGGCTTCGGGGTAGGGGTGCTCTTAAGCTGTGACGAGATGATAGCAGGATCAACTGGAACACCCTTAACGGTCGCCTGACCGGTGGGCGCACGCCGGGCCGGCGGGGTGTACTTGTTGTCCCGGGCCGCCAATGGCGGGAAATCCTGTCGGCGTACACCGCTGTACCTGGAGAAGGGGTCAATCCCATGTATCGTGGCTAGGGTGCGTGTTCCTTACTTGTCTTCCTCGTCTCTTTGGTCCTCGCCACCAACGAAGTCCATCACACGCTCCTCGGCGACATGCGAGGTGGTGGGAAGAGTCCGCTCGATCTCACGCGCCTTTCTCTCAGCAGCCGCCAACCGTTCCTTATACTGGGGGTGGCTCTTGTCAATGGCGGTTGTGTAGATATTTTCGTCGTAGTCCGTCTTCAGGCCAAACAGGCGCTCGTTCTCGGCGAATTGATCCCAGGCGCCACCAGCGCTGGGTTTCTCCAGCGACCCATCAACTTCGTAACCCGCATCGGGAACCCAAGCCTTCAAGCTCCTCTCGGGGCCGAGTCGCGCGTTGGAGATTGCAGTGTCTGTCCGGAAAGAAGCCCGATTGCCTGGAGATAACCCGTTAGCGAGAGCAAAGGAAAGGGGTGCGTCACCGCCTACCGTTTGGAGCACGGCTGTCATTCTTGGCGTTGCTGGCAGGAACAACGCGGGCATCCGCAATGTCTTTCCGCTGGATGGTCATGGTGGGCTGCTGCTGCTCCCTTTTACCGGGGCCGTTCGTGATATCTGCGGAATTCGGGAGTTTCTTCTGCTGCACCATGCTCAAGCGGCAGCTGGCAGGCTCGGGGCCGTTGTTATATGTACCCTCAAATTCGGCGCCGGACGTGAGCACAATGCGGACTCGCTGGCCCTATGAACAAAGGAAAAAGAAATTGTCAGCGCACGTCACCAATCAGCTCGGCTCTGTATCAGATGTTGCAAGGTTCGACCTAAGCTTTGACCAAACAGTTTCGCAGCACAGGTTCCGACTCCGCTGGGAGCTTGAAGCAAGCACGGCCGTTGGTCGAGGAAAAGGAGGTGAAGGACAGGGGAGATAAGGGAGACAAGAGACAAGCGACTAACCTCGCGGAGGGAGCTCGTCACAGACTGCTTGTTCTGAGGGACTTGCGACCGACCGGTGATGGGGTTTTTGTTGTTAGTCCAGGCCTTTTGCTGGACGGGAGGCTGTCTGTGCGGGAGTTAGTCAATCAATGCGGGCTGTTCCACCGATCCTCTGGCGCATATGCACAACGAGGTCCCGGAAGTGGGAGTGCGGCGACCCGGGCGATTGACGCTGCAGATGAAAGGGGAAAATGCATAGGGCGGAAGGGCGGAAAGGAAGTTGACGGGGTGGGAAAAAAAAAGGCAAATAAATGTCTTTGTTGGCGGGGAGGTTGCAGCAAGGCTCCCAAAAAAGTTGGGGATGCGTGGGAAGGGTCTCGTGTCTCACCTCGGAGTCGGGGGCGAAGCGGTTGCCTCTGGGGCTCGCGGTCGCTGGTCGCCGAGCTTGCTGCTGTACAGAGGTCGAGCAGTGGGCGACTTGATGTCCGGGGTGGTGGATTGCGATGGCGATGCGACAACGGGTTTTGAGGTTGTCGATCGGTCTTCCATAGTTCCTGTGCCCTGCCGTTGAGTTGAGCACCCGGGGCAGTTGTCCAGACTTTGGGGAAAGAGGGTGCGGGCGGGAGATGGGCGGGAGCGGCAGAGAGGGGAGTTTGTACGAATTGAGCGAATCAGAGCTCTGATTGGCGCGTGCTCGTGGGCAAGCAAGCAGCGGCGAGCGAGGGTGTGCACCAGCAGCAACCCGATCGATTTGCGGCAACTCGAGGCCTTGCTCGGTCACGACAGCTGCCGAGTTACGACGCCTGGCTCAACCTCGACGACTTCCACGATGGTCGCTGGATGCCCGGCAAGATACTGCAGCGGTGCTACAGCCACAGGCGACCAACTGATTTCCTGGCCCAAGGTTTACAACAGGGGCATCGATGTCGGCCCCGCTTGCCGTGTGGTTGGCGGTTCCTGCCGAGCAATGGTTGATGCTCCCGGTTGAGAAGTAGTATCGGAGGGTTAGTCGATGGGATGCGCTAATGTGAGGCGCGGAGGAAGCCGACTCCGAGGGGTCGGAAATGGAGGGGAAGAGTGATGTAGAGGAAAGTATGTAACAAGTGCGCTGGGCACTTGAGCGGCGTTCTTGCGGAACGGAATGTCTCGCGGTCTGTCTTGGGCGGGGAAGGGCAAAGAAGGTCGACTGGCCAGCCCAGATGGACGTTCAGTGGTTCCAGGTTGCACAAGAAAGCAGAAGAAGGAGCAGCAGCAGAAAGGGCAGCAGGGGAACCAGGGCGCAACTAAATCCCAGCGGCCCCCCCAAGGGCGTCAGTGTGTACAACTTCACATGCAACGACCTGATGACCCAGCCAATGACCCCAAAAGCAGGCCCGTGTTCCTTCGTGGGTTTTGATGGAATCACAGCGCCTGGTGAGAACACAAAGGTCTTCCCAGAACACCAACTTGTCAAGGCATTCGCTGGCAGGAGGACCTGCGGGAGAGCTTGATCCTCGCTAATCCCATTTCAGCGAAATCCATCTTGGCAGGACCATGGATCGCCCGACGGACCCACGTGATTTGCTTCTTTGAGTGGATTGTTCTGCCCCTGGCTCGAGCTTTTGAGGAATTGCGACGACTGACTGGGTCCGGTGGAGGGTTTGAGATGTTCCTATCACAGAACGATGAACGCTTTGTCCAGCTCTTGATGGCAAGAGGTTCATCGAACTGTGACCAACGGAGTCCGACAATCCAAATACCTTCTAGGTTACTACCCGCAAAGTCGCAGCAGCACAACCACAGCCAGGGCCACGTTACCAATATGAGGAAGGGACCTCCTTCAATCAGGGTACTTCCGGTCCCAGGCTTGCTCAACATCAAACCTAAAGTTCCCAGCTTCTCAGTACAAATACAATTTTTTGCATTTTACAAGTGTATTTGCCTTCTCTTGCTTATTCCTTCTCATGCTTCTTCTCCACGAAGTATTTACTTTTGTTTCCCGGGCACCGCTCCCGGCCTTGCCTACCGTTTTTGCCAACGACACAGAATTCGTCAATAAGCCGAGAATGACGCAAATTGGTATTCATCCACCCTACGCCAGTTTGACGACCTTCGCACCTCAGTATCGATAGCATCCACCATCCGATTGATGTATTCGAGGACGAGAAACTCTTCCGTCAAAATCTTCATAAACTAACCTGATACCGTACCGACATCATCATCGCGTTGCTAGTCACGAATAACCTCGTTTATTGCCCAGAAACTACAGAACATAAAATCGTAGGGATATTGGGTGTGGCAATCAACATCTGTGCCCCGTGAAACCGACTTGTTCGTTGCTCGTCAAATGGTGACTTCTAATCGTTCCCCTGACAGAGACAGGTTGGAACTACTTGTAGGTGATGCTGAAACTTCGGAACACCTGCCACGTTGACCGAACACCTCATGGACAAAAAAAGCCGAACTCCAAGTGCAGATGTTGGCAATGGAAACCTCGAGTCCTCGGCTGGAGGAATATAACGAAAGTCATCTTGAAGCCCAAAGAAACTCGATTTACTCGATTTACTCGATTTACTTTTATTTTACCCTCTTCTTTTTAAGTTCCTTTTGCTTGATTTCTTGCCTTCCTTTCGAGTTCGGCTTTTTTTGGCCAGAGGGTGCCGAACTACGGCAAAGTGGTGGTGTGGTGGTGTATTTTACACCCTTTCCACGCCGAGCTACGCATGGGGCTTGCATCACACGACACTCAACTGTCCAAAGTGTCGGATTCACCTTTTGCAGCGGGGCATGACAGTATTGCAAGTTTCAGGACCTCATTCATCAACGTGGAGAGTCATGGAACATGGCACAAGGCTCAGTTTAGTTCAATGACAGCACGGTGAATAATACGCCACGCCACCTCGAGACAATTCAACATTATCGAAGCTGACCATTCAACCATTACTGATTACTACTGTTCTCATCATCTCTCAACAAGTAAGAAACGGCATCACCACCCTCTCATTCCAACAACCCGCCCCTCCTCAACCCCAACCTCTCGTTCCATACCAACTCTCCCATCTCACATACCAACCGCACTACCACGCCTAGAATACCATCCCCACACCCCCCGCCCGGAGTCGGGTACCACACCACACCACACCCCCCGAAATCCCCAACCCCCATCTAAAGCCCC
The DNA here is from genome assembly GCF_033439085.1 of Chaetomium fimeti. Classification (NCBI taxonomy): domain Eukaryota; kingdom Fungi; phylum Ascomycota; class Sordariomycetes; order Sordariales; family Chaetomiaceae; genus Chaetomium; species Chaetomium fimeti. The sequence goes on from NW_026944334.1 coordinate 2,230,687, forward strand.
AACCCAGCAAAAGCCGCCAACCCCAGCACAGCCAGCCCCAACGCCGCCGGCCCCGCAGCCGGCGTAGCAGCCGCATTGATAGCCGTCGGCGTGTTCGGCGGGCGGGTGCCCGTCCTGGTCCTGGTGTTGGGGCGGTCGTCCTCGTCCTCGTCGCTCGTCGAGGTAGGGGTGGCCGACGTAGTCATGGTCACGTTGCTGCTGGAGCGCGTTGTGCCCCCTCCCGTCTGCGAGCTGCCGTTGCCGCTGCCATTGCCGCTGCTGCTGAGGGAGGGGAGGTTGGTGATGCTGGTTGCGAGTGTGGTGGTCTCGCTGTCGGTGGGGGTGGTGTCCGCTGCCGGGGTGGAGGAGGAGGAGGAGGAGGGGGTGTCGGGGGTGGGGCTGGCGATGGCGTCGCTTGGGGTGGTGGTTGTTGCGGTGGCGAGGCCGGTGAGGAGGGCCGTGAGGAGGAGGGAGGATTTGAGTTGCATTTTGGGTGGTTTGGTTTGGTTTGGTTTGGTTGGGTTCAGTTGAGTTAGGTGGCTTTGATAGAGGGCTCGCTTGTGTTACGTTTCGTTGAGAGGTAGAGGAGAAGGGAAGGAAGAGAAGGCGGCTGGCTCGTCTTTAAATTCGAACGAGCAAATGCACTTGTCACCTGGGAGACAGAGCCTGGATCGCGGAGATGGGCGGTGGGCGAGACATGGCTGCTCCTGGCGCGGGAATTTCTTGCTCACGTCTTCGGAAAAGGCAGTGCGGGTTCCCGTAGAAAGAAGAGGTTGCGCTGCTTCCAGCCGTGACGGACAGTAGGACACGGCGAATGCCGTGGTCGATCCCAACGCCCCTCCGAAACTTGAAGCGGATTCGGACGAGATTATTGGATGATAGACGGAAACGAACGCCGCATAGACGAAGCGGTGACAGACGGCAAGGTGAGATGGCCTGGGTTGAGGGCCTGGACCCTTCGACAGATTGCCAATGCCCCTGAATTTGTGTCACCTGTCCGGCTTCAACGTCCAAGGGTTTGAAACAGCGGAGAGAAAACGAAGAGGAAAGCAGTCAGGTCGATACCGCAAACGGCACGCAGATGAAGCTGCGAGCAAAAGCACCAAATTGGTGTCTCAGTCCGCTGGGCGGAGTGAGGGAGGGTACGAAGTAATTTGCGTTCGTATCCAGAACCCTCTCTGCGCTCAGTTTTGTCCGAGTAACTATAACTAACTAACGTTAATTAACTCAATGACTGAAACTGAAGTCCGCATGGCAGTTCGGGTGACCATATGGTTGTGCGGTTGAGGTTGTGCCTTCAATCCATTAATCTGATTCGACTGCCGGAGGATGTCTGTCCATACATGTACAACCCACACCCCCGGAGCAAGACACGCCCGCAGCAAGCGTTCCCTGATTCGACACCGGACTTTCCCCTTGGTGGTTTAGACCGCCATGGTCTGCGTGCATTCGCCCTGCAGACCGACTGCCCCAACTCGTGGCTATGACGTGCGTATCGACGAGTTTTGAGTGGGGACCTACGTTGTCGACGGGTCGACGGGTAAGAAGCTTCCAGTTCGTTTCGAAACGCACATGTCGTTAAGGTTTGTTTGGAAGCTGTCCAGATGTGGAAAGGTCCCGAACACGAGCCCTGAGCCCCCATGCAGTCAGGGATCCGAAGGTTCTCGAACGAAAAGTGTACAAGCAACGCAAGCTTAACGGTTGATGCAGAGGCTGCAGCGGGGCCAACCTGGGCCAGAAAACACCAAAGAAATCACGAACCGAGACCCGGAGAATAAGAAAGACCAAATGCATTAACCAATGGTTGCCATCTCTGAATTTTGCATCGAACAGAGGCTTCGGCGTTAGCGGCAAACGAATTCTCTGTAGCGCCCGGCCCCTCCAAAGACCAAATGCCCCGCAAGCCTTGTCCTGGCGGTCTTGAACATTTTTATTGGACCAACCAACCTGGAAGCGCAGCCTGATTCAGCTGGCGTCGGGTGCTGGGTGCCTCAGTGGAGACTTGCGATTGCCAACCCCAGCGCAGTGGGAGGAACCTCCGCACTCCCAGGCGAAGAGCAGTCACAAGTTTGCAACCTTCAGTCGTCAGTTCCTCTATCGAACCGCCAGTTTCCTGCTAGCCCGGGTCCAAAACGCAGCAGCAACGAGATAACCCCGGCCCGCGATCGGGAAACCGTTTCATCCGTCCCCGCCGCCGCCCAACCTCCAAAATAATCCGGTCGAGTGAGCGATTCAAATTACGCGCATCGTGGGTGGATTGGGCGTCAAGAGACAGCCGAAGCAGAGAAGAGGAGAATAAGAGCGGCTAGCGCACGGGTGAAGCCACTGGGAGACGATATAGGGACGAAATACCGAAATGAATCCGTCGCGGAATTCGCAGCGTCGGTCACCCGGCGGAGAGCCAGGACCACCTCCGGCCGTTCCTCCACGCTCCATATCACCCGCCGTCGGCGTCGGCACCAACCGCCCTGTCGCCCCTCGCTCCATGGGGTCTTCGCGATCCATGCAACCGACAAGCGCGAGCGGAAGCGGAAGCAGGAATGATGGAACACGACGGGCCAACGTGAGTGCTGCATTGCCGGTTTCTCTTTTCCCTTTGCAGATCCCCATTCGACCGCCGGCTTCATGCACCACCGGGCCACAGGTTTCAAACTTCCGGTGGCGTCCCGCCACATTCACTCTCTTTCTCTCTGATCGGGTTTTCGTTGTCGCTCCCCGCGTGTTCTGCGATTAGTTCATCCCCTCTCTGGTTCATTGCTAACAATGTCGCCCAAAAAGTCAGCGGGGAGTAGTACCTCGGTTCCGCTGTCCCAGATCGAGAAGAGCGTCACACACCTCCTCGTTGCCACCAAACAACTCCTAGAGACACTCACACAATGGTCGCGGGGGAACGCTACCGACACCCAGGTGTCCGATGTCTATGTCCGCCTCGGCTACGAGTTCAACATGGCCTGCCGCGCCTTTACCGCCATCAACGTCGACACATCCGACCTTGGGAACGTCCCTGAACTGCTGAGGAATATTTTGGAGTCTACCCTAAGCCAGGAGGCGAGCGCGGAAAGTTTGGAAAAGTACCTGCCGAAAATTCGCGATATAATCATCAATTTACTGCACGGGCTCAAGAGGAAGCAAACTCGGCTGAGGCAAAGACAACAACGGGAGAGAGACGGCGGTCCTTCTGGCACTGGCTCTGGCGATAGTGCTGAAGCCACTAGCCCCCCCGTTCCGCCCCGGACAACCAGTACGAGCACAATGGGGAGTGTCGGCTCCGGCCTGACGACTTTGTTGAACGAGGGGCTGGAGGAGAACTACCGACCAGGTAGCCAGCGCGATGACGGACGGAACAACGCGGCGCCCTCTCCTACCAAGCGCTTTCTACAGAGGGAGCAGTCCCGCGGCTCTGTCAATTCGGACCAGTCGAGCCTTTCTAGCAACACGATGCAGAACATTCCCGTGCTTCCCCCTTACCCGGGCGACGAGACGATCCCCTCAGGGCCTTCGGCAAGCGACTTGAGCAGCCTGGATAACTTCCCGCCGCCGCCACCGCCGCCCAAGGCATCCCAGCAGAGTGCGCTGGCGGCGTTGCAGAGAGGCGGCGATTTGGAAAGACGAGCGTCGCGAAGGTACTCGGCTTACCAGATATCAAAACACCTAGGCGCCCAGGCAGGATTTCCCTCGCTTCCGCCTCAGACTACCCCGATACCGAACCGCGGGCGCGGTGAAATGCGGGAGTCGATGCGGGCAATGCAGGCGAGGGATACTGTTCGACACAAGCGGAACATGTCCAGCCAGTCGCGGACCGCGACGCTCGATTCTTCTCCTGTCCGAGTCCCCAGCCGGGTTTCGGAGGAGCCGGATGACCTCCCAATCCAATCCCCCCCCGCAAGAGCCGAGTTGCCCGCCCCCCCCGAAGAGGATAAGTTCCAGCCAAGTGCGACTCTGAACGGACCGCCGCCCGACGCCTTGGAGGCGGTAGAGACGGAGGAGGCTGAGGAGCAGGAGAAACCTACAACGCCAGCTCCGGCGCCGGCGCTCCCGATAGCACGGGCCGTAACCCCTGACAAACCACCGAGCACCTTCACCGCAACTCCGCCGGCCACCAAAGACTTGACTCTTTTCCTGCAGTACAAATCCAAGGTCAAGAAGTTTGTGCTTTCAGGGGGATACGAGGAACTGTCGATTGGGCGGTTGCAGCTCGCCTTTATCGAGAAGTTCTCGTGGAACACGCAGCAAAACGGCGCCGACCTGCCGGACATCTACATCCAGGATCCCGTGTCTGGGGTCCGTCATGAGCTAGAGGACCTCTCCGACATCAAGGACCGCACCGTTCTAGTGCTTAACGTGGAACAACTGGACGAGGTGAAAAGACATATCGACGACGGCCTCGGCTCGATCAAGAAGATGATGGTGGAGATGAAGCAGAACGTCGACGACCAAGGAGCCGCCCTGCAGAGCGTGTCGGAACGGCAGCAGGAAACGGCCAAGGATCTAGCCCGGCTGGCCGCTGCCCCGCCCACTATCGCTGCAGTGCCGCCCGTGGAATCCCCCAAGCAAGCAGTGGGACCCGCACAGGCATCGCGCAAACTCAGCCCCGGGCAGCTCTCGGAGATCCAGAGCCTCCGCCGCGACCTGGCCGTCCTCCGACAGACCTACTCCAACTTCCAGACCGAGGTCCAAGGCTCCATGTCTGCCCTCCGGGCCAAGGCCGCCAACGTCAAGGTGGCGGCGACCAAAATCGCGGTCCCGGACGTGGAGGGCAACGCGGGCCACTCGTACGTGGTCACGGGGCGCAAGCAGCTCAACCAGGACAGCGACCGGCTCGTCAACCGGGTAGACGACCTGCAAGACCTGGTCGAGGACCTCCGCAAGGACGTGGTCCACCGCGGCGTGCGCCCGCTCCCGCGCCAGCTCGAGGCCGTCACCCGCGACATCGCCCTCCTCACCAAAGAACTCAGCAAGATGGAGGAGTCCATGAAACAGGAAAAACCCATCTGGACCAAGATCTGGGAAAAAGAACTCGAAGACGTCTGCCAGGGCCGCGACGAGCTGCGCCTAGTCGAAGACCTGATCGTCGACCTGCGCGACGACCTCGAAAAGGCCTCCGAAACCTTCGCCCTCGTCGAACAAGCCACCAAGGAACAAATGAAAGACGCCGGCGGCGCCACCGCCCCGGGCGGCGTCATCGTCGCACGGCAGTTCAGCAAGGGCCTGACCTCGATCCGCGAGAACGCCGCGGCGGTCGACCCGTCGGCCGCGAAAGAGGGCGTGCTCGGCGAGGTGCGCGCGCTGCAGCCCAACCACGAGAACCGGCTCGAGGCCATCGAGCGCGCCGAGAAGCTGCGCCAGAAGGAGCTCGCCCGCCGCCGCGAGAACCCGTTGACCAAGGAGCTGGCGACGTTTGTCGAGGAGGGCAAGCTGAAAAAGTCCGGGGGGTTCGAGGAGGTGGAGAGGGCGAGGAAGGCGAAGGATGATCGCATTCGCAGGGAGGTGTGGGAGAGGCAGAATGGGATTGTGGCTATGCCGGAGGAGGGGGAGGAAGACGGTGAGGAGGAGGGGGTTGTGGAGGGTGCTGAAGAGGAGGGGGGTGAGGAGGATGGGGAGGCGTTGGTGAATGGCACGGCGGGGGCGGCTGGTGGGGGGGATTGATTTTTATGTGCTGTTGTTGATGGCCTGGGTTGAGCTGGGCTGGGCTGGCTGGACTGGGCTGGGGTGTGGAAGGTGGTGGATCATGGGGTGCTGGCTGGCTGCTCTGCCCTATGTTTGATGTGTGATGCACTGGGTTTATTTGTTTGTCGTTGTGGGGGGAGGGAGCGCGGTCGAAGGATTATACCCACTGTCTTTTTGCCTGCGTTGCTTGCTGCTGTTTGGTTTATTGTTTCAGCTGTGGGTTGTTTCAGCGAGTCTTTTTGTATCTTTTGGTTATGAGCAATGCACTGGTTGATGGGTTGTATATTGGATATGGCCTGTCTGTTTGTTTTGAAGGGGGTGGTGGTGTTTGCCTGCCCGCCCTGCCTGCTTGGTGTTTTGATGAAGCAGTTCTTGCTCCTGCTTACCCCAATATCAGGGGCCCGCCTTGGTGCTCCTCCTTTTCTCCCCGGGCCGATCGACGGTGGGGTTCCGGGGTAGCATCTCCGGGTGAGCCCCGCACTCGGGGTCCAATTATGGCATGATAACGCGCGTAAGCTTGGGACTGGAGACTGGTGAGACCTGCGTCGGTCCTGTTGGTTCAACCTGCGTCGGTCCTGTTGGTTCAACCTTCCCGGTAGGATTAAGAGATTCCGTTGGGGTTTACAATGGTTGGGCAGGTGCGGTATTTGTCAGCGAAGTCCGTAGCAGTGGCAGTTGGTCCAGAAGGGGGGACAAACGTTGGGAAGGAGGGGTTGGCGGGATGTTGTGGTATATTATTTTGGTCGTTGGCCCCGTTGGCCCCCAACCCCCTCTTCTCCTTTTACCAGCTCATCACGGTTCTCGTCCCCTCAAATACTGGGTCTGCCTCGTACATATCGTACCATTGCTGGCACTGAAGCTGACACACTAACACCAAACCTACCACGACATCACAACCACACACACAACCTTCCACCATGACTCCCGAGTTCGAGGAACGCCTCAAGAAGGCCATCGACGACCGCACCCTCCCCGCCACGGTCCTTGTTGCGCGAGACAAGTCCGGTACGCATACCTACCACTGACTGGACCCCGTCTCTCGTGAGACCGTGGCGGCTAACACCCTCGCCAGGCAAGATCGACTACACGTTCGCCCACGGCCCGACCACGCTCGAGCCCGACGCGCCCCCGATCACCCCGACAACAATGATGACGATGGCATCCATGACCAAGCTCATCACGGCCACCTGCCTGCTGAAGCTGGTGGAGGGCAAGATCCTGGAGATCGACGAGGACGTGACCAAGTACGTGGAGACGCTGGCGCAGCAGCCGATCCTGACGGGGTTCGACGCGGCGGGCCAGCCGACGTACAAGAAGCGGGAGACGCCCATCACGCTGCGGCACCTGCTGACGCACAGCGCGGGCACGGGCTACATCCTGATGGAGGAGAAGCTGGCCAAGTGGGCGCAGGCGACGGGCCGGCCCCTTCCCGTGCCCCTGCGCCACAGCCCCCTGTCGGGCGGCATGTCGGTCGACTCGCGGTTTGGGTACCCGCTGCTGTTCGAGCCCGGCCAGGGCTGGGTTTATGGTAGTAGTATGGATTGGGCGGGCCGCCTGATCGAGAAGCTTACGGGCGCGTTCTTTGATGACTTTGTGTATGAGAACGTGCTCAGCCGCGTCGGCGTTCCCAAGGGCGCCATCACCTTCCACCCGGGCCGGTTTGACGAACCCGTGTACGACAAGATGGCCGGCATGGCGGAGCGGAATGCTGAGACGGGCAAGCTGGAGCACAAGGAGACGGAGTACGACGAGGACAATGAAGGGTTTGGGGGTGAGGGGCTGTACGGCGGGGTGGGCCCGTACATGAAGGTGCTGTACTCGATCCTGATGGACGATGGCAAGATCCTCAAGCCCGAGACGGCCAAGTGGCTGTTTGAGCCGCTTCTGCGGCCGGTAGAGAAGAAGGCGATGAACGAGCTGATGCAGAACCCGGACTGGGCTGTCGGGCACATCCCCGGCGGGGTTGAGTACGACTGGAGCGCGGGCGGCCTGCTGTCGATGAGTGGCGAAGGTCTGGGGAAGAGGAAGACCAAGTTCCTACAGTGGGGTGGCGCGTGGAACCTGTGTTGGGTGAGTGCGGTTGGCGGCTGTTATCGTGATGGATGTGTGCTAACACTTTTGGCAGTTCATTGACCGCGAGGCGGGTGTGTGTGGTGCGGTTGGCACACAGGTCTTCCCGCCGAGTGATCCCCAGGTGCGGGCGTCCATGAAGGAGTTTGAGGACGTTGTTTACTCAAAACTAGAGCATGCTGGATCGTGAGGTGGGGGCAGGCGAATAGGGAGGGATTGGGTACCATTAATAGGGAAAGAGGTGGTGGTGAGTTACAACAACATTAGGGGTATGGGTGTGATTCAAGAACTTGGCTGAGCTCCCGCTGTTACAAAACTTAGCTGCGATATCTTAGCAAGCCACGGTATCATGAGACATAAACAAGGTCGCTATGATGACCTGTACAGTGCCCATGATAACGTAAAGGGAAAAGGTGGGATATATCCCCCCGGGCATAGAAGAAAGAGAGACGAATGAGAAGACGACAAGATGGAAAGAAGGCGGAAAGACGGACAAACAGACACAAGTTGCTACCTACCCAGTTCAGGTACCTAACCGCTGGCCTTTGAGTACAGGCAGTAATTAATGCCCCATAATGCGTGCGGGGCTCAACCTAACCAGGTTTGTTTCATTCTCTGACTGCTTTTGTCGAACCAACACCCACCATCCGTCAAGTAACGTTGGGTATGCAGCTCGCTCAGTGAACCCAACTAGAACCTCCATCACTCGCCCCCTCATCCATAACTTTTTCCCACCGTCTTTCCGCCACCAGCTCCGACATGACACTTCCCGAAACAGAAGAAAGTCCTGCTCCTGTCGTCCCGACCCAGGGGACACCCCCCACGACGGAGCCTGGTCCACCCGCCCCGGGCCAGGATGAGCAGGCCGAGACGGTGCCTGATCCCGGGGACATCGAAGAGGGCAGAGATAAATACCGGCCCGGCGGGTTCCACCCCGTCTACATCGGGGAGGTGTATGCGGGCAAATACCAGGTCATGAACAAGGTTGGATATGGTGTTTACTCGACAGTCTGGCTCGTCAAGGACCTGACAAAACCGTAAGTACCTACCTCAGCAATCCGATGATCAACGGCTTTATGGCTTTGGAGTTGGGCTGAATGTCTGTCAATGCCCCGGTTCTAGCAAGCTAACTACGCGTAAACCCCTCGCCACGCTGTAGAGACGGTGATGAACACAAGTACATGGCGCTCAAGGTGCTGAGCGCCGAGTGTTACGACGAGAAAAACCCCGTTTTTGAGCGTGAGATACTCACTCATCTCCGTGACGGAGACCGGAGCTTGTGGGGTTACCGATACGTTTGCCACCTTGTCGACGACTTTGAACACCAGGGGCCGAACGGAAACCATGTCTGTCTTGTGTTTGAGCTCATGGGAGAGAACCTGAGTAGCTTTGGCACTTTCTTTAAAGAGGATATGGTCCCGTACTCGGTGATGCGCAGGTTTACCCTCCACCTCGTGCTGGCTCTGAGTTATGCTCACGAACATAATGTCATCCACACAGGTGAGCCTTTTCCGCTGCTGGTGGTGGTGGTGGTGGTGGTGGCGGTGCCCAGGTTTTATATTCGAGGAATACTAATGAGTCCGCCGTGAAGACATCAAACCAGACAACATCTTCGTCAGATTCCAGGACCGTTCCCGCATCGAGACAGGCTACCTCGCCAAAGTCCCCGTCCCGCAGCAGGACAGAGCCGAAGCGCGGTACACCCCCGTCCGATCCACCCCATTCAACAGCTATTACTACGGCGAAGCCAAGCTCCCACGGTTTACCGATCTCGAAATCGCCCTCGGCGACTGGGGGGTATCAAGCTGGGCCACGCAGCACCTGACGGAGCGGATCCAGCCCGTGGCGCTGCGTTCCCCCGAGGTGCTGCTCGAGGCGCCCTGGGACAAGTCGACCGACCTGTGGAACCTGGGCGCCGTCATTCTCGAGGTGTACCGCGCGGTGCGCATGTTTGACGGCCGGGGCCCGCCCGACGGACGCTACGATGCTAGGGTGCACGCGGCGGAGATGATAGAGCTGTTCGGCCCCTTTCCCAAGGAGCTGCTGGATAAGGGGAACCCGGATATTGTCCAGAGGATATTTAACGACGAAGGGAACCTCAAGGATGGCCCTGCGGTGCGGAGGGTCCCGCTGGCGTCGGAAGGATACATGCCGGGTTTGGAGCAGGAGGCGAGGGATAGCTTTGCCGACTTTCTGACCACCATGATGAAGATCAACCCGGTGGACCGGCCTACAACGGATGAGCTGGTGAAGCACTCCTGGATAGGCGTGATAATTAACGGGAAGGGCTGAGGCAGATGGGCGTTTTGGGTTTGAGGTGAGAAGCCAACATGGGATGCCGCAAAAAAGGATGCATGGGATTTATATGTATTGAACTCGGGCCATGATGATAAAGCAAAACGCCAGGAACAGTGTAGGCCCAAAAGATGAACCTGCCAACCCCATAACATCCGTCTTGATCACAACCGCATACCTCTCGGCTTCCAGTTTCCTTGCCACCAATCCCCTATTTTCCACCTGCCCCGAGATATGCTGCCGCAACCCATCCGCACCCCCACAACCTCCACCCCAGACACCGGATCATTGTACAATATAACACGTATGCATAATCACCCAACACCCCCCCACCCCCCTACCCCACCATAATAAAACCGGCACCAAACCGCCAAGTACCTAGCTAAGGAGACCAAGTCGGAACCAACCCACTAAAACCGCCTCCCCTCTCCAGCGCCACCCACGTCCTGCTGCCGTCGCGCCACAAAATGTTGTTGGTCGATCGTTGTTGCTGCCTGCATCGCTGCAGTTAACCCGCGCCACGCCCATATGCTGGAGATGGAGATGACCTAAAACCGCCTCCCCTCCCCACCCCCACGGTCATACATCCCCCCCTGCCCCGGCCCCGGCCCCGGCCCCGGCGGCGGCCCGCCCTCCGGTCCAGGACGGAGCTGTCTCGCCAAGAGCCCGGCAGCACCACCACTGCCACCACCAGCACCGACAGGGCCGCCCTGGTCAGCGGGATCGCGGCCAACGACCGCACCGGCACGCAGTTGCATCTCCCTGATCTGTGCCTCCCTCATCTGCTGCTGCTGCTGCTGTTCGCGCATCGCCGCCTCCTGGTGCTGCTGCGCAACATATTGTTGTTGTTGCTGGTGGTGCTGTTGAGCCGCGGCGGCCTGGCTCGCGTGCTGGGCTTGCTGTTGGGACGCGGCCTGCTGCTGCTGGGCGGCCTGGGGCGGGGGCCCGCGAGGATCGAAACCGCCCGTGACGGGGGTGTAGGTCCTCGTTGGGTCACGCCCTTGCTGCTGCTGCTGCTGCTGTTGCGGACCAGGGGTGTTGGTGTATCGTGCGTAGGGCGGCTGGCTGCCACCGGCTTGTTGTGGGGCGGGGGGTTGTTGCTCGCCCCGCCGGACAACGTCTTGAGGCGGGCCGGGGCCGTAACGCCCGCCGCCGAGAGAGTTGTGGTGCTGGTGGTGTGGGTGCGTGGGCATACCTACCGTGGGGCTTTGCGATTCGTAGACGGAGGGCCCGCGGGACTCGCGTAGGCTGAAAGGGTGGGGCTGTTGCTGGCTTGGGCCCGAGGTTGGCCAGGTGTTATGGTGTTGTTGCTGAGGGAGTGGGCTGCTGACAGATGGTTTCGTTTGGATGCCGCCATTTTGAGCACCCCAAGCTGATGGCGCTGGCACAGGTTGCGAGGTTTTCGGAGGTGCTTGGTGAGACGGCCAGCCTGACTGAGATGGGTGTTGTTGGTGGTGTGGATGGTGCTGCTGTTGCTGCTGCTGCTGCTGCTGCTGAATGTGTTGCTGATGCTGATGCTGATGCATTGGCTGTTGCTGCGGCGGCCACGGCTCACGCCCAGACGGCGGCGCCTCTCGCCTGCCCGACATGGACGGATGTGGAGCGTACTGCGGTGTAGGGGACGCAGCATGCGGTTGACTAACCTGGTAAGGCTGATACGGTTGCTGCCCTTGATAACCCACCTGGGCCTGCTGGGGATGTTGTTGTGGATGTTGTTGAATGTGTTGCCCGTGTTGCCCGTATTGCGTTTGTTGCGACTGTGGTGAATTCGCCGCGCTCACTGCGTGTTGCTGGGCTGGGTACGAATGTCGCGCGTAGTAGTCACGTTGTGCCTCTGCAGCCGGGTCCATGCTCGTGATCCCGGTACTGGGCACCCGCATGTGCTGCGGCTGCGGCGACTGCGTTTGGTACGGCTTGAGAGGCGGGATTGCTGATTGTGGCGCTTGGGCAGGGCCGCGGGCATACGGGTATCCCGTCTCAACTTCCCTGCGTGGTGGTAGCGGCGCGGAGGTTGGTTGACGGACCAGCGGCTGTGGCGTCGAGCTGCGCTTAACAGAGGACACTTCGCTGACTCTCTTCGGCGGAGGGGGATCGTCATCGTTGAGCAACGACATGATGTTAACTTTGCGCTCAGGAGCGCGAGCCGGGGCTGGGGCAGGTTGCTGCTGAGGTGGGGGTGGGGGAGCAGTGGGCGCGGATACGGGCGCCGCGCTGTACTGCTCCTGCATCGAAACCGGCGGCTGTCGCGGCATGTTTTGCATAGGTCTCTCGTTCGCAGGAGGCATCTGGGGCGCTTGCACAGGTTCATTATGCATGCTGCGCATGGGTTGTGAATGACTGGGCTGAGCATAAGACTGCGGAACGGGCGCGGCGGTCCGAGCTGGCTCTGGCTGCCTCCCGAGGGGGGTTGTTTCCATCCGCGAAGACATACCGCGCGGTGGGGGTTGGAATTGCGGGTATGCTTCGGGGTGATGGAGCGCAGGTTCTGGCTCTTGTTTCATCCGCAGAGGCGCCCTCTCTACCGGCCGAGGGGACTCTCGCTGAACGAGTTCCAACCTCTGCCGCTCCCGGGCGTCGCGTGCTCCGCGAGCCTCCTTTGACAGCAATGAAAATGGTTGGCCAGGATCTGTTGCCCATTGGGCTGGGCGCGGCGGTTCGGAACTTGATGGCATAGTGGTGGCGCTCGTCGACGGAACTGGCTTTTGAGAGATGCGGACCGGTTGTTGGGTCTGTGCCGGAGCCTCCGTTTCCCTCTCCGGGTACGGGTAGGCGGGACCCGGGGGCCGGAGAGGATGAATGTGCGGCGACATGGTCTGGGTGACGGCCGGACCACTCGTCGGCGCTTGCGGTGCTGCTGCAGTAGTGGTTAGGGGCGTGGTCATTGCAACCGGTGTTGGCTGAACAAGCGGATGCGAAACCGGGGCGGCCTGCGCGATTGGGACCTGGAAGCGCGAGAACGGCTGGTTTTGTTGCGATTCAACCTTTGTTAGCATGGCGTCCTCTGGCTCGGCGGCAGCCAGGGGCCGGTGTCCGGTAGACGACACATCGTATCGTTTCCGTGGTCCTTGTGTCGGCGTCGGCGGCGCGGGCCGCTTTTCGCCTCTCTGGCCCTTGGCGTCGGCCTCCATGGCCAGCTGCTCCCACTCAGGCTTGCCTCCTTCTTTTGTCTGTCGGACGTAGTAGTTTTTGACCTGATTTTGGCGGTTAGTGGGATGCGTTTGCAACTTTAGGGGTGGGGCCCGTACCATGGTTGCAGTTTTGGTCTGCATGTGATTGGCGATTTTGACCCAATCCGTGCCGAACGAGCGGAGTAAGCCAGGAAAGTCGGTTGTCTCCGATACGCTCCAGTAACTGGACGCTTGCTGGGGGGTACGGATGCGCTCTGGCCCGGCTGGCTGAGAGATCTCAAAAGTGGGGACGGAAGCGGGCGGCGGGGGCGGTTCGGGACGGAGGGACGGCGGGGCCATGACTTCAGAGATGGTAGACGGTATCGGAGGCACTGCTCGATCGGGGCTCGCCAATGGTCCCTGCTGGACCGGGACCAGAGGCGGCTGCATTCCTGTGTGGGGTACATCGAACGGGAGGGGTATCCGGGCCGCTAGATCAACGGGGGTTTGCGGCGACATCCACTCGGGGCCCTGTGCCTTGGAGTTGGCCCGCGACCTGCCCGTCTTGCCAGGGACTGCGAGAGGTGCACCTCCGGGGGCTTGTGCCAGTTGTTTCGGTCCCTTCGGTTCCTTGTCCACCTTTGGTTGGCGTGGCTTGCGCCCGCCGCCCCTCTTGCCCTCCGCCTTCTCCGCACTGCCGTCGTTCTTACCGTCAGCCGTGGTGCCGGCCCTACGGCGCCCGGGGGTAGGCGCCGGAGTAGCGCCGTCGGAGTCTGCATTCGGGGTCGCGTCGTTGCCCCAGACTGGCGCAGCAGCACGACGAGGCGGACGCCGGCGTTCGCCATTTTCACCCGTCTCCTGGCCCGCCGCGTCCTCCGTCTCGTTTTCCGTGTTGCCGAGCTCGGACACCAGCGCGCTGGAGCGTTGTTTCCCTCGGCCCTTCTTGCGCCGTCTAGGTTGCTTCTTAAGCTTGTCCTTCAGGTTCAGGTCGCGCTTCTTGGCATAGTAATACAGAATGCAGGTGCCGGGATCGCGATTCCCCACTTCCTTGGAGATCCTGCCCCATTGCTTGGGGGTTTCAAGGTACGCCTTTTCGAACCTGTCCGCCTCTTCCTGGGTGAAGTTGACGTGGCCAGGCACGACCTGCCAGGTAGCAACGAGCTTCTCCAGGGGCTGTAGTCCTGCTGTGTCGTAGAACGACGCCCTCTCTTTTTCCTCGTCCGTCCAGAACATTTCGGGGATGACGGCCTCCTTCTCGGTGCGGTATTTCTCCTTCTGCGCCCTCTCCTCCCTCTCCTTCCTTTCCTGGTGCTCACGAATAGACTCCTTGATCGCGGCCTCGAGGTCCAGCTCGGTTGAGAAACGGCCTGCTCCTCTTCTACCCCCTTCAGGTTTGGAGTCTGAGCTTGCCGCTTTACCGGTGGTCCCCGGCTGCACTCCAGAGCTACTAAAGTAGTCGCGGCTCTTGACAGCGGCCGGGTCGTCCGACAGCGTGAATCGTAAATACGAATCGTATTTCATCGCATACGAGTTTCGTTCCTCGCTCTGCGCGAGATGCGCAGTCACGGTCTGTCCTTTGAGGTGTTGATACAAGAACTCGCCAAACTCAGTGGGTTCATCGCCCAATTTTCGGACGCGCCGGCTCTGAAACCACGGCTTGATGTTGTAGATCGGGAGATCTTCGGTAGGTGGCGTGGCAGAAAACTCCCGGACGACTTCGATACTCCCATAGATGCTCGCATCGTCCTCGGTCCTATCCTCGCTCCCCTCATCTAGTGATACACTGCTCCGCTCAGTCTCCGGCCGACCAAACGGATGGGGGAAGAATGCCGGACCGTCCGCGGCGGCCGGCGGGGCGTTTATCAAGACCGGAGCTGTGATGGGTTGCGGCGCTGCAACATGCTGCATGTCGACATCTTCACTCAACGGTTTCATCTCCGAAAGAGCTGGTGCTGGAGGGAGCCCCAAGCCTCCTGTATCCGTTTCCTCGACCTTTGGCTGAGGCTCCGGCGGGTGAACCGCGCTGTCGTCAGCTTCCACGGTCGGGATAGCCGAAGGCTCGCGCGGTGCGACTACATTTCTTTGATCTCCCTGCTCTTGCGGCTCGGTATCGGGCATCTCCTTGTCAGCCACCTCTGTCCCAGGCTTCGGTCGAGGAAACGTGAAGCTGTCGGGGATGGGCCCAACCACGTCTGCCAACCCTATGCGCTCGTTAAGCACAACGAGCATGGCTTCGTGGACTGCGGTCGCATATCGCTTAACGATGTCGACCGGAACCTTGTCCACGGCGTCCTTGAGCTTCTTGAGTTCCGCCTCTGTTTTGGATATTTCCCCCTCAAAGTAGACATCCATATCTTCGTCGTCATCCGACTCGGAAGATTCGTCGGACGCAAGGGGCGATGTTTCCCTCGGTGGCAACTGGACTCGACAGGACGGGGCGGCGAGGATAGTGGGCTTCTTCGCGGATTCGGAGGACGGGGCTTGCTCCTTCGGCTCGTGGGCCTGAATGTCGCCAGGTTTCGGTACAATGGGGGTTGTCGTTTGCTCGCTCGCTCGGGCCTCCTGCTCACGGGGTGGCTGTTCCGTATCCATCCCTCCCATTTTCAAGTCGGCACTGTTGGGCGCTGTTCTAGTTTCGCGATCGACCGACGTCCTGGCAGATTGCGAACCTCGCTCCGATTTGATCATGATCTCGTTCGCCCCGGTTGCGACATGCGGGCCATATCGCTCAGCAGCTAGAGCATGGGAATCTGACCGAGCCCCAGGGCTCCGTGGGCGTTTGTCAAAGTCCCGATAGTCTGTGTGGGCCGAGTAGCTGCTAGGCCTAGCGGGCTGCGAGGGGAAATTTTGTGATCTGGCGGTCTTCGGAGACTCTACCTGTGCCTTCTTCGCAGTCAGTGACGGATTAATCCACTGCTTACTAGAGCGCTGCTGTTTTTGTTGCGCGCGGGGGCCCAGAGGTATGGGAGGGCCGCCGTCCGATAACGCCGGCTTGGACGGGCCGGTGGGTGGTGGCCTTTCATTCCCCACCCCATGGCCGGCGGAAACCGGCCTTTCCTCGGTCAGCGCTCTCGGGCCCGTCGGCGGGGGCTTCCCCGTTAGCGACTGGATATCAGTCGATGTAGACTGGCGACTCGGGACGGAACCAAATGCGGGCGCGGAGGGGGCGAGGGGCGGGGGTGAGACATCCTTTGCAGATGGTGGTTCGTGTGAAACCCGGTCCGGCTTCGGGCGGATGAGCTCGCGCTCCCTGTTTTCCCTCTCTCTTATTTCGCGGTCATCGCGAAGGTCCCTGGCCATGTCCGGGTAGCGGCTGTCCCTGCGATCCCGATCATCCGGTTCCCGTCCCCATCGGCTTTCCTGCGACCGACTTCGTGGGTATCGGTCTCGGTCATCGTAAAAGTTGCCCCTGTCTCTACCGCCTCTCTGGTCCCAATCCCCCCGGCCTCGGCCAACCCCTCTCCCCGCGCCGCGGAAGCTGCCACGGAAGGGAGACGGGGCAAACATGGGGTCCGAGTTGGAGGAGCCAGCCGAAAGCGGCCCATCCCTTGAACCCCGTCGCGCGCGCTCCGCGTCTACCCCCAAGGGCGGGTCCCTCACGTCCCTGAAATCTCTGCTGGGGAGCGGGGATCGTGCTCGTAGGGGAGGAGGGGAAGGCCTACGCGCCCGAGGAAAGTCGACTCGGTCACGTTGGTCGCGCGGCCAATCCCGCTCTCGCTCCCGATCGTGTACTCGTTCTCGTTCGCGGCTTCGCTCGTCCCTAAAATGCGGTCGATCTCGGTAGTCTTCACGGTCACGCCCTCCATCGCGGCTGTCATCGCGCCACTGCCGGCCACGACCTCCGCCTCGTCCCCTCCCACGAAAGTCCCCAGCAAATCCGCCGCCGCGGGGACCGCTGGGAGGATCAAGGAGCGCTTTAGGCCCACGAGGGGGTTGGATTCCCGATAGGGAATCGCGAAAACTGTCCCGGCTAGGAGGGAAGCCCGGTGGGTTGCCCCGGGAATCCGGAGGTGGGCGCCGGCGGTCGGCATCGGGATACTGTGGCCCACGGTCCACTCTGTCCCCATATGGCGACCGGTCACGAGGTGAACGCGACCGACGGTCGCCGTCAAAACGGCCGCCCGGGTACCTCGACCTATCACCGGATCAGTTAGCTTCGACCACTGGGGGGGGAAAACGGGTCATCTAGCAGCATCGCAGGAAGCTGGTCCCGTGGAGTTTGCTCTACTGTGCACGATTGAGCGGATCACATGCGCAAAATCCAAACCTTTGCCGAAACAACTCCAGCTTTTTGTCTTGTGGTTGGAGGGAGGGGCAAAACTTTTCGAAGGCTAAGGGGAGGCAACCTACATTGTGTGTGCAAGGAAGCCTCAGGTATGTTAAGTATCGGCTATGACGCGTCAATTCGACCGCATGACTCTTGTTCGGAATCCACCGGCAAAGGGTTGCTATTGAAGGTTGTTGCGGATGTCAAAATGACGGCGAATTGCGGGTGTCAGCAGCAAGGCGCCGGCCGAGGTGCGCGGACGTCGGGCTGCCGCGCGCACACTGCAGTGGCAACTGCACAGTACGGCTTAAAAACACCCAAAATCTACCTCGAATGTAGAAGGGTCGTGCCCCTAGTATGGGACCCTGGTAAAGCGACGTCGGCGACCAGTTTGGGCCGTGTTGAGATGCAGATGAATCAAATACGCGATTTGGATGACGGGTTGATGTTTTGGAGGAGAAGGGGCATCTCGAACTGGAACCTGGCTGAAGATTGGATGACCTTGAGTGGGTCTCGAATCGCTGCCTTCCTGGCCACACAGGGCGGCTGTCACACCAAGCGGCCAGTGCTCCATCCAATTCGTGTGTTGCCCTGTCGTGCAGGGAAGGAGGTACCTACGTACCGATTTCCATGTCGGAAACAGCCCTGAGAAGGTGCATGACCCACCGCGGCGTTTGCCACACAGATCCAAATTTGTGGAGAAACCCGCTGTTTCGTGCCGCACGCTAGACCCGATTTGCTGAGTCCTCCACATCTGTTGCAAACGTCCGATTGGTGTGGACTCGGCTGAAAGAGGAAGAGATTTAAATGTTAGTGCAACAGACTTCAACCTCGGATAGGCATTGGCTTCGAGCTTTTATTTCGAGGTCTTTGAACGGCGAATAAACTGGAAACTACCTAGACGCCTTCTGGCAGGCCGAGTTACAACTTCGGAACGAAAAAGGAAACAACCATTGGACGGTGTCGACATCCCACAACCTGAAAATTGTGCAGGAAGAGTGTTCCGAACCAGTCATCGAACAAGTGAAGCGGGGTATCTGTACGAAGTATTCGTAACGAACAAAACGAGGCTTGCCGTTCATCCGGATGTTCTAGACTGGGTCGCCCCTACAACACCAGAGAGTTCCAGAACCAGCAAGGAAAGGGCATTATTGACCACCATTTTTTGTTTACATCTAACCACTAGACAAGTGTGTTAGGTGCTGACTGGCAGCGACAACTACCTTTCCCCCCTTCTCCCTTCTTACCACTCCTACCGAGCGCCCCCGAGATGGACTCTCACGCACCACCCAGCGCTGCCACGGATGCGGTGCTGGTAAAGTCTGTCGAGATGCCAGAGAACGCGCAAAAAGTGGAAGAACTCGACTTCAACAAGTTCAAAGGCCGGCCCATCACCGTCGACGACCTCTTCCAGGGCATGAAGCACATGGGTTTCCAGGCGTCGTCCATGTGCGAGGCCGTCCGCATCATCAACGAAATGGTACGAACCGGTTGAGCTTGTTTGCAGTACGGGGCCGAGCACCGCGGCGCGGTGCAGTTCACACTAACCGAGTTTAGCGAGCATGGAAAGATCCCGAGTCAGGGGCTAAGACGACCGTCTTCCTAGGCTACACCTCCAACATGATCTCGTCTGGTCTCCGGGGCGTGTTCCGGTACCTGGTGCAGCACAAGCATGTCTCTGCCATCGTGACCACGGCAGGCGGTATTGAGGAGGACTTCATCAAGTGCCTGGGCGACACGTACATGTCGTCCTTCAGTGAACGTGGTGCGGAGCTGCGCTCCAAGGGTCTCAACAGGATTGGCAATTTGGTCGTCCCCAACTCCAACTACTGCGCCTTTGAGGACTGGGTCGTCCCCATCCTCGACAAGATGCTGGAGGAGCAGGAGGCTAGCCGGGGGACCGAGGACGAACTCCACTGGACACCATCTAAGATCATCCACCGCCTGGGCAAGGAGATCAACGACGAGCGGTCCGTCTACTACTGGGCATACAAGAACGACATCCCCGTGTTTTGCCCCGCCCTGACCGACGGCAGCCTCGGGGACATGCTGTACTTCCACACGTTCAAGACGTCACCGCAGCAGCTCCGGGTTGACATCGTGGAGGACATCCGAAAGATCAACACGATCGCCGTCAGGGCAAAGCGCGCGGGCATGATCATCCTGGGCGGCGGGGTGGTCAAGCACCACATTGCAAATGCGTGCCTGATGCGGAACGGGGCCGAGTCGGCCGTGTACATCAACACGGCCCAGGAGTTTGACGGGAGCGATGCCGGGGCCCGGCCGGATGAGGCCGTCTCGTGGGGGAAGATCAAAGTTGGCGCGGATGCGGTCAAGGTGAGTAGCATTTGTCGAGGCGTGTGGGTGATTACTGACTGTCGTCAAGGTCTATGTGGAGGCTACCACTTGCTTTCCATTTATCGTAGCCAATACGTTCGCGAAAGACGATCAATAAACATTAATTTGCTCGCCCATTGCGCTTTGGTCCCCGTATCCATGAGATAATCTGACTTTTCATCCGACGTTCAAGTGTTCTCGACGTAAAATATCATCTCTCCAAAATGCCATTGCCTTTTTGAGCATGATAAGAAAACACAAGGGCTTCCTTCTCCCACGTTGACATCTCGCCCTACGACCCGCTTAATACCTCGGAACGGCCCTTCATCACAACAAGGCTCACTGACCTGGGAGGGACTCAAAACGGATATGCTCAGTTTGCCACACAAGCACCTATACGGCTAGACGGTAGGTTTAAACGAATGAGTATCAACCCCCACACGCCCTACGCTTTCTCCTTATCCCCTTCGGCCCTCTTCCGGGCCCCAAGAACGGCCTTCCCGACAGTACTCGCATTCTCCTTCCCAATCTCGCGCGTGATCCAATCTCCCACATCCACGACCCCGTCCAGATTGACGCCCGTATCCATCCCCAGCGTCTCCATAAAATACACCACATCCTCCGTCGCCACATTCCCCGTCGCGCCCGGCGAGTACGGACACCCACCCAGCCCCCCAACACTGCAATCAAACGTCCTAATCCCATGCTCCAGCGCCACCGCCGTATTGACCAGCGCCTGGCCGTAGGTATCATGAAAATGCATGGCGACATCCTCATTCCGGACCCCGGCCTTGGCCAAACAATTCAACAACTCCTTCGTTCTCGGCGCCGTGCCCATACCCGTGGTATCCCCCAACGCAATCTCATCGGCGCCCATCTCCAGCAGCTCGGTCGCGACGTGGGCGACGCGGTGGGGGTCGACGTCGTAGCCCTCGAAGGGGCAGCCGAGCACGACGGAGACGTAGGCGCGCACGCGCAGCGCGTGCGGCTGCGCGTCCTTGGCCGCCTGGATCACCTCGCGGAAGCGGGTCAGCGAGGTGGCGATGTCGCAGTTGAGGTTGCGCTGCGAGAAGGACTCGGTCGCGGACGCGAAGACGGCGATCTCCAGGGCGGGTTTTTCCTTGGTGGGGGTCGCGCCCGCGGAGGTGAAGGCGGTGGGGTGCTGGGAGAGGATGGTGAAGGCGTTGTTGAGGCCTTTGAGGTTCGGGGCGAGGAAGGAGAAGGTGAGTGGGTTGGGCGCGGCGGGCGGGTGCTGAAGGAGGTGTTGGAGGATTTCGGAGGAGTTGTCCATCTGGAGAGAGACGGAGTGGTTAGTTCGGTCGGCGTTAATTGGGATGGAAGGCGGGGTGGAAAGGAGAGTCAAACCTGGGGCACCCATTTGGGCGAGACAAATGAACCGGCCTCAATGGTGGTCAATCCCGTCTTGGCCAGACGCTCAATCAATTCGAGCTTGGTTGCCAGTGGGATGGCGCGCTTCTCGTTTTGGAGGCCATCGCGGGGGCCGACCTCGACGAGTTTCACGCGGTAATCGGACGAGGCGCGCTGCTGTGGCTGATCGGATGCTGTCGCAAATGTTCGGGCATTGCGCATACACGGCCGGCTGGCCAGCAGTCGACGCGAAAGCAGCGCATACCTCGCCATTTTGTGTGTTGATCAGTCCATGAATGAGGAGAGGAGGGGTTGATGGCGGCTGGCGGCTGTCGGTAGCCGAGGAGGTGCGAACGGGTGGCCAGAGCCAACATCGTGACGGGGGGCGCATATCATCGGCGTACAAGCCCGAGGAAGCTCACGTGATGGCCATGGGAATCGATCCCGGCTGTGGGTCCCGCCATGGGTTGTGTTCGGGACCTTTCCACATCTGGACAGCTTCCAAACTTGAAACCTGAACGACATGTGCCGGTTCGAAACGAACTGGAAGCTTATTACTTGGTACCCGACCCATCGACAACATACACAGAAAAAGAAAACCATGCCGGCACGCATGTCATAGCCACGAATTGGGGCAGTCGGTCTGCAGGGCGAAGCAGTCGTTCCAGAAAAATCGTTTGCCACTAGTCTGTCGTTAACTCCGAAGCCTCCAGTTTGACGCTCCCCATCGATTGGTGACTCAGCACGCCCGGCCGTTCGCGTTGCCGGACCATGGCCGCCTCCGTAACGACCACAAACGGTCCCGGCGACGGGGGCCGGAAGGCGTCGCCCGTTCTATTTCGTTCGTACCCATCGAGCCTTCCGGAACACCTCTCGTGTACAGATCTGTATTCGCGATGAGGATGGAGATGGATTGTTAGCACCAGAGGACCACGCCAAGGGATTGAGCAAGCGATCATGATGCTCAAGGTGGGGAGGGCGGGCCTCGGTGCGAACTCGCTGATCTAATTTACTCGAGCCAATTCCGAGGCCTGCTTTCGGCACCTACGCGAGCAATTGGACTGCAAAATCATTAAGCCAGCGAACGACGCCTATATGGACGAGCAGACTACTTGGTAGCTCCCTGACTCGCCATGCCGTTGTTACGGCATCCGAGGTACTCGGTCTCTATTATCGAATGCGGTGCTGCAGAGGGCAAGATACTGTTCCCAGTTTTCATCTTATAGGGGCATTTATCTCTCCAGGGAGCGTCAATGGTTCCCCCACAACTTTTGTTTCGAAGAGGAACTTCCATACATTGCGGGTAAACCTTTTTCGCTGAGGAGACCATTTGACCGGCACGCCATCCCGTTGGACTTCGTATCCAGTTTTACAGCAAACGGCAGCGGAACCAAGAGATTAGGGGAGAAATGAAGCTTACGGAGGCATCAGGAGTTCTTCTTCAAGGGTTGTCCCTGTCCGGGTCAGGTGGTTGTGGAATGGGATCTACAAGGCGGTCAACAGCCGCGCCACATCGCCGCCATGTCCACCCGCCACGAAATGGTGCTCGAGATCAATGTCCACCGCCTGGCCGACTACCCAGCTGCTTCGCTGCCGGGCTGTGGGATTCGTGACCAGCACCTTGAGCACGAGGCCTCGAGAGGCCGCTTGCACCTCTCCCACCAGCCTATCCAGGAACAGCATGACGGTGCTCATGTCGTCCTGTCGCGCGTCGGTTCCGTACCAAAACGCCCCGTCCACCATAACGTAGACGGCGCCGGCCGGGATGCTCTGCAGGAGCATGGTGAAGACGCCGCAGATCGTCTCGAGGTCGTTGACCATGAGCCCCTGGATGACTTGATTGGGGTCGCACTGGGCGGGGAAGCTGGTATTCTCGAACGGCCGCAGTAGCTGCAGCGTCAGGCTGCGCATGAGACCGCTGCCGCCTTCCAAGACGCTCCCGTGTGCCGAGTGCAGGCCGCAGAAGAAGGTGAGCGTGAACATCCCCGGCACGGACAGAATCTCGGACACCAGCGCGCAGAGATAGCTGGAGATGGATAGCGAGCCATCGCCCTCCAGCGCCTTGGCGTCGTGGATGACGAGGAATTGGGATGAGAGAGACTTGAGCCAGTCGGCGAAGCTGCCGTCGGTCATCAGCAGCCCGATCTGGCTCTCGTGGAGAGGCGACGGAACGAAACCCTTGGCGGTCTGCAGATCTGCCTGGATGGTCGGGAGCAGGTCCTCCACCGTCGACGCGCCCCCGGCCTTCCAACTCGTGCACAGAAGTTGGTGGAGCTGCTGGGCGGGAATCATGGGCTGAGCGTTATAGGAGAGCTGCATGAGCTGAAGCGTGTGCAAGGCGTTTGCGTTTCGCATCTCGGCCTTCAGTTGTTCTAGCTGTGCTGGGGTAGTTGTCAATGACCTAGGCGGATAGGTCCTCCAACGGTGGCCAACTTACATGGCCAGTCTCTGACGACGCCTCCGAGGAGAGCGAAGATGGCAACGATCGGGTGTTTCAAGCTTTCCAAATCCTTGGACAGGCTCTCCGTGTTCTTGTCGATTTTCTGGACACGGAGCTGGAAACAGACCGACACAGATCTTTCGAAGGATACCGATGCTTCCTTTATCTTCTCGGCGCCACCGTCGAGGTTCGATCCGTACCGGTCCTGTTGGAGGAAGGCCTTGAAAGATTGCACTGTGGCTGTCAGCTCAGGCAAAGGAATTTACATACAGAGATGCCAGCGTGAAGTGACGCACAGGCGCTCGACTTATCGAGGTAGGCCGCAGCAAGCCGGGCAAAGTCAAGTATAGCCATGTAGAGACCCTCTGATTTGTCTCTCAAGTCCTGGTTCCGGCTGTACATCCTGATCTCGGCCTTGGTGTGCGAGATGGTTTCCGACAAACTATCCAGGGCATCCAGTATCTTGACGCGCACGTCTTTCTTGCGCTTCGCAGTCTGGCATGCCGTGTCAACCAGGTCCCTGCTGCATGGAAAGGAGCGTGTCTTCTCACATTGCACAGGAGTCTTAGCCCGCCGACGAGGCTGTGGGTGTATTCCCCATGAGGAATCAGCTCGAGCAGGAACTCGATGCGGCGGGCAACAACGCCACCCACCTTGTCGGCGACTTCAAGGGGGTTGCGCCAGTTGCGGCGTCTCTTCTCGTGCGCATCGTGGGCCTTCAGTGCCTGTGTGACGTCGTCTTGCAGCTCATCCCAGGAAGTCGAGTTGAAAGCTTCGGTAGCTTCTTTGTCGTCGGCCTTTTGTAAGAAGCTCCGCATGTCAGTGGAGAATTCGACGAAAAAGACGCGAAGCCTTGTTCAATTGTCAGCTGTCGGATCACAGGCACTACAAGGGGAGCAAGTCTCACGTTTCTGAGGGCTGGAGCGGCTCTGGCACCGGGGGACTCGGCAGCCGGCCTCTGTGAGTGACATATAGCGCGCGAGCCCTCTCTATGAGGCTTGGGTCCGGGTTGGCTAAAGCGCTGATCACCTTACCAGCTTCGTTGCCCGAGAGGTACTGCGATACCAGACTTAGACCATCCATCTTTGGCTGAAGAGGGGCTTGGTAACTGTGCTCAGAGTACCTGGTTTTCCCGTCATCTCCGATGGCCAAATATTGGGAACAAACCCTTTATCAAAGGCTCCACGAACGGGACCAAGATCATTCAGCTCCAAGCCTCCATGACCGAAGTTACCACAAAAGAAAGCAGGGATAGATAAGGTATGCTCTTCACCCCGGTCCCAGACGAGGCTCGGCAAACCCGGGTTCCAATAGAAAGAAATGCCCACAGAGGGAGGGACCGAAGTTGGTGTCACCCCTTCGGCAATGCCAACCCAACTTCTCAGCAATGAATCAAGGGACTTCGGAGGCGTTGCCGCACGCCCAAACCAATGAAAAGGGGCCACGTCGCTGGAATCCGGATTTCAATACTCGTAAAAGGAAATGATGCAGACCAGGCATGAGGTATGGGTTGCACAACATGGCGAGGCTGAGTCGGCACACCACTGGCGCGGTCTTGGAACCTGAGTGCCGCACGGAATGATTCCCCTGCCGGGCGCCTCCGCAGACGATTGGGTCCGGGACGTCCTGTACCTGTAGGAGCTTGCGCAGATCTGAGCTGATTATAACTACGTGAACCTCGACCGCCAGTCTCTCTCGGTGTTGTCCTCCCAGTGGCTGATATCAATCGACATTGGCATAAGTTGCTGAACTCCGGACTCAGATATTGACAACCAGCACTCTCCAAATCCACGACAGATAGATAGCCTTTCCAGACAACTCCTTCCTCCATGTCAGAATCGGCGTCTAGCATAATGGACAAAGATCACGAGGTGGCTGCCGACATCTTGGAAGCCGCCTTCTCAGCAGGACGAAAGTTGAAAGAGGTACTCGACGCTGCAAATGAAGACATCAAGGATGGCGTGGAAGAAATCAGCAACGATCTGGTCCTCCAACTTGGCAGACTAGAACGTCTACGAAGCACTCTGCCAACCAAGGAGATTGAGGATGTCTCTGTTGCGACATTTAGTTGCACTTCTGAACCCACGTTTGTGCCGTGGAAGGAGGCCAGCAGCTTGGAGTCGCCAGCAAGGGAACATGTTGCCATCCAGATTCCCAGCAAGCAGCCGACTTCCGAGGACCTGAACCCCTTCAGGCGCGACAGAGAACAGATAGTCCTTTCCGACCGTCGAAAGGAGCCCGGGTCTGACCCAGACAACGTGAAGCACTCAGTTCCGGAATCCGCCGCCGAGAAGAAGCGGCCTTTTCGGCGCGTGGGCTTGCCGAGGGACTCTCAACCGTTGGAAGAGCTTCCTGACCGCATTCGTATATGCTCCCAGCGCCTGGCCATATTCCTTGACTACAACATCCACGATACGACCCTCAACTGGAGCTCGTACCGAAGGACCCCGTTCATCATTCCCAGGCCTTTCAAATTCCTGGTGAAGAAAGGCGACTACATCCGACAGGAACTTGCCACGCTGGAACAATTCCGACAGAGGCTCTTCCCTGGGCACACCGAAGAGATGCACGAGGCCGCATGGAAAGCTAACGCTCCCGAGGACGACCTGCCTCCCGTGGTAGTCGATCCGAAGGGTCTTGAACCCGTCCATCTCACGGCGCTGATCAAGGACCTGCGCTGCCTGACCACGTTCATGGACGGCTACATCGCGCCGAGCCTCACGATCGGCGAGGTCGACCACGTCTACTTCTCGGATCTGTGGTTTGTCTTTCCCGCCCGGTCGCTCATCTACATGCGCGACAAGAAGGTCCCGCAGAAGATCTGGAAGGTGATCCAGCGCACCGGCGGATCCCACGTGTCGACTACTGGGGCCGAGGGCTCAGAACGACCGGGTGGTGACCGCACCCAAGGCGGGTTCCAGCCCTTCGTGATTGACTGTTTCCACCTTGACTACGATGGCACGCGCTACGTGCACACGTACTGCCGCGTACAGATCGACTATTTCGAGGACTGCCAGCCGATCGCGTCGCTGCCCGTGATGCCCATCAGGGCCGCCGAAAAGGCGGGCCTGGTCGACCGACAGGCTCTCGTGGCGCGCGGCCGCGAGTTTACCAGCTGCACCCGGCCACGGCACAAGCAATACGCCGGGCGCAACCAGATCCTGCGCCCCAACGGGGCCAAGCTGCATGAGAAGGACGCCGACGTGCCCGAGAACGCGGCGCGCTATGCAGAATGGATCGAGAGTGAGGTCATGGTCGACTTTGAGCGCGCGCTGCAGGAGATGCCTGGCTGGCGGCCGGGGGTCAACGAGCTCGAGCTCTTCAAGGCCAGTGCCGCCCGGCGCGACTACACGGGCATCGACATCGACACGGTCTGGGATGCCAAGCTGTCGGAGCAGGTCGTCTATGAGGAGTGGGAGAAGTGCCAGCGGTGGGACAAGGAGCGCACCAACCCGTCTGAGGAAGAGGATTTGCTGCTTCTGCCCGAGAGGGTGTTCGCCTTTGTCTTTCGAACCAGGAAATGGGGTATGTTCAGGCTCCCTTCCTCCCGAGTCAAGTGTGTCAAGGCCACCGCTGATCACAGTAACGTGCGAAGCTTGCCTCCAGCTTGGCAGAGACAATGATGGGGATGAGATGCTGAAGGAAAAGACGTGTCGACCGGAGCCGTGGAATGACCTCCAGCTGCCGGACGGCCATAAGCGCTTGGTTCAGTCGCTGATAGAGTCGCATTCTTCAAAACAAGGCCCGCGCAACCTACACTTCGACCTCGTTCGGGCCAAGGGTGATTCACTTTCTGTCACTACTACTCCTCCTGTCGGTTCCCATTGTGGCTAACCATCTTCAGGCAAGGGCGTCACCATTCTTCTGCACGGCGTGCCCGGCGTCGGAAAGACGTCTACAGCGGGCAAGTCCCACCTGGTTACCTATGCCGCCCGCCGCCCGAAAGGCCACTAACGTCTGTTGTAGAGTGCGCGGCGGAGGCGAACAATCGTCCATTGCTTCCTATTACTTGCGGTGAGCGACCTTTACATCTCGGCAGCCTTGGACGACCCGGCTAACGAGCACAGGTGACCTGGGTGCCACGCCCAGGGAGGTGGAGAAGAAGCTAGAAGAAGCCTTCCAGCTCGCCCAGCTCTGGAACTGCGTCTTGCTCCTCGACGAAGCCGACATCTTCCTGGCCCAGCGCAACGAGAATGACATAGCGCGGAACGCCATGGTCTCTGGTGAGCACTTCCCTGCATCTAAATGCGTCCCCCCCCCCCCCCCCCTTCCACCCAACTTCGCTGACCGTCCGTCTCAGTCTTCCTGCGAGTACTCGAGTACTACGAGGGTATCCTCTTCCTAACCACCAACCGTGTCGGCGTCTTCGACGAGGCCTTCAAGTCGCGCATCCACCTACCGCTCTACTACCCGTCGCTCGAGTGGAAGTACACCAAGAAGATTTGGCACACGCACCTGCAGAAGCTCAAGGGGAGCAGTCTGATCGAGGTGGATGTGGAAGACATCCTGGCCTATGCCGAAAATTTCTTCGAGCGCCAGAGCGCTCACAACTCCAAGATCGGCCCTGTGTGGAACGGCCGGCAGATCCGCAACGCCTTCCAGAGCGTCGTGGCGCTGGCCGGCTACAAAGCCCAAGCCGATAGCGGAGGTGCGGGTGGGCGCATCCGAATCGACCGCGAGCACTTTGAGCGCGTCTCCAAGGTGTCCAATGAGTTCAATCATTACATCTGGAGCATCAAGACGCAGACCGACGCTGACAAGGCCGAGCGCCATGGCTACCGCTTCGACCGCTACCAGACCGACGAGACGATCCACATGAAACCCGTGGTGCATCCCGAGGCGCCCGGCCAGCGGAGCGCCCTGACGTTTGGGCAGAAGCTGACGAGCGCGGCGCAGGGCAGCGGCGGGCTGTCGGCCATGAATAGCCACTTCCAGACTGGATTCGCGCAACAGGGTTTCTCGAACCACCATGCGATGCCGAACAACTTCGCACAGCCGCAAGGGTTTGGGCAGCAGGCGCTCGGGCAGCAGGTGCTCGGGCAGCAAGGTGGGTTTGGGGCACCTCAAGGTTTTCAAAGTGCACAGCAGAACGGATTCGGACAACAACCGGGCCCCGGACAGCCGGGCTGGGGACAGCAACAGGGCTTCGGACAGCAGCAGGGAGGCTTTCCCACCATGCAGAATGCCGCCCCTGGAGCTATGCAGCCACAAGCACAGCAAGCTTCTCAGGTTGGGCACGCCTAGGTAGTAGGCAGATATGATGATGCAGATGATTTTCAGCTTGTGAGTCAGCGAAGTTAGCAAGTACATACCAAATAGTATGGCCGACCTTCCATCCACCCATCGTTTGATGACTTTCACGGGACCACGCCCCTGCACTGGTGGACCGCACCCCAGCCTCCCTGTAGACCGTCGAGCTCCCCTCGAGCGTGGCGTCGCCGTGGTAGAGCATCGCCCGGCGCAGGGAATCGAAGCAGTACATGATGTGGAAGTCGTCGGCCCTCCGACCCGGGTCGAGGAGCTGCCCCGTGAGCTTTCATGAGCGTGGCCTGCATGGCTCGAGGAACATGGCTTGATGATCGAGTTCCGACAATTGGCCGTCGTAGAGCTCGTATTATATCCCGCGCCGCCGTTGCCACCACGGCAGACGATGAGCATGGCAGAACTCCCGTGGATAGGAACAAATTCGAATACTTGGCAGACAACGGGAATCCCGGGGGCAGGACAGAGTTTTACGTGTCGAAGGAATAATTTCACCTCATGAGACGATGTGAATACTTTCAAGCCTAGGAAACCGTCGATGGGAGTGAGAATCGGCTGTTAATTAGGTACGTAGTCTATGATAAATGCGATGGTACCCCTCATCGCCGTTTGGCTGGACGAGATCCAGTCCTCTGCAGGGATGCGAACCAACTATTACACAGTACATCCCGATAGTATGGCACGTCCCCGTTCAAAACCGGCCAGCAGGATCCGGAACCATATCCCTCGAAGAGATGATATCGCGAGCCAGCTGCGTAAGGGTCTTCCACCTTGCCGCGACAGGGTCCCCAGCGTCGTCATCGACCTTCTCAAGGTCTTCACCCTTCCCCCCAAAGCGCGGCCACACATGCACATAGGTCCCAATCGAGTGCCGGGTCATGTCCTGGAACAGCTCGCGCATCTTATCCCGCGACTTGATGGCCCGGAGCGCGGCAACATTGACGAGGTTCCCGTCGTCCCACTCCTGCCGGCCCAGCTCATGCATGCGGATGGCCGCCATGCGCACGATGTGGATCATGAGCGCCGCGAGGCCCGCCGCCAGCGCCGTGGCGATAGACGAGCCCGTCTCGAGCGACGCCATCCGCGCGTCCAGGTCGCCGTCGAATATCCCGCGCACTTTATGGCCGGGGAGGGTGTAGTCGACGACGTTCAGGCCTCCCACCTTGGGCCACGGCTGGCCGTCGGCCTTGGCGGCGCCGATGCGGAACATGAAGGGCGCGCTGTCGCCGTGGCCGACCGGGTAGTACGAGTGCAGCTCGTCGCCGCTGATGCTGCCGACGTCGGGGCCCGAGCAGAAGACCAGCTTGTCCTTGACTACTTTGTTGAGGGCGACGAGGAGTCGGTCGACGTCCTTGGTGTTGTCCGACTGTCGCTTGATGCACCACGACATGGAGACGATGTCGAAGTTTTTGCTCTCGGTCGCGTGTTCTAGGGCCTGGTGTTGGGCAACGTGGGTTAGTTTATCCTCCCGCATAGACACACACATAGTTAGGTGGTAGGTAGGCTCGCGAGACTCACGTCGGCGGCACTCTTTGCCGTGGGGTGCATCAGACCGTCTTCGCCCAGCCTAGTGTCCAGCCGATAGGGCACAATCCTGGCATTCGGGCACACCCTCAGGATCATCCTGGCCATGAGGGTGCCGTGCCTGGTGGCGGAGCTGTAGTAGGGCACTGTTATATCAGGGAGGCCTTTGTTGGACTCGGTGCCGAAAGCCCGTCCCGGCTCCATGCGGACGCCAACGCGGTCGTCAAAGTCTACTCCATCGTCGATGAGGCAGATGCGCACCTCTTGCTTCAGCGCGTCCGGCAGGTGGTCGAATTTGGTCTGGTTAGGGTGAAGCTCGCGGATGCCCTGAGTGAAAAGGTCCATGATCTTGAGCCATTCATGCCCGTCCCTGTCTTTGCTACGCTCTTGCTTCGCCCCGTCCACCGGCTGCTGCTGGCTGGGGTCTTTGCTGGGATCTTGAAAACTGGCGGAAGCCATTTGCGGTTGTTCCGGAGGGTGCACCGTTATCGTGCGCCCTCCTTTCTGATCGGCTACCTTAGTCTCCGGATCTTCTCTTGCCGGGATGGAACTTTGGAGCAGCGTTACAAAGTCGGCGAGTTTCTTGTTCGTCCAACTCGTGGGCTCAAGATACTATATGTTTAGTTAGTGGGTGCCGTGCCAGTTCAAGGCCTGAAAAGAACCCCCCCCCCCTCCCCAAACGAAAAACACGAAAAAAGAACAAGAGAGCTAGAGAGAGGGGAGGAGAGGGCGAGAAAGAAACTTTGCGCCTCACCTTGGTCTGTCGAAGGTAGACGTCCGTAAGGTTCTCTAGGTTCGCCAGTCCGTCTCGTCCCCCCCAGGCCAGTAGCATGCCATTAAGGCCGCTCCACGTCAAATACAGCTTTCGCACCTTGGGGCAGGCTTCCTGGATTGTCTTGGGACAGAGATCGGGCTTTGTCCAGTCTAGAATGTCAATTTCAAAGTCCTTGAGCGCCGTGATGATAGCCCTGTCGGTGTGAGGGCAATGGCCGTCGTCCTGGACGCGGAGATAAATGATGTTCTTCACCCCCTTATCTTTACGAAGCCTGGAGAGCGCCGTAGGGTCAGCTAGTTGTACACTGTGCTGGGGACATAGAGATACAATCTTGACGTCTGTAAGAGGAAGGGCATGACACCGTTAAGGGGTCGGGTCGTCTGAGATTGAGCAAAACGAACCATTTGAAGAGTTTCACCATGTCTTTCCGACCGCACTCACGGTGGTCATCATCATCCCGGTCGGCTCGGGCATCCGTCGGCCTAATCACCAGGGATCCGACGGCGACAAACCGGAGTGCCGTATCGAAGTCGAGGTGTTTATAGCCCTTCTCTTTCAGAGCATCTTCGTGGAGTTCTGTCTTGCCCTCGTCTCTATGCAACAGGTTGAAATAAATCTCTCTAGCTGCTAGGCCTCCAGTAGTCAGCACAGTTTGACCACTTTGTTTGCAATTTATCACGCCCCTGGACGAAGATAACAAGCCACTTACTGTTTCGGCTGCCGCCGTAGAGAAATTCTGTTGCCGTTTCCTGCGTTCTCTCTTTACCCTCGGTCCGCTCCTCGAACGTGGACCGGAGATATCGCAACTTTAGCTCATTCGAAATCCTGTCGGCCGAGACTTTTGTCACGATGGCTCCGTCCTTGGGGCCTTGACTTTGTTTTGCCATGGAGCGAGCAGGGTGTACAGGAGGGAGGTTGGGTGTGTGCCCCTGTGAAGACCTAGGAGATTGTGGTGCAACTCTTCGGGCTACGTTCGCCAGTTGCTGTCTGGAACCTATATCTTTGCCATTAGCAAGCATTGTTATGGTGCCTGTTCCATCGCCCGCGAGCGTAGGATTGTGAGGTAGTCGAGGGTCGGCACCCGGAACTGGCATTGGGGCGTGCGAGTCACAATCGTTCAACTCTCCATCTCCCTGGTTGCTTGAACCGTCTTTGGCCTGATTCAACTTCTTCTTGTCGAGTCCCGTCTCGCTGCCCCGCGTTTGCCCCTCGCTCAACTGTTGCGGAGTAGGCTGTGGCAAGTCGGATGTTGTACGACGCATCCATCTCGCTGTCGTCCGCTGCGTTGGTGCCCCGCTTGACGTGGCTCCTGCAGGCCCAGTGTCCCGTTCTTTCGGTCGAGTGTCGAAGTGATGTCGGTACACGCTCAGATTTGCCACCTTCGTTCTCACATCTAGGGCCGAATCTCCGTGCTTGAGGAGGGCCTTTACTACGTCAAGCTGTGCTTCGGTACATCTTTCGTACTCGACCGCGAGGTGGAGTGGGGTGAGGCCAGCTTCATCTCGTCGACTCAAGACTTGATCCGTGACTTTCGAGATGAGTTCAACGGTAAGCTCGGTGCTGAGGCCCGTCTTGATCGCCAGGTGGATGCCGTTCGTAGTATCCTCCCGGTTTGCACCGAGGAGATTCACTAGGCTTCGGCGAACGTGTTTGCTCCGCAGGACGGTTCTGACGAACCCTTCGTTCTTATTCGAGATGGCGAGGGTGAGTGGCCGTTTTCCTTCACTCATATCTTCCATCCGTTCCTTGTGAAATTCCAGCAAGTGTTTCAAGAGCCATGGCCTTTGGGTACGATTCCAAGCTAACGAGTGGAGGATGTTCCCTTTTTCATTTGGCGGCTTTGCGGAAAAGAAGGCCTTGAACTCGTGTAGAAATTCACGCCGTCTGCCTTCATCGGTTCCAATCTCCTTGCCGTATGATTTGGAGAACAGCGTTATGCGGATCCGGTCCAGCGTATCCTGCCAATTTGTTACCACGTCCCCTTCTCCTTCCTCATCATCATCTTCTTCTTCATCTTCTTCCTCGTCCTCGTAGTCCTCAAGCCCATCCTCTTCAAGCTCCCCTTCTTCTCCCTCTCTCCCCTCCTCCCCGCCCCCCCGCTCCTCCATTAGTTCCCGTGCTTTTATCAGAACCTTTTGTTTCGTCGACGCAGCTTCAGTGGTCGCTAGAACCGACTGTGCACCGGCACCTGAAATTGACGGCATCAGGGCACTCGTAGGCAAGAGCGAAGATGGAAAATCAGATGCTGTAAAAGTGCTGCGAACAGACAAAAGGCGAGCCGGGCATGGGACTTTGGGATCGGGTGGTGAAAGAGAGTGTGACAATAGAGGCCTGGATTGCACTACATGCGTTGCCTATGGATGCGTGAAGGGCCGAAGGGGGAGGGAGGTGGAAAAGGGGGGGTCGGCTTGGTGGGTTGCACCGACTCAAGGCCGCAGATCACGCAGCCTCGAGGGGGGGTGGGAGACCTCGACCCCTTCTTGCATAATTATTGTGACCAATAATGGGATCCTTAGGTATTTCCGAGGTACCAAGACCAATGCACATGGACCTCCTTCGTTGGTTAATCCATCCCGGCCACCGAAGGAGGGTAGCGTTGCCGCGGTCCATCCATATTGAAGCCGCCTTCGATATCCTTGGGTTCATAGGGTCGTGCTTTTATTGAAAGCGTCCATACATGGTACTTAATGAGCATCGGATGCCCCGCGCAAGCTTGACTCTCCGTGCAGGATCCTTCGCTGGTCTCAACCTCGGTGGACATACCTCACGATCCTACAATCATCGTTCATAGCAAACTTAACACCACCCACTGAGGCAACCGCGAGGTCGGAAACGAGCAACATAACTATGGCAGAACAGCTGAATGAATCCAGGTCGCAAGGCATGGAAGATCTTCCAGCCTTCAGCATTCCTGTCGTCGAGGTGGTCAGCAAGACGTCCAATCTCCGCACTCAGAACAACCCCGGAGACCCCTGGCAGCGTGGCACGCTCACCGAGCGCGACAATAAACGAGTGGCTGTCAGTTGCGTCTGCAAGGACATTGTCCATGGCCTCTACGAGGAGAGAGTCAAGTCTTTCGCACAAGAGAACGGGGAGGAGGACAGCGACGATGACGACGGGGAGGAGGAGGAGCCGGAGCACTGCAGCCTTATCGTCCTGCACTTCCGCTTTGACCCGGTGGACCTGGGTAGGCGCATCAAAAAAGTGCAGACAACGCTCGAGTTCTCGGCCATGGACGGGCGGGACGATGCCCCCGTGGTCGACCGCATATCGGCGGACGGATTCTATTGGATCTACCCCACTTCCCAGAAAGAGATTATTACCTCAGGGGCCAGCGGCAAGGCTGGAGGTAAGGTCTTTGGAGCCGAGTTGGGTGGGGAGCTAAAGCGGGAGCGGGTGGTCGAAAGGGAGGTCTCGCACGCAGGGACGGTCAGGGGTGCCATCAGGACCCTTGGCGCCAACCAGTGGAAGCCGAACGCTGCAACGTGGACGCTGATGGAGAACACCGAGGACAGGTCGGGGGCTCCTATCAGTCTACGGGCCAGCATCCTTGTCAAGCGTAAGCCGGCGGTCGACTTCCAGGCGCACTTCTCGATGGAGGTCACACCGGATAATCTCACCCAGGCGCAGACCTGGTTCAAATCGCGGCCCAAGGACGACCCGGTACTATACAAGGTGGATAAGAAGCCTACGAATAAGCTGCACCACTACGTTAAGGAGACCATTGACGCCGAGAAGAAGAGGAAAATGGTCAACAACCTCGGCAAGCTGGACTTTGACGGCCGCGAGTTTACCGACATCACCTTCCGCACCGTGTGGCAGGATGCGGAGAAGAAGAAATGACCGGTCCAGAGGTAGGCAGTGTTGGTTCAGTTGGCTGCATGGGGTGCCTATTTTATATTGGAGCAATGGGGTCTGAGCGAATCGAAAGCCTTGTCTCTCGTTCTGTGTCACCATGACCTGCCCCCTGCCGAGGCCCTTTCTCAGAGCCTTGTCTCAGACCTCAACTTCCATTGGTGTGCCACGAGGACGTGCTGCTGCCCAGCATGCACTCGTACCATTTGTGGCTAGCTAGTGTTGAAGCGCCGGGCCGCGGCGCGACATGCATGAGACGGGCCTCATCCTCTCAGACCATCTGCCTCTACGGAGATAGGTACTTAGATGTACATACATGCAGGGAGGGTCAATGACCGCTTTTAAGGGCAGGCTTGGAAGGTCCACTTTACCGAGCCGTTCAAGGCGAGTTGGGTACCTCCCTACCTTTACACTCTTGTTCACCCCCAGGCTGCTTCGCGATGCGGGTAGGACAATGAGAGAATTCGATACGCCGACCGAGGTGTATGTTCCCGCGATTGCGGAAGTACTGTGCATGTAAACACCTCTCCTAAGGTCACCCAGGCCGTCCGGTCCCTTGTCGTTTACAACATTTCTCACTGTGCATTCCCCGAGCAGCGCTCTTCCACGCGAATATGGCTTCTTTTGGCCTCGAGACGTTGAACCCCCTGAGCACGGATGGGGATCCTGCTGCTCTCCTCGAGTAAGCCCCTGACAAAAGATGGCACCTGATGCTTGAATCGAGGCTCACTGCCTATCAACCAGCATTGTTGTCGTCCACGGACTCTACGGTAGTCAGGATCGCAGCTGGACCGACGTTGGATGGCAAAACCGGCTATCCTCTTTTCCCGTCAATTCCCGGCTCTCACTCTACCGTTATGATGTCTTTGCCTTCAACGGTGGGGTCCTCACGCGCAGCGGCGCAAGCTACGAGGCCACGAAGTTTCTCGACTCCCTGCTAGAGCTAAGAACGGAAGACTCGAAG
This sequence comes from Chaetomium fimeti, assembly GCF_033439085.1. NCBI lineage: Eukaryota > Fungi > Ascomycota > Sordariomycetes > Sordariales > Chaetomiaceae > Chaetomium > Chaetomium fimeti. The sequence continues at coordinate 2,266,597 of NW_026944334.1, forward strand.
GTAAGGTACCTTGGTGGTAGTGGCTTTGGTCCTGAATAAGCCCACGGGATGCTAATTCTGTGGCTGCCTTTCAGCGTATCGCCATTTCGTTTATCGGCCATGACATTGGGGGCTCCCTGATCAAAAGGGTAGGTGATCTCCTAGGTACCTACTACCTACTTATCTTGCCTGGCCCCGAAGATGAGGGCCATCGGACAGCACCGCGGCTGACTAGCAGTGGTAGGCCGCCATCTTGTCACAGCAGAAAAAGTACGAAGATATTTACATGTCGATCCACACACTGGTCAGTTCAAGCCGGTATTCTCTCCATCATGTAGACTGAAACAAGTGCTTACAAACTAGCAAGATGCTCCTCGGCTGTCCTCATAGCGGTCCCAAGTTGGAGATCCAGGCCGGATGTGCTGAGATTCTGATGTCTCATGATGGGACAATCTTCTCTGATGCATGGCGGTTGGCCGGACCTCTGGCGGAATGGGTTCTTGAAACGAACGACGGATTTGCGGAAACAAGGCTGCCAGCAATAGTCTTTATGATCAGCGTCGTCTCGTCGCATCCGGACCGCAGAGAAAGGGTAGGTTTAAGTATTACCCGCATCGACCAAACGTTTGTCTCTGTCTTGATCCAAGTCGACCTCGCTAATAATCATATCCTTGACTTGCTACCTGCTTAGGTCTTCCATCCGCTCGTTACATCCACGAACCTGCCGCTACATATGGAGAGGGTCGCGGCTCGCGAAACAGGCCACCGTGATTTGCTCATAGATTTCCCTGTACCTGATTCCGTATCCAGGGGTACGTTCTTTCCTGTACGCCCGATACCTCGGTCGCTGACGATGCTCTGTTAAACCTGGTAGCCTGGCATCTTTCCACGCACCGGCGCAGATTACTCGGATGGACGCCCCCGCGGTACCCTCTAGGGACCATGTTGGACCCGTCCATGACCAAAGATGACCCGCAGTGGGCCCTTGCTCGTGCGGATGTTCAACGGTGGATGACGGACGATGAGGCCGACCTTTGGCTCGTCCACAGCCCCGGCGAGACCCCGGCCGAGACAGCAGCGCGCCTGTACAGTTTGGTCGTGGAAACTTGGGGAGACCCGCTCAACGACCTGGCCGGGATAGGCATGGCTTTCATATTCGACCCAACCGATTGCCGGTATGATTCCGCGGAGGCGATGCTCTTCACGTGTCTGATCGAGTTTGGCTATCGGTGTCGCACTCCCGCGGCGACGACCGCCCTGGATGACGGTTTGAAGTGCCTCGATATATGCCGTAGTTTACGCATTGGAGATCTATATGCGGCCTTTATTGACATTCTAACCGAGTTTCTAGCCATGAGAAAAGCAGTGGGGAGCAAAGGTTCATATGTGATTGTGCTGGGAAATTTGGATGACACGATTCGGAACGGCAGCTGGCTATTTCGCGCACTTCTAGAGAGCATAACGGACTGCGATCTCAACCTCAAGGTGGTGATCACCAGTGCAGATCCTGAATCCCTCACTCCCCAGTCGGGACCCGTCAGGATATCTCGACCCGCGTGGGCCTCATCGTTCGGGGCGGTGCCCTCAAGCGAGAAGCACAGTGCTGCTAAGGGGGAAGGGGGAATGAACAACGAGCAAGACAGCAGGCCCGAGGAAAAGCAGTACGGGCGCATTTCACCCACGCCCGTCTTCACAGATGTCCTCACCTTGGTCCAGGGCAAGCCCCAGCTGCACAGCTGCATCGACACGCTGGTCCTGATGGGGCAATCTTGCGCAGATGACGCGAAATTATGGCAGTTGGTCACCAACTGGTTGAGGATCGGACATTTGCAACCCCCAGAAGAGGGCGAGTTGAGCGCCTCCCTGAGTGAGCTCGTACGGGCGACGCCAGAGAGGATATTCCAATCCATTCTCGCCTCAGTGCCTTCCCCGACCAGACCCTGGTTGACCCGCGCCCTGGGATACATCTTGTTCACATTTCGGCCGCTCACCCTCTCAGAGTTCTCGGATCTGGATGACCTGGAGCAGCCCGAGGGTATGGTTGAGAAGGAAATTGTGGAGAGAGACGGCCATGGGGTACTGTTGGTACAGCATCAAGAGGTCCGGCTCGCGCATCCCGGCCTTCGAAAGTACCTTAAGACGTCGCGGTACGGTGTGCTTGGAGGCTGGTTTCAGCTACCGTCAGAGCCCGTGATACACAAACGCCTTGCCGAGTCCTGCTTGAACTACCTGACGTGCACCTCAACACATCGCCTGAGGGAACATCGCACTTCAGAACTGGGAAGCTGGCACACGCCATTCGAGGGCCGGGACAACCTCTTGTCCTATGCGGTAAAATACTGGCTCCGGCATGCCATGCTTGCCGCCGAGGAACCAGTGTTTGAAACAGAGGCCTGCAAGCGCTTCATGGCTGACGAGAACGCGTTTCGGCAGTGGACCGTCCTGTACCAGGCATTGTCACCACCCCCGGCAAGCCAACAGTCGGACACAACGCTAGCGGCGGACGCTCTATCGAGTCTCGCCATCTTTGCAGAGCATGGAGCCCAGAACCTGTTGGCCTGCACGATGGCAAAACACCAGAAGCTTGGGACACCTGGGCTCGAGGCTGCCTGCTTTGCCGCTTTGGTGGCAGCTGCTGGACAAGGCAACATCCAGATGGCCAAGGACATGAAACTCATGGAAAGCCTCCCGCCGGAGGGCGAGACGCTCGACCAGCTGATCCTGGCTGCGCTGGAAAGCGACGATGCGGATACGTTTACTGAGATCTTCGGCATGGCACGTCAATACCCCGAGAAGATCAGAGACATGGGCAATCTGCTTGCCCGAGCCGCATCTCTCGGCCGTACGGCAGCCATCAAAGACTTGCTCGGTATTCTCGGGCGTTCTAGAGGGACAGCTGTCGACACGTCGAATGGGTTGTCTGCATTGAGCTATGCCTGCCAGCGAGGCTTCGTCGGTGTGGTGGATCTATTGATCCGTGAAGGGGAGCCTAGTGTTCTTGCAGAACTTAGACAGGATGAAGCGAGCCCGATGCCGATTAAACTGGCTGTGAAGCTGAGACGACTGGATATTCTCAGCTCCCTGGTAGCATCCACGATCCCACAGCAGCTACGGGATTCCGAAGCCATCGCGTTGTACCGTTGGGTCATCAAGGAGTCCGGCCGGTATGGCCGGCGAAAGCCTATCCAGAGCGCGCTCGCTGATATCAAGCGCAAGCTAACGTTGGCATCTGACGGCTCCGTGGACGACACGGCTCCCGGACCAACCGAGGGCGATGGCACCGCCGACATGGTGGATTACTTACCACGACATATTATCGGCTGTCAAGAGTACGGCGAGGCCGTCAAAGATGCGATCGGGAATTGGAAATGGAAACACTCCTATGACCTCGTGGACCTCCTCACTCGGGCGGCCAAGGATAGACTCCGTGAAGATGAATTCGCGTCTGTTTTTGCGGAATGGATGGAAGAGGCCGGTAAAGGTAGGGTGCTCAGAGTTGTCAAGTTGGTCTTCGAGAACGGGGCGAAATCGCCATGGGCAACGACCGAGGCTTTGACATCTGCCGCGACCAAGGCGTTCTGGGCGGCGCTAGGTCGGAGTGACAAGGGGGTTTCTTGCATCCGTTACCTCGTCGAGAAAGGAGCCGATATTGCGAGCAGAGGTCCTGATCTCCGGACACCGCTATTCGCAGCAGCCTATTCTGGCTCGGTCAAGGTGGTCGAGACTCTTATCGCGGCCCAGGTAGACGTCAACGCCAAGGGGGACAACGATTGGTATCCCCTCCACGCGTGCTACGACAATGCTGACATCACGCGCATGCTGGTTGCGAAGCACGCTGACGTTAACAAGCTCACCGAGGACAACTCGTCATTGCCAGCCCTCGCCTTTGCCGTACGGTGGCAAAACAGCAAAGTCGTCGACGAGTTGTTGAAGGGGAATCCTAGCCGCCAAACCCTCGAGGCTAGCCTAGAGGAGGCGTTCATAAGACATGAGCCCCAGATGGTGGAGAAGCTGATACCGTATTGCCCGGACCCTTCCTATCTACGGGATAGGAATATGGTCTTGTATAGTCAGGTCTGGTGGCCCAATCCGAAGTTGCTCGAGCGGCTGCTAAATTACCCGTACCGAATGGACCCGAATAAGGAAGACCGGAACGGCCGCGCGGCGCTCCACTACATATCGCAGAATACGAGCGTTGACATTATCGAGATGCTAGTTACATGCGGCGGCGATATAGAAGCAACCGACAAGAGTCGGGAAACGCCGCTCACCGGAGCTATACAGCGTTCCAACTGGGAAGCTGTGCGGTACCTCGTCGAGGAGTGCGGCGCCCTTGTCACCAAGGGCGGCGGCTTCTACGGCAGTCCTCTTCAAGTGGCGTGCCGCTGGGGCACGCTGGATATTGTCAAGCTGCTGTACGCCAGGGCGGATCCCGCCGAGGTCGACCAGAGTGAACGCCGGGTCTCGGGCACATCTCTACAGGCGGCCCTGCAGCGGACGGAGGAGACGGATGACAAGCAGGCTATCGTCAGGTTCCTTGTCGAGGAAACTAAGGCAAATGTCAACCTGGCCAGCCCCTTCTGGGGTGGTGCGTTGCACCTGGCCTGCCTCACGTCGACGCCCGACACAATGCGCCTGCTCCTTCGCCACGGCGCCGTCGTTGACGTTAGAGATCACGTCGATCGCACCCCGCTCCACTTTGCCCTCTACCGCACGCGGGAGCATGTCGAACTGCTTCTCGATAAAGGGGCTAACCTGGATGCGGTCGATATCTTGAACCGCAATGCGTTGCACATGGCCGTGCTTAGCGGGCGATTGGATCTCGTCCGGTTTGTGCTGAGCGAACGGCCCAACTTTGTGGTAGGTCGTCCCCAGTCCCATCCCTCCCTCCCTGGAGGCGTTACAGATGGCTGACATGAATGGAACATACAGAATCAAAAAGACGCCCATGGGTGGACACCGCTGCTCTGGGCGTTGCGGGTTTCGGAATTATGGGGGGTTGAAAAGGGCGACAGGAAGGCCATTATCAAGGAACTCCTTGATAACGGGGGGCAACGTGTGGTGCGCGGTCAGGGCGTGGACCGAAGCTGGACGCCTCTGGCGCTCGCAGCATACCACAGCCTGGACGAGGACGTCGCTGAGCTCTTGATTCCCACAGATGAAGACCGGGCGAACATGAGCGACGAAGAGCGCGAGTGGTATGGGCCCGCATGCAAACAAATAGTGCAGAGCTGACAATCTTGGACAGGGACTGGGAGTCTCGCCGCGGCAAGCGAGGTCTCCCGGATAGCCCCGGCTTCTGCGATCATTGTTTATTGGTAAGGGTTTCCCTTATGCAGGAATGTAGCCATGTTTGCGCAGAACGAGCTCGATGAGCGGGAGAGCCTTTTACTCAAGTAATTAAAGGCTGAACTGAGCTAACCGCTAAGCAGAGTCTTCACGGTTCATATTACGGATGTCTGGATAACATGTGCTCCGCGGCCTTCTGCTTTAGTTGCTATCTGTCGCGGCACAAAGTTCACCCAAACGGCGCGGAACATGAATTTGAACTTAGGGGAAAGGAGGAGACAGTAGGAGACCAGCCTGAGGCAAATGACAAGGGCAAACCGGTAGAGTTGGCTGGTGACGGCGATGTTCCTGAAGCTCTCTTGGACGGCGACGAGGCCGAAGAGGAAGAAGAGGAAGAGGAAGAAGAAGAGGAGGAGGAGGAGGAGAGCGAAGGAGCAGGGAGTAGTGCCGACGGGACCGACAGCGCGCGGGATGGCTGAAGGTTGAAACTGAATAAAGTTACCTCTACTCGCTTCATCAAAGTATGATGTGATGCCGTGGCCATGATCAACGTGGCTCGGAAATCCTGAAATAACATGCCATCTATCACATCCCGAAAGAAAAAGGGCTAACCTAACCGTTATCACCATCCCCATTTTGTCAATTTCAAAAACACCGATGCCGCCCGGCTTTAGAGGAATAACGAAAAATATAGAAAAAAGAAGAAACCTCGACCCATTCACCACCCATCCCCCTACTTCCCTTCCCCAACTGCCCTACGAAGTCCTAATAACAGGCACCACCGCCTTCTCCCCCTCTCCCCCTTCCCCATCCGCCTCCCCAAACACAGTCTTATGTTCAAACTCCAAAAACCCCTGCAGCACCGCCACCTCATCCCGATACGCCATCGCCACCGTCGTCTTGGACACCACCCGCGCGATGGGCTCCCCGCCGGTCTGCCACACCGATGGGATAAAAAAGTGCCGTGCGTACGACTTGCTCGCGGCCAGGTTCTTGAGACTTATCGAGCACACCCACCCGCGCCCGCTCATGAAGAACAGGTTGGACCGGCAGATGCCCAGGACGGATTTGATGTCGGCCAGCAGCTGGCGCGAAGTGCAGGTGACTTGTAGCTTGGTGGTGGTGGCGGGGTCGAGGTTGGATAGGTCGAGGGTGAGGAACCCGGTTTGGGAGGAGTTGGGGATTGTGGTGGTTTGGACGAGGGTCGCCATGCCTGGGCGTGAGTGCCATTCGTCCGTTAAACTGACGGGTGTTGAGGCGAGTTCGGGGGGCAGGTCGATTGTGATGCCCTGCTCTGGTGTTTCGCGGGCGAGGTCCTCCCAGCGGAAGACGTGGAGGACTTCGCTTTCGTGCTCGAAGAGGAGGAGGCGGGTCGGGTCGGTCGGGTGCGGCAGCCAGCGCGCTGTGTTTTGAGAGTGGGTTGATTGTATGGTGCAGTTTGTCTCGCCGGGGACGTGGACTTCCTCACCGGATTGGGTGGAGATGAGGAAGGCGGACGCGTCGGGATTGATGAATGCCTGTAGGACCGCGTCTGAGGCGCGGAAGTCGAGAATGTGCTCGAATTTCCGGAGCTGGAGTTGCTGCTGCTGCTTTTGCACGGCTGTCGTGGCAGTCGTGGACGATGGCAGCGTCAACCGCGTAGCGATGCACCGCCGCGAAGCATCCACGCTGAAGAGCACCTTGCCCTTTGCGTTCCACTCGAGATGACGAATGTCCACCATGCGGGCATGGAACTGGAACTCGGTCAACACCTTGCCCGAGCTGATGTCGTGCACCGTGATGGAGCCCTCCTCGCGCCCGCAAAACACGAAATTAGAGTCACCCGCCTGCGTCATGATCGTGATGGCCTTGTTACCCTCAAAGCTTCGCGTGCATACCAAGTTCGACGCGGGCATCAGGTAGTCGTCAGCCTCCTCACTCGAGCTGTCGTCCGCCAAGTTCTTCTTGATGAGCACCGCCGGCTCCCAGACGTTGCAGGTATTACCCCTGAGGTCAAAGAAACGCAGACTGTTTGAGGCAAACACGATGCCCATGATGCGCTCCTCGAGCGACTGGATCCGACACAACAGCCGCAGCCCGTCAAAGGCAAACAGCGAGATGACACACTCGCTGTCTCCCGCGGCCAGGGTATGCCCGTCTGGAGACGCCGCCAGCGTGTGCGCGTTCAGGTGATACGCATGCTTCTGCTGCAGCGTCCACGGATCGAGCGTTACCAGATCTCCATCCTGGTACGCCACGGCCATCAGATTCTGCTCCGCGTTCTCATTGAACGCAACATCGAGCACCTGCGGCGGCAGGCCACCATCCTCATACCCCTCTTTCTCGAACGGCTCAACCCTCTCATCACTCTCATAATACGACAACCTCAGATGCGAGCTGCGATACGCAATGGCGGCAATCCCCAGCATCGGACTGATCCTGACCAGCACCGGCACAGTCCTCTTCTGCTGCTGCTGGCGCTCCAGCCCGCCATCCGAGTCCGAATCAGACGTCTCCTCCTCCACAATCTCCAGCGCGTCCATCCGCGCCCCATTCTTCGCCCGGAACACATACACCTCCCCATTCCTCAACGGCACGTACAGCTTCGCATCATCGGGGCTAAACCGGAACGAGAGCGGCTGCTCCGGCACGACCGTCTCCCACAGCAGCGCCTGCCTGGGGCCCCAGACCTTGAGCGACTTGAGCCCGCCCGAGACCAGCACCCCGGTGATGTTACCGTTAGCGAGCCGGCGCACGGGCTCGCCGTGGTGGATGGTGTTGAGCAGCTCAAAGGTGCTCTGCCGGTACACCTTGATGGCGCCGTCGGCGAGGCCGATGGCGAAGAACTGGTCGGCGCAGGCGATGGACATGACGCGCGACGAGAAGGTGAAGGACGACAGGCGCTCGTCCCAGTCGTTGTTGAAGGTGCAGAGTACCTTCTGCTTGAATTGCCGCGCGAACTTCCAGTGGATGATGCTGGACTTTGGGCAGAGGAGAGGGATGAGCGAGTAGATGGTGGAGGGGGTGTTGACCAGGTTCGGGCCGTAGATGGCCGATAGCCGGACGAGGTCGTCGACGAAGCGGGATGTGAGCTGGTAATCAGAGTCTAAGGGGGATGAGGTTGTCACTTGGCGGGAGAGGTACGCTTTGAGGTTCTGGATGGTACGGGTCAGCAGGGAGAGGCGGCCTGTTTTGGCTGCACGCTCGATCCAGGTGAGAACGTTGGACGAAACGAAAGTACCGAGGAGAGGGAGGAGTTGGAGGGTGGACTCGGAGGGGGAGCAATGGGCTAAGTGGTAGGAGAAGTTCGTGGCGGCGTAGTCGTCGAACACGGCTGCGCTGCTGTTGGGGTCAGCTTTTGAGGAGGCGGCTGGGCCGCGGCGGGTGCGAGGAGGATTGAAGTTGCGTCCGTTAAGATGTTGTAGACAGAGCTCAGCGATGCGCGCGTGGGACCATGAGCGGGGGATGTAATAGTCGGATTGCTCGCCGGTCAGGAACTCTTTGACAGTTTGGTGCATGACCTGCACGAAGCCGTTGTCAACCGTGATGAGATTGCCGCAAATCTGAGAGAATCTATCGGCAGTGCGCAAGGTTTGGTTGATATCCAGGCGCACCACCTCCCTCAACTCTTCAGTCGTCAGGGGCTTCCGTGCACATACGACCCATTTTAGGACGCAGTGGGCAAGGTCGGCGTTGGGCGATTCGACAATAGTTTGCAGAATGCCGCTGTACATGCCGCTCATCTCGGTGGGAACCTGGTCAAGGGTCTTGCGCATGGCTTCGATGCTGTGGGCTTCATCTAGGCGCGTCATGATCAGGGAGGCCCAGAGGAAGATGCCGTTCGACTTTTCGATAATCTCCGCCACCAGATCGCCCTCCTCCTCGTTAAAGTCCTGGATAATGGTAGGCGACAGCCGCGATCTGACAAACGCGTCAATGTCTCGGAGCGACTCGGCCTGGCCGGTGTGCATTTCTACTCTCATGATCCTCTCCTGGTTTAGTAAACGCTCGACATGGCCGTTGGGGCGGCTAGTAATGAAAATTCTCAGTGGGACATTCGGTTCGATCCTCGAAAACATCGACATAAGCGTGGTCAAAAGCCGCGCTTGGCACTCATCCAGGGCGTCGATGACCCAGTACTGTGGCTGCGAGAGGGCCATCTTGAAGATACGCCCCAAGAAGATGTTGTTCCAAACCATTATATGGTCGCTGTGGCTGTCGATGGTCTCGCCCTCTTCCATCATGGCCAGGAAGGTGTGCCGAACCTGAAAGTTGGACTCTGCCATCTGTAGCGCCATGGATAAGAGAAACTGCGTGAGGCTAGGTTTCTCATTGTTTTTGAAGAAAAAGTAGGCGCAATCAAGGTTGAAGGACTCGAGATACCTAATAACGTGCCCGGAAGCCACCGACTTACCGGAACCGGGGGGGCCGTTGAGCCACAGGAACCGGGGTGTTTTCTTTGGCGGGCCGGAAGTGATGGCTTTGATTGAAGCGTTGGTGTCCATGAGGTCGCACTCAAGCCAGTCGTGAAAGGCACCATGGGAGGTTAGCCACTCGCAGGATCCCAGGTGTAGCTTATCAAGCATTCTAATGAAGTCGCCGTCCGGGCGTTCTGCTACATCGAAGGCTTGGGCGATTTGCTTCATCTGGGCTCGGTGGCTTTCGAATTTATCTGCGGTGTCTACAGCTGTTAGACGTGACCTGGACTGCTGTAACTTTTGGACTTACAGCTCTTTTCTATTTCCTCAATCGTCGTGTTGAAGCAGCGAAGTAGAATGTTGTAATTCGGATCATCGACAGAATCGAATTTGACAAGGCGGCGGTGATTCGCTTGCAAGTATTGGGTATGTTCGCCGGGAAGTCCTGGCCAGCGGTTAGCATAGTCGACAGCTTTATAAAGTCGTAAGGCTTACCCATAATAGCTGAATCCTTCTCAACAATCATAGTGTTTGCCGGACCGGTAGAAGTTGGGATCCCCTCAAAGAAGGACCAGAGCCCAACGTCGTTGCAAACGTGTCGGAATTCATCATTGATGGCCTGGTCCGTCAGCGGTTGACGCGGGACTTGGTGAAATGGGGGGCATACGTACCTGGAGAGTTCCTGATCCTGGTATTAGCTCTTTGACAAAAGCCTTTGACCCAGAGCCTATGGACATGGAGATTAAGGTGGTCACGAAGGCGCTTGAGTCGGCACCCCGATGTGGAGTCCCAAGGAAGTATAGGCTGTGAATTCTGCTTGCAATATCCGCGTAAATCGGGTCTCTTCTCGCAAGGAGGTACGCCTGTCACAGGTTAGACGATCTCTAGGTGGTTACGCAGGTATCATGCACATACCTTTTTGACCACCAACCCACCCATGCTGTGGGCAACAAGCACGATAGGAGTCTAGAACAACGTTAGCATAACCATTCGTTAGGGGATGGCGCATCTGGCGGCTACTCACATTCCCATTTTTCTTCAGGTTCGGTGAGTTATACAAATCTGCCAGCAAAGCCTGACCGTAATCGTGCATCGTCAAGGTGCTTTGTTGCGATTTTGTCCAATCTGAATCGTAACCGAAGCTGTGGATGCGAACGTGCCGGAAGCCGGCCTCGGACGGCAGCCATTCTTTCGGCCAAAAGGTGGATGGGTCCGATGAGGCACTCCACGACCTCCTCGAGCCTCCGTTTAAGCCATGGACCTAGGAGGGAATGGTCAGTTGTGCCCTGAAGAGGTGCCAGTGAGGGACATACAAAAATGAAATCCACGCGTGGCTCTGAAGGCTCATGTAAAAGCGTTAGCCCTAGCGCCCCTTTCACACCTTCCGGGGACTGGGACGCCTTGGAACGAGCTGGCGATGTTGCTCGCCTGAGGCTCTGCAATCTGCCGCGGAGACTGCTCGGGGATGGTTGACGGTCCTGATCCGCCGGTACCATGAGGGTAGGGGCTCCCAGTCTGGCCCTGTCTGATGGGTCCCATGTCGCCGACGACTGCATTTTCATGTTAGATGAAGTCTACACTCAAGGTAAGAGAGATTTGCCCACTCGAATCGACATGTTACCCCCTGGTGCTACTCGTCTAGTGCTGGGCAATCAAAAGGTGGGGCTGTCGCGGTACTAAGAGAGGACAATCATGGGATAGGTAGGTAGGTAGGTCTTTACCAACCAGCGAACTGTGTTTCCCGGGACGAAGCAGATGTGTTTGGGATTTTCGGGACAGCAATGTCAGTTGAGGTATGACTTTCAGAAAGATGAAGTCGGCGAAAAAGGAGAACAGATGGAAACGGGATGTGGGGAGTCAAGGCTCTACATGGTGGCGGGCTGACGAGCAAGGCCGAGGTAGCCGGTGCAAGTGGCATCTTGTGGTCGATACATGGCGAGATTTGGTGTTTGAGGCCGTCTCGGTGCGGGAAGTCTGAAGTCCGCTTGGCCATGGTTCGGGGCTATGTCGTCTGTTGCGGTTGGAGGGTGGACACCTCGTTTGCTGAGTCTGTACCAGCCCCTGCGTACGGCGACATGGTCACAATGAGTTAAGATGCATCACCATTGCGTCTTGAAACGGCGGCCTGGTCGTGACCCGGGCCTCGAGTGCAGCTGTGCCGGGCGGGGCGGACTGCCCGCTGACCTGTGCCATAATACGGGTCCATTTCCTCTCGGGTGTTTGTGTACGACAGTGTGGAGAAACGAGATGAGATGGTAAGTTGATTCGCTGATTTCCAGTCAATCATTGCAGAGAACAATCGGGGTAATAATTGTTTATATTTGGCGGTTAGCTTTGGACCTAGAATCGGGATTGATGGGGGTTTCGGTTTCGAGGTTTTGGTGGGGAAATTTCTTCGTGTGTGCTTGAAAACTTCGAGATTGGAAAGCGCTCGCGTGTGGTGGTGCCTGCCTCCGTGCCTCGGGGCGTAATTAGAATTTAGAAAACTGAAACAAAACCACTGCACGAATGCCCCGGAGCTGCTCCTCGAGAATGGCGGAATAGTGAGGCCGCGACCCAAAACTCCTCAACTTCGAATTGACAAGGACACACAAAGTTCGTTCATTAATCATGACCAATATCACGCTTTTCGACATTGCATAATGGCTGCGGACTTGCGGTTGATTGGGCGACTTGAAACCAACGGCCAAGGTCGATGCAGGTGACCACCGAGTCCAGCTTGCAGCAGCCTGCGACCAGGGCGGGCTGATTCCCCGAAACAACCTCTTCAATTGGCCATCGTCCCAACCAGGCCCCCAAAGCCCCCAAGTGTCTTAGACCCAACAGCTCAGACGCAGACGGCACAGAAACATGCGGCATGCTTTGCTGTGCCACCCCAACGGGCACAAGGAGCACTTGGCCCCCCCTCCTCCCCGCTTAAATGTCCTGGGGGTCACCTGAGAACTTACTTGATCTGTTCCTTCGGTTTTACACCAGACCGAACTGGACCAGGTAGGACGCCGAACTCTGATCCACCATGGCCACCGACGCGAGAGATGTAGAGGAGAACCTGAAGCTTGACGAGAACCTCCTTGCCGGTATGTCTGCTCTGGTAACTCCCTACCTAGGTAGTTGTGCGAACCGCTGACCTTGGTCCGAACGAAGCCCTCCCAGAAGGCGGCGAGGTGGTTTCGGTCAAGCCGTCAGGGATGAGCGACTACTGCAACACCTACCGTATCGAGGTGAAGATGCCGGATGGCAGCTCCCAGGTCTTTTTTGAAAAGGAAGGATCGGGCGAGAGTGGCCGAGGATGCGTGGAATCGGCTTGGAGGTCCGAGTCTGCTGCCTACGAGTTCATTCCTGAGCATGTTCCGCGTCCAGTCGCCACGGGTACCTACAAGTCTCAGCAGGAAAAGTATTTCTTCCTCGCCGAATTTATCGACATGATCGAGGACGACATTCCCCGTGAGGATTCCTACATGGCCGCTATTGCCGCGCTTCACAGTCGTAGCATGGGCAAGTCGCCAACAGGCAATTTCGGATTTCCCGTCAACACGCGCTTCGGCGACCTCGAGCAGGACAACACCTGGTCGGCGAGCTGGGAGGAGTTTTGGACGAGGCAGATGAAGGACTTCCTCGATAAGGAAGATGCTGCCCACGATGGGGAACCACACGAGGAGCTTGACCGGCTGCGTCCGCTATTCTTCGACAAGGTATTGCCTCGATACTTGCGTCCACTCGAGAGCGACGGCCGTTCGGTAAAGCCGTGCTTGATCCATGCCGACCTCTGGCCGGGAAATGTCAAGTACAAGAGCGACGGCGAGACGGCGTGCGTCTATGATGCCTGTGCCATGTGGGCTCATAACGAAGGTGCGCTTGCCGAGATTTCCCTTCTATGTTAACCAACTGACCACATGTTGCACAGTCGACCTCGGCGTTTTTCGCAACCCGAGATACCCGCTCGGCAAACCGTACCTGAAAGAGTACTGGAGGCGCGTTCCGATTTCGGAGCCCGAGGAAGACGCTGACAGCCGGAACACCCTTTACATGCTCAGGGGCCAGATCTTGCTGTCCATTCTGTACCCCCACGACCCAAAGCTGCGGGAGATGTAGGAGTCTTCCAACTGTAAACCGGCCGAGATCGCTGCTAACATCTCTCAGTTTCGTGAGCAACATGCGCCTCTTGGTGGAGCGGGTACAAGAGGAGCAGGCTGCCCCAGTGCAGTTCCGGCTGTAGATTTGTTTTCTTGGTGGCTGGCGCTCAGTCGTGCTTCAAGTGCCTAAAGCGACGAGGTGTTCAAGGGTGACCGGATGGAGTATATCTAATTTAAAGGCAAACTATTTTCAAAATGGTTATTTCCCCCTATCATGTCACAGGTCGTGTTACAACAATTCGCCAGCAGCCCTATGCTGGTTCATGCAACGGCCCGTTGAATCTTATTTTTGCCACGATCCAGCACTAATTGTTCGGGCCGTAAAAGCTGCGTAACCCGGATCATGCATCAAGGCGCAAGAGGGGTGCGTACCCGATTCTGCACTTCCTGAAAGCGGCTCGGGTTCGGTAAGCCCCTCCGAAGCCCCCACGCAACGCGCTCGCCATGCAGGCGTTGGTGCAGATCATGCAGCTCTCCCAGATTGTCAACTGGGTCAGCCGTGTGATTCGTCTCGCAACCCTCACACCGCTTGCCCATGTCCCGGCAGATGCCGCATGTGCCGCTCCAACTGGTGGTCCGGCCCCCAACTAGCTGAGCTTTGTGGGAAAGTTGGCCTGCATTTCAGGCCAACTGGTCCAGTGATAATCGCAGAATCCCCGTAATGTTTCAGTCGAGGGAAAATCAAATGTTTAGTTCCTTGGCCTATGCTGTTTAAACATCCGTGTCCTCGGTGGCTGTATTGTTTGGTGAGCAGACTTCCTCACCATCGCCTCCCAAGGAGGGTTTACATCGCCGCCCAAGATGTCATCCAGGGCATCTCTCGGGACCTCAGTCCTCAGGTCCCGCCCCTCAACCAGTGAAGGACCCTCCGACCCATCATCGCTGTCCTCCACCCCCGACCTCCCCACCGCCACCGAAAACCAACAACACCAACAACCGCCATCCCTAACAATATCACCCGCAACACCCTCCCCAAACGAAACCACCACCACCACCGCCACCTCATCCCCATCCACCCTCTCCCAAGAGAAAGAATCCCCCAACCAGCACAATGCCTCACTCAACCCCAACAACCAACCCCCCTCACAACCCGAAGATGAACCGCCCTTCTCAATCCACACCCCCCTCCAAAAAAACCTCATCGCCTTCGCCGCCTCCCTCGCCGCCCTCTTCTCCACCCTGTCCTCCTACATCTACTACCCGGCCCTCACCCGCATCGCCGAGGACCTCAACGTGTCCCTCATGCTGGTGCAGCTGACCATCACGTCCTACCTGGTCGTGGCAGGGGTGGCGCCGGCGTTCATGGGCGACATGGCGGATCGCGGGGGGCGGCGGCCGGTTTATGTGCTGATGTTCGCGCTGATGGTGGGGGCGAATGTGGGGATTGCGGTGCAGAGGAGGTATGAGGCGTTGTTGGTGCTAAGGATGGTGCAGAGTGCGGGTTCGTCGGGTAGGTTGTTTTTTCTTTCTTTTTATGTTTAAGGGGGTGGGTGGGGGTGGGCTGGGATGGGATAGGGGGGTGATTGTTGTTGATCAGGGCTGATTTGGTGTTACAGGGATGTACGGCGCTGCGTATGGGGTTATTGCTGATATTGCGACCATTGATGAACGGGGTTCGTTTGTGGGTGTGTTGTTACTGATGTAGGTGGTGTTTGAGCCTTTTTTTCTCTTGGAAGGCTGTGCAACTGACAACGGCAGGACCGATTTCGCCACGAGCTTGGGGCCGGTCATCGGGGGTGGTTTGACGCAGGGGTTCGGCTGGCGTTCGATATTCTGGTTCCTCGTCATATTTACCGGATCGCACTTTGTTCTCATGCTGCTGTTCTTCCCTGAAACCCAGCGAAAGATCGTGGGAAACGGGAGTATCAAGCCGAAGGGGTTCATCTACCAAACATTCTTTTCGCTGATCCGGAAGACGAGAAAAACAAAGGATAGCGAGGTGGCAGTAGTGGGCGAGAAGAAGGAGACCGAAGAGGGAGCGCCACGGAAACGAAGGCTCCAGTTTCCAAATCCTTTAGCTTGCTTGCCGGTGCTAGCAAACAAAGGGTCTCTGCTCGTCATTCTCATTACGACCATCAACTACGCGGTTAAGGCAGCGCTACAGACATCGCTTGATGCGCAGTGCGTCGAATTGTATGGGCTGAACTACGTTCAAGCGGGATTGATATACCTCCCTTCAGGGGTAGGGGGCGGGGTTGGGTCGTACCTTGCTGGTGGGTTGAGTCATTGCTCCATCCCGCGCATATGGTCAAAGTATTAAACTGATCGGATATTAGGCAAGTTTATTGACTGGAACTACCGCCGTACCGTCGACCGCCTGTCGAAGGAACACGGGGGGCAGTACGACAGAAAGTCCCCTGACTTCCCCCTCGAAAAGACGAGGCTCAGAGGCGCGTACCTTTTGAGTGCGATTACGGTTGTAGGGCTTATCGGCTACGGCTTAACTCTCAAATTCCGATGGGTGGGTGAACAACCTTGAGACGAACCCTTGAAAACAAGAACTGACAACTCCCAGCACATTGCCGTCATGTTGGTAATGCAGCTGCTGACGGGGACCACAACGGCTGCTCTATTCGTTGTAAGTCGGCCCCATACCCGGGGTTCTAGGACCTTTATTGACAACGACTAGCTCTGCGGAACCCTCCTAACAGATCTCAACATGGACCGATCCGCCACTGCCCAGGCAGCCAGCAATCTGGTTCGTTGCCTCAGTGCCGGCGGAGCGGTAGCCATCTTACAGCCAATGGTCGAGAATGTGGGCCCAGCGGGATGCTTTGCAATTTACGCGTCTATTATTTTCCTCGGGATTCCCCTAACTTGGGTATTGGAAAGGTACGGCGTGTCTTGGAGAAAGGGACAGCCGATTACTTCTTAGTAGAGCCACCGGACTGGACGACACCAAGTCGAGCTACCTAATGATAATAGTATTGACCTCTACCACCTCTTGCCCCTTAACCTCCCGGAATGCACGTACAGCTCTCTGAATTCGACGATACGAACACAACAAGAACCGCAGTATAAGCTGCCGTTGCTGCAAATATCTCGGCCCGTCGTGCGTTTGTGAGGATCCCGACGCTAACGGCAAATAAAACTGTGAGCGTGGCGATGACTCCCAGTTGTGCCTTTTCCTCCTTCAAAAGACGCAGTACCACAATGGCTCCGAGCAGCAGGATGGCAGCGACCAAGGTGCTGATTCCGGCTGCTACCCAAGCAACGTGATTTTCCTTGATGTGCTCAATCTCGTTTGTTACCTTTGTTGTCTATAAGTGGTCCTGGTTAGAAAAATGTATGAAATCCCACAACCAGAATCCGAGGGTGCGTTGAGGTGGTCAGACCTTGAATATCCAATGGTCTTGCAGGAACCGGGAAAGAAGATCCTTGTCGGCTGGCCGTCGTACTGCCACCAGGTCGCGGCGGTTACCTTCCTCTAGTCGACACTCGGCAAGGCCAGCGAGGAGAGGCCGCTGTCGCTTGGTGTGGCCAAATTCGTCGTTGATGTCCTCGTAAAATTGGTTGTGTGCGACGTCAAACGCCCGATTCTTTGGCGCTTCGAGAGCCGCTATTTGGCTTTGCCGGAGCAAGGTTTCTTCTGTTCTAATGAGTGAGGGGCTGTTTAAGTAGTATAGGTACGTATGGAATGCAGCTTACGGTATTCCTTGAGCGTTTCGTGGACCTGCTCGGCGAGCTTCATGTGCATATGCTCGGGCCGGTCTGGGTTTGCGGCGTTCTCCTCGAAAGCCTCCCATGCGCGAACCGAGCGGCGAGCCTCGTTGTCGGCAGTAGGTAACGCCGCTTGTTCATCGGCTTGATCGAGCTTATGCTCCAGGTAGGCCAGCTTGCCCTCGAGGTGCAGCAGGTTGCGGGCACTCAGGCGGTCGAACTTGCGGAAGATGAACGACTCGTAGTCGGGGCTCAGCGAGATTCGCTGTGCCAAGAGGGGGAAGCCAGTTCTGCCACTGGCCATGATCTCGACGTCCATGAATTACCATTACCTACAGATAGTACCCGTCTATCTACAAGGGAGAGGGAGTGGCTTCTCCTCAGCGGCACAATATCCTTGCGCTATGTGGCTCGAATCCTGGCTTGTGGCTTTCATCAGTTTCGGGTGTGGTGTGTGGGGCGGGTTGGCGGTCTTAAACAGTCAGGAGGCCAGGCGCACACGGCTCTGTCCGAGGATGGTAAGGGCGGCGACCCGGATGGAATACCAGGTGCTCGGTGGGATGCCTGCCTTGCTGCCGGTAGTGCAAGGAACGGGGCTACAAAGAGGGGCGGCGGGTTCATGCACAGGGCGCAGGAAGCGTTGTTAATACCGCATCAGCCAAGGCGCACTGCTAGGCGATCTCCGACGTCGTGGGCTACACAGCGTCAAAGTCAGGGTTGTGTAGGAGTGGCTGTTGAATGTCAAAATCTGGAATGCCAGTTGTGCTCACGAGCGAGCTAGGTCAGGCGGGAAGCGTGATGGCACTAGTAGCTAGAATGTCGCTAGAAATGGCGCGCCGGATGCGATATTCAGGGCAATACTCAGGGCGGAAAGTCAAGTTTCGACAACACAAAATGGATGTGATCAAGAATGCGTGGCGGAGCATGCGGGTTGCGGCGCCGCGCACCACGGGCTACCTTAGCGCAGGCATCTTCGAATCTCGCCAGCCATTCACCTGCCTGCGGCGGGCGCAATGAGATGGCGTGTTCGGACCTGATTCGCCAATCTCCAGCTCTCGGTAAGCCTGTGAAGCCCCAGAAGGCAAACCCAAAAGAGACAGGAGGAGACTGAGAGCCTCGCGAGTCTCCAGGTCCACCACCCTCCCGGATGAGAGCCTACACCACACCAGAAACAACAAGTCGACGGCTGCGCTTATTACAACAATCCCGATCCCCAACCGGGGGCGCACTGGCAGATGTGGTCAGCTCTTGACTTGAGCCAAAAATGATACCTCACTGCATGATGTGCGAACTCCGCGATTATCGGAAAGGGATACGTCTCTCTCCAAAAACAGAGGAAAGAACCTAATCCAAGAAATCGTAGACAGGTTTATGGTCTTCCTGCAGGCTTCCCGGCACCGCCGCTCGGGTCCGCCAGCAAGTCAAACACGGATGACTACATTTACCTCGACAGCATCCCCTGCGCCCTGACCATGCCGGGCATTCGACACGGCCCGATCCGCCTGGCCAAATCCGATCTGCCAATTAAGAAATTGGCCACGGCCGTCAATGACACGCTCGATTGGACGGCGTTTCAGATGGCCATCCTCGGCGGCGCGGGCGACTTCTTCAGCGAGCCGACCGACTACCCGCGTCCGTCGGACGAGGAGCTTGACGAGCTCGAAGACCTGGCGTCGTGGTACGGGGGGTTCGGCTTCGACGGGGCTGGTACGCTGGTCGGCCCCAGCGAACCGCGCACGCCCGCCCTGCTTGACAGCAACCTCGAGAGCTTCGACGGCCTTAACGATCCCCCAGAAAGATTGCAGAGAAGGAACCGGTTGCGCAGCGATGACGATGATGCAACCGAGATTATCGAGCAGTCCGAGACAAGTGCCATGGCCCAAAAGCGGCTACATGCCGAAATAAAGGCCATCTACGACGGCCTCCTCGAAGTGGAGAGGAAATGCATCGAGTTCGACTTAATCAATCAGAGCTCGCAAGCCGACCCCGCCAACAAACTCAGCCGTGATCAATGGACACCATCCAGGGAGAGCATGCCCAATCCAGACCTAGACACTCGAGAGAAGGTCAAGCAGCGTTACATTCCCAGCCTACATGGTCTACGTCACAGAGAGGTTCCGGGGACAGTCAACGATATCCCCATTAAAGCGGTGCCGGATTATGGCTCCTCGATCGATGCCATTTCTGATGGTTTTGCCCGCGAGCACGGGATGGAGGTCAAGGCGGCGGACGAGATCTCAATAAAGCTCCCTGGTGGGAGAGTCGTCGAGAGTGCGGGTGTCGTGGTCGGCCACTTCAAGTTCCAGAACGAGAGCCAGATCTACACCCGGCACTTCCGCGTACTCAAAAAGTGTGCGTTTGACATGGTGCTTGGCAGGGAGTTCCTCGAGCAGACGAAGACGCTGACCGACTTCTGCCACCGCATCGTGAAACGGTTCCGTCCCTGTGTGCAAAAGGGAGGCCGTTTCTTCCTGCTGGACGAGTCGCCGAAAGACCGCATCCGCTGCGCCGTCAACGGTTCCCACGCATCGGCGTTCCCCGACACCGGATCCGACCTGATGCTCGTCTCTGGAAACTTTGCCCGCCGCAACAACCTCAAGATCCGCCGCGGGAGAAAACACCGACAACAAGTCCAGCTGGCCGACGGTTCGTTTATTCGCACCGACGGCATGGTCCTGGACGCCGAGCTCGAGTTCGACACACCGCTAATGTCGTCACCGCGGGAACTCGACTTAGACCAGTACCTAGAGTACGACCGCGGGCTCACGGAACTTATGGGCAAAGAGCGGGGAAGCAAGGCAGCGAGAGACAAGACTGTCTTCATCTGCGACCTCCACGTTGTTGAAGACCTGCCTTGCGACATCATCCTTAGCAGCGACTTCATCTTCGACCACCACGTCTTCTCGCGGTTCAAACACCTCTTTTCTGTCGAACCGACCCCCACCCCCCTTCCCCCACTCCATATCCCGGCCATCGGCGGCAAGATATCCCTAGGCGACTACCTCCTCTTCATACGCAGCACAAAAAAGGAGTCCTGGTTTCGCTGGAGGCGGCACCGACCACCAAACCCTCCACCTCTCGACAACAGCAACAACAACAACAACGCCGCCATCCCATTACGACAACACCAATCCTGGGAAGAGCTATGGGAGGCAGAAGAGGCGCGGCGGAACCGTATGCAGCTGCGGATAGCATCGCTGCCGGACGCTCTGAAGGCGGCAGAGCAGAGAGCCGAGGCCCAGAGGCGGGAGGACTGGGATAGGAACCACCCGCGTCCATCCCCGCCGGTGCGGTTGGCGTTGCCGTCGACTGCCAACGGCCCCGGTTTTGACGTGGGGCGGTTAACGTCAGGGATGGGTGTTGTTGGTCACCCATCGGGGGGTTAAGTGGCGATTTATGAGATAAACAGATATCCACGGAATTTAGACTGTACGTTTTCTTTGCGCCAACGATACTGCATTCAGTTCCAGGATGTCGACGGATATGATAGCTCACAGAAAGCGCCAACCTCACCTGCGGCTGGCCGTTCTCGTCCACTTCGGCGATGTTCACATGGTGCCGGCTCATAGTACATAGCAACTGAATAAAACACTGCACTGGCTTAGAGAGGTGGCTTGGAGCAGAACTTACTCAATTTGCGCGGCAGCTTGCACTTCACTGATAAGCCCCGAAACGCGAAACCCGGATGAATGTTGCCACGGTTCTGTAGTGTAGCGGTTATCACTCCGGATTCTGATTCCGGCAACCCCGGTTCGAGTCCGGGCAGGACCTCAAGTTTGTTCTTTTTGAGTTTCGTCCCCTTCCGAACCTTCGCAGACTCTCTGGTACATTTCTCTTTTCGCATGTTTTAACTCGTTGTTTTTGGTGCTCTCACCAACACAAACCAGCATCAGCGCGGACACAAGCAATTATCCCGATTTAAACCCGCAGCAGCTTGCCTGGCCAGTGCTGACTTGGAGAAAGATCCCGAGACTCCGAAAAGCAAGGGGCGAACCACTGCAGAAGCGCCAGCGTTACACAATCAACCGTCTGCACCGTTACACAACCGAGGCCCCGTCCTCAGGGTACCACCCGCGCGATCAGGCGCCTCCTGTGCGTAGAGCCAAGCGCCCCCACACCCTCTTCCCTCGGAGAATACGGAATACGTAACCCTCAGCCCTGCTGTCGAGGGCGCTGAGGACGGATATGCAGTGTGACCGGCCTTCGAATATCGCCGGTGTGCCGAGGTATGCGACCGAGAGCCCCCGTACCGTTTTAGTGTAGGCCGGGACTTGGAGATAATGTGACCCCCTGTGTTGTGGCTTGGATGGATCTGCCCCGCTGCGTGCTGGATCTGCGGGGGTTTTGGCTGCCAGGTATTCCTGATTTCGACGGCGGGCAATTCGGCCGACGCGGCGACCGGGCAATGGGGTCTAGACTACCCATCTTCCGGAAGGATGAAGGGGGGCCTGCAGGCATCGCCAAAACTTGCAAGATGCCAGGAACACTGCTGTTACCGGATTTCCTTTTTGGGTTGGCCGTACATGTACTTGGGTAGGTACGTACAGAGGCGCATCCATGACTGAAACGCGAAAGGCGGGGATCGGCAGGGTGTCCGGACTTGACATCGGGTGCCCGGCGGGCTGGACCGCATTGAACAATGCCAGCTGAGGCGATTTGATGACAGATGCTCGTGCCTGTGCCTTGTAATCATGTAATTATTACACTCTAACAATCTGCGTAAGCAGCCGAAATATGCGTCGCGGAGATTGGAACAATGGCGCTCTCCGCTTGTTAAGACCTGACACGCGGGTTGAGGAACTCGAACCTCAACGTTTCCCGTGGATGCCAAGCTAGACGATCGCTGAGCTAGCCCTGTCCTCCTGAGTAGACAGCGTTTGAACTTCGTGTATTCGTTAAAATTCGAAATTATGTGTACCTGAGGTGACGCCAGTGTTGTGGGAAAGGTTTTGTTGGGGCTTCTCGACTCTTGAAATGCAGAAGGGATCTTCATCCATGCGCAGTGCTCTTCATGGCGGCGATCTAGACCTTCAAGGTGCTGCAGCTTTCTGCCGACGTTTGGCTGCCTTGCTACTCCTGGCCGACAATGAGCCGCGTAATCCGTAATTCAAGGCATCGGGAGGACTCGAAAGGGAATTGTAGTTGGCCTGAACTGGGAGTCGTGACCGTGAAACCGACAAAAAAAGGATCTGTCAAGCCTTCCTGCTTGGCGGCGGGGCTCCAGATCGCCAGGGCAGGTGGGGAACGAGCAGTGGGCGAGGATGCCCTGCAGCACGGATCACGGCAATCGGAGGGGTCTTTGGGGGTCTAGGCCAGGTCCTCTGTTTTGCTCCCGGCCTGTGACATCATTCGGCCCAAGGAGGATGACGAAACAAAACAAAGGGGGTCGGCCTTACGAATAGTGTATGTGCAAAGCACTTCCAGTTACGTCGCAGAGGTCACGGATCCATGGTGGCAGGCCTTGGATTGGCGAGCCCGTAACGGCCACCAACCCGCGCCAGATCGCTCCCTAACCCACTTCGGCACCCGAATTTATCAGATGGTTGCGCAACAACGGGCGTGGGACCGGGGTGTGTCGGTAACTGGGTAAGGTGTGGTGAGAGAGGAGGTTCTGGATTCAATCACCAATCCTGAGCCACCACATATATCCGTCTCCTTGCGCCCATCGTCAACAAGGAGATGAGGCGTGTTTCAGGCCACGCGCTGTGCAAGGCAGACATGCCCGTGATTGCAGATCCGGGCTGGGCTTTACGGGCCGCCATCTCAGATAGCGCTCTAGAACACGACCAGGCTCCGTCGATGGATGTCTCCGACATGGCCGTCTCGGCAGTACAGGGGTCGCTGCATTCTCAGAATGACAGTCCTGCCATACATGGGGTCGCTCACTCTCAAAATGACCAGCTGGCAGTGCTGCCGTACAGGGATCGCTCACTCTCAGGATGACCGTCTCGGCAGTACGGGGGTCGCTGCACTCTTCAAGTTACCTCCATACATACATACTCAGAGAATGGCTTCGCAAGCCGGGTTAAGCGAGAGATCGACGATTTGTGTCCGCGGCGGCGGGCACGGGAACGGGAAGATGTTCGCCAATTGCCAGCTGCAACGAGTTCAATGGCTGAGACGACCCGTTTTGCCAGAAACCATCGGTTTTTCTTGTGGATTGGGCATCATTCTTTGGCGCACAGCAGCCGGATGTCTTGCGGAAAGCGGCACGATCGTGGCGTCGCCGCAGGGGAATTGATCAGATTTTCGATCAAAATTTCGTAGCCTTGCTTGATGTTCAGGTGCTGTTTCCAGGTTGATTCAGTTCCACTCAGTGTTCAGAGAAAAGTGGATCGTGTTGACGAGTGGTTTGCCGGCGGCCTCTGTAAGGTCCTTCCGGTTCTTTTTTTTTTCTTCCCCTTTTATTCGGCGTTGCGGTGGCTGTCAGCCAACGGGAGACTTGACAGGAAATTGAAACACATTGTTTCATGCCACGCTACCATTGGACCCGCTGTATCCTCGGTGAGCGTGACGATTGCGAAAGCCGTGTCCGTGACGACAGCGTCAAAAACTCTTCTTCAAGCCCTGCTGCCCCGCTGATGACGGGTCCCCTGCGCCCCGCCCCCGCAGGCCCCATTGAGCGGACTTCACCTGTTACGGAATGACGCGATGGCAGGGCTGGGCCACCATCTGCCCATGGATGGATCAAACAAATCGCATCGCCCACCCGCATCAGCGGGCCTGCGCGCACCCTTGCATAAGTGGATGTCTTGGCTTCGCGCCTTTGAAGCCGCCTGTCTCTTGTTCAATCCGTCATGTCATCCGGCAGCCCATTGGCGGTACCAACGGCCGGCCAGGTCAACCAGCCTGCGCATGACTGTGTACACAACATTAGTGTAGATCGTGAAAAAAAAGGAAAAAGCATTTGCTGTCGCCCCTCGCGTTTGCCAGGCGGACTCGTGCGCCCGCCTGCTCCTGTATGGTCCCGACCTACCCGTTTTCCGGTGACGTGTTTGCCCGCTGTGGCTCCGAGCCGCCGACCTTGGTTAAACCCTCGGCTGCTTAACTGATGCAGGAAACGGCGGCATGGCGGACACCAACCTAAGTTGCCAACCTACACTGACTAATCTGTAGACTCGCATGCGGGTGTTT
This sequence comes from Chaetomium fimeti, assembly GCF_033439085.1. Classification (NCBI taxonomy): domain Eukaryota; kingdom Fungi; phylum Ascomycota; class Sordariomycetes; order Sordariales; family Chaetomiaceae; genus Chaetomium; species Chaetomium fimeti. Next base: position 2,291,189 of record NW_026944334.1, read on the forward strand.
AGAAACGGACAGTGCGAGGCGCGGGCACCGTTGCTCGAAAAGTTCATCGCGGGACCTTGGGTCCCTGACCGGCCTTGGACCCTGGCAGGCCTTGGACCCTGGCACGGCGCACTCGGCGATCGGACGAGACGGCGCTGATTCTGTCGTGTACACTCATTCAACCCAGCGCTGCGCCGCCTCCACGCGCACTTAGGTTAACATGCGCGGATGCCTTCATACCCCGGTGTAAGCCTAGGTAGGCTGTTAAAATCACGATTGAGCTTGTCCTCAAGGGCAGCCCGGGCGGTCTTGTCACGAAAGTTTATCGCCCCGCTCCATATCCGAAGAGGCAGACCCGCTCTCGCTCCGTCCCGCCTCTCGAGCCGGGTCCGTAAGTGGAAACACTGTGCCAACGAGGCCGCACCTCCCTCGGTCGCTTTTATCTGACCGCTTTTTCCTTCTCCTTCCACCATTTAGAAGTTTACAGATGCGGTCGGCCGTGAATAATGTGTAATTTGGGTCGGTCAACCTTCGCCTCGGTCCTAATTTGTCGGGGTTGGGCCGGGCGTGGGAACCTTCCACGCACCTCCCCTGCTTACGCGAGATATTTCGTCGTTTTGTTTCATCTTGCAGTGCGAGAGGATTGCCCCGCGGTGGCGAAAAGCTGCACGTTGAAGTGGCTGCCCTGGAAATTGACCGATATGATTGGCGCCCGGGTCGCAGGCTCCTGTCTTGTCTTGTGTAACAGACGAGGGGCCGGTCGACTGGCGGAGCGAAGACTCCAACGTCTGGGTTACCGGAGCGATGCGCGATGCGGCGCAAAACCGTATTCACCTATCAAGCTGGTCTAAGGGGGTATTGTGCGCGCTTTCCAGTGACTCGGGAGACAGCCAGGTGCCCACCCGCAGGCGACAACAGGCCTAGGTACTGTGTATTTGATGAGACTGTCCATGGCGTTTCGTTTCGCGGATGCGACTACCTATTTCGGGATGAGGTGGCCTCCGAGGTTTTGGCTGAGAGAAGCTCGGGCTCAGTGCGGAATCGCATATTTCTGCACTGTGCCGCGGCGATCTGTGCCATCCGTTCCCATCCAGCGCGCCAGCTTCCCGACCTCTCGAACCAGACCCGCCCGATTGGGCCCCTTCATTGCACCCCACCTCCATTAGTGACATGGAGTTATTCGTAGTACTCTTGATTGTCGGATGTTGACAGTAGAACTAGACGATAGAATTTGCGGTTCTAATTTGTGTAGGCATCTAAGGCTGCTTGTTTGCAAAGCTTCCTAATTCTTGAGGTTCACGCTTTGGATCAAAAGCTCATGACCACGAACGAGGTATCTTCGTACCCAGGTAACTTCAAAGCCCGTCGGCGAAGGTGCATTTCCCGATTAAACTTCAAAGACAGGTGGGCCGACAGGGGTACTCTGTACTGGGGCCCCTCGCTCTGCCAAACCGAGACACCAAAAGTACAGAGAGCTAGCTTGGTGCGATCCTTCTCGGCCAAATCAAACCCAAATTCAATAGAAAGAGGTGCAGTAGGATCTATGACTGTGGCTCTATTCGCTTTTGTAGTATAGTTTGTTTATGTCTTTAAGTGGTCTCCCTACAGCTTGTTTGGGACTGATGTGTTCGTGAAGGGGACTTGCAGGTGGACCCACTGAAAGTCGGTTTGTGGATCGGTTTTTTTTGGACAGACGGGAGCGAGGATCCCCCTCCGTTGAACGGGCCAGTGCGTCGGTGGGTGACCCATTGGGTTGGCCGATCGCGCCCCCTTCTCGCATCCCTGCCCCGCCAGCAGTCCTCGCCCGGAAAGCCGACTCTCTAGATCCACCCTGCGCTGCTGCGCACTTGGAATGGAGGCGGCGGAAGGACACACCTCCAGGTACGGTACCAACCTAGTACTGTCATTTTCATCCTTGTCGAGATGCCGTTCATCACTTAGGCTGCCTGACCTGCGGCTGCCAAGGAGTTCAGTGCCGAGGGTTCTGTGACCGCGTACCACGCCTCAGGTCAATACCCCCCCGGTGCATGGAGGCTTTCTCAAACTTTTAGTATTTTAAAGAGAGCTCTACCCGCCCGAGGCCCCTAGCTTTCCGTTCGACATCCCTCGCCTTTCTTTCAGTATATGTACGAACCTTGTGCACAGTATTGCCTCTTCTCGTTATTATTTCGAGCTTTAGCTCAACCTTTATCCAGAAGAATTCAGTTGCCGAATCGACGTGGGCCGTCTTCTCGGTCTCGCATTCGTTGCCACCGTCCTACACTTTGCTCAGCGAACACGACCAACACAATGGCCTCGTCTTCTAACGGTGCGCCGCCTTCTGATGGCACCTCAAGGTGTGTCTTATTTGATACACTCCCGTCTTCTTTCCTTGCCCCTCCCCTTTTTCACGGATCCGGCTGTTTTTGTTGGCGGGTTGGTGTCAAGGGCTTCAAGGCAAGGAGTGCTCATTTCAACCCTAACCCTGTTTAAACAGTTCCGGCGCTCCTGTCTTCACCCCACCGTCCTCCGACCACAGTTACGCATCGGCCGCCGGCTCAAACGACAGCGCAACATCGAACCAATACCGCGAGCCTTCATATCAGTTGGCGTATTACGTAGCCCAGCCCGCAGGGGAAGACGGCTCACTGTATGGGCGGCTTGTCGCCAACCAGCCACAAGCCGTCGACCTTGCCAGCAGCCGCATCGCGTTTTACACGGCCCGTGCCCAGCAAACGGCCGATCAGCTTGGCCAGCAGCTCCGGTGATGAACCCGAAGCTTTAATAATGAAAGCCGAGAACCCAGTCTCGACACCTTTGGGCGAAAAAGAAATCACGACGATAATATGATACGGACGATGCTGTTTCCGGAGCGGCATGATAAAGAGAGGGTCTCTGCATTTTTCTTTTGGATAATTATTCGCATTCACTCGTTTTTGGGCGGCACCATACCAGCGACGACCTCTTTTCGGTTCCTGACACAAGCGGGCCGCAGGCGGATCGCACCGGGCAAAGCGGACGGTTGGTTGCATGGGTCGAGTTCTCACGAAAAAAGGTGGTGCAGACCAGTGGCAGGAGAAAGGGTAATTTTGGGAATGATGGCGGGCCTGGTGTCTGGTTGGCTGGCGTTTTGGTTGAGCAGCGACGGCCCCGCTGCCGGGTGCATGCATTGATCAATCTGCTGAGAGAAGAAGGGCTCACGGAAGCCCATCTTGGCATGATGGTGTAGAAGAGGCAAAAAATTCCATTCCCGTACATACTTGAATTGAATCGGAGTTGGAGTAGATGGTGTTGCCCTTCGCGTTGCTGCGTTTGATGTCCGAGTTTCGATCGGCACAAGGTTGATTTCTCGCATGAGCAGGGAGTCAGGATTGACAAAACCTTGTCGGTGGTCGGGAGAGGAAGACCCTTGCGCTACTTGGCAGCTGGGGTGCTGGGACCAGGCAGTGCCGCATGACAAGTTCGCCACTCCTCCAAGAACGTCAATCTCCGCCGAGCCGAGTCTCCTTGCGAGACAAGGCGACAGCCTAAAAACTAGTACGCAATCCTTCCCAGCCAGTGCCACCCTACCTGCTCGCCTGTCGCGCTTGTCGCGCTTGTTGAATTGTCGGCCGCCGGGGGTGCTTGGCAGTTAAAGTCCGCGCGGGCTTAACCGCCCGACGGAGGACGAACTCGAGGCCCAATCTTTCGCGGCGTAAGGTAGGTACCTACAATGCATGCCGGCGATAACGTTATCTTCAGCACGGGGTTGCCGGTTTTGGGACGGACGATGATTTGATTCAGGCGCACACGTGCGGACCACGGCCCCGTTTTACCGTTTTATACGTGTCTTTACAAAATGTACATACAATGGCGTCGTCTCCAAGTCCCCCAACGAAGCCGCCCACACCGCTCGCCCCTCTCACCGGGCTGAAGAACCCTCACGAGCCGCCCGTGGGGACCGACCGAAGGCAAGAATTCCTCCGCCGCGGCACCAATGCGACGCTCCGCTCATATGTACTGATGCAACCACGCCCATGCATACTCCCGCGCTCATTATGTACACGGTACGAAGTTTGTCTGTACATCCGCCGAGGAATACCTGCTCCAGCCGTTTGGAAGAATGGGTAGGCTCCAGGGTCCAACATTATGAAGCGAGTTCCTTCGACCGTTGAGGGTGTGAGGCTTGCTTCGAACCCACATAACGGGGGGGGGTCGAGGTACCTCGATCTCGTAGTTCCCCCTTGTCGACTGCACTGTTGCGGCGACACCACCAACCCAAGGGCCCTGGCAGGGGCTCGGGGCCTTGTGTCTCCAAAAGAATCTCTGAGTCATGTGACCTGTCCGCGCAACACCCGCCGCTGGCCGACAGTCACATGATATTCACGTGACTGGCTCAGGTTCGAGCCTTTTCGTCAGGCTCGCCCTACCGCGGCACAGCACAACCCAAAAGCGAAACACCTCCGAGCGCTAAATGACCGTGTCTGGATGCTGCCGCCGAAATGCCGCGCCAGCTCCGTGCGCCGTGGGTGGCAAAAACGTTACATTCCCGTGACAAGGCTCTGAAGTCTGTCAGCTCTCATTGCTAAGCAAGTCCGCTCCGGGCAGGGCTCCGGGTTGGGCATGACTAAACGGTCGGCCCTCTCAATTTACTCGGAGTACCAATAACGTGGCTACAAACTCTGCAAACTCTGCTGAGTCACCTCCCTGCCTCCCTACCTCGCACTACGATGAGCCGAAGGGATGCATCATGCACCCCAGCCTCATGGCACGTTGCAGACTGGGATGGCCGGGCAGTTTAAGCGCCGTCTGCATGCAGAAAGATGGATTACAAACCTGTGCGAGGTACGTACGTGCTCGTAATCGATGTTCGGTTGGGATTCTGGCCAAGTTGCCTCGGTTGGGCTCATTGATTGTCACCCATCGGTGTGTCCTTAGTTGTTACGGATCGGCACCGGCAGTTTTGCCTCTTCGAAGGTGACAGACATTAATTTGAACACAGGGACCGGGCGGCTTTGGCCAATGCAACCAGGCCGTTCCTTCATGCTCTTCGATTTCGGATACTTGGGCCGCACAACCACGACTCGAGCACAGATGACGGGGAGCACGGGGGGGGAGCCACCAGCGCCGGTGCAGCAGGAACCTCGGGCCCCTTTTCCTAATTATTTCTCCATACTTGTCTAACAGTATTATCGAGTACCTCCATACATATTTAACGGTATTATCTAACACCCGCATCCGGTATCTCCCGCCCCCTTACACCAATGCGTTCTTGTAAAACAGGTTCGACCTCCGATCGCCCGGCTTGCCCGACGCGAACCCCAAGAACAGCCGCACCTGTCCCGCAGCAGTCTTGTAAATAGCCATGCCCTCGGCCTCGCGGAAGGACAGCGTCGAGCCGGCGCGGGTGATGACGGGGCCCTGGACGACCTTGCCCGTGTTCATGTCGACGGTGGCGACCTGCGAGTTGAGCTCCTTGCTGACGTCGTACGAGTCGCCCCACAGCAGGTACAGGTAGCGGCCGTAGGCGGTGTAGCCCTGGAAGTTCTTGGCCTTGGTCTTGGGCAGCGGCTGCTTGAAGTCGGCGAGCGGGTTGGAGAAGTCGCCCTTGGTCGCGGCGGCCAGGTCGAAGACCGCGATGCGCTTGCCCGCGCTGGTGTGGTAGCGGACGACTAGTCGGTTGTTGACCGTGTCGACTGCGCAGGTGTGCTCCTTGCCGGCGGCGACGGGCGCGAACTTTTGCAGGCTGCTCGAGGACTTGGTCCGCGTCGCGCCGTTGACGAACTTGAAGCGCGCCAGCCGCTTGCCGTACCCCTTGCTGTTGGCGTCCACCTCGGTCCACAGGTACGTCGCCGACCCCACGCCCTGCGCGCCGAACGACACGCCGTGCCCGAAGCCCTTGAGGTACATGTGCCCGAGCTTCTTGCCCTTGAAGTCGAGCTGCGTGATGGTGAGGTCGCCCGAGGCGGCGCTGGCGCCGTTGCGCCGCTGCGACACGAACAGCCGCCGGTTCTTGTTGTCGAAGGCGAACCCCTGCTGCACCGTGTCGTCGTGGAGCGGCTTGCTGCGGAAGAGATCGTAGGATGGCTTGGTGAGGTCGAACCGGGGCGAGTTGGGCACCGCGGCCGAGACCAGCGAAACCGCTGCGGCCACGATGGTGGCGAAGTTCAGGAGGAGCATCGTGTTCGTTTGTGTCGAAGCCGGAAATGACAGACTGGGAAAAGAGAGTGGTGGTGGTGTTCCATTGCTCTCTTGTCGTGTGGATATTCGAGGCTGATGTATAAGTGTGGGAAATTGGCCCCGTACAAAATTAGAACCGGCTTATACCAGAAGCGGGACCGGCGCCTTATGGACGATGTCAGCCTCCCTTATGGTTACTCCGGGCCGGTGCATGATCCCAGGATCCATAACCCGATTAGGTAGTTGATTTACCTTGCGTCGCTTTCTTGGGTGGGGACTGGGGCTCTTTGCCGAGGTTTGATCAACATCAACGTCGCAAGAGGAAATAACTTCGTGGGAATGGTGTGGTTGGTTTCCGGATCAGGCAACTGGAAGCGTGCCCAAAGGTATCAAAGGGCGGCTTACCCTTTGACAGCTATCCCCCTGGTCACAGACGCGTGGAAGGCAAACCTCTCCCAGTAACGAATTATCATAACTGGGTTCAATTGAAACCTCTCGCTCAGGCAGAGGTCCACGATGAGAAGTACGTGTGGCTCGTCCAAACATCAAGCTGGTTGCTAGGCGTCGTTGACACCCCCTGTAAGGCCACCCCGAGTGCCTCAGTGTTGGCTGGCGCTTGGCATTCACTCCTTGTCGTTCACCTCAATTTGAATTTTGCTAGCGGTGGTATCCGAATGAAGTTGGTGCTCGATCTGTCAAGGAACGGCGTATGTAGCTCGGCGCCCAAACGAAAAACACAGGAGCCGGTTCGCGACCAACATGCTACTTTCGTTGAGCCGGCGGTGAGACTACTAAGATGTATTACCTACCTAGGTAACCCATGGACCATCAGTTTCAGTGTTGAAGACGAGACTCAACGAATGAGATTGTAGCTTGCCTAAACAGGGTTCTCTCTCACGGATCCGTCGATTGCGTAGGCGGAGTTGGTTTGATACAGCATGGAACGGCATCACACTGAGGGAAGCACACTGAGGGGAATATATTAAAAGGGGGGCCGTCCATTCTCGTGTTCACAATTCGTCTCGAGGCCTCAGACATTTGTCGCTGACAACTTAAGACGACAGCCTATTTCCGTACCACTCTCATAACCCCTTGCAGCATACCATTCAACTTCAGTTGTTATTCGCACAAATCAGAGACCAGACAATCGTCTCCTCATAAACGACTAAGTGATTGGGCCATCCACCCCCGCCTCAGGACCTCCGAGGAAATGCACGTGTAAACAAGCATCAGCCATCAGCCCTCCAGTCTACAACACGGGAGGCACTGCCGGTGCAGTAGCCTATATTCGACAGGAAGGAATGAGGGGGTTGAGAATACCGGCAACCCGGTGCATACACGCTTCAATCCCGATAGGTCTCGGACGCGGGAGGGGGTAAGCGTGCGGTAACATCCCAGCGCCCGCTGGAGATTGGTTGCGTTACACAGCGTCCCGGGGAATCTACGCGGGCCTTGCCGTGTAAAAGGACCCTGAGCTAGTGCAGGTCATGTTTCCCCGTGGGCTCAATTAGGGATATAACGGGCAGAGGGTCAAGTCCGCAAGTGGCTTGTCTTGTCTGTTCAGGGCACTGCACTGTAGTCCATCTCATCCCCCCCTTTAACTTCAACCTCCACAACCCGCAACCACAACCAACACAACACCACCAACCACCACCACCAGCACAATGCACATCCTCCGCCCCCTCACCCTCCTGGCCACCCTCCCCCTCCCAACAACCCACGCCCTCAAAATCGCCTGCATCCAACAATGGATCGAACACACCCCCCTCCCGCACGCCGCCGCCAATTTCTACCACCCCCCCCTCCACCTCCCCGGACCCCGTCACCATCATCACCGGCGGCGTAGCCAACCTCGACGACGACGACGGCAGCATCGACCTGGCCGCCAACGCCGAGACCCAAGGCCTCAAGAACTTCGTGGACCACCGCAACTACCGGCTCATCGGCATCCTCGTCGAGGTCACCTACCGCATGGTCGCCCGGCGCTCCGCGGGGATCGCCACGCTGGCCGACCTGCGCGGCAAGCGCGTCGGCACGATTCGGGGCACGTCGGCCGAGGTGTTTGCGGTGCAATTGCTGGGAACGGCGGGGCTGCAGGCGGGGAGGGATTATGAGCTGGTCGGGGGCGGGATTTATACGTGCATGCGCGCGCCGTGCGGGGAGGGGAGTTTTCCGGCCGAGTTGGTGGCGGGCGGGATTGATGCGTTTGGGGTGTGGGAGACGGCGGTGGAGTTGGGGGTGCAGGCTTTGGGGGAGGAGGAGGCGGTGACGTTTAAGAATGCGAGTGTGTATCGGGAGGTGTATAGTTTGTATTCGACGGAGGAGAAGTTGAAGGATCCGGTTACGAGGGGGAGGATTGTGAGTTTTGTGAGGGCGTTGAACAAGTCGTATGATGTTTTTCGGGAGCAGGGGCAGGAGGTGGTTGACTTTGTTGGAAAGACGGTTGATGTGGAGGAGCCGGTGTTGAGGAATGTGTGGGAGGATCATGTCTGGGGCCCGGGGAGCTTGGGAAAGGATCTGGTGGATTACTTGGAGAGGGAGGACCAGTATCTTGCCGAGGTGGACGGGCGGAAGCCGTTGACGAGGGCCGAGCTGGAGCAGTTTGTTGATCCGAGTGTGTATGAGGAGGCTATGCAGGAGTAGTCGCTTTCGTTAATTCTTTGTGGCTCTGAAAATTTCTGTTTTGGTCACTGTGGCTATCCTATCTACCATCTCTCCATTTCTGGTTCTGAAGAAGACAGTTTTCACACCCAGTTTTGTCCTGCGAAATAGTTTCGATCAAATAAAAAATCGAAGAAGAACAAATGGACCTCCACCCTCCTACTGATAACGGGATAGCTTGGCCTTATGCAAAAAGTCGTCCAAGAGATCGGCAACCTTGTCGTTGTGCATATCCGCAAAGGCGATGTGGGTGGTCCCCTTCCAACCCAGATCCTCTCCCAACTTGATCACCTGGGCATTTCCGCCGTACTTGTTGATCAACTCCGCCGCCTGCCTCGACTGGTTGAGGAACACAAAGCTCTCGTCCCGATGATCTCCCCACAAGAACTGGATCGACGGGACCTTGGCCAGCTTCTTGAAATCCTCAAGCGGGACCACGACCGGGCCAAAGGCGTTGAGCCCGGGCCCTGGTTCGATGCCGGCATTGTCGGGAAAAATGTAGCCGTAGCCCTCGTAGCAGACAATACCCTTGATATTCGTGGTGTTGCTCTTGACGGCCGTCAGCTGGGCGCGCAGGCCGCTCGCCGAGTTGCCGAGGAAGACGATGTCCTTGCCGAGCTTGCCCGAGTCGGCGGCGATGGCGGCGGCATCCGTCTCCAGATTGTAGCTGAACTCCGAGTCGTACTCGACGTACCGGGAGCTCGTGGCCTGCTGCCAGGCGTACTCATTCGACGTCGGGAACTGCACGTCCGGCCACCACTCGTCGAACCGCGGGCCAAAGTTCCACGCCACAAAATTGCCCTGGTCTCTGTAGTTTGGCTCGTAGGTGGTTGCATCGCAAGCCCAGTTGGCACGTCCAACGCGTGGTCCGTCCCAGAGGTAGACGGGGTAATCGCGGCGCAGGAACTTGTCTTTGAAGCCCTCGCCACCGTCCCAGCGGTTTTGGAAGCTCTGGGTGCCCGAGCTGTGCCACATAACGATGCTCGCCTTGCGGGGTTTCCATGGCGTGAAGTACTCGACGTAGCCGTGGTCACATGAAAGGGTCATGTTGGGATTCCGTGGGTTCGGGATGATCTTGCCGCCGATGGTAAAGCCCCCGGACTGGCGGAGCATGATCGGCTTGTCCGGTTTCCAGGATCCACCATCCTCGGCACCGGCCTGACTGGCCAGGGCTGCAAGGAACAGCCCTACGAGGTGGCGTGAATTGGTGTTTGCCAACATGGTGTTGGGTCTTGTGGTGTGGTTGGCGTGTTGGTATGATAATACTGTAAGTGATCTGAGTGACTGCCGAGACGACTTGGCACCATAATCTTTGTGGCCAGTCCTGAAGGGACTTTATATCAACTACCAGCCATGGCCATCCCGCTCCAGGTAACCCCAATCACCGCGGTCGAGCGTGAGCAGATATTTGCCGGCCCGCCTAAAGCATGGGACAGGTGAAGCCAAGAGGTGGCAGACGGGATATGGGATACGCGGGGAACTTGCTAAATTTGGTGGTAGTACTGGTGTACCACAACATCTGCAGGCAATCTCTAAGGGAAAGGGGTAGTGGTAGTACCATGGTTGTCCAAAAGTGGGGAATGCTGATGCGGTCTTTATTGGTTCCCAGTCTGACACTATGAAGGATTAGGTTGTGGATATGAATAATCTCCGGTTAGGTCGGGTACCTTACCTCGCATGCCGGCTGACGACCCCTCTCTTACTCGACTCGAGGTTCTCCCGCACCCCGAGTTCCAGCCAACTAACGCCCCCTCCCATTGTTTTCACTCGGCGCTCTAACTCCTCAACATCTCCGTGACATCCTCCAACCCAACCTCTACCGAAGGACATGTTCCAAAACCCCTCAACTGTCAACCAGTCTAGCTCATGGTAATCCACAAACACCACAAGCGGGATATACACCGTGAAGTTGGCCCCGAAGCTGGTGCACTTACACACGTCCAGCGCGTCGTAAGAGCCTCGGCGCTGTGGGGGTCCCGGAAGACGATGGTCAGATCCTGGCCTGACCCGCCGCGCGCGCTAACGGTTGAATGCTACAGCGTATAGGCAATGAACTTGTGCAACGGAGGGATTGCCGGGTGACGAGGTCGACCCCTGGGAGAGTGTTGTTGTTCGCGCCCTGGATATGGGACGACGTCCGCGTCGTTCTTCCGCAGTGTTGTTGAGTTGAATTGGAAGACTGTGTCTTCATAGATGGGTGCTGGAATCGATGGCGATAGGGGTTGAGGACCACACTACCTAGGTGGCCAATACTTTTTAATCCTGGGCGACGACCGACGGGCGCTGGTATTATCAACCGGATCTAGGGGTCAGTTAGGTACCTATCTTCCGGCGGAGGTCGCGTTGCAGTCTCACTAAACATCGCGGTCATGTTAGTTACCACGACGTTCGGAAAAGAAAACATCACAGCAAGGCTCCGGTACGACGGCGGGGACTTATGTTGCCACTCACTACCTTCGCATTTGGCATGCTGGGAGATTGATGGCGTCAGCGCTTGCCTTTCCGCTTGGTCGGATGGGAGCCCAATCACCGATTTGTGATTCCTCACGTCTACCAATGAATCTCTCTCCCGCGGGTACACGGACATATTATCAAGTACCTAATTATTGGTCAAGCCGGACTTCAAATCTCCAAGACTTCCGAATAGTATTCGATCTGACGACAGATATCCCGCTGCCGGTATCTCACTAGTACCCCATCGTATCGTCGAGACAGGCCCTAAGAAAAAACGCATATTAGAAGATATCTAGTTGACGAGTTGATAAATTCCCCAGCGACGAATGGCGCGTTGGTGGGCGTCGCTACGAGACTCCGCTCGTACCACAGCATATTGTTAGGTAGCTGGATACCAGTAGCTCCGAGTGATCGATGTTCAGCGGCGAGCACAGGGTATCGGGGTGAGTTGCCGTCTGCTGGGGCCATTGAAAGATATCACTATGTAGGTAGTTTAGTAGTCCGAGTATGTGTGGCGATACGAGATCACCTACCGTTATCCTGACCGCGCCCTGTTTCTCGGTTCGCTGTTTCGTTTCTTCCAACCGGCTGATCGACCCAAACGATAACTGGATGGAGACAATCATCGGGCTGAACCGCCACGCCCGCCAAGTTGGCATCCGTACCCACATTAACCATGTAAATGAGATCTCCTAGGTGATACGCCGGGGCGGCCACTTACCGGCGCAAGCGGGGGGCCGAGAAACGCAAGATACCTAGGCAGGTAGCTCACTGGCATCGGGTGAGTCAAACTTCCCCAACTTATTATTTTCTGAGCCGCAACCCTTCAGCTCCCAACCCCCCGTACCGGGTAAGCAGCGGCTGTATGAGGCGGGGGTGGCCGTAAGGAACCAGTCTGCGCTGTTTAATGGGGTGAATAAGGTATTACAATCGCTATAACAACTGATCTCGTTCCTACTTTGGTGAACACGAACATCTAGCCGGTAAGTGACTGCCGTATTCCTACCCTCTTGTCTCTCTCTTCTCTCTCTTTCTCCTCTCCCCGTCCAAACGGTCAGTCGCAACCCGGGCGCCGAAGACCTAAGCACACATCAGCGGGCGTATCGCGGACTTTTACATACCGACCTCATACTACTGGACCTCCCCGGGGAGGGCGGCAAGCGGCTGGCGCGGTCGGTCGAGAGCTACGGCCGCGGCCCGGGGCTCTCGGCCGCCTTGTGCGCACCCAGGCTCAAGGGTGAGGTGGCGAAAATGCAGGATTGGGATCTGTTGTTGACTTGTTGTCGTTGGATGAGGATGCGAGGGAGAATGTCTCGCCCAGGTGTGGGTGGGGTTGGCGGGCGGGGTGGGAGGAGGAGATTTCGGGCTGCCAATCGCGTGGGCGGCGACGGAGGCGACCAAAGTCACGGATTGAACATGCAGTGTTCCGTCCCGTCAAGGTATACGGGCAGTGAGCTCCTGGTCTACCTACCAGTCACGCGCGAATACCGACAACTCTCAGGTGTGTTGTTCCTGTTATCGGGGTCTTGTCAGGTCTCAAGACACCAACGGGTTGCGAACCATGATAATAAATAAAGAAACATCTGGGGGAAATAAACTAAGAAGGAAGGCAGTCGTGCAGCGGGCGACGGAGTGGTTGGGAACATGGCGTGGTTTCTAAGAATATCTGTTTGGTCGGCAAATAAAGGCAAACGATGACGTTGGCAGGCGGAAAGCCGCAGGCTTCTCTGGAGGGTCCAGCACAGAAGAAAACCGAAACGAAGATTTGGCGGACCAAGTGTGACTGCCTGAAATGGCCGCGAACCAGCGGGAGAAAAAGCAAAGTTAGGCAACGGACGAGCTAAAATTCGGTACGCTGCCGATTCGATTTCGCGCCCGAAGCGCCTACGGGCTACTCGCACCCGCTTGAAACTCATGGTTGCTCGAGATATTCTGGGCTGTGCAGGACGCCTTGAACCTCGCAGAGTCACAAGATTAAAATCAGTCTTTAGGCTCACCCCCGCACAGCACGCCATCATCGGTTGATGCGGACTTCGTGGTAGTGAAGTTAGCAAACTTGCATACCTACATTGCAGATACTTGCAGAGCCGCAGAGTACCAGCCACAGCATTCGAGGAGTGTCTTCGAGGTTGTAAATTGCACACGATCTTGTGTCCTACAATAACACTCGGTATAGTGATGCAATTGCAGGGGCAAGTACGGTGTTCATACCTCAATCTGTACTGAATGCAAATGCCAAATAGGTAATCGAGTTAAGGCTACTTTGAGATTTAACCCCATAACGCATCAAGTTGGAGCGAGAGCTACCCTTTCCAACTTGTATCGTGAGCGTCATGGTACTTGGACGGCTATTAATACAGAGTGCATACATGCACGAGGGTGCATTTCCGAGTTTGACAGCTGGTGCAAATCAATCAATTCTTGGCGTGATTTGGCTGGTTACCTTATGTACTTGATCATGATTCGACGCCTCACCTTGAAAATGGCCCATCATTGAGCTGCCACCCGCGTCGCCCACGTCGCTCATCGCTCACACCCCGCATCACTGCCGGGCCATGCCACCTGTGCCGCCTCTGCCACCGATGGCCCTCGTGGTGCGTGCCAGACTTGACTCTTCGACATCGTACGTTTCATGTTTCATGCTTCATTCGCCGGGATTCAGCCAAACGATTTCTTGAAACACTAGAGGTACAGAATACATGTAGCTATAAAGTGTCGCTTGGAACTTGACTCTACCGTAGACGCAACTCCCCATCACCATCACCATTCCAACCTTCTCATTCAGCATCCAAATTTGATTTTACTTGCCATGTCGTCAAGTTCCTCTCAGACGATGTTAAACCCTAACCCTAACATAACCGCCCCTCGCGAGCAAGACCCGTGAGTCCATTCTTTCAACTCGGGTGACAAAACTTGGCGATTTTTCCCGCTAATACTCAGCCATCGCTTCCTCATAGAGCGCCTTCCTTTACAGTAAACCACGCGGGCACTTCAACCTCCAATGTCACGATCGGGCGTTTCCACGACGATGCGGGCTCTCGCGCTTCAACAACCATGAACACTTACAGCTTGGACCGTTTCCTCAAAGAGAACGAATATGCAGACGGCGCGCCCCACGTCCGGATGGCAGGCCGCGCATCCCATCACCCTCTTCCAGAGAGCTACGTCCCGTTCTACGAGGCCAGAGCCGCGGCCGCCATTGCAGCTTGCGATGCCGCATTGGGCCGTGGTGCTGTGAAGAAGCCCTTCCGGATTAAGAGGCCTCAAGCCCACGGCGACCAATCAGGCTCTGGCCCATCACCGGACTCGCCCACACCCCCTTGAGTCCCGCAACAAGAGCCAAAGTGACGATGTGGGGTCCTGTCCCGCTGATGTCCTTGGCTAACCCGAACCACATCCAACTTCTGCTCAATGAATGGCTCCCTCGCCGCCCAGCCACGAATCCAAGGAAAAGGCATGGTACCGTACCCGGCACACCTGGCGCATCCCTGCTATGAACGTGGGGACACAGAGCCAAGATGGGGGGGCGGGGAGTGGGGCCCGGGGGTTGTGTGAGCCAAAACAAGTTCACGAGGTAGGTTTCTTTCCCTTTCTGTACAGTGCGGGAGAGATTGATGGGGTGTGGTGCTACCTCACCTGGTGTCCAATTAATCGCGGTTTTTGGAGCAGCAGGTATGGCGGGGCACTCTTTGGATCCAAGGAGGCCGTGAGGGCTGCAGGCATTGAACAGTGGGCAGGTAAGGCGGTCAACCTTTGGTGGTTTCAATTGTTTCAACTTCTTTTCCTATCCCAACTAAACAACAAAAAAAGGATAAAAAGAAAAAAAAGAAAAAAAAAGAGGAGCTTGGCTCTTCGACCAAACCGTCAGTCTTTCTGCCTCTGATTGTGAGCGTGTCCCTGACCGGTGAGGACCACTCGCCTCGCCGACGTATGGCGTTGATTGGGCAGGCCGTTGACACCTCACCGCGAGTGGTCACACAGAACTTGAGCCACAAGGCGTGAAGTCAAAAGCCAGGAAGGCTGTCGCTTAGTGCGAGGCTAGGGTTACGGGACCCGGGCAAAGGGGAATGGTCAATCTCAGGTTCCATTCCCCGACTGCGGTCGTCACTCCAGACTGAGGTGCTTGCCGTGATGGAACTTGGAAGTATTCCTCTGGAAGGCCGGCGAGCGGACCCTAAGGTCAAGGATGGAGATGCATGCTGGGAGCTCTCCTCATGATATGAAGCCCACAAGAGCCACTCTCCCTAAAAGGAAAACAGTGCCTATACAGAGCTTGAATGCCGTATGCATAGGTGATAGATGAGCAATACAGTCCAAGAGCGTCAGCCCTCCTCGATTTCCTCTTCTCAGTTCTGCTAGCTACGACCCCCCCCCCCCCCCCCCCCCCCCCCCACCCCGCAGAGAGATATACAACAGGCTTCAAATCACAAACATTACCACACGCGAGGACTTCAGGGACTCTCTCGAACGAGTGACAGAGGGAATCAAGAAGGTCCCCATAGCCATTCAGCTATCGCCTCACATCCTCAGCGTCATGAACTAGTCAGATCCGTTAAACGACTCGATCAGACGGCAGTTCATCCCGGCCTCTTCGCCGCTCAGGATCAATCATTCGATGGCCGTGCTCGACCCGATGCACGAAGACAAGTACTCTCCCGTGGACAGCTTGGTCCACCAATACCCCGACCGTGCACTCTTTCTCGGTTCGTTCTTGCCTCTGCCAACCGGCGACGCGCTCATACTGGCCATCTGCGCCAGCGAAATCCGCCCACTCTACTGCCGCTTTTCGATTCGCCAGCAAGGGACTGGGGGGGGGGTATCGCCGAGCCGGCTGATCGAACCCAACGACGGGTGGACGGAGACGGTCATCGGGCTGAACCCCCGCGCGCGCCAGGCCGGCAAGCATATCTACATCCACACCCACATAAACTACACCAATGAGACCACCTAGGTGACACGGCGGGGCACCCGACGGCTGTACAAAGCTGGCGTGGCCGTCCGGAATCCATCAGCGCTGCTGAACGGGGTCGGCAACACGCTCGACACCATGTCGCAGCTCGTCGATGCGCCGGGGGATTTCAATATCCAGCCGGTGCGTAACTATCTCTCTTTCTCTCTCTCTCTCTCAGCCCTCTAAACCACGCACCAACCACCACCAACCCAGTACCACATCTACCAAGGCAGGCGACATCGTACCCAGGGCCGAGGACCTGCGCACGCAGCTCCGCGACGGCCCACACCTGAAGCGGATGTGGGCGCATCGCGGGCTTCTACGCGCCCAATTCCATCCTCGACCTGCCCGTCGAGGGCGGCGAAGCGACTGGTCCGGTCGGTCGGAGCGCTGCGACGGCCGCGTCGGGCTCGCCACCTTCTCGGCGCCGGGGCTGATGGGCGAGCTGACTGAGATGCAGTAATGGGGTCTGCTTTGGTGGCTGGATGAAAATGCGAGGGCGGAGGTGTTAGAGAGGTGTAGGAGGGGTTGGGCCGGGACGAGGAGCGGGAGGGTTTGTTGGAGGGTCCTCCGGGCTGCCGGTCGCGCAGGCGTTGATAAAGGTAGGTCCGTGTGAAGCGAGATGCTTGCTTGCTTCAGGCGCAAGAGGAAAGCGGCAGGACGGACTAACGCGCTTGGGAAAGAGGCGTAATCCTGGCGACTTGGATTACGACCCCATGCCGATGGGGCGGCAATCACGGCATCATGGAGGGTAGCCGAAAACAGCGACCAGCCATTATAAGGCTGCTGCCGGCCCATCGACGCCCAGCGACCTTCTCAACGCTCCAGAGGGCCATTGCAGGTAAGGAATACTCTCCCTCATCTTGGAGAGCGAGTTGTCCTTGCCGAGGGTTTAGGGGTCGTCGAGTAGGTAGACCGGAGGGGTGATGAATGAGAATGGGTATGAGTAAACGGATTGACGTAGGTACTGAGTCTGGAAAAAAGCCCAGAACCTGTCTCCTTGGTGAACGATGGGGGAGAACTGGTTGTGTGACAAATTGACATTGTAAGGTGCAATTGCAATTGCGACGTCGTTCAAACGACAAGGTTGATACCCTCCGATCTGTCTTGTCGGGAGTGTGTGAGAGGAAAAGAACGACGAAAAGAACGACGAAAAGGCGAGCACGTCGCTCTTTTCAATAGTATCCCTGTGCTGGTTTTGCAGGCAACGACAAGGCAGCCGCGGCCCAAGGCAAATGCGGAGAAAGAGCACAGATCATGGGCCGCGAACCGCACAGCTGAGCCGCAGAGCGGGATCTTTCGGGTACCCCTCCACACCCCCTCACGCCGTTCTTCTCGGCTTCCCCGCCGGGCTCGAGGGTTCTCGAGTAGGTAGGTAATAGAGATTCATGTCCCTCGCATTTTAGGAACTCTGGAATAAAACCCCTTCAAAAACTTCGAGTGAGGCTCGAGCTTAACTATATATAAAAATATCATTTTGGTGGGTTTGAAACATCATCTCACTTTGGTTCCTATGTCTTCCTTTTCTTTGTCTAGGTACTCCCTACCTGCCTACGTTACCTTCAAGTATCATGGTACCAACGAATTTGTGAGGCGCAAGTCGACCACCCTCAGCGCTATTGGTCGGATAAGTACCTGTACCTTATTTACAATGACCCCAAGTCTTTTGAGTTTCAAACGTCCGGTGAGAGTTTCCGAGGTTACGGGGGAGATTCATGGCTCGGGGGCGGCCAAAAACCTTGAACGCTGGTTTGCGGCTCTGCTTTGACCATTGCCTTGCAAAGTTCGCGCACCAAACCGAGGCGACAGCCCATTCCCCACTTTTTTGGACTTCAGCCCTCGGTTCAACCCGAATCGTCGGGGGCTCCATTGGCTTTGCTTGGCACACACGACGAACCGCTCGCTTTTAATATTTTATAAGTAGATAGATCCCGACCCTGCACAGTTTCATACCTAAGCAGGTCGAGAAACACATCTGTTGGCTCGTACTTATGTTGTTCTAGCTTCTTTCCCTCTCTGTTTGCCGCCTCGACGTTGGCTCTCCCAATTTTCCGCGGATCCTAAGATTCATCGAAGCGATTTACAATTCATTCCTCAGTGAGGTGCACCGCGCCTGTCTGGTGGCTTGTTGGGACCTCAGAAGGACGGCCTCATGACGACGAACTCTCAGCCCGGGACTTCCCCTGCCACACACGAGCGAGACCTGTTAGTACCATCAAGCAAAGTCCCTGGTTGCAGAGATGCGCGATCTTATTCTTGTCCACTAACAAATCCTCAACTAGGTACCTATCACTTCTGCTGAACAGACCCCTATCCATGGCAAACAGCTCGGGCTCCCCAGATTCCACTCCCACACTCGGACGCTGCAGAGAGACGGGCTCTGGCGCTTCTACCACTGTGAACTCCTACAACTTGGACCGTTTCGTCGGCCAAGACAAGTTTGATGACGGTACACTGCACGGCCGGGTGTCGGACCATGAACAACAGCCTCTCCCGGAGACCCGGGTTTCGTCGTACGAGGCCAGGGCCATTGTCATCATCGCGGCTTTTGATGCAGTATTGGAATCGTGACTTTCCCCCGGCCCGTCCCGCCTCAATTGAGAGTCGGATTTCGGATTTCAGAAACCTTGAATTGGACAACCAATCACACTCTCGCCCAATCTTGACAGTGCGAGATGAAACATCGTCGGAGCCTGTTCACCCGGTCTGAGGGCACCATCAGCCAATCGTATTCGACCTTGAAGAGCCCCCGCCCCTCCCCCCCACGGCTCCCTCTCGACACAGTACCAATCAGAGCTGCCATGGGTACGGTACCCAAAAGATGCCAAGCTTTGCTCCGTGCAGGGACATTCCCGGTCCGTGCGGGATCGCCAAGTCGAGAGGGAACGAGCGAGAGTTGGGGTAAGATGATGATTGGTGTTGCCCAACGGAAACCGCAGAAGGAAGATGGGAGCCGCTTGTATTTCCTTTTCTCTTCAATATGGGGGTACTTGGCATTGAATGGGCTGTTGTCTTGGGAGGAATAGACAAAACGGCACTGTTTGGATTCAACGGCGCGGTGAGAGTTTCGTGGGCTCAGATTACGGCGGCTTGTCCGGCACTTCTCTTTTTTTCTCCACATTAAAACGACAAAAAAAAGGTTGAAAATCAAAACATAAAACAGAGGGAGCTTGTCCCCCTGACCAAACCCGCGCCCCTCTGCTCCAATCGTCGCGACTGTGACCTGCCAGTGCATTTGTCGCTTCGGCTTGCTGGTCCTCGTTCCCTTCTCGACGCCAAACCAATTAACGTCGCGAACGTCGCCAGCTGACTAATTAGGGACAAGACTCACAATGATTCGCTCTGGCCTTCTGGAGCTCCTGGGCTGCGGCATTAATTGGCCGGGCCGTTGACGAGGTGAGTGATCGCAACGGTGCCTGAGCCGCAACAGCGCGAAGCCAAAGGCGAGCGAGACAGCCCCGTCGTGCGGTGTTTGCCCTTCCTAAAGGGGGATGGTTGATCCAGAGCACCTTTCCCTAACTAGGGCCGTCACCACTCACCTGTGCTGAGGTGCTTGTCATGATAGAACTTGGGAGTAATCTGTATTCCTCTGGACTTCAGGGGGTATCGTGGATTGGCGCTCCAGACTCGGCACCAAGGTACCCAATGGCAAGCAGTCCGTTCCATGATGGTTCTTACAAAAGAGGTTTAGACCTGACCAGCAACCAG
The DNA here is from genome assembly GCF_033439085.1 of Chaetomium fimeti. Taxonomy (NCBI): domain Eukaryota; kingdom Fungi; phylum Ascomycota; class Sordariomycetes; order Sordariales; family Chaetomiaceae; genus Chaetomium; species Chaetomium fimeti. The sequence goes on from NW_026944334.1 coordinate 2,311,080, forward strand.
GGCTTTGCACCGGAACCTCAAGCCACAAGCTACCACACATTTTGTCCAACACTGCATGTGGCGAGTGCGTGGCGCGGTGGCTTTACAGGGGTTTACACAGTTGACAGGGCCGGGAATTGCTCCATTCCATCGAGTCTTGATGGTCCAAGCTTTGGCTGGAGTGCTGGACTCCTTTCCCCATTTCGGCAACACAATCCGGGCCATTGTGATTGGTCAGAAAACACGTTCCGATGTTCAGCACCAGCAAGAAGCCGTCCTGGTTCGCCTGGGTTCGGGGGAACAAGAGCAGGGCTGCAGGGGATCAGCATACCCCCCCCTCCCGCTTTCCAGGACCAGAACATAGACATTCGCATGCAAAGGGTGAGGGAGGTCATGTCTGACCACTGACCGCCGGGTGAAAAAAATGTATTTAGACCGTACCCAACCCCATAGCCACCCAACTCATCGTCTTGATTTCAATGTTGGTCGACTTGTTTTGTCGTCTTCTTTCTACTTTCCCACACTCCCCCCCCAGCTTCCGGAATATGTCAAGCCCAAACCCCAACACTCCCATCGCCCTGCAAGAGGAGCAAGACCGTGACGCGTTAGTTCGCCCTCCACCAAGATTGAAAGCCATGGTCACAGGGACGCCCGATCTTTTCCGCTAACCTTCCATTATTCTCAATGAATAGGGCCCCTTCCACGACAAACAATACGGGCTCGTCCGCCTCCCCTACCTCTCCCCCTTCAGCCACGGTCCACACCTCGAGTGCCAACCTCGATCGATTCCTCAAACAAGCCCAGTGTGACGACGGCACGCTGTACAGCCGAGCATCGAACCGCGGGTGCCGCCGCCCTCTCCCGGACGCCTATATCCCATCTTACGAGGCCAGGGCTGCCGTCGTCGTTGCGGCCTGTGACGAAGTGCTGGGCCGTGATCGCCGGATGCCCTTTCCGAATTGAGACATGTCAGGATTCGGCACCCATCTGACTCCTGTGTATCATCTGGTATTGGCCGGCCCCCCGATAGGGAGTGAAAACTGAAGTGTTCGGGATGGATGGAGAGAGTTCTGTATGTACATTATACATAGGTAGTATTTCCTTCACGGTTTGATTTGTCAAGACCAAGGGAGGTGGATCTGCGATGTGATCCCTGCACCCAACTTCAAGCTTCAAAGCTTGGGTGTAGGGGTCACAGAGTAAGCGGGTAACTCCGGAGGCTCGCGCGCCTCCATCCGCTTCATGCCAATATCATGTTCCTCTTCCCACCGCACATCTTTTGCCGATCCGCGGATTCAAATGCTCCTTTTACTGGGAGGCCACCTAGTTCCGTCCCGTCTTGAAACGCCGAGCGGGCTTCTCGGGCCCTGTGTGAAATTGAGGACTCATGGCCATCCTGGCTGGTTCGGTGAGTGCGCCGTTCGATAAATGGTACCATCGCAAAGTTTCAAGCCCATCGGCCGGCATCTGCGTTCCTGCGATGTGGACCATGTGGTTGCCGTTCGATTCGCACGACTCAGACTCTATGACCTTTCCTATCAAGCGCACAAGTGTACACAATTTGAAGTTGCAGCATTACCAATTAGAGATTTTGGCGCGGCTTTCTGTGCCGCTTGGCTGCGTGGTGTGCCTTCATGTGGCCGACGAATCAACAAGGCCCATCCATGGGAGGGAGAAGCTGAAGAGTTTCGCCAAATTGGGTCGTGTGGCAGGGGCGCGAATCAAATCGAGGCAACAAGTCCATCTGTCCAACTTGCCGATGGCCGACTTTCGTCCTTTCCATTCGAGAAGTTCGACACAACAACGGGAAGTACCCCTGCCACGCCCCACATACTAGCGCCCCGCGAGTGTGAGTGGGAATGCTCCCGATTCGAAACACTTCTTCAAGTCGGAGGAGCCAAGCCAAAGCTTGGCGGAGTTGCGTGCCTTTGCACAAACAGGGGTCTCCAAGCTCTTACACAGTAGTTAGTCCCGGGCGTGGGTCTACTAAATTTGGCACCTGGATGCCGCCCACCCCTCGGTGCTGCCAGTTCCTCCCTCCATCACACAACATATATATAAACGACCATGGCCTCCATCCTGCTTCCAACTCTATTTTACTTGACTGTCCAGTCTTTGGAGTATCGAGTTCACGTATTCCCTTCCACTCGCAGCCAATCCCGTTCTTGCCTTCCACTCCCGCAGCCCTATACTCTACTCTCCAGTCTTGGGTTTTACTCCCAGGAGTCCCAATCGCCTCGTCATGTCGAGACCCAACCCGCATCTTGACTCTACTCCTAGAGATTGGTGAGTCGGCCCCCAGCTCCCTAATACAACAACCCTTTCAACGTCTCCCAAGTTCTTCGCGTTTTGTCTTTCGTCACCCGCTTCTTTTGTTGCTCATCACCCTGGTTCCAGGACCGTGCCATGTTCGGCATCTGCTACGCCGGTGGGCTCGACCGATTCTGGCTCCAGCTCTGCTTCCAACAACCATAGGGGCGCCGCCACTTACACGTACAACATCGACCGCTTCAACGGACAAGACACCTATAACGCCGGCACCATCTACGGTCGAATCCCCGATAATCCATCCCACCCTCACCCGAGTTCCCGCGTCCATTTCTACACAACTAGAGCAGCTAGCGCTGTCGAGACTTTCAACGCCGCTTTTGGTACCAGCCCCTGAACTGGAGCGTTCCCATGCTGAGCCTTGCCCATCGATGTGGGCACCGTATTTGCGCATGATGTCTCCCAGAATCGACGGCACGATGTCATCAGCAGCGTGGCCTTCAACTTTAATTGGAGATCCACGCACACCGCGTCGACATGGCTAACGCTGGGCCATGAGACACACTGAACCACCCGACCCATCCATGGTGTAGCGTAACATGTGCATTTCTCTCCTAGTATTTCTCTCTGGTCACGGTATCTTGGCTTCTTCATTTTTCGACAGTCTCTACCAGTTACAATTCTAAAACCCAAGTCTCACATGTCAAGACGGGCTGTATCTCTTATTGCTTTTGTTGCTTTTCCGAGGTCAGGATAACGACCTCAAATTCTTTTTTTTTTTCCCTTCATCGATCGGTATAGACTTGGCCCCCTTTATCGAGGTGGGATGAGGAGAGGGTTAGGAAAGGTATAGGAAGGGCCTAGCCGCCGGGACATCAAGACATTGGCTCGGTCTTGATGATGATGCGTGGCTCAATAGAGGTCTCTCAGGTGCTTATTACATTCCTTATATATATATACATTTTGTTGATGCAGACTATCCATTCCCGTCCCAAGTCCCTTCCCCTCCCACACATACTATGTTCCCCCAACGCCCCCACCAACAACCAATCACCCCTTCAACACCCCCCTCCCCTGATCCCCCACCCTCGCCAACTCCAACACCAACCGCCACAAATACACCCTCACATCCACCTCCCTCATCGCCCTGCCAAACCACTCCCTCCCCGCCTCCCCCAACTCCCTCGCCCTCTCCCCGCCCCTCCCACTCCCCAAAAACCACTCCACCACCTCCGGCACCTCCCCCATCCCCAAACTCACCGGCACATAATGCACCCACGGCCTCAACCGCTCATCATGCCACTCCCTTAACACCGTCTGCTTGAGCACCAGCGAGCGCGACGCCAGCAATTTATAAAACCGCCCCGAGATGCCGTTGCCGTCCAGGTCAAAGGCTAGCTTGGCCCCCAGCGCCGCGTCGCTCGCCTGCCAGGGAAGGCGGCGGAAATGGGTCTGTTGCTGGCGGCAGGGGAGCGGGGTGGTGCATTGGAAGATGCGGGTGGGCGCGACGGCGTAGTGGCGCGGGTTGAGGAAGGTGGATTGGGCGGTGGTGAGTTTTTGAGTCGTGGCCCCCCGGGTTTGGTGGAGGTAGGTGTGGGGGTGGTGGTTGGAGGGGGCGAGGTTCTGGGCGAGGGTGAGGAAGCGCTGGCGGTGGAAGGTCTGCCAGTTGTTGGGAGGGGAGTCGGAGGCCACGGCGCCGGTCGTGGAGCCCGCCCAGTAGAGGTGGTTGGACTTGGCGGGCCAGGGGGGGTCGGAGGTGGGGTTGTAGTGGAATTGGGGCTCGACGATGTAGGCTGGGGAGGGGAGGAGGATGTCGGACATGGTGGAGGGCGCGCCGGTCGAGAGGACGGGGACGAGACCCTCGATGAGCTTGAAGGAGGGCGGGGCTTGGAAGAGGCCGTGCATGTGTGCGTATTCGGGGTGGTTGCAGAGGTCGAGGGTGGTGGTGAGGTTGGTGACGAAGGGGAGGCCTAGGGTCTCGAGGGGGTTTTCGTGGCCTTCTTGCGGCTTAGAGGGGCAGAACTTGGTGATTGCTTTCCAGGTTGGTTGTTCGGATAAGTCGATTACCGAAAAGGGGTTGCTTGAATCTGCCCCTGGCGAAATCAAAACCCTCGGTTCGTCGAGGTGATTCACCAGGAACTTGGCGTCTGGGATCAGTCCCTTGATGTCTCCTAACAGCTTGTTGAACATATCCCCAGTATGTCTGTCCGAGTATCGTGTCGGGTGCTCACAGCGGGTTTCTGCGGTGGCACCCGAAAAGGAGCACAGCCATAGGTCAATGTCTGGCGTTTGGTGAGCGGCGTTCATGATTTGTACCACTTCCTTGCCGCTGATTCTCCAAAACGGCGAGACGGATTCATAAATCATATCGAACTCGTCAATGATGGGTGATTGATTATCGACCGCATATTCGTACCATTCTTTGAATCCCGGTGGCGGTTCTACCCCGTACCGGCGCTGGTATTCCTTGACTGCGGCCGTATAAGTCTTCGATTGCCGCTCTAGGAGTTGGTCAAACTCGGCCTTGGCGACGCGCATCAAAACCTCAACTGGATGCTCCGCGGCATGGACTGCTGAGTAGTTTGCTCTTTGAATGGCGACAACGTTGGCCAGATACGGTCCGACAGAGACGAGGAACAGAGTCCACAGTATCAGCCTGCCGTTCAAGCGCTTTGGAACCATGAGGATGATTTGGGCGAGGACGAGGATGGAGGCAATGACTGGCGACAACGCCTCCAGTTCGGATATTTGAACCCAGGGATCGCGACTGGCTACCAGACCGAACGTCCCTATTGCAGTTACAGTGCACCACGAGGTGTGACGAGCCTGCGGCATGTAAGTATCCGGGGCTGCAGAGGTAGGTAGTAGTACAGGTGGGGAACCGACTGTTTGTATCGCAAAGTACCAGAAACCAGCCTTGACTAGACCCAGCAAATACGGTGTGAAACCAAGCTCAATGCTGTGTATCCCGAACATATACACCTGGATTCCCAACATCCCTAAAAAGAGAACCCAAACTCTGGTGGAAATGACTGGGATAGCCTCCTCGAGGTCGGGGATATAAGGCAGTAAACGAGGACCGTCGACGGTCCTGGGTATCAAAGCAACGTAAACGACCAGCAACGCCACAAGCGGGATAATCAGCAGTAGCGTTTCCAAAGAGCTCCCTCTCACCGCAGCAGAAACCGCAACCAATGCGACCAATGCCGTCCCCCACACGCTGTTGGCAAGAGCTGCGAACCTCGACTCGGATGCCTGTATCTCGGGCCGAAGCTTTCTATCCGCCACCAACACCAGCGGCGTCAATACCGGCTAAACAGTCAGAAAACCATCACCACCATAGCTCAAAAGGATACTGCATATATAGGTAGAAAGTACTTACAAAAAGCACCAACACCCCCACCTCCGCCGCAAACCCACTCACCACCGCCAGCGCCAGCGCCACCACGCTCACCGACCACCCGGACGCCGCCCTGGCGCTTGGACTCCGACTCCCACCTTCACTCCCACCCTCACCCGCACTCTCACCCCCATCCACCAACTCCCACCCCTCACCCACCTCACCACGATCACCACCACGGCGCGACCCCCACCGCCGCAGGCCCGCGACCAACAGCCGCAGCAGCGCCCAGCACACCAGCTCCGAGCGGATATGGGCCGACGGGCTGGCACCGACCCCGAGCCGGTGCGTCGCGACGGCACATAATGCGGCGGCGGCGGTTGTTGCTACGGCGGGGTCGATGATGGCGGTGATTGCGGTGGTGGCGGTGGTCATGGGGGTGGTGATGGTGGTGGTGATGCGGCTGGCCCAGGGGAAGCAGTGCCGGCGTGGGGCTGACATTCTTCTCTCTTTCTTTCTCTCTCTCTTCCTTCTCTTTCTCCTCTCTCTCTATGAAAGGGGGGTTTGTCGGTTGTTACATGGGGATGGGTTGATAGGAGGTGATTACTTCGTGAGCGGTTGGGCACCTAGGTGGTGTTGTAGGAAATCGGCGGGAAAAAGGGGGTGAGGATGGGTAAGGATAAGATGAAGGTTGAATTTGAGTTTTTGGGCGTGGAGCGCGGCCAAGGGGGATCGGCTAAGGCGGCCAACGGGCGCCCGAGGCGGATGCATGGCTGGAGGGTCGTATTGGCGAATTTGGCGAATTGGAGGGCTGAGCCGGCTCGGCCGGGTGGATGACAGGGGTTGGTGAGTGGCATCGGGATCGTCGGGGTTAACGTTTGATCGGGCTTGGTGGGCTGGGCATTCACTGGGGGCGGATTTGCCAATGGGTGGAAGAGGATGATGGGGTCGGATGAGATCTCCGAGTCCGAAGATGTCAGGGTTCGATATGTCAGGGTCCTTGTCGCGTGGAAATGTCCGAGATTGTATGAGACGGCTGGGATACCCTGGACTGACGGTGAACTTCGATCGTCTGATGGTTTTCAGGGGGAAGAACCCCGATAGCGGGGCGTTAACGGGAAGCTCACGACCCCTTGACTGTAACAGTTGCCAGTACATTTCGAGAGCGACGGCTCATAATCGTCTCAGAGCTCAATGTTAGTGCCGAGGAGCATCTGAAAGAACCCCGACTTGGTGTCTATCCAAGGATCTCCATTGACAGCTCGGTGCGACAGGAAGCGTTTCCCTTCCATGGACCAAGTAGTGTAACCCAGAACGGTGCACTCGAACTCCCAAGGACCTCGGCGAATGATATCATATTACCACATGTCTCACCCAGTCTAAACCAAGTATATGTACAATCGATCTAAGCGACCTCCCATTCTAGTCAGTGTATATGTTACATCCCAACCATGATTGATCCATCCCAACTTCTTAACCCCGCTCTCACCCTCTCACCCTCCACTCCCTCATTACCGCCCCCTCCCCAACCCTGCCCCCACCCCCACCGCCCGCAACACTAGCATACACCGCCCCCCATTCCCTCCGCCCCGTCAACAGCACCCGACACGCCTCCAACCGCGCATACAAGCCGACCTCCTTCCTTGCCCTGTCCCCGCGGACCTCAGCATCCAACACCTCCAGCACCCCCCGCCCATCAACATCCCTCGCATGCACATTCGCCCCACACTCCAACAGCGTCGCAAGTGCCACTTTACGGCCGAGGCGCGCGGCCATGAGCAGCGCGGTCTCGCCGCGGCGGTTGCGGGCCTCGACGGCGGCGCCCGCGCGCACCAGCGTCTCCAGGATGGCCTGCAGGGTGCGGGCTTTATCGTCCTGGTCGTCCGACACGTGCTCGACAAAGGCCATGAGCGGCGTGTACCCGCGCCGGTCGTAGTGGTTGACCGAGACCGAGACCGACGGGTGCAGCAGCGAGTGCAGGTGCCGGAGCCGCGTTGGCAGCGTGCCCTCGGCGAAGCCGGTTGCAGTATTGCCTGCACTGGGGGTTCCGAGTGGGGTGGTGGTGGCGGTTGAGGAAGTTGATGTGTCTTTTGTTGATGCGTCGAGTTTTCGCTTGAGATGTGGGCGGCTGCCGGTTGAAGAGCAGGAGGAGGAACGCACGTGGCGATCCATGGCTTGTTGGTTGAGGATTGCTTCTGCGAGGCAATGCAGGCCGTTGCGGCCGTCGGTGTCCTCGAGAGTGGGGTTGTTGTAGGAGGATTGGATTACCTGGACGAGGCGGGCGTGGTAAGCTAGGAAGGAGCCTTCGGAGGCAGAGGAGTTAGGGCGACTGCCTGGGCTGGCACGGGCGAGGTCCTCGACTTGCGGAGAGAGGCTGCCGGTCCGTCGGGGTGGGATGTATGGGCTTTGGTTAGCTGGGTCGGTCTCGGGGACGGGGTTGAATCCGAATGCATCGCGGCGAGAGGCGAGCATGGGGTCGAAGAGAGAGATGAGGCTAGTGAGGAGTGCCGGGTCCCTGATGAGTGAGTGGGCGCGGTGAAAGAAAGTTCGGCCGTAGACGTCGGATTCGTAAACCAGACCGGGACAGACATTTTGAACATGCGCCAGAAGCCGCGCTAATGGGGAAGAATGGCTGGAAAGATCCACAAACCAATCGAGGTTCAAAACGTGGAGAAATGTTTGGCGGGCGGTGTTGACCGCTGTCAAACGGCCTGCCTCGCAGTTGGTAACCATCCTGACGAGTATATCCTGGGTTCCTTCCAAGGCTGCAAACAAGTGCAACGGTGTGTTCCCACAACTGTCTCGCAGGCTAGCGTCGCCTGGTGAAGGCTGGTGGAGAACACGCAGTGTCCTCTCGCTGAGTTCACCCCCCGGGAGCACCCATGAGTGCTCGTCCTCGGCGGTTTCCTTGGCGATCGAACACCAACAATCACCCGCTCCATGGCGTTGGCCCGGGAAGTCGGCGCAGCTCCGGGTGTGGGCCGAGAGAAAGTCTCCCGGAAGGGCAAATCCTGGATCGGGAAAAGACTCGTAGGGTTCCGGAACAGTCTCCGAGTCCGGAGACTCCCCAGGGTCTGACCCTTCGCTGGGCGCTGCCGAGGGGCGGCGTCCAGAAGACTGGCCATCTGAGCAAATCGAAATAGTGAACTCTTTAATCAATGACGATAGTTGCAAGGCAAAATGTGATGAGCACTCGGAAACTCTTCGCTTTATGTTTTGCACTCCAGCTGAGTGCGCTTCGCTGTCTGTCCCCGTTGTATCGCGGGCCTTGGGTGGAAATTTGAAGTTTCCAAGGTTGGAGCCGTCAGGAGAGGCAGAATAGTCGAACGCGAGCGGGTCTTCGGCTTTGACGCTGAGTCCAGACGGCGAAGTCACTGCCGAGTTGGAAAGCATGACTTCTTCCTACGAACGAAGAAAGGTTAGCGTGGTTGTACAAAAGTCATCGAAGCAAAGTTCACCTCTCTGAAGCCATGTCTTGCGGCGATGCGCTGGTCCTTGGCCCCTTTCTTCTTCCGCCGCGTGGGTGACGTGTTAAGGCTGTTGATGCGTTTACCCATCTCGGCGCGTGATTCAGGCCGAAGGTACCGGGGGTCATTGTCAAGCATCTTATGGATGGTTTTCTGCGCAGAGTTCTTTCTAGTAACACGTCAGCCTCGGGTTTCCTTGAACCCCACCGAGCGAACGCCCACACCTCGGGTTGAAGCCATCGTCCTCAAGCACCTTAATGATCTTCTCGATGGATAGCGTGGAGTAGAGGTAGAGCCGGGCCAGCTTTCGAGATCGAGACACCGTCCACTGTGGTGGCCGCCCTATCCTGGAGCCCGAGGGGGTCGGTCCGGCACTGGTTGAGGCCGGCGGCGAAGCCATTTCGACCGAGCTAGGGGTCGAGGAGGTGGTAAAGGATGACTGGCGGGAGTGTAGCGAGGGCGGCATATCGTGATAGCCATCGATGCCGCCACGGGCTCCATATACGGCATCAAGATAGACGACCTCATGCTGCCCAGGGCGGAGTCGAGTCACAACGTTGGTAGGCATAGTATCCAGGCAGGCTCGGGAACGACCCGTCATCCGTGTTTGCCAACGGGCAATTCCGTGAGTTTATTCCGCCATGGAATGTGCAGAAAGCCCGAGACTATGTATCGAGCACAGGCCGCACCCCTGTTTTCCATGATGCATCTGGGAAGCGGCTCCAGAAAGCTTCGAGGAAATCAGCACGCTGGCGTTAAGGCGGGCTTGGCGGTGACCGGAGTGGACATGGGGTGTTGGCGGAGGACGATGGACAGCTAGTGCTGATGGCGATGTACTTCTGTTTCGGTCGGTGGGATATGGGTGGCACAGGTACCACCATAAGTATAAAAAGTCGCATGCAAGGAAGGCTTCTGTGCAGCTTCCATGCATATTTCACTGGTGGGTGGTGCCGCAACGCGACGCCCCTGCATGGAGAGGGCGGCGCAGACGCCTCAAGAGCCACTGTGCCGCCCAAATGCTGTCCCCCACTGTCCGCATCAGGCCCGCAGAGACGCGTGCTTTCAAGTGAAACATTGGCCCGCGCAGCTCCCACGAACCAATAAGCGCGTCGCGCCGCCCCCATGAGCCATGTGGCCAGTGCGGGGGGACTGAGGGAGGTGTGTCGCATGCATGGTCCAGCGTGGTCAAGCTAAGGTTTTCCGGGCTTCAATGTTCTGACATTTCTGGCGGCGGCACATGCGGGAGCGAGAAAAAGGCCCCGCCTGCCTGCCGGCCACACTCATCGGCTTCCATACCACGGTTGAGTGCAGATCGCCCCCGGGGGCCGGAACCAGGGATCTGGTTCGCACGCCTGGCAGGCTGGGCAACCACAGCGGCAAGCAGGCGGGCGGCTGGGGAAGATGGCGGGATTTGACAAGTGTCGTCTTGGCGCGCATGAACAATTTCCTTCCAGAAGGCTTCCACGCATACGCCGTGGTGTTGCATTCTGGGGAGAGCGAATTATGTTGTGTCCGATGCGCGGTGGTGGGTTTGTTTGCAACTTTGCATCATCTCTGGTAAGCCTGGGTCCTGCTTGGGTTGGGGTTTGGTCGGCGAACCAAGGACAGGAGCGGAATGACCGAGGGCCAATTCTCCACAACCTGCGGCCGACTCGGCGAGGCCGTCGACCTCCACATCTGCCCCGTCAGGGCCGGATGAATGCCATGGACGAGGCTGTCGCAGTGTTGCCTTTGAATTCTTCCTCCAATGCTCCCTCAAACTAAGCGAGCAATCGATGGGACGTGGTGCCGCTGGCTGCTGGCTGGCATATTCGAGCGAGCCGCGTCATGCCGGGACAAAGACGAGAGGGAACATGGAACACCTTATTGGCCACTCGAGGCCGGCGAATGTGGGAGAATCTCGGTCGGCAGTCAACAGCGGCCGCGATCGGAGTGTCGGTTTGGTCCCAGGCTGTGCGTATTTGTGAGTGATTGCTCGGGCAGTCCGCCGATCAAGGGATCAACAACCAACAAACACAAAATAATTACCACATGGGACTTCCTCATTGAATTCAGATCATGTGTCGAGGCGGTGTGCGTCTGCAACTGAACGGAACGAGCGGGGGCACGCCGCACGCGCAGGGCAGCATCCGACAGTCCGGGGGCTGGCTTCCTTTCTTTTTTTTCTTGCCTGCAGAATCGGGTGCCGTTAGATGCCCTTCCGATGCGGTGCATGCTGGAGCGAAGGGACGGGAACATGGGTGGTTGAGCTCCTCCATGGTCGTCCCTTCCTGGGAGTGGGCTGTTGGGCGGGCAGCTTGGACGAGGCACCTGCACGCAGCAAGGCAGGCGCCACTTGGCCGGCAAACAAAATCCAGCCCATCATGGCAAGTGCCCACGCACGCAGCGACAGAACTTAACCCCCCATCCCAGTCCCTCCAGTTTCCCTTCTGCGAGCACCCGACCTCATGATTGCCATTTACGGAGCAGGTAGCCGCGTCCAAATTTCGTCTAACGTTGAAGCCAGTATTCAACGAAACGGTTCATACCAGAACAGGTTAACGACTCGATCATGTTCAGCAACACAAACTCCAGGCCCGAAACCCTTGCCTCCCAAGGAAAGCTCAAACAATCCTTCCTATTGTTTCGTGCTGTACGTAGTCATCAAACCCCTCATGATCGACAATAAAGGGCACAGGGTAGCAACGGCAACCTCGGAACCAAGCGCCAATGTGGCGTTTGTGCTGGTGCACTCTAATGGAGGGTGGTTTCGTCTTCCCACTGCCCATCGGTACCGATGCCGACATGTTTGGTCAAGCATTCGGGTTCGTGCAGCTTACTCCGATTGGTGCCATCGTTTACACCGATCTGAAGGCCTCGACCCCTCGAGTGAGGCATGCCAATGCGCGTTTGACCAACCGACCACCATCAACTGCCTCAAGAGGACGCAAGTACCTTATCTTGCCATGGCAATTGATTAATATTGTTTTGGTGGACGCTGCTTATAAATTCAAATCGGCGACTTCATTTTGGCAATCGATCCTTTGAAAAACATCTCTATGTAACCTTCATGCTGTCAGAGTTCCAGTCAACTCGCGTGGCCTGTTTCAAAAATATTTACTGTGCCGTACTTGCTCTGCTAGAACGGATGCTATTACCGGCCGCGAGGCCCACTCACCATCGCTGCCTGTTTTCCGGTCCAATTTGATTCTTGTCAGCGTCACAATTCCCGGGCCGTTCCCTAACATGGGAGGTTAGCAACATAACCTAGGTACCCTAGGTAGGTAGGTAGGTAGGTCGATGACCCCCTCACTCCGGCATATACGGGCTCGCTACCATTTTGGCTCCACTCGCCAGTACCTGGCACAACGGCACCGTGACTCCTCGATGATCGCAGTTACAGTTGAACGCGGCCCTTGGTCGCGTGTTCAGGGCTGCTAGCGCCACCTATAAGGCAGGTTGAAGTCGTGCTGAGCTCCATCATCACCTACCGAGGTACCTAGCTATATTCCATTAGTGCCTTGTTAAGAGAAGCGAAAACCCATTGGCTAATGTTCGGGTTGAAACATATAAACCCCTGTTCGCCTAGATACCTGTATCTACCTATCTTCCTACCTACCTAGGTAGGGTATTTATCGGTAGACTTCTTATCCTGAAATCCCGTAAGTCGGCTCATCGGACCTCGTTCTTCTTAGCAACGTCGCTAGGGCTGGTGTTGCAAACGCCTCGTCCAGACGTCGCACCTCAACTTCTGAGCGGTTGCGAGATTGTAGACGTTTCGAACAGCATCCGCAACTTGAAGCTCCGAATATACTAGTAGTCCTACGACGCCGAAATAACCCCATCATTGGCTATGGTGGGCCTAGTTGGAGATTCGCTTCGATAAGGTTCCCCAACCAGAGAAGAAAGAGGTAGTGTTTCATGTCTTCACAGAAACACTCCGCTACCTTATAGTCTCCCCGTTTCATTCTTCCTTGACCGGCTAAGCATAATAGTGCCCCGTGTGAATACAAAATCCAAGATGTAACGAAGCAACGGTAACCCCGGACTTATATCACCCTAACTGCTTTAACACTGGCCCGGGCTATTACTGCTGTAGTGCTTGCTCTAAGTTGGTAACCATTATCGTAAGTAGCTTCCCAAGCAGTGATATACATCTTCAGCTCTTTGACGGGCATCAAACCTACGGCGGCATGGAACTTCGTCCATAGCAGTCTTGTCGGATTGCTAGGCGGAAGCAAGTAGTTAAAGCAAGGGGAACCCAAGTCGCGTATCGGAAATCTCCTTATATTGTTAGATGACTCTCGTTTCGTTCCACGGTTGAAGTTCGGTCAATACCCGCATTCGGAGTTGGTCTTTTTCTGCCTACCTAGATACCAATCGGTGGTTACAGGGCCCGAATTCAACATGACATCTCATTGTCGAGCTCGTGCGGGAGCCGTTTTATGTTCTAGCCATGTAAGAATCCTTGGTACATCGTCGAGCCTACTTGCGTCTCCTGCGGTAGCGGGAGAAGAGGACCGGGATGCAAGAGCGTTGAAACTGCTAACTGAACGACACCTCCTTGGCCTTTGCCGCAGAGACTTTGGGGTGGGTAAGGTCCTGTTGAGCGCAGGATTGATAGGCTTGTACCATGCCTTTGACGACTGCTCGAGGACATGAGTAGAGTCGGAGTTCATAGTATGAATGAATACTTCCTCGTTGCCTTGCAGACAGCTCTAATTACGTGTCCACCCTGGAAACATAGAGCTAGCCCTGCTTAGTCTAAGGAGATAAAACAATCAACCCACAAAATAGCCCAGCGGGGAGAAGATAGAAAATTTGTTCGATGCCAGACTGACGAGTATTTCCGGCCCGAAAGCCATAATAAGACATCACACCTAACCAGGTTGTCTCATCCATAAGAGTCTTTGGTTGAGGAGGCCATCCTACAGGGAGTTTGTCATAATCACTCCGGAATGAGAAGTTACGGCCCGATGATACCTGTTTCGTCCAAGAGCTCTCAGCGCGGGGCCAAAAGGGGAAACATATACAAGAAGCTAACGTTCTCCGCGCCATCTGATGAGCATCCGACATCCGCAAACACTCAAGGCGTGCACTGGCTATACCACTCATTCAGCACCTTGCAGGTACCCTCAGCACAGCCAGTGGGGCCGCTGTACCCGTTGCCACCGCACTGCCCCCACAGCGCGACGGTACCGCCGCCAGTTTCACCACCGCCGTTGTCACCACCGCCATTATCACCACCCCCGTTGTCGCCACCACCACCGTTCTCACCCCCGCCCGTGATACCGAACCAGTTCAGCAACTGCTCCTCGTCAACCGACGGCGAGTGACCAACCCCCTGACCAAGGAAGCCCTGCAGCTGCACACCATCACCGCCATAGATCTTCTGGGTCCAGCCACTCGACGGCACGCCCGCCACGTCACGAGTAAACTCAACCCCCAGAACATCGGACCACTGCTTCAGGGCCTCCTCCCCGCAGGTCGGCAGCACCAGGTTGTCGGCCAGGCCGTGGGTGATCTGCATGCGCGGGCGGCGGCCGGTGTAGCCGGGGTACGCGTTCCGCACCAGGTTGCCCCACTCCCCGGGCGCCTTCTGCATGCCCTGCGCGCACGTCTGGTTCGGGCTCATGGGTGTGGCCGACGGGGCGCCTGGTGGTGGGGGGAGGGAAGAGTCAGCATGCTTCTATTTCCAGTCCGCAACGGGAAACCCGCCGATTTATTTCAATGATGTGGGAACATGAGGGGGAGGTGGGTTGGGGGTGGGGAGGGGGGCTGCTGTGCCGCTGTGCATCATCGGGATGGCAAAGACCCCATATGCACACCATCGTCTCAACTGCGCCGTTTTCACTCCGCCGCGCGGGATTGGAGACTCACCTTGGAAGCAACCGAAAGCGACGCCCGAGTAGGCGGCGCCGGCGGCGAAGACGTCCGGGTAGGAGCCGGCCATGACGTTGGTCATCATGCCGCCGGAGGAGAAGCCCATGACGTAGACGCGCTCGCGGTCGCCGCTGTACGTGTCGAGCGTGTAGTTGACCATGCTGATGATGCCGAGGGCGTCGCCGCCCTGGCCGTGCGTCAGGCTGTCCGGGTTCTGCACGTCCCAGCAGTTGCTCATGTGCGGCGTGCTGGGGTACACCAGGATGAAGCCATTTTGGTCGGCGTGCGAGGGGAGCTGCGTCCCGCTGAACCACTGCTGGCCGGTGCCGCCGCAGGGGTGGAGCTGTCCGGCGCATTGCGCTTGTCAGCACGGCGCAGCGCGGGTGTGGGTGTGGATGTGGGTGTGGGACGGGTGCGGCGTTTGCTTACCGCGACGATGACGGCCGGGTTGGCGGCCACATTGTCCGGGACGTAGATGAACATCTGGATGTTAGTCGGGTTGTCGCCGAAGCTGCTCACCTGCTGCAGCGAGGCGCCGAGGCCCGTTGCCGCCGCAGCGGCGAGCCCAAGGAACGTCCGAAGAAACATGGTGGTGATGATACAGGTTTGGTTGAGGAGGCTGCTAAAAACAACTTAACGAGCCAAGGATGAACGGCGAAGGCTATGCTCGGTCGGCGATATATACTCCAATTTCACATGGACGCCCATGCCGTTTGCGTCTCCGCCCCGTCTCCTCTGCTTTCACTTTTCCACTACCGACAATCCTTGAACCATGGCAAGCAGATCGGCAAGTCAGGATCAGGCCAGAAGGCCAAGAAAGCACGGAGTTGTTCTGGACTACTTCCCCTTTCGGCGTCGGCCCCGAAGCCGATGCTCCGCTAAGGCGGGTAAATTACAGGACGCAACCTCGTGTGCGGTTGAGCCGCGCAACAGGCCTAAGATCGGAGCTTATCTGCGTAGCATAAATTGGTTCCTGCTGCCAATCCCCGGAACCAATGCACGTCGGCAGAGAACGTCGGCAACCGGATCTGGGGTAACGGGTTGCTGGGAAAACGCTCTCAGGTCTTGATGAAACCCAGACTGGTTAGTGTAACCGTACGGCAGCCAAACCAGGTGCTGGGAAGCTTGCAATATGGGACTGTTCCGGATATAGCGTTCCATCGGCGGTACGTCATATCCTCAGGGGAACATCCCATACGACCTCGTTGACGCTCGTGGTCTCCGTGGTTGAGGGGAACCAGGCATAAACGTCACCAAACCCGTTAAACGGGACCAAAAAGTCCCCTCGGCATCTTCGGTCGGGATTGAGCGCGACACACTCCCAGAGCTTGCGGCCCTTAATGTGACGTTGGTAAAGAAAGGGACAGTAAGACAACGCCGCTTCTAATCACGACCTTCTAGCCGCGGAAGACTAGCGTGTATATTCAAACCTGAAGAAGATATATGTACATACACAATACCCGACTCCGGAACACCAATTTATCCATCCATTCGGGCGGTAGGGTCCTTCCAGAGTATCAAACCTCCCGGTTGGGCAAGCACCTCGCGAACCCATGCAGCCAGAACCTATTCGTTTCACTTCCAAAAAACATCCCCTCCCTACTAACAGCTGCAGCCATCCATTAGGTAGCAATACTACCTACACCTCCCAACTCCCCAGTCAGTAACTACCTCTAACACCCATACCATAAATCCAGCCCCACCCCTCCCTCCAGTCACCACCCTGCAAAACCCGAGCCACCTACCTCTAACCAACCTTTTGGGGTTAAATCAACTTGACTCGTAACGATTTTCCTCTAAAAGCTGATAACCGAACAATAATGACTCGATGGCCTTTCCCCCTGTCCATCGGTTATACCCTACAACAGACGCCTAAGCGACAACGTTGGGATCTACCTTTAGAACTTCACTTGGGCATGAGCGTGATATTATGGAACAACCATGCCCAGGGCTCCGCGGAACTGCGCTTGACGGGGCCACGGGATCAACCCGGAATCAAGCCCGCTCAGTACACCCGCAGAATGCTCGGATCACGGAATCATACAATCTTGCCCTAGATACCTCGGTACCTGACCATGCACCGCAAGCGCACCATCTACCACAGACTCGAGAAGCCGGTGTTGGTGGGCATCTCAATCCGAGTTAGGTACAGAGGTACTTGATACATTGACCATGTTGCACAATTTCAGGCCCGGGGGGGGGGGGGGGGTCGGGTCATGCTAGGTTGTGATCTGGAAGGCAAGCCCCTTCGTGGAATATTTGACAGTGCCATCCTTATCCTTATTCGGAGGGTGTTGACATGAAAGTGGAGGGAGTCACGGTGTAAACCTTTACCGTCTCTGGTGGAGATACATGTGGGCAGGTGGGAGACTTGGCATTTAGGCGCTGTGTAGCCCCGCAGCGCCGAGGGCCCCACTAAAAAGTAGCGATAACGATAACGAGCTTGCGTCGGGAAGGACAGGAAAAATCTCGGTCGAGGACAGGCTGTGGAAGAATCCGATAACCACCCCACAACCGACAAGATGGTCAAAAGAAAGGTCGCAGCGCTCGAAAAGGTTGAGGCTGACCTGGTCAATTTGCAGTACAAGATTCGGAGAGATCCCAGGTTTGTCCCCAATCATTGTCTGTCTTGCGCATTCGCAACAACCGCTGACTGAAAGCGGCAGATCCTACGCCCAAGAATTCCACGACCAGTGGCTTGCCTACGATGCGCAACGCCAGATCTTCATCTCTTCACCCTCGACTGTCTCGAGCGAAGATATCAAGAAGTTCCACGATCTCGTTGATCTGGTAGCCCACGTCGCAGACCTCTACCCCGAGCTCGCCGCCCCGTATCCCGGCCACCTCAAGGAACTCCTCAACCAACACCATGCGACCCTCGATAAGGAATTGCGAGAGAAGGTGGTGGGCAGTTTGGTGCTGCTGCGGAGGAAGGATGTAATTGACTCGGCCAGCCTACTGACGACCCTCTTCCCGATCCTCATCTCGACCCCGAGCAAAACCCTCCGGTCGCTGTTGTACACCAAGATCATCAGTGACTTGAGAGAGTCAAACTCCAAGACGACGAACCACCGCCTCAACCGGACCATCCAAACCGTGCTCCACAACCTCGTCACCTCAGACCGCACCTCGACCAAGGGCATGTGGGCGACGCGCATCACCCGCGAGCTGTGGCGCCGCCAGATCTGGACTGACGCGAAGCCGTGTGACGTTATGAAGGAGGCGTGTCTGAGCGATAACGAAAAGGTTGTCATCGGCGGTGTGAGGTTCTTCTTGGGCGGAGACAAGGAGCGGGAGGAGCTTGAAGATGAGTCGAGCGACGAGGATGTCGACATCAAGAAGGTGAAGCACCAGGGGACCATCAACAAGAAGACCAAGAAGCGCCAAAAGGCGTACGAGAGGGCAGTCGACAAGATCAAGAAGTAGGTTGCATCCTCCTCTATCTCCCATGCCTATCATTAACCCAGAATAGGCACGACCGCAAAAAGCATGCACCACACCCCCTAAACTTTTCAGCCCTCCATCTCATTCACGATCCCCAAGGGTTCGCCGAGAAGTTGTTCCAGAAGCACCTCCAGAATACCAAAAACAAGTTCTCGCTCGAGAACAAGCTGCTGATCCTGCAGCTGGTGACTCGCCTTGTCGGGTTGCACAAGCTCACCATTATTTCGCTCTACTCGTGGTTCGTCCGGTATCTGACGCCTAAGCAACTGAGTGTCACATCATTCCTGGCGTCGCTGGCCCAGGCAACACACAACCTGGTGCCTCCGGATGTTATTGAGCCGCTAGTGGTCAAGATCGCGAATGAGTTTGTCTCGGAAGCGTCTGCCGCCGAGGTGTGTTCCGCTGGTATTAACGCCATCCGGGAGGTGGCCCTTCGGCAGCCCCTCTGCATGACCGAGACTCTCTTGCAGGATCTAGTTCTGTACCAGAGGAGCAAAGACAAGGGCGTGGTAATGGCGGCAAAGGGCCTGCAGTCCCTGTACCGCGAGGTGTACCCCGAATTGTTGCAGAAGAAGTACCGTGGCAAGCAAGCTACCATGGGGCTGCGGTCGGGGGCCGTCAAGCAGCGACAGTTCGGAGAGGAAGAGAGGGGTGGCATCGAGGGTATCGAGCTGCTCGAGCAGTACAAAGAAGAGCAGAAGAAAAAGAAACAGGAGGAACAGGCCTTGGAAGATGGGGATGCCGGGAAGAAGGACAACGATGAGGATGATGACGGCTTCAATTCGGACGAGTGGGAGGTCGGCTCCACCGACAGCGAGTCGTCCGGCGGTTGGATCGACGTCAGCAGCGACTCGGACGACGACGAGCCAGCCAAAAAGAAGCGCCGGAAAGAAGGCGACGCCGACGAAGCCCCCGAGCTTGTCGACACCTCCACCGAAGCGGGCGCCGCAGAGGCTGAGCTCAACCGCATCTCCAAGCTCGCCACGACCTCCATCCTCACCCCCGCCGACCTCGCCAAGCTCGAGGAGCTCCGCCGCGAGGCCAAGATCGACAAGGCGCTCGGCCGCACGTCGAAGCGCAAGAAGGAGCTCATCGACAAGCACATCGAGGACGGGCTCACGGTCGACGACATCGAGCTGCCGGCGCAGCTGGGCAAGAAGACGACCAAGGAGGAGCGGGTGGCGCTGGCGCGCGAGGGCAAGCCGGGTCGCGAGGAGCACAAGTCGACCCAGGCCATCCGCCGCGCCAAGAAGGACGCCGAGGGCAAGAGCACGACCAACAAGGAGAAGGCCCGCAAGAAGAATTTCCTGATGACCATCGGCAAGGCCAGGGCCAAGAACAAGCGGAGTCTGGTCGAGACGAGCAAGACCATGAGGGCGCATATCGCGAGGAGCAAGAGCGGCGGCCGGAGGAGGAACGGGTTGTAATAAGTCGTCGGAGCGTTGCCTGGATCTTTGCTTACTTGGTAGTGCACCCAATACCTAGGTACCCACTTGACCTACCTGCTATCGGCATCGGTTGGTTTGTGGGCTTTTTTGTCTTTGCACGTTGCTGATTCCTAGCGTTGATGCTCCAGGCCTTTTTTTGTGGCTTACTGTTCTCTCGGAAACGAGTTGGGAATTCGAGGATGGTGAGTTAAAACTCGGTAGGGGTCATAGTCAGGTGTGGTAGTGGTGCTTGCTGACTTGGGATGTTCGTCTTTGTGGGAGGGGCACGGTTTGGGAGGCCATAGGTAATGGCGATTCTTACATCCTTGTCTTGAGTCTTCCTCGAAACAGAGGGAACCGCTGATTGGCGTTTCCCCCTGATTCCTCTGGAGCTTGTGATCCCTCCCCGTGCATGACAGGTCTTAGAATCTGAGAGTTGTGTTTTGGCAGTTGGTTTGGCAGTTTGCAGACAGTGCCATCACACTCACCTGTTCAATAATTCTCCCACCTACGCGCCCTGCCCTGCAACCCCCCTATCCGCCTAGCTTCCGCGTACCCGGCTCCCTATACTAACGGTTCCATTCAGAGCAACATACATTTCCTCCCTTCAACAATTTCCCCACGGACTGCGGCATTGGGAAGACCTCCCTGACATTGCCACTCAGTGGATGTCCGGATCCAGCCCCATCGATGACGAAGCCGTCAAGAGGACAGCTGCCAGGGTGGTCATCAACTACTACCTGACGCTCACACCCATCCATATTGCTCACCGTATGCTGGGTGGTGATATCTCCAACCCTGGCTGGGACAAGAAGAAGAAGACAAGAAAAAGAAGACGGGAAAAAGAAGACAAGAAAAGGAAGACAAGAAGAATAAATGGAATGAAAGACCTTGGGCAAAAGAAAGTAAATGGAGCAAATCTAGTTTCTTTAGTCTTCATCACAACAGTTAACATCAATCTTTTTAAACAAAAGAGTATTATTTCAAGTGCAAACAAGTTTCGTACCCAATCCAATCTAACACTTCGAAGATGCCGGGTCCAGGGCATAGTCAATTTTCTTTCCACTAGCTAATTGGGCCGTAGAACGCTTTTTACAAAGGAGACTATTTTCCACCACCACGGAGTCAGCTACGCAACCGGTCACCGAATCCTTCGCGAATTCGAGAATTCGACCCTCGAATTCCGAACTTTTCACTCAAACTACGTTGGAACACGTGGACGGAAGAAGAAGGTCGATCACGAAGTCCCTATACAAATTGAGAGGTACATTGATGAGGGTGGTTTCGACGGTACTCTTCCTTAGGAGGCTATTCCATCCGCCGCCGGCCTCGACATCGAAGTCTACTCGAACTGAACTTCTGGAAGTGCATTGCTTGTAAGAAGCAGTACCTATCAGGGCCCGATAGGGACATCAAGGGTAGAAAGCCAAAGTGAGTGAGTACAAGCAATGTACAAACGGTGTATACGCCGCGAGTGTGCAGTTTAGTGGTACGGGGGTAAGGTGGTAGTCTATTGAACTCTATCTCTCTCTTAACTATCGCTCAAACTCCCTTTTTTTCTATTGCTTCCATCAGGCTAACCACCCCCCCTAACCTCACCCCCTTGCTTAGCCACCTCCTCCCGACCGATCGCCTCCTATTCTATTGCTCTGCCCCGGCATTTCCGGTGCTCCTTCGCCGCGCCGTCGGGAAACCTGTAGGCCGGATCGGGATTATAGGACAGCCTCCTGCCTTGATTAGAGTGCGGAGTTTGCAAGGCGCGTTGTGCCGGGCCGTTCCGATAGATCCACAACGCGGAGCCGGGTGGAGGTCCGTTTGCGGGGCCGAATTCCCGGGTCGATAGCGGGGTGTTTGCGCCGAGAGGCTGGCTGGCACGGCTGGCTCTTCGATTGATTGTGGAAGGTGGAATTCATGGGTGGGAGGTGCGGACGGGATGACACCCAGACAGGTTGACTCACAGACCCCTTCTGATACAGTCACTCCTACTACCTGCTTGTCTGTGGCCCCATCCATTTCTGGTGGACGTACCGTGGAAGACATTCGCACCGACAGATCCATAGACTTACACGTTCAGACCGCGACGGCTACGCGGGGAGCGCGGCCCCCGACGCCTTTGCCCAAATCAAAAAGGGGCCGTCCGACCTTCCTTGCCCACCGCGGAGGATTGGGCCACACATCCACATCGTGTGTCAATGCCCGCCTGTCAGACCGGGAAATACACTATCATCGGACAGTAGTGGCCCTTCCCCGACCTAGGACGCCTGCGTCTGCCACACCGACGCCACCGACAACCACACCCCTCACCCAGGGAGTGGTGAATGCGTAGTGGGGATCAGTTGCCGCTGGCCTTCAGACTGTTCCGGAGGTGGGTGCTCCCCTGTCGGACGACTTCCCGTCTCCCCCCTCCTGCAGATGCCCCAGGAATACCGAGACGAGGAACAACCAGAGGATGAGGTGCATGACTTGGTGCTTGACTCTCAGAGCTTGTCACTCTGTTCCCTTGACGATGGATCCTCTAGGGACGAACTGAATGTGGAGTACTCCGAAGGGAGCAATGACACCGACCCTGACGACTTGGTCGTGGCGGCGATGATGGCGGACGCTGGCCCCGCGCGCAAGAGACGCTAATCGGGAACGCGAATCCCTGTCACTACCCTTCTGCAGTCCGACAGTGACGGTATCCAAGCCCACAAGTCGTCAAGTCGTCAAGTCGTCGCCGTGTCCGGTTTGAAAGCCCAGGTCCCAGAGATGAGGAGAAACCTGCCCAAACATCCAAAGCTCGTGAGTATCACACCCCTCCCAAGCGTGGCTTGAAAGAGATCAGGGGAGACAAGGTGAAGGGCCTTTCGACTGGAATCGATGCTTGCGAAAGATTAGATGCGAGTTGTCATTCCTCGACCTGATGCGGGTCAGCCCTGACGGTGCCCGAGCCGTCCGGAGCCCGATCTAAAGGAAAAGGAAAGGCTCGAGGCGCGGCATTCCAAGCCAATATGGCTACGGCCGGCGCAGACCCCAACGATCTTTCGCGGTTCCTTCGAATGCATCGCGACAGAATGAACGCTTTCCGACTGACCGTCACAGTCCCCTTCAAACAGGGTGGCAAATGGGTCCGAGTCAAATTGGACTGCAAGGCCCAAGCGGACCAGGACTCAGAGATCAACATGATTTCCAGGCGACTGGCCACGAAGCTGAGGCTCAAGACTCACCCCCTTTCAGACTTTGGCTTTACAGATCTCTTCTTGTCGACATTAGATGGGAGACGCACTGAGACCAAGGAGTTTGTGGTTATCAGGGTTTGGTGAGGCATTTCCATAGACGTCTGGGCTGTGGTCCAGCCAGCCGTTGCTGAAAGGGAGGAGATTAAGCTGCTCCTCGGCCTTCTCTGGTTGTGGGAAATCCGGGCTCTTTTCGACATTCGGTAGAGCAAGATATCCATTGGGGGGGGGCTGACGTTGGAGAGAGTGGTGAAACTGAGGGGTTCGCTCCTTTCTCTAATGCCGACCCACGGGATTGTTTTGGGCCTGGCTGGCTCCTTGCCAACATCACCGAGCTGGAAGAACTTGACACTACAGCAACTGACACTCCTGAACTTGACGAGGGTGGGGAATACTCTGGCCACGATGAGACCGTGGATGACTCCTCGGTCTCTGATGACGAGATGGATGTCAAGTCGAAAAGACTGAGCCGCAATTTCCGGCATCGATATGTCGGAAAACTACCAACCCAACCTGGGCATGTTGCCAGAGTGCACCAAAAACAATCTTTATCATTGAGTTGTTACCTCCTGTCTATTTCCCCCCCTCCTGACTACGGCCCTATCATCTCCCTACCCCCGGTGAAAAGCTTGTTCCAAATGTCGGCCCCCAGACTGGTGGGAGAGAACAACCATGGTGCGTGTCGTTTCCCTCACCTCCAGGAAGTGGTGTCCCTGTCCGGTTGTGTGGGCCACCAGACCCTTCAGAAGAACTGTTTCCCCGAAAATTGCGGGGAACTGGCGGCACCACCCCAGAGACGCGATGGTTTGAGGAGTTGGGTGTCCAGATCGGACCACTGGTGCCGGAAGCCCTGGTCCGAGATGTCAAAAGAACCTGTTACCTCTAGAGGGATCTGGGCGCCTCTTCGGCGACTGATATCCCTCCGACAGACCTCATCACCCATCGAGTGAGGCTGAAACTCGGCACGCCACCTTGGAACCACTCCCGCATGAAGCACTGGTCACCGGGACGCCAGTACTGGATGAACAAGCTAATCCAGGAAGGTGTTGACGGCGGGATGTTTGACTCCACCATATCCGCCAATGGCCGTCTGTCGAAGTGGTCAGCGGAACCCAATCTTGTTGACAAAACGGACACGTCGGGGGAATGGGATGAACCAAGGCTCACCTTCCACTACAGCAATGTGGAAGAGAACCTCCCAGGGATCAACATCACCTATCTGAAGGACGTCCACACACACCTTTCTCACCCACTGATTGGATCCCTCTCGTGCTTCGACCTAAAGCACGCCTACTGGACGGTGGAAGTGGTCCCGGAGGACAGCCACCTATTTGCTTTTGAGCCACCGGGATTCCCTCAACTCCAACCCAAAAGGATGCCCCAAGGTTCACAGTCGGCTGGATTCACCAAGAAAATGACGATTCTCATCTAGGCGTTTTCCCGTTGAGTTGCAGAATTTGCCACGAACCCCGGTCTTCAAGTCAAGTGGTCTGTCCACAGCTCGTTTGGGAGTGATGCGCCCTGCTGTACTCCCCTTACCCGCCCGTCTCTGTTGGCTGCTCGGCTCTCGTAGCACCGACCGCGTGTGGGTTGTTCGTCCCGCGTGGCTGGCCCCGTGTATGGCAGGTTGGCCTCAAGCGCCGATATGCGAATGTCGTCGCGATCATGGAAGCATTTGTGAGGCAGTACGGCGCAGGGAACATTGATCCCGACATACTGCGCCTTGCTTGGGGCCAACTCAACCGGTCGAACGGAATCCGGCCCGCCGAGCATTACTTCTGGCGCGACATTGTCACTCAACTGAAGGAAGTCGGAACCTGGCGTAGACAATTCAAGACCTGGATCGAGGCAAAGAACAACGGGAAGATGCCATGGCTGTACCCTTCCGAGATTGCGAGGGCTGTCATCTTCCTCGGCAGACAAAACGAGGTCGGCATCCCACCGACGATCCAAGATCATGTCGAGAAGGCCGGGCTGGCATCGTACTTCATAGAGACTGAGAGCCCAGACGGGTTTTGGGCGGCCACTGAACTCGACGATGTAAACTGGCGGAAGGTGTACATGACGAGAAAGCCGAAAGCAGACTACCCTGCGGCGGACAAGACCACCATCTCCAAGGTCACCTCCGCGCTCAAGGCCGTTTACGTCGACCTGACAGATGGCCAACAGGCAGACGACGACAGCACACTTAATAAGAGCCACCTCGTTGATGTCCAGGACTTATACAACCCCTAATCATATCCAGACGCTGGAAAGCATCAATTTGCCGTTATCATGATGTCTGCATTCAGGCGCTCTCCTTCGCCTTTTCCTACCCGCACCTGCCATCCGTGGGCTTTGAGGAGTCAACCGCATCACTCCGTGGTTAGCCGACACCGGATACTCGATTGCTCTTGCCTTATGGGGGATAAGAAAAAGTTTTTTACGGTGTTTGGCGAGTGTCGGTGTTGCGGGAGCTCTCCTTGTTCTCTTCAAGTAGTGTCGTAGGACAATAACATTTGACCAATTTATCGCGCCTACCCTCCCTTCAATGTTGACAGCCTTTACTAGTGACCGCTGCCTCCTTGCTCAGTCTACCTGGTAGCTGTACCTCTTTTAGCTTCGGCTAGGGGACATCGCCTCTGGCGAGTCCCCATCCTCTTTGGTTCGACCAGGAGACATCGCCCCCGGCGAGTCTTCATCCTCTTTGGTTTCGACCAGGAGACATCGCCCCCGGCGAGTCTTCCTCCTCGGAGACTCCCGTCGTCGCCCTCTGAGCGCACTCTCCGCCAACACCAATCCAACCAAGAGGCGTCGGACAGAGGTTAATGTACCCTTCGCCCACCCCCTGGCGCCTCTCCCCGTAGCGCCCCTCACGACTTTCCGCACTCAGGAGCAGTTAGATGATGCTCTATAGACATCTAAGGATGTGAATAGGGAGGTAGAAGACTGGGCCGAGCCTTTCGACAATCCACCCTCCTCCAGCGACAAGACTGAGCCATTGCCAATCGTACTACCTATCATCGATAAGGATGGACTAATTCGGGTTGGCCCCCCTCCTGTAAAGGAGGTCCCTTTCGTTTGGACTGCACCAGCCGAGACCGCCCAAGGTATTGTTCGAAGGACAGTCCACAGAAACTTCGCATATACAGACTCAAAGCTCCACCAGCACCAGCACGAGCTCAGTAGCCAGATAGAAGAGGTGCAGCTCGATCACTTAGGTCGTCTCGTTAGCCATTCTGAGGACCGCGTCTATATGGTTTGCGACTATAACGGGTCGGATTTATCCTGGGCACCGGGTCCTCATCATCCATCCCTCGAGGCCACCTATCAATTTGTCGTTTTAAAGCGCCAGGTCCTTTACCACGCACCTCCTAACGTCTGCTGTACTTCGACCGCTCTAAACTGGTTGAAAAGCCAGCATCCTATCCTCATCCTCCCGCTTCTCGGACAGTTCAAAATACTTAACGTTTACGTCCCTAGCACTCTTTCATGGCGAGTTTCGCATCCTGACCGCCGAGCCCCTTACTCCCCGCCTCCTTTCCCGACGCCGTACTGTCGCACCCATGCACAACACTCTTCGCGGCACCGTACGTGCTGCTGGACGCGATCATCGCATACCCAAGGCCCTTGAGAAAGGGGTATAAGAGCGATATCTTAACCGCTAGACCACAGAAGCCCATGCACTGTTGCATCTTATAATCGTGGCGCACGCGCGTGTTGGGAAAGCTAGTGATCTTTGTGTCTGGTTGCTTGCTTGACCAACTACTGGAGAACGAAGCCATCTCCGGGGCTCTTATCTACAACGAAATGCAATGCGGAAACGGAAAAAAAAAAGACGCCCTCCCCCTAACCAGGCTTCGCTAGATCCATCTACACTGGGCACGCCCAAGTTCATTATGTAACTGCAATAAAACATGATCCTACAAATCTAGATTTTATTGTGTTCTATGTTAATTGAATTTGATTGACTTGATGAATCTCCCTCTGGCCAAAAGAAGCCTAACCCGAAAGAAAAGTGAGAAATCAAGTAAAAAGAACAAATAAAAAGAAGTCAAGAAAAGCAAGTCAAGAAAAGCAAGTCAAGAAAAAGAAGTCAAGAAAAAGAAGTCAAGAAAAAGATGTCAAGAAAAAGATGTCAAGAAAAATAAGTTAAGAAAAATAAATTAAATGAAAGACCTTCGGGAAAAGAAAGTTAAACGGAGCAAATCTAGTTTGTTTACGCTTTAAGGTAGCTTTCGTTTTGTTCCTATAGTCGAGGACTCGAAGTTTCCATTGTTAACATCTACACTAAGGAGTTCAGTCTTTCTTAGCAACAATGTATAACAAGATCTCACTGAAGAAAAAAGGAGGGCGGACGAGCCAGGGCGTATGAGCCAGGGTTGGGGTTATCTATGTGGGGAGTCACGTGCCTAACCCAGGAGGGTCAGGGTACGAAAGCCGGAAAAAATATGTCTCATGTTTAAAAGAGCCCCGTGGTCTAGCGGTTAAGATATCGCTCTTATACCCCTTTCTCAAGGGCCATGGGTATGCGATGATCGCGGGTTCAATCCCCGCCGGGGCTAAAGCTCTTTTTGTCTTTTTCTAACTTAATATCTTTATATATTATAATACCTAGGCTATAGTAATGATTATTATCTTAAATGGTATTTCGTTTTGCATTTGATAAGTGTAAGAACTATACTTATTATCTATAAACTTTATATATTTCTAATTCTTCTAGAAAATATAAGAATACTATGCTAACTACTAGACTATTAGATTCTCTTACTATTATATAATAACTTTATATATAGTATAATACTATGGGTAGAATTAATTCTTTATAATTAGAGATAGAATACCCGATGTTGAACTGGGGTGTCAGCCTCTTAGTGATCAAGGAGCTATGATTTTCGATTTTCCGTTTCTTCGTTGCGTTCTTCTGCATTGCGCGTCCTTGTATTTAGTCAGAGGCTCTGAACCTCCTCTCAGGGGTTAAAGGGCAAGCAATTCTATTTCTTTTTCACACTTGCAGAAGTGACTCTTTTTTCGCGGTAGCTGTGACCGCGGCCCTCTGACCACCTGAGGGCCACTCGCCAAGGTGCATTGCCAGCACGATCATAGGATCCGCGGCATCGAAAGTTGTTCCTTGATCTATCTCCTCCATCATGCTACATTGACATCACAACAGGTGTGGCACGTACAGTGTTGGCGGTGTGTGTGGCTTTCAGGTGTATCACCACTTCAATACACCGATAATTCTCAAGAGTACAAAAGCGATATCCTAGGAAACTACTGGACCTAAAGACTTACTCAAGGACTATTGTAGGCCTTGTAATTTCGCCCACCTCTAGAGTCCATCGGGAGAGTTAAATATTAGTACGTCGTCACGGGTACCGCTGAGTAGCGGCGAGCGTATACGTCGTGATCGAGCTCCGTGTTGGACCGGGTGACGTCGGCAGGAGAGAGCGATCGGGTTCGAGCAGGACGTCGCGTCATTTCGTATCGGAAGCAGAAGAGGAAGAAGAAGGAAAGAAGAAGGAAAGAAGAAGGAAAGAAGAAGGAAAGAAGAAGGAAAGAAGAAGGAAAGAAGAAGGAAAGAAGAAGGAAGAAGAAGGAAAGAAGAATGGCGAAGATGCTAATTGGTGTGAAGGAAGCTGCCCGCTTCTCTATCTAATATCTCTCTAAGAATACAGCAAGCTACCACGCATCCCTGGCTCCGTCAACCAACACCTCCTTTCTCGGTACCGGCCGCCGATGCAACACAGGCTCCGACGAGGCGTCACTTGCCAAAGGCCCGAAAGAAGTCTGCCGAAGAAGCGGCGGCCGACTGGGGTCATCAACGCAAAAGACGCGATGCTGCCGGAGGGACATCACTTGTGGAAGGCCCGCAGGAAGCGTGTCGAGAAGCGGCCGACCGAGGCGGCCGAAGCACGGCGCGCCGCGACTGCCGGGTCAAGCGCCATACCGGCCGCCGTCTTGCGGGGACCGGGAACGCCGTGAGCGGCGACTGAGAAGAATCGCTTGCCGCCCGGGACGCCGTTGTTGGTCGGCCGCTTGTTGTTGACCTTGTCGTTGGAGGGCAGCGGCTTATCGCCAGTGGGCATCCATCTAATGTGCGAGGACTTCTTGAGCGACTCAAGCATGACCGAGTACGGGATCGTGATGTTTGCGGCGCGTTCCGCTCTAGGTTTGCGTTAGCGGCGGGTTGAGTCTCGCAGCCGGTGGGCAGCGGCAGCGGCATCGGAGGGGAGGAGGCGACGATAACTTACACGTCGTAGGGAGGTCGAACAAACTCGCTCGGGAGGTCATTGCCTTCGGCCATGTGGACGAAGTCCGACAACCAAAGCTTGATCTGCCCGCCGGGGGTCGACAGCGGCTCCCGCTCGACGACGGGCTCGGCCTTTCCATCGACTTTTGTCCAAACCCAGACGGTCGTGTTGTCGGCCATGTGTTTGTAGTTCGCCTCGTCGCCGAGCCAAGCCGTTGTCGTGAAGCTGAGCTGGAGCGAGATAACGGTTCGGGCGCCATGCGCGGTGATGTATTGGGCGTGTCTGCTTGGAGCGTTGCTATGGGGGCCGGCGAAGTCTACGAGGAAGGTCGCATTCCGGTCTGGCGGGACACCAAACGCCCAGGCGGCGCCGGTAGTCTTGGCTGTCGGCTTGCCATTTTGATCACGGATCGTGCCGCTGTCAGCAGGGCGGGTATCCCACGACTGTACCTTCTGGGCGAGTGCGCCGACGGAGCCTGGGTGGGTGTGGAGGGATCTCAGACCAATGCGCATCTCGACCGCTAAGTCGAAGATGAGATGCTTGTGGTAGGCGGTGTTGTCCATGGTGATGAGGCTGCCTGTGTTTGCGTCGAAGTGCTTCGCGGGGCAGTTAGCAAACGAAATACCAGGTCACTCCGGCGACGGAGAGAGGGCTGCTGAGAGGACTGCAGCATGCAAAGTACCAGGTAGCAAAATACTTACGAAAGGTATGTCTCTGCCGACGAGTTTCTCCAGCAGCTGCAACTCGGGAAAGGCGCCGAAAATGCGATCATGGTCGGCGGGATGAACAGTAAATTCGCAGTGGAAGACGTCGGTCGGCGGTGCGATGTGGAAGCAATAGAGGGCAGCGAGAACTTTGGAAAGTCGCTCAGGCTTCTTGGGATCTAAGCCCTGCCAAAACCTGTTGTTGAGCGCCTGTAGTGATTGCACCATGTTGCTTGGTTAGTCTTGTTCGCCTTCACAGCAGATGAAAGAAAGCAGGTTTGCTTTGGAGAGCCGGAGCAGAGATGATCCACGGCTGGGACAGCGCGTGTTAAGGCAGGGCAGCGTGTGCTAGCACGCGACAGCGCGTATCGGGCAGAGAGGGTGCCAGTGAATGGAAAGTAGGATGACTTGCCATTGTATTGTATTGTATTGTTGTGTGGATTAGGTGTCCGACCGATACGACTCAAGTACGAGCTCAGTAGAGGCAGGTGATGACTGTTGATTGAGAGCGATGTCCGGTAATTAGGTAGTTGATGGAGGAGTTTAAACAATGGAAAAAGAATTGGCAAGACTACCTACGGAGTATTTAAATCGTGGCATGGCTGCGCGGTAGGTACCTACCTGCCTACCTAAGTCATGAGTGATAATCCTCATATCTAGGTGCTTGGTTACCAAAATATCGGGGCAAGCCCATTCACACTGAGACTTTCTGCCTTCGTCTTATCTCCCTGTTCTAGTATTTCCATTCACATGGAGTCGAGAGACCAATA
The DNA here is from genome assembly GCF_033439085.1 of Chaetomium fimeti. NCBI lineage: Eukaryota > Fungi > Ascomycota > Sordariomycetes > Sordariales > Chaetomiaceae > Chaetomium > Chaetomium fimeti. Next base: position 2,341,789 of record NW_026944334.1, read on the forward strand.
CAAACGCAAGTACATATCTGGTAGCCCAGGAACGGCATGCCTGTGACTCTGTACAAGGCCTGACTACCTACCTAGGTATTGAAGATTAAGACAAAACTTTGCTTTCTCGCCACTCAATAATTCACTTGCCTAGGCCCGTCTAGTAGCGTACTAGCCTCGGCCTTTTTGCATTCTTTTTCTCAACGGCTAGAACAAAAGGAAAGAACGAGGACAATACGTAGCTACGACAACAATATCACCAATGTCTAAATAGGTAGTCACTGATTCCCAAAGCTTCACCCAAACACAACATCCTCCTGCCGCCACTGACGCAGTTTCCCTAGGGTCTAGTCGACTTTAGTCATGGCAGCATGAAAAGCAGTGAACGGGTGAACAGTTACGTTGAATTTGTAAGCGGTCGGCTTCTTTTCGAGTTATCGACTTCATTATAAGCGACATGAGGGAGGGAAGGAGGGGAGGGTATGCAGCTCAAATGAGACTAACGGGAGAATGGGAGTTTCCGTGGCTTTAGAAAATCGCCTTGAGCACCTAACAATATCGGCATCGTGTTCTCCCGAGAATCAACGCGGGTACATGTGTACATACAAAGCGGCCAGTTAGCTTCTGGCCAAAAAAGCCGAACTCAAAAGGAAAGCAAGAAGTCAAGCAAAAAGAACAAATAAAATTAAATCGAGAAAAGTAAATTAAATAAGGAAACAAGAGGAAAGGAAAGGAAATGGAGTAAATGCAGTTTCTTTGGGCTTCAAAATGGCTTTCGATTAGTTGAGGCTCGAAGTTTCCATTGTCGATATCTTGACCTGGAGTTCGGTTTTTTCTGACCACGAGGTGCCAGTTGAAGACCGGGAAGGAAGCGAACTTTGCTCCTTGCTAAACTCCACGACCAAAATGCGGGGAATTTTCGCAACGGGATAAACAACGATGTTGTGGTGGCGGCTGACGGATAGCGATCAATCACCAAAGCAGGCAAGGTGGACGGGGCAACAGATTGGAGCAAATTGTATTCTTCTAGACCGTAGGTAGATGAGCTGACGTGTATGTCAGGCAATTGCGCGTGTGCGCGCCCGCTTGAGCAGAGTAGGGCAGATCATAATAAACAGATAAGAGTAAGAAATGGCTATACAAAAGAATCAGAGAGTATATCGCTATGCACAACCCCAAGTCCCAAACCCGAAAGCACGACGCCGCCACACCACTGACCACCAACTCCCGCAACAGACCACAAACAGGCACAGCAGGCAACCGCTCCAAACAAACCCGCCCGTCTACACTCCGACACGAGTCACCCCGCCAGGGCTCACGCATGGCCCGACATCATGTGGAGGCGGAAGTGCTCCTGGTAGCGGAGGTGCTGCTGCTCGGCGAGGTGGGGGTTGGCGTCCTTCTCGGCCTGCAGGCGGGCCTGCATCTCGGCCTCCTGCTGGGCCTGCTGGCGGGCGTGGGCCTGGACGTGGGGCTCGCCGGCCGAGTGCAGGTCGTCGAGCTTCTCCGGGTTGGAGCTGAGGTCGCTGAGCAGGTCGCGGAAGTGGTCCGACGAGAGCAGCATCTTGGTGAGGCTGGTCAGCCGCGCGTTCTCCTCGATCAGCGCCTTGTTCTGCGCCCGCAGGAGGCCCGAGTCGTTGTGCCGGTCTGTGAGCTCGCCCTCGAGCCAGCCGATGTATTCTGCAATGGCGAGTTAGTACGGGATCGAGATGCGATGAGATGTGATTACTGCGGAGGTGTTCTTACCCTTTCTCCTGCCCCGGAATGCGCGGGCCGAAACCTTGTTCCGAAGCTGGCGGCGCTCTTGGCTGCTGAGCTTCTTGCCTTCCTCGCTCGCCAGGAACTTCTCATCCTCATCCATCTCCGCCTCGGACTTCTGCTTCTTGGGGAAGTTTGCCGTCGGCACGCTCTTGATGGGCGTGTACTGCACAGGCTCGGAGCGCATCGAGCTCAGGATGTTCTGAACGTTTTGCTCGGCGATGGAGCTGCTCGTTTGCGGTGACCTGGCCTTCTGTGCCTGCTTAGCCTGAACGCGTTGCCTTTGTAGCTGTTGTTGCTGTTGCTGCTGCCTCTGCATCTCTTGTTGCTTCTGTTGCTGCTGTGCCCTGGCAAGCGCCGCTTGTTGCTGGTGCATGCCAGGCCACACCCTGCCAGGAGTGTTGGACAAGGCGGGTGTTGTGGGGAGCGGAGAGGTCAGCCCATCGGGTTCGTGGCCGCCGATGGCGCTTGGGTTGATGGTGGAGTTGAGATAGAGCCCGTCCGTGGAGTCGAAGCCGAGATCCATCCCGGAGGTGTCCAAGCCGCCACCCAGAGGCGCGTTGAAGTCGAAGACGTCGTCCGACTCCCCCATCCCGGCAAGCATATCGTGTTGTTGAAGTTCGAGATACTCTTGGAAATACCCCTGCGGCTCGTTCATCGACAACGTAGTTGTCAGTGCGCCCGGGACGAGACCTGTTTGCTGCTTGTAGAGGTTGTACTGGTGGCTGGGTGCTGCGAAGCCCTGGTTGGAGGGGAACAGTGACGACCCTTCCGGAGTTTCGGACTTGAGCGAGATCGAGGTCGATGGCGAGAGGGAGGGTGGCTGGTAGTTCAACCCGGTGTTGGCAGCGTTGGTGTTGTTGTTGTCGTACTGCGAAAAGTCCATGAATTCCAGAGGGTCGAACCCGCCGCCTTGTTGGGATCCAGCCATTGTGTTGCCCGCGGCCGGAACTAGAATGACTAATCGGGCGCTAACAGGTCACTCGCCAACTCGATCGCTGTCGCTCAGTTTTGGTGTCGCTAAATTCCTCGAGCATAGATCGTTTGCGTCGCTGAGTTGGAGACGGTTGTTTGATGGGCGTGGTGAGTTGCAAAACATGTAAAAGGAAGAGGGGGTGGGAGGGAAGGCAAGGTGCGCCAGTTTTGAATGAGCAACGCAAGAAACCGGGCGGTGGTTGCAACAGGCAATCCCCGTGGCAGGGATATCTGTCGCTTTGGGAAGGGGGACGCGTAAGCCAATGCGAGAGGAACCGATCAGCCAATCTGGTCGAGAGACCCCACAAAACCCAGAAGCCGTCAGACAAATCAGGCGACGGCTCGGCAAAATAGCCTGTCCAACGGCCACACGGCGCAATGGGTTGGAGCAAACCCCGAGCCTTCGGGTACTTTGTCCCTGGCGCAAAATGGCAGTGCACCCCAAGTACCCAAATTCCGTGTCTGAGCGATGGCTTCGGCCGAGCCACCGTCCTTCGTTCACCTTGTTCACTGCGGCCCAAGGGCGGAGGGAAAGTCGTCCGGCAGCTCTGACAAAAGCTGCTGCCTGGCTGCGGAGATAACGCGAGGCGCCTTGCCCCGACTTGACGACGATGCAGTCTCGAGGCAGTTCTGTTAACTAATAGTTAAATGACTTGACACAGTTCAGATGGGATTGCACAACTGGGCAGAACCGCAATGCGGGAGCCAGGCGAGTGCGAGGCGATTGCAGAGGGCAACCGGAAGTCACGGACAGTCTTGCGCGGCCATGGAAGCGGGAAGACCCTGTTGGCTCCTTCGGCTTGCACTGCCTCCCTCGGCGTTTGCGGTCTGGATGTCTGGGATGATACAAAAAGGGATGAAACCTGGAGCGGGCGCTTCGATAACTCCGCATCACAACTGGGACAAACAGTTGTGAGATTGTCTCTCAGCTTGCCAGGTAGGCGGACGATGTTCAAGCTGTGGTTTGGAGCATAGGGTAGGTAGGTAATGAATGCACATTGTTCGACATTTACTGTTTGACCGATGTATCGGCCGGAGCGGGGCTCCACATACCGTGAGGGACGCCGGGAACCACTCAAACGGGTGGAACCTCCACCTCGAACGATGTGCTGGTCGAATTGCCGCGTTTCCACCACGACCGAACTCCAGATTAACCAACTGTCGCTGGTAACCATTGGGAGGAACTCGGGTCGTCCACAAAGAATCAGCCATGGGGGCTCGGGGATTGTGGTGGTGCAAGGGATGTGTCAAGAAGGGGGGCGTGTCAGCGAGTCGGTGAGTCGGCATTTGCCGCCTCCGATGGGTCCTTTGTTTGGTCCGTGGAAGCAGCTCCTGGAATGCGCCGACAGCGATCTCCGCTGCGGTGGTTCCAGCTCTTCACGAGAGATTGCAGATCGGCTCTGCGCTGGATCCATTCTGTATCACCAAAATACATGAGTGGTCCGGGAGCCCGTGAGGTTGTTTCATGAACGGCGCCGCTCGTCCACCCATGGACCCCTCGCTCACGGAGAGAATTCTCGACCAAAACTTGGGAACGTCGACTTCTGGGCCAGAGCTGACAGGGATACTCCATTTCTCGCCAAGGAATCAGCTTTCCGGGTTCCGGGGCTGTGCAGCCTGAGATTCGCAATCAGATGGGCCGGGATTTCGACAAAACCAACTGCTCGCCGACAGCCCATCTCGCCCATCCGCCCGAAGGCCGACCAAGGAAGCCGTTTGTGTGTTGTGCACCCGCCAGCCCTATTGTTTCACGAGTTCCCCGCCAGTCCGTTGCGGTTCATGCCACCATTCTCCGAAGCAGCGGAGCCTACCTGTACATACTTGTAGAATAGCTTTCCCTCCGCCCGCCCACATTCGTTGCCTCAGCTAGATGGGGCGTGTCATGATCAGTGTCGCCGTTGATCGAGTTGTTTTGTTGTTCGTCTCGGAGCTCTGCCAGCCCATCCCTGTTGCGCAAAGAAGGCGAGAAATGAATTGTGGCGGTGTCAACTCGCTGGCACCTTATGGACAAGAAAAGCCGAACTCTAAGCGCGAATGTCGACTATGGAAACTTCGAGCCCTCGACTGTAGGAACAAAACGAAAGTCATCCTGAAGCCCAAAGAAACTGTATTTACTCCATTCACTTCCTTTTACCTTCTTTCTTTTATTTGGCTTATATTTCCCGATTTCTTGCTTTCGGCTTTTTTTGGCCAGAGGGTGCCCATCTCGCCCATCCCACCACCCCATTGATCCATGTGCATCCCACTCTAATTATGGGTTGCGACAAGAGCTTCTTGGCCTTGCATCTCAATTTGTTCTAAATGGGGATGAGGTACACAGCGGTCTCGCCCGAACGTACACAGTAGAGAGATTGGTGAGAACGGGAGCTTGCGATTCAAGAACATCAGTCACTTGCCCGTCTGCGCGATGCCAATTCGCGTCGTAGCTTGGGGATGAGGTACGCAGTCGCTGGCCTTGTTGTTGCTCAAAGAAGGGGAGACGAATCGTGGCGGTGTCGACTTGCTGTGGCACTCATCGGGAGATTTTGGCTGGGGTAACTGTGGCTGTGCCCCTATCAAAGCTCCGCAGATCTGCAGGAGAAATGGAATCATCTGGACTCCGAGCTCACCGGGTTAGGGTTGAAGGGGCAAAAGCCGGCAAAGCGAAAAGAGGCATTCCAAGTCGTGCAAGTCAACCAAGCCACCAAGAATGCCACTCGAGCACTGGGATCGACAGATCATTTCCAGGCGCAGGTTTTTGCACAGCCGGCAGACCGCGCCAACAGCACATAATCGAGGCGTTCACTGTCCGGTTCGGATGACCTGTATGTATGCCAATCACTAAAATAGATAGAGCGTGCCGTGGGACTCATCGTACGAAGTACTCGGATGGTTTCGACATACGGGACTCGAACACATGATTTTCCCCATACAAAACCCCAACCCTGGCGGGCGCGCCTCCCAAGCCTCCCTTGCTCAATTCAATGCGCACATGTAATCTGTACGAAGGTTGAGTTCAAAAGTGAATACCCTGTTGCGCCAAGCCCCTACTTGGCATACAGTATGCCAAGCCGATAGCTCAATCCCCGTAGAGCCAGCCTTCCAACTGTCAGAGGCGCCAAAGCCCCCCGCGCCGGCCACTGCAGCCACTGTAGCCAACCCTCCTAGTCTCAGACTCTCTCAGCCTCTCTCAGCATTGTGAGATCGCGTTTATTCTATTTAATTTAAATACACTAACTTAGCGTGTTTAAACAGTAGTACTCTTATATATTTTGAATCGTAATCGGATTATCGAGATTGCTTGAATGCAATTTACAATGCGCCCCGGGTAGCAAGGACCTTCTGTAACCGCCTGAAAGTGAGCTAAAACTAATACAGTATAAACACGACAGTGCAGTCACTTCGCACGTTGGCATGAACCTGAGCTTGGCGTAACAGGGTATTCACTTTTGAACTCAACCTTCGTAAATGCGCCCATATATACACACATTCGAAATTCGCTCAAATCTTTCAGAAGTTTAGTTAGGCTTAGGTTGAGTTTATTCTATGTAGCTCTGGTCAAATTCGCAACGACAGTTACCGTTACAGCCCTAACCCTAGACAAGACACGAGAACGAGCTGGTACCAAGAGGCACCGACGGCAGAGGAGACTAGTTAGCGGCACATCGGTGGAAAGAGAGAGGATACGCTAGATTTAAATGTTATTGCTTTTCTAACCGATTCAGCCGCTCCTAGCTTAATAAATTTGACTATATTGTTGATTGAACTCAATTAAATTGATCTATCTGATTGAGAAAGGCGCCCGCGCCAGGGTTGGAGGTTTGTCTGGGGGAAATCACGTGTCATGGTCCGCATCTCAGCACAAAATCAGAAGAATCCAAAAGGAAAGAAAAGCCCCACCTTCCCTTTTTGGACTTTCCTCTCATACTGGTTTGTCAACCAGAAATCGGCGATCGCTCAACTCCATTCTTTCTCAACACCATATTCTCCACCCAACCACCTGCCCCGACAAGACCATCGTTTTTGCCCGCGCTTCGTTTTGAGCGTCGTCGGTAAGTGATTGAAATAACTACAAGTCGCTGCTGATAGCAGTAGCTGACGGTTGAATGTGCAGCATTGTCGGTCTCGATTTTTCTCTTGTCGGTTAGTCCGCCTCTGGCGGCTACCTCTTTTTTGGCTTCGGCCAGTCTCGTTCCCCCTTCCCCGCGGCCAGCCTCGTTCCCCCCTCGCTCCCCCCTCCCCCGCGGCCAGTTCCGCCCCCCCCCCCCCCCCCCCCCGCGCCCCCCGCAGTCAGCCCGCCTCTGGCGGCTGTCCCTTTTTTCGGCTTCGGCCACAACGTAAGTGGTCAGCCTCCCAAGCATCAAGTCTCTCACCTACTAACAGGTCTCCAGTATCAAAATGTCATCCACCGGCGCTACCACCAAGGCTACTCGCCGTCTTCGGGACTGCGCCTTTGTTTTTAACAAGAAGGGTGGGTTGGCCTTTGCCGAGGACAACAGCTCCAGCGACGAAGTCTCTGTCATCGGCGGCATGAAGGTCGGCTACCCGGGCAACCACCAGACGCGCTTCTACGTCAACGATTTAGCCATGCATGGTCCTCACGTTGGCCTGAGGATCATTTTCCCGGTCCTCCAGAACCTCGATTACGTCAGCTTCAGCGACTGTCACGGTAAACCCCTGAAAGAACGTTCCATCACCATCCAACTGAAAGCCGGAACGTTCGTGAGCTCTGGAAGGGTCTTGTCGCCGGAGGACCTTGCCAGACTGCCCCCCCGTACCAGCGATAAGAACGACACCCTGTCGGTCTTGCGGTTCACATTAAAGGCCAACGAGAAGGCATACGTCGAGAACTACGGCATGCCCACGGTCTGCGTGAGTCCTGCGGACCAGGCGATCTTCGACAAGGACGCGAAGATTGACGACGCCGTGAGCCTTCGGGAGTTTTGTTTCCAGAGGGCATTCGAGGTCATTATCCCGAATTTCTCCACCAGGCTCCCCGCTATCAACAACCAGTTGAGGACAGTTTTCCCGCCGCGGTTCGAGACCCCGTATCCGTATACCAACGGGTGAGTAATACGCCCTGCTCTTCACCAGTCGTCCTTGCTAACAAGCTCACAGAGAGTGGAACCCTGCTCGGTTCGAGGTTGAGCTCAAGGAATTCGCTAGGGACACACCGTACCAACCGAGTTACAAGTTCCATCGTCACCAAGACTATGCGGTGGCTATTGCCCATGGCGTCGTGCAGGACGCCTACCACTTCATGAAGGACGTCATGGCCATTCGCAAGGAAAGGGTCGAGTGCGCGTTTCTGAAGGTCGCGCCGGACAATACCAAGGAATTCCGTGTTCTCGTCTGGCACCATCTCGACGTAAGTGACGTCGTCGAGCCGCTCGAACTCTGTCAGCTAACATCGAGGCAGAAGGGAAAGTTCGGAAACACGCTGGCCCGCCTCCTGAAGGGAGATGCCCGATTTGGCCTAGCCTTTGCGCCGCCGCCGGTAGACAAAGCCAAGGACACTGATTTCTGGAGAGCCCGGCAGATTTCCGCGGACCCTTGGAAGGAGACTGGGTGCGACTTCGCTATGGAGATCCGCCGCCCGCTTGGTCCCAATAACCCCGGAAACAGGGTTGCCAGGCGCGACATTGTCGCCTTCGACACGTACAACGAGGTCAACAAGTCGTAGAGCGACTTTTATCTCAAGTTCGAAGATGGCGAGGACGTTGCGAAAGCCCGCGTCAATGCCGTTAACCCTCTCTGGGAAGAATACGCCCCGGCGACCGACGTCAAGGTGGCGGCCAAGGCTTACGAGCAGCAAATCGCGAACCTCATCAAGAATGATTTGCTTGCCGGGTCAGGGTTCAACACATTGTTGCATTCTCCTGCCCCGCCTACGAACCTTACTGGCGATGACGCCGAGGTCGACTCCATCACGAACGCCCCGCAGGGCATGAAACTTGTCCACGGCCAGCACTCACTGAAAAAGGTCAACATCGACACCGGCAACACCAAGAACCGGCTTTGGGCCATCGTCAGGGACGGCATCGGCGAGGCTACGTTCGAGCGCTTCTGCGAGTACATGAAGGTCAATCGCCTCGGGGTCATCCCGCTCATTGGGTTTGCCGGCTCCGGAAAGACCCAGATGAGCAGCTACGTCTCCTTCTTGCTGATGCAGGCTGTTGGGTCGCTTTACTGCGCGGCGCCCACCCACGTCGCGACGAGCAACTTTGCCGAGCGCCTCTTCGACCTCGGCGTCAAGGCCGCCAAGGAGCTCGGTTCGAACTGTCGTGCCCCCCTCGTCGTCCGCGGCTACAGGATAAATAAAGACCTCGACGCCTTCGAGAAGATTGCTCTCCGATTTGACTTGAGCAAAGTGGCGGACCCGTTCGTCACCGCCCGATGGAATCTCCGCTTGTCGGTCTGCGAGTGGCTGCTCAAGGTGGTCGGGGCGCCAGGCTACAAGCTGGCCGAAATAGACCCGGAGCAACTGCACGATCTCCGCAAGGAGTTCCTGGGGAAAGCCCATTACGGTACCCTGCGTCTCTGGCTGGAGGGCAAACTTGACTCAGGTTTCCGGGGACAGCGAGACGGCACCTCGGACACGAGGTCCCCGTGCGAGATCGCCGAAGAGGTCATGGTACAAATTATCATGAGGTCCAATGCGGTCTGCTCCACTCCCCACCTCGCCGGCCAGCCCCCCTACAGGCTATATAACAGGGACCTAGCTAAAGGAGTGGTCCTCGACGAGGCTGGAGCCATGCACGTGGCCGACGCGCTTCTGGTGTGGGGCCCCGGATGCCGCCCCTGTGTGCTAGCCGGTGACGAGCGGCAGCTAGCGCCGACGGTCATGACGCACGGTGAGAAGCGCCAGGGCAGGATCGTCAACGTGTACTCGAACCAGAGCAAGATCTCGGTGCTCGAGAAGCTCCGCCGCTCCGGCTGGCCGTGCTTCATCCTGACGACGCAGTACCGCGTCGTCAAGGGCTCGTTCGATCTCGCGCAGTCCATCATTTACCCGGACATCAAGGGTCTGTTCGAGTACGGCGAGACTACGGCCCTCGGGCATCATCCCATGGCCACAAAGATCGAGACATGGGTGACGATGGAGTACAACGCGAGCGCCTCGCCCGCCGGTACGATTTTGCCCCTGTTCTTCCACTGCCACGGCTCGCGCTGTGAGGTGGACAAGGCCATGGTATCACGGTACAACGAGGGCCAGAACGGGCTCGTTGTCAAGCTCGTTCGGGGCCTTGTCGGTCTCGGTGTGACGACCAGCGATATCGTCGTCATTACGCCGTATCGGGCCAACCTGAAGCGGCTCGAAATGGCCCTGCAGGCCGCTGGCTGCGACGTGGCGGTCAGCACCACCGACTCGTCCCAGGGTCGGGAGGCGCTGGTCGTCGTTCTCGCCCTGGTCGTGGACCGCACCACGGGACCGCTCTTCGTGGCGGACTCGCACCGGATCTGCGTCGCCACCACCAGGCACGTCGGCGCCCTGTTCGTCGTTGGCGATATCAACAGCGCTAGGGACACCAAGGACAGGGTCGAGGAGGCGGTGAGGTCCGACGAGGGCCAGCATTTGCTGCTGAACAGGACTGCATATCGCAAGTTCATGCAGTATTTCAAGGACAATCGTAAGTCACTTTTTACCTTCCCAGTTGTCCCAGCATCATCTTGCTCTGGCGCTTTTGTTCCGTCCGGAGCTATGTGACTGACATTGCTGATTGACAGGCCGAGTTGTCGAGTACTTCGGCCCCGGGACCGAGCCGGATCAGCCTCCTAGGGAGGCGAGTGCTGGGGCTGGCGGCGCCGGCGCGCGTGGCGGCCGTGGTGGTCAGGGGGGCAGCCGTAGGGGCAGAGGGGCCGGTGGCCGTGCTGGGGCCGGGGCCGGCCGCTGGTAGGCGCAGTGGGTGACGTGGGGTTTTGTTGGCGCTCGACCGAGCCGTGAATTTTGTTTTTTATCGTGTATTTTATGAAATCCGTCGCATCTTGACTTCGCTATGCTGTGCCATTATTCGGGAGTTTTGCCCCCAGAGGATATTCGAGACCGTCACCAGTGATCTTCACCATGCCTATAAAAAGCTCTCGATTCGACGCTTCATTATCCATGGATATTGAGGAACATTCAATCTGGAAGTTAAGATTTGTTTGGCTTTGGACTTGCTTTAGACTTGCTTTGGGATGGTCTGGAATGGCAGAAACTGGTCCAAGGTTCATGCTAGTGAAGTATCTAAGGAAGGTAGCTAATTTATAAGCCGCCGTCCATAACTTGTAGAGCCTGAATAGGTTGATCTTGGAGGACCGGTACATTCCGTCGCCCATCTTCCACCTCTCATATCACACCCCGATACACCTAGAGCCTCGATTCGAAACCACAGACAAGCTACTTTCCAGTGCGTGGTCATAATATTGACTGAGGGAGGTGTCATCTAGGTAGGTACCTTTTCCAGAGCACGGCAGAACAGCTAGCGATGACAGGAGATGAGTCATGGATATACTGGAGAGTTCACCAGACTGATGTGAAGCTGAGCGAGGGAGCCGCAGCGGGGACAGCCCCGAGCCTTCCCTTCCGGTGTCCCGAGCAACAGGTGAAACGGGTAGGCGAGCCGGAATGTGGGCGGGTAGCGAAGAGCGGTACGGGATTGGACTCGGCAAGTGTAAATTAATTGAATGCGGGTAGGTAGTGGTGCATGGCCGCCAACCCGGCTAAAGTTCCAGACGGTCACCGCCATCTCGGCGTCTGGATCCGGATGAAGTAGGTACATTTACATGCCCTCGTCGTAACTCGTAGCCTCTGGCGATCGTGATCACCGACCACATAACCGTCTCCAGATAAAGTAGTCGTTTATAGCTTGCGGAGAAAAGACCAGAGACGCTCGCGGATGCTGTTTGGTCATCAAGTAACCGGAACTGTCCATTGGCACGCTTGGTGCATAATCCTAGTCGAGAGTCGCTGAGGCCAAGACAGACCCAAGCCTGTCTCTCCTGCCGGCCAAATTAACCCCTGTGCAACACGGAGCTAATATGGGCGAGACGGGATAGCTACCTGAATCGAGACTCTGCGTCGTCAGCATGCACCATGGAGCCAACCAAGAAGGCAGAATAAGTAATCACTGCAGGGTCCTAGCGCAACTGTTGTTCCATCGCATTCCTTGAGTGATGGGAAGGAGTTGGGGATGAAGACACAGGGCGCCGGGGAATAGGTATATTACGTCAAACGTCGTGCACTCAACCGCTGCGTAGCCTCCAACTACCAACTCAAACATCCTGCGTAACCGAAGCTTTCCACGGTCACCATGGCTCAGATTTCAAAGCTCGTTGCCTGTATAGCATTGGTGTGTTCGGCCTCTGCGGCCTGCACTAACCCGGGAAAACGCAGGGCATGGTGAGCAGCCATAACCTGCACATTTTCACCATTGAGCGGGTTCACTGACTGATTGATAATCGATTCATGCGGACAGGCACACCTTCAGCGACGATGAGAAACTGGAGTACATCAACGCTGAGCTGTGTCTTATGGAGACGCCTGCGAGGCTTGACCTGCCGGGAGCTAAGACGAGGTTCGATGAGCTGCAGGCCATCCACCAGCTCCAGGCATATGCCACGCATTTCGTAGTGAGTAGCAAAGTCGCGCCCTTGACCAGAACGTCCTTCGACTGACGCTCCCCAGGGGGCGTTCCTCCCCTTCCACCGCATGATGATGCACGCGCACGAGAGCGCCCTGCGGAACGAGTGCAACTACACGGGTTATCAACCGTACGTCCACCCTCTCCCACCCGCGCAAACAAGATCAAAATGACGCTCACTCACACCTCCCATTCCCCCTTCCCAGATACTGGTACGAGCAACAAGACGCAGGCAAGTTCAGCAGCTCGGTGCTCCTGGACGAGACGCACGGCTTCGGCGGCGACGGCGTCGGGGATGAGGGCTGCATCGCCACGGGGCCCTTCGCCAACTACACCAACTCGCTCGGCCCGGGCTACGAGAATACGGAGCACTGCATCAACCGGGCCGTCAACGACCGCATCAGCACGGGCTCGGCCCAGGCCAACGTCGACGCCTGCCTGGCCATGACTACCTTCGACGCCGCGTGGCCGTGCATCGAGGGCCGGCCCCACTCGGGCGGCCACGGCGGGGTTGGGGGGCAGGTTAGTGCACCTTTTCTGTTTTCTTTCTCCTCGCTTCTTCTTCTTTTCGTCCATTTACTACCTAGGGCACCTGCAGTGGTGCGGCTTGATGGGGGGGCTGACACGGCTGGCAGATGCTCAACGGCGTCTCGAGCCCCGGTGACCCGCTCTTCTACCTGCACCACACCTGGCTCGACAAGGTCTTCTGGGACTGGCAGGCGCTGGACCGGCCGACGCGAACGACGACCATCAACGGGACCAACATCGGCCCGGATTTCATACCAGGGTTCCCCGCGCGGCCGTCCCACATCCCGTAAGGTCATCTTGCATCTTGGGTTGGTGGTGATGTTGTAAGGTACTGATGTGGTTGTCTTTTAGGTTGCCCACGGGCGCGGACGGTGATCCCGGTACAACCACGACTCTCGGCCACGTCCTCAACATGTACGGCAACAGCCCCAACAAGACGGTGGGCGATGTGCTGGATATCCAGGGGAATTACCTGTGCTATGAGTATGTCGAGCCGGAGGCGGAGTCTTAGACCGAAGAGGCCGGATTCAGGGGGGTTCTTCATGGAATCGGTCCCATGACGGACACCAATGGGAAAGTAATGCCCGCCCACCGACCGGAAGTCGATATTTGCCTTCTCACTAGTCAGCTTATTTAGTGATTGAATGGTTGGCATAGTAGCGATCCGAATGAAGGTGGATACATCCCAACAATATTCCACTGTAGAGTGTTAGGTAGGTACCGAGGTAGATTGTTATAGCCACCCACGATTCCCGTCTTGCGTCATGCCGTTTATGGTTGCATATGTTTTCATTCCCACAGGATGTTCCTTATAATCGACTGCTTGCTATTTCTGTTGGTGAGTCACATTGGCCAAATCAGTCATGCACTGCTTGTTGGTTCCCGATTCAGCCCCCCTGGTGAGTTAATATCGCCTACGATCCCATGGGATGGGAATGAGGGGCCGCTTGTCTCCCTCTTTGAAGACACTTAAACGCCTCCATACTAGCAGCAATAAACCACAACTACCTACCCTCATCCATACCCTCACACTCTAGCCATCCTTGACTACCTACCTACCTAGCAGATAAGGTCGCGGCAAGTTAGGTACCTACCGGGATTCCGACAGCGAAAGCAATGGAATTTGCGGCCAGCATTGAGCCATTTCTCTCCCCGTTGGGAGCCTTCCTAGACCCAAATGGCAGTCCGTTCTTTAGGTCATGCCAGGCAACGCTCGATGAGCTTGCTGACGCGAACCGGTCGGAACTGATTTGGGCTTCGTCGGCATGTAATCCTCGCAACCGACTGGATACTCTAAACCCGAGGATCAAGCTGTCGTGGCGGATCGATGGCTGTGCGGCAATGGGCCGCCAACTCTTTGTCACGCCTACATTTCTTCTCTCGCATGCACCCGTCAAGCGTGTGGATGTCCTGATTGATACCCTGTCAATCCACCCACCCTGCCGTTCTCCGTCACACCCTTCACTCACCAGCACTGCACCATATGTCCAGCGCGGCGGTCCGGCGGTTGGACATTACCCGGTACCTCGAACAACTCCTTTCCGTATGGTCTTCCAGCGTACCATACTTCGAGGAGATATACCGGGCACTGCCCTTTGGCTCGAGAATCATGGTCGACAACCTCCCCACCGATCTCAGCAAAGCCAAGGTCAGGTTCTTATCCAACTCAGGTTGGGAAGACACCTTAGCTCCTCTGGAACATCTCTCCGGGCTCTGGGAGCTGCCGTCCGAGTCATGGCCGACCGCTGTGCCCATCGGCGGGCTGCGACACGTGCGCCACCTGAACGGCAATGTCTCGGTTATCAGACTGCCTCGGGAGCACGGGCGGGTGCACTTTATATTCAAGACCAATCTGAGCGACCCAGACACCATCTACCACGAGCTCAGACTGCTCCTGACGATGCCCCCACACCAACATGTCATTGGCAAACCGCGCTACATTGTCACGACTAGTCGGGATGTGGATTTGGAATCTCCACCGCCTGTTCGTGTCCTCGGCTTCATCCTGGAATACTACGAATCCGGCACGATGGCCGCTGCGCTGGAGAGGGCGCCGGACCTGCCGCTGCAGACAAAGCTACGATGGGCGACGCAGGTTGTGCGAGCCATGAGTGATGTCCGCGACGGTCCGGCCGGCTTCTACTCGGACCTCAACCCCGATAACCTCCTCATCTCGCCCGACGGCCTCGACGTTATGCTCATAGACTTCGAGCAAGGCGGCAACTGGGACACCTTCCTAGCACCCGAGGTCTGCTACGCCGTATGGATGGAAAATCTCACACAGAGCTCTCATCTCCCGCAAGAACAACGCGAGCGATATTTAACACGGTCAAGGGAAACCAAGACGGCGAAGTCGACCGCAATGCCGCCCCTTCAACCCCAGCGCAACGGTTCCGCGGCGTTTGGCAATCCCTATCGCGCGAGCGACAGGAGAAGGCGATGGTGTTTGCCATCGGCAAGCTTCTCTGGTGCATGTTTGAAGGCGTCAGCCACACCCGCAACTCGACCGACGAGCGGTACGAGACGGAAACGCCCATCGAGTTTCCCAACTTTGCTGGGACACCCCACGGCCTGCGGGGACTGATCCGGCAATGCACCGCCGGGGCGCCGGAATGGAGGGCGGTGGGAACCGCAGCAGTAGGGATCATACGCACACGGATGGAATTCGTGGTTGCCCGTGACGAGCGGGCCGAGCTGGGTGACGGGTGCACGCCGCGAGAGGCCATGGACGCGGCTAAGACGCTGTGGACGCGCCGCGTGGGAGAAATGCAGGAGTATATGGAAGCGAGATGCCGCTGGCTAGCAGACATGCCTGTTGCTGGAGATGATCTATTGCTTGGGTTCCCTTCTCGGCCGTCCCTTTCCCAGGTGCTGGAGTCTCTCACGCGAGTCGTGAATTAGCGCGGAGAGTGGGATCAGTTGCAAAGATTGAACAGCCAGTAAGTAGTATTGCTGCCAGTTCGGTGTCAGGGGTTCGATATATGTGGTAGTTACCTATACTTGAGTGATGTATATCTACTAACCTTAGAAGTGGAAGACTCCGCAGGGAGCAAGATCTTAAAATTCCAACTCGTGAAGTTGCGAACCCGCTCCGGGTCAATGGGTCAAGTACGTGGGTAGTTTGTAAGTTTCACGGCTGCTTTTCTGGTAATAGCTCGAAATGCTATCTTTGTTCACCCTTTTCCTCCCAAGATTTCCCCAACACCGCCGGGCACCTATTGACCCGTGACAGATTCACCCTCTCCGAAAAAGCCCTAACACAGCTATATATTCCAGGTCGCTCCCCACTGTTACCCACCTCCCCGACATTCGTAGCACCACGATTAAGTCCTGCGAGAACGCTTTCTGTGACTGCGACGGCGTGTCTCCTTACTACAATTACCATCACATCCGTTCCGAAAGAACTGCATCGCGCTCTGACTGCTGCGCCACGGATTATCGGTATGTTCCTGCTCCCGTTCCCAATATCACTCTATGTTCCACTGATACCGACTGTAGCGAGATCAACCACCAGCACCATGGAAACCCTCACATCTCGACTCGACGCTTTGCGCCCCAATATTAAGGAGCTGATGCGCATTGGGGGCACACCTGGTCTCTCTCTCGGTGTGATGCACCAGGGCGACCAGGTGTACTTTGCCGGTTATGGTAATCGTTACGCCGAGCTATACACGCCCCCCGACGCCAAAACTGTTCTTCCCGTCTGCTCTTTGACCAAGGCAGTCACTTCGGCAGCGCTGGGGATACTCGTAGATGAGAACAAGGCCACCTGGGACACACTAGTCAAGGATGCCTTGCCCTCGCTCAACATCAAAGACGACATTCTCCAGAACCAAATGACCATCGCTGATCTTCTCTGCCACCGATCAGGCATGTCTTGGGGCGACAATCTCATCATCGGGACCGACAACAACGTCCTCGTTAGCGGCAACGACTCCATGGAATATCTCAACAGCCAAACGCGCCTCCTCCCGTTCCGTGGCCAATTCGCCTACAGCAACCTAGCCTATGAACTTGCCGGCAAAGTGATCGAGTCACTCAGCAACATGTCTTACTTCGACTTTGTCCAGACACGTATCTTTGACCCATTGGGCATGACGCGGACCTACCTCAAGACTCCGCCGCCGGGCCTGGGCAATGTTGGAAAGTGCTACAACTCACTCGACAACGGGAATTCTGCGCCCATCACTTGCATCAAGCTCGGCGACGACTGGCTCGGCGCTCCCCATGCGGGTATGCGATCCTGCGTCTGGGACCTGATGAAGTTGTACAAAGCATTCATGCAGGCCTTCAACCACCAGTTCTCCACGGGGGAGACATCCACCGAGGGACTACCGCTGAAGCAAGTGGCAGAGCTCATGTCGGCCAAGATACCTATGGACCAGCCATCCAAGAACGAGGCATCGTACGGCCTCGGCTGGGGTCGCGTGCAACTCCCCGGGAGAATGGGTCAAATCGGCATCAACCCCGATCTGATGCCGAACGGCATGCCCATCGTCGGCAAGGGGATAGCACCGCGCCTCGTCATTTTCCACCAGGGCAGTATGCCGGGCGCCCTCTCGTTCGTCGCACTTCTCCCGGATACCGAGACCGCCATCGTCATCTCCTCCAACGCCCTGGCCCTCAACGACGTCGCAGACTGGGTTGGGCAGATGGTTCTAGAAGAGCTCCTCGAGATCCCATCGCCACAACGCAACGACTATCTCGCCGCAGCCAAAACCTCCGCAGCAACAAACCTCCAGTGGTACCCCAACCTCGTCACGCAACTCCAAAAAGCCCAAAAGCACGGCACCTCCCCTCGACAGCTTGACGCCTACGCCGGCACGTACTGGGACCCCCCTCCACATAATCAAGGCCGTGGTCACCGTCGAGGACGGACACCTCTACTGGGCTCTGCAGGGCCTCGAGTCGGAGAAGTTCCGCCTCACCCACTACCATGACGACATCTTCACCTAGCTCTGTCCGCGCAACGAACTGTCGCGGCGTGGGAGATGGGTGGGTGTAGACCAGGGCCCTGACTTTTGGAAGGTTGAGTTTAAGGTGATGCCGGGGGGTGAGGTGGATCGGCTGTGCTGGGCGCATGATGATGGTGTGCCCGCTGATGAGTATAAGAGGGAGGAAGTAGGGGGGAGGTAGGTGGTTGCTGCCGCCTCAGGAAGGGAATTTGGTAGTTGTTGGGGCGAGCGGTGCTTCGGCCTTCCATTCGTGGGTTCTCCTGGGAATAGGGGTGCGACAGGTATCCCCGAGATAGATTCTAAGGACACGAGAAATGGTTTCGTCCTGTTCCCCCTTTATCCCGTAATTTACCTATAACTTCCAAATCAGGGTTCTTGAGATCTAACTACGGTACCTTACGTTACTAGCCCGACTCCTTGATTTGTCTCCACTAGGTACCTAGATAGGTAGTACCAAGAAGCGAAGGCGCCTGGCACCTTGCTGCGGCATGCTTCAGTACCTATGGCTGGCACCTTGGACCAAGACGGTGCGGGCCGATTGGGCCCTAATTAGAAAGAAACAGTGGAACTCGCTCAATACTTTTTAGGCAGTGTAACGGTGTCGGTGAATTTGTATTTAGGAGGGAGATGCCGAGATCCGGAAGAAATTCTGAGCTAATACCGAGGAGCTCTGGAATAACATAGGTACCAGTTAAACCATCAAGCGACATTTGTGTCTTCGGCTAGGTACGGTGCGCGCCGTGCCCAACGAGGAAAGGGGCTAACTATCGCCATTGACAGGCCCACCGAGGTGTCATTTATGCAAAGTTCTCCTGACGTAGGACAGATGTGGGTAATCTACAAAGGTGTGCAAGGCTTTCTCCTCAGGACGGAGTGAGGAAGGCTAGAAGCAGAGTGACTTTGATCCAATTGTAGGTTCACGTGCTGAGGCCCTTGGCCATCCAGCAGGAGGGAAGGAGCTCAAGAACTAGGCATGGAGCAAGCAAGGTTCTTTTCCAACACTTGTAGAACTGCATGTTATTCAACGTAGGTGGACACGCCACACTCTTCAAACTGGTTTTGCGATGCCGATTGGATAGACTTACGGGCAAGGAGCTTCCTGGATATTGGCTCGGTAACCGACATCCAGCATGTTGCGGCTTAGAAAATGGAAGCTAAAGGTACCGGGCTACCCGGGCAGTTGGGAAAGTTTGACTCAAGGGAAACAAGCGGTACTTCCGGGCAGCCGTTCATTTGATTGAAGCGCCCATCATACGATAATTGTGTTTTGAAATGAGACTGCTTTACGAAAGAAGGTCTTAGCTAAAACGCGAGTCGTGAACGCCATTGAGTGGGCAACTCGGGCCTCAAAAGAGTCGAGCCGCTCCTCTCTCAACCAGCGGGGGAAGTTTGACTCACCCAACGACCCATATTACATTACGTTTCTCAACCCCCTCGCCTTACACAAAACGGGCGCTGAAGCTACGCTGACGTGCGTTGGTAAGCAATAATTGCTGTGGCCAGCGGTTGTGTAACTTGAGATCAAATAATTATGGGTCCTTTTCACTCTCTCTTCTGTAAGTCTTCGCCTGACAGGGCCACTATGGAGGATCAACTCAACAAGCGAGGCGACCGGCACCAGACAAGCGATGGTTAGAACCCTGCATAGGTCGCGTGATGAACTGAAAGCATCAAGTTCGGTCAACGTTTCCCGACATCTCCGGAGCGTCGTCGTGTATAAATAAGGCAGACACGTGCCCTGACAAGATCATATGACATACCAGACATCAACCATCACTCGAAACCACAAACCTCACTTTGCATCTTCATCCAACAGCTCAACACCACCGCAATGGCCAAGTTCACCCTCTTCACCATCATCACCGCCGTTCTGGCGTCGGGTCAGGCGGAAGCTTTCCAGTTCCGATTTTGTGAGCCGGTTTCTGTCCTTGTGTGCATTGGCCACGTCTCCTAACTTCCATGACCTAGACGCGAACAGCAATTGCAACCACGACGCCGCGGCGGGCAGCACCTCTCCGCCCAACAATGGACCCCCGTAAGTTCCCGTTCCTCCCAAGTTGATAGTGTCTTCTGACAAGGCTTCTTCTGTCCGACACAGGTCCTCCGGCAGCGCGGGCAACTGCTACAGCGCCCCGATCGGCGTGAACTGGCAGCGCCTCGAGATTGACAACCCCCCGAACTCGGTCATCACCTATTGCAACGTCAACTGCCAGGGCAGTGGCTCGGCGCTGCAGGGCGGCACGCACTGCTTCACGCCCTTCCCGGGTTGCGCCATCGGCAGCTTGTGAGCAGACTTTAAGAGTGTCGTCGTTGAAACCCTGCAAGTTGCTGACCGTTTGTAAAGCAAGGTCATCTAAACCCCAACTCAAGGGGGTTGTCCAATCCAGCTGGATGGGAACTGAGGATACACGAGGAAGCAAAGCGGAGGGATATTACTTGAGCGTTTCAATTCTAGGTGATAAGGAAGTAAAGATATATTTTTAGCTTAAAGACTAGCAGCCTGGTTATTAGCGACCCGAAGCTCTCACAAACGATTTTTAGGGACTTACAGCCTCGTTATTATCACCAGAGTCATTGCGTATGTTCGAGGAAGCCATCTGCTGTACGAATACTCGGGACAATCCGTGCGGTGGGCTGTGATGGGAGTGATTGTGTTTTTCTCTTTTGCCAGGCTCCACCAATGTTGAGGTCGATCCCATTGACGCCCCTTGGATGATGAGGAAGGCGGGGCGGGTTATGTCGTGCAAGTGCTCGTCTCCACTGGCTGCCAAATCACCAAGTGTTCCGAGAGACACAAGATCCTTTTAAATTAGAGCCCACGTGGATGAAGAAACAACAATGGAGATATGGCACGGGAAAGCAGGGTACCCAATTCGGTATCAGGCGAATAAAAAAACCACGAATATTGCGGGGCAAAGCGCAGCTTGATCGAGCGACCAGGTCGAGAGGCAAAGTTGACGACGTTTGGTTATTGACGTTCAACGGCGCGAGGGCAGCTTCCATGAATCGGAAATGGAACTGCAACGCGACTCTGCATCGGGAAGGCGCCGTTGGGTTGCATCGTGGCGCCCCGGCAGTCTCCCGTGTTGACAGCCCCCTGGCCGCCAAGACAACGAGGAGGGGTCAATCGTCCTGCCAACGCTTTGTTTACTCGGCTAACAATTGGCCAACGGCGGCTTGAGCGACTGTCACGGCCCATCATGGGCCCGTCACCGCCTGTCCGGAGGCCCTGTCACCGCCCCCAGGCCAGTCGGGTTTTCCGCCGCCAAAACAATCCGCCTCACAGCACCGTTTCGGACATCTGCCAGCGCATCGCTGCTTTAGCCTCTCCACCGATCCAGGTTCCGTTTGGCATTCACATTGGCTGTCGCCGTTGCCCCGAGATATCAGGGGACGCGCGTGCGTTGTCCTGTATAAAATATTAAATTACTTTGATCGCACCGCCCTGTTCGCAGCCGATCTTTTTGTTTTACGATGCCACGGAAGACACCAGACCTGGATCTGGACTTCAACATTTTTGTCGACCCATCTTGTCTGAGCGCACCCATGGACGACGAAACCCTCGCCACCATGCCGCCCTCGTCCGAAGAGGTGCAGGCCCCGGCCGTTGTTCCCGACACACCGGACGAACCGGCTGCAGAAGTGGCGGTAGAGGATGCGGAGCGGGTAGCCGAAGACTCCACAAGCGGTGCTGCCGAAGAGGCGCAGGAACATTCCGCACCGGAGGCAGATGTCACACTCGCAGACGAGGCGCCAATTGAAGAGCAACCTGAGCCTGAGATTACAGAGTCAGAGACAGCGGCCGAGGAGCAAGAAGATGAGGACGCAGCACAGACGACGTCCACCGAGGAGGAAACTCCGGGAACCGAAGACGCCTCGGTTCCGGAATCGTCCACGGAGGCAGACTTGGAAGTCACACCCGAGCCGGAGGCCGACGAACCCGCCCCCGAGCCGGAGCAATGCGACGAGCCCTCCCCCGAGATCGACGAGCCCGAAGCCGATACCACGTTCGACGCCGAGGCAGTCGAAGAACCCGGTGCCGAGACCGACCCGGCAGAAGAACCTATGGCAGAAGATTACGTCCCGGAACCGGAGACAGAGGTTGCCGACACCGAGTCGGTGGAGCAGCCCGCGGTCGATGAGTTCATTGCCGAGCCACAGGAGGACGAGCTGCCACAAGAAGAGGACCAAGTACCCGAAGAGGAGGAGGTACCGGCACCAGAAGTTGCAGAACACACAGCTGCCTCGGACGAGCCGGCCGAGGCAATGACTGTTGATGATTTAGAAGAGACGAACAACGCTTCGGACGCACCACAGGAGGAAGACAGTCCGGAGGATGTCGACGCCTCAATATCACAGGCCGCAGAGCCAGACGTCAACGAGGAGGACCTCAGTCGTCAGCGAAGCTCTGTCGATAGGAAAGCGTCGCTCCGGACCGAAGCCCTTATCCAGGCCGCCGCCCGTGCCGTCGTCGCCAAGATCGAGAAGCGCAAGAGCGGTGACATGCCACAAGAGGAAGATGAGTTGGATAACTCGCTTGTGAGCAATGATTCACAGGACACCTACGTCCTAGGCGACGAGGGACAAAGCACACTCAGCGTCGATGCACCCGACAGCCGGCGGCAATCCTCCGAATCTCAAGCCCGCCATATTCCCTCCCGTTCCATCTCTAGCGACGACGCTGGCGACAGCAGCTCCCACAACGAGCGCGACGATGACGTTTTCAGCGACCGCAGCGCCCGCAGCTCCCTCTACTCGCTTGATCAGCACGACGACGCGGACATCCCCAGCATCAAAACCCCGCAAGCCAAGGAGAGTTTCTCGCGGCGCGATTCGTACGCCTCCAGCCAGCCACACGACCACTCCTCCGCACGCACCGCGTCCAACTTCTCCAACATCTCGGGCCTGTCCTCGTACGACGACCCCAAACTCACCTTCATCCCCACCCACCGCGAGACGCGCATGCCGTTCCGCACCCCCTCCGAGATCCGCGCCATGCAGATGGCATCCCCCACACCATCCGTCTTCAGCGGCAGCTCGCCATCACGGTCCTCGACGCACAAGCACCACCACCACCAAGGGCCGCGCAGCAGCAACGGTGGCGGCGGCGGCCCGCCATCCTCCATCTCCCGCCTCGGCAGCCCCACCGTCTCCGCCCAGTACTCCCCCAAGGGCCGCTCCACCCCGCCGCGCTTCAAGTCGGCCCGCAAGGAGGCGCCCCTCGTCCTGCTGCACGTCACCCTCCTCCCGCTGCGCTGGGTCTGGGGCGACGTGCTCAACACCCTCGACTCGGTGCTGCAGCCGCCCGCCAAGGCTGCCACCGCCACCACCGCCGGGGAGGATGCGGCCGCCGCCGCCGCCGCGGGGGCTACTGCACCCGCGCAGCTGTTCGAGCCCAGCGACCCGCTCAAGACGCTGCGCGACGCCTGGCGCGAGCTGCAGGACCGTGTGGGTGACACGGTCCTGGAGAGGGGCATTCTGCTGCCCCACCCGCAGAACGATTATGAGGTGCTCGAGGAGCGCCTGCTCGAGGCGCTGGAGCTGCCGCTGAAGCGCCGGGCGCGGATTCTCGAGTGTGGCCACTATGTGGGCCCGGCGAACGTGCCTGAGGATGGGGAGAGTGATGATGAGGGGCTGGATGGGGCTGAGGGGAAGACACATTGGTGCGGGATGTGCGGTAGTGAGATTCGGTGTGAGGATCTGGGGACGGGGAGGGTGTTTCGCGTTAAGGTGTATGCCAGTAATGGGCTGATGAGGGCGGGGGCGTGGGAGGCGTGTTGGAAGGAGATGGAGCGTGTTGATATTGAGGTCGAGCCGATTGTGGAGTTGGCTGTGCAGAACGAGCTGGAGAAGCTGGCCGTGTTGCAGATGGAGCTGGAAGAGCAGCGGCGGCGGGAGCTTGAGCTGGAGAGGATGCCCGACCCTGAGCCGGAGCGCAAGTCAGACCCGGACAGGCGCGCCGCGAGCCGGCAGCAGGCTGATCTTGCCGCCGAAGCGGAGATGGAATCCCAACGAGGCATGGCATCCTCTCCGGCACCCTCGGCGCTGCAGCTTGCCATGCGCGCTGCTACTCCCCAGCCCTCGGCATCCAACACGCTCGTCCGTGCCGGCACCCCAGCCGGCTACGGCGTCGACGCCTCCGAAGAGCGCCGCCTCCGTGACGAGGAACGCATGCGCGAGATCTACGGCGACATGCCATCCACCACACCCAACCCAGCACCCTCATCCGACCACCAGCAACAACAGCAACAACAACCACAACCCCAACAGCAACAACAACCACAATCACACCCTCATTACCAACAACACCAACAACAACACACACCCCCACCCCCCCTACCCATGCTCACAGACGGCACCCACCACCCCCAAGACCCCTACCGCCCGCGCCCCATCGTCCTCGACGAGAACGCCGGCTTCCTCGACCTGCTGACCCAAGCCTTCAAGGTGCTGCTGCGCGACCCCAAGAACGTCGCCATCATCCTGCTGTGCGTGTTCCTCGTCGTTATGGTGAAGCGGCCTGGTGCGACGGCGGGGGTGGAAAACCAGGTGCAGGTGGTTCCGCAGGCGCCGGTGGTTCAGGGGGTTCAGGGGGTGGGGCAAGGGTCCGGGTTCGGGCAGGGGGTGGGGTATCGGGTTGAGGGGTTTGAGGGGTTTGAGGGGGGGAAGGGGGAGGGTTATGCTGGTGTTGGTGGTGGTGCTGCTGGGGAGAGGGAGAGGGAGGTGGAGGTGGTAAGAGAGGTGGGAGAGGGGTCGGTGAGTTCGAGGTTGCCTGCGGTTGGGGGGTTGGAGGGGGTTGAGGTTGTTGAGGCTGCCGAGGAGAAGGAGGTTGAGGAGCCGGTCGAGGTTGAGGAAAAGACAGTTGTGGAGGAGGTTCCAGTGGTGGAAGAGGCGGTCGAGCAGCAGGTGGTGCTGGAGAGTCGGGAAGAGGATGTTGTGGAGGCTCAGGAGGTTGCGGAGCCTGAGGCCCGGGAGCCAGTTCCCAGTTTCGAGCTCCCTGCCGATGTGTGCGCGCCACGCGGGCCGGAGTACCCTGTCACCCTGGTGGGTGAAATGCCTGCGGCGGAGGTGTCGTCGGATTTGGAGACTGAGGTTGAACAGCCTCTTACGGATGACGCCGCTGAGACCAACGCCCTCGACAACGCCGTAACCGGGGAGGAGGATGCCACAACCAAGTGCGACCTCGACAGCGACCCCAACGGCTCCGACTCGGACGCCCTGCAGGCATCCACCTCTGCCTTTTTGCCGGGGCCGTTCGTCACGGAGCGCACGACGGTGCGCGTGTTCGAGACGGTCACGCAGACGGTGCGCGTCAGCGTCGTCACCCAGACCGAGACCGTCTCGACCGTCGTCACCGCCGTGCCCCAGACGGTCGAGGAGACCGTGTTCGAGACCGAGACGGTCCGCATCACCGTGTCGGTGCCCGTCGAGGAGCAGAAGAAGAAGGCGAAGCCGACTAAGGGCTGCCAGGAGAAGGAGAAGGGGTGGTTTTGAATGTGGTATGCGATGCTACGAATGTATGGGTTGGGATGGATGATCTGCTATGATTGGGATATGGGGGGTTCCTGGATATGATTTGATGGTTTTGTTGTGGACGGTGTGATGTATGTATGTGGGGATATGGTTTCTTTTGTTCTTTTCTGATCTGTTTAATGTTACCTAGTCTATGCATAGCGGTAGAAATGTCTGATGAAAATCAAATGGGAGAATGTTGGCGTCAGACTCAGACTTGACCCGGAAGTTACCCACCCACGGTGCTGAAATGGGTGCAGAGGCCACAAGACAAGGGAGCCCAGTAGCCGTGTAAGCGTTTCTCTGTATGCCTATAGATAGAGGGTATACCCTCCTCTACATCTCTATTTTAATGCAAGCAACTTACGCGTAACCGTGTTTCTCGGCACGCGGGTGCCCAGGAGTCGTCATCATTCTCCCCACCTAAACCGAAAAGAACACGGGCTGAGGTACGTAGGTGGGTACGTCAAACCCTATGTTGTTGGGCCTTCAAGCTGCCCCGCTCGGTTGTTTAATTATTGTGACACTCCAGGGTGCTTTGGCGTTCCGGTCTTCCCTGTCACACGGGTCCGACACTCGGGCCGAATAACTCGGCCCCCCGAGCAGTAGATAGATAAAGTACCTAGGTAGTTGGCTTTGCGAGGTGTGGCAGTTGGTAATGTGCAGATTGGTGACTGCTGTGTTGGTCAGTCTCGGGATGGTATGGAAGCAAAGGACCAGGAACACTGGCTCTCTACACTTTATGAAGCTACCTACCTACCCTATGACGTACGGCCACGATAGGCAAGCGGGGGTCTGCCGCCCCGACAAGAAAGAAGTTTAGATGGCGAGGGGTGATGACGAGGTGACCAAGTACGCAGTGAGGAAATTGTCCTAGAAATCATGTCGATAAACGCTAAATCAAATTTTCATCTCCAGTTGCTCATCACCTGACAAACAAAAGCTGAGAGGACAGAAGAAACCTCGGTGGACTACTAGCTGAATGCATTGAAGGTCCTAGGTGAGACAATGCCAGGTCACGGTGCAACGCGAGCCCTCAAAGAACTATGATAAACTAGCCGCAGGTTGACAAGATCACACTCGTATTTGCAAAGCGGCCTTCAACACAAACTATGTTAAGATACACCAAATGAGGTTAATTTGCAGCAACTTGCTGCTCTTAAAAGAAATAGAGTACGAGGTGACTCTCCACTGGGCCTCTTAAGAACCGAATTGGGGGCTTTTCTCTCCTATTCTTTCCGTGAGATAGTTAACCGGCTCCACGTTGAATCCATATGCTTTAGACACCATGAGGTTGGACTTCCACCTCCTGGGTAGTAGTGCTAGTCGAGGCCTGGAGTCATCAATACGGCATTGATGTGCCACATTCTTTGAGGTCGCGATTATACGCCGGGGTTTAGCTCTCTGACTCTCACTTGATAGGAACTGGGCGGTGACGACACATGTACAAGATAATAAGACTCACCTGCTCGAGAACCGTCCGGCCGTATGTCATGCTGACCAACACCGCACCCAGGTCTTGCCAGTGGTTAGCTCCGGGTCGGGTCGCACCTTTACACGGTTACACCTGCCGCGCAGTCAGCGAAAGGTTGCCCTTGGACGGCTGTTTATCTCCCCAACTAAAACAATCTCCCGACATAACTAAAACAGGCGGCAGCAAACACTCACCCCGCAACCACAAAGCCGAAACCGGTGAGGAAATCGACCAGCAACATGCCGCCGCTCAGCAAAACCGAGGAGCAGGCAATCGCCGACAGAATCGTCGAGGAGCTCTCGCAGACTCCCTATGCTCTCTCATCGATTACCCAGCTGCACGGCGGTACGGCCAACTTCGTCTTCCGCGGCACCCTCGCCAAGCCTCTCCCCGCCGAGGACGAATCCACAGCGACAACGGTGATCATCAAGCACTCGACTGAATTTGTGGCCATCAACCGGGACTTCCCACTAGATGTCACGCGCTGCGTAATTGCTGCCCTGCCCAACCCCATTGAAACATATCTCGGTCTTCCGAAAGATTAGGTAACTAAGCGCATGGTGCTAACTAACCCCTCTCTCCGACCGGACAGACATTCGAAGAGTCCATGCTTGCCGCCGTCGCGTCCTTCAAGTTCCCTCCGGCCGCAGACGGCACCAAGATCAAGACCCCGCGCCTCTACCTCTTCAGCCACGAAAGCAACACGCAGGTCCTCGAAGACCTCCCCGGTACCGACGATCTCAAGTCCGCCTTCTTCCTGCCCAACGCCGCCGACCTCCTTCCGGGATCCAGCCCGTTGACCATTGGGCATCATCTGGGCTCGTGGTTGCGGTCGTACCACACTTGGGCGTCTGCGCCCGAGCAGGTGCCCACGCTCGCTGCGGTCGGCGAGAATCGCCCCATGCGAGATCTGAAGCGCATGATCACCTACGATACGATTATTCCCGTGTTGGAAAATTATCCGGAGCTTCTGGTCGGATGTAGAGAGACCTTGGAGACGCTGGTGGCTGCCTTGGGCAAGGAGTTCGACAAGCCCCCCTTCGCAGAGGCGGACGAGCATTGGGGCATGATCCATGGAGATTTCTGGTCGGGAAAGTGAGTCGCTCATAATCATATCGATGGCGATTCCGAAACTGACTTGAACAGTGTCCTCATTCCGACCACGCCGTGGAAAGCGCCCGGCCAGGGTGACAACAAGCTCTTCGTCATCGATTGGGAGTTTGCCCAGTATGGCCACCGAGCCTACGACTTTGGCCAGATGATTGGCGATCTTTGGGAACGCAAGATTTTCAACGACCTTGACATCGTCATGCCCGTCGTGCAGGGCGTCATTGAGGGCTACGGTGAGGTGAGCGAGGAACTGGCATTCCGGGCTGCCATCCATACGGGTGTTCAGCTGATCAGCTGGTACAGACGGCGGCCCCGGTCGGGTGCCTTGATGGCACCCCCCGAGGTCATCATTGCTGGGTTGACGATTGGAAGGGACATCATTCTCAAGGCGTGGGAGAAGGATCGGGATTTCTTTGAGACTGGCGTTCTTGCTTCTCTGTTTGCGAAGAAGGGATAGGCACAGATGCGGTCGAAGAAGAAGGTCTACAGATCTGTAGGCCCGGCTCACAATGATGTCTTAGAAAATCATTAATGACACAGAGACCGGTAAATCACCGACATTTACCTCCGTAGTACGCTATGCTGGATCCCAAGTGATGTACTCCAAGGCGTCACATCTCACATCGTCACGCTACATGTAAACAAAAGGCCCCGTCTCGTTGAAACCGTCTTCTCCCGCGACTCCTTCGTCTGGAATACGGACACGATCTTGGAGCCGTGCCACACACTAAGCCGCGCATCTTGCCTGCTGGCCACCGCCGCAACGAAGCGAAAGCCGTACCACCCCGCCGTGGTGGCGTAGCTCTCGCAGAGCAGGCGATCCGCGGCGTTGGTCGCCAGGTCTCCTAGCATGTGCTTGATGCGAGTGAGCTCGGTACGGCTTGTTATTAAGATGTTCTCAATGACCGGGCTGATGAGGTGATACACCCTGTCTCTGGCAGGCGGCGGGTAATGCCCCGTGAGGCGGGAGGCCACCCCTAAGGGGTACTGGAGATGTTCTGGCCGCACCTAGTGAACATCCGCCCGAAGAGATGCAACACAAATGAGGTGGGGTGGATATTAGCCGCGTAATATCATGCGTCAGAGCGGGTTTGTGACCGCCTCTCGGGACGCACCGCTGCTGCCC
Source organism: Chaetomium fimeti (assembly GCF_033439085.1). Lineage (NCBI taxonomy): Eukaryota > Fungi > Ascomycota > Sordariomycetes > Sordariales > Chaetomiaceae > Chaetomium > Chaetomium fimeti. The sequence continues at coordinate 2,370,808 of NW_026944334.1, forward strand.
AACGGGAGCGCGTCCGATTGCCCTGCTGGACGAGGTCACGTCCTCGCCAGACGCGGCGACTAAGTCCACGATGCAGGCCATCATCGACCAGGAGTTTGCCCGCCAAGCCACATCGTCATAGTTGTTACACGCAAGCAGGGGGTAGCAAGCAAAATGCCGTGGGCGCGCGGGGGAAATGGTCGACGGCCAGCTGCAGGAAGGCTCAAGCCTTTTACTTACCGTCCCGGCACCCAAGCATTGGGAGACACCCGTAGCTCGACGCTCTCAATGCAACGTCAAGGGCCGCGTTGGCACCGACAACCTTTCTTATCCAGAAACAAACTTGTCTGTACGGTCCACCCTCGATGGTTGGTTTCCCCTAGGCCTTAACGTTGGCGGACTTGGGCCTAGCGATTGCTGGGTTCGCGGTGGAGTCAAGGAACGAGGGGCCGCTTGCTCCTATAAAATACACGCAAGCCAGTTTCGGCTTCTTCACCGGCTTGTATCTTATAGTGGTATATAGCGCGGTGTTTTTGTTGCTACCCGGACACCTTCCCGCGAGAGGGAACGTTGCTTACCTATTCTTGCGTGGCCGTGTGTTTCCCACTGTTGCGGATTTAGATAGCCTACTCGCTAATCTTTCAGATTTCTGGAGACGTGACTTGGAATGCCTTCAAGGGCAACCCGACGGCTACGGCGTACCTGCTCATAACCCTGCTGCCCGAGTTGGGGGTTATCTATACGATACGAGCATCGCTGGGCTATGATGTCAATGCCATGTGTATTGTTGTTTATTTTTTCTTTGCGGTTCCTCTGTTACGACGCTGTTGGGGCGCGGCATGTTTCGGTCTCTTCTTTCCGAAAGATGTATTAGATGTGGGTCGGATGCTTAGGTACATGTAGTCGCTTCGTCTGCCTTGGTGATATAATATACTTCAGTAAGTTGCGCGCTATAATATCGTTGTTATTTCCAGTCCCAATGACACTTGACGCTGCCAGGTAATGCTGCTTAAGACGCCGACACCCCGACGAAGTGGCCGCGACGCCCGCCCTGGTGCCGCTCCTTGGCCCCGTCCCGTCTGCCCACCGGCGTCGAGATCTCACCTTAGCCGCGGCAGGCCTTCTTTGACAAACACCACACCATCCTCAGCCAGGAGTCGCACTACCGCCTCCCCTGTGAGCGCTAGCTGGCGTTCTCGGGGATACCCACCCGACGCACCGTCATCATGAACTGCGACCTCTCGGCGGGAGAGAAAGGTGAGTTCACCTTCCTAACCCCACAGAACTCCAATCTGAGGTGGGTATGTCAGAGACCCTGAGAGAAACCCGGGGAAAAACCCGGGGCGCACAGACTATATCAACCAGCCAATCCAGGCCGACATACAGGCCCACCAAATCCTCGTCTGACCACAGAATCCAGCATTTACTTCCAACATGGATGGGTGCGAATGTTGGTGGTTGGGAGGTTGGTTCCCTTGGGTGGTGGGTGGTTCAAGTTACCGACCTACCTATCTGGTATCTCATGCAGAGATCCACTGCTTGGCAAACCCTGGAACGAGCGATGATCGCTGCGGCCCTCGGAAAATGGCCAACACCAACATAAGGAAAGACAGAGGCAAACAGAGCGAGAGAGAGCAACAAGAACAGCGCTCTCCTGTTATCGCACCCAAAGCCAAGGCCAGGGCGACGACTCAGTCGTATTTCAAGTCTTATTTCTCTACCAGAACTCGACTTGGAAGGGCAGCATGTCACCTTGGCGCATCCCACATCCCACTCACCCACTTTAACAAGTGAAGTTTGTGGTACCCCAGCTCCATCGGCAGATGCGGCGCGCCGCATGCGGCGTTGACATTGGTGTTGAGAGTGGGACCCGGATGAATCGAGGCTGACTCTTGGCAGAACGGGATACCGTAAAGGGTTATCCGAAGAACCGCTCGGGTTTCCCAAAGGGGTAAAGAAGCGCATTCAGATCCACCCAAGCTTTTCGGCGCCGGTCCCCATCTCGGGAATGCAAGACCTTGCTTCACCTGCCGCTTTCCCGATCCCTCGAATTGCACGAAGTGCCTGTCTCCAAAGTTTGCACGGAGTAATTAGGCCCAATTAGGCAAGGTTTAGAGGTAAACGATGAGACAGCTGGCTCCGCAGAGGACGAGGCACCAGGTAGGTATAACCCGTTCAATTGTAGGAAGATTGAATTCACCTACCTTTTTACTCAAACACCTGAAAAAAGAGATGAAATGGAGGGATTGCGCCCCCCACCCACGCGGCAACATCCCGTACCCGCTCAGCCCAGTCCGACCCACCCGAACCGACCCCGACCAACCAACCGGCCGAAGCGTCCCACCAACCCGAGCAGCCGCGTTACAGCCAAGCCAGGGTCCCCGCCTCAGCACGCAAGCGCCAAGATGTCACAGCTCCCGCACCAGGGCAAACACCAGGGGAAAACGCGAGCGAGGCGGCTACCCGACGCGCCGAGGTTGCCGCACTGCCGGCCGCCCAGGACACTGGCAGCTGCCTGGCGGGGCGTAAACATTCCACCAAAACCTTTTTCCAACCACGGTCCGATTCCTAACGACCCAGTCTTTTCCTCGCTCCTGGTTACAGTGGAAATTTGGCATTGGCACACGTCACAAAACTCTGGGCGAAAACCAAACGAGGTTCCCCGACATCGTTACCTCGTGGCTTGTCGGTTGGGATGTCTTGTTTGCCACCCATGTCGGCATACCCGTCCGCCCGCATGGAGAGCCCGCATGGAGAGAGGAAAGAAACTGAAATGGCGGGGGATGGGGTGAGAGTATGGGGGATCGACCAGGATGTGGAGGTCATATAAACCAATGGCCTGGTCCATTCCCCTTCCTGCGTCATCTTTGAGGCCTCTCTTTCTCTGGAACTTCTTCTTTTTCTGCTTGTTTTCTTAGCTCTCCTAGCCGGCAGACCTTGAATGGCCCTTCTTCGCGGTCAAGACGCGTCTCTCGGTTGAACAAGATCGCCAAGCAGGGCAAGTACCACCACAATGTCTGAGAAACCTGAGACGAGCAGCCGTGAAGGCGATACCTCCGGCAACGATGGCGCCAACCCGGGCGTCAAGAGCGAGACCATCCAGCATGCCGGCCTTCCCAGCGTGCCAGTCATCGGCGAGCCCCAAAACTGGTTCCTCCGCTTCTGCAGCAGGATGGGTGACCTCCCCGAGTGGAAGGTCAGTGGCAAGCGTCTCCGCGGACAGGCCCTGAACTGGGGCATTGGAATCATCGCCTCGTGCGGCTTCCTCATGTTCGGCTACGACCAGGGTGTTCTCTCTGGTCTCTTGACCCTCGACAGCTTCCAGAAAAACCAGGGGCTGATGACCCCCCTCGAACGGTCCAACCCTCTCTGCTACCACGAAGACGGCACCCGTGACCTTCGCTACTGCCACGGCGACGCCAACACCCAGGCGGCTGGTGTTGCCATCTACCAGATTGGCTGCTTCCTCGGCGCTGTCCTCATTCTGTTCTACGGCGAGGCATGGGGTCGTCGCTCTTCGACCTTCTGGGGCTCCCTCGTCATGATCATCGGCACCGTCATGCAGGCTGCTTCCTTCGAGTACGGTCTCTTTGTCGCCGGTCGCGTCGTCGGCGGCATCGGCAACGGCATGGTCACGTCCACCATTCCCACCTGGCAATCCGAATGTGCTCGTCCGGAGCGCCGCGGCTTCCTCATCACCATATCCGGCGCGCTCATTTCCGGCGGCATCATGATCTCGTACTGGGTCGTCTACGGCTTCTATTTCCTCGAGGGCGAGGTCAGGTGGCGCTTCCCCATCATGTTCCAGTCCTTCTTCACCGTCTTGGTCATGATCGGTCTGCTCTACCTTCCCGACTCTCCCCGTTGGCTCATCATGAAGGGCCGCACCGACGAGGCCCGCGACGTCATTGGCCGCCTGCTCGACGCGCCCGAGGACAGCACGGTTGTCAAGGAGGAAATGGAGCAGATTATCACTGCCCTCAACGTCGAGCGTGGGGGCGGCAAGTTCTCCCGTCTCTTCAGCGGCGGTGTGTCGCAGAATCTCCATCGCGTCGGCCTCGGTATCGCCGCCCAGTTTTTCCAGCAGATCTGCGGCATCAACCTCATCACCTACTACCTCACCTTCGTCTTCGAGAACTCGCTCGGCTTTGGTCCCGAATTGTCCCGTCTCTTGGCCGCTTGCAACGGCACCGAGTACTTCATTGCCTCTCTTGTTGCGCTGCCTCTGATTGAGCGTGTCGGCCGCCGCAAGCTCATGCTTTTCGGTGCCTTTGGCATGATGGCTTCCATGGCTATTCTCGCCGGCAGTGCCTCGACCGGTGAGACGCTTCCCAACGGCGCGCCCAGGCTGAGCACCCTCTACGGTGTCGTTGCCACCGTATTCCTCTTCGGCTTCAACACCTTCTTCGCCTTCGGCTGGCTGGGCATGACGTGGCTGTACCCGGCCGAGATCACCAACCTCCAGACGCGTATCCAGGCCAACGCTCTCTCGACTTGCTCCAACTGGCTGAGCAACTTCTTGATCGTCATGATCACCCCTCCAGCCTTTGCCAACCTGCAGTACAGGACGTGAGTTTGCTTCCATCTCATCTGTTGAGAGTTCCCTCCCACTGACGTTTTGTGTTGTTCAGTTACATCTTGTTCGCTGCCTTCAACGCCGCCATCATCCCCTGCGTCTACCTCTTCTTCCCCGAGACGGCCAAGCGATCCCTCGAGGAGATCGACCTATACTTTGCTCGCGCCTATACCGAGAAGGTCTCGCCCGTCAAGATGGCCAAGATCATGCCCCGGTACAACCCCGCCGAGCTCAAGACCGAACTCGCCAAATACTTTGATGCCGACGACATTGAACGTCGGCGCTCGTCAGTGGCGGCCTCTGCTCCCACCTCCGCTCCGTCGTAAAGCGTCGAGAGCGACAGATCACGCCCGCCCCCCAGGCTCCGTGTCGGGCACGGGTACAAGGGCGTGGCGATTTAACCCCAAGCGCCACTGCTTGGGTGGTGATGTGATGCGGGACAGGAGCTGACCGTATTGCGATCTTGGAATTACGCTTCATTACTTTTCTTAAATGCTAGTTAGAGATACCGATTAGAGTTCAATAGAGTGACGCAGTCACGCACGCGTCTGTTGATTTGCCACTTGGAGATATTCATCGCAACCTTTATGATGATAGAGAGACGAAGTACCTAAGGTAGGTAGGTAATCTGTGTGATGGCGCACACGCCGCAAGGTAATAGCTTGAACTTTAAAAGCCAAACTTTAACCCCCAGTGCAGAGCACAGTTTCTCGCGTCGAATGGGTCAGCAACGTTCACTTTGTCGTCCAGTCCAGAGCAACTGGAACACATACATGATCCTCTCAAGGCCCACCATATTTGCCCTGGGCTGAAATGCCCGATGTATATGACAACATGACCGCTGCACTTACTACTACCTATTCTCAAGTTCAGTCTGCACGAGAGCCGCAGCCCAGGCCGAGTTCACTGCGATCTGACATACCGCCCCGTGCCAGTGCCCGCCAAGCAAGAGCTCCCATCCCCCACACCCACTCATCCTCTCCCCTTCCCACCGTCCCGAATCATCATCTCAGCCGCCATCTCAGCAATCCCATACACAGCCGTCTGAATATGACCCGACACCAAAATAGGCATCACACTAGCATCAACAACACGCAGGTTAGTCGTCCCATAGACCACCAACGCCGGGTCCACCACGCCGCCCTTGTCCCGCGGCAACATGGCGCACGACCCGACGGGGTGGAAGATGGACAGCGTGGTGCTCAGGACAAAATCGCGCCATTGGGCATCGTTGTCGTCGTCGGTCTCGGGCGGCACCGCCGCCAGGCCGGGCTCGTACTCGGCCACCCACCGCGACGACAGCGGGGCCGTGTTGGCGATCCTGCGGACATACTTGATGGCGGCGACGGCGGCTTGGATGTCGTACTCGTTGGAGAGGTAGTTGGGGTTGATGAGGGGGGCGTCGTTGAGGTTGGAGGATCGGATGTGCACGCTGCCGCGGCTGAGCGGGTGCATGATGCCGGCGATCAGCGTGAAGAAGTCCTGGCCGAAGAGCGGCGTGCTCGGTGGGGGGTACCCCTTGACGCCGGTGTACCCGTCGGAGAAGATGACATCGACTTGGGGTACGGCGGGGTTGCGCAGGAAGTCTAGCTTCTTCTGGTCGACTGGGTGGCGGGATGTCCCGATGGCCTGCTCGGCGAGAGACGTTAGGGCGGCGGATGCGTCGCTGCCGACGACCTGGCTCCAGTTGCTGAAGGTGTAGCCGCTGCCCGTGTAGTCGTACATTGAGTATTGCCCAGATCGCCAAAGCTCAAGTTGCTCGGCAGCAAAGCTTGTGTTGTAGCGCAGAGCGTCGAACGACGTGTAGTTATCCTGGAGCTGGAACGAGCCCTGGATGCGAATGTGGTCTTGCAGGTTCTCGCCGACGCCGGGGAGGTCGATGACTTGGTCGATGCCGGCATTCTCCAGAACGGACCGTGGACCAACGCCCGACAGTTCCAGGAGCCCGGGGCTCTGGATGGTACCTGCCGAAAGGACAACCTCTGCACGGGCGTGGATGACGGTGCCGTCTTGGAGGGTGACGCCGGTGGCTACCATCTGGGAACCGTCGCGTGCTTCGAGGTTGATCTTGGCTACCCGCCGGTCCGTAATGACGTGGAGATTGGATCCGGCCGTCGGGAGATAGCCATTGGCAGCGTAAGACCTATTCCAGATGGCCGAGTCGATGTTGCTAGGCTGGTACATGACCCCAAGCGGATCCCCGCCCAAGGACTCCAAATTGTGCCGAACGCCCAGGTTGTTCATGGTCGGGATCCATGATTCTTGATGCTCGGGGATGAAGCGATTGATGGCCGACTTGATAGGTCCCGTCGTGCCCACTCCCGTCTCCCCGTAATGGGGAGATGGTGTGAAGGTCTCGACCTTCTTCATGGCTGCGATCATGGACGGCCAGTTCCATCCCGGATTTCCGACATCTTCCCACGCGTCATACTCGGGGATGCTGGCCCTGTCCCAGGACATCAGATTCAGGGCAGAGGAGCCGCCCAGGACCTTCCCCCTGTTAACACCAATGACACGGTCCTTGGCCCCGGGCTGGTTGGTGGTAGTGAAGTTCCAATCGTAGATGGTGCCCAGAGTCGACCCCTTTTTCCCGGGAATGTTGATGCCTTCCTCTCCCAAGGCAATCGGGCCAGCCTCGACGAGGAGAATGCTCGCCGACCGAAGACCTTGGCTCAAGCGGGCGGCCAGGGCCGAGCCTGCGGTTCCTCCACCAATGACGATCTGGTTTTTTTATCATTAACTGAGGGCGCAGCAGGTACAGGTGGTGGAGCACGCACATAATCATAGGCATCCCGGGGCGCTCCGTTGTAGACTGGGTCGGCGGAAACCGAAGCCACACAGAACAGCGCGCTTATTAGAATCCTAGTAATTGACGCAGGCATTCTGACCGTGTAGCAGAGGAAAAATGAGAGAAACGCCAATGAAGTCGGCAAGAGGCCAATTGGGCAGCACTATACGAATAAAGCAGCTGGGAGCACTTCAACTTACCAAACCGTTGGTCCAAGGGGTAGGGCCCCCCGTGTCCTTTCCGAGCATTGCGCCTGAGATTCCTGCAGCTTATGTGGTGACACAAGAGTGTGAAGCCATGAGTCGAGCCAATCGAATAGGAGCGGCAACTCTTGGAAGCTGCACATTTGAGCGTCTTGTTGCATTCGTCCATCGCCCGACCGGTTTTTTCAAGCGCAGACAGCCCAAATCGGGGCAAGTGCTTATTCGGACGTGTTTAACCATCGGGTTTCCTCTGGCTTCCTCTGGTACGGGGCGGGAAATATAGCGACTTCAGCCTCCCTCGCGCCAATACAGCAGACTTTGCTCAGCTTCCCGTAGTAATCCTCATCGACCGCCGTAATTGCTCCGACCCGCAACTGCTCACTGTTACGAGACAAAGCTGCCCCGAGTCCTCCGGCCCCCTTGCCTCCCGACGAGGACACTGGGCCCGCGCTCTTAGCCAGCGGCGGCATCCTCATCGCAGCCATCATTATAATCTCGCCCTTGCGCACTTTTGTCCGCTTTACGACTCGTGCACTCGTCCTGGACGACTACACCATCATTGTGGTCACCATTCTGTGTGTAATACGCGTGGCTACCGTAGCGGGAAAATGCAGGGGGCAACTACCGTAGATTCGCAAAGTACGGTTGTTCAGCAAAGTACGGTTGCTCTCAAAAGTACGGTTGTTACATCGGCCCGCAAATTCTACCGTTCTAATTGGCTAAATCCACAGCCAACTCCCTGGTAGCCCTGTAATGGCCCTGTAGGCTGAACGCAATTGACTTGCACGCAATTGACTTGCACGCAATTGACTTGCACGCAATTGACTTGCACGCAATTGACTTGCACGAAATGGCCCAATGCCAACGCCTACAGGCCGGGCAATGCCAACAGGGCCGGGCAATGCCAACAGGGCCGGGCAATGCCAACAGGGCTGGCATGGCAATGGAACCAAGGCTATAAGGTGCCGGTGCCGCGCCGTGCCTGGCCTTCCCGCCCTGCGACTTCCTCAGCCGGAGACTCCCATCGTATTGATAACGATAGGAAATAACCTCTTTCCTTAATTGAATTCCCTTGCTATAGCTCAATTGTAAAATGCTCTCCTCCTTTTTTCGTGATTCCTGTGTTCAATTCCCTGTCGTAACCATCTTTCTTCAAATGTAATGTTCAGACCAAATGAAGCTCCAGTTAATAAAGGCCGGTAGAGTGGGCCGTTTAGAAGGCCCGGTACAGTGGTTCGGTTTTTTTGGGCCCTGCGGTCTGTGCAGCAACCGTACTTTCCAGAACAACCGTACTTTTGAGAGCAACCGTACTTCTCAGAACTGTCAAACTTTATAGAACTACCGTAACCCACTAAAAGTACGGTAGTTGCCCACCACAGAGCCCCGCTGCGGTACCTAGGTACCTATCCAGGTTGTATATAGGTTACTAATTTCGGCAACGGCAGGGACCGCTGGTATATCACGAGTAAGACTATGTTAACAATAGGTAGGTATGATAGGATGGTACTCGCAGCTTACTCTCTTCTCTTCTATACGCTTTTTTAAGATTTCCATCTGTCTATCTCCTCTTTGCTCTTCGCTTCTCCAGCGTATAGGGACTGGGTACTAACCCTATCTGGCATGACAATATAGGTACCTACCTACCTACCTATCTATCCTGTCCTCCCAACACCATGGTATGGGTACCTATTCAGCAGTCACGGTACCAGTCTCCCATCCTTTTCCTCGTCTTGCAAGACTGCCCCGATACCTCCTAACTACCACGGTTGGCGGCTGCTTGCCAGTGATCAGTGCCCTCGTTCGTGCTCCGCATTGATTGGCCCAGGGACGGTCAGACTCGGGCACCCAAAAGCACGGTGAGTGGCGTTGAAAGGCCTATCACAGCTCCGTGTTTTGGTCAGGCTGCAATGCATTCGAAGAGGGGGGTTTGCTCCCCTGTCTTTCCTCCTTTGCTCCCGATGCCCTCAAGCGACGTCGCATTTTCCTTCGCTTAGCTCACCTCCTGTTGGAGATGAAGAGATGCTAAAGCTCTATTAACCCGCTGTATTTATTCGTTCCCTCCGCATGTACGGGTTCCAGGTCATACCTGCGTCTGTCGAATTGAAAGAGCGCTACGTGACGGAACTACGAAGAAGCGCGAGCGCCCGAATACGGCGGCCCTCTTCCCCTCAACAACCTACGCCGCCTCGTTGTCTCCGGTTCGTGATTGTCTTGCGCAATGGACGACCTGGACCCCGAGCTCTATACCGTCGCATGGATCGCCCCGCTAGAGATCGAGGCACGGGCTGCCCTACATATGCTGGATCATAAACACCGAGGCAGGTTTCCCATGGGTCGCGGCGATGACTACGTCTTCCAAGCTGGCGAAATGTGCGGACATAACGCCATCATTGCAACCCTGCCCGCTGGTCAAGAATACGGCACTGGGTCTGCTGCTGCCCTCGCTAGCCAGGTCAAGCGCTATTTCCCAAACCTTTGGTTCGGCTTGCTGGTTGGCGTTGCCGCCGGCCTTCCTAACTTCTCGCGAAGCCCGCCGCTCGATATCCGCCTAGGCGACGTTCTCGTGGGTCTGCCCACGGGCGAGAGTGCAGGCCTTATCGCCTACGACTTGGGCAAAGAGACAGCCAAAGATGGGTTTCAACTCTTGCACTTCGGCCATGTATTGGCCAACACGGAAACGGTTGTCAGATCGGCCATCGGTGCCATCAAGCTTATGGCGCCCAATGATGCGAAAGCGTTCTTGCCACATTATGAACGTATCAAGCACAAAGAACACACCACCGGCACATTCGTCGACCCCGGACAAGAGAACGATCTGCTCTACCAGAGTAACAAAGACGGGACTGAGCGTTTAGCGAAACGAGAACGGCGGCCGGATGGCAAGCGGACTCGGGTGTGGTACGGACCTATAGGCTCGGGAGACAAGGTGGTAAAGAATGCCCGGATCCGAGATGAGCTGAGAGACAAATACAACGTCATCGGTCTTGAGATGGAGGCGGCCGGAACGATGAACCGCATTCCTGTGGGCGTCATTCGTGGGGTTTGTGACTACGGGGACGAGCATAAGAATGAGGAATGGCAACCGTACGCTGCTGCAATGGCTGCCGCCTACGCCAAAGCTGTCCTGGCTGAGATTAGACCGAAGAACATCGCACAGGGCGGAGGAGTGGCCGGCCAGATTGGTTCGTAGAACGTCCTCGTCGAGAAAATGGAACTTCTTAGCTAAATGCATTGTACAGACTCGCCTGTGAAGGACCCAAACCGGAAGGCAAAGGAGATAGAGATGCTGAAGTGCCTGATGACATCACGGTACCGAGACCGAAAAGACAGAAACCCACCCCGGGTCCCGGGGACCTGTGACTGGTTCGTGTCTCACGAGCTCTTCAGGGACTGGGAAGAGAGCAAGTCGTCAAGGCTGCTTTGGGTGTCTGCAGATCCGGGATGTGGAAAGTCGGTTTTGGCAAAACACCTGGTCGATTCTGTTCTTCCGACTACAGAATCCAGAACGGTGTGCTACTTCTTCTTCAAGGACGACTTTGAGGACCAGAGAAGTGCGGTCAGCGCTCTCTGCTGTATTTTGCACCAGCTTTTCGATCGGAAGCGCGCCCTACTGTCCAACGCAATTCTCGACAGGTTCGATATTAACGGGGCACATTTCACCAACTCATTCAGCGAACTCTGGGAAACCCTTCTGAGCGCCGCGAAGGATGAGAACGCCGGCGAAATCATCTGTCTTCTCGATGCGCTCGACGAATGCGAAGGTCAAGGGAGATCTCAGCTCGCCGACGCGCTATGCCGACTATATGGCCCCGAGAGCACTGCGAAGGACTGTAATTTGAAGTTTCTCCTCACTAGTCGGCCCTACGATGGGATTCGCTGTGGTTTCCAGCCTCTAACCATCCCCGGATTGCCAAAGATTCATTTGAGTGGGGAAAGCGACGAGGAGAGGGAAAAGATTTCCCAAGAAATCGACATTTTCATCAGAGCCAGGGTCCAGGACATCGGCGAACGACTAAAGCTCGCACAGAACGAGCGAGACCTCCTGCTGCAACGGCTCATGGAGAGTCGTCAAAGGACATATCTATGGGTGTACCTTACGCTGGACTTGATCGAGAGCGCCATCGGTAAAACAGTCGAGGTCGCTTCCCGCCTTCGCACCGGAGTTGACGGGGCCACTTCCCAGCTGCCCAAAACAGTTGATGCCGCATACGACAGGATCCTCTCCAAGAGTTGCAATCCCCAAGAGGCCAAGAAAATCCTGCATATCGTGGTAGCAGCAGCCCGACCCTTGACTCTGAGAGAGATGAACGTGGCGTTGGTTCTTCGAGAAGGTCGCCGGTCCTATGAGAACTTCACTCTCGAACCCGAAGACCGTTTCCGTGATAAGGTACGAGACGTCTGTGGCCTCTTCGTGGCCATCATAGACTCGAGAATCTACCTGCTTCACCAAACTGCGAAGGAGTTCTTGGTTCAGAACGATCCGGTGAATACTCCCAGTGGCGCCCCCCGAGGATCTGGAATGGAAACACTCGCTACAGCCACGGGATTCTCATCGCATTCTTGCTGAAGTCTGCATCTGGCACCTGCTTCTTGCAGAATTTGAGACACATCCTCTTGACTGTGACGGAAACGAGCCACTAACCCAGTATATTGAGGACCATGTCTTCCTTGACTACTCTGCCAAGTACTGGGCCGTCCACTTCCGCGAATTGCAAATTGGGTTGCAACACACGATGACCCAATCGATACTGAGAATCTGCGACACGAGTTCAGGGCGTTGCCGTACTTGGTTCAAAGTCTATTGGACAAGCGTGAACACGGATTTCCCCCGTGGATTCACCACCCTTATGATTGCAGCCTATTTCGGACTGGGAAAAGCGGTGAAGCGCTTGCTCAAGATGGACGACATCGACTGGAAGTCTCGCGATGATACATACCAGCGGTCAGCGCTATCTTGGGCTGCAGGCAACGGCTTTGATGCCGTTGTCAAGCTATTGATCAAAAAAGCGGGGATCGGTATGCGAGGCCTCAGGCTACCGTTTGGAAGGGGAGCCACAGTCAACTCGGTGGATAGGTATGGTCGAACGCCATTGTCGTATGCCGTTTGGAGCGGGAACGTAGCCGTCGTCAAGCTGCTCATTCAAGCGGGGGCTCGGGCGGACTCACGGGATGACACTGGAGGGACGCCATTATCTTATGCCGTTTGTAGCGGACGCAAGGAGGTGATGGAGCTACTGCTCAGGAGAGGAAGCCAGGTTGGCCCAGAAGATGTTATTATCAAGGAGCTACTATTGTCCGCTGCGAGGTGGGGCGACGAGGATGTCGTCAGGTTGCTCCTTGATACGGGTAAGGCCGAGATCGACGCGAAGGATGGCCAGGGTCTGACGCCGCTTTCATGGGCCGCTAGGGGTGGGAATAGGGATGTCGTCCGGTTGCTCCTTGATACGGGTAAGGCCGAGATCGAGATGAAGGATGACGGGGGTCAGACGCCGCTGTCGTGGGCCGCTTCTAACGGGCATATAGCCGTGGTGAAACTGCTTCTGGAGACGGGCGGTGTTGAAGTCAACGCGAAGGATAACGCTGGTCGGACACCGCTTTCGTGGGCCGCTTCTAACGGGCATATAGCCGTGGTGAAACTGCTTCTGGAGACGGGTCAGGCCGAAGTTGACGCGAAGAACAACAACGGTTACACGCCGCTTTCGTGGGCCGCTAGGAAGGGGCATCTGGATGTGGTGGAACTGCTTCTGGATACGGGTAATGTTGAAGTCGACGCGAAGGATACTTGGAGTATGACGCCGTTTGTGTGGGCCGCTGCAGGGGGGCATCAGGCCGTGGTGAAACTGCTTCTGGATACGGGTAATGTTGAAGTCGACGCGAAGGATACTTGGAGTATGACGCCGTTTGTGTGGGCCGCTGTACGGGGGGATCAGGCCGTGGTGAAACTACTTCTGGATACGGGCAATGTTGAAGTCGACGCAAAGGATAACGAGGGTCAGACACCGCTTTTGCGGGCCGCTGCAGCGGGGCATCAGGCTGTAGTGAAACTGCTTCTGGATACGGGCAATGTTGAAGTCGACGTAAAAGATACTTGGGGTATGACGCCGCTTGGGTTGGCCGCTGTACGGGGGCATCAGGCTGTGGTGAAACTGCTTCTGGATACCGCCGAGGCCGAACTCAAGCAGGATAAAGAGGGTCGGACGGTACTTTTATAGGCCGTTAAAAAGGTGTATCAGGCCGTAGTGAAGCTGTTTTTGGACGAGGGAGTGGATCGGAATCCCAGAGATAACAAGGGCTGGGCGCCGCTGTTATATGCTGCGGAAAGAGGCTGCGAGGATGTAATGCGGTTTTTGGTACAGAAGAGAGCATCAACGCCTACTGTGTAAGACACGGTTGGAACTCCGGCGTTGCATTGGGCGGCCGGGTGACAACACGAGGTGGTGATGCCATTTCTGTCGAAGAATCTCGCAGATATCGAAAAGAAAGGTCCGTGTCCAATTGGTGCTCCTCAATTGGTGTTCCTGGAATGGTGTTGAAGATCGTCCAAAAGGGGGCGAGACGGGGCGAATGAACCCAATTGGCTGGTATGTCTGGTCTCTCTGTACAGAATACCTGGCAGACACGACGCACTTACCCCTAAACTAGATCTCCAACAAACTGTCTGCAAGGAACAAACAGTCTCCTCAACGCCAAGCCAGGGTTTTGGAAAGAGGTACCGGGCGACAGTTGTCGATTAAAAGTTACGGTGTCGACTACTGTGTAAAAGCTACTAGGTAACATTTTTGTTTTCTAACAAAAACTCGGAGCTTTCTTTGTTCCCTTTCTGATTCTGTCGCTTCTGAATTGCCATTAACTATGCACGCAATCAATTCGCTGGGCTCCTTGATCGATTGATTGCTGCAATTGGCGAAGCGCGAAGAGGGCCGTGCACAAACTGGTCCCTCTCTTTTCCCACTTTTTGACCCAAGCAGCGACTTGCGACTTGGCGTGCACCTGCATCTTCACCCGGGCTCCTCCACCATTCTCTATTCCCACCTAAAGGGTTGCTTTGGGAGCAAAGCTCTCGGTGATGAGAGCTGAGATAAGCTCGTGCTGACCCTGGCTGTGCCGTTCACTGTTTATTCTTCAAGTTCTCTGCTAACAATTTTCCCTCGTTTCCATCGCTTGGCACCCCGGCTTCTCTGTCCGGATTTCCTTGGCCTTTGACTCGGCCGTTCCCGATCGCGAATAATTTAAGAACCGTGTCGGCAACAAGCCGGTTCCCTGCATTGCGGCTGCGCAATACTGCACGCCCAACTCACAGCTCTGTCTGTGTTCAAGCATCCTCGACATATGAATTCCCCCGATAACTACCCGATAATACGGTAGACGATCGATAGCGGACCCTTCCGCCAGCGAAGAAACACGGCCCACCACAACCCAGCAACCAAGCCGACCCAGATCGCCTGCCCCTGATGAAGGTGGAAATCCCGACGATTGCAATATCGTAACGCTCGTTCACCCTCCCCACTACCCGCCGTTTGTCGGGGACCAGCCCTGAGGACGCGCCAAACAAACGTCCAGACGACTAGACGAAGGAAGGTCGGACGAACCTGACAGAGCGGCATCCAATCTCAACCAACAGTTGGTGCTCGCAATCGCCGTGTCTTCCAGGATTAGCCTTCGAACCCGTTTGTGATACCCACGAGGGCACAATCCAATTCGATCCCACATCAGGCCGTAGATGCCACCCGGCCGGTCACAATGCCCTGGCAACCGCTGCCCCGGGTCGCTTTCGCCGTCGCGACCTTCCCTTTCCCCGCTGTGCACGCGGCCGACCTCCCGCTCGAACTCGGTGACGAACTGTACATTTTCGAAGAGACTCCAAATGGCGATTGGCTCCGTGGATACCTGGTCTCGCCGCCGAGCCTGCTGGCTGGGCTGACGAGCGTCAAGGGACAAACCCTCGAAGCCCGCGTCTTTAGCGGCATCTTCCCGCGCAGCTGTGTCGAGGTCCGGGAGGAGATGGGCGAAACAGGTGAGGTCTACGACAACGATATCGAAAGCGATGATGTGCCCCAACTGTCACCAATACACCTCGAGGAAGGCGACTCGGCCAAGAGTGGGATAGAGGGAACGAATGCCGAGAGAAAGAGGAGGAGAGACAGGGCGGGGGGCTCGCCGACAAAAGGCTGGAGGGAGCATGTGGGCTTGCCGAATGGCGCCCCTGGCCGACTATCAGTGCCTGTGAAGCGCGACCCGAATGCGCCACGCCCGCCGGCACCCGTGCCCATGCTCAAGATTGGCGACGAGACTCCGACTTCTGCCATGGAGCCGCTCATTGATGAGATCGCGTCTTGTCTGCGGGAATGGCACTCAACAAACCTCCACGAGCTGCTGCTGTCTCGCCAGTACGCCAAGCTGGACACCATGTCCAATCTCATCGCCACTCTCAACTTTGCGAGGCAACAATTCCTCCACGACGTCCTGACTGACTGGGAGTACGACGCCCTCCGGGAAAAGACTGTCTGGGACCTGGTCCGTGTCAACAAGCTTTGCGGGGCCGAAGTAATTGTGCGCGACCCCCATGAGCGCGGTCGGGTGCTCACTGGGGATGACTCGGTGGTGGAGATGACAAAACTGCAGTCCATCATGAGCTTGCTCGACGAGACACCGACTCCCGTGGCTGAGCTAACGGCGCTTCACCACCTGCTAGTCGATATCAAGGGTTTCGCCGGCGCATCCACCGAAGCCACCACCGTGGTACTGTACCTGGCTACCAAGACCGCGGGCGGAGCGTTAACACCGCTGTCCGAGAACTACATCGTCGAGATGCCCGCTGGTGGGCAGCTGGTTCATCTGACCCGGAACATGCAGATGCGTACCCTCTTCGCCGACCTGACAGCCACCGAGATCGGCGACGTCCCCTCGATCGAATCCGACCTCTTCCTGGTCGTTAAAATCCGCGCCTCGCAACAAGTCATAGCAACCAAGCCCAGCTCACGGTCTGGCGCCGTTTCCCAAGCGCCGTTTGCCAAAGAACACGCCAAGCCGCCGTTGTCCGCCGGAAACAAATCAGTGCGCAGGAGCTTGATGTGGGCCGGCAAGAGCACGCGCTCGGCATTCTCGAGGGGCAACGTCAGACTCGACTCGCTGTCAGAGCAACCAGAAGAAGTCGTATTGCCGCCTACAGCAGGCAGCGAGAGTAGGGATGGAGCGCCCCCGAGCACCGCCAATTCCAAAACGGGGCGCTCGTCCGTGGACGGCCAGGTCACTCATACGGCCGATAGGACAGTCGGTGTTGGCGTGCTCAAGCTGAACCCTGTCATGAAGCAAGAGGAGGAGGTCGAGCACATCGTGAGCATCTGGGCGCCGTCTGCTAAGCATATAGCCGAGAGGCAAGATGGCGAGGACTGGGACCCAGTACTGCGCGAGATCATGGACAGCAAGACGGGATCCTACGAGAAGTCGAGGAGAGCCGAGCGCCTGCAGGTGCACCTCCGGGCCTTCAACAATCCGGATGCGGATGCTCTGATCAAAGCGACCCCCACAGCACTGTCCAACATCTGCAAGACAAATAAGATGGGCTTCTCTGGCGCCCCGACGAAGCCCAGGTCCGATATTTACCTGACTATTGACGAGGCCGTCTTGACCCGCCAGACTCTGCTATCCCGGTTCGGCGGGAGCCCAACAGCGCTTCCGAGCAGTTTCCACGCGAACAACCTCCAGATCACTCTCGAAGTGCGCAGGTCGGACGGCGAGCGTGTTGAGAACTGCATCCATCCTTCTTCCAACGCCGAGCCCGTCAGCACCTGGACCACTGTCGTCACCGAGCGCGGCGAGCCGTGGCGGCAGTCGGTCAAGCTCGTGCTCGCACCGCAAGACGTCCACCAGGGGCACGTGGTGATGCACCTCGCCGACGCGCCGAGCCCGCCATTCGCGGTGGCGTACATGCCTCTCTGGGACCAGCAAGCATTTATCCGCGACATGGCCCACGGCCTCTTGCTCTACCGGTTGGATGAGCACACGAATGCTGCCCAGGCCGGCCCCCAGGGGAAGGGTGGCTACCTAAGCCTGCCATTCTCTGCCAGAGGCAAGGACGAGCACCAGACTGACGTGACAGGGCCGCTTGCCATGGTGCGCGTCGAGACCTACCTCTGCAGCACAAGATTCTCGCAGGATCGGGTCGTCTTGGGCCTGTTGGCTTGGAAGGACTCATCCCGGGAGGGGATCCCGGTGCTTCTCAAGCAGTTCATTTTTGTTGCTGAGATCGAGGTGGTTAAGCTTCTGAATGATGTGTTGGATGCGTTATTTGGCATTCTCTGCGAATACTCGGGCAATGACGACTACGAAGACCTCGTCTTTACCGCCCTCGTCAGGGTGCTAGATATCGTCCACGACAGGCGATTTAACCTAGCGCCGCTAGTCGACCAGTACGCCGAGAGCAGGTTTAACTACCCCTTTGCGACCCCCTGCTTGGTCAGGTCCTTCACTCGGCTCCTGTCAAAGCCTACCGAGCACGAGACGGCAAGGAAGCTGCGAGCCACTTTCAAGGTTGCGAGGCACATTCTCAAGTTCATCACACATGCTCGTGGCCAGCAAAAGGCCAAGGAGGCGGGCATCGGGATAACGGGCTCGAATCCGGGTTTCACACGTCACCTCCGCGTCATCTTCAAAGCGCTCGATGCCATGATGCGCAGTAGCGCGCCAGTCCTGGTCGGCAGTCAGACTCTCGCCGTCCAACATTTTCATACCTGGCTCCCAGAGCTGACCGGCCTGCTGACGACCGAGGAAATTCTGCACATTGCTATCGACTTTATGGATTCTTGCTCCAGCGTCAAGGGCAAGCTTGTGTTGTACAAGCTGGTGCTCATCATCAACTACGCCAAACTCGACATCTTCTCACATCCTGAGCAACGCTCCGCCTTGAGCGCCAACACCGTCCGATGGATAGCACCACACTGGGGCCACGTCGACGAAGTCACAGACCTGTGGAAAGACCAAGTTCGCCTCTGCTGTTCGGTCCTCGCCAGCCAGATCGAACACCTGGGCCCCGAGATCCCCGATTACATCCCCAAGATTATTCAATCTTACCTCGTCATCCAAGCCGTGCCGAAGAAACAAAAGGACCGCCTCTCGCTCCTCTTCCCTACCACCTACCCCTTCCCGGCGCGCTCCATCACTGACGAAGCCGCCTTCGACGAAGCCCTCATCGAACTCTCGGCCGTCCTCTCGGCCCTCTCAAACTCCCCCGCCGGTATGCAGCTCGAGCTCGCCGAGGATGACCTACACGTGGTCGTTGAGAACTGCCTGCGCGTGCACATGAGCATCCTTCAGGGCGAGACCTTCCCCGCCGACTGGCTCAGCGCCCACATCTTCCACCACAAGTCCACCATGCGCACCTTGCAATACCTAGCAGGCATCCTGCTCGACTCGTTCCTCCCGCACCCAGACGAGGCCGAGAACTTCAACACGGAGCTATGGAAGCTCTTCTTCACCACCCTGCTCAGCCTAGTCGGCAGCCCGTCGCTCGCGCTCGAGACCTTCCCGGAGCAGAAGCGCCGCGCCGTGTGGAAGATCGCCGGCGACGTGCGCGAGCACGGCGCCGACCTCCTGCGCCGGACCTGGGAGGCCATCGGCTGGGACACCACCCTGGAGGAGCGCGCCCGCTACAGCCTGGCCAAGATGGGCGGCTACCAGGTCCAGTACGTGCCGACGCTCGTCGGCCCCATCGTCGAGCTGTGCCTGAGCGTCCACGAGGGCCTGCGCCGCATGGCGGTTGAGGTGCTGCAGACTATGATTGTTAGCGAGTGGACGCTGAGTGAGGACCTGTCGGTTATTCAGACTGAGATGATTGATTGTCTGGATGTGTACTTCAAGTCGAAGCCGCTGACGGAGAGTATTCTGCAGAAGTTGTTTGTTGGAGAGTTGTTGGAGCGTTTTGAGCCGCTCGCGAAGGGGAAGGATGAGGCACTCTTTGCGGCGCTGAGAGATCTGACGGATACGGTGGATGTGTTCTTGGACTTGTTGGTTGCGGTGCACAGTGGTGATGGGTCTGGCGAGGCCTCGCACTTGATTCACCGGCTACGGCTGATGGAGTTCCTGCGCGATATGCAAAAGGAGGAGATCTTCATCCGCTATGTCCACCAGCTGGCCAACCTCCAGGCGGACGCGAGGAACCACGCCGAGGCTGGTTTGGCCCTGCGGCTGCATGCCGATGTGTACGACTGGGATCCCCTGAGGACGACGCCTGCTCTGCAGGACCCCGAGTTCCCTGCCCAGACCCACTTCGAGCGCAAGGAGCGCATCTACTTCGACATGATCAAGCACTTTGAAGACGGCGAGGCCTGGAGCAGCGCCCTGGCCGCGTACAAGGAGCTGCAGGCGCAGTACGAGACGAACACGTTCGACTTCGCCAAGCTCGCCCGCACCGAGCGCGCCATCGCGACCATCTACGAGACCATCGCCAAGAGCGATAAGCTCGTGCCTAAGTACTTCAAGGTTATGTTCAAGGGCCTCGGCTTCCCGGCCAGCGTGCGCGAGAAGGAGTTTGTCTTCGAGGGCTCCCCCGCCGAGCGTACCTCGAGCTTCACCGACCGCATGCAGGAGATGTACCCGTCGGCGCGCATCGTCACGAACGACCACATCGACGACGTCGAGGGCCAGTTCCTGGTTATCTCGACGCTGAGCCCGCACCGCGACCTCGGCCACCACGTCTTCCAGCGCGCGCGCGTGCCACAGATCATCCGCGATTATCTCATCTCGGCCCACCCACAGGCGTTCTCGGTTAGCAGCAAGCGGAACACCAGCGGGCCCGTGGCGGAGCATTCCATCGAGAAGATTGTCTACACCACGGCGGAGCCGTTTCCGACGATCCTCAGGCGGAGCGAGATTGTGGCCGTGCAGGAGGTGCGGCTGTCGGCAAAGGAGACGGCACTCGAGCGCATTGTGCGGAAGACGGCGGATATGTCGGCGCTGGAGAAGAAGGTGGCGGATGGCGAGGGCGGGGACGAGAGCGCGCAGCTGCTGGTAGATGCTGTTAGCATCAGTGTGAATCGCAACTCGGAGAGCAGCGTCGTGGCCTATCGCGATCTCATCCCCGGGATGTCGCGGACCCCGTCGCCGAGGGAGTTTGATGCGGAGCTTGGGGTGCCAGAGTTTGATCCCCAGGAGAATGCCATCAAGATGGCGCTGGTGGATCACGCGATTATGCTTAAGAGGTGTCTGGCGACGTTTACGAAGAGCGGGAACGAGATCCTCACGCGGCATGTGGAGGATCTGCAGCGGTGTAAGTGCCCCCTTAGCCACCCATCCCATCAATGGTCGTCACTAACGGACATGCAGACTTCGAATCGACCTACGCGCCCGAAATCGCAATCTTCACCCCCGTCCAACCCGTCCGCGAGACCACCACCCCATCCCCCACCTGGCCGCGCTCGCCGCCCTCGGCACTCAACGGCACCGCTCACCACGCCCCAACCAAATCCACCTCGACCGTCCCCAACGGCGCCGTAACAGAAGAAGCCACCGTCGTCCAACCCGTCCCCCTCCGCCCCGGCCGCGGT
Organism: Chaetomium fimeti; assembly: GCF_033439085.1. Classification (NCBI taxonomy): domain Eukaryota; kingdom Fungi; phylum Ascomycota; class Sordariomycetes; order Sordariales; family Chaetomiaceae; genus Chaetomium; species Chaetomium fimeti. The sequence continues at coordinate 2,391,895 of NW_026944334.1, forward strand.
CCCCGCCTCAGCTTCCTCGGCGGCCGCAAAAAGGACCAACAACAACCGCCGCGGGAAACCAACGGCGACCACGCCCCCATCCAAGAAGAATCCGAACAACCCGCCCCCTCCGCAACCACAAACACAGCCAAGAGCACCACCTCCTCCACAACCAAGGAAACCCCCCCAAGCAATAACCGCCGCTCCTTCTTCCGCACCCTCCCGCAGGTAACCACCACCAGCGAGGCCGGGACGGCATCGTCAAGAGAACGTGGCGGCGGCGGCGCGCACACCAACGGCTCCGGCGCCGGGCCTTACTATGCCCGCTCGCAGCCCTCGCAGTCCCACCTGCCTGATCTCAGCCCGGGCGGGTCGGAGGTATCCTCGCCTGCTACTACTGCCGTGCATAACGGTGGTGTTGGTATGGGTGGTGTGGGTGGTGGTGTGGGAGAGAAGAATGGATACCAGGCACAGGTGTATGAGACGATGGCGCCGCAGGTGGCGGCGGCGGCTCCCGCGCATTCGTCGATTATGGGGCATGGGGTGGGGAGCGTGCGGAAGAGGTTGAGTATTTTGAGGTTGGGGAAGAAGAGTAGTCGGGAGAGGAGCGGGGGGTTGGGGGGGGTGGATGAGGAGTGAGTTGTGTGAGTGAGTGAGTCGTTGTTTTGTTGGAGGTGTTGGGTTGGTGGTCCGAGTGGCCGGACGGACGGACGGACGGACGGACGGACACCACCCTGGCGTCATCGTGCATTTCCTTTGTGGATGTTCTAATATCTTCTCGGGTTGCGATGCAACCTGTTATTGCGTCTTTTTTTATACTTCTCATTTTCTGTTTGGGCTCTGGATATACCAGTTCCATATACCCGTGTACACATGGAGGGATCGGGCAGGAGGGTGGGTGGATGGATGGATGGATGGACGCCTGCTGTTGTCGGCATTTATTTTGTTGTATTCACTTTTGCGTCTACACTTTCAGGTCTCTTTGTGACCTTGCGTTACATACCCCCTTGGCTGGCTTCGGGATCGTGGATGGACGCCTGGCCGCTTTGGCACTTGCCAACTTTTTCTGTTCTTTTCGCTTCGTTTCTGCTTCTATTTGCTTGTCTTCCTGCTATGTACGCACCCGTTTACGCTCATAATTCCCTTGCATTATATCTGTTTTTGTTCTGTCTAATAGTTTTGATTCGAGCTGTCGTTACCTGCTCAGGGGCCCGCTGGGTTCTGTATATTTTTGTTTGTACAGTAGATCGGGGAGAAGAGTCGAGTCTTATACTTGGGGGAGGTGGATAGGATAGAGACGTGCCGCACTTCCGTGCTTATTGGCTCGGGCGCGAAGAAACCGTGGAAGAGCACGGGCAATGGAATTCTGTAAAACTCCACCGAGTTGATGATGTCGCGATGTGCTCCGGCCGTGATATGCCTACAATGTCCGTGATCTGTCAGGGATAGTCTCAAATCGAAGACCGGCATAAGCCTGTGAGGTGATGCGCAAGAGCCTCCTCTGCGTCACAATCGGGCCATACGATAGAAGGACCAGCTCGCTATCGAGCCGAGGTCCTCGCCACACGGTGGATGGCAAACGGTCCGACCGCTGATGCAGGATGACTCCTACCACATGATGCATACCGGAAGCAATCACTTCAATTCGTTTCTACTCCCGCTTGTTTTCTCCATTCAAGGGGCGGTCATCAGTTTAACGTTGTGTTATTCTCTTGACCGGCGTCATGATGCACCGACTGATCCGGTCGCGGTACCGGCTGCTATTGCTGGCTCTCGTGGCCCTTCTCCTGCGCTTGTATCTACGGATCAGCTTGTTTTCCATCCGACAGAGATCTCCCGCGTACTCGGAGAGCCCGACACAAGAGCCCAACCACAATCAATTGCCGCCCCCGATCAGTGACTGGGACATCTCTGGATGGGAACCGCCGGTCGCCGTCTACCGGGAGAAGGTGTACAAGCCCGCCGCGGCACCCGTCTATCCTGCCATTGACCCGTTCCCAGTGTTGTCCAAGAACCCGCGACCGACTCGGGATGTTCTTGTCGCACCAAGCATCAACCGCCCACCGCAAGAGCACTACCCGGAACAGACGCCCTTGTTTGTCGGCTTCACACGCAACTGGCCGCAGCTGCTCCAGTGCGTCGTGAGCTACATCGCGGCGGGCTGGCCGGCGGAGGACATCTATGTCGTCGAAAACACGGGCGTCATGTACGCCAACCGGGACGGGAAGTTGACACTGCAGAACCCCTTCTACCTGAACCACACCCAACTGGCCATGTTAGGGGTTGGCGTCATCGTGGTATGTCCACTACTCACTCTCCCCTCTTTATCCCCAAACCCAGCCACAAACTAGCCACCAACTAACCACCCCCGACAGACACCAACCCTCCTCACGTTCTCCCAACTCCAGAACTTCTACCTCTGGTAAGAAGCCCCGCCCATAACCCTCCCCCTTCCAACCCCAACTCCGCCAAACTAACCCCCCAACAGGACAGCCCTCGAACGGCAATACCCTTACTTCTTCTGGTCGCACCAAGACCTGCTCGTCTTCTCCCTCGAGCCCAACATCACCGCCACAGGCGAGACCAACAACCTGTACACCAACGCGGTAACCACCCTCCGCCACCTCACCAGCGGCCCCGCCCACCACAACACCACCAACAACAACAACCCCAGGACGACGCAGCCGTCATGGGCGCACCACTTCTTCGCCTACGACCACCTGACGCTCGTCAACCGCGACGCGGTCCTCTCCCTCGGCGGGTGGGACACGCACATCCCCTTCTACGCGTCCGACTGCGACGCCTACCTGCGGGCGCGGTGGGCGGGGCTGGCCCAGACGCAGAGCACGATCGGGCTGGTGCTGGACGTGGGCGAGGTGATGGCGGACCTGGGGGCGCTGTTGCGGCTGGAGGGCAGCGTGGCGCGGCTGGCGGGGGACGAGGAGGAGGAGGAGGGGGAGGGGGAGGGGGAGGAGCTGGGCGGGCCCGGGTATGTGGAGCGGTGGGAGGAGTTGGTGGCGTTGGGGGAGTGGATGCAGAGGGAGAAGTATGCGCAGGGGAATGGGATGCGGAATACGTGGCAGGTGCGGCAGAGGGGCGGGCAGGGTGAGCCGTTTTATCGGGATGCGGACGGGTTTGAGAGGGGGGTGAGGATGATGATTGAGACGGGGAGGGAGGTGTTTGCGGAGAAATGGGGTCACCGCGGGTGTGATGTTGAGAAGACGGGGGCGGTGGGGGAGGATGCGTGGCGGTTGGAGATGGATTGGGTTGAGGGAACGGATTGTGAGGATGAGATGGGGAGGGGTGTGTTGGGGTCTTGGAAAGGCTCTGGCTCGTGGTGATGGAGAGACTTGTTGTTGGCTCTGTTTCATGGTGACACCATTTGGACTATGACGAGAGACCATAACAAGTAATTAGGATACAAGATTGAAACATGGAACTGTTGTGAAACATGGATGCAGAGAGGCCTTCTTCTATTTGCGCAAATGCGCAAACTACAACAGCTGACGACACCTGCATCAATCTAGACCCCCTCCCACGCAAGTCATCGCTGCGATACCACGCTGCGCAAGCACGACATCGCCGATACAATGCAGTCGGCTTCGGCGGCTGCCATGCAAAGCATGCATATCCCGCTGCAAGCTGGGCCAGTAGGGAATGGCACTTTCACCGATCGATTCCTAAAGATGTGTGTGTGGTTGGTTAGAGGATATCATGAGGTCGGCAGAAATAAAATGAACGGCCCATAAATCAAGCAAAGAGGATGCCTAAGGAATGAAAGGATATTTAGGAAAATGAAAAGGGGCCCAGTCATCGACGAGGGAGCAAGATGCGATAGTCCCTGTTTGCACACCAAGCAACACCAAGCAACCCGATGCAAGTGATAATGTGACGTTTGTGATATTAAGCAAAAGACTGTCTGCAACCAAAGCCCCTTGGTAATGTCCCCAAAAACCGACTTCTTAAAAACGCTATGCCCCTTCCCAGCTATCAATCTGTGACCTCATCCATAACCCCATAAAACCAACAAACGCGCAAGAAAACATAAAAGAAAAAAGTACCCAAAACCCACCAAAGAACGTATTCCATACACCCCAATCCTACAACCAACCACCCACCCAAACCACCAAACCACCACCACACACCACACCCACCCCATCACTCACTCCAACCTCCCCATAAAATCAAACCCCCCACCAACCCCCAACGACCCATGCTCCGACAGCGAGTAGTAAGCCGAGTCCATGCTGAACGTATCACACCCATACTCCAGCCCGCCGCCCGACAGCACCTGGTCCACAACCCCATACTGCAGCGAGTTGCACAGCTCGTTGTACACAGGGTCCTCCCGCAGGCCGTCCAGCAGCTGCGTCACCTTGGGGATCTCCACGGCTCCGGGGCTCGGGCTGGGGGGCGTGCTAGGCCGGCTGCTGCTGGCGGATCCAACGCCGCCGCCGCCGCCGCCGTGGGGGAGGAGGGTGTCGGGGTTGGTGGTGGTGGCGGTGGTGGTGGTGGTGGAGATCTCGGCTTGGAACTGGAAGGTGCGGAGCATGGTGGTCTCGACGTCGCGGATGATTTCGGCGGTTTTTTGGTTGGCTTTCTCTTGGATGTCTTCGAAGAGCTTGTTGACGTATTGTTCCATGGCGGTGCGCACTACGCGGGGCAGCTCGCGGCGGAGGTATTCTTTGCACTCGTCTAGGTTTTGGAACTGGCTCTTGGCGGCCTTGGAGGCGGCGTCGTTTTCGGAGTCGTAGTCTGGCGGGAGGGAGTTAGTGTTGGCAAGTGGTGAGTTAGGGAGGTTGGGGGGTGGCATACATGGCGAGGGGACCTTCTCGCCGGGGAAGATGGCCCGGTACATCTCTTTCCACTTGTCTTCTTCCGAGGCATGGGGCTTGGCCCTGGTGCGGAGCTGCTTCTCCTGCTCCTCGGTGATGGCGTCTGACGACTTCTCTCGCAGCTTGCAAGGGACGTCAGCCCGCTGGTGGTTCTTGAGCAACTCGGGCTTGTCAAAGTGATCAAAGCATCGAGGGCAAAAGTTCTTGAGCGAGTGTCGGCGGTAGACATGTTCCCTGCGCGTATTGTCAGTATAAACCAATTAAAACTAAGTGCACAAGACAAAACCTACTTGACACGGTGAACATCCTCCCACCCCGGCCCGCAGCAAGTCTTCGTCTTCTTGTACTTGGCCGGATCGTGTTTGCAGAAAGGGCACGCAAATGTCTTCCCGTTTCCCTCCTTGGGGTTAAACTTCTTCTTCTTCACCTTATCCCCGCCCGCCACACTTCGGTTACTCTCGTCGACATCGTCCTCTCTACCCCTCTTCACCCTCCGCTTGGGAGCCACCGCCGCCGCACCCGCGGCAGCGGACGCAGAAGAAGCCGAGTTATCAAGACATTTATTTAAGGACGTTTGAAAGAGATCCATAGATCGATCCACGATTTCCTTCTTCTTGCGGCTCAAGAAGCTTTCACGGTTGGTCGTGGTAGCCGAGTGGTGTGATGGTGGCGGGGTGCCTGAGCTGCGGGATGCCATGGACCGACTGGGCTGAACCGGAAAGAGGAGGGGTTCGATCCGGGGGGAAGTTGGTCAGAGGGGGAAGCCTTGACCTTGAGACATGAGATCCAGGGTGTTGAGATGGTAGTGATTGTGAGCTTTGATGAGAGTGTGTTGTGGTACTGCGAGGAGCACTGGCTGGGCGTTGGGGATGAGGCAGGTGACTCGAGGTGGGGGTGAGATGAGAAGGCTGCCAGGAGGCGAGTGTTTCCGAGAGGGGGTGGAGATGGCCGAAGACGGAGGTTGGGTGCTAGTAAGGTAAGAGAAGTGGATGGGAGTGACAGCACGGGTGGGACGATGACCTGGGCAGATATAGAAGAAGACCAGGGAGAAATCATGTTTCGGCGGCTCTTGATATCGTGGAGGGGCTATATATCCACTTCCGTTTGCGCAAATGCGGAGATCAAGCTCAGCGGACGTCTCGGGACTTCTGTGACACACCCGTCCTCAGGATCCCGAGTGACCACAGCCATTCTCCAATAGCCGATCCCCGCGCCGGGGCGCATGCGTCGGGACGGGTGAGCACACGAGGCCGAGCACGCATTGGCCGATTGTACCGATGACACGCAGCACAGCGCCCAAGAGGGGAAAGCACGGGGGTCACTGCCTTGGCTATATGCAGTCACGGTGGCATTGCGCGAGATGCTAGCGCGAGATGCAAGTGCTCAATTGCGGGATCATCGTTCGCAGCTCGTTACATTAGTCCCGCAGATAAGGCTGAGCGGGGAAAAGGAGGCGAGGCGATGCCTATTCGGCGGAGAAGGCAACAATGGCGACGTTCCGAGCAGTTGTGTCCTGTCAAGTTGACCCTCCGATGACTCGCATGCCCATCGTATGTCGGTCCTTGCTCGGTAATTCGAAACTTGGGCCGAAAGGTGGTGCTCGAAGCAGAGAAGGAACCGTGTTGGGCCAAAAAGACCGGAGACCTCAATGGTCCCATCCGACGGACAGCTGAGTCCTGCATATACCACCCAAGGCAGAAGCGACGCCACAATACTGGACTCCCATGAGACCCTTGTGACTGACCGAAAAGACGATATTGAGGTTGGCGAAGCAGCTCAATCGCGAAGTCTGAAGACTTCACCAGGAGTCTAACGCCGTTGCCACTCCCGAACCGGCTTCCTGGAACCGCTGCCTCGCCCTCAGACAATATGGACCAGTCAGGCATTGAGAACACTGGCAGCTCTGACTCGTTTCGGGTTGCCGAATGCTCAATGGCGAAACTCCACGATGTGGCCGTTGGCGTCGGACCTGTCTAGTAGTGGATGAAGGATAAAAGACGCCGTTAGACGGCTTGGTTTTGACGATGGATCAATAACACCACCAGCACCAACTCGATAGTACCAAACCGAGAGAAAAAGCCTACGGGACTTGCACTGCCCTTACCAGCACCATATCTTGACAAAGGCATAATGTCACAGGAGATCGACAGGACACTTCAGCTCTCGGGCGAAGAGTAAGAAGGCCCGTTTCCGAAATGTCAGACGTGGAGCGACTAACTCGGGCATAGCCAACCCTCAGGGGACACGTCATACTCGCTCGAGCGATACCTCAACAGTGACGGAGGGGTCGCGGAACGGTTGCTAAGAGGGCTCGATGTGGGCGGCATCGTGGGCCGGGCTCAAACGGTCGGGGGCGAGGTGAACAAGATCGCGGGTAGGGCTGGAGAACAGCCCAAAGGCTCAAGCTGATGAATAGTTGTTGAGTACGTTGCAAGGGGTTGCAGGTTATGTTGTGGAGCATGTTGCCAGCAAGCACGGAGATCAAGGTGCGGGAGCGATGGGGAGGTCGCCTTTCTCGAATGCAGAAATCGGGCCAAAGGCCTAGAGGTGGAGTTAGCTATGAATCCAAAGCATATTCAATATCACTTACCGCGGAATCGAGATCCAGCCAATCTGTAGTCTTCCACTTGTCCCATAATCGTGCAACGAGGATGGGCGCGGGGCTTGTGGGGGTGCCACTGTTGTCAGCCCGACCGCTGGCGGCTTCGCGAGCAATGTCGGCTTCCCAATGTGCGCGGAGTGCATCCTCAAGTAGCTGCTCGTCGAGGGCGTCGAGGTCCCCGCCCCGGTTCTCACCGTTTTGCTCGTTGCTCGGGTCGTTGCTCGGGTCGTTGCTCGGGTCCTTATCCTTGGGGGTCTGCCGGGCCGCTTCGTCCCGCAGCTCCTCGAGGATGACGGCCCACCTACGTGCGGGTGAGTATTGGTTAGTTCCCTGGATAAGAGCTTTTACGGCTTTGTTGGCAAGCTCGATCAGCCGAAGGTCCGTTTCAGGCTTGTAGTTGCGGTGGGATCCTCCACCCATGGACTTCTGACGATCCCGAACGTGGGGGACGAGGAAGATGATCGAAGCCGCGATGTAAGTGAGGTGGTGTGGGTGGAGGAGCGTATGGAAATGACTTTTATCACGTTCTGCTTGCTCGCGGGCGAGATTGACGGTTATGGTGAGCGTGACGCGGGCGGCCTCGATGCAAGTTCGGATTGCAAAATCGGTGGCTTGCCTCTTATCGCGGTCTGCAGGGTATGGCGCCGTCAAAAACGGCCGATAGGCTAATATTTGGGCGTAGCAGTGGGC